>NC_090447.1:1409269803-1410562745 GCF_031143425.1 Pleurodeles waltl | reverse complement strand
TGCGTGTAATTTTGACGCATACCAGGTACTTTTTCTTGCAAGAGACCTTTGTTGCTTTTTAAAGACTTAAGATTCTCCTTATCATTACAAAAGTGATATTTCAACTTGTACGTATCAAATCTTGATAGTTTTGACCTTAATTGACTAAGATAAATATCTTATATTTTTCTAAAACCTGTGTGATATATTTTGTGGTGTTTTCACTGTGTTATTGCATGATTTATTGCACAAATACTTTACACATTGCCTTCTAAGTTAAGCCTGACTGCTTAGTGCCAAGCTACCAGAGGGTGGACACAGGATAATTTGGACTAGGATTGTGGTCCCTACTTGGAAAAGGGTGTATACCTCTGCCAACTAGAGACCCCATTTCTAACATTAGTGATCAGCAGTGAGGATAGGACTTGCATTTGTGCAGTAACATACAATAGCTACGTGTACACTACCTACCCACAGTTAAAGGTCAACTTGATTTCTTCTCTTTTTCTGCAATTTCGTTTTTCTGCTTGACATTTTAACCAGATCATCAAACAACATGTCTCTGGCTGGGTCTCAAGTAGGAGCTGGAGCGAGTTGTCCCAGCCAAGCTGGAGACATACACTGTCAGCCAGCTGAAAGGGTTCTGCAAGAGGATGGGAGTACCTACCTGGGGTGCCTCCAGGAAGGAGGAGTACCAAAGGGGGCTGAGGGCCTGGGCAGAAGCCTGTTCACAAGAGGATGTTGAGGTGGAGGAGCCAGAGGTTGGCCCCTCAGAGGATTTTCCACCTGCAGTGGGGGATGTTCCCCTGGGATTGTGCCCCCTGGTAAACCAGGGAGCAGTGTTTCTAGCCATGGCCTGACCACAGAGGAAAGGAGGGAGGAGAGAGAATTTCAATTGCAAATGGCAAGGTTAAACATGGAGGCAGAGGAAAGGAAAGCTCAGAGAGAGGCAGAGGAGAGGAGAGCTGAGACTGCAGCTGAGAGAGCTTTGGCTGAAAATAAACTTCTTCTGGCTCACAAACTGAGTCTCAAAGAGCTGGACCTCAAGTCTAGGCAGTCTGAGTCCAGCAGTGATGGTGGCAGCATAATTGCAGGACCTGCTGGAGAAAGGAAGGTTTGTATGCCCAAAGAAGTAACAGGTTTAGCCAGCATAGCGCTCGAAGAGGAGGTAGTCCCAGATAGCTTTGGGGAACAGATAGAGGTAACCCTAGTGTCCCTGGGAGATGAGAAAATGGTGCCAAAAGCCCATATGCCTGCAAATACTTCCAAGAATAGGCAGTGGGTCACCATTAATAGGCAAAGGGTGGAGGCTCTGCGTGACACAGGAGCCAGCATGACTACTGTCAGGGGTCAGCTGGTGTCAGCAGAGCATCCCCAATATATTCCACCAGGTCACAGTCGCTGACAATCATGAGAGTCACCTACTGGTGGCTCTCATTCCCTTTGAGTGGGGGGGGGATCTCTGGTACTCTAAAAGTAGCTGTGAATCCTGTCATGCCTGTAGATTGTCTGTTAGGCATCGACCTTGAGCATACTGCCTGGAAGAAATAGAGCTCAGGTCTCATCTGGAGATGTTAGGTTTGCCAGACGGTCCATTGCTGCCTGGGAAGGGAGTCAAGGGTGTCTGGAGCCTGGAACGATGGCCCAGACAGCTGCAAAGAAGAGTGGCAAAGGGCATGGGAAACCGGCCCCAGACGTTCCTGCGGTGGTTGACAGCGTCCCAGAGGAGGAGACCCCTGAGCCAACTGAGGAGGACATTGCCAACCTGGGTAACTTGCCTGAGCTTGCTGTTTGGCAAGTTAAGGGTGGCCAACCAGGGAGGAATTCTGTAAAGCGCAGAAGGAGTGCCCCTCTCTTGAGGGTTTGAGTTGACAGGCCGCGGCCCAGGCAGCAGGTGAAGCCTCTGGCGATCACCATATCAATTGGGAGAATGATCTCCTTTACAGTGAGCCTAAGGTGCCAGAAGATGGGGCAGCATGTGTGCTGGTGGTCCCCCCATATTACCAGGCCTTCCTACTGGGTTTGGCTCACGACATCCCCCTGGTGGGACATTTGGGGTGAGACAAGATCTTTGCCAGGCTTGTCACCCACTATTATTGGCCTCAAATGCGGGTGGCCTCAAATGCTTTCTGTAGGTCCTCCCCAACCAGCCAGGCTAGTGGGAAGACAGAGAAAAGGCTCAAGGCCCCCCTGATCCCACTCCCCATCGTTGGCACCCCCTCTGAAAGGGTGGGTATTGATGTCATTGGTCCTTTGGACCCTAAAACTGTCCAAGGCAACAGGTTTATCCTAGTTTTGGTGGACCATGCCACCTGCCATCCAGAGGTGATCCCTCTAAGGACAGTGACTGCACCCCAGATCTCTAATAGGGATATTTACCTGTGTGGGATTCCCAAAAGAGGTTGTGACTGACAGAGGCACAAACTTCATGTCTGCGTACATGCAGTCCCTGTGGGATGCGTGTGGGGTAACCTACTGGTTTAAAACCCCTTACCATCCTCAATCCAATGGGCTTGTGGAAAGCTTAAATAAGACCCTAAAGAGCATGATCACAGGCCTACCTGAGGCGGTGAGGCATAAGTGGGACGTCCTCTTGCCATGCCTTCTCTTTGCATTTAGCGAGATGCCCCAGAAAGGAGTGGGGTTCAGCCCCTTTGAACTTCTCTATGGGTACCCTGTCAGGGGACCCCTAAGCATAGTAAAAGAGGGGTGGGAGAAAGCTCCCAGAAAACGACACAGGATGTGGTCAGTTACATGCTGGCCCTCCGCAACCAGATGCAACGCTTCTGGAAACAGGCCAAGAGCAACCATGAGGCCAGTCAAGAGGTGATGAAGCAATGGTATGACCAGAAGGCCACCCTGGTAGAATTTTTACCTGGAGACAAAGTATGCGTAATGGAGCCCGTAGAGCCTAGGGCTCTCCAGGACCACTGGATTGGCCCATTCAAGATCAAGGAGCGGAAGGGGGAGGCCACTTACTTAGTGGACCTGAAGTACTCTAGAAAACCCCTAAGGGTGCTCCATCAGAACAGACTGAAGTCTCATTCTGAGAGGTCTGAAGTCAGCATGCTTCTGGTGATAGATGAGGGTATGGAAGAGAAGAGTGAGCTGCTCCCCGACCTCCTCTCTGCCAAGGAAGGTGATGGGTCAGTGGAGGGTGTCAATCCCTCTGACTCCCTGATCCTAGATCAGAGAAGAGACTGCTACGAGTTATTGGAGCAGTTCTCTTCCCTGTTTTCCCTCACCCCTGGACTCACACACTTGTCTGTCCATGATAATGACACTGGAGACAGTCCCCCTGTAAATAATAAAGTGAGGTCAAGCATCAAGGAGGAAGTTGCCAAGATGCTGGCTCTTGGAGTGATTGAGAAGTCCAGCAGTCCCTGGTCCAGCCCAGTGGTGTTGGTTCCCAAGGCTACAGCTCCCGGTGCCTAACCAGAGCTTAGGTTCTGCATGAACTATTGAGGTCTCAACTCTGTCACAAAGACAGATGCTCACCCCATCCCCTGAGCTGATGAGCTCGTAGACAGACTAGTCACTGCCCAAGTTCCTCAGCACCTTTGACCCCATGTCAGGGTACTGGCAGATCGCCTTGACTGAGGGGGCAAAAGAGAGATCTGCTTTTTCTACTCCTGAGGGTCATTACCAGTTCAGAGTAATGCCCTTTGGACTGAAAAGTGCCCTGCTACCTTTCAACGGTTGGTTACCGGGGTCCTAGCAGGGAAGGATGCATTCTGTGCAGCCAACCTAGACAACATCACCATCTGTAGTTCCAGCTGGGAGGAACACCTGCTCCACCTCAAGGAGGTGCTTCAGGCCCTACAACAGGCAGGTCTGACCATCAAGGCTAGTAAGTTGCACATTGGGCAGGGTTCCGTGGTGTACTTGGGACACCTAGTAGGTGGTGGCAGGGTGCAGCCCCTCCAGGCCAAGATCGAAACAATCAAGGCCTGGCAACCACCTAGAACCCAGACAGAGGTGAGAGCCTTCTTAGGTCTCACTGGATATTACCGCAGATTTGTTGAGGGTTATGGCACCACAGCAGCCCTCTTAACAGAACTCACATCCAAAAAGCAACCTAGGTTGGTGAATTGGACCGAGGCTTGTCAGAAAGCCTTTGACTCCCTGAAGGAAGCCATGTGCATGGCACACGTGCTCAAAGAATCGGATTACTCCAAAGAATTAATCATGCAGACAGACGCTTCAGAGCATGGCATATGGGCAGTCCTAGCTCAGCTGAATGAGGATGGCCTAGACCAATGGGTAGTCTTTATTAGCAGAAAACTATTACCACAGGAACAGAGGTGGAGTGCTATTGAAAGAGAAGCATTTGTCATGGTCTGGGCACTGAAGAATCTGAGACCATACCTGTTTGGGACTCACTTCCGGGTTCAGACAGACCACAGGCCTCTCAGATGGCTCATGTAGATGAGGGGTGAAAATCCTAAACACTTGAGGTGATACATTTCCCTACAGGGGATGGACTTTAGGGTGGAGCATCGCCCGCGGACTGACCACACCAATGCTGATGGTCTCTCCAGATACTTCTGCCTTAGCGATGAGAGCTCCCAAGGGGTTGGGTAGCTCTCCCCACTTTTAGCTGGGGGGGACACATGTTAGACCTGACAGCCTTAGGGTGGCCACCCCCAACTTCTTGCCTGCCTCCCTTCACTTTTTGATACTGTTTTTGTTGGTTTTAGGACTCTGCACGCTTTACCACTGCTAACCAGTGCTAAAGTGCATATGCTCTTGCCCTTAAAACATGGTGACATTGGCTCTTACCCAATTGGCATATTTAATTTACCGGTAAGTCTGTAGTAAAGTGCACTGCATGTGCCCAGGGCCTGTAAGTTAAATGATACTAGTGGACCTGCAGCACTGATTGTGCCACCCACATGAGTAGCCCCTTAACCATGTCTCAGGCCTGCCATTGCAAGGCCTGTGTGTGCAGTTTCACTGCCACATCGACTTGGCATTTAAAAGTACTTGCCAAGCCTGACACTCTGCTTTTTCTACACATAAGTCACCCCTTAGGTAGGCCCTGGATAACCCACAGGGCAGGCTGCTATAGAGGTAAAAGGCAGGCCATATACCAGTGTGTATTATATGTCCTGGTAGTAGAAAACTCCTAAATTAGTTTTCCACTGCTGTGAGGCCTGCGCCTTTCATAGGCTAACATTAGGGCTACCCTAATGCACTGTTTGAGTGGTAGGTTCTGATCAGAAAGGGGTAGACATATCATGTTTAGTATGGTCAGAATGGTAATACAAAATGCTGATGACTGGTGAGGTTCGATTTTATACTACTATTTTAGAAATGCCACTTTTAGAAAGTGAGCATTTCTCTGCACTTAAAATCTTTCTGTGCCTTAAAGTCTGTCTACAATCCTTGTCTGGGCTGGTTGGCTCCCTTGTGCATTTCACCCAGACAACCACAAACACAGGATGCTCCGTCACACCTGCACACATCTGCATACTGAATGGGACTTCCTGGGCTGGAAGGGTGGAGGGCTTTACACTCACATTTCAAAGGACAGTGGGCTGCCCTCACACAATGGACTGTCAATCCCCCTGCTTTGACCCTGGCAGACACAGTTGTACTAAAAGGGGACTTTGTGCACTTCAAAACCAAACTGTGATTTGACCCCCACTTCAAAGGCACTTTTGGGTATTTAAACTCGGTCCTTGACCCTTCCAACTTAGACACTTCCTGGGACAGACACTCTGAACCAGATTCTGCAACCTGCCAAGAGGAGCTGCCTGGCTGCCCAAATGACTCCACTTGACTGCTTTGCTGTGAAGGACTGCTGCCTTGCTGTTGCCCTGCTGCCTTGCTGGCCTTTGGCTCTGCTGAGAAGTGCTGTCCAAGGGCTTGGATTGATCTTGCCTCCTGTTTCCTGAAGTCTCAGGGCCAAAGACTTTACCTCTGCAAAGGAACTCCTTGTGCAGCGGAATCGACGCACAGCCTGCCTAGTGGTGAAAGAATCATTGCATCGCTGACCCGGAACGATGCAGCCCGGTTCCCTGAAAGGAGATCGACACAGCGCCAGTGTTACGATTGGAACTTAAACGCACAGCCCACTGGATCAATGCATCGTCTGCCAGATCGACGCAGCACCTGTGACTTTGTCCTGCAAGCCCTGGATTTCCACACATCGTCCCTGGGCATCAAAAGACCCAGCATCACAAAGAGGAGTCAAGCCTGTGCACCGGAATTCGACGCAAAGTCCTTGCAGCGTGGAAAAGAGTCAACGCATTGTCTGTGTGTACCCAGTAATCTGACGCACACCCTTCATTTTCCACGCATCTCCTCCTCTGCAGTCTCCATGCATGTAATTTTGAAACATACAAGGTACTTTTTCTTGCAAGCGACCCTTGTTGCTTTTTAAAGACTTAAGATTCTCCTTATCATTACAAAAGTGATATTTCAACTTGCACTTATTAAATATTGATTGTTTTGACCTTAATTCACTCAGATAAATATCTTATATTTTTCTAAAACCTGTGTGGTGTATTTTTGTGGTGTTTTCACTGTGTTATTGCATGATTTATTGCAATAATACTTTAAAAGACCCATCTTTTTATGTGCGGAGACTCCTCACTCGTAAAGATACTACTCGTAAACCCGTTTTTATAGCAAGCAACCATGAACTTACACAAAAGTGTAAGTTTACCTTTGTGATTCAAGGCCACAATGTTTTGCACTGTGTTAATTTAGAATTGAAATAGATTTGTACCCTAATTCTTATTTTATGTTGCTGCTTGGGTGTTTGTGAGGATCTCAGATCTAACAAACTAAGGGCCAGCTTTATGTATTGTCGGATGGTCTGCTGTTCCCACGTGGGTATGAATAAATTACTCCATCAGGATTTACCCTACCATTAAATATTAATGGAATACTTTCTACAGATTTCAGATATGTTTAGGAAAGCATTATTATGTGGTAGGCTAAATTCTGCCTATATGACCTCATTCAAAAACATGTTATATGTTCCTATGAATTAAGGAGGACTGTGTATCAGGTCAACATAAACTTCAATCTTGGGCATCAGGACACTAACTAAATAGGGCAAAAAGGAAGTAAAAAGGGAAAGCCTCAGCATATCAGAAGCTCGGTCAAGAGTCTTCTTCTTTGGGCTAGGAAAAAATCTTTAGGTCTCAACAAGACATTTCAAAGGGACAAGGGCAGAGAAGGCAATACCTCTCAGATTCCAAGGGGCTTAGCATTCAGGATACAGGAAAGAGGGATTCTTCTCGAAGCTTCAAGGATTCTCTCTGACCCAAGCCTAGCTGGGTATCAATATTTTAAAGTTCATAAGGCAAACTGATTCATCAATGCAACAGTTCATTTGACGTTGAAGGGGCAACATCCAATCAAAATCGATCATGCAACTCCAACTTGAAACATCCATATGCTGTCCCAGGTTTGTCATGAGAACGGTATCGATCTGTATACTTCCACTCAAGATTGAAACAAATAGTTAAATTGCCAGTCCACAGTCCAGAATGTTCTCCTCTTAAGGACATTTTCTTACAACTCTCTTTGTGCAGAGCAATAGGTATCTATTACTAAACTAGCATTCTCATGGGAACGGAGTCTGAATGAAAGGTACATGTTCACAAGATGACTTGAAATTTTCTGGACAGTCATGAATACAGGACCTAGCAGGCCTCACTTATGCAAATACGAATAAATTAAAACAGCACATTAATATATTCAAACAAAATGCATTTTATAATGCAAACTATAATTTTGGCATTAATAAATCTGTGTTAGTAATCATGTTCCAATAACTTTAAAACAAACTAACTTTGTCAATACATTTCAGTCAGTGTGACACAGAACTGCATTTCTCTATATTTGGAAACATATTTACAACACTAATTATTAGAAATTCAATATTGTTTCAATACAGACTATTAGTTTAGACTCTAAATTATATCATAATGACAGATTAATCCTTCAAACATGTAATTAAATCTCAATACACCTATGTTTCAGTCATTAGTCTAACACAAATGCACACTAGCAAAGCATCTCAGTGCATCACTCTACAGCAGTGGTTTTCCATTTTAATGCCGAACCAGTGGGAAAAAAAATCAACGCCCCCCCCCCCCAGAATTTTTCACATATTATTCTATTAAGTTGCCAATGTTTAAATAGGGTCTACAGTCAAACTATTAGTACTTTGGTTAACATAATGAATAAACTGTCACGTATAGAAGATCACTGTGGCATGAGGGACAGTACTAAAATTCCTGCTACATCACCTGCACCACACCAGACCAGCTTCCTAGCTTCCCGGTACATCTTACCCAGGTATGGGCGTCAGGCTACCCAACTGATCTGGCAGAGAGCACTCCCACTATGCTCTCAATAGTGTAGGTAGTTACAGATAGAAGTGTAACAATGCAGTAACAATATCATTGTTTAATTATCTTTTTAACCATTGTTATATTGATGGTTACCACGCTTTGTTTCATCTGCTTAATAATCCTACACATGCTTTCTACATAAGAATACAATTGTTTCATTAAGTGTTTGAAAAGCCATTTTTGTACACTAATGTGGCCCAACGAGGCCAAAATTGCAGCGCCTAATTTACAAAGTGGCGCAATGCATGCACTGTGAAACTTGGTGACCCTTTGTATTACGTTATGCCTGTGCCAGGCATAATATATGCAAAAGGTAGTGTTCCCCCATTAGGGAGGGACGAACAAATGGAGAGATTTCTTTGTGTCTTTTTTTTGGCACTTTTAATGCCTGCTCAGAGCAGGAGTAAAAAGGAGACACACCGTTAATGGGCCTCCTTGGGCTTTGCAGGATTAAGGTCAAAAGTTTTGACGCTAATCCTACAAAGCACCTAACTAGCATGAAAAATTATTACTCTAGTTCCCTAACTACTGCCATGGTGCGCCGTATATTAAATACGGCACGCACATGGTGGCATTAGGGAGGCGCTAAGGGGTGCTGGAAAAGTGGTGTTGCACTAGGCGCAGCGCCACTTTTCATAATTCTGCCCCCAGGAGTCTGGTCTGCTTGCTTTAAAACCTGTGAAGGAGTTTGAAAGAACATATGTGCAACCATTATTGCTGACTGGCCTTACTAACCACTCGTCTGGACGTGAAATTGAAGGAGTATATGTACCATTCTGAATCATGTTGTCTAGCTGTTCTGTGTATTTTGCAAAATGTTGCCAATTGTCAAAACATGAAATGTGGAGAATGCTAGGTGTGCTAATTTCTTTAATTTTACCCAGACCCATGCAAGTTGTTTGTTGCACTGTTTTGTTCAGCAAAATCATTTGTTTGGAGATAAAACAGGCTCTAAATAAAGCATCAATGCCCTGGACTTACCAGTGGTGTGTCCCCCAAATTGGTTTCAAATCAATGTTTTCTTTCTAATACTCACATCCCTGTAGGGCCAATTGGGAGATAAATGAGTCTGAAGAAATTAATTTTGTTTGGGTCAGCATATTTTCCTTTGCCTGGGAAAGGGTGAGCTTATAATAATAGGAAATTTGGTCTAAATGGTTGTGACCAGAAAAATATGCAAACTTTCTCAAATATGTTTTTGAACTCCCCACTGGTGGTGTCGGACAATGTTCCCATTGTGTATGATTAAAAATTGCATGTGCAGAACTAGCTCTGTGTAAATAGTGATGAGCACAGTGATAATAACAAAAATGTCACCACAATTAGCAGAATTTAAATACAAATTTTCAGTTTCAAATGCAACTTTCAAGTATAACTTTCTAATTCAGAAAGCATGCTTCTTGCAGTTTCCACATCCCATTCATCAGAAATTACACCAGGAGTTATCACGTCATCCATAGCAATTTTGAACACAAAAGGAATTTGTAATGTTTCTGTATGACCAAACATATCAAACGGGACCTTATCCCAAACAATTCCATCAGACACAGGAAATACAGAAATGTTCATAAGGGACAGGTCTCTTTGCACTCTGTGTGAAGAGGAATGAGGCTTTAGTACCTCGGCTACCAGCTCAGGAGCAAAGCATTCTAGAAGATAATGTCCATTCAGAATCAAGAAGAAAACTGTAACCAATCTAATTCAAAGGAAGAGGAAAACAGTGAAATGGCAATCCAAATATAGAACCATACAGAAGTTAGATAAATCTGTTTCAATCTAAGAATAAATGAGCGTAGAATATGTGAAGAATGTGAAGAAAAATCATCAATATCAACAAAGTATCCAGAGGCAGTCTGTGCAAAAACAGGGATATCACGTGGTAAAGGAGAACTGGTAGGTACAGCCAAAGGTGGTTGGTAATAAACAACTTCATTATTAGAAGCAGCAGTTAAAAACTGTAGACTCACGTCTGGGGTGTATCCTTTGTTAGCAGTAGCAACAGGAACTAATGAAAATTCAGCACCTGAAGTCTACAGCCATGGAGAAGAGATACTGGTATCACTTAATGCTTGTATAAGGATTTCCTGCAGGGCGTGAGAGGTGGAACGGAACTACCCAGGAGGACGCTTGTCCTACTGTGTAGGACTGGCCACATGATGTAGCTTAAACAGATCAATTGTAACAAATAGTTTTTACAACTTGCAAAGGGTGTGAAAATAGTAGTTATGGTACTTTGAATGCCAAAGACTGGCACCGGTGCTCGATGTAATTGGCCAAATTCCTTCCAGCTGGAACATGCTGGGTGCTCCTTCACTTTCTCAGTGGCAGAACGTTTGGAAATTTCATTTGAGTGCTCAGTTCGGAAATCTTGAAATTCCTGTAAGACAGCGACACATTCATTAAAGTCAAAAGGCATATCTGCCACCACTGTGCCAGCATTATCGAGATCTGGAATTTATATTTGGACCACAAACATATGGCCACCCAAAAGATCTTCTAGGCAGATTATTTGAGGCTCTCTGGACTACATACAGATGATGGATCCAACTGTGACCTGAACCTAACACTGTAACTGTTAAGGACTGCTATATGTCACTGCTTTTCCTCTCCACTCTCAAATTTCCCTCAGGATGATAGGGAAAGAAAATTGCACTGCAGCAATAAGTGTTTCCATGGTATTCCAGTAAGCCTTTATGGCAAAAGCCTGTCCCTGGTCCAAGTGGAATGCTGCTACTGCATATGTCTTGATAAAGACCTGCAAATCTTAAATAACTGAGCACCAGCTGATCGTTTTGTACCACATCCATACAAATCTAGGAAATTAATCTGTGGCCAGTAGAATAAATGTGAACACACCATCTGAACCAAGAGGTCAGCAACGATGGCAATACACAAACTGGAGAGTTTTTCTAGAAACTAAGAGTGGTGCCTGTGGTGGATGAGCTGCTGTGGAACTTTTAATTTGTTGACAAATGTCACAACTGAGGACGTATTGTTGCTTGTGGTTCAGGTTTGGTATCACTTGGTCACCCACGCCGGAAATTCGAGCAAATAGAATGTTTTGGGCGCTCAACAGATAGGAGTATATTGTGGGTATTTTTTAGGTAATGGAGAGCCACTGCTCGAAGTAGTGACAGCAGCCATGATATCACTATCCACCCTCATGTGGGGACAAGTAATCACAGCTACAACAACTGTCTGGACTGCTGATCTGGCAGCTTCATCTGCCAGTAAATTCCTTAAAATGTATATTCCAATACATTGATGGCTCAATATGAGAATAACATAAGCCCATGACAAGCAAGATGCACTACTTTTCCTCACAGCAATTAAATCTTGATAGCATTCCTTAGGTCCTCTGAATCCATTCACGCACCAATAATTCAGAATTTCATTATAAGGCTGGATCCAGTAATACGAATCACACACTATAAGTGTGGGGAATTCAGGATTTGTATTCTCCATTGCCAGAACTGAAGCTTTCAATTCAGCCAGTTGGGTCGTGCAATCCCCTGAAGACTGCATGAACATTTTCTGTACATGAAATACTCCATCCTTCCTGACACCACATACTGCAGCACATGCCGCTGAGTATCGTTTAGTTCCAACTATGGGCTGAGCTGAACCATCAGTATAGATTATAAAATCATACTGATCAAGAGGCAAAATGTCACTGGGCACAAAGTACTCTTGTTCATACTGGAAGAATTCTTGAGTCTGCAAGGTGGGGTCAAAGACATAATCAACATCAGTAGTTGTTAAGCAGGTGGCCCACTGTATCCATCTTGGATGCAAAGCTTTCACCTTCAGAACACGAAAGCTTTGGTGACAGCTTCTACTGCTGGTATTATGGTTACAACAATTATGCATTTCTCCTGAGCCAACGGTCTTTCCTTCAAAACAGCTGTCTGAACAGCAGTCAGTACGTTTTCAGTTGATGCAAATTGCATTTAGCATTGGAATATAAATGTGATTTATAAGCACTCAGCACTTTATCACCCTCATTGAAGGTGACATATGTATAGCCAGTGGTCACTGCAATTTTGTGGATCAGTAAATTAATAATGTTGGCAGGGTATGTAAGTGTCTGGCTGGAAACATAACAGTTTGCAGTGTTCTGAGAATGTGTGTGTGCTCTGATATCAAATGTGTACTGGAGCAATCAGAATGAATTAAATTGTACAACGGTTTAACCCATTGTGCATATTCTGGAATGTATGTTCTACCAAAGTTCAGAAAGCCTAAGAGTGATTGCAGGTTTTTTATGGAGTTTGGTGGTTGTAATAAGGCACATTTCTCTAAGAAATGTGGATCAAGGCTTTTGCCTTCATTAGACAGCTCATATCCCAAGAATAGGATACTGCAAAGGTGATTTTTAATTTTTGAAAATTTAGGGCCAGATGTAGCAAAGGGTTTGCGCCTCGCAAACGGCGAAAAACGCCGTTTGCGAGGCGCAAAAGCCTCTCTGCTATGCAGAAATGCATTTTGCGAGTCAGATCCGACTCGCAAAATGCATTTCCGATTCGCAAATAGGAAGGGGTGTTCCCTTCCTATTTGCGACTCGCAATGCAATTTCATTTGCGACCGCGAAAGCGGTCGCAAATGAAATTGCAGTTACCATCCACTTGAAGTGGATGGTAACCCAGTCGCAAATGGGAAGGGGTCCCCATGGGACCCCTTCCTCTTTGTGAATGGAAAAAAAAAAAAAAATTCAGAGCAAGCAGTTGTCCAATGGACCACTGCCTGCCCTGAAAAAACCTGAAACTAAAGTTTTTTTTTTTTTTTTTCCATGTGCAGCTCATTTTTCTTTAAGGAAAACGGGCTGCAGATGGAAAAAAAAACTGCTTTATTAAAAAGCAGTCACGGACATGGTGGTCTGCTGACTCCAGCAGGCCACCATCCCCGTGAGTGCCCATACGCGCAATGGGGTCGCAAACTGCTACCCACCTCATTAATATTAATGAGGTGGGTCTTTGCGACCCCATTGCGAGTTGCAGAAGGTTTCTGAGACACCTTTCTGCATAGCAAATTGCGACTTGCAATTTGCGAGTCGCAATGACTCGCAAATTGCAAGTCGCAATTTGCTATTTTGCTACATCTGGCCCTTAATTTGTAGCCATATTCAGCAAATCACAAAAGGCAAGGTGTGTGTTCAGGTCATCATCCGAGAGATATATGTCATCAATTTAGGAAAATGCTTCTAAGTCAATTTCTTGTACAATTGATGTTGCTTGGCAAGCAATGAATTCTGGAGTGTTCTTATGCCCTTGTGACAGTCAACAGAATTTTCTTCAAATTCCCAGGGCACTGACTGCGTTCAGATCTCTGCTTTCAGGTGCTATGTTCTGGCAAAAAGTCCATTGGAAATATCCAATGTTGTTTTACATTTTTTGTGCACTATATTGTTCATTAAAGCCGTACTGTGTGTATTTTGAATTTGCAAAAGTTAATTTATGACTATTTAAATGTCTGTAGTCTAAAACTGTACAATAGGAATGATCTGGTTTCATTACAGGACCAAGAGGATTACTTATGGAAGATACGCTGGGCTCAATTATGTCTTGGTACTTGGAATTTCTCTCACCGCAGCTTTGGCATCATGTGTAATTGGGCATTGTGGTTGCATTTTTAGGCTAGAGTGTATAGGTATTTACATGTTGAGGGGAACCCTTACCCCAGCCTAAATGATTGCAGTATAATGCCATGGCTTGTGCAAAGAGCCCAGTATCGGCATATGCTTGCCTAACTGCTTTAGGAACAAGAACAGAGAAAGAAGGTATAATTACATCTTCTCCTTGTGGGACTTTTCTAGCAAACTCGGGCAGCCAATCTATCTCAGCCATGATAATTTTAGAAAATGTTTCCCAAAATTACTTTAATGGGACGCAGTATGTCGCCCTCAATTTGGATGTCCAAATCATAAAGTCTGTCAGGAGGCCCACCCGCTGAGCTGGTGTTTGAACTTGAATGAATTCACTAGGTGCTCTCGAAACCTAAATCTCTTGAATATTCCGGTGAACTATTGTGACCTCTGCTGAGCTGTCTAGCAGTGTCAATGCCCACGTCTTGTTCTGAAGGAACCTTCCCAATTTGTGTGGCATGTTTAGCTGAAATGCCTGCCACCTTTTTCTTTTTAAACTGGGGTTTTTGATGTGGATGTTTCTCTTTCATTTTTATGCTGATGTCAGACTAGAGTAGTGAGTCAGTTTTCTGTCTCCTGTACTCTTCATATCTGCTATTAGAAATCGGGTTTCTGGTTAGAGGTATGGTCCTGTTCAAGCAGGAACCACAATCCTAGTCAAAGCAAATCACAAACACTCCTGAATTTAACCTGCAGCTTGGTACAGAGCAGTCAGGCTTAACATAAGAGGCAATGTGTTAAATAGATATGCAGCACTTCAAACATTAAAACAGGGAAAACACCACACAATAAGATACCATGCCTGGTAAGAAAAATAGAGCTTAATGTAATGAACAAAGCAAGACCAAAATGTCAAAAATTCCAATAAGTAGAACCAGAGTTATGAAGTTTTAAAGAATAAACTGAAATGTAGTGCTTACACTGGGGCTATCTGGTCATGCTAGGTCAGGTCAAACCTGAATGTTCAGGCTGACCACAATGGAGCCCGGGTTGGATACAGGCCCCGGCCATGGCCTGCTGAAAATGTACCTTGTTTGCGTCAACGTCAAAGGAGATGTGAGGAGCAGAAGAGGCAATAATTTGTCATTGATCCTTGAGATGGAGGCAATTCATCAGTTTCGAGCCCCGCAAAGTGGAAGATGCATCGGAAATGGAGGCAATGTGGCGCACCGTTGGTGACACGATGTCCTCAATTCTTGAAGAAGTGGTGATGTGTTGGCGTCGATAGCGATGCACTGGTTCCGAGCGGTGCAATTACGTTGATGCGGGGGTTCTTATTAAAGCAGGCACTATATGCCCATTCCCAAGGGTCTAGGACTGCATTGGCACTACTTGCCAGGGTAAGATTCACAGTTGTCAAAGTCCAGGTGCTGTAGCAGGTGAGGTGGAAGTTTTAATGTCCCTGAGACTTCAGAAAACAGGAGACTAGTCAGCTGGCCCTTGGAGTCACTCTGTGTGTTGGGTTTAAGTAATGTGGGTCCAGTCCTTCTCTCCCAGGCAAGGAGGGCAGTAGGCAGCAGGTCAGCACAGCAAGAAAGCAGTTCTTCCAGAGCAGCAGTGCAGCAGAGTGCAGTACTTCAGCAACACAGCAGGCCTTCTTCTTGGAAGAGTATGTATAGGTCCAGAAGTGTTCAGAAGTTCAGTTCTCATTCCCAGTGTTGCCTTTGAAGTGGGCGAGACTTAAAAGTAGGGCTTTGAAGTGCACAGAGGTACTCTCTTCCTGCCCTAGCTCCAAACTCACTACAAGGGGTTAAAGAATCCTTTGTTTGGGGACAGGACACAGCCTATTCAGGTTGTAAGTGTGAGGCTGTGTTCAGCTCCTCCCTTCCAGCCTTCCCAGTATGGTCCATCAGCATTAGGATGGCCCACCAGTTACACCTAAGCTTCCTTTGTGGGCCAAGAGCAGGAAAATTCCAACTTTCCAAAAGCAGCATTTTTAAAATTGTAACAATAAATCTGACTTTACCATTAAAGAGGAGTTATCATTACAATTCCATAGGTACTAAAAATGATAAATCTACCCGTTTCCAATTAGGAAATACAGCTTATTAAATGGAATAAGGAATCCCCAATGTTATCTTCTGAGAGGGGTAGGGCTCACAGTACTGAAAAACAAATTTGAGAGTTTGTCATTCTTAGGACATGTAAAACTTAAACGTATATGTCTTGTCTTTTAATTACATAGCAAGCTGCCCCATGGGCTACCAAGGGCATACCTTAGAGGTAACATAGTTAATGAAAGGGGAGTTTCAGGCCTGGCGAGGGTTTTTAAATGCTAAGTCGACATGCAATGTAATACTGCATACAGGCTGCAATGCCAGGCTTGGGACTTGTTTTAAAGTGCTACTTAATTGGATGGCACAAGCAGTGCTGCAGGCCCACTAGTGGTATTTAATTGAAAGGCCCTGGGCACATGTTGCATACTTGTTAGGGATTTATAAGGAAAATAAATATACTGATTAAGTATATACCAATCAAATCAAGTTTTAGGGAGAGGGCACAAGCACTTTTGCACTCGTTAGCAGTGGTAAAGTGCAGAGTCCTGAGGCCAACAAAAATGAATCCAGCAAAATTGGAGGTAAGAAGGCAAAAAGTTTGGGAGAAGACCACCCCAAGGCAGTCAGCTCTAACATCTGCATTTTGGTCGTCTCCATCTTTCAGAGCATTTGTCAGTTGAGTCCTAAAAAGAAGAAGAAGGATGAGTATCAGTGTATTGATACCTATCAGGCTGTCTAAGTGTATCACAGTTATGTAAATTATAATGTGTTTCAGTGGGCTCCTGTAATGGGGATTCATCCTGTGGTTTTGTTTTCTCCTTCTCTTTTTGCTTTATTTCACTGTTTAATAGAAGACTCAGGTGCCTGCTTGGTATTATCTGTTTCAGATTTGCCTTAAGCTGTGGTATATAAGGCCAGGCTCCCAAATTATCCAGACCTATAGATGTCTAGGTGTCGGCAATCATTTCTGGTAATTTGTGCTTTGGTCCACAGTAGGAACCTGCACAAGGCATTGATGTACGACCAGCATTGCTGCCTCTCCATATATTTATGAAACTGTGGCAAAAGCGCCACTTAATTTCATCCCAAAATCTCTGTATTCATTTTGAATCTGCGCTAGCACTTCAGGAAAACAGCAATAGACAGTGTACTGTGTGTTATGGTATATATGGCAGCGAAGACAGTGACCCAGGTGGCACAATTTGCAATAGGGGGAACCATACCAAGTAGTAGACATATTGGGGCATATTTGCACTCTGTTTGCGCTGAATTAGCGTCTTTTTTTAACGCTAATTCAGCGCAAACTCAACACCATATTTTTATTTTGATGCTAGACTTGTCTAGCATCAAAATATTGGTGTTAGCGTCATTATTCGGATGCGTGAAACCTCCTTGTGTCAATGAGATGCAAGGTAGGCGTTCCCATCCAAAAAATGACTCTAACCCCCTAGCCCCACATTTATCCACCTGGGCAAAAATGACGCACGGGTGGGAGGCGGACCCAAAAAATGACATTAACACCGATTTGGTAATTTAAATGAGGCAAACTCATCACTACTTAAGGAGGACACACAGAAGCAACATTACCAACCCACAGGAGAAGATGGAGGTGATACTGATCCCACTTGCGAAATGACGCAGAGGGCAGCAACAACTACAGCAATCACCACCACTACAATGCGGGCCACAAAGGCAACACAGAAGGCAGGAGAGGGCCTTCAGAACCAGGACAATCCTCCTTGGCCTCAGGGACCAGGACATCATTAGGACCTACAGACTGAACCGGCAAGCCATACTACACCTGCTGCACCACATTGAGCCACAAATCACAGATAGCCTGCAGACCCCACACAACATACCACCTGTGACAAAGCTGCTAGCTGTCCTGCACATGCTGGCAAGTAGCTCATTCCAAACAACGGGTGCCCTGGTTGCTGGTGTCTCACAGCCGTCATTCTCTGCATTCCTGCCAAAGGTGTAAGACGCTATTATCTCCCTTCCACCCTGCCACACCAGCTTCCTCAACACCCAGCAAAAGCAGCAGGAGTGCAATTGACTGCACCCATGTCCGACTGCAGCAACCGAGAACTTATAACGGAATCGCAAGCACACACATTCTAATAATCTGCAGGCCATAGTGGACCACCGGGGTCTATTCATAAGCATTTTGGCCAAGTATCCTGGGAGTGTTCATGATGCCTTCCGGCACAGCAGGATCAATGAACAATTCCAGGATGGACAATATGGAAATGGCCTACTTCTGGGCAAGTCATCAAACCTAGCAACATACACACAACACACCAACCCTGTAGGAAACCAAGACATACACCACTACAGTAACACATGGCCAGGGTAACACAGATGTGCAGGTAACAACACATATGCACCATGCTGAAAGCAGCACAATCAGTGCACACCACAACCACGTACACCCACATGTACGTAACACACCCATTAATTGACAGGCACACCATGTGAAGGACAGGTGCAGACATGTACCCTTTGCTCACAAAAGAACTACACAGACCCCCTACAAGTGCCCACAGGTTGCCTACTACGTACACTTCACACACAGTACACCAATCAAAGAATAGCACAGCCATTTCAATGGCATACACCATGCCCAAGTCATGTAAGTTTTATATAGGCACAAATCCCTCTAATCATGCCGTGCACATGATTGCCAGAACAAACCTCAAATACCAGACAACTGCTGCCTATACCAGCTACATTTCATCAACACATACCTGACTTACCTGTAGTGTGCAGAGACGTCTGCCTGACACATTGGTCACACACATAGGAATACAAGATCAATGCCTATCACATACCATGATCCAGATGTGTGATAAGTGGTACCACACCTACTGTAGTGCCACCTCACATGCACCACTAACTGACCCACAAAACCATCATGTCTGTACCAAATACAAGAAATGGCCCACCATGGGGCAGAGTCACTGTCAGACAGTGCAGATCATGGATGACTTGAAGCCACAGTGTAAATCGTCACATGCAGTATGTAGCGTGGAAGGGGTGTGCAATGTGTGTTGCTGCAGGTCTGTCACTACAAGATATATAGCATGATGATGCTGACTCAGATATAGGTGTCACCTAAAATCTGAGGCAGTGCCAACAACAAACACCACCCCAGGGGTGCTGTTTGCAGGTTGCAATAAGGAAGTAGACTGTGCTTTGAACTCAGATGATTGTGCCACCAATGCATGCTGCATACTGCTGCACACACAGAAAGAGCCAATTGGCCATCAAAACAGCATATGTATAGGGCGGTGTCCCTTCCTGCACAGATACATCCACATCCACAGGGCAGCTAGCCAAGTACCCTGGTGCAAGGTTGGTAGTGTAGGTGCACAGCTGCAAATTAGCAAATGGCGCAGGGGACAACAAAGGGTTGCCTAGCAACATGTCACACATGGGGCATACTTTCATAGTCTAAATGTTGCAGGACAGTGCAGCCAATTTTGAAGACATGTTGTGCATTGTCACTACCAATTTCAAAGGCCCTGTGGCAGGTTGTGACGGTACAAACAAGGCTGAGACTGCGTAATTAGGTAAGTAAATCAATATTTTACTTTTCTTTTTTACTTTGGGGAAAGAAATATAGTCCAGTATACTTTCTATGGTTTTCTTGGGGTATTGTTCAGTTCTCCATTAATTGTGGCGCTTCCTCGTTTCCTTCTCTCTCCTCTAGGTCGTTGGTTGTTGGATTCTGGAGGCTACAGCCCGGTTTACCGGAAAAAGGAAACAGAAAAACGCAAAGGTGAGTGGGGGTTGTTTCTGGGGTTTATCTTAGTGGAATTGGAGGGGAAGGGCTTCCAAGAGGGTCAGAGAGTGAGGGTACGCCAGGGTGACTGTGAGAGAAACAAAATAAGTTCTATTTGTGCCTATCGCATGTCTTAGTGCTCCCAGGTAGAGGGGGAAAAAATACTTTTCCTAATTAGGGTGTGCTACCCTCCCTTTTCCCTCTCCCACCTCCCCTGGTCCCTTCCCCGGTGTCCCTTTAGTTGTAGGATCCCTTGTCCCCAGGAGGGACCGTACCTTAGCAAGCCACGACCCTCCTGGGTCGTGGCGGGATCCTCGGCTACTCTGTTCCGGTATCGCACTGGAACTGGCGTCAGTCCTCTCGCCCTCTGCAACGGATCGTTTCTCGTCCTCCTCGTCCGGGTTTCGCTCTCCGTCTGCTGCTCTCTGCTCCGCGGCGTCCTCTCGCCCTTCTTGTGAGTCTGTCCTCGTATTTCCGTCCCGCCGCCGGAAGGCCATCTCCGACGCGTCCTGTAGCGTTCCCATGGTAACATTGGGAGCGCGGAAATGACGTGGCGGGGTTATCGGAGAGGTTCCTTGTTACGGAAGGAGGAGACGAGGTCTCGGAGACCCGTCTACAGGCCCTTAGTGTCATCTGCAATGATACATGTCAAAATGGATGGGATGTCCAAGCTCCATAGTGCTACCATGTTGCCACCACATCTGACCCCATTGTGTTGTGAGGATGTTTCATGTCCCCTCTAGTGATAGCACACTGATACAAAGGTGCACTACACAACGCATGGTACATACCTACTGACCATCAGTTTGGAATCCAAATCATATGTCCCAGGTCCTTGAGCCAAAAACAAGAGTGTCATGTCCAACAACCCAGTGCTGAGGAGACCTTACACAAGGATAGGAACTCACAGCATACCACAAACACATATGAATCACAACCAATTCAAAATATCAACTGCCATGCTACATGACAAACCTGTTGCAAGCCTTAACAACAACTTACTCCTTTAATCTTTTGCAGCGAATCAGGGTTATGGCATACAGCCATGAATAATTACCCCATTTCCCAAGCACAGCAGCAGGGTGTGCATATAATGAGGTACATTGGAGGACACAGATTATTGTGGAAAGGACATTTGGCATCCTGAAGTCCAGATTCAGGTGCCTGGACATCACAGGAGGCAGCCTCCTATATGCCCCACACATCGTCTGCAAGATCATAATGACATGCTATCCTGCACAACATATGTGTGCGGATGAACTTCCCCTTTTATGAACAGGTTGATGACCTGCCTGGGAGGAGGAGGAGGATGGTGGTGAAGAAAATGAGGGGGAACAACACAACACTGGGATACACTACAGACTGCACATCGTTGAGAACATCTTCACTTAATAATCACGTAACTCACCTTGTACATTTTTTCAATAAATACCTTACTTATTCACACAATCCGGCTTTGGTCTCTTCAATCTCCACAACATATACCTCAGGATTGTGAGTCTAACCTCAGGGAGCATGTTACAAACACTAATTTGAAAAGTACTGTAGCTACATCACATGTGATGCGTAAGAATGAACTGCTACCATCACACACATCACAAATAGCCTCATCACTTGAATGTGACAACTGAAGGACACAATCTATGGACCACAACATATGAGTTACATCCATGTTGCCAACTTGTACAACAATAGCTCATCACACACAACTACAACATGTCCAAATAGGAGGTAAACAAGGGCCCCACACATGAGGCAGTGGATGCCAAAATTTGGTGAGACTGTAATATTTGAACAGACCACTGTCACAACTCAGTGTGAGAGTTGCAATGGCTGCATGGAGCATGTGTGACAAGGGGGGGACATCATTGGTAACAATGGTCGTCATGATTAGCCCGGGTATGACAAGCAATGGAATAAGTTGGACCTGAGCAGTACATCCATGGAAATCATTCCTGCCACTGCCATAGGGCCCAATCCTGACACAGGGTACACATGACCTCACACTTTGCATGGACACATCTGTGGAATGCACATCAGAATGGATGAGAACATATGCAGGTAGGGCTGCAGGTTCACCACACAAAAACAAGAACCATTGCTAAATGTAATGAGTTTAATGTTTAAAAACATGATATGGGTGGAATGTAGGCAGAGTGTGTCAATCACAGTACGTACCAAATATCTACACATGTCAGATGTATGTGTAGTCCACACACAAGTCACCATAAACTCAGGATCTACATATGGAGACAGACGTTGGGTAACATTTCCTAGATAGCATTCATCAGCCATCATCAACAATGCCCGAGCTGTGTATGTCGTCTTAAATGTTATGCTCTGTAAGACAACTACACACTTGACATAAGTAAACACAATTCACAATCACATACCAGAACTGTTGCATAGTACTGACTGCCATACATATGTGGATACACTGTTGTCACACATGCATACATATGCACGACGTGCAAATATTTGCATGCTGTTGACTGTAACACACACATCAGTGTAACAGACCAATCACACCCAAATCACATTGTTGTATGGACTACCACATGTGGCCATACACAATATGCCACACTGCAGCACAGCCCATTTCATTTGTATGTTGACACAGGGTGCATCCATAGACATTGGAACAAAATCAAGCAATCAGGAATAGAGTCAAAAAAATTTACGCAAATGCATCGAAAACATCAGGAAACGCAAAGTATATGACCGATGGGCCCATAGCGTGAATTCCACCATCGCACTCATCTCAATGCTGATTTTCTGTTAAATCGACGCATAAAGGTAATGCGTCAAAAAAAGACACATGTAGGTCATGCGTCTGAAATACTCATGCAAATATCACATGCGTCAAATAAATACATGCATAACAGAAAACATGACGCACGGGGACAGGAAGTGATGTAATAGTAAATCCTGTTTATAGGCATGGTACAGTGGGTGTACTTTCACTTTCTCTTTACAGTCTGTGCCTCTTTTGACTGTGTGGTTGTGTCCTGGAGTTGGTGGTGTGTTTTTACTTAGTACTGTATCTTGTGGTGTCCCTCCTGTTGTGCTTTTCGTATTTTTGACTGTACTTTGTCCCAGTGTCACTAAATGTGTGTGTTTTTTGTGTCGATCATTGTACTTGTACTGTGGGGTGTCTGTCTGGGATAGTTGATAAGCTGGGTTCGTTGGGATTAAGTTTTGGGCCTAAGTTTCCTTTCTATTCATTTTGTTTATGCACATTATTGTCGCAACCTGTACCTGATAGATATGTCTGGTTGCGGGAGGTTGACAAGGATGGGGGAGGAGGAGCTGGGAGGCTTCATGTGGCTGGTAGCCCACTACCTGCCATTAATGTTGGAAATGGTGGGCCGTGTGATCAAAGGCTATCGAACGGAGGTGAGCCCCTGCGGTGGGGCAAGGTGCTCCACCACCTGGAGACGGTGTTTCGCAGCATCCGCAACAAGCACCAGCTCAAGCATTGCTGGGCAGATCAGGTGGCCAGGGAGCAGGATCTGCTTGACCATCTTGGTGTGGTGATCGGTGGCCCTGTTGGTGACTCTCCCATTGGCATACTATTTACTGTTCACCCCTCTTGAATGACAGTAGCAGATGTGTTGGAGTGCCTTGCTTGTGTACAGGTTGCATGCAACCAGAATGAAGTCTAACAGCGCCAGTCTAGACATGGAGTTCACATGTCCTACCGTTTTACCAATACATGTCAGATGTTTGGTGAGTCATGCACAACCATCACTAAGTCACACATTTCAGGGTCCATGGCAACACCTGTGCCCTAGCATAGTGTCATGTATAATATGCCAAGACACCTCCAGCATACCATATTTAACTGGATTGTGTCAACAAAGTAGGGCAATCCATGGATAGCCCTACATTGTCATCATTTCACACACATGATCCCTGCCATTATGTTAGCAAAGGGGGCTTACCCGCCTTAGGGGGCACTGGCAATGGGGCATTTGATACCATCAGACAACTTTGTCACATCAGTCATGGATTACTCAACGCATGATCATTGCAGACTAAACATTTAGCCGCATGTCCATCACAAAGTGCCTCTGGGTGCCTTGCAGGGCAAGCCAGAATACCTGAGTCAGATGTCTTGCAGAGAACCAGGTTAGTGTAATCTATTTGTCACCCAACTCACCCTCATACCACGGAGTCCCATCTTCTATAGATTGGATACATATGGTTGTTGCAGGGTGAAGCACTACACGAGTCTCAGGCCCAGTGTAAGTGTGCAGATATGTGGGTTTCACTCACCTCTGTGTCAGTGTCATCGTGAGTTTGCAGTGGTGTGTCTGTTGCACTGTCTAACACCAGAATAACTAGCTCACTCCTTCAAAATAGTACACACTGTAATATGCTGTCCACTAGTAGTGACAGTGATATGACACTAAGCATGGTTTTCCATCCACATCTTACAGGTGAACCTGCCCCCTACACCATCGGCGAAGTGGCAAGAATTGAGGACCCAGATGTATCCAGTAAGTGTGATAATGTCTGTCCTGTGTAGTGATTGAGGGTTTTGTGTGAGTGAGTCATGTGTGTTGCACACAATGCTAGAAGTGATGAGCTGTCAAATGATCAGATATCAAAGTAGGCTGGATGGTGACATTGTGTCCCATTTAAGGCTTCCCCATGCACGAGCAGAGAGTCATATCTTGTGAGGCTTGTGGTGCTCAATGGGCAGCATCATGTAAACAAGGTGATGACAAGCCACATGTAGGCCCATATGTTACTAAGAAGTGCACCGCTGTGAGAATATTGGCACTGGCACACACTGTCATTCTCACAACACAGTGATGCACCATTTTGAACACAAATGGGGCATCCCTGTATTGTCATGTATTTGTAGGACTGGGTGAGCTATTGTCCCCCAGCATGGTGCCCCATATTTTGTACTCCATTTACGTGACACTTATGTGGAGTGAAATAGGCGTGCATGCAGGTCAAGGCCAGACGTGTGCTGACATGGCTATGGGGGTGTAAGGAATAGAATTGGCACATCAGGTATTGATGGGTGTCTTCACCTAGACACATGAATGTAGATGTGATAGACCTATAGATACAAGCTTCCTAGTTGGCAGCCCTCCTAACAGATGGTCCACTCCCTGACTCCATGTCTGAGTGGGCAGGCCTTGGTAGATGACTTGGACAATTGAGATGATGGGTTGCATGGCCATCCCCCTTGAGGCACAGGGGGAAAGGAACAACAAATTTTCAGGTAGATGTGATGCTCACAGTGTGGGTGACAGTCATTTTGACCAGGCTTGCACGTGTACCTATAAACACTGAGCCCTTATGGTTACCAACTGTATCCCATCTCCCAATAACATATTCAAGTTACTGGTGATGTATGGTTGAAAAATGACACAGATGATGAGGAATATTGGCCCTGATCTATGTGAAGTTGACGCTGCCTTTGCATTGTTACACATGGCACAAAATCAATCCACACCTGATTTGGTTTGGTTCCTAATCTTGTTGTGCGTCGCTTTGGTGTCAATGAAATGATGCTTAGGCAGCGTTGCCATTGTATTAACCAGGGCGATTGTTTGATCCAGAATGTGAGTTGGAGTGCATGAGCAATTAGATGTAGTGTGTAAGGTAATAATCTGTACATACTCCGCACAATGCTGACACTGATGGTTGTCTGTCTCAATTTAACAGCTGCTAACATAAACAATGAGGAACTGAGGGCATTTCAGAAGAGGGCAGGCCGCTATAGGCACATCCTGACAGTGGAATCTGGGTTCCGGAGGATGGCACGTCGCTACCGCAGGTAGCGATCCACCGGGGAATGGCGGGCATTCACCCAAGGGGGACCCACATTGGCCACACAGAGAGGACCAACCACCACAGCTGTGCAGGGGGGCACAGCTGCCACCATCACTACAGCCCCAGCTGCTACACCCTCAACATCTGTGCCACAGCCAACCCCACCTGCTGCCATGGAAATAAATGTAATAAAGGAGCAACAGAGGGATGTGACAATGGTCCTTAAAAAGTTGGACAGTCTGAAGAAGGAGGTAGAAAAGAACACTAAGGGGGTGATTCTCACCCTGGCGGGCGGCGGAGGCCGCCCGCCAGAGTTCCCCCCTCCAAAATACCGCTCCGCGGTCGAAAGACCGCTGAGGGTATTTTGGGTTTTGCACTGGGCTGGCGGGCGACCGCCAAAAGGCCGCCCGCCAGCCCAGTGCAAAACACCCTTCCCACGAGGACGCCGGCTCAGAATTGAGCCGGCGGAGTGGAAAGGTGCGACGGGTGCAGTGGCACCCATCACGTATTTCAGTGTCTGCAAAGCAGACACTGAAATACAAAGTGGGGCCCTCTTACAGGGGCCCCACGACACCCCATACCGCCATCCTGTTCCTGGCGGGCGAACCGCCAGGAACAGGATGGCGGTATGGGGTGTCAGAATCGCTGCGCCGCCATGGAGGATTCATTTGGGCAGCCGAAAACCGGCGGGAGACTGCCGGTTTTCCGCATCTGACCGCGGCCAAACCGCCGCGGTCAGAATGCCCTGCGGGGCACCGCCAGCCTGTTGGTGGTGCTCCCGCCAACCCTGGCCCCGGCGGTCCATGACCGCCGGGGTCAGAATGACCCCCTAAGAGACTGAAGTTCATAAAAAGGAAACTCTAGAGGGCTAATATGTAATTGGCTTAATGACTGTCACCCCCAGTTCTGTCCTCTCCCTTCTCATTTATTTTATTGTTTTATAATGGGTTTTAGGGGGTTAGTGTCAGGTTAGATTAGGTTAGTAGTTTAGTTAGGATAAGTATGTTTGGGGTGTGGGTTTTCTACTTTTTGCATGTTACTTTGTGGGTGGGTGAGTGAGGGGTAATGTTGGGGCATTTATGTGTTGTATACAAAATAATATATATAACATTTTTAAACAAATACCCCCAAAATATATTTGTTTAGATATAGAATAGTATATGTGCAGTTTAGTATACATTGTCCTGCATGTGTCTCGTGATAAAAGGGGAGTGGAGGGCCAATGTTTAGAGTGTGTTGTTGAATGTGTTAGGTAAGTTTAGCATAGGGCAGTTAGGGTCAGTTGTTGGTTATGTATAGTTAGAATAGGTTAGGTTAGGATAGGTGATCTTCATTCTCTTTAGTTTAGTTTAATTCTTATTAAAAATCTTTGGGTACTCCCTGAGGTTACAGTGAAAATTGTTTGTTGGCCTAGGGATTCCGTCCTGCCTCCAGATCTCTCTCTTGACATGTTCCTCACCTTCTTACAACTGAGCTGTCACATTGGCAGCTACAACACATCTACTTGTCTATGCATCTGCCATCCAGTGTACCCACCGGTCAAGGTGACTATGTTAGCCATGTATTGGACAGGTAGGTGTGGTAATTCAGCTGTCATTGTTTGGGTCCTGTGTCAGAATGTTGGGCACTGTAGGACATCTGACAAAAGCCTACATTTCATATCTATACTGCTAACTGACCAGTGCCAATTACAGATGAGGTTAAGTACTTCTGTTTCACACCAATGTGTTCTACTGGTACTCCCAGCTGATGATATTGCCCGAGAACTGTTTCACAGCCATTCCCGATGTATGTAGTGGGTGAAGCATACATCTGTTCAATATTTTTGACATACTCAGTGAAGTGCTTGTAGGGGATGAGACCAGCATCGACGTTCATCATTTAGGTACCTTGTGCATAGATATGTGCCCCCATATTCTTGCACTCTTGCACTGCCACTCTGTGACTAAAGACATGTGACACACATCACAATTCTTAAGCACAGTAGATGTGTCACAATACACAAAGACATGCTGGTTGTGTAGGTGGTGTTTATTTACAAGTGTGGTAGTGCAATATTTACAATGTCCAGGTCTGTGACCCCGTTAGTGAAATCCATACAATTGTGACACAACACAAGTCCAGGGTTGAGGGACATATCGTGGGACATGCTTGAGTAAAGTATCATTCAGTGCAGGGGAACATGAATTGCCAATTGAAAAGTGAGAGACAATTGCAGTCCATAGCAGAAAGGTCAACAGTGTGTTGGTGAAGAGTGCATATCTCCAACTGTGCTAACACTGGCATAATGTCATTACAGGACAAAGGAAAACACTGCCCATGTGTCATGGGCTGGTGCTACCGGGAACTCCTACGGGTGAAGATGATCTGTTCCACACCTTCATCCTCCGATGTGTATGGTGTCTCCTCTGCCCTTGATGGTGGTAGGGGGGAGCTAGAGGGGGCCACACACACTTCAGTGGTTGGAGATATGGACTCCCTATTCCCGGCAGCTGCCATCTGGGGAACAACATATGGCATCACTTCAGCAAGGAGGAGCTGCTAATTTTTGAGTATAGCAGCAACATCCCTGTGGTAGGCAGCCATGTCTGCCCTTAGGGCGACCATTTCCCGGTGCATGGAGTCCATCTTGTTCTCAAGCATGCTGATGCCAGTTTGGGACGGTAGTTGTTGTGGCCTCTCCCTCATGGCAGCAGCTATGTCCCTCAGACACTGCTGAACTCCATGCATTGGGGAGTGTGTGCCTCGGTTGGCTGCAGTCTGTTCAGTAGCTGTAACAATGCATGTGCGCATACCCTCTAGGTTGGCTGCCATAGTTTGCATCCACACCCGCACCTACTTGGCCAGCTCCTGCTGGACTCCTACCACTGTCCTCTCAAACCTGGTCCCTGGGTCCTCAGAGTCCTCAGCTGTGTCGGTGCTGGCAGGTCGTACTATTGGGGTGTTTGGTGGGGTCTGTGGGATAGCTGCTACATTAATACTCCTCCTTGGGACTGGAGTTGGTGTCTGGAGGTTTACAAGGACTTCTTGGAGGGTCTCTTGGCTGATGATTGTCAGCTGGTCATCTAGGTCACCGGAATACTCCAGGACAGGCAGATCCGCAGGAGAGCCATCATTCCCTGCAATGAGATGGTGTAAAATAGTTTATATGCCACATCACTGACTTGCTATTTGAGGCTCATTGTCATCTTAGTTCCAGTACATTGTTCCTGTAGATCATGGCTGCAGTCTACAGCCCTATGTCCCACCTGCGTGTAACATGAAGGGAAGCCCACTTGGCGTAATTGACTGCGTCACATCTTCTAGGTGTGATGTCTATCCTTCTTGTGGCTTGACACCATCTTGTCGTTGTCAACCCTCCCTATGCATCCATTTGAATGGTGAGACCTTGCAATGGGTGTTTCTGTACTCATGTCACAGCACTACACATGGCAATTTTTCCCTGTCCCAGTCTTACATGTTTCACATACACCCATGCGGTGTTGAGACCTTGCACCACCCGCATTGCCAAGACACTATGCTCTTGTTACCATTGATGGCTCCTCATGTTGATGTTTGTGTGCTACATTGCATAGCACTCATGGACCTAGCAGAGCTCTATTTCATCTTCTGTCTGTACTGGTGTGTTTGCCTTCTGACACACCTTTGTCCTCCCACTCAATGCAGCCCTCCTTGCACTATGATACATGAGTGCAGCATGGTGGCAGTGCAGCTAATTTGACACAAGTACAGGGTTAGACCCAGGGATGGACAGCATGGGTATGAAATTTCTGCTGTGCACATCATTATGTATGTGACAGTGCCTGATGGTAAATGAGTCTATGGACATAGCCAGTTAACAGGAGTTGACTGAGGTCAGGGCCTGAAGCTAGTTTGAGGTGATTCTGCATGTAGTCATACTGGTCCCTCATTTCAAGTGCGTCAGTCCTATGGGCACCTGACTGCCATTGTCTATTTGACCACCCGCAACAGCATAGGTGGTAGTGCCAACTGTTATCAATGTGGAATGCCCCATGGGCCAATGGCCTGGCACTGGCAGGTTTCCAGCAGCTTACAGGCTGGCAATGCCAGCTGTTCTGTGACACCAGACCAGTATTACTTTCAACGCTACCCTCTAGGTCTGTTTCCACATTTCCACCAGTCTTTGCATGGCGGTGAAACCCCCATGCAAAGGTTGTTGGTTATGTGGTGTGGTGTGGTGTGCCCCTGGGTGCCCCTGCACAGCCCCTGCACTTGGCATGGGCAGTGCAGGGGTTTCCATGCCCTGGCCCTTCGCCCTTACCTCTGCCTGATTTGCAGGGCTGAGTGCAGCGTGTCCTGTCACTCCCAATGCACCCCAAAACTGGCACAGAGTCTATTTGATCCATCAAGAATGTTGTACTAAGTGCCCCACAAAGCTACTATGAGCAGATTTCCAGCCACCATCCCAACGTGTGACTCATACTGCTAACCGCAAAGGGTACACTGCACTGGCAGTCTTACCAACACCGGATTTGCCCATGCACCATCTCCCGCCAGTCGATGTGGAATTATACGCCATTATGTTCACAGTCATACCCCACATGTTGTATGTGTGTGTTTATTTCCCAATTCCTATGCATCCAAAATGGTTGTGTCAGAGTAGTTGTGGCTCAGCCTCTGACTGTTGTGACCTACTGTTTGCTATCTGTGGTACATATTTTCTGTAGTGGCACATTTCAGTTCAGCATCAAGATGTTTGGTTCAGCATTACTGCAGTTTAGTTGGTATGGGTAGTGGCATGTTACCAGTGATACAGGACCAGCCTGCTATTCCCCCAGCGCCTGTTCAGTTCATTGTTCCCTGCACCCAGGGGGCACCTTGACTGCATGATGGAGTAGTGGCTGCCTCATGTGAATGTGTTGTCAATGTGCAATGTGGTGGTGCTACCGGCACATGTCTGGGTACTGTTGGGACAGTTGCAATGACTTGTGTGCTGTGAGATGCAGCACACATGCGTTTGGGCAATGAGGAAAGGCAGTTGCAAGGTGTTACTGCAAGGCACAGCACCATGATGTTTACCCAGGAATGATATTGACTGACTACCTAGTCTCAGAGGTCTTGGTCATGTTGGTAGTGTTGATATGACTATATGCAAATGATGTTGTGATGACGCAACCAGTGGAAAAGTGATTATACATGCCATCCATCTCATGTGCTATATAGGTACATGTAGGTATTTAGGACTGCTGTTCAACATATGTCCAGGTTGTGTGTGCGTTGTGGTGCATGGCACTACCAAGGCGTAGGTACATGTGTAGCTTACGTCAGCATGGTGCAACTTGCTTAGTGTGCATTGTGTCCCTATGCACTCCTTTGACATGCATTGTGTGTGTCCTATGTGCCTTCCCCTTCTTGCACTTGACATTTTAGCATAAATGTCCCCCATGCACCTTACCCTGCATTTGTGGTGTTTCCTGGTAGTCTGCATTGTCCTGTGATTCCTGTTACGATGTCCTCTGGGATGACCGCTGCAACCATCTCCTCCATCTCGTCCAAGTTCTCTTGTGGTGCTGGACTCCCACCTCCAGTTTGCAGTGCTACCTTCCCGTTCCTTGCCATTTTTTTCTTTGGCCTTTGCTTGCAGTCATACCAGCGTTTCTTGCACTCAGTTAGGGTTCTCCCGACCTCTGCCACACTGTTAATCTTATCCACTATCTGCTGCCAAATTGACTCTGTCCTTCCAATTGGCAATTTTGAGGTGACAAAGAGTTGATTTTGATGCTTCGTCACCTCTCGTACCAGTATTACGTGCTCCTCTGCACTGAAACAGCACTTTCTCTTTTTCTTCTCCCTCCCCTGGTTCTTGTCTGTGTTCTCCTGGCTGGTTCCTGGTTAATTGGGGTCTCCCTTGGGTCTCTCCTGGCTTCCTGGGTCCAGTTTGCCTCTCCTTTGCACTGTTTTCTCCGTTAGTGTCTGTATTTGATGCTATTGTGGGCAAAAATCTGTTTTGTGACGTGTTTACATGTCGTAAAACGGATTAGAGTCATTTTTCCTCCATTAACGTATTGTTGCCGTACGACACGGGGCAATTGTTAACGCTGGGAAAAATGACTCTAACCTATGTTTAGCGCCAGCCAGTCTCGTAGTATAAATATGGCACGCGGATGGCATTAAAAAATGGCGCTAGTCAGCACTAAACATTTTGACGCAAAACTGCATTAGTGCAGTTTTGCATCAAAAGGTATAAATCAGGGACATTGTGAGATTTTTAGGTTTGCCTTGAGGTCCCAAATGGGGAAACACTGCCTTAAACTGGTTTGTTTTTTGTGCATCCCAAAATGCAATTTCCTCCTACCTGGTAGGAATCTTACCTATTATTGCATTTATAATGACTGGGCAATTGCAGACACAGTTAACTGTGGCTGCACAGCTTGAACAGCCCTCACTGGGGCAGTTGTTACTCTACACACAACAAACTATGTTATACGTCTATATAGTCTAACTAGACCTGTGTACAGGGGACGGAGTGCACCATTTAATGGTGCTAAATGTAGGTATGTTGTTTAACTGGCTAGAACTGGCCAGATTTACCCATCATTGCTGAGGGCCTTGTTTTACATGTTGAAGTGGATGTGGGAGGCCACTTTCAAACCAATTTTGATGTTCCTGTAAAGTTAATGCTATTTCTAATTGATATTAAGGCCTGTATTGATTAGGTATTGTGGTTGCGGAGTATGTGTGAAATGTGTGTTGTGGCATCTGCTGCAGGAACATTGACCTAAAAGTAAAAAAAATGTGCATCTATATGCTTTGAGTGCCTCAACCATGAAAGTAACATCTCCACTCGTGAGAGGGAGTACCTGTGCCAATAAATGTGCCATGTCTACATTTAACTGGGATGTTAATTGTGTTCGCCATTTAATGAACGGATTCAGAGAGGAAAATACTATAGTGGGGTAATTCTTTTTAAGGTTCAAGATTGAATACCCTACAGACTAAAATAGGCGCTCCCTGTTACACTGAGGAGTATAAATCCCTTTCACCACTGACATCTCCATGTATAGGTAAGAACCTTGGGTTCATGTAAGAACTACCTAGGAGACCCATTAAGTAGGTATCTCATCTAGAACATTGGTGACACCATGCTATACACTTTGTACAAATTAATAGGACTGTGTATCAGGTCAACATAAACTTCAGAATATAGGGACTAGTCCATCAATACCATCAGGAAATGTTGACACAATTCCTAGCTAGCTAACAGTGCCCCATCTAAACCTCTAAACTAACGAGAGTACCAGATGTTATTGGCAACCTTGAACATGACCATTCTGACTCCCAAGGAAGTTGTGGAAATAGATCCACCTTTTTTTTGTTACTTTGCATGCCCAAGGTATGACACAAGAAAAATATGAAAATGGCATTTCAAACATTTATTGAAACTATCTTATTCTTATATAGAAAGCATGAGCTGTGATTATTAGGTAGATGAAACAAAGCATGATAATCAGCATTAGGAGAATGGTAAAAAGAGAAACAATTCAACCAAGATAATGTTACTGTGTTGTTACGCTCATATCTGTTACCTACCCTATTGAGAGCATAGTGGGAGTACCCTCTGCCAGATAAACTGGGATAGCCTAACCCCCCCCATACCTGGGTAAGATGTACTGCGAAGCCAGGAAGCCGGTCTGATGTAGTACAGGCTATTGTACTTTGCAGGATGGAGGTCAAAGTCAGACAGGCTGCCTCTCGGTCACAGTGCACTGTGTTCCAGGATAATCCCAGCAGCAGTGCTCCTCTGCCAAATGTAGCACAGAGGCAGTTCATATAATGAAAGCATTGTTCATAAGAGCACTGTGTCAGAGGTGCAGAGCTGATGCAATGAATCATCTGTAGCTTTGGAACAGTCTCCAATGGACAATCAGGATACAAGGGCACTAGGCTGTTTGCCTAGCCTTAGACAGAGTGGACAAACTGAATGTCAGTAAGGCTGCATGTATAGTGCCTTCTCAGTACATTTTAGCATAAGTATACACCCTGTAAAAGGTCAACATCAGAAAAAGATGCAAAGCTAAAATGTACAATCTAAAATGGAGACCCTGCATGAGCCCTAACATGCTTCACCCCACATGGGGGTAGATGCAGTTAAAAAAGTGTGCAATGCAGCACAGCAACCAAAGATGCATATATGCTATGAGTGAAATGTTTGGAGAAATTAAAACATTTCTCTGAGTTTGTGCCTACCTCAAAAAAGGGTGTTATTTTTGACTCAAAGTCAGGTCTGACAATCCTTGTAGATTTGGCTTTATATCAAAAACCATGAATGGGAGCACTGGAACATCCAAGTACTACTTACTTACCTCTTGAGTAAATGTAGTGCAAGTGAGCGCAAAGCACTCATGTGCTGCTTTAAGGGTAACATTTCAGTGAAAAATAAATTTTCTAATGGAATGTAAACGTTTCGGTCCCGATTTAGAGTGCCCTGGAAAGGGCACTTGGTCCAGTGGCAATGGAGTACCCTTACTGAAGGTCCATCCACTTGCCTCATTTAGAGACAGGCAGACCTTCAGTATGACAACAGCAGAGACTAGTTTGTCTCTGCCGCTGACATACACCAACAATCACCCTACAGAGTTTTTGCCATTTATCTGTCTGCCCCATAAAGAGTGGTAAACAAAAGCCAAGTTTTTACTTTCACTTATCACCAACCAAAAAAGGTCAGTAAGGGAAAGTAGAAACATTTCAGTGATTCACACACCATTGTAGAAAACTCCTATGGCAAGTAGGACATTGCTTTTTTATTTTTAAAAAGAAAATCCTGCTTTGGGATTTTCTTTTTGAAAATAAAAAAGTTACTAAAAGAGTGCCATATGACTCTGTCATGTTGACAGAGCCATACAGCACACATAAATGCATTGACAGGAATCAACATGCAACACCACATTCTTCATCGCTACCTGTGGAGTAGAAACTCTACTAAGCTGTTCCTCCTCTGAGTAACGGCTACTAGTACAATTTGCAGAAGCCACTCACTCGCAAAGTATAGGCGCAATACTAGTCTGCATCCAGCACATGGTTCCCTGGGCTGGGACAGCTGCGAGCTCCACCATTCTCTTTACATATAGCCTCAAAGGTGAAGCTTGTGGCCCTCCACAACCGCCAGATTCTTTTTCTCTTATGTTGTGCCGTAGAGACAGAGTTGCAGGACCTGGAAGACTATGGTGACATTGAAAAAGTCACAGTCCCCACCCTCTGGGTGGCAGGCAAACCCAAAAAGCTGGGGGCCATCAGAATATGTATTGAAATGCATTTGTACAACAGAGCCAGATAGAGGGAATGGCATATCACAACAACAATCAAAGATCTAATCACTGACCTAAACGTAGCCTGCTGGTTCAGCAACCTAGATCAGAACTATGGTTACCCCAAGTTGGAACCTAATGAGAAGCACAGGTATATTACAAACCTTTCGACCTGTGTGGGTCTCAGAAAATAAATTCCTCTTAATTTTGGCATCTCTTTGGTTGCAGAGTTGTGTAAGAATGTGATTAGGGAGATTCTGCCTGGCATAAAAGGTGTTCTCAACGTCAATGATGATATCTTGATTTTTGCTTCAACTATGCCTGAACATCGGAAGAGGCACAAGGCAATCCTGCAAAGATTTGCAGACATGGATCTTACTCTCAACTGAAGTAAATGAAAATTCCTACAGCAGTTGATGTCTATGGATACATCTTCTTGGGGTGGAATCAGAGTAGATTCAGCAGAAGGAGCTGATATTTGGGAGGTGGAGCCTCCACAATCGCTGCCTGTAGTAAGGAATTTCTTGGTGCTAGCTTCCTACTGTGGTCACAACATCCCTACTGGACCACTATGAGAGCTAACCAAGGTAATGACCCGCTGGTCTGTGGCAAAGCAGATGAGACAGCATTTTACAAAATCAAACATGCATTACCCCAAGACACAATTATGGCATATTTAGACATCACTAAAGAATCAGAGCTCATAGTAGACACCGGCCCTATAGGGCTAGGGGCTGTGCTTGTACAATGCATGGAAAAAAACAAATGGAGGTCAACTGCCTTTGCAAGCAAATCATTGACAGGCACCAAAAAAGTGCTGTATGTACATAGAAAAAGAAGCGCTTGCCAATGAATGGGGTAGCACAAACTTCTATCCCCGCTTATATAATGATTCCTTCAAAGTTCTGACCGACCACAAACTCCTCATACCCATGTCTTCTGGAACAGCTTCCCATCCTCAACTGAGGACTGAAAAAGGTCTGCTCCAAATCCTGAAGTACTAGTTCATTCTAGGATACAATGCCTGACTACCTCTTACAACATCCCAGGTACGGACAGTTAACAGAAGCATGTGCAGGAGGCGGAGCTGGTTAATATGCAGAGTGGATTGCCAAAGTGAACAGCCACAAAGACATTGGGCTAGGTAAAAGAGAAGATGCAGCCAAAGCAGGACGATGCATCCAAGATGCCATCACTGCTGCTAAAGTTAGTCTGTGGAAAGATTTCCTGACCCAAGTGGGAGACTGGGATATAGACCTAAAAGCACAATGGAACATATGTGACTAACTCAAAATACCAACGAAGGAATCAGCTTCAAAGAACGCTCACTGGTTGTTCCACGAATATCACAATAAAACATTCAATACGTGCATCTTGGCCCCAAGAGACTAGTAAAACAAAGACACAGCTGCATGAAAACGTTTGGTTTCCATTGATGGACTCCATGGAGGAGAAACTGGTAGCCCAGTACCAATAGTGTCAAGCCACCAGAGCCTATAGGAAGCGCAGAAAAATCAAGTGAAGGCCTGTGGCAAGATGTGAGCACTGATTTTGGGTCTCTGCCAATGGGAGACACATGTTAGTGTTGTCAGATGCCTTCTTCAAGTTTCTGGTGGTTCACATCATTATCAGCACCACTTTTCAACATTCGCAGAGGAAGCTAGAAAAAATGTTTGTCTTGTTTGCCCAAAACACTAAAGATGGATGATAGGTCATAGTTCCAGAATAGCCACTTCTGTGAATACCTGCAATATCTAGCAATCAGTCACAGAAAGATCAAACTATGGTGGGCCCAGGCTAATGAGGAGGTGAAAAGGCCATTCAATAATTCCTAGGGGTGCATACGTGAACACCCCACCACACTACTTAATGGTCCCCAATGGTGGTAATGTTTGGCAGAGCAGTACAGGACACAATACCTCTCATTAAGTAATGGGCTTCATCATGTGGTTATCAGACAGCACAGACAAGCTGATATCAACGTCATAGTCAGCCAAGCTAAATTACCCTGCAACTCTGACATAAGCATACATGACCTGGTTCTGGTGCACAGAAACTGGAGTGGAGGCAAATGTTCCTACTGTTTGAGAGGCATCCATGAGTGGTAGGAATGCAACATGGCACCATGATAACAGAAACAAGAGGCTCTGACACAATCACCCGAAATATGCCAGCATTCAAAGAGTGGAAACGTGATTTATTGCCAAAGGCAAGGAACACTGAACTTGAGAAATTGGATAGTGCTGACAACTGGAGCCACCAGAAGGTGAAGTCACTGCCATTCCCCAAGAGAGAGGAGAGCCTTGACTCAGGACAAGCAGAGAACAGACACTCGCTTAGGAATAGACTGATCACCAGGAGCTATCATGAACCAAAGGGGTCATCTCTATAGCCTGAGGCCAAACCACTGATGACCCCAGAAGCTAAGAATAATGTAAAATTTAAGGTTTGTTTGCCCTAGGTTGAGAGCTTTTGTTGTGCATTCAAAGAAGTTAAAATAAAAAAAATCATGGAAAGGAAGACAGTCCCACATAACATGTATACACACATGGACTATGCATCTTAATGACTGCTAGGGCCAGGAGACACTGTTACTGTTACTCCACTCAGCCAGCCCTGTGTCCTCTTCTCCAAATACCCTTTTTGGTGACCTCCCAACTGAAGTGTAATCACCTGGGAAGATAACATTTGTATAGTGTGTGTACTAGAGTGAGTGACATGACTGCAACTCACAGCAGGCACTGTATCTGTAACTCCAAATACCAGCACAGTGTTCTCTTGTCCAAAGGCCACGGTTTGTCAATTCCCAAATGAGGTTTACTCACCTGGGGGGATAACATTTGTCAAGTATTGGGGAACAGTGAGAGTGATAGGACTGCAACTCCCAGGAGGCACTGTTTAAGTGAATCCAAACACCAAAACAGTGTTCTCTTCTCCAAAGACCCATGTGTCCTAACTCTCTATTGATGTTTACTCACCTGGTAGGAAACCATTTGTATAGTGTGTGTAGTACATGGAGTTACATGACTTCAACTCACAGGAGGCTCTCTTACTGTCACTCTAACCACCGGTCCAGTGTTCTCTTCTCCCAAAAAAATGTTTTGGAACTCACACATGAAGTGCACTCACATGGGGGATGACATTTCTCAAGTGTATGAAGTAGAGGGAATGACATGACTGCCAAGGCCAGGAGGCTCTGTCTCTTCAACGTCAAACACAAGCCCAGTGTTTAATTGTCTAAATACCCTTGTATGTTTACCCTCAATGGAAGTGTGCTCACCTGGGAGGATCACATATGAATATGGTGTGCAGTACAGGGAGGACCTGGCTTGGCGGTTCGGGATGGACTGTTCCCATGAGGAACAGGGTCAAGACTGATTTGCATATGTCTGGGTCCGCACTGGGGTGGCGTGGTGAGCAAAAAAACGATGGATTAAACTCAGATTGTTGTGACTGGGGGTGAATGTTTCATTTGCTCTGCATTCCGTCCACCATCTGTTCTTTTTGCACATGATAATGCCAATCACATATACAACAAAGTCCTGAGTCTGCCTGCATCACAATCAATTAGGCCTCAAAATTGTCAAAGACACATCTTGACGAGCCACTGTTTGGCTGCACTGGTGGCAAGATGTAATTCTCAGCCCATCCTCCCAAGTACTAATGACCTGCACATCTCAGCAGCTGCCTGACTTAAATGGAATTGGCATGCTTCACAGATGGCAGGTCAATACAACCAATACCATGGGTACCTGTGACAAAAGGATAACCTGCAAATCAACTATGTGTAAGGTCTGTGCACAATGTCACTGTAAACCCTTGAGGTAGATGTCATAATAAAATCAGTAACATTGTATGTTTCACATCAACAGGTCAACCTGCCACTGGGCACACAGAGGACACAGAACAGACTGTCACTGCCCCCATGGACAAAGCCCTCAGTGAAGAAGACACTCCTGGCCGTCTGGACATGAAGGATGGTTCTGGCCCATCTGGACAACCTGGCCAGACCCCAACAGTGAGTCTTACTGTGGCCACATCAACACCTCCCAGCCCGATTGCCTCGACATCACAGGCAGTCATTGTGTCCCTAGGACAGTGCCTACCATCTTTTGCCTGAGAGTCCAGGATCCTGAGTTGCAGCCCAACACCTGGGACAATGATGGTCCTTGAAACAGTGGGAGGGGGCACCCTGTGACAAGGGCACAGGCCTGTGGGGGTAGGGTGTGTGGGAGGAATGCTGTGAGCCAGTGGAGTGAGGCCACTGGGGATACTCCTAGCCAGGACACCATCGGACACACCTTGGGGGTCTATCAGGAGACCCAAGGTATGATGGGCCAGGTACTTGCATAACTCCAGGAGATCAAGAAGCTGCAGAAGGACATCCATAGGGATATGCATGATTAGTGGGAGGCCCATAATACCAACATGGCCTCACTAACAGGGGTGTTGAGGGACATTAACTGTACCCTGATCAGGGATCATCAATAACATTCTACCCCTTCCTTTGGTGCAGCTACACCAGGCCCTACATCGGTGCCAGCTACTGGAAGGGAGGCCCTGTCAGGGAAAGAACTGCCCCAGACACCCCTACCTCTGTAGCAGCAGATCCCCCCAATCTTGCAAGCAGGGACATCCAGCAAGACTTCAGGAGGTGTGGATGGCAAGACACTCACCACTGCCAACAAGTGACCACTTCCTAATTGACCTCCTTTGTGTGCCACATATTCACTCTGTTGACTGTTTTTCAACGACCTTCCAGTTCCAATGGGAGGAGTACACTGGACTTTAGACTTCCAATGGTGTGGCATCTATTCCAATGATTTCATCCACCATGACTGAACCCTTCACTGTTCTTTTCAACCATGCCCAATATTATTTTATGCATAACTGTTCAGTACATCCACCTATCACAAAGTCATTGTCTGCTTGCTTCTGTTTCACATTTTACTATGAAGAGATGTAAGATCATGTGAAGCAGATGAGGAAGACACAAGATACTAATGCAGGAAGGATATGTCACAGGTACAGTGTCCTGCTAAAGATCACTACCAACACACATGAACACACTACTACAAGTGTCTGGTTACACCAAAAATGGTATTCTACTGTACAGCACATAGGTTGTTGAAATGTCTGGACTGTCACAGCCAAGAATGCCTGGGTCATATTGTGTAAAGGTACACATACCAGGGCATAGTCCCCAGACCACGAAAGGAAGGGCCTTGTCAGACATTGTCCTGTAAAATAGGCAAACAGAAAAGTAAATGGTGTCACCAGTTTGAGCTTCATCACATACCTAACCAAAGTAATCCAACATCACATAAACTAAGGTAACCAGACAGAGGGCAGTACAACAGTCCCTGATCACAGGTCCATCATAATCCATTGACCATGCATCTCTTGGTATGACACAAACATGTCAGTGTTGTGGCACAGGCACTGTGACCTGCAATGATGAAACACTTCTACAGCAACATACAGGTCATACAAGAAGAATGTTTAGCTATGTGAAGAAAGAATGCCTTGCTTGCACTTGATGAAGACATATTTCATGTCCACATGATCACACACATGATGCAATTGGCCCAAAACAGCACACTAAACAAGTACAATGTGCACTTCTGATCTTCCATCAAAACACTGTTCAAACTGCCTTGACACAGATCTCATAAACTCCAAATCTGTGACCTACATTACCTGGAACAATCCATGTCCACTCCTATGTTGGAACAGCAACTGATACCTGCCAATGTTACAACTCTGAAATGCCCACATGAGGATGTCATGGTGAAAGTACCTGTACAAAGACAAAACAAGGCGAAAAGGCTTGACAACATAGCTATTACACAAATCATATGGCAAGCATCTGGAAAGGAAATTGCATTGCAATGAGAGTGATGCAAACAAAGTAGCTACATCAAGGTGGGTATATGTCAAAGGCGAACGCTTCATGTGCTCTTTGGCTAAATATTGCAGAGTATTAGCTCCCCAGTTGTTGCCAAAACACTCAACTTCACACATTCTAACAACTACAGTTCTTCATACAGTCACAGTCATTACATCACATGACATACTCACACTCAAGAAAACTATTGATCAGATCTTCCCGCAAGTCAGCTCCTTCCTCTTCACTACTGTCATCCTCACTTGGCATTTCATGAGTATCACCCGGTGGCACTGTAGGCTGCCCCTCCTCTGGGATTTTTGGGATATTGCTCTGCAAGGCAACCTTGTGGAGCATGTAGAATGCCACAGTGATCTGACAAACATTTCCGGGTGAGTAGAGGAAGGCTTCACCTGTCCGGTCCAGATACCTAAATCTGGCCTTCAGGAGCCCAAAAGCCCACTCCACTACGCGCTGTGTACTTCCATGGGCCTCATTGAAGCAGACTTCCCCTGGCATAGTAGGAATCCTTATTGTCATCAACAACTAAGGACGGTTTGGATATGCAGAGTCTCCTGTTAAGGAACGTGACATATGTGCAGTAACGAGTCCCTCTTTTCAGAATTGTAGTACCGGACATTGCACACACACAAACAGGACAGATGTGACTTATCAACCAGCCACGCCCTCTCTGGGTACATTTGTGACATCAGCTGGAGTACAGTGCTGTTCCACATTATGAAGGAATCATGGGATGAACCCAGATAATGAGCACAGACTTGTGAAATGTATAGATCCACCAAACAGACAACTTGCACGTTGATGAAATGGAAGTTCTTTCTGTTGTGGTATACTTATTCATTTGCATGCGGTGGGACCAAGCCAACATGTGTGCCATCAGTGGCCCCCACCATATGTGGGAGGAGTGCAAAACCATAAAGGTCAGCCTTCTCATGGGCTAAATCCTGATGTTGAGGAAACTGAATGTAGCTGTCCAGGTGTTTCAACATTGCTGAGAGGACATCCTTCAACACCAGACTGAACATGGGTTATGACATGCCAGCTGACAGGGCCACTGTATGCTGGAAGGACCCTGTGGTTAGGAAGTTCAATACTCACATGACTTGTAAAATGGGTGGTATGCTGGTTGGATAACTAATACCTTGCGTCAGTTCTGGCTCCAGTTGATAAAATAGGTCCACTTTTGTTTGCTGATTCAGACGATACAGGAGGATGATGTGCCATTCTTCCATGGTCTAACAGTAGACAGTAGACAGGTGGTTGTCGCATCCTCCCTCTACCTGGATTCCTATGTATGGCAAGAAATGATTTCTAATATTAGTCATTGTGTCCCCAGATACATACGTGATGCATGTCAATGATATCATGTGACAAGGCATTTTAGAAGGGATAGACATGGCAACCAGTCAATCGTCAATCAATCAATCAATCAATCAATACTTCTAGAGTGGCTTATCACCCGTGGGGTCTCAAAGTACTGTTGCAGACGTGCTCCTCAATCAAATAGCCAAGTCTTGAGGACCTTCCTGAACTGCTTCAGCAATGCGGTCTGTCTGAGTTTGGGAGGTTGTTAGAAATGGGGTCTCTGGTTGACAGTCAGTTTGCACTCTGTCCAAGCAGGGGCCCTCACTCTAGTCAGGGCAATGGAGATACACAGTTAAGATAACCCCTCCTCACCCTGTTGGTAGCTTGGCACAAGCAGTCAGTTTTATCTCCAAGTCAATGTGTGAAGTATTTGTACCAACACACACAGCAATACAGTGAAAACACTACAAAATGGACACCACACCAGTTTAGAAAAATAGCCAATAATTATCTAAATCGAAATAGACTGAAAACAACAAAAATCCAACATACATAAGTAAAGTTATGGATTTTCAAAGATTAAACAAAGTCTAGTGCTTGGAAGCACAAATTCTGCAATTTCTGTTATCACGGCGTCATGTTGGAGTCGTTCCAAACAATGCAATACCAATGGTGCCGGAAACGGAATCACATGGACCCCCAGGTACAGTAACCTGTGAAAAGTGAGAAAACAAGCCGGTGCATGGAGTCGGGGAGCAAAGTGTCACAGGACCCGAGGTGGCGTTGGTTCCGATGCTGCAGAGGAGCAGAGGTGTCGGTGAGAGGCGTCAGGTCCTTCTGCTGAGCGTTGGAGGTGAGGCAGCAGTGGTGCAAGGTGTCAGTCCCTTACACCTCTGGTAGGCTCGATGTCCGTCAGGTCAAGATGCTGTGGGGCGACCTCACGAGGTTGCAATCACGCCACAGGGCTGCAAGCGCTGCAGCGGAGTCGTGTCATGAACGTTGGTGATACGACACTCCAATCTCACAAGATCACGGGACGTCAGCGGCTGCTGCGACATTGGGCCTACAATGTCAGTGGGGATGTCACGCCTCAGCGAGGACCACAGATTCAGGTGCAGGTGGCGTCACGGGTTCCAGCAGTGGCGTCCGTACAATGTCGTCCAAAGTCGTCTGAGGTCGGTGCACTTGGTTTTTTACCAGCTTTCACTTCCAGGGGCCAAGGAACTGGAATAGGCACCACCTGGCAAGTTAGAGTCCACAGCAAGTGAACTCAGAGCCTGTTAGGTGAAGTCTTTGCTCTCCATGAGACTTCTTAATAGGAAGCAAGCTCAGTCCAAGCCCTTGGAGAATTTTCTCAAGAAGGATACACAGCAAAGTCCAGTCTTTGCCCTCTCTAAGGCAGAAGCAGCAACTCCATGCCAAACCAGCAAAGCACACACAGCAAAGGGGCAGTACTCCTCCTCCAGCTCTTCAGCTCTTCTTCTTGGCAGACGTTCCTCTTGATCCAGAAGTAGTCTAAAAATCTGGGGTTTTGGGTCCACCACCTATACCCCTATCTGCGTTTGAAGAAGACAAACTTTAAAGGAAAGTCTCTGTTGTTCACAAGATCCTGCCTTGCCCAGGCCTGCCTCCAGACTCACACCAGGGAGTTGGAGACTGCATTGTGTGAGGGCAGACACAGCCCATTCAAGTGTGAGTGTCCGCTCATCCCTCTACCCTAGACCAGATAGCCCATCAGGATAAGCAGGCTACACTCCAGTTCCCTTTGTGTCACTGTCTAGTGGAGATTCAAAAACAGCCCAACTGTCAGTCTGACCCAGACGTGGAATACACAAGAAGGCAGAGTCACAGAATGGTTTAAGGAAGAAAATGCCCACTTTCTAAAAGTGGCATTTTCAAAATGACAATTTAAAAACCAACTTTACCAAAAGATGTATTTTTAAATTGGAAGTTCCAAGACCCCAAACTCCACCCCTCAATCTGCTCCCAAAGGGAAACTGAACTTAAAAGTTATTTAAAGGCAGCCCCCATGTTAACCTATGAGGGAGATGAGCCTTGCAACAGTGAAACCCGAATTTGGCAGTATTTCACTGTCAGGACATGTAAAAACACACCAGCACATGTCCTAACTTTAACATACACTGCACCCTACCCATGGGGCTACCTAGGGCCTACCTTAGGGGTACCTTACATGTAAAAAAAGGGAAGGTTTGGGCCTAGCAAGTAAGTACACTTGCCAGGTCGAATTGGCAGTTTAAAACTGCACACACAGACACTGCAGTGGCAGGTCCGAGCCATGTTTACAGGGCCACTCATGTGAGAGGAACAATCAGTGCTGCAGGCCCACAAGTAGCATTTGATTTACAGGCCCTGGGCACCTCTAATGCACTTTCTAGGGACTAACTAGTAAATCAAATATGCCAATCATGGAAAAGCCAATCACCAATACAGTTTATACAGAAAGCATATGCACTTTAGCATTGGCTAGCAGTAGTGAAGTGCCAGGGTCCTTAAGCCAACAAAAATTGGTCAGAAAAAATAGGAGGAAGGAGGCAAAATGTTTGGGGATGACCCTGCAAAAAGGGCCAGGTCCAACAGGAGTTGTCTGTTGGGTACATAGAAGGTGAGGCGGTGGTTGAGGTGGGCAGGTCCTATGTTGTGTAGAACCTCATAGGTGTGTGTCAGAAGTGAGTAGGTGATGCGTTTGTTGACCGGGATCCAGTGTAGGTCTTTGAGGTGGGAGGAGATGTGGCTGTGTCGGGGGATGTCCAGGATAAGCCTGGCTGCTGTATTCTGGAATCTTTGTAGTCTTGATTGTAGTTTCTTTGTGATGCTGGCACAGAGTGTATTGCCGTAGTCCAGTTTGCTACTGATGAGTGCCTGGGTGACTATCCTCATTTCAGTGGGGATCCACTTGAAGATCTTTTGAAGAAGTCAAAGGGTGTGGAAGAAAGACAACAAGGCAGCGTTGACTTGGCAGGTCACTGGCAGAGTGCAGTCAAGGGTGATGCCCAAATTGCGTGTGTGGTCGGCGGGAGCAGGGGGTGTTTCCCAGGGCCTTAGGCCACCAGAAGTCATTCAAGGCGGAGGAGGTGGAGCAGATTACAAGGATCTCCGTCTTGTCTGAGTTGAGTTTGAGGCAGCTGGCTTCGATGCAGGCGGCTACTGCTCTCATTCCATTGTGGAAATTTCTCTTGGCCTTTGCTGGGTCATCAGTCAGGGAGAGGATCAGTTGGGTTTTGTCATACACATCACAGCTGCTACTAAAACAAGGGTCACATGTGACCCCTATGGTTTTCCGCATATGTATCCACAACATATATCTGGACCAAACTCAAATATGTGCATCACAATTGCCCCTTGAAATGTGATGCAAAATGACCTTCAATGGGGTGGGCTGAGCCCCACTGTTAAATGCCATCTGTACCCAGCAATATACTACAATGGTGTTTGAGGAATAGGACCTACATGACAAGACAGGATAAGCACAAAATTTTCAGAGTTGTTACGTAGTGTTTGAAGCCCAATATAGCATTTCAGGCCTCTAAAATGGCAGCTGCCTGACCTACTCCACTGGACATTAGGAACTGCCTGTAACCATAGGCGGAAGTCGTCATGGTGGTAGGTTGTAGAAACTGCGCAGATAAAGCTATAGGCTAACATGTGTGTTGCGGCCCAATGTCTGTTTCTAGCAGTGGGGATGACCACATACATGGCGTTCTTGACTGCCATGTTCTAAAGAATCACTCACTTGACTCCTGACACTGCTGCCAGCAAGCCCTCCACTACCTGAGCTGCTGTGTACCACCTCTGGAAGCAATCATGCCACGTCCAACAGGTGATAAGGCCCTTGCCTTCTCTCCAGAGGAGCTGGAGAGGCTAGTGAACGAGGTCCTACCCCTGAATGAATAGCGCTATGGCGCACCAGAGGAGCAGGTAAGTACTTCATGTGCACAATTTTCACTGTACTTACCATCCTTTCCCTCCTCACAGACCAGAATGTGCAACATGGGTGCCAGGTTGACTACTCATGTTCCTGTTGGTGCAGCCTGTGTGGCATCAATGGTAGGGACAATGTGCAGGCATTGGTGGCCGTGCCATATATAAAGTTAATTCACAGTGTGTTGTTTGGGCATTTTGGATTCCTAGATTTTCCTTGTTTTGGCTGTACATAACTAAGTGAGGAGACATTACTGCCATCCACTTATATGTTTTTCCTCATGATTGTTGTATAAGTCAGACAACATGTATGTGCATGACAGCATGAGCTGAGTATGCATGTTGTATGAGTCAGTTGTGAGTAATGTGCCACAGAGATTTCTTTACACATCTGCCCTTGCTAAACTGTTGTTGGGAAGGCATATCATTACTCACTCTGCCCTTCAGGTTGCCACACACACCACATGCCAATTTGCTGTTAACTACAGGATGTACTGTCATGCATGGAAGTGATGGGAATGTTGTGTCATGTAGGTTCTGTCTGCCCAGACTGCAGAGAACAGGGCCTGTCACATGTATCTCCCAGTATGGGTCCTAGTCAAGGCTGGGGTGGAGTCACTGTGGCTATATAACTATGGCACTGTGCCCACTCCCTGTACCCCAGCAGATGCTGCCATATGGGCAATATGGGGCTCTGAAGTAAAATCCTCCCCATAATGCCTCTTTCCTTTGATTAGATTAGGATTGGGTCCAGAGGTAAATTACTAATCTAGTCCACTTGTGCACTTAGCATCATTGTCAATGTTGTCTTTGACTCTTGACAAGTCCTTTACCCCCAGAGCTCTGTTGTCACCTCACAGGTCATATTCGTCCTGTGCAGGCTTATTGCATAAAAGAGAGTCCCAGAGTGCAGACAGTGTGTTGATTCCTGGAAGGCCATGATATGTGACTCAGGCCCTCATAATGACATTGACGGTAAATGCCGCTGACCGCCATGCTGACGGCCGTCAACATACCGCCGCGGTGGCGGAAATCCGTTCACCATTTTATGACACACACACACCAATCCGACAGAATACAGCCACATACACAAATCCTCCAGACCAAAGGACAGTGCTAAAGTGGCCATCCCAACACCCATACCGTTACGCCAACAAAACAACGCCCATCACATTATGACCCACAATTCACCACGGTGGACATTAAATGGCGGTAAACCATTGGCGGTACATACCGCCGCGCTCAGAATGGACACCCACATACAAAACAACACTACTTTGGCCTAGACTAAAAACACACACATGACACCCATACACACACCACACCCGCACCACTATAAAACACACACCCGCATTGCACACAACCCTTTACCAACAACAATTACTGCCAGGAGAATGACTTGAACAGCACAGAGACAACTAGACACACACATCACATACACCCATACATCCCTCACGCACTCCACATCACACACCCCACCACATTACTCAACGCACTCTCACCAACACACACCACACAACACCCATGGCACCACAAAGGCACCCCCGTTTCACTGAGGAGTAGTCAAGGGTCATGGTGGAGGAAATTGTCAGGGTAGAGCCATAGCTCTTTGGAGCATAGGTACAGCAGATATCCATTGCAAGGAAGATGGAGCTATGGCGGAGAATCGTGGACAGGGTGAACACCGTGGGACAGCACCCAAGAACAAGGGACGACATCAGGAAAAGGTGGAACGACCTACGGGGAAAGGAACGTTCCATAGCAGCAAGACACCAGCTCACCATCCAGCGGACTGGCGGTGGACCCCTACCTGCTCCCCCACAGCTCACAGCATGGGAGGAGCAGGTACTGGTATTACTGCATCCTGAGGTACTCACTGGAGTAGCCGGAGGACAGGACACTGGTAAGTCAACATTTAACACTTATCACCCCCCCCATACCTGCATGCCATCACACCCCTCACCCTCACTCCCATCACTCCACTCCATCCCACACACTGCACCTACACAAATGACTAACCACAAGGCCAAGCAGAGCATAGGGAAACTAACATTCCCACAATACATCACCACACACAAGCAAAAGGTGGCAGGCACCAGGGCAACACCAATGATAGAGGGGAAGCCACGGCTGTACAATATGTCACACACATGAAGCATAATACATCATCTACATCGCCACAGGTACCCCAGCAAATGTCAGTGGAGAGGAGGTGCCACCACTATCCACTGTCCATCACTGGGGCATCTTCTGTTGAGATGCCCCAGTGATGACAGTAACTCTGGACTTCAGGATCTGGAGGACCTACCTGGCCCATCAGCCACCCCTATCAGTATCCAACACCACAGCACCCAACCAGCGTACCCACACCTCTGTCCCCAGGACACGTCAATCAGCAGTGTGCTCACCTGTACAGGGACCCCAGGCCACACCTCACCCCCAAGACAATCAGGGACCTGGGGTCAGTGGCAGTGGGCACACTGTTCAGGGGACAGGTGCACAGGCCAACAGGGACACTGGGAGGACCGCTGTGCACCAGGGGGAGGACAGGACCAGGGAACTGACTCTCCAGGGGGCACTCTCCGAGATCCTGGGAGCCTACCAACATTTCCAGGATATGATGGGCCAGATCCTTGACAATGTGCAGAAGAACAGGTGGCTGCAGGAGAGACAGTATCAGGGGATAAGGGAGGACTTGCAGGCCATCAACACCACCCTGATCTCCATAGCAAGGGTGCGGGTGCAGGCAGACATGGCCAACATCATGAGGGAGGCAACAGCACATCAGCGGGCCCCTACCACCAGCCAATCAACTGAATAGCCCTTCACTTCCGCTGCTGCTAGTGGCCAGGAGGCCCCGCCACAGGACCCACAGGTCACCAGCATCTCTCCCCCTGCAGAAGGTGAACCTCCCCACAAACGTTCCCTGCGACCGAGACAGAAGCCAGAGACACTTGCCAAGACCACCGAAAATGTGTATTAATGGAAACAGTTATATCCGTTGCAAATTAACTGTACAATGTGAGAGAATAGAAATAATGACCTGTAGCTGGCTGTAGTCAGCACATCAGTACACAGATGTCATTGCACTAACATCTGTAAAATGAGAACCCATAGGTGACAGTAAGTAGAGGTAAAACGTGGTTAATGGCATCATGCCACAGCCACACAGAATACACCAATAGTCACTGAAATGTGAAGTTGCACTGACTCACCTGTGTGTCATTGGAAGTACTGATGGATAACTGTGGTTCTGTTGTCCTCATCCTCATCTTTAGCCTCTTCATCCTCACTGTCATCATGTTCTACTGCAGCCAAAGGTGCATCTCCAGTCTCCTCCTCCTCCTGCAGAAAAGGTACATGGTGTCTGAGGGCCAGGTTGTGCAACATGCAGCATGCCACGACTATCTGGCAGGCCTTCTCGGGTGAGTAGCACAGGGATCCACCTGTCAGATGGAGGCCCCTGAACCTGGCCTTCAGGAGGCTGAAGGTTCTCTCGATGATCCTTCTGGTTCGCCAATGTGCCTCATTATAACATTCTTCAGCCCTTGTGCTGGCATGCCTCACAGGGGTCAGCAGCCACAATAGGTTTGGGTAGCCAGTGTCACCTGCAGGTATTGAGGGACAACATTTAGCCACACACTAACGTATGAGGTTAACATCAGAGGTATACACTAACATACACTGGGTGGGGACCAAGGCTCACCTATAAGCCACACCCTATGCCTCTGTAGTTGGGCCATCACATTTGGGATGCTGATATTCCTTAGGACAAAGGCATCATGCACCGACCCAGGATACTTAGCATTGACGTGGCAGATGTACTGGTCTGCCAGGCACACCGTCTGCACATTAATGGAGTGGAAACTCTTACAGTTCCTGTACACCAGTTCATTCTGGCGAGGTGGACAATTGTAATGTGTCCCGTCAATTGCCACAATAATATTAGGGAAATGTCCCATTGCATAGAATCCAGCCTTCACAGTGGCCAAATGTTCCACCTGGGGGAAAGCTCTGTAGCTGCACATGTGTTTTAGCAGGGCAGACAACACTCTTGCCAGCACGATTGAGAACATTGGCTGTGACATTCCTGCTGCCAAGCCCACTGTCACTTGGAAAGAACGTGTCACCTGGAAATGGAGCACTGACAGCACTTCCACAAGAGGGAGGATCCCAATGGGATGTATGCCGGTGGTGACGGTGTACACCGCCGTGGACATGACCGCCATTTTCTAACTCAATCCTCACTTGTTTCCTGACCAGCAACAGGAGAAAACCTACACTGCGTGTGCTGCTGTGACCGGTGTCTGGATTCTACCATGGCCAGTGTGACCGGGGAAAGTGCCCCAGCCTTCACTTCAGAGGAGTTGGAGCGACTGTTGGATAGGGTCCTACCCCAGCATGGGCAGCGGTAAGGGCTTCCAGACCAACGCGTGAGTACACTTTGGGCACGATGCATGTGGCATGGATGCATGGAGATGTGTGTGAAGGCATCGTGTAAGGGTGGAGGGGATTCTCTGTTGGCGGTGTACATGTTGTGAGATGACCTATGTGTGTGCCAATGGTGATGGAATCAGGTATGGTGGGCCATGTGTGTGACAGGCTGGACTGTTAGTTTAATGGAGTTCTCCTGTATGTATTACCTCTGCAGGTCAGCGCCATCAAAAGAAGGGATTATGGCATGCCATCGCCAAGGACATGCGGACACTGGGGGTCTATTACAGGCGGAGCACCCACTGTCGGAAATTGTGGGAGGACCTGAGACGCTGGGCACGGAAGACCACAGAGGCCCAGCTGGGGATGGCCTCCCAACAAGGAAGTGATGCCCGTCGAACCCTGACCCCCCTGATGACCCGCATACTGGCGGTGGCCTTCCCAGAGCTGGATGAGCACTTGAGGGTATCACAGCAGCCACAAGGGGGTGAGTACAGTTAGTTTAATTCCATATTTTCGCTGGCGGGGTGGTATCCGGGTGATGGTTGTGTGTTAGTCGGTGCCCCTAAGGCCAGGCCAGACATTGCAGCGTGGGTCATCTCTAGGGTAATGGTTGCATGGCTAATACATGCAACCTAGTTCCTTTCAGGCAGGGCATTGTGGGTCCCAGGTGTGCTGCAGTTGGTGGTGTGTGCTCCTCATCTTGCCTTAGTGACTAGCCATATCAGTGGAAGTGCAATGCATAGTGCTTAGGCCTGTTCCCTGTGCGTGACAGTGATGTGCATGCCAATAGTGGTGTTGGAGCAGTCATTGACCAAGTGTATCCTTTGTCTCCCCCCTTTCTTGTTTTGTCATTCTGTCCTTGTGTGCGTTTGCATCATCTGTCAGAGGAGCAGGGGCACCGGTGACAGAGGGAGCTGCATCGCACAGGACCCTGGAGGTAGAGTTCACCGATGCTGAGGGAACCAGTGGGACGGAGGGTGAGGGGAGCACCACGGCGGAGACTGGAGGAGACAACACAGACTCTGATACCTCCTCCGATGAGAGCTCCCTGGTGGTGGCAGACACCTCTGTGACCACCCCAGCTGCAGGTACAGCCACCACCCCCGTACCAGCACCACCCTCCCAGTAGCCCCTCAGCGAGTTGCCCGTGCCTGCTCATCCCGGAGGGTGGGTATCTCCTTCGCTCGAAGCACCTCAGGCCCTGTCCCAGTGAGCCCTGCTGCCCTGAGTGAGGAGGGTATTGACATCCTGAGATCCATCTCTGTAGGGCAGTCAACCATTATGAATGCCATCTATGGACTTGCATCCCAGATGCAGCAAGGCAATGCATTCCTGGAGGGCATTCACAGTGGATTGGCGGCCCAAAAGAGATCGATTCAGGCTCTGGCCTCCCCTCTGATGGCAGCCATTGTCCCTCTTTCTACTGTCCCCCCTCCAACTACCACTTCCCAGTCCTTTTCTCCTCAACCCCAACCCAGGCACACATACAGATGAGAATGCATTCCAGACAACACACAAGAATGGCACAGGCAAACACAAGCACCACACTTCATCTCACAAGCACTCACACAAACAGCATACAGTTGCAGACACGACAACATCCACTGCCTCCACTGTCTCCCTCTCCTCCTCCTCCACCACCTCCTGCACAGTCACGTCCACATTCCCACTTGCATGCAATACATCAACATCCACTACCAGCATCACCACACCAAGCAGAACACACACCTCACTGGCAGACACCTCCACAACAGCCATGCACGCATCCCCACAGTCCTCTCCCACCCTTCTGTTCCCCCCCTCCTAAAGGACACAAACGCAAGCATTCACACACCCAACAGCCATCCACCTCACATCAGCATACTGCCGATGCACCTGCAACCAAGTCCAGCAGACATACGCCTCCAACAACCACTCCCTCATCCTCCACTCCCATTACTCCTCCCACCCCACCATCCCTAAAAAGCTTTTCCTTTCCCAATTTGACCTCTTCCCTACCCCTACCCCCGTCCTGCCATATGGGCAGGGTACCAAGGACACAGCCCAGCACCTCAGCCAAACAGTCCACGGGGACAGTGATAGCACCACCTACTCGTGGTGGTGAGGATACCACACCTCCATCACAGAAGGGGAAGGAGCCAGCACTGCCAGGGAAGAAGGGGGGGTTTGCACCACCCGTAAAGAAGGAGAAGGAGCCTGAACCACCTGTAAAGAAGGGGAAGGAGCCTGCACCACCTGTAAAGAAAGAGAAGGATAAAGAAGGGGAAGGAGCCTGCACCACCAGTAACGAGGGGGACGGGCCTGCACCACCTGTGAAGAAGGGGAAGGAACCTGCACCACCAGGCAGAGAGGGGAAGAGCCCATCCACCCTTGCCAGGAAGGGTAAGGGATCCATGTTCCATGTACAGGAGGAGATGAAGCACTCTACACCAGCAGAGGCTGTCAGGCTGACACCTCCACCACCACCAGCTGTCACGGGGCCCCCACCGCCAGCTGAGGAAGTGCAGCCATCTGAGAGTGCCAAGGCTGGCCAGGAGGCTCCTCCATCCACCACCACAGTACAGCCTTCAGAGAGTGCAGACGCTGGCCAGGAGGCTCCTCCATCCACCACCACAGTGCAGCCATCAGAGGGTGCAGCGGCTGGCCAGGAGGCCCCTCCATCCACCACAGTGAAGCCACCAGAGAGTGCAGAGGCTGGCCAGGAGGCTCCTCCAACCACCACCACAGTGCAGCCATCACCGCCAGTGGACGTAATGTAGGCCACACTCCAGGGGCTGCTGTGTGAGTTGCCCCCCCCCCCCCAGAACCAGTGGGGAAGTCACCCACCTGAGAGACTGTGGCCTTGAACACCCCTGGACAGAGCAATGGGCATGTGCCCCCTCCAGAACCAGTGGGGAAGTCACCCACCTGAGAGACTATGACCTTGCACACCCCAGGACAGAGCAATGGGCATGTTGGCCCCTCCAGAACCAGTGGGGAAGTCACCCACTCCAGAGACTGTGGCCTTCCACACCCCAGGACAGAGCAATGGGCATGTTGCCCCCTCCAGAACCAGTGGGGAAGTCATCCACTCCAGAGACTGTGGCCTTGAACACCCCAGGATAGAGCAATGGGCATGTTGCCCCCTTCAGAATCAGTGGGGAAGTCACCCACTCCAAAGACTGTGGCCTTGCACCCCCCACGACAGAGCAATGGGCATGGAGTCTACTCCAGAACCGGTGGGGAAGTTCCCGCATTCGGCTGAGGTGCCCCCCCATCCTCCTAAGGTGCCTTCTCACTTGCAAAATGATGCCCCTGGAGTGTTCTCTCCGTATGTGTCAGGATACAGGTTGGGCCTTGGACTTCGCCCTGTGGCCTTGGGTGCCCTTATGACTTTGGAATGGGTGTGGGCCTTTATGTACATCTGTAAATATATTTGGTTTGTGTGGTGGGTTTTGCTATACTAATACATTGTCAGTACTCCAGCAATCTAGTCTGTGTTTTATTATGCAGTGTGTCCTATGCCATTGGTTTAGGTGTGCAGCTGGTTGTGTGTATGGTGTGTGTGAGGATGGTGTGTGTCGAGTGTGTGTGTGTGTCACTCTCGTTTTCCTCCCACCCTCCCTTATGTGCGAGGCGGCTGTACTCACCGTCGTTGTCTTCATCGGCGTTGGTGTTCCAGGTGGAGCATAATGTAGAAGATCATCGGGAAAACTTGCAGTTTGGGTTCCACGGCGGTGTAGTTCTTCCCTGTGTCTCCAATGGTGAGTCCTTTCACTTTTGAGCTCTGTTTCCGCCAGGCTGTCATTATTTGGCAGAAGTTACCACCAGCCTGTTGGCGGTATTACCGGCACTTTATCACTCAGGGTCATAATGAGGGCCTCAATAGCTTGGTTAATTAGCAAAAACTGTACAACGCAAACATTTGCTTGTTGGATGCCATCGCTGTAGGATGGACACATATGTCCAAATGAGTGTTCTCTGGTACAAGTAAATAACACAGAACCCCACCACCTGAGTGGCATGAGTCTGCATTTGTCAGTCTACATGTCCACACATGGACAGGGTAGACACTTTCTGTACCCACCATGTCAGTCCCTTCATTGTTACCCGTGAGTAATGTTTGAGTTTGCTCCCTGGCAGTTGCCTGTAGGGACTGCATGCAGAGAGTCATTCTCACATAGAGTAAATGTGTTGGTCCATTCATGCCTGAGAAGTTTACCCTTCAGAAGCCACAGAAGTGTGACGTGTCTTATAGTGGCTAACATCTCAGTCAGTTTGCTAGAGCATGGCCCACATGTCAGTAAGCTTGCTTTGTCATTGTATTGCCTGAGTAGGGTAGTGGGTTATTCTGCAGATGGAGATATTTATGTCTGCAGTCATGTCCCTGTACTTACTGTCTTGTATGCGTCACACTTGTGAAGTATTAACAAATAGGAAAGTTCTACCTTGATGTTACTAAAATGTATGTGACTCAACCATTTGTGATGAGACTTGTGAACATGATCTCTTGATTTGTCTTTTGAATCCATGCAGGCCAACGGCATCAAAAGAAGGGAATGTGGACAGCCATTGCCAAGAAGTCTGTGGGGGCCGACCGCCGGCGGAATGCCCACTGCAGAAAATGGTGGGAGGACCTGAGACGCTGCATCCAGAAGATCACAGAGGCACAGCTGGGGATGTCCTCACAACGTGGGTGGGGTGCCCGTCGGACCAAACCCCCCCCAATGACCTGCATTCTGGTGGTGACCTATCCAGAGCTTGATAGGCATTTGAGGGCAGCACAGCAGCCATAAGGGGGTGAGTACAGGGTATATTCCTGCCTGTCCCATTGCCAAGTGATTGAGTTAGGTTCTGACAGCTCCCCCTGACAATTAGGGATGAGCATTGTGTCACACAGTAGATGAGTGATTGTTTGTGCAGACATGTCATGTGTTGTATACTGATGTGCCTTGCTTATGGTCCCAGGGACCTAGGACACAACTGGGTGGAATCCACAAACCACTTGTGCTGCAGGGACAACATATGACTGTGTACATTGATCAATCAAGTGCTGTTTGTTGTTGTAGAGGGTGTAATTTCTGTGCAACAGCCCACTACTGCCAAATGTTCCAAGTCAAATATAAGTAGGTGACTGACCACTGTCCTCTGCCATGTGTCTATCTAAATATAGGCTTCAGCCAACCAGAAGCCAGTTGTCTTCAGGGTATTATGGGTGCTGGTGCCTCACTGCAGTCTGTAATGTGAAGATGTCCAACATACATGTGACAGGGCTTACAATGTTCTTTGGAAGTAGCTATAGATCACTACATTCCCTTGGTAAATGGGGAATGTTACTTGACATGATTTATGTGTCATCATTGTTGCCAACATTCCTGGTGCCTACGTCAGCATGTGTTCCTTTCTCTGTAGAAAACATTTGTCAGCTGCAGTTTCATGTACGATCTACCTATGTTGATGGGGTGATGTCTGTATTCCCTAACATATATGTGCGTGTGGCACACTGTTTGTGGTATAGTACATTTACAATGGGGATATATGTCATGCTGTGCCACATACAGGAGTGTGTCACCATTGTTTATTGGCTGACACATACTCTCACCTATCATAGCATGTCATTTGGCTTGTGCAACTGCAATAGCAATGAGGGACATGACAGGTAGGCCCAGAGTTTAGAGCCACAATATGAATATCTATGCCCTTGATGTGGCATCATGTGCAAAAGTGCACTGCACATGTGTAATGGGTAAGGTTTGTGCCTTGACTGTTGGCATGCATCAGGGAGTGACTTGCAGTTATATTGAAATCACATGGGTTTGGGTTAAGGTATTTATCCACAAACAGACATCTGCTTTTCCATGACCAAAATGGGGGCAGCGATGTAGCTTCCTATTGGGCAGCATATTGAGGGCCTTCTACAAGTATTTGCAAATCTCTGTGTCTCTCCAACATGCAAAGGACTAATGACTTCCACTGATGTACTCAGAGTATGTCTTTGTAAAAAGGTGCCAGACATTAGTGATAATTATCCTTGGGCTTGCTGATTCATTGTGGTGTGTATTTTGGGGACATCTCCCCCTGACTTATTGTACATGATGTCTACAGTGTCCATTTCCATGCCACATGTGTGGCCTTTCAGAGCATCATTAATGCTATTAATGCTATCTCCATGACAAATATCACTTGATGAAGTGTGCATTGTCGATATGTTTCCAGTGTGATATGGGTATTTCCATGTCACATTCTCCAGGATATTGTACTCTCGTCATCACATGGCATGATTTTGCATCATCATTTCTTTCTGTTGGGTCATCACGTATGTGTCAAATAGATGTGTGCATGACCTTGTGTGGGATCTGTGGAAATGTATTTTGCATTGGACTACTATGCCAAGAGGCTGCTACTTGTTGAATGGTTATTGTAATTGCACAACTTCAGCCAGCCAATTGTAGTTGTCTGAGATCCTTATTTTCCAGTGGGCAACTGTTGATAGTTCAGATGGCATTCATGCATATGGTATGGCACATGTATGGGCGACTTAGATGGAGTTTGCTGCTAGGGTCTACTTGACATCATGATAATGTATGTTAATCAGAGCTGTTGTTCAAGTGTGATCATGGACATGTGATGACCCGATCTCTCTTTGTATTTGCAGCATCTGCACCGGCAAGCAAAGGGAACAGTAGGGAAGCATCTGGCCACGGGACCCCGGGTCAAGGCACCATCAACACAGATGGACCCAGTGTCCTGGAGGGCAAGGGGAGTGCCACGAGGGAAACAGTGACATCATCATCATCATCGGATTCATCCTCCAGTGGACACTCCCTAGTGGTGGGGGACCCATTGGAGCATCCCTCTGTACTATCTTTCTAAGCCACTCCCAGTTCTATCACCACCCTCCCTGTTGCTCCCAAGCAAGTTGACCGTACCCACTCACCCAAGAGGGTGGATGTCTCCTTAGCCGAAGGCACCTCCTTCCCAGCCCCTGTTACCCCTGATGCCCTCAGTGAGGAGGCTATTAACCTCCTGAGTGTGGGCCCGACAGCCATTGTGAATGCTATCCAGTGATTGGCAAGTCAGCTACAACAGACCAATGCATTCCCGGAAGGCATTCATGGTGCTCTGTCTGGCCTACAGAGATCCTTTTAGGCTCTGGCCTCCATATTGATGACAGGCAGTCACCCCCTACCTTCTGTCATCCCTCCGCCTTGCTCTTCCCTCTCCAAATCCCCCCTTCCCCTACCTAGCAAAAGCACACAAACAAATTCACAGGCATCCACATTGACACACAAAAGCAGCACACACAAACACAAGCACCACAAAACACACTGGCACTCACACAAACACCTATCGACACAACAAGTCACCTCTTCCCCAGACACCTCCACCACCCCCAGTATTACACACACCGCATCCAGCATAACCACAGACAGAGACTCCCAGACATCCACCACCAGAACCATACCTGCGGACACCACAACAACAGACACATATACATCCATCACATCCAGCATACCTGTAGTCACCACCCCAACAGCTACACACACATCCATCACTCCGCCCCCCAGCACCTCCACCTCCCAGACCCCAAGACACACAAACACCATGACTCACCCACCCAAAAGGTACCCACCAAACACAAGCATACCTCCCAGAAGCATGCACCCACAACATCTACACCTACACAGCAGACAACCACTCCCTCGACCTCCAAATCCAGACACCCTTCTGCTGACCTTCCCTGTGTCCCTAAGAAATTATTTATGTATGACCTTAACCTTTTCCCCTGTTCCCTCCACCCCTTCAAACCCAAGAGGCCCCCATCGACCTCCCAGCCCCTCCCTTCCACCTGCACAGCCTACCCTGCACTCCCTGCAAGTGCCCATACCTCTCCAACCCAAGAAGAAGCCCACCCCTCCCAAAAAGCAAACCTCCCCTCCCAAACCAAAGACCAACCCCCCTCCCCAAATCCAACCCCCCACCTCCCATCAAGGGTGATCTGTCTGCTCTCTTGATGCCCCTTCCAGTGGAGGTTCCATGGCCGTTAGGAGCCAAGTTTTTGCACAATACTATACTCTCATAGGCCAGAAAACGGACTGGCCTATGGCCTTAATTCTAATCCATTCTGTTCTAATAAACTTAAACAGTTGTTTTTTTACTGGGTACACCTTTGACCTGCAATTCCTTTTCTACCTCTATGTTGTTCCTGTTTGACTTTTGTTGTATGCCTACTGTTGTGTGTGATTCAGCCTGCTTGCTGTTCCTTTTGCTGTTTGCAATCTGTGACTTTGTGGACAGTGCTGTTGTCCCCCAAGACAAGGGTACATGTTGAGTGTATGGATATGTATTCATGCAATGGTGGTGTCATGGCATTGTGTACTGTTTGTTGGGTATTTCATCTTGTTTTGACCAATGTGAGCATGTATGGTCTTAGACTTGTCCCCCTGTTATGGATCATGTATTCATCTGATGTGTGTCAGCTTGAGTTTTGTTTGTGCAGACATGACGTGTGTTTATTTGTGGTAGCTTTGTTTGCAATTGAGTGTGCATGTGTTAATTTAGCTGTATGTACCTTGCAGCTAGTTCCTGTAGCTGACTGTCCCATGCAGTTGGAGTTGTATGTGCTTTGTTGACTTGCACTTCCACATTGTGCAGATAAGCATGTCATTTGGCTCTAGTATTGTTTGTCCCTGAATTACATGTAGGGCCATTTCCTGTGCAAATGTTCTTTTGTGGGCATTTGCAAAGTGATTTGTGTCCCAGTGCAGCCTCCTTCTGTGAGTGCTCCTGATGGCCTCATCCCAATTGTGCAGGTATTGTTTACATAGTGACCTTTGTATATTTGTCTCTCTGTATTGTGCATGCCATTGTCCTTCCATTGTGCTGTAATGTATGTGATGTGTGTGTCCATTGCAGGACTAGTTACTAGTATTGTTGTTTGTGTTCCATGCCGCATCCTATATGTGTGTGTTGAATGTGGCGAGAGTGCATGGCATGTAAGCAATGTGAGTGTGTGAGTTGTTTTTGTATATGTGATGGTGGTGAGTTGTTGGTGTTGTTTGAGAGAATGTTGTGTACCCTTCACTGTCCTTGTGCCTGAGATGGTCAGACGTATGTTTTTGTGTAGTGTTGCCGTGCAGTATGTGTTACCTGCCCAAAAGAGGCGTATTGTGACTGTGTCCATCTTTATGTCTGTTTCCGACGGTGTGCACACACAATGAGACGTGTACTTGGTGCCCATGGCCTGACCCCCATATTATGATGCTGATAGCACAATGATCTGTTGTGATGGTTGATGAGACAGGTAGGTGTGTGTACTTACGGTCAGTTGAGCCCACAGCAACATGGATTTTTGTCTCCTTCGAGGATCAGCAGCAGCAGCAGGATGTGGGTGATCGGCTCAATGGTGGCAGCGGACATGTGAGGCTGCCTGAAGGTGAATGTCTCCCTTCATAGTATCCATTTCTGCTTGCTGAGACGTAGTGGTTGGACCACCATGGTCACGTTGACAGTGTGCAACCTCGTAATGTGTCCAGCATCCACACAGGCTCTGCCGGTCTGTTTGTGCTGCCTTGTGACTGCGGCGAGCTGTGCTGCCTGGTGGTGCCGAAAGGACCGCAGCAGACTTTTTTCCAAATACCCGCATGACTCGCAATACGGCCGTCTGACTGGCAACTCAAAGGCTGTCGGGCAGCCACCACCGCCATGGACATAATGAGGCCCAAAGACTCAGAGCAACCATAAGTAACCTGCTAACGCCACCTGCAACATACAAATTACTGATAGAGCACTAGACCATCCTCCTATAATAGTTTATATGATGGGTCTTTTCTTAGTCGACATGAGAGGTGAAGGAAGTTACCCTTAGGAAAACAATTTTAATCAACAGTGTAACATGATTGGCTGCAGAATGAGGACTAGGATTCAGAAATAAAGTTTAGGAGTTATATTTCAAGTTAAAAGTCAGGTTAACAAAAAACAATCTCAAAGACATGCTTTAGAGGTTCAGGATAACAGCAGGATAACCACCTTGAGTAATGTCTAAAGTAATCTATCTAAATCAATCAAGGGAAATTAATTAAGGAAAATCTCAAAAAGTACAGGAAATGTTGAAGAAAAAAGAGAAAAATTTATATGTGCATTCATATACAGAATATGACAGCGTTTTAGAAGCTCGGTCAAGAGTCTTCTATAGAGAGATAAGTTTTAGCCTACGCCACATTCAGCAAAGGGTAAAAATAAGATTGACAAGGGAAAAGCATAGAGGTCTGCAACTCTTAAAGTCCAAAGGATTAGTGGGCCATTTCATTGAGAACACTAGTTTATACCACACAAATCTTCTAAGTAACACCTCTCGTTCACACCATGAGGGGTTCCATTGTTCTCTCCATTCTCATGTTATAAGCTGCAACATCTGCAGATTCTGCTAGACCAGTCCTGAGAACAATGTCGACTTTGCGTTCCTGCAACTCCTCAACAGATTACTGAATGGGGGCAGTTGGTTAATGTTCTGGCCCTCCATGTTCTTTGTCAAGGTCCTCTTTGTAAGCTCTCCATCATTAGTACAGTGTTACATCTGTTCTCAAGCTAACTATTCATGTGAATACACCAGCAAGGAAAAGACACAAAAGCAGAAATTGAACAATATTTCATGTTGAAATAAATACAGGCCTAGTCATGTCAAGTTTAAACATATAGGTGGTCATTACAACCCTGGCGGTCGGTGTTAAAGTGGCGGTAAGACCACCAACAGGCCGGCGGTAAAACATTTGCAATTACGACCGTGGCGGAAACCGCCAACAAAGACAGCCACTTTAACACTCAGACCGCCACAGCGGTACAGACAAACAGCTTGGCGGTCACCGCCAACAGACAGGCGGAAGACAAAGTACCGCCCACAGTATCACAACCTATCAATCCGCCACCTTTTCCAGGGCGGATTCACCGCGGATAAAAACACGGCGGAAACAGGAATTTCGAAGGGAAAACGCTCACCTCATCACACTCCACAAGGAACGATGACACCATGGACCCGGAACTCCAAATCCTACCCGCGATACACTTCCTGCTCCTGTACCAGGAGCACCAACGCCGGCGGCGAAGACCACGGTGAGTACTGCACCTATGACACAGAGGAGGGGGGAGGCAAAAAACAGGGACACGCAACACGCAACACCCCCACCCCCACCCTCACCCACTACAACACACACACTAATAAATATCTATACATTATAGTTACACCACCCAACCCCCCCGGAAGAATGCAAAGACAAAAGTAAATGAGTGTAACCATCGGAATATATTAAAATGCAGTACGCAAAAATATACATATAAACACTATTTACAAAATATACACCAAGAATAGTAGTCCAGGTATTGCACCATTTAAAGTCCGTGGACCACTGGGCCCAAAATGCATGGGCGAGGCCCACACACGATACCAGATCAAAACAGAGAGAACACTGCAGGGGCATCAGATTGAAATACAACAGGCACCTCAGGGGGAAGGGAAGGGAGGGCACCTCAGCAGGATGAGTGCACGATAACAGATCCACGAGGGGGCTCCATGCCCAATGATGTATCCTGGGGAGTGCAAAGCCACGGTCTCTCAAGTCTCTACAGTGGGTGGTTTGCCCACTGTTCCATCCTGGGGAGTGCAAAGCCACAGTCTCACAAGTCTCTACAGTGGGTGGGTTGCCCACTGTTCCATCCTGGGGAGTGCAAAGCCACAGTCTCACAAGTCTCTACAGTGGGTGGTTTGCCCACTGTTCCATCCTGGGGAGTGCAAAGCCACAGTCTCTCAAATGGATAACAGTCTCCACTGGTTCTGGAGGGGGCATGGTGCCCAGAGTGCTTCATCCTGCTAAGGACAGACGGAGTGGATGCATGTCTCCACTGGTTCTGGAGGGGGACTGGTGCCCAGAGTGCTTCATCCTGCTTAGGACAGACGGAGTGGATGCATCTCTCCACTGGTTCTGGAGGGGGACTGGTGCCCAGAGTGCTTCATCCTGCTAAGGACAGACGGAGTGGATGCATGTCTCCACTGGTTCTGGAGGGGGACTGGTGCCCAGAGTGCATCACGCACCCTGTGACGGTCCCAGTTGCATCGGTACCCCTGCCGCTCGTGGGCTAGCGGTACTCGAGTTGGCGGTGCTCTGTTCAGTGGTGCTTGAGTTGGCGGTGCCCTGTTCAGCGGTGCTTGAGTTGGTGGTGCTCTGTTCAGCAGTGCTTGAGTTGGCGGTGCCATGTTCAGCGGTGCTTGAGTTGGCGGTGCCCTGTTTAGCGGTGCTTGAGTTGGCGGTGCCCTGTTCAGCGGTGCTTGAGTTGACGGTGCCCTGTTCAGCGGTGCTTGAGTTGGCGGTCCTTCATTGCCCAGCTGGGCTGTGGCTGGCGGTCCTTCATTGGGCAGCTGGGCTGTGGCTGGCGGGGCCCTCCTGGGCACCTGGGCTGTGGCTGGCGGGGCCCTCCTGTGCAGCTGGACTGTGGCTGGCGGGGCCATCCTGTGCAGCGAGGATGGGGCTGGCACTGGCCTCCTGGGCAGCGAGGATGGGGCTGGCGGTGGCCTCCTGGGCAGCGAGGATGGGGCTGGCACTGGCCTCCTGGGCAGCGAGGATGGGGCTGGCGGTGGCCTCCTGGGCAGCTGGGCTGTGGCTGGCTGGGCCCTCCTGTGCAGCGAGGATCGGGCTGGCGCTGGCCTCCTGTGCAGCGCGGATGGGGCTGGCGGATCCCTCCTGGGCAGCGGGGATGATGGCGGTCTTCTCCACCGTGCTACTCCTCCCAGACTTGCCGGGTTTCTTGTGGCCCTTCCCCACCTTGGGAGGAGTCACAGCTGAGTCCACACTCCCACCGGGACCCCTGGGAGCGGCTTGGGTGGCTGGAGTCTTCCCCCTCTCCCGCCGGGCACTGGCCAACTTCTGGTGCTTCACAGGGGGGGGGGACTGGCTGTGCTGTGGATCCGTGCCACACTGGCTGTCCTGGTGGCCGGTGCACTCCACATACCTGTGACCACAGGCACCACTGGTCCCGGAGATGTTGTGGCTGAGGTGCAAGTTCGGGACCTATGAGTTGGTCGAGGGGGTGTGGGGGAATAGGTTAAGGCTGGCCAGGAAAAGTTGTTTGGACACACTGGGACGGGTAGCTGGAGGGGGTTTGGGAGTGGAGGAAGAGGTGGTGGTTGTAGGAGGTGTATGTTTTGTGGCTTTAGGTGCAGGTGCATGCGCTGGAGGCTGTCGTGAGGTGGATGGCTGTTGGGTGGGTGTGTGCCTGCGTTTGTGTATCTTCGGAGGGGGCGTCACAGACACAATGGGAGAGGACACAGGGGACGCGTGTATGGTAGTGTGGGTGGTGACTGCACGTGAGCGGGGTGTTGTGGTAGGTGTGCTGGTGCGGGACATAATGGCTGTAGAGGTAGTGCATGCAGGTGTGAGTGTAGACGAGACTGAGAGGGAGGAGGGAGACGACGAGGAGTGGGACACAGTGGAGGCAGTGGATGTTGGTGTGTCTGTATGTGTGTGATGCTTGCATGAGTGCCTGTGGGATGTGTAGTGCTTATGTTTGCCTGAGCTTCCCTTGTGTGGTGAGGTGTTTGCAGGCTGGTCTGATGGTGTGCTTGGGATGGGCAGAGGTACAGGGGATTGAGTCTGGGTGGAGGAAGTTGGAGGGGGGAGGCTAGACAGAGGGACAATGGCTGCCATCAGTGCTGAGGCCAGAGTTTGAAAGGCTCGGTGAAGGGCCGCCTGACCAGAATGAATGCCCTCCAGGAATGCATTGGTTTGCTGCAACTGCCTTTCTACACCCTGCATAGCATTCAAAATGGTAGACTGCCCAACAGTGAGGGACCTGAGGAGGTCAATGGCCTCCTCACTGAGGGCAGCAGGGGTGACTGGGGCAGGGGCTGAGGTGCCTGGGGCAAAGGTGATGCCCACCCTCCTGGGTGAGCGGGCACGGGCGAAGGCTGAGGGGCTGCTGGGAGGGCGGTGCTGGTAGGGGGTGGCGGCTGTACCTGTAGATGCGGGGGGCACTGATGTTGCCGCCACAAGGGAGCTCCCATTGAAGGACGAGTCCGTGACGCTGGTTTCAGCTCCTGTCCCCGCCGTGGTGCTCCCCTCACCCTCCGTCCCACTGGTGTATTCTGAGTCCTTAGTGTGGCCCTCCATGGCCATGTGAGATGCTCCGGTGCCACTGCTCCTCCGCCTGATAATGCTAATGCACACAAGAACAGGGAGACCACAAAAAAGGGGGGGGGGACAGAAGAAAGACATGTTGAGTGCATGGATTAACGCTACAGTTGGCGGACAAGACAGACACAGAAGCCCCCTGCACTATGTCGCGCTGTTGGGCTCTACAGTGCAATTCCTGGGAAATGGCCTACAAGGCTATGGACGACATCTGCACACATAGATGACACGGGTGCATGAATAGCTGTACTTGGCCCTCTACAGAGGTGGGGTGGGGGGCTACAGGGCCATGCCTTACGAAGGGGCCTCGCCTACGGAACTCGCCCTGGCCTAGGGAAACCCACAGCCCTCCTCCCCCACCCAGACACCTCCACTGCACGCAAAGTCAGCTGAATGAGAGTGTACTCACCCCTTTGTGTCTGCTATGATGCCCTCAAGCGCCCATCCAACTCAGGGTAGGCCACTGCCAGGATCCTGAACATCAGGGGGGTCATGGTTCGACGGGCACCCCTCCCACGTTGGGAGGCCATCCCTAGCTGAGCCTCCGCCATCTTCTTGCTCCAGCGGTGAATGTCCTCCCATCTTTTCCGGCAGTGGGTGCTCCGTCTGTGATGGACCCCCAGGGTCCGGACGTCCTTGGCGATGGCACACCAAATATCCTTCTTCTGGTGGGCGCTGACCTACATGAAATGTACAGGGGAAGAAGAGAAGTCATTACCAACTGCGCCGTCAAAGTGAGTGGCCCCCATCCCTACCCTTGCCATGTGGCACATGCACCCACCGTCTTTCATGCATGCAGAACTCTGCCCCCTTCCTTCTTTCAACCAGCCCTCTCCACACAGGCATAGCCGATACAACATGCTCCCTGTGTACTTACCTGTTGGTCTGGAGGACCGTAGAGTAGCGTGTACTGGGGGAGGACCCCATCAACGAGCTTCTCCAACTCCTCTGATCTGAAGGCAGGGGCCCTTTCCCCAGACGCACGAGCCATTGTCTCTTCCAGACCGAGGGCACAGCAGCACTTGCAGTTTAGGTCCTCTCCTGTCGAAGATGAGGTATCGAGTGATTCAACAGATAGAAAATGGCAGTCACGTCCGTGGCGGTGCGTACCATCACCGCCGGCGTACATCATCATTGGCTCCTGGGACCCGTAGGGTCCAATGTTAAACAATGCAGCATTGCGCCGCAGTCTTCGACCGCCTACTGCAATGGTGTACAACGCCAGCACAGTTACCTCACATCCCATTGTCCCACTTTAAAGGTCAGGCAGCCGCCATTTCAGGGGCCTACATGGCCTAATTACCAACTGCATCACACATACCTAGGCCTAGTCTAAACACACATACAGGCCACATTTTGTGTATGAATGGTGTTCTGTGTAGACTGTGGGTACACACCTCTGAGTTGTTTGACTCTGTGCTCGCTGTTGTCCTTCATAGGCAGCGCCCGCTGGGACATGTGAGGAGATGGCAGAATCCTCTGGTGTACCGACCGCTGGTGGACCTGTAGACAATGGAGGAAAGAAATTTGATTATCACCTACAGGTTTGACCGTGCCACAATCCAGGAACTGTGTACACAGTTGGAGCCTGACCTGATGTCAGCAATCCGCCATCCCACAGGAATCCCCCCTCAAGTGCAGGTGCTATCAGTGCTCCATTTCCTTGCAAGTGGGTCTTTTCAAACAACTGTGGCCATGGCATCAGGGATGTCCCAGCCTATGTTTTCCAACGTATTGTCCAGAGTGTTGTCTGCCCTGCTGAAACACATGCGGAGCTACATCGTTTTCCCTCAGCTGGATGATTTGCCTACAGTGAAAGGTGACTTCTATGCCCTTGGACATATCCCCAACATCATAGGTGCCATTGATGGGACCCATGTGGCTTTGGTCCCCACCCCACAGGAGTGAACAGGTGTACAGGAACCGGAAGAGTTATCATTCCATGAATGTAAAGATGGTATGTTTGGCAGACCAGTACATCTCCCATGTTACTGCCATGTTCCCTGGCTCAGTGCATGACTCCTACATCCTGCGGAATAGCAGCATCCCTTACGTGATGGGTCAACTCCAGAGGCACCGTGTGTGGCTATTAGGTGACTCTGGTTACCCCAACCTGTCATGGCTACTGACCCAGGGGGGGAATCCCAGGACAAGGGCAGAGGAACGCTACAATGAGGCACATGGGCGAACTAGGAGGGTGATCGAGCGGACCTTCGGCCTCCTGAAGGCCAGGATCAGGTGTCTGCATATGACAGGGGGATCCCTATTGTACTCACCAAAGAAGGTGTGCCAGATCATTGTGGCCTGCTGTATGCTTCAGAACTTGGCTTTGCGACGACAGGTGCCTTTTCTGCAGGAGGTTGGTCCAGATGGCGGTGTTGTGGCAGCTGTGGAGCCTGTGGACAGTGATGAGGAGGAAGCAGAGGAAGAAGACATGCAGAACAGGGACTCAGTGATCCAGCAATATTTCCAGTGAAACACAGGTGAGAATACATTCCTGACTACTACATGTACTTTTACACTTCTACCTCTATCCTGTCTGTCGTTTTCACCCAGTGTATGGTCACTGAGTTGTCACTTTCCCTTACGGTTTCACAGGTGTGAGTCCCAACATGTGTCATCTGCTTAGATTCCTCATGAACTAGAGCTGTTTGACATAGGTATGTTCACATTACTATTTCAAGAACATTTTGTCACTGTAATTGCTAATACACTATTTCGAAATCACAGACAGACTCCAGATTGTTTTGTGCTTTAAGTGTGTTTATTTAAGTGCTCAATATTGGAGGGGGAAGTTAAATGATGAGGGGTGATGGTGGAGGAGTGTCCATGGCAGAGTCCAGTCTATTAGTCTCACAGGTGCATTGCCCATATGGGCATAGGAAGTGGAGCTGGGGCAGTTTCAATATGGACAGGGTGACAAAGTGGGACCATGGGATGACAATCAGGGTGGTCTCAATTCTTGGCGGGGGTCTTGGCATCGTGCTCTGTCTTGTTCCTGGATCTCAGGGACCGTTTGCAGGGTGGTTTTCCGTCTGCAGGGGGTGGGGTGCTGGTGTGGTGGTCCTGTGGCGGGGCGTCCTGTCCACTAGAGCCGGCGGAGGTGGTGGGCAGTTCATCGTCCATGCTAGTGTCAGGGGCCCCTTGTAGTGCCACAGTGTCCCTCCTGGTGTTGAGTACTTCCTTTAGCACCCCTACAATGGTGCCCAGGGCGGAGCTGATGGTTCTGAGTTCCTCCCTGAACCCCAAATACTGTTCCTCCTGCATGCGCTGGGTCTCCTGAAACTTGGCCAGTACCGTTGCCATCGTCTCCTGGGAGTAGTGATATGCTCCCATGATGGAGGAGAGGGCCTCGTGGAGAGTGGGTTAGCTTGGCCTGTCCGCCCCCTGTCGCACAGCAGCCCTCCCAGTTCCCCTGTGTTCCTGGGCCTCCGTCCCCTGGACCGTGTGCCCACTGCCACTGCCCCCAGGTCCCTGTTGTCGTTGGGGTGGTGGGTTATCCTGGGTTCCCTGTAGTGGTGGACACACAGCTGATTGACGTGTCCTGGGAACGGAGATATGGGCCCGCTGGGTGGGTGCTGTGCTGGTGTTTCCAGAGGGGGGAAGGTCTGTGGTGGCCTGTGCCTGTGTGAGGGGAACCGACTGTCCCGAGGCCCCCGATGGTCCGTGCTGGTCATCAAGATCCAGGTGGACAGAGGTGCTGTCATCACTGTGGGCCTCTTCTGTTGGTGGAGTGGACTTGTATGGACCCTCCTGTCTGTTGACATTGGGTAGTGGTCCTGCAGTGGTGGAAAGGCATTATTATTGCATCTGTGTGTGGCATGGTGTGCAATGGGTGGGTGACCGTGTACCCCATTGCTGGCATTCCTGTGTGTGAGCTTGTGTGATGATGGTTTAAGGGGGTGTATGGGTATGTGCAGAGGGCATGCTTTAGTGATGGGTGTCCATGCGTTGTTGTTGCATGCAGGGCTTGGTGTTGGGATGTGTGGTTTGTGATATTGGTACATTTGTGAGGAGTTGGAGTGATAGGGGTGGCGGCGAGGGTGGGGGTATGTGATAGCATGCAGGTAGGGTGGGGGATGTAATAGTTAAGATTTGATTTACCAGAGTCCATTCCTCCACCGACTCCTGCGAGGACCTCAGGATGCAGAATCGCCAAGACCTGCTCCTCCCATGTTGTTAGTTGTGGGGGAGGAGGTGGGGGTCCGCCGCCAGTCCGCTGAACCGCCTGGTGGTGTCTTGAGACCACGGAACGCACCTTCCCCTGTAGGTCGTTCCACCTCTTCCTGATGTCCTCCCGATTTCTTGGGTGTTGTCCCACTGCGTTGACCCTGTCGACTATTCTTCGCCATAGCTCCATCTTCCTTGCAATTGAGGTGTGCTGCACCTGTGATCCAAATAGCTGTGGCTCTACCCGGATGATTTCCTCCACCATGACTCTGAGCTCCTCCTCCGAGAACCTGGGGTGTCTTTGCCGTGCCATGGGGTGGTGTGGGTGATGTGTGGGGTGGTGTGTGTGGTGATAAGTGTGGTGATATGTAGTGGGGTGTGGTGTTTTGTGCGTGGAAGTTGTGTGGGTGATGGTGTTGTGTGCCTGTGGGTGCTAGTTTGTTGATGGTGGTGTCTCTCTCCGGCCTTTTCTCTGTAATTGTGGTCGTAGGGGTTTGTGGGTGATGTGGGTGTGTGTTTTATATTGTATTGGGTGTGTGCGAGTGGTGTGTGTATGTGTATCAGGTGTGTGTATTTCGAATTGTCCAATGTGGTAGTGTTTTGGAGATATGTGTGTATTTTGAGCGCGGCGGTGTGTACCGCCAATGGAATACCGCGGTTGAAAGACCGCCGCGTGTGTCATGACAGTGTGGGCGTATTTCTGTTGGCGTGACGGTGGAGGTTTTGTTTTCGCCAGTTTAACACTGACCTTTGGTGTGGCGGACTTGTGTGGGTGTCTGAATTTTGTTGGATTCCGAGATGTGGGTCATAATAGCTGTGGCGGAATTCTGCGGCCGCGGCGGTGTGTTGGCGGTCTTCTGCACGGCGGTAAGCGGCTTTTACCGCCAATGTTGTAATGACCCCCATAATTCACTGGTGCACATTTAATGTGTCATTTGTGCACATATAATTACAAATTAATGAAACTGTCAATACATCAGTGCATAATTTGAGACGGTGGTTGCGATGGGGCCACTTGGCACTTACGTTTGAGCACCAGCACTATTTTTTCCTGATCTGGCATTTCCCGAGAGGAAAAGCAGGAAAATACACACAAGCAGGAAAGAAGAATGAAGAGAAAGATGGAAAAGTGGCACAAAGGGAGAAAGCAGAGACCTGAAGGAGAAGTGAGATAAAGGCAGAGGGAGTGCCTGGCAGTGGATGATTAAAGAGGCTTGGGGTGCATTCAGGGCTATGCAGCCATGCCATTCAGCATGCCAACTTTCAATTGCACTAGCAGTGGGCTTCTGAGTATGACTTTGGGCACTTGCACTCTTGGGCCCTGATTTTTACTTTTTGACGCAAACCTGCATTAGCGCAGGTTTGCGCCAAACAGTTAACGCCGGCTAGTGACATTCCTGAACTCCAGCCGGGCGTCATATTTAAAGAATGACGCTAGTTGGCGGTAAGGCCCGATTAGCGTCAAAATAAATGACGCTAACCGGGTGGGGGAGGCGTAGGGGAAACAGGAGGTTGTGCATCAAAGAATGGCGCTAGTCAGGTTAGAGTCAGAAAAATTACTCTAACCTGACTAGTGTCATTGTTTGATGCACAACCCCCACGGACATGACTCCTGTCTCAGTAAAGACAGAAGTCATGCCTCCTGCCCAATGTCCATGCCCAGGTGACTTATGTCCATTGGGCACAGTGCCATGTAGGGGGGCCCAAGTTAGGCACTTTAAAATATATATATATGTATACTTACCTGGACTTACCTGGGATGAGTCCTCCCATCCTTAGGTGTCCTCCAGGTGTGGGTGGGGGTGGGTAGGGGTGTCCCTGGGTTCAGGGAAGGGCACCTGTGGGCTGTTTCCATGGTCTCTGACCATGGAAAATGGCCCACAGGCCCCCTAACGCCTGCCCTGACCCAGGCATTAAATAATGGCACTAAACAGGCTTAGTGCTATTATTTAAGGCCCTTCTCCTCCTGTGCGTGATTTGCACAGGAGGATAAATAAGGCACAAAGGCCTTAGAGTCATGTTTTGCCCGGGAACGCCTACCTTGCATCTTATTGACGCAAGGTAGTTTTCCGCAGGCAAAATATGTAGTTAACTCCAATATTTTGACCCTAGACGGGTCTAGCGTCAAAATCTAAATATGGAGTTATGTTTGTGTTGGATTTGCGCAAAAAAAAAGACGCAAATCCAGCGCAAACAGAGTATAAATATGCCCCTTGGTGTTACAAATTAAGCACTGCAGTACATGAAATCAAATTAAATTCATGCTACAGTTTCGGTAAATGCAATGCAACTTTTGAAATCATAAATATAAATGCAACTAAGAACTACACTATAATATTCAAATGTGAAAACATTAGTACAAACGTTTGCATAAATCGTTCTCGTTTCTGAAGAAAATACATTTTAATAGAGTAAGGATGATCTTATCCAATCCTTGAAACCATATTTCTTTTATGAAGGTTAAGGCTCACAGAATATATGAATTTCTAGCTCTACAGTGAATGCACTTCAGTATTGGATTCAAGAGCAACACTTTACCTTAATAATGTTAGAACACACACAATATGTACTCTAAGTACACATAAAGATTGCATATTTATAGCGGTTACGGGTTTTAAGGGTAGATCCAAAATTACACTGCTCCATTATCAACACAGAAGCAAAACTACCAAGTGCCTTTGTAGTCCATGTCTGGTTGTGAATCCATCTAACAAAAGGAAAGTGGTGCACTTATTCGGTTACTGAACCTTTGTGCCTTGGTGAAACCAATTTTCTTTCGTTTTTTCTTCTTTCACTACTGATGTATGATGTTGTCAAGAGTTCTGGTATGGAGCCCATATGCATCCTGACAGGGGGTTGAACAAAAACCATTAGCGTTACAGTGGGACACGAGGGCTTTGAGTTTTCCTGAAACAGAAATCCAAAAAACATAATACATCAAGTGTTGGAAAATCTCCCAAAAACATACGTAGTCTGAATAAAGCTTCTAATGAATCATAGTTTCACGATGAGCACAATACCTAATCAATCTCAAAGCTTTTTAACTGGTTTGATCTGCTTATTTTCTGAAATAACGATACCCGTGGGGCTAATTTTCAAGATAGTTAGACACACAGTATTAATTAAGAATAGCTTGATAAACAGCAGATCATGTCAGTTCTTAGCCAGATCATTGCAGTTCGTTTGCAAAAAAATTGCAATGTACCATAAGCACACTTTCATATCTGCATAGCAGCTTCAAGCCAACAATCTGTTCTCCATCTGCTAATTCAGCTACTTTGTCATTTTCCACCACCCTATTTCTATCTCACAAACTCTACAAGTTATCTCTCGTGCTAATTCCTACCAGTAGATGTATATTCCTCTCTGGCATCTCTAATTTGTTCTTCGTGTTGACTGCTACTCTCTTACTGCTCACTTTAATCTTTCAGAGGCAAATTTAGGTCTTGACAGTGGAGCCCTTTCAAAAACCTTTCTTATAATTCATTTAAGATACTCCTATAGTGGTCTGTGGCTTCACTCAGAGAACTAAGGTGGTCATTATGACATAGGTGGTGACTGTTAAAGTGGTGATAATACTGCCAACAGGCTGGCAGTAATTACCGCCAAATTAAGACCATGGCGGTGATAACTCCCATAGACAGCCAATGTACCACACCACCTGCCAGGGCGTTAACACCACTCACCATGGCAGTAGCCATCAACAGCCAGGCGGAAGACAAGGTACCGCCCAACATATTATGACACAGCGTACCGCCACGATTTCCGGGGCGGTACCAACGCCATCAAAAGCCTGCTGGAAACACAACACAGAAGACAAAAGACTCACCATCAGAGACACAGAGGAGATCAACGTTGCCATGGAACCGGAACTGCAGGTCTTCGCAATGCTTTTCTATGCCATGCTCCACATGGGACACGAACGCCAACGAAGATGACGACAGTGAGCACAGCCCCCTAGCACATAAGGGAGGGATGGAGGAAAAGGAGGGTTACACCCACACACACGCACAACACATACCATTCACACACACACCATACACACAACCAGTTGCAGATGAAAAACAATGTCATAGGACACACCTCATAATAATGCAAGGAGAACAGTAAGGCAGAATTGAAAATGTATTTGCATGCCAACAACCACCATTAGTACCGAAGTGACAAATATTATACATGAACTATTGTCCAGAAAGGACCAATGCCCAGTCCAAAGTACAAAAGGCCCACATGGTCGCAGGGCAGCATCCAAGGCCCAACTTGATCCTGACATTCTCTGCACCAAACTGTGCAGGGGCAACATGTTGGAAGTGGGCAGGCAATTCAGGGGGATGGGGGTTGAGGGCACCTCAGCTGAAGTGGGGAACTTGTCCACTGGTTCTGGAGGGGGCTCCATGTCCATTTCCCAATGCTGTAGAGTGCAAGGTCTCAGTCTCTGAGGTGGGGAACTTCGCCACTGCTTCTGGAGGGGGCTCCAAGCCCATTTCCCAATGCTGGGGAGTGCAAGGTCACAGTCTCTGAGGTGGGGAACTCACCCACTGCTTCTGGGAGGGGCCCCATGTCAATTCTCAATGCTGGGGAGTGCAAGGTCATAGTCTCTGAGGTGGGGAACTTGCCCACTTCTTCTGGAGGTTGCTCCATGCACATTTCCCTGTGCTGGGGAGTGCAAGGTCACAGTCTCTGAGATGGGGAACTCACCCACTGCTTCTGGAGGGGGCTCCTTGTACAACAGTCCCTGGAGGGTGGCCTACATGCCTTCTGCTGGTTGTGAGGGCTGCATTGTCTCTGCTGGGGGAGGTGTCCCCTGGGCAGCCTCTGCTGGAGGTGAGGGCTGCATTGTCTCTGCTGGGGAGGTGTCTCCTGGGCAGCCTCTGCTGGAGGTGAGGGCTGCATTGTCTCTCCTGGGGGAGGTGAATCTTGGGCAGCCTCTGCTGGAGGTGAGGGCTGCATTGTCTCTGCTGGGGGAGGTGTCTTTTGGGCAGCCTCTGCTGGTGGTGAGGGCTGCTGTGTCTAGCTGGGGGTGAGGGCTTGTGTGTCTCAGCTGGAGGTGAGGGCTTCTTGCCTTTCATTGGTGGTTGAGTGGGAACCATTCCTGTCATTGGTGGTTGAATGGGAACAATTCCTGTCATTGGTGGTTGAGTGCGTACCTCGCCTGTCATTGGTGGTTGAGTGGGAACCGCTCCTGTCATTGATGGTTGAGTGGGAACCTTTCCCTTCCTGGCTGGTGGAGTGGGATACTTCCCTTTCCTGGCTGGTGGAGTGGGATTCTTCCCTTTCTTGGCTGGTGGAGTAGTATCCTTCCCTGTCCTGACTGGTGGAGTGGGATCCTTCACTTTCCTGGCAGATGGAGTGGGATCCTTCACTTTCTTGCCTCCATGACTAGGAGGTGCCTCGTCTGTCCCCGTGGACTGTTTGGCTGAGGTGCTGGGCTGGGTCATTGGGACCCTGCTCTTGCTTGCAGGACTGTGGGGGTGGAGTAGGAGGGAAGAGGTCAAGTTAGGCAAGGAAAAGCTTCTTAGGGACGGTGGGGCGGGATGAGGGATGGGAGTGGAGTTTGAGGGAGTGGTTGTTGGAGGAGTATGTCTGATGGACGTGGGTGTAGGTGCATGGGCAGTGTGCTGATGTGAGGTGGATGGCTGTTGGGTGTCTGAGTGCCTGCACTTGTGTCCCTTAGGAGGGGGGACAGACAGGGTGGGAGAGGACACAGGGGATGAGTGGATGGATGTTGTGGAGGTGTCTGCTAGTGAGGTGTGTGTGCTGCTTGGTGTGGTGATGGTGGTGCTGGATGTTGAAGCAGTGCATGCAGGTGTGAGTGCGGATATGACTGTGAGGGAGAAGGAGGAGGGAGAGACAGTGGAGGCAGTGGATGTTGTTATTTGTGCAACTGTCTTTTGTTTGTGTGAGTGCTTGTGGCCGGAAGTGTGCTGCCTGTGTTTGACTGTGCTACTCTTGTGTGATGTTTTGTGTGCATGTTTGTCTGTATGTGTGCATGGGATGGGTTGGGGTTGAGGAGACTGGGGCTGGGAAGTGGTAGTTGGAGGCGGGACGGTAGGAACAGGGACAATGGCTGCCATCAGAGAGGAGGCCAGAGCCTGGAACGATCTCTGTTGGGCCACCAATCCACTGTGGATGCCCTCCAGGAATGCATTGCTGCATCTGAGATGCCAGCCCCTAGATGGCATTCACTATGGTTGACTGCCCAACAGAGATGGTTCTCAGGAGGTCAATAGCCTCCTCACTCAGGGCAGCAGGGTTCACTAGAGCAGGACCTTAGGCGCCTGGGGCAAAGGAGATGCCCACCTTCCTGGGTGAGGGGGGACGGGCAATTCGATGAGGGGCTACTGGGAGGGTGGTGCTGGTATGGGGGTGGCGGCTGTACCTGGAGCTGGGGTGGTCCTAGAGGTGTCCGCCACCACCAGGGAGCTCCCATCGGAGGAGGAATCAGAGACAGTGTTGTCACCTCCTGTCTCCGCCGTGGTGCTCCCCTCGCCCTCTGTACCACTGGTTTCCTCGACATCGGTGGACTCTGCCTCCTGGGTCCTGTGGGATGCAGTTCTCTCTGTCGCTGGTGCCCCTGCTCCTCTGCCAGATGATGCTAATGCACACATGGACAGGATGACAGAAGAAAAAAGGGGGGAGAGAAAGAAAGGGAACACTGAGTCAATTACAGCACCAACATCACAGTTGGCATACATATTACCATCACACACAAGGTTCAGGATTGAGCATTATGCACCACGCTGGCAATCAATTGGCTAGGTGCCACATCAAGATGAGGGCCAAACACCACCAACTGCAGCCCTCCTGGGACCTACTAAGCCCTTTCTGAGATGGAAGTCAACCTAGCTATGTTTCCTGAATTTGCTATACACCCATTACCATTGAGCTGGGTCACGCTGCAATGTCTGACATGGCATTAAGGAGCACCCACTGACTCACAACCACCACCCGGATCCCATGCCACCTAACAATCATTTTAGTTATGCCCACTGTATTCACCCCCTTGTGGCTGCTGTGATGCCCTCAAGCGCCCATCCAGCTCTGGGTAGGCCACCACCAGTATGCGGGCCATCAGGGGGGTCGGGTTCCGTGGGCACCCCTTCCTCGTTGGGAGGCCATCCCCAGCTGAGTCTCTGCAGTCTTCCGTGCCCAACATCTCAGGTCCTCCTACCTTTTCCTACAGTGAATGCTCTGCCTGCTGTACACCCCCAGGGTCCGCACGTCCTTGGCAATGGCACGCCATAATCCCTTCTTCTGATGGGCGCTGACCTGCAGAGGTAATACAGACGGAAGGACACCATTACATATACAATCCAGCCTGTCACACATATGGCCCACAAATCCCATTTCCATCTTCATTGGCACACACATCACCCGGCACCCACCATGTACACTGCCAACAGACATAACACTTTCCCAGATGACACGATGCTTGCACACACATGTCCATGCAACCTTGCAACATGCATCGTGCCCAAGGTAGGCTCACCTGTTGATCTGGAGGCCCATACAGCAGTCCATACTGTGGTAAGACCCCTTCCACCAAAAGCTCCAACTCCTCCGAAGAGAAAGCAGGGGCCCTTTACCCTGTCACATGGGCCATGGTATGTTCCAGGCACAGGTCACAGCAGCACACACAGTGTAGGTGTTGTCCTGTGGAAAGTCAGGAGTCAAGTGAGGATTTAGATAAAAAGTGGCAGTCACGTCCTCGACGGTGTACACCGTCACCGCCGCTGCTGGTCACCATTTCCCACTGTACTCCATAGAGCCCCATATTAGCCAATGAGGAATTGCACAGCGGTGCGAGACCCCCTTCTGCCTCAACGTCGGCGGAGTTACCTCACTTCCACCTGTACTTAGATACAGGACAGGCGGTCGCCATTTCATGATGGTGGACAACATTCAGATAATCCATAACTGCGTCATTGCTGATGATTGCACGTACATTGCCATTCCCACTGTCCCATCAGATTAGTGCTCTATGTCTCTATGTACAGTGAGGTGGTGGTTCCAGTGTTGAAACTGTGACAGCCTACTCACTCTTGTGTCCCTTAGATACCTACCACTGCGGATGAATAGGAGGAGGAGACAAGCCCCTTGTGGACCTGGCTACAATGGAGGACAGGCACATAATACTCACCTATAAACAGGACAGGGCCACAATCACAGAACTGTATGCCCAATTGGAGCCTGATCTGATATCAGCTATCCGTCATCCCACTGGGATCCCCCTCTTGTGCAAGTCGTATTAGTGCTCCATTTCCTGGCAACTGATTCTTTCCAAGTGACAGTGGGCTTGGCAGCAGGAATGTCACAGCCAATGTTCTCAATCGTGCTGGCAAGGGTTCTGTCTGCCTTGGTCAAACACATGCAGCTACATTGCTTTCCCCCGGGTGAATGATTTGGCCACTGTGAAGGCAGGATTCTATGAAATGGGACATATACACAATATTATTGGGGCGATTGACAGAACACATATTGTGTTTGTCCCCCCACTGCCAGAGTGAACAGGTGTTCAGGAATTGGAAGAGTCTCCACTCTCACTCACTCAATGGGCAAATGGTGTGCCTGGCGGACCAGTACATCTCCCACGTCACTGCCAAGTATCCTGGGTCGGTGCATGACACCTTTGTTCTGAGGAATAGCAGCATACCACAGCTGATGGCACAACTACAGAGGCACAGAGTGTGGTTAATCGGTGAGCCTGAGTGCCCACCCAATGTATGTCAGTGTATGCCTTCTGGTGTTAACCCCATACCATTGTATAAGGCTAATGTTTGTCCCTCAATACTTGTAGGTGACTCAGGCTACCCAAACCTACTGTGGCTCCTGACCCTTCTGAGGAATGCACAGACAGGGGCTGAGAATCGTTACAATGATGCACATGGGTGAACCAGGAGAATTATCAAAAGGACCTTCGGCCTCCTGCATCTGACAGGTGGATCCCTGTACTACTCACCCAAGAAGGTCTGCCAGATAGTAGTGGCATGCTGCATGTTGCACAACCTGGCCCTCAGACTACAAATGCCTTATCTGCAGGAGGAGGAGACTGGAAATGCCCCTGTGGCAGCAGTGGACCCTGAGGACAGTGAGGATGAGGAGGCAGAGGATGAGGATGTGGACAACAGAAAATCAGTTATATGTCAATACTTCCAATTACACACAGGTGAGACAGTGTGACTGACCATTCCTCTTACTATTGTTTTATCTGTGTGGCTGTAGCAGGATGGCATTCACTTCCTTTCATCTCTACTTACTGTCACCTATGGCTTCTCATTTAGCAGATGTTGGTGATATGACAACAGTGTATTGATGTGATGACTACAGACAGCTACAGGTCTTAAAATGTATGCTATCACAGTTTTCAGATCATTTCCACATGATGTGACTGTTTCCATAAATGCATATTTTCATCACATAAAACACTATCAGTCAAGTTGTGTTCAAGGGTGTTTATTGTAGTGCAAATAATTGACAGGAAAGTGCAATGGAATGGGGTGATGGTAGAGGAAAGTCCAGGGTATGGTTCCATTCTGTATGTAGCACAGGTCCAGTGTCCAAGGGGCCATAGACAGGGGAGCAAAGGCAGTTCAAAGTGGACAAAGTGACAGGGTGGGACACAAGGGGGACATTCAGGAGGGTCTTATTTCCTGGCGGTGGACTTGGTCTTGGCAAGTGTCTCTGGCTTCTGTCTGGGTCGCAGGGAACATTTGCAGGGTGGTTCACCTTCTGCAGGGGAAGGGGTGCTGGTGGCCTGTGGGTCCTGTGGCAGGGCCTCCTGCTCACTAGCTGCAGCCGAAGTGGAAGGCTGGTCAGTGCCACAATCACAGAACTGTATGCCTGTTAGTGTCTGGCTAGTGGTAGGAGCCCACTGGTGTGCTGTCCATTCCCTCATGATGTTGGCCATGTCTGCCAGCACCCCTGCTATGGAGATCATGGTGGTGTTGAGGGCCTGCAAATCCTCCCTGATCTCCTGATGGGTTTCCTCCTGCAGCCGCTTGTTCTCCTGCATGTTGGTAAAGATCTGGCCCATCTTGTCCTGGGATTGTTGGTAAGCCGCCAGGACATTAGTGTGTGCCTACTTGAGAGTAGGTTCCCTGGGCCTGTCCTCCCTCTGCCGCAGAGCAGTCCTCCCAGTGTCCCTGTCCCTCTGTGCCTGTGTCCCCTGAACGGTGTGCCCACTGCCGCAGACCCCAGGACCCTCATTGTATTGGGTGTGAAGTGTGGACTGGGTCCCTGTACAGGTGGGCACACTGCTCATTGACGTGTCCTGGGGACAGAGGTATGGGGATGTTGGGTGAGTGCTGTGGTGTTGGATACTGATCAGGGTGGCTCTGTGGTGGACTGTGAGTGGGCTGGGGTGGCCGACAGATCAGTTGTCCCTGATGGGCCAGGTAGTTCATCCAGATCCTGAAGTCCAGAGTTACTGTCATCACTGGGGACATCTTCTGTTGGGGGACTGATTAGACGTGGCACCTCCTCTCCACTGAGATAGCTGGGGGACCTGTGGGGATGTAAGTGATGTATTATGCATCATGTCTATGGCAAATTGTACATCCCTGGATTCCACTCTATCATTGCTGTTGCCCTGCCACCTTTGTTTGTGGATGGTGCTGTATTGTGGGATTGCTAGATCCCCATGCTGTTCTTGCTTTTGTGATGGGTGTCCATGCAGGGCTGGGAGGACTGTCCATGCATTGGTATAGCCTTCAGGGCTTGGCATTGGGGTTAGTCATGTGTGTAGGTGCACTGTGTGGGATGGAGTGCAGTGATGTGAGTGAGGGTGAGGGGGTGTGATGGCATGCAGGTGTCGGGGATGATAAGTAGTAAATATTGACTCACAAGTATCCAGTCCTCCGGCAACTCCAGTGAGTCCCTCAGGATGCAGTATTGCCAAGACTTGCTCCTCCCATGCTGTGAGCTGTGGGGGAGGAGGTGGGGGCCCACTGCCAGTCCTTTGTATGGTGAGCTGGTGCCTTGTTGCCACGGAATGTACCTTCCCCCGTAAGTTGTTCCACCTCTTCCTGATGTCTTCCCTTGTTCTTGGATGCTGTCCCACGTCGTTCACCCTGTCCACGATTCTCCGCCATAGCTCCATCTTCCTGTCAATGGATATTTGCTGTACCTGTCCTCCAAACATCTGTGGCCCTGCCCTGACTATTTCCTCCACCTTGACCCGCAACTCCTCATCAGTGAACCGGGGTGCCTTAGTGGGAACATGGCTGTGGTGTGTGTTGGTGAGAGGGTGTTATGTAATGTGGTGGGATGTAGGGTGCATGATGGATGTGTGGGTGTTTGTGGTATGTGTGTCTAGTTTTCTCAGTGGTCTTGGTTTCAATCTGGTGGCAATAATTGGTATTCATAAAGGGTTGTGGGTAATGTGGGTGTGTGTTTTATAGTGTTGTGGGTGGGTGGGTGTGATGTGTGTATCAGTGTCAGGTGTGTGATTTCGATTTTGGCCAATGTAGTGTTGTTTTGTATTTGGGTGACCATTCTGAATGCGCCAGTGTGTACCGCCAATGGTTTACCGCCATTGAATGTCTGCCGTGGTGATTCGTGGGTCATAATGTGGTGGGCATTGTTTTGTTGGCGTAACGGTATGGGTGTTCGTACCGACACTTTACCACTGACCATTGGGCTGGCAGATTTGTGTATGTGGCAGTATTCTGTCGGATTGGTGTGTGTGTGTGTGTCATAATATGGCGAGCCGATATCTGCCATCGTGGCGGTATGTTGGCGGCCATCACTGTGGTGGTAAGCGGGATTTACCGCCAATGTCATAATGAGGGCCTAAATCTGTCTCACGTCATGGTATTCATGGCTTGGGGTATTCCACCCCCTATGCTGTTCTTCCATTGTAATGTATGAGTTATTATTTCAGAGCTCAAAAGCAGTATGTCAGGAAACATTGAATTCTTTTATTCATAATTGCTTTGTATATGAAAAGCAATAACTGTGTGTTTTGTTCAAAATGCTAGGCTTTGGAAGTGATTTTTTTTTATAAATGTAATCACGTCTTATCTTCTGCACGGTCTTCTGTAAAAGCCTGTGTCTTGCACAGTGCTCCTTTGCTTCGTTGTCTCATAGACGATAACCCAAGGTCTTCATGCAAGATGGTGTCTAATTAGGTCATAGTCTGTTGTATTGCATTGTAATTGCATTTACAAAGTGCTTACTAAGCCTGACGAGACTGTAACAGCACACAGTCCCTGCAGGTCTTACATTAAAACAAAAGATAATGTGCTGCACTGTCATTGCCTGTCCACCTCTGCTGGAAATTTCTCCAAATTGCAGGAAATGTGGGTTTCAGCTGGGCCTATTCGTAAGAATGATTAAGATCTCCTTCATGTAACCACTGTATAGCTAAGCATGACCGAACCACTTTACAAAACACAGACTGGGTCTGTTCCACAAACAGATTAATTAATCTGTACTCATAGAAGTACTGTTCCTCGTGGGAGCAGACTTGTGATTTTAACTTTTTCACAAAACGCAGAAGAAGTATGCCTTACAAACTGTTCCAGGTGGAGTTTCTGTCAACATCAGGGCAGTGCGCGCTCTACGGGCGACTTGAATGCAAAAACACAACACTTATGAAATAACGTAATTCTCGCATTATGTTGCTATGCTGTTGTTTAACCTTTTGCATTGCAAAGTTTAATCCTGAAGACTTATATTCAAGGTGCTTGTAAATACTGTTCATTTGCAATGTATTGCTGAAGGCTTTCAGAGTGTGTCAGGGTGTGGTCCCTTTCTAAGGCCTTCTAGAAGCTTTCTCTGCAGCATGACTGGGTGTGGTTTGTGGGCTGGGCCAGGCTCTATATAAGGGAGCCATCCCAGCTCCACGTGCTCACTATTCAGAGGTCCCGGTGCAGAGCAGCAGCAATTTTCTGAGCTCCTGTTCCAGAGGCCTACCTTTGATCTTCCAGGCCTTGTGCTTCATTGTATTGGTGATCCTTGATCAGGGCGGAAAGACGGAGGTCGGGCTGGGCCCCCGATTCCGCTTTCAAAGGCATTCGAGTTCTTGGGCCTAATTTTCATACAGTATAAGGAGATTTTTCCTTGTGCGTGTGAATGTGCTCTTGGTTTCTGGCATTTACATGTTGACATTCGAATCGGCAAGATGCGCGATTCATTTCTTGTGTTTAACTCTTGACACTCATTGTGCACTACCATTTCTTGGCAGTTATATGGTGGCATTTGAATCAGCAAGACGTGCGATTCGTTCCTTGTGTTTAACTCTTGGTACTCATTTTGGGCTACCATTTATTGGCAGTTACATGGTGGCATTCGAATCGGCAAGATGCGCAATTCATTTCTTGTGTTTAACTCTTGACACTCATTGTGCGCTACCTTTTCTTGGCATTTGCATGGTGGCATTCGAATCAGCAAGACGCACAATTCATTTCCTTGTGTTTAGCTCTTGATACTCATTGTGCGCTACCATTTCTTGGCATTTACATGGTAGCATTCGAATGAGCAAGACGCGCAATTTATTTCCTTGCATTTAACTCTTGATACGCATTGTTCGCAAGCATTTCATGGCATTTACATGGTGACATTCGAATCGGCAAGACGCGCGATTCATTCCACACATTTAACTCTTGATAATTATTGTGCACAACCATTTCTTGGCATTTACATGGTGGCATTCGAATCGGCAAGACCCGTGATTCATTCCTTGCAATTAAAACTTTGATTATCATTGTGCGTGGACATTCGAATCGGCAAGACGCGCGATTCATTCCACACATTTAACTCTTGATAATTATTGTGCACAACCATTTCTTGGCATTTACATGGTGGCATTCGAATCGGCAAGACCCGTGATTCATTCCTTGCAATTAAAACTTTGATAATCATTGTGCGTGACCATTTCTTGGCATTTATATAGTGGCATTCGAATCGGCAAGATGCGTGATTCATTCCCACATTTAAAACTTGAAGTTTTCAGATCGCTTGCAGTGTGCGCGGTCAGTTCATGGCATTTGCATATTCTTGTTGAAATCAGCAAGTATGGGCGATTCAGTTTTCTGCATTTAAAACTAAGGGGGTCATTACAACATTGGCGGTAAAAGCCGCTTACCGCCGTGCAGAAGACCGCCAACACACCGCCACGGCCGTGGAATTCCGCCACAGCTATTATGACCCACAGCACGGAATCCGCCAATATTCAGATACCCACACAAGTCCGCCACATCAAAGGTCAGTGATAAACTGGCGAAAACAAAACCGAAACCGTCACGCCAACAGAAATACGCCCACACTATCACAACCCACAAATCCACGCGGCGGTCTTTCAACCGCGGTATTCCATTGGCGGTACACACTGCCGCGCTCAAAATACACACACATCTCCAAAACACCACCACATTGGACAATTCGAAATACACACACCTGATACACATACACACACCACTCCCACACACCCATTACAATATAAAACACACACCCACATCACCCACAAACCCCTACGACCACAATTACAGAGAGAAGGCCAGAGAGAGACACCACCATCAACAATACTAGCATCCACAAGCACACAGCACCATCACTCACATAACTTCCACACACCTCACACAACACACCACTACATATAAGCACACTTATCACACCATGGCACGGCAAAGACACCCCAGGTTCTCGGAGGAGGAGCTCAGGGTCATGGTGGAGGAAATCATCCGGGTAGAGCCACAGCTATTCGGATCACAGGTGCAGCACACCTCCATTGCAAGGAAGATGGAGCTATGGTGCAGAATAGTGGACAGGGTCAGCGCAGTGGGACAACACCCAAGAAATCAGGATGACATCAGGAAGAGGTGGAACGACCTACGGGGGAAGGTGCGTTCTGAGGTCTCAAGACACAACCTTGCGGTTCAGCGGACTGGCGGCGGACCCCCACCTCCTCCCCCACAACTAACAACATGGGAGGAGCAGGTCTAGGCAATTCTGCATCCTGAGGGCCTCGCAGGAGTAGGTGGAGGAATGGACTCTGGTAAGTCAAATCTTAACTATTACATCCCCCACCCTACCTGCATGCCATCACATACCCCCACCCTCACCCTCAACCCCATCACTCCTACTCCTCACAAATGTCCCAACATCACAAACCACCCATCCCAGCACCAAGCCCTGCATGCAACAACAAAGCATGGACACACATCACTAAAGCATGTCCACTGCACATACCCATACACCCCCCTAAAACATCATCACACAAGGTCCCACACAGGAATGCAAGCACTGGGGTACACGGTCACCCACCCATTGCACACCATGCCACACACAGATGTAATAAACATCCTTTTATACCCCTGCAGGACCCCTACCCAACGTCACCGGACAGGAGGGTCCACACATGTCCACACCACCAACAGAAGAGGCCCACAGTGATGACAGCACCTCTGTCCAACTGGATCTAGATGACCAGCCCGGCCCATCGGGGACCTCGGGACAGTCGGTTCCCATCACACAGTCACAGGCCACTACACAGCTTCCCCCCTCTGGAAACACCAGCACAGCACCCCCCCCAGCGGGCCCATACCTCGTCCCCAGGACAAGTCAATCAGCAGTGTGTCCACCACTACAGGGAACCCAGGCTAACCCACCACCCCAACAACAACAGGGACCTGGGGGCAGTGGCAGTGCGCACACGGTCCAGGGGACGGAGGCCCAGGAACACAGGGGAACTGGGAGGGCTGCTGTGCGACAGGGGGAGGACAGGCCAAGGGAACCCACTCTCCACGAGGCCCTCTCCAACATCATGGGAGCCTACCACCACTCCCAGGAGATGATTGCAACGGTACTGGCCAAGTTTCAGGAGACCCAGTGCTTGCAGGAGGAACAGTATTTCGGCTTCAGGGAGGAACTCAGATCCATCAATTCCACCCTGGGCACCATTGTAGGGGTGCTGAAGGAAGTACTCAACACCAGGAGGGACACTGTGGCACTACAAGGGGCCCCTGACACTAGCCTGAACGATGAACTGCCCACCACCTCCACCAGCGCTAGTGGACAGGAGGCACCGCCACAGGACCACCACACCAGCACCCCACCCCCTGCAGAGAGAGAACCACCTCGCAAACGGTCCCTGAGATCCAGGACAAAGACAGAGAACGATGCCAAGACCCCCGCCAAGAAATGAGACCACCCTGAATGTCATCCTTCTGTCCCACTTTGTCACCCTGTCCATCCTTAAACTGCCCCAGCTCCACTTCCTATGCCCATTTGGGCAATGCACCTGTGAGACTAATAGACTAGACTCTGCCATGGACATTCCTCTGCCATCACCCCTCACCATTTTGCTACCCCCTCCAATACTGAGCACTAAAATAAACACTCTTAAAGCACAAAACAATCTGGAGTCAGTCTGTGATTTCGGAATAGTGTATTAGCAATTACAGTGGCAAAAAGCTCTTTCATTTGTAATGTCGACATACCTATGTCACACAGCTGTAGTCCATGATGAATCAAAGCAGAAGTCACACTGTGGGACACACATCTGTGAAATCGTAAGGGAAAGTGACAACTCAGTGACCATACACTGGGTGAAAACGACAGACAGTAGAGAGGTAGTAGTGTTAAAGTACATGTAATAGGCTGGTTTGTATTCTTGCCTGTGTCTCACTGGAAATATTGCTGGATCACTGAGTCCCTGTTGTCCATGTCTTCTTCCTCTGCTTCCTCGTCTTCACTGTCCACAGGCTCCACAGTTGCAACAACACCGCCATCTGGACCATCCTCCTGCAGAAAAGGCACCTGTCGTCGCAAAGCTAAGTTGTGAAGCATACAGCAGGCCACGATGATCTGGCACACCTTCTTTGGTGAGTAGAATAGGGATCCACCTGTCATATGGAGGCACCTGAACCTGGCCTTCAGGAGGCCGAAGGTCCGCTCGAATATCCGCAATGTACGCCCATGTGCCTCATTGGTCAGCCAAACATACCATCCGTACATTCATGGAATGGTAACTCTTCCGGTTTCTGTACACCTGTTCACTCCTGCAGGGGGGAGACCAAAGCCACATGGGTCCCAATCAATGGCACCTATGATGTTGGGGATATGTCCCAGGGCATAGAAATCACCTTTCACTGTAGGCATATCCTCCACCTGAGGGAAAACGATGTAGCTCCGCATGTGTTTCAGCAGGGCAGGCAACACTCTGGACAACACGTTGGAAAACATAGGCTGGGACATCCCTGATGCTATGGCCACTGTTGTTTGAAATGACCCACTTTCAAGGAAATGGAGCACTGACAGCACCTGCACTTGAGGGGGGATTTCTGTGGGATGGCGGATAGCTGACATCAGGTCTGGCTCCAGCTGGGTACACAGTTCCTGGATTGTGGCACGGCCAAGCCTGTAGGTGATGATCACATGTCTTTCCTCCATTGTCGACAGGTCCACCAACGGTCGGTACACCGGAGGATGCCGCCATCTCCTCACATGTCCCAGCGGACGGTGCCTATGAAGGACAACAGCGAGCACAGAGTCAAACAACTCAGAGGTACGTACCCACAGCTTACACAGAACACGAATCATAATCCAAAAAGTGGCCTGTATGTGTGTTGAGTCTAGGCCTAGGTATGTGTGACGCAGTTAAAATTAAGCCATGTGGGCCCCTGAAATGGCGGTTGCCTGACCTGTAAACTGGGACAATTGGATGTGAGGTAACTGCGCTGGCGTTGTACACCTCGTGGTAGGCGGTCGAAGACCGCGGCGCAATGCTGCATTGGTTAACATTGGAGCCTATGGGTCCCAGGAGCCAATGACGATGTACGCCGGCGGTGACGGTACGCACCGCCGCGGACGTGACCGCCATTTTCTATCTGTTCAATCACTCGATACCTAATCTTCGACAGGAGAGGACCTACACTGCAAGTGCTGCTGTGACCTCGGTCTGGAAGAGACAATGGCTCGTGCGTCTGGGGAAAGGGCCCCTGCCTTCACATCGGGGGAATTGGAAAAACTCGTGGACGGGGTCCTCCCCCAGTACACGCTACTCTACGGTCCTCCAGACAAACAGGTAAGTACACTGGGAGCATGCTGTATGGGCTATGCCTGTGTGGAGTGGGGTGGATGTAAGAAGGGGGGGGGAGATTGCGGCGTGCATGAAACTACAGTGAGTGCATGTGCCACATGGCAAAGGTAGGGATGGGGGCCAATGAGTGCGACGGTGCAGTTGGTAATAAGTTCCTCTTCCCCCTGTACAATTCATGTAGGTCAGCGCCCACCAGAAAAAAGATATTTGGCGTGCCATCCCCAAGGACGTCCGGACCCTGGGGGTCTACCACATATGGAGCACCCACTGTCGGAAAAGATGGGAGGACATTCGCTGCTGGAGCAAGAAGACGGCGGAGGCTCAGCTGGGGATGGCCTCCCAACGTGGGAGGGGTGCCCGTCGCACCATGACCCCCCTGATGTTCAGGATCCTGGTGGTGGCGTACCCGGAGTTGGATGGGCGCTTGAGGGCATCACAGCAGCCACAAGGCGGTGAGTACACTCTCATCCTGCTGATTTTGCGCGCAGTGGAGGGGTCTGGGTGGGGGAGGTGGGCTGTGGGTTTCCCTAGGCCAGGGCGAGTTCCGTAGGCAAGGTCCCTCCGTAAGGCAGGCCATGTGGCACCCCACCCCACCTCTGTAGAGTGCCAAGTACACCTAGTCATGCCCCTGTGTCATCCATGTGTGCAGATGTCATCCACAGCCTAGTAGGCCATTTCCCAGGAATTGAACAGTGGAGCCCAAGAGCGCGGCGTAGTGCAGGGGGCTTGTGTGTCTGTCGTGTCCGCCAACGGTAGCGGTAATGCATGCACTCAACATGTCTTTCTTCTGTCGTCATCCCCCTTTTTGTGGTCTCCCTGTTCTTGCGCGCATTAGCATCTTCAGGCGGAGGAGCAGTGGCACCGGAGCACGAGGGGGCTGCATCCCACATGGCCATGGAGGGCCACACTACGGACTCGGACTTCACCAGTGGGATGGAGGGCGAGGGGAGCTCCACGGCGGGGACAGGAGCTGAGACCAGCAACACAGACTCGTCCTCTGATGGGAGCTCCCTTGTGGTGGCGGCAATATCTGTGCCCCCCATCTACAGGTACAGCCACCACCCCACCTACCAGCACCACCCTCCCAGCAGCCCCTCAGCCTTTGCCCCGTGCCCGCTCACCTGGGAGGGTGGGCATCACCTTCGCCCCAGGCACCTCAGCCCCTGCCCCAGTCACCCCTGCTGCCCTCAGTGAGGAGGCCATTGACCTCCTCAGGTCCCTCACTGTTGGGCAGTCTACCATTTTGAATGCCATCCAGGGTGTCGAAAGGCAGTTGCAACAAACCAATGCATTCCTGGAGGGCATTCATTCTGGTCAGGCGGCCCTTCAGCGAGCTTTTCAGACTCTGGCCTCAGCACTGATGGCAGCCATTGTCCCTGTGTCTAGCCTCCCCCCTCCAACTTCCTCCACCCAGACCCAATCCCCTGTACCCCAGCCTATCACAAGCACTCCTACAGACCAGCATGCACACACGCCAAAACACAAGGGACGCTCAGGCAAACATAAGCACCACACATCCCACAGGCACTCACGCAAGCATCACACAGATGCAGACATAGCAACATCCACTGCATCCACTGTGTCCCCCTCCTCCTCGTCTCCCTCCTCCCTCCCAGTCTCGTCTCCACTCACACATGCATGCACTACATCTACAGCCACTACTGCCATCAGCAGCACACACACCACCACACCTCGCTCACGTGCAGTCACCACCCCCACTACCATTCACACATCCTCTGTGTCCTCTCCCAGTGTGTCTGTGACGCCACCTCCCAAGATACACTAACGCAGGCACACACCCACCCAACAGCCATACACCTCACGACAGCCTCCAGCGCATGCACCTTCACCCAAAGTCAGCAAGCGAACTCCTCCCAAACCCCCTCCAGCTACCCATCCCAGTGTCTCCCAAAAACTTTTCCTGTCCAACCTTGACCTCTTTCCCACACCTCCCCCACCCCGTCTGTCTCCTAGGTCCCGAACTAGTACCTCAGCCACAACATCTCCGGGACCAGTGGTGCCTTTAGTCACCGGAATCTGGAGTGCACCGGCCACCAGGGCAGCCAGTGTGGCACGGAGCCACAGCACGGACAGTCCCCCACCTGTCAAGCATCAAAAGTTGGCCAGTGCCCCGGCGGGAGAGGGGGAAGACTCCAGCCACCAAAGCCGCTCACAGGGGTCCCGGTGGGAGTGTGGAGTCAGCTGCGACACCTTCCAAGGTGGGGAAGGGCCACAAGAAACCAGGAAAGTCTGGGAAGAGCAGCACGGCGGAGGAGACCGCCATCATCCCCGCTGGCCAGGAGGCCACAGCCGTCATACCCGCTGCCCAGGAGGCCACAGCCATCATTCCATCTGCCCAGGAGGCCACAGCCGTCATCCCTGCTGCCCAGGAGGCACAGCCGTCATCCCCGCTGCCCAGGAGGCCACGGCCATCATCCCCGCTGCCCAGGAGGCCACCGCCATCATCCCCGCTGGCCCAGAGAGGACCGCCAGGACAAGCCCCGCTGGGCTAGAGAGGACCGCCAGCGCAAGCCCCGCTGGGCTAGAGAGGACCGCCAGCGCAAGCCCCGCTGGGCTAGAGAGGACCACCAGCACAAGCCCCGCTGGGACAGAGAGGACTGCCAGCGCAAGCCCCGCTGGGACAGAGAGGATCGCCAGCGCAAGCACCGCTGGGACAGAGAGGACCGCCAGCAGCTGAGTCACTGCAAAGGAGCCCGCCGCTCCAAGCACCGCTGAACAGGGCACCGCCGCTCCAAGCACCGCTGAACAGGGCACCGCCGCTCCAAGCACCGCTGAACAGGGCACCGCCGCTACAAGCACCGCTGAACAGGGCACCGCCGCCTCAAGCACCGCTGAACAGGGCACCGCCACTCCAAGCACCGCGAACAGGGCCCCGCCGCTCAAAGCACCACTGGCCCATGAGCACCAAGGGCACTGACGCTACTGAGTCTGTCACGAGCAGGATGAAGCACTCTGGGCACAATGCCCCCTCCAGAACCAGTGGAGAGATACATCCACTACCTCTGTCCTTAGCAGGATGAAGCACTCTGGGCACAATGCCCCCTCCAGAACCAGTGGAGACTGTTATCCACTTGAGAGACTGTGGCTTTGCACTCCCCAGGATAAAGCAGATGGCAACCCACCCACTTGTGAGACTTGAGAGACTGTGGCTTTGCACTCCCCAGGATTGAACAGTGGGCAACCCACCCACTTGTGAGACTTGAGAGACTGTGGCTTTGCACTCCCCAGGATTGAACAGTGGGCAACCCACCCACTGTAGAGACTTGAGAGACTGTGGCTTTGCACTCCCCAGGATTGAACAGTGGGCAACCCACCCACTTGTGAGACTTGAGAGACTGTGGCATTGCACTCCCCAGGATTGAACAGTGGGTAACCCACCCACTGTAGAGACTTGAGAGACTGTGGCTTTGCACTCCCCAGGATTGAACAGTGGGCAACCCACCTGAACAGTGGGCAACCCACCTACTTGTGAGACTTGAGAGTCTGTGGCTTTGCACTTCCCAGGATGGAACAGTGGGCAACCCACCCACTGTAGAGACTTGAGAGACTGTGGCTTTGCACTCCCCAGGATTGAATAGTGGGCATGTGGCCCCCTCGTGGATTTGGCGTTGTGCACTCAATCGGCTGAGGTGCCCCCCCCTTTCCCTCCCCCTGAGGTGCCTGTTTTCTTGCTCTCTGATACCCCTGCAGTGTTCTCTCCGTCATGGTCGGGGATTGAGTGTGGGCCTCGCCCATACCGTGTGGGTCCAGTGTTCCACGGACTTAATTGGAGCACTACCTGGACTACTATGCTTGGTGTATATTTTGTTTATGGTGTATATATATATTTTTGCCTACTTGATTTTAATATATTACAATGGTTACACTCATTTTCCTTTGTCTTTGCATTCTTCCGGGGGGTTGGGGGTGTAACTATCATGTATTAATATGTATTATTGTGTGTGTTGTAGTCGGTGAGGGTGGGGGTGGGGAGGTTGCGTGTGTGTGTCCCTGTTTTTTCCCTCCGCTCCTCTGTGTCGTAGGTGCAGTACTCACCTTTCTCTTTGCCGCCGGCGTTCGTGCTCCTGGTAGAGGAGCAGGAAGACTATCGCAGGGAGATTTTGGAGTTCCGGCTCCATGGTGTCCTGATTCCTCGTGGGGTGAGTAGAGGTGAGCGTTTTCCCTTCTAAATCCTGTTTCCGCCGTGTTTTTATCCGCAGTGAATCCGCCCCAGATAAGGTGGCGGATTGGTAGGTTGTGATACTGTGGGCGTTACTTTGTCTTCCGCCTGTCTGTTGGCGGTGACCGCCAAGCTGTTTGTTTGTACCGCCGTGGCAGTCGGAGTGTTAAAGTGGCTGTCCTTGTTGGCGGTTTCCGCCACGGTCGTAATTGCTAATATTTTACCGCCGGCCTGTTGGCGGTCTTACCGCCGTTTTAACACCAACCGCCAGGGTTGTAATGACCACCCATATGTGCATAATAAGTCCTTAATACAATTCCTATTGTGTTCCAGGAAACGTTCAGATTATTTTTGTCCTCATGCAAAAAGACCATGTTTGATTTTGAAAACATAATTCTAGAAGGTTCTTATATTCCTATTCAATGTGTAACATTTCATGAAAAGGTTCATTGAGAAGTTGTATTAATCATTCTTGATTCCCTCCCAGGTAACCAGACGCCTTGAGGCCTGGCTATTAGTCCTTTCTTAAGTTATCCATAGTTACAGTATGACAATGATTAGAATCATAGTCTAGTAAATGTCAATGTGATATAATCTTGATATTGTGTGTTTTAACCTTTTGTTTCCTACAGGTCTCCTTCCCAGCTGTTCCCATCTTAATCCCCTTTTCCCGGCTTGGACTCTCTCAGTCTCTGTGATTTATCTATCAGTCTTGGAGCTGTCTAGTGGTGGACATGTTAGGAACGTGTGCAGACCCCGAGGATCTGGTCTCCCTGACGGTTTCCTTCCAGGCATATTACTGAGTGAAAGGCTGATATTTCACCAATGCTTAATTGTTCACAGAGTAGAATTATGCGCAATTGAAAGACATGTGCCAATACACATTTTCCCTCTACGGAGAACCTATTTTCTTGTGGAGAAACTGCGTCCGTTACTCTCACTTCAACTTTCCATTCCTATTCCTTTATTATGACAATACATGTTTTCTCAGTCAAATTACTCTAGTGGTACCTTTCCTTCATGACATTTGTGTTAAAAAGAAAACTGACCATAATTCACTGACTGGATGAAAGCTGAAATATATACCACATTAAAACTGAATTTAATTTGTGTCAAAAGAAAAGTGCCTTTTTACAAGAAAAAATAGTTGGGGTGGAAATATCCCCTCCATGACGAACAGTCATGTACCACTGTCCTCAGTGCCCAATTACATATGAAACTGGTACCCTGACTTTTTGTTTAGCCGTGGCATTATTCTAATCTACAGTATGTGATGCAATGTAAGGTAATGTGCTAATGTGAGGTCCAGAAAGTATTGTGTGACCTGGAAGGGTGTGCCTGGCGTGCCACCATAGTGGGCATAGGTCTATTGTCCTGGGTAAGTCATATGAAGCAGTGATGGTAAGGTATGGAGTTTATGTCAGTCAGAGGTCAAACAGATCTTTTTTCTCTGTGTCAGGGAAAGGGTAGTCTCCTGAGCCCTCATCTGCAAAGTTCTGCTATTGTGAGGACACCAGATCTTTGCACTAACGTTCTGTGTGTGTGTGTGCTTGTGTGTGTTGAATGTGTGAACATGCTGTGAGGGTGTGGCACATTTATGCTAGTAGGACTCTGTGTTTGGTAGGAATCTGAGTACTGAAACTAGAGGGATCCATTTTGAATGGCTATTGTATAACCATGGCACAGGAGTGTGACTGGCTCTACAGGAGGTGAGACTGTGCAGGAGGAGTAACCCAGCATTTCCCCAGCACAGGGACTAGCCATAGACCGTGTGGCTGAAAAAGAATGAAGCACAAATTGACCCATGTGTGGAATGGGATCCCCGGTCTCCTAAAATGTTTCTGGTCATGACTATCAAGACCGCTGCAAAAATCAAGTATGAAGTGCAATCAGCAGTTCACCATGACTGACAGACTATTGCTTTTGCTGTGGATGTCAGAGTTTGAAAGCTGTGTCATCATCAAGGTGGGCACCCAGAAAAGACCAGAAGCCACAACAACCAGTTACCCGTGATGTTGAAAGTGGCCTATGCGCCTTACCCGTGGTACTAGCACCTCCTCTGCACCCAGCCAAAGGTGGTCACAGCTGCTGAAGATAAGAGTTTCTGTGAAAGCCGCCTCACTAAAATCTTCAAAGTCATCAAGTTCCAAGCAAGGCCACTATCACACCCCAGACAGCTCACAAGCCACAGCAGGGTCAGGATTGCTGCACTCATCCATCTCACGCCCCCATGGATAGCAACACAAAGACACAGGAAAACAAAGGTCTTAAGAACTGTGACAGAATGACAGACAGAGTAGCAGACCAAGGTCTGCAAAATGAACAAAGACTTTTCAAAGGCAATCACTAAGAAGTGAATAGTGATCTGAACTGTTGGATGCATTTTCACCATGAGGGTAATTAAGTGAACTGCACCTATGCTTGGAGTTTGCCAGACTAGATACCAAAGATTATAGATGCTGTAGAACTCCCTGAGTAGAGGATGTATCAACTAACTCAGATCATCAACAGTATTCATCACTGTGTCTCATTCCTCTAATTGCACTGAGTAGACTTGCATTATGTTGTGTGATTAAAGTACTTTCTTATATGTTAAAGCAAAAGGCCTTATGAAACGTTATTGTTTCTGTTAGTTGAGATATGAGTTATGAGCTCTTGTCCACCACACTACTGTCCTGAGAAGCCTTTGACTGCTCGCCCTCACTGTCCTGAAACTCCAATGCAGAAACATGCATTTTGCCCAATTTTCAGAACCATAGTAGGACAGATCTCTGGATATCAGTGACAAACGCACTCAACCATCATCATTTTTGCCCAATATCCCTAGTCTGCCCTGTGGCCTAGAATCGGAATCTGACACAGAGTTACAAAACTTTCAGTATCATTGTGATAACACAGTTATGCTTGTGTTTGTATGTGTGCACATAGTATGCACACTTTTCAATTTAGTAGCAGAATATGTGGCATTGGACAGAAGTAGTGGCTTAATGTTAGGTTCATGCATGGCTCCTCTGCTATGGCAGAGGAGCGTCATCCCCCTCCCCTTCCAGAAGCAGCAGCTGCAGAACTTTTACTATAAAACAATAAAAAACTATGTTTATTATCAAAGGATAATAAACTGTTTATTATCGTTTTATAGTACAAGGGGCAGGGCCACGAGCAAAGATGGGGACAGAGGGGAGTGCACAGCACCCCCCTCAGTGCCCATTTACGTTTGGCCAGCCGTCTCAGGCCGGCCAAACATACTTGCACACTGGGCTCTCTCCAATGCAGCACTGCGTTGCTGGGTTGGAGAGAGCAGGCAGAGACTTTCACTCTGTCTTTCAGGACCCTGGATGGGTGCTCTGGCTAATTTGTGCCTGCAGGATGACAACATCATTCGGATTGGCCGCAGGGCAGGCTGGGATCCTGCCCCCCCCCCTGCATGCGCCACCACACCCCTTGAAAACACCGCAAGCCACTCCTGATTAGATTTATGCTATCTAGGCCTCAGCCAGGGTCATATGTGAGCCCCAGGAAAGATACGCAACATGGGGATACTGTACAAATGTATTGAGCTTCTTCTAAATTTCACAGAATTTACTTAGGACCTTATTACGAGTCTGGCGGGCCAAGGTCCGACAGACTTGCAGTGGCGGTCGGACGACTGCACTCCAGGTAGTCCGACCGCCAACTCTGGCAGTCAGTCTGCCAGGGGACTGCCATCACCTCCAGGAACAAGATTCCTGATGGGCTGATGGCAGTCAGACTCGTGGTCAGCCATAGTGGCACTGAACTCAATGCTGCAGTGCTGATCATGACTCCACACAGTGCTGTGTACCACAGCACTGCTTTCCAGACAGTGTGTATTCCGAGGGTGCTGTTGTGTTATGCTAATGGCCTCGGCTCCCTTAAGGGAGCTGAGGCCAATACTATAGCACTGTTCCTGCAGGGCTCTCTGGCAGGAACGTAGTAATACTATGTTCTCGCCGGTCAGCCCGATGGAAACATTGTAATATCATGGGGGTGAGGAAACTTGGTTGACAGCTGGCTCATCCCCTCGATTTTGGCGATCAGCCCGTCCAACTGCCAAACTTGTGATGAGCCCCTAAGTGTTGTTAAAAAGATATCAGGGAAAATATTACCAAAAATAGAGTTTACTCTAACAAGAGAAACAATGGACTGAAATGTGGTCCGAAGCACTGCCAGTGGTTGAATTTAGTCAAGCATTCCTTCCATCACTTTGTTATTTTTTGCAGTAGATGCCGTAAGTTCTAAGGGTATGCACAGAAACAGATCTGTGCTCACTGTGATGATGACGGCTACTTATAAGTGTGAACAGATACCCAACAATTGGGTCCTGGAGATAAGTATCTGAGAGGAGATAAAAGGGGAGGCAATTCCACAATTTTGGGTGCACAATAAGAAAAGGCCCTAGGAAACCTACAGGGAACTGTATTAATGACACATTGGAAGAACTTAGAGCCAGATTTATTAAGTAGTCATGGAAAGCAGCAAGACACCATGCTGTGCTGTGCTGTGTTGTGTGACAGGAAGAGAGCAGAAATGCACCATATCTACTAAGGTATGATGCATTTGTGCTCTGTCCCTGTGCTGTCACACTGCGCACTGCACCTAACACTAACAGGGGCACCATTGTGCCATGTTGCAAGGGTGCCTGTGTTACAGGCAGGATTGTCTTACCCAGAAATGGCTATTTAGGAAATGTGAAACCAGAGATGGCAATGGGAAAAGGTCCCCCTCGGTGCACCCCAAAAATAGGGGTACACTTGTAGAACACACATATGCCCAAGGGGCATGTATGTGCTAATTTGCAATAAAAGCAATTAAAAAAAGCACTTTGAGGTGTTTTTTTCAAATTACACCTTGTCACCACTGGCTTCAAGTCAGTGGTAATTGCATCTCCAAAATACCCAAGTCGCATTTTGGAAATGCATGGTACATCAGAATAGGAAATGCAAATATGAAATCCCTATTTGCATTTCCTATTCTGGGAATCACAAATTGTGATTTCGACAGTGTGATCTCTTAAAGGGCTTTGTACAATAGAAAAGCCCAGTTTGCATTTCTTAAGGACCCAAAATACCCATTAAGACCGTTAAGAAATGCAAACAGGCTTTGTACATCTGGCCCTTTGTTTTTTGTTAAGGTAGGGTATACGACACAAAAACACCAAGTTAGCATCCCTGTTTTCTTTAGTACAATTTTTTTAAAGGAAATTCTAGTGACAAATGTGATTGGATGAAAGCGTTCATATTGTTTCATCGTTGTCGAGTAAATACACAAGACAGTGTCTCTGGCTCATGGGTGAATGTGGTACAGGTGATGTCATACCAAAACTCTGGATTCACACAGTATAAAACATATCAAAGGAGAAGCAAATAATGAGTGTGTGAAGAAGAGGGATGAAAAGGCAGGGAACAAAGTGAATATTGAAAAATACCATTGTGTCTGCCAAGTATTCATCTCTTTTGCTTGAAGGCGAATGCATTCCTCAAAGCTCAATTAAACAATGGTTCAGATTCCTAACTAGGGCACTTGCTTGAAAATCAAGGAATATTTGTTGACAGACTGTCAAAGCACTTTAAATTGCCAAGAACTCACAGGTCCTTTTGATTAGGTGCCCCATTCTTTGCCTGAAATTACAAATGTGTGTTCATGCCTTCCTTGTTTTTAGCGAGATGCCCTGATGCAGATGATAAAACAAATGCCTTATTCTCCTCTTCTAAATGGTTCTTAATTCCAAAACAAATGTTTTCAGATGCCCAGAGTACAATCAGCTGTTTACTACCAGTGTTGATTGTGGGGAGGGGATATAACTCAACCAGTCGAAGCCTCGAGGAGAAGGTGATGCACCTCCGTTTGCTCAAAAATAGAAATAAATGACCCAGTTACTTACTGGTAGTCTTTAGTACTCTGAGTCCAGGTCTTCCTGGTCACAGTCTTTAAGTTTGATCCTTGTCTCAAGTACCAGACCACATTTCCTGCCAGAGCTAACCATTTAACTTATCTCTTAGTTCCCTAAATTATTGATATCCCCTGGTGTAGTAACACCACTTTAATTTACGATGCAATCAGAACCAAACCTGCACATTTTATATATACACCAAGGAAAAAAAAGTTGCAAACAAACTTTTAAACCAGTGGCTATCCCAAAAGAGAGTGAAAGGAGGGCAACTTGACTGTGACAAAGAAGACATTGACATAGAGTACAGAAGATTACCAGTACCTTCACTGTTAGGTAACTAGATCATGAGCTCCTCATCCATTTTCCTTGTCAGAAGTCACAGTCTTTGTCTTAGAGGCAATACCAAAGCATCAAAGTATGCACACTGGCATTTATGCATAATTAATACAAATAAACTGATAAGTACTGATCCATTAAATGACAAGAAACAAGAAAATAAAATATTTTATTTCATACAAGAAAAATATTATATTCCAGAGTTAACAGGACCCAGAACCTGCATGGAAAATCCAAAAAGAATCGTCCCCCCACTTAGAACTTGTAGCAAGTCGTGCAAGTGTGAGGGGTGGAGCAGGGGCTGCACTGCAAATGTCTTTCAAGGATAACCCCCTTGAAAGGCACCTATAATAAAGAGATCATGTTGTTGACTGTCCATTAATCAAACTTGGGATATCCACCCCATCCTGGAATATGCTATTGAAATGGCAAAAAAATCAGCCAGCTTGGTTTAGCTGAATTGAGTTTCATACCTTGTACTGATAAACCAAACTTAACAAAAAAAAGAACTAGTTGAGCTAAAGGTAAATGTTCTACTTAGCTAGACAAGGCACAATGTATGCAATTGTTTATCTGGTTGAGAAGGAGGAGAAATGAAAAACACAGGTAAAATGAAATCTTGGGAACAATGGAAAGTTGTCGAAATCTTGGTAAGAAAAGACTGTGAAGGTCTTAATACCACCTCTCCTGAAAAGAAACGAATGGCTCCTTCAATAATAATGCTCCAATATTTCCCACCCTTTTTCCGGCTCATATACCTATAAAAAGAAATTGATCAGACCACAGATTTAAATCTACTGTCTAAAGGCTTTCATAAGGATCTGATTGTAATCCTTTAAGGACTACTACCAAGTACCAGGATGACACTGGTGAGTGTACAGATGGACACTCTAGAAAAAACCTCCTTAAAAGCCTATTGCAAAGGACTAAAATGCCTTTGAACTTCTTAGCCCTGAAAACTTTAATGGCCAACCACTTACTTCTTAATGTTGACATGGATAGACCATCTTCAAGAAAATCCCAAATTCTTACTGGGTCACAGGAAGTACTAGAGAGATTATACGACTGACACCAAGATTGAAAATACTTCAAGTTCCTTTCATAACCTCCCAAATTATCTGCTCTGCTAAATTGTTGTATACATTGAACAATCTCCAAACAGCACTTCATAGATGAGAGATCTCCTCTAAAGCTGCAGGCCCCCAAGCGCATTCGCTTGAAACCAAACAGCGACAGATTAGAACACAAAGTGGCAAATAATCCAGTGGGAAGATCCACAGAGGTTATTTTGCCATTTGGATGAAAAGAGGAAACCAAGGATGCCTCAGCTAAAAAGTGATCACCAATAGCTCCCATGTCCAACTGTCCCAAATCTTCCTGAAAGCCTCAGCAATTAAAGAGAAAGGGACTTTGCGGTCTTCCAGTCCCAGCATCTCAGATCCTCCCACTACTTGTGACAATGGGTGCTCCGCCGGCTATGGACCCCCATGGTCCGCACTTGCTTGGTGATGGCATGTCAGATCCTCTTCTTCTGATGGTCGTTTACCTGCATGGGTGACACAGACAAAAAGAGAAAGTCATGTACACTGGTACTATACTAATAGGACTGTTCAGTGCACAACAGGCACAGCAAGTTGCCACTCAGACCCATCCTTTCAGCACACACACCAACACATCGTGCCATCTGCATGCATCGACACCCACGCTAATGCGCATCCAGTATGCAACTCACCCACAACATCCATCACACATGACTATGGCATAGGACTCATCTGCTCCTCTGGTGCCCCATATAGCTGTCCATACAGGGGTAGGATTTCCTCCGCCAGTCCTTCTAGTTCTTCTGGTGTGAAGGCAGGGGCCCCATCACCTGCAGAACGTGGCATGATGGCACCCAGAGGCAGTACACAGCACCTCATGTCGTGGAGGTTTTGCTGGCAACAGTGTCAGGGGTCAAGTGAGCAATACAGCAGAAAATGGCAGTCACGACTGCCATGTACAGGACCCTCAGTGCCATTGGCCCGAGGCAGCAATATTATCCATTGGCAAGTTGCACAGCAGTTGCGACAACCTACCGCCATGACAACTTCCGCTGGCGGATTCAGGTCACTTCCACCTGTCAAGTACAGTAGGTCATGCACCTGCCATTTTGTGCACATTTCTTCGATTAATGTGCTTACTTATCTGCATCATACACCTATTCCACCCCAAAGGCAGTATCCAGGAATGTAATGCCATCATGTATGTGCAACATATTAATCATATATTCACGTAATGACGTGATTAGGGAGTATATATGGTGACAACTATGCATAGCGAATTTGATGTACATATGTCATGGGTAGCTATAGGTAGTTTACAATAGGAATGTGTGAAAAGCGCTGGACAGCTAAGTGTTGCACACTTGTACACTTACATTAGTCATTAATGCATTCCAATTTGCATGTAAGCCAATGTGCAGCAATGAGGCAGGAATCAGTGAATATCTATAGGCTGTACTGTATATGTCAGAATTTCTATGCATCCTCTACATATGTTAGGTGTCAGGTAATATGCAATGTGTAATAGGTGTGTGAATACAGCATTACTCATTGTATACTCCCTTCTCTCAACATAGTACTGCTGCCATGAGGAGAGTGAGACACCCACCAGTATACCGTCCACTAGTAGACCTGGAAACCATGGAGGACAGTCACATCGTACAGACATATGGTCCGAATCGTTTGACCATCATGGAACTTTGTACTCAGTTGGAGCCAGATCTGATGCCTGCAGTTCGCAATCCCTATGGCATACATCCCAATGTCCAAGTCTTGTCAGTGCTACACTTCCTGACTACAGGGTCCTTTCAGAATGCAGTGGCTTTAACAGCTGAGATGTCTCAGCCCATGTTGAAACACCTAGACAGCTACATCAGGTTTCCTCACCGAGAGGATTTGGCATTTGTGAAGGCAGACTTTTATGATATGGGAGACATTTCTCATGTGGTAGGAACCATTGATGGCACCCATGTAGACCTGGTCCCTCTCAGTGCCAATGAACAGGTGTATAGGAACAGGAAGAACTACCACTCAATCAGCATACAGGTTGTGTGTCTGGCAGACCAGTATATCTCACAAATCACAGCCAAGTTTTCTGGATCTGAGCATGATTCCTACATAATGCGAAACAGCAATGTCCCACATCTGATGGCACGACTGCAAACAGAGAGGGCCTGTCTGCTTGGTAAGTATTGTTGTGTGTGTCTGTGAGTTTTGTCTCCTGTCATTACATTCTACCCTGTCCCACATACAACATTGGAGTTGTTGTCCTGTTGTGTACACAGGTGACTCCTGCTATCCAAATCGTCCTTGGCTGTTGACACCATTGAGGTACCCAGCCATGCAAGGTAAACTCCATTACAATGAGTCCCACTAGAGGACAAGGTGTATAATCGAGCATACATTTAGGCTCCTGAAGGCAAGATTCAGGTGCCTGGACCTATCAGGTGGAGCCCTCCTCTACTCGCCCCAAAAGGTATGCCACATTATCGTTGCCTGCTGCATGCTCCACAATCTAGCCTTGAGACACTCAGATACCATTGATAGCAGATGAGGGGGAGGCAGCTGGTCCTGTGGCTAGAGATGGAAACTTGGCAAGTGATGAAAAGGCTGAGGAAGAAGGAGGCGTTGACTCTAGGGCAGATCCAATCAATCAGTAGTAGATGACTGCCTTTACACATCCCTTCTAGCTTCATCAGTGGTGGTGTCATGTGCTCCAATGCTTATGTGTAAGTTGTGGATCCAGACGGCTAATCAGTAAAGTGTACAGTACAACATGTTACCCTATTTCATGTATAGTTATATTAGATCCTGACATACACTTCGGCAATGGTCCAATCAGTATTGAGGTTTGTTTCTTGCTTTGTCCTATCCTCTTTTCCTTCCACTCACTGATATAGTTATGTGCTGTTTGGCTCTGCAACCTATGCTTGAGGTATTCATTGTCAATGGGCACTAGTATATTCTGACAGACATGGGATTAGAACCAGACAGGTAGCAGATAATATGCATGTAGGTACAGTGTGTTGTACCTTGTTAGTACCTCCTTCACACAAGTGAGGTTGTGACTGCTCCATCCCTTCCTTGTACCAGTGGGGGTGGGGGGATGTGCAATGGTGTGTTAGGAGTCAGTTGTAGTACATGGCCCATGTGTGCATCATGTCCTGTGGCTTCACAATGGGTAGTGCACCAAGTGATTAATTTGGGACTCAGCTGTGTTTCTAAACTGACATTGTCTACTGACAAAGGTGAGTGACAACCCTACAGGTATGGGGCCTAATTGTGTGGTTGGTTTAAGTACTGTGTACCTCAGTGATGTTCTTTATGTGTTCTATGGTATAAGTACAAATGTAGCTATGGTATGGTAATGTGAAGGTCCTGTACCTGTTAATGTATAGTTCCTATCAGGGTGACCCTGCTTGGTAGGTAGTCTAACAAGGTCATGACTCATTTTAACTTTAAGTGTCACTAGTATGCCACCATGCCTTCCATGCTGATGGCACTCTCTTGTCATGCTCCATTTGTAGATTGGAATATTGACTATAACCCGGTGTTACGCTGGACTTCACTCTCACTTACTTCTGGCCTGTGACATTTCCACAGTACTGTGTCTCCTGCTGGGGTGCCTCCCTCTGATGTCCATTACACTGGCTGTTCGATGCGGGGGCATGCCCAGACCACAGTTGGCAAGCATGACAATTGTTGATGTTGTATTAAAGACACATATACAGTATCTGTGTTCAATTGTGTTTATTGTGCATATATTCATAGTGAAGTTAAAAATGTTAAGGTGCATAGATTAACATAAAGGTGATGAGTGAGATCATGGTAGGTGGATTCATCAGGGTAGCTGTTACAGAAGTTGGTAGCACATGTTCAATGTCCATGGGAAGATGGAGTTCTGTCTCAGAACAGTCAAAGGGTGTATCAGTGGCACACAAGGGAGAGTGATCAGGAGAGTGTCACTTCCTGGCAGTGGGTTTGGTCTTGGCATCTGCTCCAGCCGGATGTCTGGATGGACGTCCACGTTTACGGATGGGTGCGGGGGGTTCAGCTACAGAGGGAGGGGTGTCTGAGGCCTGTGGTCCCTTTGTAGGGCCTCCATTCCACTAGCTGCCCCAGATGTAGGTGGGCCAGATTTAAGGGTGCTAGTGGTAGGGGCCTGATGCTGTCTGAGCAGAACAATAAGGGTTGTGTTGATGTCCCTCAGCACCTCTGCAATTGAAACCATAGTGGCATTATGTGCCTGCCACTGCTGCATGACTTCCTGGTGTTAGTCCCTCTGCAGACTCTGATTTTCCCCCAGAATGGTAATTATTTGGCCCATCCTGTCCTGGAGAGATTGATATGCTCCCAGGACTTGGGAGATGGTTTCCTGGTCAGTGGAGTGCCTTAGAGGCTTGAGGTTTGGATACTGGATTTGTGCCCATTTGGAATGGTAACTGAGCTGTATTTTGCTTTGGATATTATTGTGAGTGTGCATTGCTGTAATTGCCATGTACTGGTCCTTACTGGTACAATCTAAATGGTGTTGCTAGTACTTTAGTTGTACAGGCATTACATGTGATAAGTTGTGCACATTTTAGGTTTTCACAAAGATTAGTTAGTGCATTCTCGGTGTTGTAGTGATATGACTGGCCTGTAGTTTACGTGCTATTGGCAAGGGCTGTGAGGACAGTTGGGGTGAGTGGAGATGCAGGAGATGGGCATTAGGTGAGAGAGATAGGAGGACACTTAAGTGGTCATTTTGACTTTGGCGGTAAAAACTGCATACCCCGGCGGTGACAGCCGCCAAAATACCGCCACTGCGGCTACCATCTTGCTACCATATTATGAGCACTGCCGGACTTCCGCCAAAAGAAGGGCGGAAATCCAGCAGTGTTCATGGTGGCGAATGGTGGTAAGGTGGCGCTGCTACCACCAGCACTGCCACACCAGTAGGACATGGGCAGTCGTATCATGACCTCTGATACGGCCTGGCGGTGTTCTGCTGGCGGGGCGCTGCTGGCGGTAGTAGTGCCCCTTCCTGTTCCCTGACAGAACACCTCCTCGACAAAGGTAGGTCGGGCTTCCGACAGGTGAGAGGGTTGAAGGGTGGGGGTTGTGTGTGTGTCTGAGTGTGTGCATTAATGTGTGAGTAAGTGTATGAATGGGTCTGTGTGTGTTGTGTTGTTTGCATGGGTTGTATGCGTGTGAGTGAATTCATGTAAGAATGGTGAAGTGAGTGCATGTCTGCATGTCAGTGTGACTGTGTGTAAAAATGTGTGCAAGTACGTCTGGAAGTATGTGTGTATGAATGCATGTATGCCAGTGTGAGTGATTGGGTGTATGCGTGGTGCATGTCTAGAGGTGTGTATGGGGGGATGGAGGAGTGAGTGAGAGGATTGGAGGGGGTGGGGGTGTGTGTTTGGATTGGTGGGGTGGGGGTGCTTGTGTTTGGATCCGGAGTGACAGGGTGTACGTGAATGTCGGGGGTGGGGGGATTAGTATGTGTATGGGGGTGGGGAAGGGGTTTTAGATGGAGGTGGTGTGGAGGGGTGTCAGGAGTGAGTTGTGGGGGAGCGGCCTGACTTTTGACAGGAAAGGAATTCCCTGTCACAGGTAGGGCTTATTGCCATGGTGGTAGGCAAGCTCATAATGCCGCCGGCGGTACTGTGCCGGCCGCCGGGATGGAGATTGATATCTCCGGCCAAGGGGCTTATACCGCCATGGTGGTATGAGTGGAGAAATGGCGGGTTGGCTGCAGCATTCTCATAATGTGGCAGTATGTACCGCCAGCCTGTTGGCGGTACTACCGCCACATTTACACTCACCGCCAGGGTCATAATGACCCCCTTAGTTATATGGGGAGTAATAGGGTCATGAAGCGGCATGCAGGACAGGACAAATGTGTGTCAAGACTGTAGTGGGTGCTTACTAGACTTCAGTCCCCCAGGTATTCCAGTCAGATCCTCCAGATGTAGTATGTCCAAGACCTTCTCCACCCGAGATGTGAACTGTGGGGGAGGAAGTGGGGGCCCACCGCCAGTCTTCTGCTCAGCAACATGGTGGCGTGATGCCATGGAGCACACCTTCCCCCCGTAGGTCTTCCACCTTGTTCATGGATGGCTGCCTATTGAGTTGGCCCTGTTGACTATCCTTTACCACAACTCAATTTTCCTGGCAGTGGACCTGTGCTCCAAAAAGTTGTGGCTCTACCCTGACAATTTCATCCACCATGACCCTCAACTCGTCGTCAGTGAAAGTACTGCTGAGGTGATTCGTGGCTCGTAATCTGGTGGGTGGTGTTTTGTGGGGCTGGCGGTGCTGGTGATGGAACCGCCTCTTTCCCGCCCTCTAGTCTCCTGGCCGTGTTGGGATGTTGGCTGTTTTTTGGCAGACTTCAATATGTGACTTTTAATATGGCGATCGGATTACCGCCAACATGGCATTTTTTTGGCGGCTGCTACCGCAGCGGTCTTTGAAAAAGACTGCCAAAGTCCTAATGAGGCCCCAACTGCTCATTGCTGAATCTCTTCCTAAAAATAGAGATTAGCTCTGAAAATGGCAGCCAATCCTCTCCAGTTGGACGCCTGTCAGCTCTATAACTGACATTAAAAGGCCTGAACAAATTTGTTCCCTAATACTGATCCCGATCCCATCCTGCAGATATCTATGATACTTATTTTTGGCAGGAGAAGAGCAAGCATTGTTCCCTTTTCCAGAAGTAACAAGCACTGAATAGTATGATGAATCTCCTGTCTTAGACGAATAATGATTGGTAGTCTTGAGTAGTCAGGAACTAATGACTTAAGACATGCTAGACTAGAAGTTGAAAATGACTCTTGGAACAAGGTACTATAGCTAAGGGAAATGCCATTTCACTGTGCACTCCCAACCATTTCCTGGCTGCTTGACATTAATATTAATTTAGTGTTACTATTGTTTATATAAAAGTTATTCATTTTTTTAAACTATAGCGTGTAATTTTAAGAGATTTAGAATGTTTTATTCCATTTGTAATAGTAGTGTATAGTGTTGCAGTGGTTTTGTTGGGTTTATAGGGGAATGGGGTGGGAAGTTAATTATGTTATAATTAATGATGAATTATTTAATACATTTAATTTAATTGCATGATTGGCATTTAGTATGTAAATTAGGTAAATACAAATTTATTATTGTAATATGTTATTTGCACACTGTTAGGTTTATACCGGTATTGGGTGGGAAGTTAATTAAGTACTAATTAATAATTTAATCAACAATTAATTATTGCTTGTTATTTGGTTATGTAATTGATTTTTAACAATGCAATTGATAAAATAGTTGTTCATTTTATATTTTAGTATCAGGCTGCTAGGTTTGTAGGGTTAGAGGCTGGAAAGTTAATTAAGTATAGAATGCTAATTAATTTCACTTCTATTTTAGTTGCAGGATGCTAGGTTTGTAGGAGTATAGGGTCAGAAGTTAATTAAGTAATAATTATCAGTGAGTATTTGTAAACTAACTATTCAGTTAAATTTAAAATATTTAAATTATGGAATACTTATTTGGTTGCAGGCTGCTAAGTTCGTAGGGCTCTAGGCTGGTAAGTTAATTAAGTAATAAGTAATTAACAATTAATTATTGATTGTTAATTCATTGTTTAATTGATTATAAATATGTCATTTATGGAATGCTTAATTTTTTTGTTATATTTTTGGAGCGGGCTACTAGGTTTGTAGGGGTATTCATGGTAAGGTAATTAGTTAACTATTAATTGATCGTTACTATTGAATGGTAATTATGTAAATTGATTATTGTTTTAGTTGTTTTTCTTGCATAAATACATATTTTTCATGTTAACTGCAAATTTGTATATTGAGGTTAATATTTTTTCTACATGCATGGTGTTACTTATATATGTAATAATGTGTTTGAAGTAAAGTACTTTCTCTATTCTTATTTAGACTGCAGTAAAAGAAGTAAAAAGTGTCTCTTTGCAGTTCAAAATTTTCCCTATTGTTGCACTGTTTGAAGTGGGAATAGTAAATTTTGCACCTCCGAAATCCAACGCTTTTCTTACTGTTTCACAGACTAGAGTCGGAATAGTACATTTTGTCCCTACGAAGTCCAACACTTTTCCTGCTGTTTGGAGTGGAAATAGTAAATTATTCACCTTCAAAATCTAACGCTGTCCCTACTGTTTTTCTGTCTGGAGTGAGAATAGAAAATCTAACTCCTTCAAAGTCCAACACTTTCCTTACTGTTGCACTGTTTGGAGTGGGAATAATAAACCTGACCCATCAAAATACAATGCTTTCCCTACTGTTGCACAGACTGGAGTGTGAATAGTACATTTCACATACCCACACAAGGTCAAATGCTTTCCCTACTGTTGCTTAGATTGGACTGGGTAGAGTAAACTTAACTCTTCTGAAGTCGAGTGCTTTACCTAATGTTTCTGCAGTGATTGGAGCAGGAATGCTAAATATAACTCCTCTGAAATCCAACACTTTCCCTACTATTGCAGTTAAGAGAGTAGGAATAGTAAATATAACCTCTCTGAAACACTTTCCCTACTATTGCATAAACTAGAGTGGGAATAATATAGGTAATATTCTTAGATTACAATAGTTTTCATAATAGATTTTATAGCATTATTCGTTTTTTATGGTTTATATGATTTGCTTTTATTTTCAATTTAATGTTTATAGTTGTTTTAGTACATGCGTTATTCAGTGTTATATTTTGTTTTATTGTCTACATTAATTAAGACCATTTTTCTTACTGAAGTGTTTATATTTGTTATGTGTTTTATTTTGTATGTATTGGTGTATATATGCATATATACATATATATATATATATATATATATATATATATATAAATATTTTTTTTTCAAACAAAAGAATGAGGAAACAGCCGAACACCAGACTTCCAATAATTTGTACAATTCTATTATACGTTCAGGAAACACTAACGTGTTTCAACCCAAAAAAGTATTGTTCACCGTCACTGCAACCACATGGGTTCGAGGGAGGAGCCTGAAACAACCATTTAAATAATGGGGACATCCTGTGGGGCCTAATTCACTGTGTCTATGGTCTTGAAGCATCAAACTAACTGATTTAGAGCCTGATTTAGATCTCGGCGGCCGAGTTACTCCATCACAACAGTAACAGATATCCCATTCACCAAAATATAAATCCCATAGGATATAATGGGATATATGTTGCGGGGGACAGGATATCCATCACCATTGTGAGGGAGTAACCCAGCTGCCAAGATCTAAATCAGGCCCTTAATCTCAAGATAACTATTTGTTATGCATGTATTATGCCTGCTGTTATTGTTTTATTTCTTGTTTGTGCTTTCACTTTACGTTGAAAGCTAATAAAAAGAATTCTTAAAAAAATTATTTCTTCAGTTCTTTCCATTCCCTCACCATGAATGTCTGCAGTGCTTTATGAAGAGGCAAAGATTCTGGCTCTTTTCTTTGATACTGCTGAAGAAAGTCATCATCTTCGTTGCCAGTCACGGTCTGGAAGGGCTAGGTTTGTTCTCAGGTACTGTATTATATCCTCAAGATCAGCTCCTTGAAAAATAAGGGTAGATCAGAATGGCAGCTCGCAGTACTATAGAGAGGCCTGGCATCATGGAATATAAATCCTGCTGACAATATTTATAAGGTTGGTGCACACAACAATCAAGGACCAATAAAGTAAGGGCTCCTGACAAATAACCTTCACCTCAAGTCTGCTAAACCTCTCCAATGGACTACTAAAGCGAATCCAGCTGGGAACACACTGCCAAAAGCTCAGAACCGGGCTTCAATATCCACCCAGGACCTCCACAGCATGTCCCGCAGGAAACACACCTGGGATGAAACAAACCTCCCTTGAAGGCCACCACACAGAGGTGTGGCTTCAGGGGGTGCTTAGAATGTGACACCCCTCAAAGAACTGCATTCTTGGCTTGGTAGTTGAGTGTCGGCCCTGAGTCAGGTCTGCTATCTCTGCGTAGGTTTTTCTCTTATGAGCCAATAACAAAAGACAGTCTCCTTTGATGTTAACGACAGAGACAAATATACCCATCTGGTTGCTGAATTTCAAAATATGAAACCAGATAACATGGAGTCTATTCTGGCTTCCCTGCTCGTCCAAATTGTGTGATCCTAGGAAAATATTTTATTTCATAGACCCTCATTTTTCTTTATTATCACATATGAGTGCACTTTACAATACTTGAGTTCAGATCGTACATTTTACAAACACCTCTTATGTTTAATTTAATAGACTATAATGTTGTCCCATCTGTAATAAGAATTTAGGTCATTTTTAGTGTTGACATGACTACTGAGTTGCCTCTTAGTTCATTATTGGCATTGCCGTGGGGGTGGGTCATAAATGTTTCTAAAAAGTATAACTTTTAATGAACTTTTAATGAATGTGTGCCTATGCAATAATATGATCTTATGTAGTTAAAGAAAAACACTTTTAGGAATTTTGAACACATTGTATCATATTTTTACATTATGTTTGTCACACAATATACATACCAAACATTTTCATGGCTCAGCTCGTGCATTGACTCTCCAAGCCTTGCTTCTGGCTTGGTTCACCCTATTAGTTTGGCTGCACGCTCTCCTCTATTCACAACATGGGCTTAGTACATGGGGCAATCCATCACTTGGTAAACTGATTTTTTAAAGGCGAGAACTAGAAACATAGAGCCATGCCCACCTGCACCGATTCTGCCATCAAGGCTTCTTGTAGCAGACAAGAGGAAGAGTGTGTGCATTGAAAATACATTTAAAATATGTGATTCCCAGGGCAAGGTCTCCAGATCATTGCATTGTACATGACTGTAGTTATAGGTTCCTAGGAAGAACTAAGTTGTCCACATGGAACAGGCAGAGGCATAGCTGCAATGGGGTGTTTGGACTGTAAAACCCCTCAAATAGTCTTGGTATCTTAGTTGGGTCTGAGGGTCCTGAGGTGGGTTTGCTATGTCTGTGTCCCTTTTTCGTGTTAATCTCATTTCACTAAGAGGTTTTAACTTGTCTGTTTTTTGCATCAGGGTCTTAAATATATATAGTGACCAGTTTACCAAAAAAATTGTAGCTCAGCACCCCTGTAAGTATATCTGGAATAGATGAAAAGTTGCTACTTCTTGAAATTCACAAACATTGGCAGTAGTTGGCATGGAAAGCTGTGTCAGTTCCATGTGTCCAGGCATACTACTGGCAGTCAAAGACCCAAAAGGTGATTGGATGAATGCTTGCAAATAATCTAACCAGTGGCAATCACTCAGGTAGCATTCCAAGTTTTGTTTTTCACCCTTTGTCCAACTCTAGGCAGAGGTCAGTGTAATATAAATCAGTACTGACCCTGTTTCACATGGAAACAGTCCATCCTATGCCTTGATCATCTCACCCCCCCCACCCTACTGTTTTTTTTAGTTAGGACATTTGAGATTCACTTCCCCCCTAAATGTCACTGACTAAACTATGCCTGTGTCCACACATATTCATGAGTTCTATAAAACAAGAGAGAAGCAAATAAATAATTCTGCACTTAATAGTCCACTTTATTTATATAACCTGCTATTGTCTCACAGTTATATTCACGTGCATGGCATTCATTTATATAGCAGCAATAAGAGATGCCCGGGGTCCCAAGAGCATGTGGCCTGAACAGAGCAGCTTGGGGGTGCAACAGAGAAAAATGGTAGCCAGAAGGAATTAAATTACCACAGTCCAGTTGTCGCTGGAGCCCCAAACACTAGAGCAACAGCAAAGCTAAAAGCAGCATGGGATTTTACAGAATGGGATGTATGCAGGTGTGCCTGGGAGAAGCCAAGGGCAAGGGTAGGCTCTTCTGCACTCACCCATGCCAAGGTAGCAGCAAGGGATCAAGGAGTGCTGTCCATTTTAACTTAGACAGGCAGTGGCCATCTTTCCTTCCCGGAAGTAAGTCTGCCTCTTCTAAGAAATCGACAATTCACTCTACTTGACATGACTGATCTCTACAGAAAAAAAGATTGGCTGGCCTAAGGATGGGATTGGAGACCTAGGTGGTCATTCCACCACTCCAGCGATGGTATAATGACCGTCGCCAGGGTGGCAGTGCAGACCATCATATAACGAGTAAGGCGGTGAACCCAACGCAACACAGACAACTCACAAGCAGCATCCGGTGGCAGAAGCCAACTTCATGCAGACGGAAGTCAATGTCCCGCCCACCATATTCTGTGTCACCACGCCACTAGAAAATCCGGGGTGGACTGGTCGCTGCGAAAAACCTGGCAGAAACAGAAAGTACAAAAGGAAACACCCACCTTCAGGCACAAAGACGCCTCCGCGGCCGCCATGGCAAATAAACTGCTAGTCTTCCCAGCATTGTATCTCGCCAGACACCTTCAACGACGAAGGCGACAACTGTAAGTATGCCTAACACAGAGGGGAGGAAATGGCAGTGATACACTCCACAGATAACACACATTCCTCGCACAGACAGCGAAGGTGAAACACAGGCACACACAATATATGTCAATGCCAAGTACCCATTACACACACAAACCCAAGCAGATACATGCCAAACATGCAGCACAATGCACACCAACACCACCAACACAACACACAACGACAACTACACCACAAGCACCTCAACGGAGGCATAGACAGGCACGTCGTGCGACACCACACAAACACACCCACCCTGAACTGCATGTAGCAATGGCACACAATCAATAGCAGTGAACAAACGTCCAAACAATGACACAGGTGACACAATACGTACAACCAACAATCAAGGAAATCCACACATGCAGCACCATACACACGGTCGCACACAACACCCCATACAATCCCACAAGCAAGCAGTTAGACACATTACAACATGCCCATGGCACAACCCATCTACCCATCGCATGCAATAACACAGACACAACCCATACACAGACCTTATACACCATTGCATACAGATGTCACACCACCATGTAGTAGGAAACTAGGACAAACATCTTAACTTGCCAACCACAGCAATGTGGGCAGTTGTATTCTTCAACAAATTGTAAAACTAAACTATATACAATATATGCCGATGGCAAGACCAATGTCTAGAAATGTGGAACACATTGTCCAGAAATCATGGGTCAACTTGATTTCTGACAGCAAATATGCCTCCACGTCATATGGGCATCAATGGCACAGGCAGGCACCTTAGGGATGGGGGGGGGAGGACTGGATCTGGAAGGGGCATGTTTCGGTTTGGGTTTGGGGGGGTGACGTTGGCACTGGGAGGGGTGGATATCTTGCTGGGTGGAGGAGTAGGGGAACCACCAGAGGGGGCACCCGAAGAATGGACGGTGGAAGAGCCTGAGAGGGGCAGGGGGACACGGCGTTTATAGGGAACAAAGGGTGGGAGAGGAGTAGAGAAGAGTTCAAGGGCGGCAAGGAAAACATTCTTAGGTACACGGGGCAGTCACATGATTGAGGGTTGGGAGTTGAGGTAGATGGTGTGCTCACCTGACGTGCTGGTATGCTGTACGTGGATGCTGATGTGTGCAAGTGTGTGGTTGCTGAATGTTGGGTGGGTAAGTGGGTGCGTGTGCATTCATTGGGAGGTTGGGGCAGAGATGCAGGGAGAGGTAATGGGAGATGTGTGAGTGAATGTTGCAGTGGTGTGTGCAAGTGAGGTGGATGTGCTACAGTTGGCAGACATTAGTTGTGGTGAGTGTGAGTGTGGTGTTTGGGGTGTGTGTCTGTGAGTCTGCTGTTGTGGTGATTGAGGGTATGACAGGAATGATAGCAGGACCAGTGTGTGATGATGCAGTGCTGGCAGGTATGAGTGGAGATGTGACTGTAGGGGAGGAGGTGGTGGGGGAAGTGTCTGTTGTTGTGTCTGCAGATGTGTGTTGCGTGTGTGCAGCATGTGTGAACGTTTGTGATGCCTATGACTGTCTTTGCACACCTTGTATGTTGTAGTGGGTGTATGCTGGTATATAGGTGTGCTTTGGATGGGTGTAGGGAGATGGGTTGTGGATTGGGGACAGGTAACTGGAGGGGGGATGGAGGATGAAGGGACACTAGCTGCCGTCAATGAGGAGGCCAGAGCCTGAAACGATCTCTGAAGGCCAGACAAGGCACTGTGGATGCCTTCAGCTGGGGTGCCAGTCCCTGGATGGCATTCATGATGGTTGCTCCACAGAGATGGACCTCAGGAGGTCCATAGCCTCCTCATTGAGGGCAGCAGGGTTGACTGGGGCAGGGGCAGAGGTGCCTGCGGCGAAGGAGACGCCCACCCTCCAGGGTGATCGGGCACAGGCAACTGGGTGGGGTGCTACAGGGAGGGTGGTGCTGGTAAGGTGGGTGGCAGACAAGGATAGTGCTGGGGTGGTTCCAGGTGGGTCTGCCACCGCCAGGGAGCAGCCATCGGAGGAAGAATCTGTATCAGATATGTTGGTAGCTCCAGTCCCCCCTGTGGTGCTCCCCTCGCCCTCCATCCCACTGGTCCCCTCGGCTTCCCTGGTGTCAGCCTCCTTGATCCTGTGGGCTGCTGAATCCCCACTCACCGGTGCCCTTCCTCCTTCACCAGATGATGCTAATGCACACATAGACAGAGGTGGAGAGAGAAAAGGAGGGTGGGAGAAACAGAAAGGGAGGAAATGATGATAACCCACAAATCCACTTCACATGCAAACAATACAGATTACAGCCCCTGCCAGGGAAACAAGAGACCATTTAGCAATCATTTACAATTGAATCGTGATATCCAAACTCACCTCCACCCTGCAGCCTAAACACCTGAATGAAGACAACTACAAGCCTATCAACTGCCTAAATGACTTATTCAACAATCCAGCCCACGAACACACCCATCCACATGTCATCCATTATGGGATAATTCAAATCTGAGAACAGAGGGACTGAGAACACTAACTAACTGACAGGAATGTGTGGAGTACAGGTGGTACAGAGGTCCATTGATGTAGCAAGTGGAGCAATTGCAATGTACATGTGACATGCCTGTCATTACCCATATACAGTGCCAATATCACCAACTTGTACCACTAGAGTACACGCAGAGATGGAGGATGCAGCCAGTGACATGACAGCATACTTGAGCGACCCATACGTACAGGTGAACGTGTGTCATAGTACCACCACTTCTTTTCCTGCATGGCTTAATATAGCTAACGTGACACACTCCTACATGATGGGTGTGACAACCAGGACTGTACATTCCCTAAATCACATCGAACCATGTAAATTCCAAGTCCAGTGAGGGTCACAGTATACAACCATGCAGTAGTCACCTGACAATCAACACTTACCCCCTTGTGGCTGCTGTGCTGCCTTTAAGTGCCCATCCACCTCTGGGTAGGCCACCACCAGTATGCGGGCCATTAGGGGGGTCAGGGTCTGATGGGCACCCCTCCCACGCTGGGAGGCCGTCCCAGCTGGGCCTCTGCGGTCTTCCGGCCCAGCGTCTCAGGTCCTCCCACTGCTTCCTGCAGTGGGTGCTCTGCCGGCTCTGGACCCCCAGGGTCCGCATGTCCTTGGCGATTGCTCTCCATAACTCTTTTTTCTGGTGGGTGCTGACCTGCATGGAAAACATTCTGAAAATGGGGGACATGATGTTAATTACAATAATACAGCAGTAACCTTTGGCAACACACAACAAACACGGACCATGCACACTGCTAATATCCCACACATATCATGTGCATGCTAAACACCTGATCAGTCATGAAATGTCAATGTACACACACATACATCGTCAAACACCACCCAACATGTGGGACACAGGACGCTGTACTGACCTGTTGCCCCGGAGCACATTACAGCCGCCCATACAGGGGTAGGATCCCTTCCACCAGTTTCTCTAGTTCCTCCGTAGTGAAGGCTGGGGCCCTATCCCCAGCAGTGAGTGCCATAGTTGCTCCAATATACAGGGCCCAGCGGCACACGAATGCTGGAATTGCCCGAATGCCAGAAGTCAAGTGAGCTGGCACATACAAAATGACGGTTACGACCGCAGCGATCATGACCGTCACCGCCGGTGGTGATCGTTATTGGTCCCAGTCTCCCGTAGACATCAATGTTAACCAATGGGGAGTTGCACAGCGGTTCAGACCGCCTTCCGCCATGATGACTTTCGCCGGCGAAACAAGGTCACTTCCAGGTGTCCAATGCATGCTGAACAAGTGGATGCCATATTAGTCTGTAACATGACTGTCCTGGGTTCACACTGCGTAATTACCTGTATGTCATCAGAAATATATACATCAGGTCACACATTGAGGATAATGACACATGTAGTGAGTGTCTGGTGACATCACCACACTTGGCACTACAGTTGTCAGCATATGTGATCAGTATAGTGGAACACATGGAAGGTGTACGTGTACATGTCCTGTATACGTCTACTGCCACAGGGATCATGTGACATCCCCCTGGATAGGTTTAGTGTGTTTTGTGCAGATCATGGATTGGAACTCAACTCTAGCAAAACAAAACTTATAATCTTTGGTCCTGGAAGCTCTAAACGATGTAACATTCTGTATAATGAGGTTCCCTTGAGTAAGGTATGCTCTATTGATTATTTAGGGGTAAGAATCAGTAATGATATGAACTGGCAGGCCCAGGTAGGGAAAAGCTCAGCCCTCTTAGCACATAGGGCAGGGGCAATTTTGCGTTTTCAAATGTCTAATATTGAGAAAGTCGTTTCCCCTGCTATTAAAATTTATCTAGCTAAGGCTCAGAGTGCCACGGTCTATGGTGCTGAGGTCTGGGGTTGCTCTAAATCTAGCAAGTTATCCGTGGGGGAAAATAATTTTGCAAGATCACTCTTGGCATGCCCTCGTAGTACGCCCCTGGTTCCAGTGTTTTTGGATCTAGGGTTCCCTCGCATTTCTGATGTAATAGCTTTAAGGCCTTTAATTTTTTGGGTTCGTATTTGGACTACCCCTGAACTAGACACTTACAAGGAATCCTTGCAAGACTTATTGGATAGACCAAATGTACTTTCTATCCCCTGGTTCAAGCACATTTCTGAATGGTTCCATACCTTGGGACTCAGTCACTTTTGGAGCCAGCCCAATAAGTTAAGGAGGGCTCACAAGGACCACCTGAAATCTGCTTATTGGTCCCATGTTAGGGAAAAATATCTGCTCTGTACTTCACATGGTAGGCTGACGTCTCTTTTCCTCGATTAGAAGTGGTTTCCCCAATTTGAACCCTTTCTGGACTTAATTACTGATCAACTAAGCAAAAGTTTGTATGCTCGATTTAGGTATGGATGTCTCCCTCTGAAGTCCTTTTCCAGTTCATGGAGCTCCACCCTGTTATCCGATAAATGTCCTTGTTGTAATGGTTCTGTGGAAACTGTAGTGCACTTTATGTTTATTTGTCCTGCCTATGGCATTGCCCGGCGGAAATGGCTTCGTCCCATTTGTAGAAACATGGGGTTGAGAACATGTAGAGATGCCCTCAGGCTGATGTTGAGAGATTGCTCCTCTCTTTTAATTTGTGTGGTCAGCAAGTTCCTTGCGTCCGCTTGGCATATACGTACATACTTTTTAAAACAAAAAAAGGACTATAGTGATTTGTTCCCTGATTTTACCTTACTCCACTCAATTGTTTTATTAATTGTATTTCTTATAAATTACAGATGAGGAAGTTAAAAGCAGTCAACAAAAGGATCTCTGATATTTCCTTTTTATTTATAGGCCGGGGTACATATGTGAAGATTTATCAGAATTTTTTTTTCTCTTTCTCCTTGTACACTCGCAGATTCCTCATTTTAAAGTATTCTTATCTCACTTTTTATCACCTACCTTTTAATTTTGTTGTTATATATTTATTATGCATAGATCTTGATTTTATTGTTGTAAGTTATTGCTTTGATGGTTATTTAGACCGAATAAAGCTTGCTTGAACTGAACTGAATTGAGTGTGGAGTATTGTGTCCTCTCACAACATGACAGTCAACTTGCATGAATAAAACTTCATGACTGTTGTAGTCATACTTGGTGCCCTGCATTGTGAGAGGCTCCCAGACTGTTGTTTGTGTCCCCACACAGATATCACCACAATGAAGTGATGAGGAATGCACCAGTTTACCGGCCACTTGTAGATCCTGATACCATGGAAGAGCGCCACATCATCCTGACCTATCGACTGAACCGTTTGTGCATCGGGGAACTGGTCGTCCAGTTGAAGCCAGACCTCCTGCCGGGTTTGAGAAATCCCCATGCCATTCCTGCAACAGTCCCGGTGTTGTCAGTCCTGCATTTTCTGGAGAGTGGCTCTTTTCAGGTTACAGTGGGCCAGACTGCAGGGTTTTCACAGCCCCAGTTCAGTAAGGTGTTGCAGGATGTGCTGGATGCCCTACTCAAGCATGTGCACAGGTACATTAGGTTCCCACAACGTCCAGAATTGCCGCTGTAAAAGCAGCCTTCTACAACATATCAAATGCCCCACATGTAATTGGGACCATTGATGGGACTCACATTGCCTTGGTTCCTCAGAGGATCAATGAACAGGTCTAAGAGTACATATTCGCTCAATGTACAAGTGGTGTGTCTTGCAAACAAGTACATAACACAAGTGAATGCAAAATTCCCAGGATCAATACATGATTCCTACATCCTGAGGGACAGCAGTGTCCCTGCAATGATGTCACAGCTACAGGGAGAAAGGGCCTGGCGCATAGGTATGTGTACTGCTCTCCATGTCAGTCGTTTGTACTCCTCATAACACAGTCAGCACTCTGCCTAGCATTGCTACCTATGGTCATGTTCCCTTTTCCACACAGGTGACTCCAGATACCCCAACCTGCCCTGGCTCCTGACACCTTTGAGACATCCAACTACAGGAGGTGAGAACAGGTACAATGAGGCACATGGCCGGACGAGGTGAGTAATTGAGCTGACTGTTGGTCTCTTGAAAGCTAGATTTCTTTGCCTTCATGTGTCTGGTGGTACCCTACGGTACCGACCAGGGAAAGTCTGCAAGATCATTGTTGCATGCTGCATGCTCCATAATCGGGCCCTCAGAAGCCACATCCCACTGTTGGAGGAGGGGGACATTGATGCTGGAGCAGTGTTTGGGGGCAATGACTCTGATGCTGAAGGGGAGGTAGATGAGGATGAGGCAAATGACAACAGGACTGACATGATTCGTCACTACTTTCAGGGATGTACAGGTATGTGTGAATTGTAAGTCATCTGCACATGAAAAATGTATTGCTGAAGTGACTCTGTTGCTAGTATTTGCATGCATCAAGGTGTGTTTGGGGAATACAGCCTTCCATCTTGGTTTCCGAACTTGAAGGGAAGTTGACTTACCATGAGGAATAGTGGAAATGTACTGCTGATAAGTACATGTGTGGAATGCTTGTGCCATTGCGGTACAGCCTTATAGTTCTACCAAAGGATTAGGGTCCTCAGTCTGCCTGTTTGGGGATATGTTAGGGGGACTTATCAGTCTTGTCCTGCTGTGTAGGCATGTCATGCTGCATTGTCAGCTGCTGGGTGGTAAGTACCTGTTCCTGAATACCTCAGGGATGTGAACAATACAGGATGTTACCTATGTTACAACTTTTCCATCCCACACGTGTGTGAGTGCCTATGAAGGCCATTATGTGGTATCATAGCTGCTGGGCCAGTCATCCTGTGTATGTGTTCAAATGCTGTGGATGTATGTCTTGGTTCACATGCCTTACAACATTGTGCCTGATTCCAATTCATGTTCCCTCTTCAGGTTACATCTCTGTCTGCAAGCTGATTTCTGTATTGTCTGTTGCCATCGTTGACACTGGATATCATTAGAATTCAGATGTACTTATACACCTGCTGGGGTGTCCCACTACATCTTTCTCTTCATCATTGTTGTGGTGCTGACATGTGTATATATTTGCTGCTGGGAAACAGGATTGCCACTACATACAATGAAGAGACGTGCACCATGACTTGTGTGAATTCGTGTTTATTAAGTGTATGACAATAGGACTGACATGATTCGTCAGAGGAGTCCAGAGGAGTGGGGTAATGGTGTTGTGCTGATCAGAGTGGGTGATACGGCTGTTTGTCTCACAGTTCCTGTATCCATTTGCCTGGTATGCTATGTACTTGGTATTGGACAGCCAACAGGGTGTAACAATGGCACACAAGGGTGACAGTTCAGAAGAGGGATCACTTCCTGGTGGGGGGATTTGTCTTGGCCTCAGGTCCTGCAGGATGTCTGGATGGGCAGCCTCTTTTGTGGGGGGTCCCTCAGCTGCAGGGGTAGGGGTGCTGGTGGCCGTGGGTCTTCCTGTTGTGCCTCAATTTCAGTAGCTGGTGCCAATGTTGTTGGCAGTGGTGTTGCCTGACTACTGGATGGGGCCTGCTGTTGGGTTGAGGATGTCCGCAGGATATTGTTTAGTTCCTTGAACTCCCCTAATATGGAGACCATGGTGACATTGAGTGTCTGCCACTGCTGCATGGCCTCCTGGTGGTATTCCCCCTGCAGCCTTTGCGTGTCCTGCAAGGTGGTGAGTGTCTGGCCCATCTTGTCGTGGGTTTGCTGGTAGGCTCCCAGGATTCTGGAGACGGCCTCCTGGCCAGTCGTGTCCTGTAACTGCCTCGTCCCTTGGCCCACGATTGCCTTCCCACTGGCCCTTGCCTCCTGTGCCCCTTCATTGTCTTCGGTTTGCAGTGTTGACTCCTGCCCCTGTCCTGTGGGGCACACTGATGTTCGATGTGACCTTGGGACACAGGTATGGGAAGGTGGGCTCTGCTGTGCATTGGCTGCTACAGGGGAGGTGGTTACAGTTGTGGGAAGGGTGAGGCTGGTGTTGGTGGACTGACCACTCATGTCTGATGGGACAGGTTTGTCGTCTATATCCAGACTTCCAGGGGAGTCCTCCTCTACTGGACCTACTTCCAGGCCTGGCCTTTCTGTCACTGGGTTCCGCTGCTGTGGCATTACTTGTGAGACTTGTGGAATGAGAGCTATTGTATCAGATGATGGTATTGTAGCAGTGACACACATGGTTGCATGCCATCATCATCTGGATTTGCAGGGCAGTAATGCCATTGACAGTTACCAGTCCACTGCTTGTGTTACCATCAATGAAATGTTGCAATGGGCCTATTATGGAGGATAGTTAATGTTTGTCTTGCTACTGTCATTGCCATGTACTGATGTGCATTCCTTATACTTATTGGTGATGGGGAGTGACATGGTTTAACGTGCAATTGCAGGGATGTGATGTGGATGTAGCAGTTATGCAAGGGTAGGAAGTGTTGCATTGTGGTAGATTTGGTACTTGCTGCAGTGTGAGGTATCCATGCACTAGGTGGCCTGTGAGGGAATGGTGTCAGTAGGGTGCTGTGGCATGCAAGGGTGGGCATTGTGTCCATGGTGGGTTTGTGCAAGTTAGGGTGGTGAGGGGGTGAGACGGTGGTGGGGGTACATGCTATGCACAGCGACATGTTAGCGGGGAGTACAGTAGACTTACCAGTGTCTAGTCCACTAGGTATTCCCGTCAGCCCTTCTGGATGTAGAATAGCCAGGACCTTCTCCTCCCAAAGTGACATTTCTGTGGGAGCCGGTGGAGGCCCACCACCAGTCCTCATAACGGCGATTTGGTGCCTGAAAGCCATGGCCTGTACCTCCCCCATAGGTTGTCCCACCTCTGCCTAATGTCCTCCCTTGTGCGTGGACAGTTCCCAACATGGTGACTTTTTTCTAGAGGCAAAAGTCACTGTACTTTTTCCTGTGAATATAGAAAGTGCAGAACCATTATTTTCCCTTTACTTTCTTTCTGTGTTTTTAATCTTGACCGGGTCCTCATTTATTCATTAAACATTTGCTCACATTGAGGAGGTACCCGAGCCAATTTTATTTTGTTCTTGCCAGTTGCCTCTTAGTAACCTAAGACTTCCGTTGGTGCTGAGATAAACAAAAAACATTTTTGGCTTGTTGGTCCCTTGCAGGACCTCATCAGACATTGCAGCGCCAGTCTGATGTGGAGCAGAGCCCAATGATGATGCATGAGGGCTATTGCTTCTGAATGAGCGTGTGCCTGTAGGAGAGGTCGAACATAACCCTCACATGTTGGAACAGTGCACCCTGTAATCTTGTTATAATGTATAACTGAACCATACCCAAATAGTTCCTCCTGGAAGCTGGAACTGATTCTAACTTGACGTCTCTAATAGATGAGACTTGGTAATTATGATCATTCGGTGAGAATAATAACATGGAACGTTGGGTGTGTCTAGGGACTGTATTAGGTGTTTTTCCAAACTAAAATACACTATTTAATTGACTGTTTTTTGTCCTGTTTCTTATAGTGGTGTGCCATTTCATCTGGGTTATTTCCTGATAGTTGTGACCTCTTTGTCTTGAAGAGCGAAGATAAGTGTCTCAAAATAATGTGGCTAATTATTTCAACTGTATACTGGTTTTCACAAGTTCCACTATGTTTACTTTGTACTGGAGAATGCACTGAGGTGTATGTGTCTTATTTTATTAAATAAAGTAAATATTTGTATTATTTAGGATGGTTTGTTTCATTTTTTAGCGCTCCTGTAACAATTTTCTTGTTTTTGGTACTCCTTCGATGTTTACTTCCTATATTCATTGGGAATTTTTAAAACCCTACTTGTAATACTACATTGTACATAAATCTAGTTTCCTTAGTCTTGCATGTAAAATGTTGTTAGTGTTTTCTTTTATTTGTCTACCACACCAATCACCAAAGTTACTTTGTAATGGAAATGTATTGATACAGTGGCAGGAAATATAGAGGTTTTTATTATTTGCAGGTTTTGTTTTTGTTTTCACAAATGCCCGCTTCCTTTGTATTCTGTGTGATTTTTATGCAATTTTTAAGCACCATACTAATTTTACAGGTGTATGTAAAGCCTACAATTTGCATCAGTCTGATGGGTCTATAAATCACTCTGAAACTGTTTTATGTATTTCCCAATACTGTTAATACATACACTTATGGAAGCAATGCTATGTTTTTTTAGTACACATAGGCATTGATGTTCATTATTTTCCTGTTTTTGTAACAATCCTTCAAGTCCTAACAAGTTCCCTTTGCTGTGGGCGCTCTACTTACGCCAGCAGAGTTCACATGTATACTTTCCTCCACTCCTGTGGTCCAGGAGGCAGCTGTAGAGGAAGACAACCCGGAGGAACATGTCCATGCTGGTCCAGCAACAAACTCACAGGCTTCATGCAGTGCCTGATCGTGGTGTGGGCCCACTTTCAACTATCAACAACATCATGACAGCTCTGGGTGACAGCAGCCAAATGCCAACACTAACAAGATGTCCTCACATAAAAAAAGCTGAGAAAGTACACTTTCACCACCGCCACTGACTACTCACCATAGGGGCCTATATCCACCAACGACAACTGTTCTACTTCCCCCTTACATATCTGCTTTTGATGACTGTACCACAACTATGGTATAGTTTGCTTGCATGTCAGGTGTCAGGGCATGTGTCATGCTGAGACCTCGCACATGTCATGATCGTATACTAGAGAAGCAAACCATACTTAATGGTTTCTTTTGCTTTTTGATTTTTGTGCCAGGGTCTTTATCTTTGCCCTTTTGTTTATAACTTATAATTTCCGCTTAGCTTGATTTTTTGATGTTTTGTATTTGACCTACACCCCTCCTCTTTTCCCGGTTTGTCTTCCTAGAATCACAAATATCATATTATGATTTCACTATAATTTTTTTTTCAAAGTCACCATCCCGTAATAATAAGGAGCTTTTCTTTTTTAATTTTTTTTTGTTTTTATATTTTTCAAGTCAAAAAGCAGATGGTAAACCTAATGGATGTAGGGACGTTCAGTGAAGGGTAGAGGAGTGAATGAGGAGGAAAAGCAGATGGACAGAACGTGACAGCATCATTGACAGTGATGATATTGAATTACATTGGATTCTGACAGCTATTATGCAAATATTAATGCAGTCATTCAGGTGGTCAAACACTTACATACTTACAAAACTGAATATAGGAAGAAGATTTTTGTCAAAATAAAATGCATCATTAAAGTACATCAAGCCAAAATGTAAATACCAAATAAACATGAAGGGGCATATTTATGAGGTGTTTGCGCCATGCTTTTACCACACAACGTGGTACATGTGTGGCAAAAGCCACTAAGTCATATTTTTGAAGCCACGCAAAGCCACTTTGTGTGGCTTTGAATGGCTTCAAAAATATGGAGTAAGGCAATGCAGCGCAAATAGCCGTGTTGCCTTACTCTGTGGTAGGGAAACATTCCATGGGCGTTGCGTAGGTGTTCACACACAGCTCCTATGGTTTTTATGCATTCCCACATTTGCCAAACCTGGTAAACCTGGGAATGTGCCAAAATCCTAATCTTCCCAGGTGAGGCATAACAAGGAGAAATATCTTTATTTCTCATCATTTGTTTCCTCCTTCTATATGTGCTGTATAATAGAAAGGGGAAAAAGCCTCCCAGGATTGTTTTTGTGCAGAAAAGTGACCAATTTTGCACAAAAACAAACCTGCATGAAATGCAGGTAGCCTTGTACCATGGTCCAAGGGTGCCTTGGAGACCATGATGCAAGGGTGCTTGCGTTGGCGCTAGGCCATCACAAGGAGGAAAGGACAGGAATCTGCCGTCTTAGATGCATACAGCACATTCCTGCCCTTCCCAATGACGTAGGGCAGTGCAGCAAGGTGACCTGCATTTATGGGGCTGCACATTTTTTAGCCCCATAAATCTGGGCTAAAAAATCTTCAGAAGTGCACTGGCACACCAAGGGAGAAGAACAACAGCTCAATGAATTCTTAGACGTGATCTCGAAGACTAGCAGCATGACAAATTAAGACCTTGGGCTCCCTTTGAGGAAACAGACAGAATCAGAACAAGCTAAAGTGGTGGAGAAGATGGAAAACTACAGGCAGACGAAGGAGTTATCTTCCTAGAGCAGTCAAGGGGCCTCCCGGGGTGAGCTAGACTTAGTACGTGATATGATGGCAGCCTTTCTCCCCTGTTGGGGGGGCTCTCTGGTGTTATCACTATGATGTCCAAAAACATTGGGACTCATTCCGCTGCAGCCAGCATACCTCCAGTGCTGGCGGGATGCTTGCCGCCCTATTAGGAGTTTTCCGCTGGGGCAGCGGAAAACTCACCACAACATTGACGCCGGCTCATAATTTTACTAATTCGGGCAGTAAAATGCGCAATGTGGCTGTCCATGGGGGCCCCTGCACTGCCCATGCCAAGAGCATCTGTTGTGATGTTCTTGTATCAACATCTATCACCTGTTTTTTATCTATTCTTTGTTGTTTTAAAATGTCGAATCGTTTTGCAAATGTATAAATTGTACTTTATATGTAGTCCGTTTCAATTTCCTGTGTTTGCATTTTAAATCACTTCTTCATGCTTTTCCCTTCTTATATCAATTTCTTTTCTTAATTTTCCTGTAGTCTCTTGTTGATTCAATTTCATATTTTTTTCCTCATATTCTTTAATTTCAATTATTGTTTTTTTCAACACCTTCTTTGACATATTTTTTCAGAATTCTGGTCATGTTGCTCTGCCCTCACTCCTCAAGCATTTCCGGGCTTGTATTAGGGTGGTTGGGCATTACAAAAATTCTCAAGCTATGGGGAATTCTATCCATCTCCAGATGTTTTTCAAGAGTAATCACTTCTCAGCTTTTATTGATATACTTCTTAGATATGTGTTTCAAATTAATGTATAGTTCTTTTAAACCCATTGTGTCATTGCAAGTACTTTCTTCTTGTTGATCAGTATTAGCATTGTCCAGAGTTTTTTACAGAAAGCTTACTGCATCCTTTGATCATTTTGCAAGTCTTCCCTCCATATTGACTTTTGACTGCTCTCTGTAACTAAAATAATCTTTTTTTTTTACTGTTTGCTGAATGTGATACTTTGATATCGTGAATTCTCTTCTTGTCCTAATCTGGGAATGGGTTTATGTCTTGTCAGCTCCTTGGCTGTTTTTTATAAACCAGTCCAGCCGGGATCACTGCGGCTTGGAAATGTCTCTCATGCACAGTACGCATGCAACAGTAAATGTATCCTTACCTGGAGAGACTCCTCTTCATTCTGTAGCCTCTGAACCCGTTTGAGCAGAACTCAACCCGGTGGGTCCGTTTGCTGCTGTGCTTTCTGTTGTTCTATTTCCACCCAGGTGCTGCCACAACATATTGATATATAGCTATATATTATACACATACACACACAACACACACACATATATTTATATCTAATTATACATAAATATATATAGCTATCTTTATATATATATATATATAAATATATACATTTTAGTTTTACTTACGACCATATTGCCATAGGAAATAGTTTTTTTGATTTGCTTATATATTTGGCGCCATTTGACAAATCCTCCCAAAACTTCACAAAACAAGTCTTATCCACCTCGGTTGATTTCTGGAACGTTTTGTGGTGGTTTATCAAGTGGGGGCCAAGAAAAAGAAGGGACCCTATAATGCATTTTCCCTATGTAAGTTAACATAGGAAAATTAGACACAGCACCAGCCAAAACGTCTGAACGGAATTACACCAAATTTAGAAGAAAGCTAGATCTTTCTCAAGAAAGTGGGTCACAGGTATCTGGGGCCAAAATAGTATGTTTTATATCTGTGTGCTTTTAAAAAATGAGCCTCTGGGTGTGGGCCAGGTCATGGGGGGGATGGGGAGGGTCAGCTGCATTTTACTTTTTTGGGGAGAGGGGGTGTCTGAGCTTGCAGAAATCATAGGGATCCCATCCTCTGGGGCCAGGTTTTATATTTAGTGGAGGGGGCATGCAGGCCTCTCCTCACTGAGCATTTTAGAGGCCCCAGAGATGGGGAAATGCAGCCCCGTCCCTGAGATGTAGATCTGCCCCAGAGTGTCTATCCCCTGAGGCCTGATACCGCTACAGTGTCCCAAAAACCCTGAACCGTGCACACTGGTGTTCCCTGTCTGGGAGAATGAGGGGCATACCCTGCCCACACTCTCCTGTGCAGGGAACACATCTTTGCTCTCACAAAAAAGGGAGCAAAGTAAGAGAGCCGGCTATCACCAGCACCATGATGGATGCTGGCTGGTGATCTGCCTGGGGCTGCAGGGGATTAGGGCTCCCCCAGGTACACCTAATGATTTGGCCAGTTGTGGTTACCCAGGGTAGGCCCCCGGCACCCACTTTTAAAAAAAATACCAACTTCTGTTGTTGCCCAGTTTGGGTGTTTGTGGGTAGCCAGCAAGGGCCACAGGAGCCTTGGGCCTCCTTTACGGCTGGTCACCGTGGCACCCACTTTGATTAAAAAAAGTCATCTCCCACTGGCAACCGGTAAGGATGCTGGTTGGGGATGCAGCAGGGGCTGCAGAGGCCCTGGGGCTCCCCCCACAGTCACCAAGGTGTAAAGATAAAAAAAAATGTGGGGGTGCCTCGGGCGTCCAACACATTTCTAAAAAAAAAAAAAAAAAGAATAATAAATGAGTGGCAGTAGCCACGTATTTATTGTTCACTGCTAACTGCAAGAAGCTCCCCATAATGACCTGCGAGGGGCATTTTAATAATATTTTTCGATTTTAGTCGTTCCCTCAGAAGGGGCAGTGGGCCCACCAAGCATTTTTGTTCTCTGTTGAGAGTGCGGCAGCCCCAAGAAATCATTGAAAAAAACACAGTACGTCTCCTGGGTCATTGAATTGAATACATGACCCCAGGAAAGTTTTTTTTTTTTTTAAAGCACTCCGAGTTGGAGCTGTGTGCTCTTCAGCTGGAGTGCAGGGATCTCTTGTAGTTGGTTACGTGGCTGCACTTTGTGCCCTGAACAATGTTAGAAAAAGAACCAAAGACATATTTTATTTCAAATAATGCTTTACTGAAAATATAATCACTACTATTTTATATTGCAATGTGTCAGTTTATGAAATATATGGAATATGCATTTGATTATACTTATTGGTGACATTCTGACAAGGCCATTAGGTCTGTTTTATATATGTTGGTGTGCTGACCCCTTGATGAAGCCAATAAGGCTGCTGACCCTTAGACAAAGGCAATAGGTCTACCGTGCTTAAAATGACATTGTTTATATTGTTTCATGACATAGTCGTCAGTGCGCAGCAGGGTGTGGGTGCTCACAGTGGGTTGGTTGCAGGGTCTGGCCCAATCCCCCACAGGAAACGGCCAAAGGCAGTGCTCAACGGGGGTTTTGAGTGTCCACAGGGGAATGTGCACAGGGCCTGGATGCAGTAACAATAACTTATGCTCTCACCATGCACAGTGTTGTCATCAATTATGTTCATAGAACAGGCCTTCAGTGATGTTATCAATGATTTTATACAACATGCCACTAGTTCACTTTAGCATACATGCCATCTCACATAGTATACATGTCATGTATACTAAGTGAGGTCATAAGCAGTGCATGGCAAGGACGTGAATTATAGTTACTTCAGTTAACTATAACTGGTGACTTCCAATTTTTTTTAAAGTTTAAAATGTTATGTTTTAACTGTTATTTTCACCTAACTATACATCATAGCAACCATTGTGTGTTCAGTGACTTTAAATATAAAGTAGGATATTATTATCATACCTAACTATAATGTAATTTTAACCTTTGGATTGTTCAGTGAATTGCTGAGTTTTCTAACATAAAGTACTGATATAAAAGGGTGTCATTCTAAGCCAGGGAGAAATACTAGCTTTGTCAAAGGTTTGAACACGAAAATGTGAAAGACAGGTCTATTACCTTTATCAGGGAAAGAGCACATTATTATACACAAGCAGACCTATGCGCTTTGTCAAAAAGTCGCCACAATAATTTATCAATAATTATGCTTACTAACATACAGAACAATATTTAAAATAAAGAATTTGTATTCAAAAGGACCATAAAGTTCGGCACAAGTCTTTCTTTAACACTATTCAGGACACAATATGCAACCATATGACCAACTACAAGGAGTCCCTGCACTCCAGCTGAAGATAAAACAGCTCCTGTTCAGAGAGCTTAAACAATGATGGTAAGCTGTCTTGGGGTTATGTATTCATTGATTCAGGAGACTTACTGCGAATCCTTCTACAATGTTTATAGGGGGACTTATGTGCTCCCTGCAGTCCAACACAACATTTAAAATAATGGATGCTGGTGCTCTTCCCCCTTCATGTGGTACTATGAGCGTCTAAAGATACAACTAAAAAGCCCTTGCATGACATTATGGGATGTTCCCTGGTGAGAGAAATGAAAATGAAATAAGCTGCTCCACTTATTTCATATTCATGCATGGTCCTAACCAGGGCATCTAACTATTATGTCCAACTTTGGGATCATGAGGAGAGAGTTGCAGGAGCTGGCAACACTTTCACTGCCTACAAGGACAGGGTATTCAAGCATATATGTATGTGTGTTCGTATATATCTATATATGTAAATACATCTATAGTATCCAACATGTGACGCTGAAGACACCCAGCCAAAGGACTGGGGTTCGTGTGGCGCGCGTCACCGCCAATGTATTTCACCGCCAACTCTCCTACTTCTTAAGAAAGAGGAAAGATGAGCCACACCACCGGAGTCAATTTCACTTATTGAATGCCGAAAACAGGAAAAACAAACGTGTTTCGTCTGATCTCCATCTTGATCACATGACTTGTAGTTAATCCACATCCCTTAAAAAAAAACACTAAAGTCATGAAAGAAAAACTTCATTCTACTTATAAATCTAAACAATCACAGATCCATCCCAAAATTTGTCGAAAAATGTAGGTGGAACTTCATGGACACACAATAAAAACTATAGTAGTGCAACACTCTCATAACATAAAATGTGGTTATAGTAGCCAATTTACATTCATTTCTTTGTCTATACTTGGTACATAAATCATTTAAGGCTATAGTAGCACAGAACATTTGTGACATTCTAACCCATATCAAATGAATTTACCTATGGTAGTCAAATAACATTTGTAAATAAGACTACCCATTTTCAAAGAAAATTAAACAAAGGAGAGGGAAGTAAAAAGACCATTGTGACCCATGAAAACCAAAAAACAAAAATGTATAATAAATGAAACATTCTATAAACTCAATTTCATTACTACACTACAAATCACTTCTCTTCCTGTCCATGAATAGTTCAAAGACAACGAGGGGAAAAAAGAAGGGCAAAGTTTAATACAGTTGTGCACAATATTCAAAGAAGAAAATCCCTCTATGCTAACAAACAGCCTGCTCTAAGATAAAACGAGGCTCTAATATTCTCAATATCTGCAGTCTATTACCACCCGTAGATTTTTTTGGACAGTGTCAAGGACATAAAATTTAGCCTTTTTCGAATCTCCTGTATGTTTCTCACAAAACTGTTTAGCAGTGCTGTATGCATAATCCTTGTTCCTAATCACTCACCAGTTCTTTTCTGAACTGGAAACATTGTTGACCCAACATACCATTTTTTTACATGGACATTTGATGAAATAAACTACATAAACTATGTTATGTGTCATTTTAGAGGAACCCTGTAAAAAATTGGATATCAACAAGTTGATTACTTGTAACACAGATTATGTAGTTCCAAAGTTCAGCAGGTGTAGGCCTTCTGACAGTGCAGTCTCTCTTTGTTCAGGGTCAAGGGCAGTTTGAACAAATCCAAGATGATCTGAAGGGCAGGGTGGCAGGGGTGCCATATTTATCCCAGGAAAATGTCCTGAGGGGACCACCTGATCACTAGCTAATGTGCTACTAGGTCTGCTCCCTTCTGGTGATGTGTTTCCTGCAATGTGTGGCATCTGGCTATCCCAGAGTGCAATATTCTAGCCACTTTCAAGATACAGGGACACCTCTCTAGTCAGGAGCTTAGAAGCCCACCCTAGACGTGTGGCTACCTGGTGACTACAAGCCCATGGCAAAACTGATTTGAGCACTGGTTTTCCCTCTTTGTCCTTCTTTCCAACTTGTCTACATGAACAAAAGGCAGCCTGCCCCTGGAGTGTTATCACCATTTACCCAACAAGGGCAGCTTCCCCTTTGAAGCACGACTGTTGTGCTCACCCCTCGAGTGGCCATCCTGGGAGATGAGGTCACACATCACTCTGTGGCAACAGCCTATGTTCTTAAGTCTGAGTCATTTACATTATCTCCAGAGGTGGGCAGAAAGCTGCCTGTGTGCCTGGAACCCTGTGAGTGGCAGCTTTCTAAAAGTTGCAGAACTTTAATTGTGACATTAAATTCGACATGGGCATCAGATTGGGTTCAATGCCACGATTATTTGATGATTTATAGTACTCACTTAGGTAGCCCCATTAAGGAGTTGGCCAGCCTGGGGTACGAGCCGGTAACCTGGTGTTAGCTATGAGGGCTGCTAACTATTCCACAGCAAAACAACAACTTAGAAGTGTTGCTTTTAAGACATATCAAAAATATATGTTGTACTAAAAAATATAAAGCTTACTGTTATAGGGCTCCATAGGCCTCCCTTAGGGGAGACCTACATATAAGGTTAAGGGAAGTGGTAGATTTGCTATTGGTTTGAAAGTCGAATTAGCAGTGTAAATACTGCTCTTCCAGTCTGCTGTGGCAGGCTGGGAGCCATTTTGTCCTTTGTTACACTCCAGGTGAACAAACAGTGCTGCAGCCCTGGCTGGACACTCTGCCTTACATGCCCTGGGTACCCTGGGCATCATTTTCTGGTGACTTAAAAATAAGTCATCAGTTGCCAATTGGTTATAGCAAATTCGACATATACTTTGTAATGGGTCAGATCACTGCCACTGAGGTCTGATTGGCAGGCCTCAGTGCACTCTCAAGTCGAAAAACCAACAGCTAATAGTCCAAATGGGGACAAAGGGTAGAGGAAACCAGCAAACGCCTGTTTCCGTATGAAGAGCTAGCTTCCTGCCGAATTTGGTGTAATTCCGTTCAGACGATTTTGCTGTAGCCCATCTTAAAGAAGTCTATGTAAAAAGCATGAAGATTTTGTGGTTTTGGACCCCCCTTTTTTCTCGGTCTGACAGATCACACCAAAACATTCCAGGAAGGGACTTAGGTAGATGAACTTTTTGTTTGGAAAGCTTTGTGAAAATTTGTGCCAAAGTTAATACCAAATATATACAAACATACATACATGTATATACGTATATATACATATATATATATATATATGTATATATATCTCAATCACCTGACAGTCACCAGTAGGTAAGTATTGTTGGGACCAAGGGACTGATTTAGAGTTGGCGGAGGGGGTTACTCTGTTCCAAACGTAACAAATATCCGGTCTGTTGTATTGCGATCCCATTATAGCCTATAGAGATCGTAATACAGTGGACGGGATATCCGTCATGTTTATGGTGGAGTAACCCATCTGCCAAACTTTAAATCAGGGCCTAGTTTCCAGAAGAAAAGCATTTTTTGTTTTGCCTATAACTTTGGTGCCATTTGAAGAATCTTTCTGAAATTTTCAAAACTAGTTTGCCACTCAATTCAGGTGCTGTCTTAAACGTTTTGGGGTGATCTGGCAAGCAGGGGCTGAGAAAAATGTGGCAGTCCCAAAACACATTTTCCTCATGCAATTTCCCATAGGGTTTTTGAACATGACTACAGCACGAACCGCTGGACGGAATTACACAAATTTTAGCAGAAAGGTAGCTTTTCGTCCAGAAAGCATGCTTTTTGTTATGTGATCTAAATCAGTTCCATAGTTTTTGAGATATTAATGGAAAAGGAAATTTGTATATCTGGGTAGAGCCTAAGCACAGATCTCATTGTGAGATCTGATTGGCTGCCAGCACTTCAACCAGGAAGTGCTGGCAGCCTTCTTTGGGCCAATATACATTATAGCACCTCCTAAATGATCTATAGAGCTGTAAACAATAACTAAAATTTAAATGTAGGGTAAAAATGACTTTAAGGAATATATCCATATATATATAACATGCTGTGGAAGCCATTACTGGACTCTGGGACATGGGCCTCATTTAAATGCACTGTAATGAATGGCGGTTTTGAGGGTCACGAAAAGAGAACATAAAAAGGGTGATAACAGTTGCAATATAATCATTTATATTTGTTGATGGTATCATACAAACTTTAGGAATTGTGGTGTGTTCTAATGTGATTTTACCCCGTTAAAAGCCTTCTGCTGGGATTTCATGAATGTTTGATTGAAAACTGTTTCTCGTGATTTTCCCATGGAGGTTACTGAAGGTGCTCCACAAGCTAAAACAAGAGCATATTTTCAGTAAATTCGCACTATCTTTCTCAGCCATGTGACAATGATATCTGACATTCTCAGTACAACATGTTCGTCCAACAGGAGCAGCCTGTCAGTCCATACCCTTGTGTTCTACTGCTGCCTCCCAGAGTGTTCTAAAGAACAATTTGAGCAATAGCAATCTTACTTATGGCAAGAGTGTGGCACAACTGAAGCCATCTTGATTGAATCAAACAGGTAATACTTAAAACATTTAATTTAGAAAGGAACAAAACAAGGGGGTCATTTTGTCATAGAAATTATGGTTAGCGCTGCAGATAAACAAATGATGACAAGTTTTAGGTGAGTTGTTAAGTATCTTCCTCTTCTATTTCATTAAGACATTATGGCATGAAGATTGAAACATGCACTTTCAACACCAGCAGCAGACAGCCAGTTAACTCCTTGGTGATCAGCAACTTTACTACAGTGTTCTAATGAGTAACTAGAGTGCTAACATTCTGAATTTATGCCAAAAATGTGGCACATTTGAACGCGATCTTGATGGAATCAAAGTGTAAAACTGAAAGCATTTTCTACTGAGGATTCTGCAGTAATTGATTAAATTAGGGAGAGTCATAACAAATAAGTCTCCGAAGAGGGCTACCAGAGAAAAAAGAGCCCAAATAATACACAAATGTCACCAAAATGTAGATCAAATATAGCCCAATGACAGAAGTGTGCTAAATACTTAGGCTCAGATTCATACTTTTTGTCTCAAAACTGCGCAAACACAGTTTTGCAGCAGAAAGTACAGCGCTGGCTTGCGCCATTCCACAGCACCAGCCAGGTGCCATATTAAGGGAATAACGCAAGCCGGCACTAAACTTAGGCTAGCATCTTAAAAGAAGACGCTAGCTGGGTGAGGGTGGCGGTAGGGAATGAGGGGGTTGTGCGTCAAAAAATTACCCTGGCCTGGTTAGAGGCAAAAGCCTCTAACCAGACTAGAGCCATTTCCTGGAGCACAACCACCAAAAACATGACTCCTGTCTTAGAAAAGACAGGAGTCATGCCCACCACACCAATGGCCAGCACAGGGGACATGTGTCCCCTGGGCATGGCCATTGCACCCTGTGACATGCACGGGGACCCAAATTAGGGCCTCCGATCACAAAAAAAAAGAAAAATACTTACCCTATTTACCTGGGATGGGGTCCCCCATCCTCCGGTGTCCCTCTGGCGGGGGTGGAGGTGTTCCTGGGGCTTGGGGAGGGCACATGTGGACCCATTCCATGGGGTTTAACCATGAAAATGGGTCCACAGGTCCCTTAACGCCTAGTCTGACCCAGGTGTTAAATAATGGTACAAAGCACGGTTTGCACCATCATTTAGCCCCTCCTCCCACCCGTGCGTCATTTTAGCACGGGGGATAAATATGAGGCTATGGGGATAGCACCATTTTTTAGATGGGAATGCCTACCCAGGTGTTCCTGGGGACTGGGGAGGGCACATGTGGACCCATTCCATGGGTTTAACCATTGAAATGGGTCCACAGGTCCCTTAACGCCTAGTCTGACCCAGGTGTTAAATAATGGTACAAAGCAATCTTTGCACCATCATTTAGCCCCTCCTTCCACCCGTGCGTCATTTTAGCATGGGGGATAAATATGAGGCTATGGGGATAGCACCATTTTTTAGATGGGAATGCCTACCTTGCATCTCATTGACGCAAGGTAGGTGCACGCATCTAAAAAATGGTGCAAACTCCTATATTTTGACGTTAGACGTGTTTAATGTCAAAATATAAATATGGAGTTAGGTTTGTGCCGAATGTGCGTAAAAGAAAATTACGCAAATTCGGCGCAACTGAAGTATAAATATGGACCCTAGGGCTTGATTTAGAGTTTGGCGGAGGGGGTTACTCCGTCACAAACGTGACGGATATTCCGTCCACCGTATTACGATTCCATTATATCCTGTAATTAAAGTAATACATGGGATATCCGTCACATTTGTAACCCATCCGCCAAACTTTAAATCAGGATCTTCATTTTTATTTTTTTTGCAGTTTTATATAACACAAACTTGACCCGAAGGTAGTGGAGTGCTTTACATGAGCATCAGTTACATTACACAAGGACACATTCATTTTGGTTTTAGGCATGGGGAAATTAAGTGATTTTCCCTGTATCACAAGATGTCGAGCTGACTGCGAAATTCGAACCTGGTTCCCAGTTGCAAAGTCTGCAGCTCTGGCTGTAACAAATAACCAAGTGATCAATTGGATAAAAAACATAAAGATAACAAATAATTTAAAAATGCTTTGTTGCTATTTCAGAACTCAGAAAATATGTCCTCATTTTAGTTTGTTATAGCCCTAACCATAATTTCTATGGGAATAAGACCCTCTCATTTTTATAATTTCAGAAGGAAATGCTTTAGGTATTAGAGTTTTGATTACATCAAGATGACGTCAGGTGTGACACACTTTTTGTAATAAATATAGAATGTTAGTAATCTAGCTATTCCTTAGAAAACTGTGGGGAGGCAGAGATCGGGGACACAGACTCAGATAATTTAGTCAGAGTAGGAGGGTGCCGAGGCAAGTTGAACACGCTAAGCATGCAGGAAGGGCAGTGGCAGCACTATGACCATGGAGGGCAGGGGAAACGGGGACAGGGGCAACAAACCAACCATGCAGGACATGCTAGAGAGGCTGTGGCAATATAACAGGATAGTGAGGGCAGAAGGAAGAGGCAGTGTCTGTACAACCAACCATACATGCCAACAGACCTGATTCAGGCAGGAGACTTCCAATGTTTTAAAGCCCAAAAGGGCTTTATTGTATCTGTTTCCTACCTAAAATCTCCCCCTTTCAATGTAAGGCAATGGAGAAAATCAATTCCCCAGGTTTTTTTCAAAATCTCCCTCACACCAAGTTAAAAATGCTGGCATGTATGGTACATTGTAGGACAGGATGAATGGGGTAGGGACATGGACTAGGATAACAGAGAGCAGGAGAGAGATGGGCAGAGGCACCAAAATGACCTTACGTGACAGGTGTCAGGGGTTACAGCAGCACAATACACCACAAAGGGCAAGCAGAATGGTAGTGCAGCATAATGGCCATGGAAAGCAATAGGTAAAGGATAAGGCCATGCACATGGAAAACAGAGAGCAGAGGGGAAAGAGGCAAGGGAAGCAAGATGACCATACCTGACAGACAGAAGGGGCATCTGCAGGATAACGTATTATGAAGGGCAGGAGGGAGGGGATAGGGGCACGACAACAGACAAGGCAAGGCAGGAGGGAGGGAACAGGGGCCTGCACATGGAAAACAGAAGGCAGGGGGGAAGGAGGCAGGACAGGAGCAGCAAACTGACCATGGAAGGCAGACAGGATAGGCACTAGAAGCACAAAACACAATGGAGGGCAACAGTGAGACTACATTGGCATATACACAGAAAATGAGGGGAAGCTGGGAGGGGGTCAGGGGCAGCAATCTGACCACACAGGGCAGGTCGGAGGAGCTATGGCAGCACAGAATACCATGCATGGCAAACGGGAGGGTTAGTGGCAGCACAGCAGCCATGCTGGGCAAGAGGGAGGGGGCATGGGCATACACAAAAGACCATGGAGGACCAAGGGAGGGGCAAGAACTGGACACAGACAAGAGAGGGCACAGAAATGAGCTTCAGAACAGACCACACAGGGTAGGCAGGAGGGGCAGTAGCAGCACAACAGAGAATGGAGGGCAGAGGGAATGGCAGCAAATTGGGCCATGGAGGACAGGAGGGAGGAGATAGGGGTGTGGAATTTGGACAGGCAGGGTGGAAGTGGCAGTGACAGGTGACGGCAACTTGACCATGCTAGGCTGGTGGGAGGGCCAGTGGCAGTTCAGCAGAACACTCAGAGTTATATAGGAGGGGCAGTGGAAGATCAATGGAACAAGGTGGGCAAAAAGGAGGAAGCAGGGGCAAGCACACATGCATCAGAGGGTGGGGGGAGGAGGTTAGGAGCAGCAAGCTAAGCACAGAGGCTAAGCAGGAGGGCAATGATGGGGTATGGAGTTGGGCAACAGAGGGCAAGAGGAGTAGGCAACGACATCAAGCTAAATGGAGGTCAGTCGCAGCACATTGGACCATGCAGGGCAGAAGGAAGGGGACTGATGCATGGACTCGGACAGCAGAGGGTTAGGAGGAGGTGGATGGGGCAGCAAGCTAACTGTTCAGGGCTGTTGGGAAGGGCAGTGACAGAACAACAGCCACACACCGCTGTAATGAGGGAACAGAAACATGGACTTGGACAATGGATGACAAGGGGGGGGGAGGCAAGAGCAGTAAGCTTGGGTGTGAGCAGCACAATGCCAGGCCAGACCCTCCGTCCAACTCCAACCCCCCCCCCCAACTCCCCTCTTCACCAGGCATTGTGATGGCCATCTTATTTGACATTAAAAAAACAGAAATTCACTGCAAAACTCAGGGACATTATTGTTAGAAAATAGAATAAACAAAAACCTTAGAAATTCACTACAACACTCTAGATATTACATCACTCATGACAGCTTCTATGACATCATTAGCAATAAAATTAGTGATGGGAAAACTGTGCATGGCGAGTTATAGTTACCTTAGGGCATGAGTTATAGTTACTTGAAATAACTCTAACTATAACAGCTGAATTTCTATGATATTGTGCATGTAAAATCTGAACCTAACTGTAACATACATGTAACCTATGGCTTTTTTAGTGAATATATATATTTCAAAACATACTTTTGCTTTTTCATTTTCCAGAAAGAAGGGAATGGATGTCCTGCTTTTGTTTCATACACGCTTAAGTTTAAGAAAATTACTTAAAGATTCAGAGGCACTCCCATGTGTAAAATCATTTGCCTCCCTCTATATAAAGCACGCCATAGGATAGTCGGAGCAGTGCATAGTTTGGGAAGAATGAGTATATTTAGCTTGTTATATTATTGCTTTGTTATATTGATGAATCATTGATAATCTGGGATAGCCACGCCAATAACTATTTAAAATACATTGTAGTACCGAATGGTACAAAATACAATCTGTATCACACAAAGAGTTAGCACTAATTATGTTATATACTTTGAAGTGATGTTAATTAACAAAAACAGTGAATCAGTGAAACAAAAGGGCCAAAAGGTTACTACACACTGGGGAAGAAGATAACTTGCAAAAAGGCTATTATTCAACAAGCTTTCTTACTATTTTGCAAAAATATAAATTTTAACTGTTTTTAGGGTAGACCAGCTGTGTTTTTAGAAAGACAGGTAAATATTGTATTGTCTGATTAATTACAAGAATTACACAAATTCCACTTATGCAGGATAATTAAAGGAAAGGGGTTAAATATTATGATGCATGATGTGTTGTGCTTTAATTTTCCAGATTTAGAAATCAGTCCTTCTGTAAAATAGCATGGATTAAAGTGTTAAATTTTAAGGTCACCATAATTTTTATTCCTGTGCTCCAATGCTATATTCCCAGTTATTATTTGATTACTGTGCCTTATATTGTATGTTCCTCAAACAGAGACGGGTTCTTCTCTTGAACTGCTGAGGGCCAAATTTATATATTTTAAAAAGCATGCTGTCAATTGACTAGATTCTTCATTTAAGCAGCACTTGCAGCACCAGAGCATGATTGAATGTTCCCGGTTCTAAAAATTGGGTGCAGACAATATTTTCTCAGTCTTAACAGTTTTTGCATATATATGCAATGTAGGTTAATGATTCTGGTGCTGTCCTTCACAACCTACAAAACTGATCTGAGTAACTTCTTAGTCTCCAGTACCATTGCGCTTCTAGAGGCACTATTCCAAATCTCTGCCAGATTAATCTCATTTCAATTCTAATGCGAGTGGTTATTTTAAATACACTGATCAGTAAACTGGATCTTAAAGCTTGATGGGCACATTTAAAAGCCCCTTGCGCCCCTTAGTGCTGCTGTTTTGTCATTTTACGGTGGCGCTAAACAGGCCCTCACACTGCGCCATATTTATTAAGTTGCACATAGCTAGCACTGCACCACTTTGTAAACCATTGCACCACATTATACCTGTGCCAGATTTCACTGCGCCATTCTAGTGTTATTTTTTTAACACCTGCATTAACTCATACGGTGCCTTGGACGAGGTGATCTCGTCCAAGGCACCGGTTCCCGGGTGCCTTGGACGAGATCACCTCGTTCTGCACCCGGGAACTGGGGGGGAGGGCTTCCCACCCACACACCCCGGTCGTGGATGGAAGGGGAAGCCCTTCCCCTTCCACCCCTGACCCCCCCCACCTCAGCAATCCGATGACGTCGGCGCGCTGCCATCAAATATTGCCGAGGGATGCGCTGGAAGCCATTTGCTTTCAGCGCGTTCAGGAGAAAGGATCCAAAAAGTGAGTCCTTTCTTCTTTGGGGGTTGGAGGGGAGGAAAACAGACATGGGGGGAAAGGAAAGGGTTTTTTCCTTTCCCCCTGTGCCTGTTTTCAGTGGATTCCTGCTCCACGATCGCGGACGGGGCCCGCGATCGTGGAGCAGGAATCCCCACTAGGCACCAGGGAGTTATTTTAGGTGCTAGATTTGGGAGCCACCCCTTGGGCAAGGGTCACTCCCATGGAGGGCTATTTTTTTCCAAATTTCAGCTCCCCCATGGGGGCAGATCAGCTGATCTTTCGGCCAATCTGCCCCCAGGGGGTTCGAAATCCACTAGACACCAGGGATGTTATTTTTTTATAATGTTTGCAATGTTTTTTAGGGAGCGACCCCTTGGGCAAGGGTTGCTCCCATGGGGGGCTAATTTTTTCTGAATTTTGGCCCCCCCGGGGGCAGATCGCCCGATTTTTCAGCCGATCTGCCCTCAGGGGGGGCCGAAATCCACTAGACGCCAGGGATGTTATTTTTTATAATGTTTGTAATGTTTTTTAGGGAGCGACCCCTTGGGCAAGGGTCGCTCCCATGGGGGGCTCATTTCTTCCGGATTTCGGCCCCCCCTGGGGGCACATCGGCCGATTTTTCGGCCGATCTGCCCCCAGGGGGGGGGCCGAAATCCACTAGACACCAGGGAAATTATTTTTTTTGTTTTAGGGCAGCGACCCCTTAGGCAAGGCTCGCTGGCCCGGGGGGCAATTATTTTTTTATATGTTTCGGCCCCCCTGGTGCTAGATAGGCCATGTTTTTGGCCGGTCTGGCCCCTGGGGGGGTCGAAACCCACTAGGCGCCAGGGATTGTGAGGTGTGTGTGTGTTTTGTGTGTTTGGGGGCACCCCTTGGGCAAGGGTCGCCCCCCCCCCCCAAAGGGGGGAAATTTCATATTGGCCATCTCTGCCCCCCAAGGAGGGCAGAAACCACCAATACGGCAGCAATTTTTTTTTGGGGTTCCCCTTTATTTGTTTAGTGCTGGGGTGCCCCCCGTTTGCCCCCTTTGGCAAGGGTCACCCCCTAAAGGGGGCACAGAGCTTTTGGCCGTTTCTGCCCTCCTTGGGGGCAGATTGGCCATTTATTTACGGCCATCTGCCCCAAGGAGGGCAGAATCCACTCAGGCACCAGGGATCCTGTGTGTGTGTGTGTGTGTGTGTTTTGTGTGGAGGGGGGGGTGGCACCTTTGGCAAGGGTCGCCCCCCAAAGGGGGCACATTAGTGATGGCCATTTCTGCCCACCTTGGAGGCAGATCAGCATATTTTTTTAGGCCCATCTGCCTCCTAGTGGGGCAGAAGCCACTTAGGCACCAGGGACAATTTCTAAGTTCTTGGTGGCGGGGTGTTTGTCAACTGGCGAAGTATTTGTATTTGTGATTATAACAGTTTATTTCTTCTTTTTGTTCTAGTTCAAAGCTTTTGCTTCCTTTGCTATGGATCCTTGCGGTTTTGGCAGTAGTTGTCCTGCAGTTTGCATAGCTGCATGTTTTAGGTAAGTGAAAGCAATTTACTCCAAAGGAGTATTGTTGACATGCATGAATGACATGATTGTAGGTGGTGTACTAAATGCAGTATTCTGTGTGAAATTGTCCTTAGATTTGAGCACAATGATATTTGTGTTGCCATATGTCTAATTTGCTTATTTCTTTTTTCTTTTTAGTGGGATATCATTGGTGATTGCTGTGTCTGTGCAGAGTAGTTGCTGGTGAGTAGCTTTTTCAGGCAAGTGAGTGGTATAGTTTTTTAGTACATAACTCTTTGTGCTAAAGCTACACTTTGTTTATTACTTATTTTAGTGCTAGTTGTTGTTGGCAATCCATTTGTTGTTAGTGAGGGTCATGGCTAGCCGCAGAGTGACCGCTCAGCAGGTTGTTGGCATGCTCTTTGTGTCGTCTTCAGACAATGATTACGAGACTGACTCTGCATCTGAGGCACAGGAGGAAGTGAGAGATTCTGGCAGTGAGTTTTCTGTCCGAGAGTATTCCTCTGATGAGGAAGCTACTCTCAGTGCAGATGAAGGGCCTGTTTTAGAGGAGGACATTGATGTGCCAAGAGTGCAGCAGCCTGGTGCTGAAGGGTTTCCCATTAGAAGACCTGACACCTGGATTGCCCCAAACATGGAGCAGCCACAGTTACCTGCATTTACAGGTCTCCCGGGGTGTAGAGTCAATACGGAAAACTTTTTGCCTGTCCATTTCTTTCACTTGTTTATGGACGATGTATTTTTGGAAGAGATTGTGGAGCAGACTAATTTGTATGCAGAGCAATATTTGAGGGACAACGCTGCCAGACTTAGGCCTCAGTCTAGAGCTACTCAGTGGGTTCCCACATATCTGGAAGAGATGAAAAAGTTTTTAGGTTTGACTTTTTTGATGGGGTTGATCAGGAAGCCGTCACTGGCTTCTTATTGGTCTACTAGTCCCTTGATGGCAACGGCTATATTTCCTGCAACTATGACACGTAATCGCTATTTGCTTATTCTTCGTATGCTGCATTTTGTAGACAATGCTTTAGCCTTGCCATGAGATCACCCTGATTGTGACCGTCTTTTTAAGATTAGGCCTGTCCTTGATCATTTTGTAGATCAGTTTTCAGAGGTGTATGTTCCAGGCAAAGAGATAAGTGTGGACGAGTCTTTGGTCCTTTTCAAGGGGCGTTTAGTTTTCAAGCAGTACATTCCTAGTGAGAGGGCACGGTATGGGATTAAATTGTATATGCTGTCTGAAAGCAGTAGAGGATATGTGTATAATTTCCGGGTCTACACTGGTGGGGATTCCAGTATTGACCCTCCTGGTTGTCCGGCCCCTTTTGGAGTTAGCGAAAAAATTGTGTGGGAACTTGGTAGACGACTGTTTAACAAAGGTCACCATTTGTACGTAGATAATTTCTACACTGGAGTGCAGTTGTTCAAGGAGTTGTTTAGAGTCAACACTGTTGATTGTGGCACAATCCGTTCTAACCAGGAAGGCTAACCAAGGGAGCTTGTCTGTAAAAAACTTGAGAGGGGACAGTGCAGTACCTTGCGGAATAATGAGCTGGTAGCTCTGAAATTTTCAGACATGAGGGATGTGTACATGCTATCTACCATCCATGATGAGAGTACTTCCCCTGTGACTGTTTTGGGTCAGGTTGCGGAAGTGCGCAAACCTGCGTGCATTTTGGACTACAATAGGCACATGGGTGGTGTTGATAGAGTAGATCAGAGGTTGGAACCTTACACTGCTCTTCGTAAGTCTTGCGTGTGGTATAAAAAGTTGGCCCTTCATTTATTTCATTTGGCAACTTTTAATGCTTTTATTGTGTTCAAGGATTGTTCACCTGAGTCAAGGATGACATTTGTTAAATTTCAGGAGTCAGTGATAGAGAGCCTTATTGTGGTGGAACGGGCAACAGTTCCTAGAGTAGAAGTGGTGGAGGAAGTGGCTAAATTGAAAGATCGGCACTTTCCAGATCACATTCCTCCCACTCCCAAAAAAGACTTGCCCACAAAGAAATGTAGAATATGTGCCTGGAGATCAAACCGGAGGGAGAGCCCGATGTACTGCCCCGAATGCCCTTCAAAGCCTGGGCTGTGTGTGCCCGGCTGTTTTAGAAGTTACCACACAAGGAAAAATTTGGGGGAAATACCTTGAGCGTAAACTGCCCGTTTTATATTTTCATATGTTGAGGTTCACGGTTGGCATTACTGTCATGTATTTAGTTAGAGCTTTTGTGTTTGTAGTTTTGTACTTATTTTATAATTAGTTAGTGGTTTCTTTGTTGTTTATAAACCACAAAAAAGTGATGGCTGTGTGCGCGGGGTGGAGCTTGGCTGTCGGTGTGCGTGGGGTGGCGCTTGGCTGGCTGTATGGGTGGGGTGGCGCTTGGCTGGCGGTGTACTTGGGTTGGCGCTTGGCTTTGGGTGGCGCTTGGCTGGCGGTATGGGTGGGGTGGCGCTTGGCTGGCGGTGTACTTGGGGTGGCGCTTGGCTGGCGGTATGGGTGGGGTGGCGCTTGGCTAGCGATGCCAGCCAAACGCCAGTCCACACACTCATCAGCTGGTGTGATTGCTGTATCAGGCATGTGGGCGTATGAAATTGGTGGGCCCTTGACTGGCGCTGTCTGTCGATGCGAGTGTTGTAATGTGCTGGGCCCGTGGCTGGCGGCGTGAATGGTCTTGTGCATGTCATGTATGAAAGGTGTGTGAATGGACTGTAAAGCGGTTGGTGCCTTCAAGTGGCTTTACAGCTCACGAGCTGTGAGTCATTGGTTCAGTTTTTTGGCCTTTCAGTTATTACCAGTGCATTTCACTTTTGTGAAATCTCTTGTTAATAATAAAATTTGATCTACTGAACCATCACTCACCCTCGTGCCAAACCCAACCAGTATGTGTGGTACAAATGACAAAACCTGATCCGCTGTAATCAGGCGTTGCAGCACACTTGAGACACGCTAGGTGTCTCAGGTGGGACCCCGATGATGAAGCATGCCACCAACTTGGTTGGTGGATGAGGGGTCTTTTTCACATAACCTAAGTGTGTTTCTTTTCACAATTTTAGTGTTTGGCACATCACAGACGTATGTGGACATATCAGAATGATATATTAAAAACTACCTGCGTTTGGGGGTGAGGGGGCACCTATGTTTTTGGTCCTGGGTGCGGCCTTCATCTAGGGAAACCTACCAAACCCAGAAATCTTTTTAAACTAGACACCCCAAGGAGTCCAGGGAGGTGTGGCTTGCGTGGATCCCCCAACATTTTCTTACCCAGACTCCTCTGCAAACCTCCAAATTTGCTTAAAAAAGCATATTTTCCTGACTTTCGTTTGTACGATCACTGCTCCAGCACAAAATTCCTACTCCCCAGCGTTCCCCTCAGTCTCCCAATTAAAATGACAACTCACTTGTGTGGGTCCCCAAAGCAGAGTCAGCCTAAAGATGTATAAAAGAAGAATATGTCCTTATCAACTCGCTGTGCTATCCCCTCTATCTCTACATGTTTTTGGCCTTATTCTGTTGCAGGCACCTGGCCCACCCACACAAGTGAGGTATCATTTTTATTGGGATACTTGGGGGAACGTTGGGTGGAAGGAAATTTGTGGCTCCTCTCAGATTCCAGAACTTTCTGTCACCGAAATGTGAGGAAAATTTGTTTTTTTAGCCAAATTTTGAGGTTTGCAAAGGATTCTGGGTAACAGAACCTGGTCAGAGCCCCACAAGTCACCCCATCTTGGATTCCCCTAGGTCTCTAGTTTTAAAAAATGCACAGGTTTGGTAGGTTTCCATACGTGCCGGCTGAGCTAGAGGCCAAAATCTACAGGTAGGCACTTTGCAAAAAACACCTCTATTTTCTGTCAAAAAATGGGATGTGTCCATGTTGTGTTTTGGGGCATTTCCTGCTGCGGGCGCTAGGCCTACCCACACAAGTGAGGGATCATTTTTATCGGGAGACTTGGGGGAACGCTGGGTGGAAGGAAATGTGTGGCTCCTCTCAGATTCCAGAACTTTCTGTCACCGAAATGTGAGGAAAATGTGTTTTTTTAGCCAAATTTTGAGCTTTGCAAAGGATTCTGGGTAACAGAACCTGGTCAGAGCCCCACAAGTCACCCCATCTTGGATTCCCCTAGGTCTCTAGTTTTGAAAAATGCACAGGTTATGTAGATTTCCCTACGTGCTGGCTGAGCTAGAGGCCAAAATCTACAGGCAGGCACTTTGCAAAAAACACCTCTGTTTTCTGTAAAAAAATGGGATGTGTCCATGTTGTGTTTTGGGGCATTTCCTGCCACGGGCGCTAGGCCTACCCACACAAGTGAGGTATAATTTTTATTGGGAGACTTGGGGGAACGCTGGGTGAAAGGAAATTTGTGGCTCCTCTCAGATTCCAGAACTTTCTGTCACCGAAATGTGAGGAAAATGTGGTTTTTTAGCCAAATTTTGAGGTTTGCAAAGGATTCTGGGTAACAGAACCTGGTCAGAGCCCCACAAGTCACCCCATCTTGGATTCCCCTAGGTCTCTAGTTTTAAAAAATGCACAGGTTTGGTAGGTTTCCCTACGTGCCGGCTGAGCTAGAGGCCAAAATCTACAGGTAGGCACTTTGCAAAAAACACCTCTATTTTCTGTCAAAAAATGGGATGTGTCCATGTTGTGTTTTGGGGCATTTCCTGCTGCGGGCGCTAGGCCTACCCACACAAGTGAGGGATCATTTTTATCGGGAGACTTGGGGGAACGCTGGGTGGAAGGAAATTTGTGGCTCCTCTCAGATTCCAGAACTTTCTGTCACCGAAATGTGAGGAAAATTTGTTTTTTTAGCCATATTTTGAGGTTTGCAAAGGATTCTGGGTAACAGAACCTGGTCAGAGCCCCACAAGTCACCCCATCTTGGATTTCCCTACGTCTCTAGTTTTAAAAAATGCACAGGTTTGGTAGGTTTTCCTAGGTGCAGGCTGAGCTAGAGGCGAAAATATACAGGTAGGAACTTTGCAAAAAACACCTCTGTTTTCTGTCAAAAAATGGGATGTGTCCACGTTGTGTTTTGGGGCATTTCCTGTCACGGGCGCTAGGCCTACCCACACAAGTGAGGTATCATTTTTATCGGGAGACTTGGAGGAACACTGGGTGGAAGGAAATTTGTGGCTCCTCTCAGATTCCAGAACTTTCTGTCTCCGAAATGTGAGGAAAATGTTTTTTTTAGCCACATTTTGAGGTTTGCAAAGGATTCTGGGTAACAGACCCTGGTCAGAGCCCCACATGTCACCCCATCTTGGATTCCCATAGGTCTCTAGTTTTCAGAAATGCACAGGTTTGGTAGGTTTCCCTACGTGCCGGCTGAGCTAGAGGCCAAAATCTACAGGTAGGCACTTTGCAAAAAACACCTCTGTTTTCTGTCAAAAAATGGGATGTGTCCATGTTGTGTTTTGGGGCATTTCCTGCCGCGGGCGCTAGGCCTACCCACACAAGTGAGGTATCATTTTTATCGGGAGACTTGGGGAAACGCTGGGTGGAAGGAAATTTGTGGCTCCTCTCAGATTCCAGACTTTCTGTCACCGAAATGTGAGGAAAATGTGTTTTTAGCCAAATTTTGAGGTTTGCAAAGGATTCTGGGTAACAGAACCTGGTCAGAGCACCACAAGTCACCCCATCTTGGATTCCCCTAGGTCTCTAGTTTTCAGAAATGCACAGGTTTGGTAGGTTTCCCGAGGTGCTGGCTGAGCTAGAGGCCAAAATCTACAGGTAGGCACTTTGCAAAAAACACCTCTGTTTTCTGTAAAAAAATGGGATGTGTCCATGTTGTGTTTTGGGGCATTTCCTGCCACGGGCGCTAGGCCTACCCACACAAGTGAGGTATAATTTTTATTGGGAGACTTGGGGGAACGCTGGGTGGAAGGAAATTTGTGGCTCCTCTCAGATTCCAGAACTTTCTGTCACCGAAATGTGAGGAAAATGTGTTTTTTTAGCCAAATTTTGAGGTTTGCAAAGTCACCCCATCTTGGATTCCCCCAGGTCTCTGTTTTTCAAAAATGCACAGGTTTGGTAGGTTTCCCTAGGTGCCAGCTGAGCTAGAGGCCAAAATCTACAGGTAGGCACTTTGCAAAAAACACCTCTGTTTTCTGTCAAAAAATGGGATGTGTCCACGATGTGTTTTGTGGCATTTCCTGTTGCGGGCGCTAGGCCTACCCACACAAGTGAGGTATCATTTTTATCGGGAGACTTGGGGGAACACTGGGTGGAAGGAAATTTGTGGCTCCTCTCAGATTCCAGAACTTTCTGTCACCGAAATGTGAGGAAAATTTGTTTTTTTAGCCAAATTTTGAGGTTTGCAAAGGATTCTGGGTAACAGAACCTGGTCAGAGCCCCACAAGTCACCCCATCTTGGATTCTCCTAGGTCTCTAGTTTTGAAAAATGCACAGGTTATGTAGATTTCCCTACGTGCTGGCTGAGCTAGAGGCCAAAATCTACAGGCAGGCACTTTGCAAAAAACACCTCTGTTTTCTGTAAAAAAATGGGATGTGTCCATGTTGTGTTTAGGGGCATTTCCTGCCACGGGCGCTAGGCCTACCCACACAAGTGAGGTATCATTTTTATTGGGAGACTTGGGGGAACGCTGGGTGGAAGGAAATTTGTGGCTCCTCTCAGATTCCAGAACTTTCTGTCACCGAAATGTGAGGAAAATTTGTTTTTTTAGCCAAATTTTGAGGTTTGCAAAGGATTCTGGGTAACAGAACCTGGTCAGAGCCCCACAAGTCACCCCATCTTGGATTCCCCTAGGTCTCTAGTTTTAAAAAATGCACAGGTTTGGTAGGTTTCCCTACGTGCCGGCTGAGTTAGAGGCCAAAATCTACAGGTAGGCACTTTGCAAAAAACACCTCTATTTTCTGTCAAAAAATGGGATGTGTCCATGTTGTGTTTTGGGGCATTTTCTGCTGCGGGCGATAGGCCTACCCACACAAATGAGGTATCATTTTTATCGGGAGACTTGGGGGAACGCTGGGTGGAAGGAAATTTGTGGCTCCTCTCAGATTCCAGAACCTTCTGTCACCGAAATGTGAGGAAAATGTGTTTTTTTAGCCATATTTTGAGGTTTGCAAAGGATTCTGGGTAACAGAACCTGGTCAGAGCCCCACAAGTCACCCCATCTTGGATTCCCCTACGTCTCTAGTTTTAAAAAATGCACAGGTTTGGTAGGTTTTCCTAGGTGCAGGCTGAGCTAGAGGCGAAAATATACAGGTAGGAACTTTGCAAAAAACACCTCTTTTTTCTGTCAAAAAATGGGATGTGTCCACGTTGTGTTTTGGGGCATTTCCTGTCACGGGCGCTAGGCCTACCCACACAAGTGAGGTATCATTTTTATCGGGAGACTTGGGGGAACACTGGGTGGAAGGAAATTTGTGGCTCCTCTCAGATTCCAGAACTTTCTGTCTCCGAAATGTGAGGAAAATGTTTTTTTTTAGCCAAATTTTGAGGTTTGCAAAGGATTCTGGGTAACAGAACCTGGTCAGAGCCCCACAAGTCACCCCATCTTGGATTCCCCTACGTCTCTAGTTTTAAAAAATGCACAGGTTTGGTAGGTTTTCCTAGGTGCAGGCTGAGCTAGAGGCGAAAATATACAGGTAGGAACTTTGCAAAAAACACCTCTGTTTTCTGTCAAAAAATGTGATGTGTCCACGTTGGTTTTGGGGCATTTCATGTCGCGGGCGCTAGGCCTACCCACACAAGTGAGGTATCATTTTTATCGGGAGACTTGGGGGAACGCTGGGTGGAAGGAAATTTGTGGCTCCTCTCAGATTCCAGAACTTTCTGTCACCGAAATGTGAGGAAAATGTGTTTTTTTAGCCATATTTTGAGGTTTGCAAAGGATTCTGGGTAACAGAACCTGGTCAGAGCCCCACAAGTCACCCCATCTTGGATTCCCCTAGGTCTCTAGTTTTGAAAAATGCACAGGTTATGTAGATTTCCCTACGTGCTGGCTGAGCTAGAGGCCAAAATCTGCAGGCAGGCACTTTGCAAAAAACACCTCTGTTTTCTGTAAAAAAATGGGATGTGTCCATGTTGTGTTTTGGGGCATTTCCTGCCACGGGCGCTAGGCCTACCCACACAAGTGAGGTATAATTTTTATTGGGAGACTTGGGGGAACGCTGGGTGAAAGGAAATTTGTGGCTCCTCTCAGATTCCAGAACTTTCTGTCACCGAAATGTGAGGAAAATGTGTTTTTTTAGCCAAATTTTGAGGTTTGCAAAGGATTCTGGGTAACAGAACCTGGTCAGAGCCCCACAAGTCACCCCATCTTGGATTCCCCTAGGTCTCTAGTTTTCAAAAATGCACAGGTTTGGTAGGTTTCCCTACGTGCCGGCTGAGCTAGAGGCCAAAATCTACAGGTAGGCACTTTGCAAAAAACACCTCTATTTTCTGTCAAAAAATGGGATGTGTCCATGTTGTGTTTTGGGGCATTTCCTGCTGCGGGCGCTAGGCCTACCCACACAAATGAGGTATCATTTTTATCGGGAGACTTGGGGGAACGCTGGGTGGAAGGAAATTTGTGGCTCCTCCCAGATTCCAGAACTTTCTGTCACCGAAATGTGAGGAAAATGTGTTTTTTTAGCCATATTTTGAGGTTTGCAAAGGATTCTGGGTAACAGAACCTGGTCAGAGCCCCACAAGTCACCCCATCTTGGATTCCCCTACGTCTCTAGTTTTAAAAAATGCACAGGTTTGGTAGGTTTTCCTAGGTGCAGGCTGAGCTAGAGGCGAAAATATACAGGTAGGAACTTTGCAAAAAACACCTCTGTTTTCTGTCAAAAAATGGGATGTGTCCACGTTGTGTTTTGGGGCATTTCCTGTCACGGGCGCTAGGCCTACCCACACAAGTGAGGTATCATTTTTATCGGGAGACTTGGGGGAACACTGGGTGGAAGGAAATTTGTGGCTCCTCTCAGATTCCAGAACTTTCTGTCACCGAAATGTGAGGAAAATGTGTTTTTTTAGCCATAGTTTGAGGTTTGCAAAGGATTCTGGGTAACAGAACCTGGTCAGAGCCCCACAAGTCACCCCATCTTGGATTTCCCTACGTCTCTAGTTTTAAAAAATGCACAGGTTTGGTAGGTTTTCCTAGGTGCAGGCTGAGCTAGAGGCGAAAATATACAGGTAGGAACTTTGCAAAAAACACCTCTGTTTTCTGTCAAAAAATGGGATGTGTCCACGTTGTGTTTTGGGGCATTTCCTGTCACGGGCGCTAGGCCTACCCACACAAGTGAGGTATCATTTTTATCGGGAGACTTGGGGGAACACTGGGTGGAAGGAAATTTGTGGCTCCTCTCAGATTCCAGAACTTTCTGTCTCCGAAATGTGAGGAAAATGTTTTTTTTAGCCACATTTTGAGGTTTGCAAAGGATTCTGGGTAACAGACCCTGGTCAGAGCCCCACATGTCACCCCATCTTGGATTCCCATAGGTCTCTAGTTTTCAGAAATGCACAGGTTTGGTAGGTTTCCCTACGTGCCGGCTGAGCTAGAGGCCAAAATCTACAGGTAGGCACTTTGCAAAAAACACCTCTGTTTTCGGTCAAAAAATGGGATGTGTCCATGTTGTGTTTTGGGGCATTTCCTGCCGCGGGCGCTAGGCCTACCCACACAAGTGAGGTATCATTTTTATCGGGAGACTTGGGGAAACGCTGGGTGGAAGGAAATTTGTGGCTCCTCTCAGATTCCAGACTTTCTGTCACCGAAATGTGAGGAAAATGTGTTTTTAGCCAAATTTTGAGGTTTGCAAAGGATTCTGGGTAACAGAACCTGGTCAGAGCACCACAAGTCACCCCATCTTGGATTCCCCTAGGTCTCTAGTTTTCAAAAATGCACAGGTTTGGTAGGTTTCCCGAGGTGCTGGCTGAGCTAGAGGCCAAAATCTACAGGTAGGCACTTTGCAAAAAACACCTCTGTTTTCTGTAAAAAAATGGGATGTGTCCATGTTGTGTTTTGGGGCATTTCCTGCCACGGGCGCTAGGCCTACCCACACAAGTGAGGTATAATTTTTATTGGGAGACTTGGGGGAACGCTGGGTGGAAGGAAATTTGTGGCTCCTCTCAGATTCCAGAACTTTCTGTCACCGAAATGTGAGGAAAATTTGTTTTTTTAGCCAAATTTTGAGGTTTGCAAAGTCACCCCATCTTGGATTCCCCCAGGTCTCTGTTTTTCAAAAATGCACAGGTTTGGTAGGTTTCCCTAGGTGCCAGCTGAGCTAGAGGCCAAAATCTACAGGTAGGCACTTTGCAAAAAACACCTCTGTTTTCTGTCAAAAAATGGGATGTGTCCACGATGTGTTTTGTGGCATTTCCTGTTGCGGGCGCTAGGCCTACCCACACAAGTGAGGGATCATTTTTATCGGGAGACTTGGGGGAACGCTGGGTGGAAGGAAATTTGTGGCTCCTCTCAGATTCCAGAACTTTCTGTCACCGAAATGTGAGGAAAATGTGTTTGTTAGCCAAATTTTGAGGTTTGCAAAGGATTCTGGGTAACAGAACCTGGTCAGAGCCCCACAAGTCACCCCATCTTGGATTCCCCTACGTCTCTAGTTTTAAAAAATGCACAGGTTTGGTAGGTTTTCCTAGGTGCAGGCTGAGCTAGAGGCGAAAATATACAGGTAGGAACTTTGCAAAAAACACCTCTGTTTTCTGTCAAAAAATGTGATGTGTCCACGTTGGTTTTGGGGCATTTCATGTCGCGGGCGCTAGGCCTACCCACACAAGTGAGGTATCATTTTTATCGGGAGACTTGGGGGAATGCTGGGTGGAAGGAAATTTGTGGCTCCTCTCAGATTCCAGAACTTTCTGTCACCGAAATGTGAGGAAAATGTGTTTTTTTAGCCAAATTTTGAGGTTTGCAAAGGATTCTGGGTAACAGAACCTGGTCAGAGCCCCACAAGTCACCCCATCTTGGATTCCCCTAGGTCTCTAGTTTTGAAAAATGCACAGGTTATGTAGATTTCCCTACGTGCTGGCTGAGCTAGAGGCCAAAATCTACAGGCAGGCACTTTGCAAAAAACACCTCTGTTTTCTGTAAAAAAATGGGATGTGTCCATGTTGTGTTTAGGGGCATTTCCTGCCACGGGCGCTAGGCCTACCCACACAAGTGAGGTATCATTTTTATTGGGAGACTTGGGGGAACGCTGGGTGGAAGGAAATTTGTGGCTCCTCTCAGATTCCAGAACTTTCTGTCACCGAAATGTGAGGAAAATGTGTTTTTTTAGCCAAATTTTGAGGTTTGCAAAGGATTCTGGGTAACAGAACCTGGTCAGAGCCCCACAAGTCACCCCATCTTGGATTCCCCTAGGTCTCTAGTTTTAAAAAATGCACAGGTTTGGTAGGTTTCCCTACGTGCCGGCTGAGCTAGAGGCCAAAATCTACAGGTAGGCACTTTGCAAAAAACACCTCTATTTTCTGTCAAAAAATGGGATGTGTCCATGTTGTGTTTTGGGGCATTTCCTGCTGCGGGCGATAGGCCTACCCACACAAATGAGGTATCATTTTTATCGGGAGACTTGGGGGAACGCTGGGTGGAAGGAAATTTGTGGCTCCTCTCAGATTCCAGAACCTTCTGTCACCGAAATGTGAGGAAAATTTGTTTTTTTAGCCATATTTTGAGGTTTGCAAAGGATTCTGGGTAACAGAACCTGGTCAGAGCCCCACAAGTCACCCCATCTTGGATTCCCCTACGTCTTTAGTTTTAAAAAATGCACAGGTTTGGTAGGTTTTCCTAGGTGAAGGCTGAGCTAGAGGCGAAAATATACAGGTAGGAACTTTGCAAAAAACACCTCTGTTTTCTGTCAAAAAATGGGATGTGTCCACGTTGTGTTTTGGGGCATTTCCTGTCACGGGCGCTAGGCCTACCCACACAAGTGAGGTATCATTTTTATCGGGAGACTTGGGGGAACACTGGGTGGAAGGAAATTTGTGGCTCCTCTCAGATTCCAGAACTTTCTGTCTCCGAAATGTGAGGAAAATGTTTTTTTTTAGCCAAATTTTGAGGTTTGCAAAGGATTCTGGGTAACAGAACCTGGTCAGAGCCCCACAAGTCACCCCATCTTGGATTCCCCTAGGTCTCTAGTTTTGAAAAATGCACAGGTTATGTAGATTTCCCTACGTGCTGGCTGAGCTAGAGGCCAAAATCTGCAGGCAGGCACTTTGCAAAAAACACCTCTGTTTTCTATAAAAAAATGGGATGTGTCCATGTTGTGTTTTGGGGCATTTCCTGCCACGGGCGCTAGGCCTACCCACACAAGTGAGGTATAATTTTTATTGGGAGACTTGGGGGAACGCTGGGTGAAAGGAAATTTGTGGCTCCTCTCAGATTCCAGAACTTTCTGTCACCGAAATGTGAGGAAAATGTGTTTTTTTAGCCAAATTTTGAGGTTTGCAAAGGATTCTGGGTAACAGAACCTGGTCAGAGCCCCACAAGTCACCCCATCTTGGATTCCCCTAGGTCTCTAGTTTTCAAAAATGCACAGGTTTGGTAGGTTTCCCTACGTGCCGGCTGAGCTAGAGGCCAAAATCTACAGGTAGGCACTTTGCAAAAAACACCTCTATTTTCTGTCAAAAAATGGGATGTGTCCATGTTGTGTTTTGGGGCATTTCCTGCTGCGGGCGCTAGGCCTACCCACACAAATGAGGTATCATTTTTATCGGGAGACTTGGGGGAACGCTGGGTGGAAGGAAATTTGTGGCTCCTCCCAGATTCCAGAACTTTCTGTCACCGAAATGTGAGGAAAATGTGTTTTTTTAGCCATATTTTGAGGTTTGCAAAGGATTCTGGGTAACAGAACCTGGTCAGAGCCCCACAAGTCACCCCATCTTGGATTCCCCTACGTCTCTAGTTTTAAAAAATGCACAGGTTTGGTAGGTTTTCCTAGGTGCAGGCTGAGCTAGAGGCGAAAATATACAGGTAGGAACTTTGCAAAAAACACCTCTGTTTTCTGTCAAAAAATGGGATGTGTCCACGTTGTGTTTTGGGGCATTTCCTGTCACGGGCGCTAGGCCTACCCACACAAGTGAGGTATCATTTTTATCGGGAGACTTGGGGGAACACTGTGTGGAAGGAAATTTGTGGCTCCTCTCAGATTCCAGAACTTTCTGTTTCCGAAATGTGAGGAAAATGTTTTTTTTTAGCCAAATTTTGAGGTTTGCAAAGGATTCTGGGTAACAGACCCTGGTCAGAGCCCCACATGTCACCCCATCTTGGATTCCCATAGGTCTCTAGTTTTCAGAAATGCACAGGTTTGGTAGGTTTCCCTACGTGCCGGCTGAGCTAGAGGCCAAATCTACAGGTAGGCACTTTGCAAAAAACACCTCTGTTTTCTGTCAAAAAATGGGATGTGTCCATGTTGTGTTTTGGGGCATTTCCTGCCGCGGGCGCTAGGCCTACCCACACAAGTGAGGTATCATTTTTATCGGGAGACTTGGGGAAACGCTGGGTGGAAGGAAATTTGTGGCTCCTCTCAGATTCCAGACTTTCTGTCACCGAAATGTGAGGAAAATGTGTTTTTAGCCAAATTTTGAGGTTTGCAAAGGATTCTGGGTAACAGAACCTGGTCAGAGCACCACAAGTCACCCCATCTTGGATTCCCCTAGGTCTCTAGTTTTCAAAAATGCACAGGTTTGGTAGGTTTCCCGAGGTGCTGGCTGAGCTAGAGGCCAAAATCTACAGGTAGGCACTTTGCAAAAAACACCTCTGTTTTCTGTAAAAAAATGGGATGTGTCCATGTTGTGTTTTGGGGCATTTCCTGCCACGGGCGCTAGGCCTACCCACACAAGTGAGGTATCATTTTTATTGGGAGACTTGGGGGAACGCTGGGTGGAAGGAAATTTGTGGCTCCTCTTAGATTCCAGAACTTTCTGTCACCGAAATGTGAGGAAAATGTGTTTTTTTAGCCAAATTTTGAGGTTTGCAAAGTCACCCCATCTTGGATTCCCCCAGGTCTCTGTTTTTCAAAAATGCACAGGTTTGGTAGGTTTCCCTAGGTGCCAGCTGAGCTAGAGGCCAAAATCTACAGGTAGGCACTTTGCAAAAAACACCTCTGTTTTCTGTCAAAAAATGGGATGTGTCCACGATGTGTTTTGTGGCATTTCCTGTTGCGGGCGCTAGGCCTACCCACACACGTGAGGTATCATTTTAATCGGGAGACTTGGGGGAACGCTGGGTGGAAGGAAATTTGTGGCTCCTCTCAGATTCCAGAACTTTCTGTCACCGAAATGTGAGGAAAATGTGTTTATTTAGCCACATTTTGAGGTTTGCAAAGGATTCTGGGTAACAGAACCTTGTCAGAGCCCCACAAGTCACCCCATCTTGGATTCCCCTAGGTCTCTAGTTTAAAAAAATGCACAGGTTTGGTAGGTTTCCCTAGGTGCCGGCTGAGCTAGAGGCCAAAATTTACAGGTACGCACTTTGCAAAAAACACCTCTGTTTTCTGTCAAAAAATGGGATGTGTCCACGTTGTGTTTTGGGGCATTTCCTGTCACGGGCACTAGGCCTACCCACACAAGTGAGGTATCATTTTTATCGGGAGACTTAGGGGAACATAGAATAGCAAAACAAGTGTTATTGCCCCTTGTCTTTCTCTAAGTTTTTCCTTCCAAATATAAGAGAGTTTGTAAAAAAGACGTCTATTTGAGAAATGCCATGTAATTCACATGCTAGTATGGGCACCCCGGAATTCAGAGATGTGCAAATAACCACTACTCCTCAACACCTTATCTTATGCCCATTGTGGAAATACAAAGGTTTTCTTGATAGCTATTTTTCACTCTTTATATTTCCGCAAATGAATTGCTGTATACCCGGTATAGAACAAAAACCCACTGCAGGGTGCAGCTCATTTATTGGCTCTGGGTACCTAGGGTTCTTGATGAACTTACAAGCCCTATATATCCCCGCAACCAGAAGAGTCCAGCAGACGTAACAGTATATTGCTTTAAAGATTCTGACATTGCAGGAAAAAGTTACAGAGTAAAACGTAGAGACAAAATTGCAGTTTTTTTCACCTCAATTTCAATATTTGTTTTTTCAGGTGTTATTTTCTGTAGGAAACCCTTGTAGGGTCTACACAAATTACCCCTTGCTGAATTCAGAAACATGTCTACAGAAATATTTAGGTTTCTGGGATCCAGCATTGGTTTCACACCCATTTCTGTCACTGACTGGAAGGAGGCTGAAAGCACAAAAAATCATAAAAATTAGGTATGTCCCAGTAAAATGCCACAATTGTGTTGAAAAATTGGGTTTTCTGATTCAAGTCTGCCTGTTCCTGAAAGCTGGGAAGCTGGTGATTTTAACACTGCAAACCCTTTGTTGATGCCATTTTCAGGAGAAAAAACACAAGCCTTCTTCTGCAGCCCCTTTTTCACATTTTTTTTAAAAAAACGATATTTTCACTGTACTTTGGCTAATTTCTTGGCCTCCTTCAGAGGAACCCACAAAGTCTGGGTACCTCTAGAATCCCTGGGATGTTGGAAAAAAGGACGCAAATTTGGCGTGGGTAGATTATGTGGACAAAAAGTTATGAGGGCCTAAGCGAGAACTATTCCAAATAGGCAAAAAAAAGGCCTGGCACAGGAGGGGGAAAAGGCCTGGCAGCGAAGGGGTTAAAGTGACGCTAGGCTATTTCCTACAGGCCTACCCCAGCTTTGCTGGATTAGTGTTACAATTTTTGGCGCTAGTCCAGAGAAGCTCAACAATAGCATCAAAACTTTGACGCCTTTGTGCTAACTCGCGCTATGGTACGCTGTATTGTAAATACAGTGCTACCATGGTGTCATTAGTGGAGCGCAGGGCAATGCAAGGAAACTGGCGCATCGGAGCTGATGTGCCTGTTCCTTGTAAATATGCCCCTTAAAGTCAACTTCACATGAAATTTCTTACAGAGTTCTTTTATATTTTGGCCTGGCCACAATTTTTACTTGCTTTGATACAACCTTTGCCAATAGTTTATTTGGGATACATCTCCCATAACTCCTTTGATTCAAGGTTTCGGAGTGAGGTTTTAAAAAAGCTATTCCATGGAGAGGCCGACTTCATTGATGACTGCCACAAATTAAATTTCAAGGAATCTGGACTGGCCTTCTTAAGTTTTATACAATATTATAGTTATCTCACATTCAGAATTAAGGGCCTTATTACAGGTCCGGTGGTCAACAGACCACCAGACTCGCAGTGGGGGTCGGTCCACTGTGGTTGTGGCTGTCCGACCGCCATATTACAAGGTTTGCAGGCAGACCCGCCAACCTACTGCCATCCCCACCAGGATCTCCGATCCCAATGAGATGACTGGGGTGCAGGTTGTAATCAGCCATGATTACAACCTTGTTCTCCGCAAGCCTTTTCATGGCGGTGGAGAACAAGAGCAGGGGCCACAAGGGGGTCCCTGTATTGCCCAGGCCCACTGTGCAGACACTGCACATTTTGAGAGTGCTGGTGCCCCCTGCATACTGTAGCATTGCTGCCGGCTCTATTATGAGCCAGCAGCAATGCTGCTGCACATTTTTCCCACTGGGCTGATGAGCGAGAACCTTGGTTCCCGCTTGTCAGCCCAGTGGGAAAGTCGTAATAGGGATGGTGGGGAGACTGCCACCTGGACGACGGTCTCCTCACCACGTGTCTGGCGGTCAGCAAAGCCAACCCCCAAACTTGTAATCAGGCCCTAAATATTTTCTTGTTATATTAAATTCCAGACAGATTTGAGATAATGCTGAGGAGTCCTGAACATAGAAGAGGCGTTGATATCAATTGCACTGAGCTTTATCCAGCTAATTACTATGTTTATTTCTAAACGCAATTGTTCTGTATGCCAAGGTCAGCATTAATTTGCTTCCAATAACTTTACATAGGGTGGTTGTTTATGGGCCTCTCATGCTCTTTAGTCATTTTACAAACACAAATTTAAAGCTTGGGGTGAAGTTTTTTCCGTGTTACATTCCTTTGAGGAGCCCCCAAGAACATATATGAGGTACATGCTAAGAATTGAGCTCAATAAATTTGTTCTACTACATAGATAACATTCAGAAAAGTAGATTTCTATGAGATGTGCTTGTAAGAAGCCAGTTCTCACTCACATAGGAGGCAAACATATTTGGATTCTAAATTATTGTTTATTTTAATGATGGGAGTGCACATGGTACCATCAACAACTAACAAGATCATCACACGTGGCCTTGCAACCAAGTGACCTTCGACCAAGTTACCTCAATAACTATGTGCATTTCCTTTGACACCAAACACGTTTTAGTACTGCAATGCCAGCATAGTTCATGTTGGCAGCACCCTAGGTTAATCTAAGAAAGGTATCCTAGAACATCTGACAGTAATTTTTTTAGAGGTTCTGTTGTCAGATATGTCCACTAAGAAGCTCAATAGATTTTACAAACAATAGATTTTAATGGCTTGGATGCAGTAGCAACATACCCAGGCAGACTAACTAAATGAAAATATTAAGAGGATTGGTGTCCAAATATAATATTTAATAGTCATGTTTTTGGTTGCATTAGTTTTTTAATCTCAAATAACTGTCAACTATACATTGCATCCAATAAGGGGCTTAGAGGCTTTTCTCAAGTTAAATAAAAATATCTTTGGGCTCTGGTTACATAGACAGGTTGACCAACCCTTCGCCTCTTGGCTTATTATCATGTCAGTAGAATTCTTTACTAACATATTAAGACAATACTGGATACTTATATATAATACTGATCCTTGGTTTCTGCCCATCAGCCCAGGGGGAAAGTCGTAATGGGGCAGGCGGGGAGCTTGCCACTACAGTGGCAGCCACCCTGTAGGGAGTTTGGCAGATGGATGTTCTCGTCTGCCAAACTCGTAATCAAGGCCTAAACGCCTGAATACGAGTTTGGCGGACTGACTGCAAGACCGCCAAGGCAGCAGTCCCAAAAAGACCACTGTTGTGGCAGTCCCCAGAGTGCCATATTACGATGTATACAGGCAGAACCGCCGCCCTCCAAGTGCTGGTCGCCAGCAGTGTGGTGGTCTGTTATCTTAGCAGTTCGTACTCCAGCACCGTCAGCACCATGGCCAACTGTCGAGCCGGTTACAAACACACAGTCAACATGACAGTCCCCTCACGGAAGATAGCTAATGGCGGTCGACCACTGTGGTACACGTTCAGCAAAGCAACAGCCAAGTGCCCATTGGATGAATTCAAAAACAGCACAGCTGACAATCATGGCCCCAGTGGGCACACCTGCAAATTACACTATAAAACACACCCCTTCACAGACCATGATCCTTTGCATATCCAATGCAATCAAGATTTGATTTTGTTCAGAGAGATAAGGCACCCCTTTTTTCACTTTCTCTAAACCCACTTGCACACATTTTTCTCCATTTACTCCCCACATCCCTTTTCTTTTGTAAGTAATTCCCTGTCACCCACTTTAATTTCCCACCATGTTACGTCTCAAAAATCCCTGTTTCTCAGAGGATGATTTGAAAGTCATGGTGGGTGAAATCATAAGAGTAGAGTCACAGTTGTTTGGAGTCCACGACCAGCACACTCCTCTCAATAGGAAAACAGATCTGTAGCAAAGAATCGTCGATAGAGTGAATGCTGTAGGCACCACCCTGTGCACAAAAGAGGACAGTAGGAAGAGGTGGAACGACCTGAGGGACAAGGTGTGTTACCTGGCCTCCAGGCAGCAGATGGAGGTCAACAAGACTGGTGGTAGCCCTCCTAGTGCCCCATTACAACTTTTTCCCTAGTCTTGGCCATCCTGCATCCTGAGGGCTTTACAGGAATACCTGGGGGAGCGGAGTCTGGTACGTTAAAACACAAAAACTGTTGCAAAACTGCAATGTCATAAATGCTCGCAGCTCAGCTTTCGCCACTGTGTTGTTCATTGACTTTACCAACATTCAATACCCAGATTATCTGAGCTATAAGACTGTCAATGTGTATTGCTGGGCCTAACATCACAGCTACCAAGGCCCATTATATGCCATAAGTTCGAATGGTGCCAGTAAGTGTTTCAATATCAAAAATTCATCCCAGGACTCATGCTCTGTCTCAACATGTAAATGTATGCTCCAGCCTAATTGCAGTCTGACAGCAGTTATATAATACCCAACATTTGTCTAGTGTGTGAAGTGAGAGTTGACCTGACTGCAACTCCAAGAAGGCCCTGTTTCTGTACCTCCAACCACCAGCCCAGTGTTCACTTACCCAAATATACCTGTTTGTGAACTCTGAAATTCTCTTCACTCACCTGAGAGTATACCATTTGTCAAGTGTTGATACGTAGAGGGAATGAACTGACTGCAAAGCACAATAGGCCCTGTTTCTGTAACTCTAACCACCAGCCTAGTTTTACGTGCCCAAAGACACCTGTTAGTGAATTCTCAAATGTTCTTTTCTCACCTGTGAGTATGCCATTTGTGAAGTGTTGGGAAGTAGAGGGAGTGACTTCACTGCAAAGCCCAAGATGCCCTGTTTCCGTAACTCTAGCCACCAGCCTACTGTTCACTTTCCCAAACATACCCATTTGTGAACTCTCAAATTAAGTTTATTCACCTGGGAATGTACCATTTGTCAAGGGTTTTGAAGTAGAGGGAGTGACCTGACTGCAAAGCCCAGTAGGTCCTTTTTCTGTAACTCTAACCACCAGCCCAGTGTTCACTTGCTCAAATACACCAGTTTGTGAACCCCCAAATGAAGTTTACTCAGCTGGGGATATACCATTTGTCTGGTGTGAGAAGTAGAGGGAGTGACCTGACTGCAACTCCCAGGAGGCCCATGTTCTGTAACTCGAAACACCAGCCCAGTGTTTACTTGCCCAAATACACCTGTTTGTGAACTCCCAAATGAAGCTTACTCACCTGGGAGTGAGCAATATGCAAATCATGCTCAACTCAGAGACATGTCTGTCTACCTAGCTCCATCTTGACCAGGTAAACCAAGATTAAACCACTGAGGATAGGAATGACGCCTTACCAAGTATGTACACCAAGTATTCTTAAGGCCTTAAGCTGCATCAGCATATTGGTAGCAGCAGCAAACACATTGACACAGCACTGCACACATGATGACTGCAGATACAGATACAATAAAACTATGTGTTTGCCTGTATCACACTCAACTAGGTCTCCAAATGGTCGAATGCACATGTTGCCTCTCCACTGTGTTGGCTTCAACATTGGTAATATTTCATTTTCATTCCTCAGCCAGAGTACAACGGATCAGCACATCCCATGAGCCTTTTGAGTCTAATAGTTTCATACTTCACACATGTCACCTCAAATACTGCAATACCATGGTAACATGGCACAACAGGCTAACCTACCACGTAAGAATGTCTAATGTCTCTACTTGCTGTAACACAAAACCTTTAGAGGTAGATGTCCCACTTCAACCAATAACAATGTACTCTCTTTCTCAACAGGTCGAGTTGGCACAGCTCCTGGGCAGACCTCGTCCACCGACCAGACTCGCACTCCACCCCCAGATGAAGCCCTCAGTGATGACAACGCTCCTGTACTTGTGGACGTGAAGGACGTTCCTGGCACATCTGAGCAACCTGGTCAGATGGCAACAGTTCTTCTCACTGTGCCCACAACGACACCTCCTAGCCCTGTTGCGTCAACATCACAGGCAACAACGTGGCCCCCAGACTGTGTACCTAGCACAGTTTCAATGATCTTGTTCCCTCCCGTCCTGGATCCTGAGGTGCAACCCAACACTCCTGACACTGAGGGTCCAGGACCCAGTTGGAGAGGTCGCAATGTGACAAGAGCACATGATCCTGGGGGTAGGGTACGTGGGAGAGATGCTGTGGGCCAGCAGAGTGAGGCCACTGGGGCTGCTGTGGACCAGGATACCATCAGCCGTGTGTTGGGGGTCTATCAGGAGTCCCAAGGCGTGATGGGTCCGTTTTTAACTGAACTCTGGGAAATGAAGCAGTTGCAGAGGAACATGATCCAAAAATTGGATGTCCAAAATTCCAACATGGGCACCCTAACAATGGTGCTGAGGGACATCCACATAACCCTGAGCAGTGCTTTTCCACCACTATCCACCACTTCCTGTTGGCCAACTAACTCAAGTCCAAGTACATCTGCAGCAGCCACAGGAAGGGAGGCCCTGCCAGAGGCACAACCACTCTCAGACACCCCTGCCTCTGCAGCAGCTGATCCCCTCCCCCTTGCAAGCAGTGACATCCATGCAAGAACCCAGGAGATGCAGATGGCAAGATAACCACCACTGCCAGCAAGAAACCTCGTCCTTAATGTCCTACTTTGTATGCCACACATACACTCTGTGGACTGATTCGGAACAGCATTCCAGTTCCAATGGGAGGAGTACTCTGGAATTTGGACTTTCAATGGTGTGGCATCTACTCTAATGATTTCATTCACCATGACTGACACCTTCACTTTACATTTTTGTTCCTTTCTGTCCCAAATAAATGTTCTGTATTAATGTGTATATGTAAGACCATGTGAACCATACCATGAAGATACAAGCTACTTGTGCAATGTACACATATGTTACATGTACACAGTGTTCAGCTCAGTATTACAACCATTACACACCAATACATACCTACAAGTGGCTTGTTTCAGAAGAGATTTTATTACATTGTTCAGCACATAGGCTGTCAAGATGTCATAAAAATAGAAATTCCGACATGACCATGTAAGACTGTGTAGCCCACCAAATATACTGGTACAGATCCCCAGAACATTGTAGGAATGGACATATCCGCCATTCTCCTGTTAAATAGGCATACATGGATATGGTTGATGTCATCAACTGGAGCCATATCCCCCAGCTCTCAAAAGGAAGCCCGTGTCATATAATGCCATGCCCAGAAAGACGGCAGTACAACAGTCCCTGATCATAGGGTCATTACAATCCAGTGCTAATGCATCTGGTGGCCTGTGGCACATCATGTCAGTGATGTGCCACAGGCACTTTGACCTACAATGATGAAACATATTAATAGCTACAAAAAGTTCAGAAAAAAAGAGTGTTTAGCCAATATGAAGGGGAACTGACATGAATTTAGCCTACATTTTCGTTGACCACATGATAACATACATGATGCATCATGGCCACCACACAACAACAAACAGGTCAAATTGAATCTTCTGCACTTCCATCCTATCACTGTGCAAGCTGTCTTGACACAGGTCTTCTACACCCAAAGTCTGTGAAATACATTTGAGGAACAATACATGTCCACTTTGTATGTCCCAACAGCACAATATACCTGCCAATGTCACAACTTTAAAATGCCCAAAAATTACCAAATGAAGATCTCATGGTGAAGGGACCTTAAAAAAGAACAAAACAAGGAGTAGTTATGAAACCATACATATGATGCAGGTCAAATACCAAACGTAGGGGAGAACAAAGGGACTCTTTTGTAAGGCCTTTGTGCCACCATTGCATCATTTATTTTGACGCAGCGGAGGCGCTAAGCAGTGCTTTACACTGCTCCAGATTTACAAACTGACCCATGGGCCCTACCTGCACTAGGTATAATGTATGCATGGTAGGCATTCCCTGACAAAAAGCCACGCAGAACTGACACAGTGAAATATGCAACATTTCACTGAGTCATTCTGCGACTTCACTGAGTCAAAATGTTAACGATTGCTGAGAGCAGGCTTTTGTCTGTGGGAACCTTCCTCGCATTGCTGGAGTAGAATCATTTTTGTTATGCTAGTTAAGTTTAAACATTTTTTCCATTGTGAATCTTATAACATATAAATATAAATGTATTCACTATAATTAATACATATTTTTTCTACTTTGATAAGTTAATTAGACAGCATTGCTAAAACTTTTAAAATACATGTAATTATAAAAATGAAAAATGTTTGCAACATTGTATTTACAATGACATTATAATTTTAATTTATTAAAAAAACATATATTTTTTTAATTTTAGAAAAATCATATTAAAATATTCGATATTAAGTATGTTATATGAAAATTTACTTTTTTTACATTATTAATTTATTATATTTCAATTTTTACCAAATGTTTTATAATTAAAATTATGTGAATGTTTACAACAAAATACATGTTTTTACATTTAATATAATTAAGATATACATTCAAGATAATAAACTATTATTGAAACAAATAGGTATAAACTTTACAATATTAATTTGCATACCATTTAAAAAATTAACATTAAATTTAAAATAAAATATTAACTTTTTAAAAATCTCCCCACCCTTATCCCATAAAAACCCAGCATCCTGGTGCTAAAAATATATGCATTCTGTTTACACATTAATAATACTAAAAATAAAATTTCAAAAGTGTCATAATGAATACATTATCTTACTAACCATGCAAATAATAAAAATGAATGAACATATGCAATTAAAACACTACAATAAAATACATACAAAGTAACCCTTATAAACAATATTATATAAAACAATATTTTGAAATGTTATGTTTTTTACAACAATATCAAAAACACTTGAAACAATATTATTACATTTGATATTCCTGTTGACGATATTTTTGACATTCCGATATTCTTGACACAATATTTTTGTATCACAATATTTTTGAGTCAATATTTTGTCCAAACGTTTTTTCTGCTCTATTTTGGAGACAGAGAACGCATCTGCAGCCAGATGTATTATTGGTAATGACCCATTGCAACAATGGGTTTGCGGTATCTGTAATGTAACCTGGCCAGTCCTTTGCACTGTGCATCAATCCAGCAAGGCACAAAGAGACTGATCACAAATATTCATTGAAATCCTAACTCATCAATATTTATTAGATTGGATTCCTTCTCCAAATTCTTGTTATTTGCTGCAAAGGCAGGCATTGAGGGTTGCCAGGATAAGCAGAACAGCATCTCTACATTCGCAAAGAGGCAGCGATGTATTACCGATTAAACTGTGCTTTGCAAAGTGGACATTGAGGAAGCAAGCAGCAATATATGGCAACAGAGTTCCTTCACCTCCACCAGCTGCCTACAGCTGTAATTCACTCAGGGGAAGGTGTCCTTGACAGACAACTTTCACAGTGAAAATCTTTACTAACAAGGGTAGTCCATAACCATCAATGCTTTGCAGCTGTAGTAGTTGAAAAATATTGATAAATAACTTTACAAATCATAAGAAACAGCAGGAATGCCTCTTTGCTACCCTTCTTTGCTTTTTGCTTCCTATTTGCATGTATGCATTGTGAGATGCAAAGGCACATGTTTCAGGCAGGCCTTTTTAATACATGGTACTTTAGTTGCACTGTTCCAAAGTATGACACGTTGGTCTGTTCAGTCACGGTGAGGGAGAAATACACTAAGGGGCGGATTTATTAAAGGGGAAGTTCATGCTCTACGTTGCGTGAATGGGGGAGAGCTAAAAAAACAGCATATCCACTATTAAATGGGGCTCTTCAGCTCTCTCCTTGCACTGGCACACTTGAGGACGCCTTTATCAACGTGGGCATCCTTGCCTGCATGACAGACATTATGGGCAGGATTGCTTTTGTGCAGGAAGGGATACATTCCTGCACAGAAATGATCCAAAGAGGCATCTTCCTCTATCCATGTGTGATGCACCAGGCTTAGAAAGATAAAATAATAAGGAGAAAACTGATTTTCTCCTTGTTATGTCTCTCTGTGGTGGGCATGCAATTCCAGCTTTACAAACCTTGGTAAATCTGGAATTGCATGTAGTCATGGGCAGAAGCACGAGAATACCCAGGCCCCACACATGGAACGGGAATACCCATTCCCCGCCCATGGAACGGGAATACCCATGCCCCACCCATGGAACGGGAATACCCATGCCCCTCCCATGGAGCACAAGCTGCTGCTTCGTGTTGCATTTCTTCACAAAATCCACGCAAAGGCTTTGTAAATCACAAATAAGCTTTTAGGTTTCCCTGTTTCACCCTGCCTGACACAAGGGCAGCAAAGGCTAAGTAACTCTGCCCTAAATACATCCAACATTTCCTCTTTCCATAACTTTCCTGCCTGTGACATTTCCTTGCTTCCCTTTTTCCACACATCTCCTCTGTTTTCACTTCGACACCTCTCCCCCTTTCTCTCTCTCCTTTTCCTTCCCTTCCCTTGCCTTTCTCGAACCACTCCGGCCGTCCCATCTCTTCTCCTCCCTCCTCGTGTCTCCCCTGTCTTATTTTTCGTTCTATTATACTTTTAACAGTAGAGAACGGATTGAAGTTAGGTGGCTTCTGCTGTAACTTCATACCGCTCCGTAGCCACAGGCAGCAGCAACTTCTTCTCTGTTATCGGTTTTAAAGTCTCTGTATCTAACAAACGAGAGAAGCCAACACCTGCGCGTCTGCCTGCCCGAGCTGTGTGTTTTCTACTCAGCAAACACTCTGCCTCGCTGTACACTGTGTAATGATACATGAGCTCATGCCTGGTCTGGTAAACGTTCAAAAATCTCTACTAAACCCAGTAGACGGGCCCCCCAGATGGATCAGAGGGCCTGCCAGTGGAAATACTGCAACTGACTGAGCAACGCAGCCTTTTTTTACAAGACAAAGGGGCTCATTAAAACTCTCCCGCCTTCCGAGACAGCACGAACATGAAAAAGACCACCTCTGATTAAAGAATCCCGCCCCACGGAGTCTGGAAAGCTACCTACAGCACTCTAGTGACGTGGCAAGGAAGCAAACGGACCTGATATCGAACGGCCTGGGCACGATTTACTATTTTAACATACGCACAGGGTGAAGTGGGGCAAAACCTATATTCTTGCACTTTTTAAACGGAAGTACGCTGTGCCGTATTTATGAGATATTATAATTAGAAATTTTGAACACATAAAAGGTCCACGAGGCACTGATGGTGGCTGCCTGCGTGGAAGGGTGCGCGCTTCGAGAGAGGAGTTAGGGCCTCCTTGCACTATCCCTTTTATTTCGAGGGGCCCAATACCACCCCCCTCAAAGTTATGCGATATACAGGAACACCGCGGCTGCTGCTAAAATCTCCAGGGCGGGTTGGAAAATTATTGGGGCAATCGGACCCGGAGTTACCTATCCCCACCCCCATCCCAGTAATTCTTTAGTTTAGTGGCTCACAACCTTTTGACTTCTGTGGACCCCCACTTTATCACTGTTGGAACCCGGGGACCGCCTCTGAATCATTATTGGAATCGGAGAACCCCCGACCGAATCATTAGTGGAAGACAGGAACCAGTTCCAAATATTGTTGCTTATTTGAAATGCAAAACAATACACAAAAGATACTGAAACAAGCATTCATCAAACGCATACACAAACGACAACACATTTTATTTAATTTGCAAACAAAAAATAATTAAAAATAAATTAAAAAATAATTTTAATAAGAGGGTGGAAGCTTTTCTAAATTCAATTGAAGTCACACATCGTCCATACTATGATCTGTCTAGTGCACCTGCACCGCCCCCACAAATTAATCTGAGGATACTTATTGAATTTTTAGCCTCCAAATTCAAATTCCTTGATATTCACACTACTTTCTAAAATGTTCAACTGTACATTTAGCCACTTTATTTATGTACACTTTATGAATCTGTTAATATTATTTAATTTTGTTAGCAGTCACGGAACCCCTGAGGAGGCTTCGCAGACCCCCAGGTGTCCCCGGATCACAAGTTGGGAACCACTGCCTTAGTTCTCCAGGGATTCTCAGGGTCCAGCCTGAAGTGCCCATTCATTTCTTACCCCTGGACTAAGTGGGGCCCCTAGTATTGTTAACCCATGCCAGTGGCGTAGCGTGAGAGGTGCAGGGGGGGCCGGCCGCACCGGGCGCAACATCTTGGAAGAGACTAAATCCACGGGTTAGGGGGCGCAAATTACTTGCCTTGCCCCGGGTTAGGGGGCGCAAATTACTTGCCTTGCCCCGGGTGCTGACAACCCACGCTACGCCACTGACCCATGCTGTGTGGAATTAACACTCTTATGTCCACGGATCTCACTTAGAGGCCACGTGTTGGAAGTGTGTTGGTGTTGTGAGAGCTTTGAATGTAAATTACTCGCTCTGGAGATGACAGCGGTGACCTCGCCCAGATTTGTGCAGGAGCCAAGCATGCTTTGCAGAACATTACAGCTGTCATATTTCTTCGAATTGTCAAGTTGTATTCAGGTCCAGCTTTCTCAGTTGGTCAGTAAGAGAGGGAGGAGGGGGGCTTCAGATTTCTCAACAATCATGCTGGGACATAATGTTAAAATATGATGGAGCATTTACCTGTATTTACCTGTTATGTTAGAAACGAGGTTGACAAACCTTAGAGTCCTGCCAAGGGCTGAACAAGAATTAGAAAAAATAAACACATTCAGCATCAGCCAAAATTAAGCAGTTTAACCAATGTAGCCACACACTGAACACCCAAGTCGGAAATCAAGTTAAAGGGTTTTATTACAAATTAATACTCAGGTTAATGCAGATGAATCTCAAAAACATACTGTGAAGAGTAGAATAGCAATAAGATACCCACTCCTTCTGAAGTACTGGAATTGAATCAACATAAGACATACAAGGTACTCAGAGACACAATACAAAACATCAATAAGAGAATCTGGTGCTCCGAATACGAACACTGGTTCAATCTGTCACACATTAGTGTGACCATCAAATCATCTCACTAAATAAACTGTGGATAATCTGAAGTCTGCTGAAGCAACCTAAACAATACATATGTCCCAATATAAGGGACACAAGGACAAAGAGTAAAAAGACAAATTAGAAAAAAGAATTGGAAAATGTCATCAGGGGCAAAAGGAAAATAGCTAAAGAAAGCAAAAATTGAGAAAACAGGGAAGATGTCAACATATCAGAAGCTCGGTCATGAGTCTTCTTAGGGAATCCAGTCCTAGCCTAAGCCACACTCAGCAAGCATGGAGTAAAGGGAATTTGAGGTTTGTACCTCTCAAAGGTTAAGGGAATCTGCGCTAGCATCAATCAGTGAAAGTCCTACCTAAAATGACAGTTCAATTAGGTTACACTTCCTCTGATCAGGAAAGTTCCAGTTCCATCTTCTCACGTCTCATGGGTACTTTCAACAATTTCAATCTTTCACAAGACCATCATCGGAATGTAAATGTCCTTCCTTGGTTTCCTGTACAACTTTGCAACATGGTTGAATAGAGGCAGTCATATTCTTTTCAGCCTCTCAGTGTACATTTCCAAAGCTAAGTTCTCAGGCTCTCTATGAATAACAATAAAAATAGCATATCTATTCCCAAACTAACATTTCTCTGCTCCAAATCCCTAAAAGAAATTACACATTCGCAGAAAATGGATACCAGTTTCTCACATTCATGAAAAATATGATTCAGGCCTAGTTCAGCCAATGAAAAGAAAATGCATTCATGGCACCTTTGATTCATATTATACTAAACTCTGCACGTTAATGTTTTCAGCGTAAAATGTTCATTTTACTTTGTCAGTTTAAACTCCATGTTACAGTTAAATGCAAAAAGAAATAAACTGTATACACATGGAAATGAATATGATGGAGAACTATTTTTCTTCAATGTTAATAATTTTAGCATAAATGTTATGAAATCTATTATCGTTTTAGGATAAATTACTTCTAAGCAACAAGAGGATGGTTTCAGAACCACTTTAAAAGATTACAATTCAATTATTTGGGTTATACCACATGGTTCTGGTCTCCTACACTATAATGATTGCACCTCATAAGGCATGTCAAATGCAACACTTCGCGTTCAATACTAGAATAATTCCTACAGTTAATTGATAATATGATCACAAAAAGGTCACATATTGGTCATTATTGTGACGTCAGGGATGATAGCAATCTAGGTTATTCCAATTATATTACACAGTAAGCAGGGTACATGAGAGGGCTTAAGGGGCAATGGAAAGGGAGAGGAATATAGATTGGTAGTGGTATTAAGTGAGAGAAAACACATTATTTTGTGAAATAATCAACACATTTTAAGTCTTTCCAAACAGAGGGAGGGAGAGAGTGTGTGTGGGTTTTTGTCTGTGTGTAAAATTTCCTTGATAAATTCAACAGACACCACATCACACCCAACTGAAAGCACCTGTACCCAACTATTTATCCGAAAATACATTTATTAGGGGGGTGCAGCCTCCCGAACACCACCCGTGAAAGTACTCCCCAGGTTGGATTCTGTTGATTTTTTTTTTCGACTTATGTCCTGCTTTACTAGGACTCTCTGGGCAATGTGATTCCTTTCACTTTCTGGGTAGTGTGTTCTTTTTCACTTTCCCAATCAGTGGCTGATGCTTGATTTGCTTCCTCTTTTGTATTTGTTGGATGATACAGTCTGACATATGAGATGCCCTGGGTTATTTGCTTGTCTTGAATATTGGTGGTCTCCTTAATTCTTTTTTCAATCACTCGCAGAGAGTGTGGCTCATATTTCATGTCAGTTTTCTGTCTGTTTTGCTGTTTCACCAATACCCAGCCATTTCTCTCAATGTCCTCGACTGTGGTGTGTCTTCGTGTGTCTACTAGTTCTTTCATTTTGTACTTTGGCCCATGTGTGTATGCCATCAACAGACTTGTGAATTCGATCTTGATTGAGCTGACAGTACCAGCTCGCTATGCTCATCCGGAGTTCTCAGCCATGCATAAATGTAGCTGGGCACTTCCCAGTGGTGCTGTGCTGGATATTTTGATATGCTCATAGGATGGTGTTTACAGCTTGCTGTATTGTTAGGTGCTCACTTTCCACTTCCTGGATTACCTTTTTAAGGGTTCATAGGAATCGCCCCCCCATGCCATTGGCATGAGGCCTTGGTGGTGTTATTTTCCGGAGCTTGAAGTTCAGGTGAGTGACAAAGTCGGCACAATTATGTCCACTGGATGGAGGTCCATATTCTGTCATAAACATCTTAGGAATGCTGCATTCTGGAACTATCTCATCCATCTTTGGTATTACTGGTTTCACACTTGATTGGCTTTGCTATGGGAAATGTACAATATTCATCCATTACCACCATCACATATTTGTCAGACATCTTGAGGTAGTGGAGACATTTGGGCCCTGATTTATACTTTTTGGTGCAAAACTGCACTAACGGAGTTTTGCACCAAAAAGTTTAGCACCTGCTTGCACCATTTCTGTGCACCAGTCGGGCACCATATTTATCAATCAATCAATCAATTAGAGTATTTGTAAAGCGCACTACTCACCCATCATAGGAATGGTGCAAGCCGGTGCAAAGGGTAGACTAGCGTAAAAAAATTACGTTAGTCGGGTGGGGCTGGCGGTATGAAAGAAGGGCGTTTTGCACCAAAGAATGACTTTAGGCAGGTTAGAGTAAAAAAAAAATGACTCTAACCTGCCTAGAGTAATTTTCTGCCCCCCCATGCGTGATTTTTGATCAGGAGGATAAATAAGGCGCTAGGGCCTTAGAGTCATTTTTTGCCAGGGAACGCCTACCTTGCATCTCATTGACGCAAGGTTGTTTCCTGCAGGCAAAAACTGACTTTAACTCCAATATTTTGGCACTAGACATGTCAGCGCCAAAATATAAGTATGGAGTTACGTTTGTGCCGGATTTGCGTAAAAAAATGCTGCAAATCCGGCACAAACAGAGAATAAATATGCTCCTTCGAATGGTGGTGGCTTGGATACTTTGCTCACTAATGGGCACTACTGACATATCTTTAAGATGTCCTCGACCATTTGATCCAGTCCAGGAAACCATGCACAATCCTGAAGGGTTCTTTTGGCTGCTACTATCCCTCGGTGCCCTTCATGAGCCAGATATATGACTCTAGGATGGACTGGACTGGGGGCAACTATTAAAATGCCCATAACTTGTATGTCTTTTGGAGTCACTGATAGTTCTTTACGGATTTGCTGAAATGCAGACAGGTCTTTGTGACTTACTCCATCCATGAACAAACTCTCCTCAATCTGTCTCCACTATCCCGGTTGGGATCATCTTTTTACTTCCTTAAGTGTGCAGTCTGTGTTTGTGGCTTCTTCCAGGATGTCCAGCAACATGGAAGGTGGCATTGCTTGTCTCATCATGAAGTTTAGATATGCCTTGTCAGGTAATGTGTTTTCCTCCTACCTCTGAGTGAGTGCCAGGATACCAGGAAATGTAATCTTCTGAGTTGTCCTTTGCAAGCTTGTACAATGTTGAGTAGGAGTATTCTTGCAGGCAAATTTCCCATACTTTAATTCTTGGTCGCATCTTGGCTCTGGGATTCCAGAAAGTTGTTGTAGGTTCCTCATGATTGGTCACTATGTCAAAATGTTTCCCAAAGACCAAGGTGGGAGAATGCTCATACATCCACGCCACTGCTTACCTTTCTTTCTCTGCTTGAGAGTATGACCTCTGCCAAACTACAGCTGGCATGAGATATCATTTGTTGATATTCTTCATCTTTGTGCACTGTTGTAGAATGACACCTTTGACTTTGCCTGAGTTGGGTCTCATGCCTTGGTTAGAGAAGATGTCACGGTAGAATTTCAGCTGCATTTCATGAAACTCACATCTCACTGGATTCAGGGTCAGGTCTGATCTTCAAAGTGCCCTGCATACTTGTTCTAGAACCTGATCATGTTCTTCAATTGAGGTTCCAAACACCAAGATGTTGCCAGTGTGGTTTAGTGCATGCACAACTGAGGTGTCTGTACTGAAATAGACCCACAGAGGTGGTAAACATCTTAAATTCTCATGTCGTTCTAACTGATGATAACCTTTGTTTAAGTCTAGGTTTGAGAATACTTGATCTCCAATAAGGAGTGCAATCATGTATGATAGGTGTGGCCTCAGGTGCCATTCCAGTTATAAGGCTGTGTTTGGTAGCCTCATGTCCATGCATAGGTGTACCTGGCCCTTTGTATTATACTTTGTCACTGCCATCAGTGGAGATACCTAGGATGTTTCTCTTCATGTTCTTTTGATTATGTCAGCTTGTAGAAGCACTTGGATATCTTCTTTGACAACCTTCTGTAGATGAAAACATCAGTGTTGTCGAGCTAATGGTTTGATTTATTCATTTATACATAACTGCACTCTACAATTCTTAATTTTTCCTAGTCATGTGAATACGTCTGGGTGCCGGCTCACTGCGGGTGTGGAGTCTTCTAACATGTATGTCATGATGATCAGTTTTAGTTCTTCTGAGCTATGTAGACTGGGAAGGCAAGCAGTCAGCCGGCCTTGATCCATCCATGATATTTATTTTAGGGGTGTGTGAAGATTTCCTCTGCCGGCAGAGTTTGTGGAGTTTTCCCCACTCTGCGCAGTTTAAAGAAAACTCTGCGATGCGGAGTCTTTTCTTTTGCGCAGGTCACCAATGTTAAGTTGGCGAGCGCCAGCAAGAGAACTCTGTAAGTGTGCAAACACAGCAAGATTTCTGAACACGGGTGGCCGAGCCAGGTCACTACCGCTCGTGTTGAGGGAGCTGCTGCTTGAATAGAAAAAGTTAGCACTCTCTGGCACACTGTATGAGGCAATTTGCACTGATTTTACAGTGCAGGAGAAACTCGTGGCACCGAAAATCAGAGTGAACAGCGAGACTTTGCTCAGGGAACTCCGTGTAGCACGGCAGAGTTTTTTTGCACTTCACGGAGTTCCACATAGCAGAACTCCACGAACTCTGCCCAGGCCTAATGTGTTTCTGCTTCCTATGTTCTCTCGTTTTATGAGAGTGTTAGTGTGATTTTACCAATGCATGGGAGCAGTTTCTTGGCCATACAGGTGTATACTTGTGCATGGGTTCAGTGAAGTTTGGGTTTAGGCTTCATACTGTTCTATTCCACTATGCACATGCAGTTTAGTGATGCTCTGCTGTCAAGTACAAAGCAGGTCTGATGATTTACCATTGTATCTTGTAAATGTTTGATTACTTTCTTTTTCTGCTGTCCTAGTGAGCGACCATGAGCATAAATTCATTGCTTCCTAGAGAGAGTAAAGATGTTGAACTGACCTCCGAGGTGCTGGATGTTGATCTCCTCAGTTTTTTTTTGTTCATGATGTTGTGCAAGATCTGGAGGGACTGATGCTTTCCTCTCTTTCTGCTCATGCATGATGTCTTGTTCCAAGTTCTTTTGGGTTTGAATGCTTTCCTTGGCGTGACCCCTTGCACATCATTTTAAAGCAGCTGTCTTTCCAACATTTGTGACTTTCTTGTCTCATTCCAGGGCAAGTGCCTTCATGTGGATATGACTGTCCAGAGCAGTAACATTCCTTTTTCTTGTCCATGCTGTGTTATCTGTCCTTTTGTTGCAGGCTTGAATGGTGAGAGTGGTTTTGTGCATCTTCTTTTGTATGTGATTATGTAAACAGAAGGGGTTTTCTCTATTTTTCACCTTCCTGGGTTAATTTTCTTTGCTTGTGCTTTGACTTTGTCCATCGCTAGTTTCTCAATGTCTTTAGGGCCAGATTTATGATATTTTGGTGCAGGGAAGCACCAGCAAATGACCTTGCTGTGCTGCCCTGCATTATTGTGAAAGGGCAGAAATGCACTGTATCTATGGTATACAGCACTTTCCTGTCCTATCCCTCTGCGCTGGAGCCCTTTTGGGTGCCTTGCACCAACGCAGGCACCCTTGCACAATGGTGCAAGGATGTCTGTGTTGCATGCAGGAATATTTTTCTGCAGGAAGGGACACCTCACTGCACAAAAACAATCCTGGGAGGCTTTTTCCTCTTTCATTTTGCAGCACACTTAGAGGACAAATGAGGAGAAATAAACATATTTCTTCTCGTTGAACCTATCCTTGGGAAGTGTAAGGTTTTGACCCATCCCTAGGTTCACGTGGCCCTGTAAATCTAGGGATGTGTCAAAATCCATGGGTGTTGCATGGGAACACCCACTGTAACATGCATGGAATGCCTCCCTAGCACAGAGTAAGGTAATGCAGTGATTTGCACTGCTCTGCCTTACTCCATATCTATGAGGCCATTCAAAGTGGTTGTGCATGGTCTCATAGATATGACTGAAAGGTTTGTGCTGCCCTTGCATCACAAAAAGTGATGCAACTGCAGTGCAAGGGGCTCATAAATATGCCCCTTAGTGTTTTGCTGTTCCACAATAGTCAACGTCAAAGCAATTCCGATTGGCACCCCGTGTATCTTTGACTGTGAAATTGTGAAATTCACAATGCTTGACAAGACGATGTAATCTTGTGATGGTCTCACTCATGGATTCTCCGTTTTCTTGAGAAGCCAGATTGAAGTGGTATTGTTCACAGTCAACATTTCTTTTTGTTAGGGATTTTTCTCGGGTGCTCTCACAGTTTTATTGCCTTCCTGGCACCTCATGGCTTCACTCTTGCTCTTTTTTTGTGATCCTCTTATGATGCAAGTTTTCTTTCCGACTTTATCGCCTGATGACACGTCTTATGTCCTTGCTGTCATCCGTACTGCTGTCCATTTCCTACCTTTGCTCCCCGTCTAGAAAGTCCGGTCACAAATCAGCTAGACTGCTAACCTTCTCCGCAGTTTAGTTGGTTTCTAGATATATTACATCAAGGAGCTTGCTTTAATTGTGCAGCTTTTGCCTCCCTACACGTAAGCAAATAAATTAATGGTATTTTTCCTAATTCTATTGTTGCTCATGCAAATCAATTACATCATTTAAGAAATAGAGAATTCTAATAATATTTGTTTTAGACAATGTTTCCTGCAATGTGAAGGGACATAAATTACAGATGCACAAGTTCCACTTCCCAAAACCATCTGTTACTGCTCACTTCCAGATGCAAACTGGTCACTACACTCCCCCGTGTTTAAAACTGGTTTTCTTGTCTGTTGTCTCTAAGTGAACCTTAGAGCGTACTGCTATCAAGGATGCCACAAAAGACGTGTTCCCTAAGCTTATGGTCTGAAATTTATTAAAGTCTTCTGCCTTTGCTGCTCCATCTCTCTACCCCTCTATCTGTGAGTGCTCTGAAACAGTTGTCTGATTTTTTCAAGTGCTATGAAAAAGCCATTAATCAAATAAACACAAAAGCAATATGTGTTTTTTGTTACCATTCCACCATAAACAAATTTTGTTTTTTCAGTAGAACAAAATTTTGAAAGTCACTTCATGTGGACCCATGCCTGCTTCTTTCTTGCTGCAACTGTACTTCTTTGACATTTCATTTTGCTTTTTTAAAGCCTCTTCCCTGATGAACCTTCATGTGCTTGATCAGAGTCCCCTTGTGGACATCTCCCAATTTGTGCTGAGAACTTCGTGAAATATTTTGTTTTGTCCATGGAATGTGGATGCAAATTGCAGCTGGTGATTGTAGAGTAGAAGCAATGTGGTCAGCCAGGGGAGAAGCAACACGAGGTAGGGCACATGGGCCAAAAGAGAGCAACGAGGAGTGCAGGAGAAGATTGAAGCACATGGGCAACAGAGTAACACAGGTGCAGGTCTAAGAAGAGAAGCAAACGGATGAGGGAGAGCAACATGGGAAGGGGAAAAAGCACACGAGGAAGACAGCTGGAAAACAAATGTACTTTCATGGATTGCTTAAACAAAAAGATGAAAGTAGTTCCCTAAAACCGAGAAAATGAAGCATAGAAGCCAACCCATCAAACAGAGATGGTAAAGCTGCTACCATTCATTGGAAGGACAAACAGAAGATTCGCAGGCAAAACAAGGAAAGCAATCCAATAGAAAGCCAAATAAAAGTGACAGTAAGACCATCCAGTGGTATTAAATGGACAAGCTACAAGCACCTCTCTGTTCTTAATAAGGCCACTATATGTATTTCACAACGAGACAGCTTGCACTGTCTGGTAGGCACGCCCTAAAAAGGAGCTGATTTCACATGATTCTCGGGATACCACCAGGGTCTAGAAATATAAATAAAAATCCCTTGGAGGGCATTGTGGGAAGCTCCTTGCTTGGAGCAGTGAATAATTAATGGGAAGCTCCTAAAGCTCATTTATCACTCTTTTTATTATTTTTTTATTCTGGGTCCAGGACACCCAAACTTTGCATTAACCTTGGGGCCATGGGGAAAGCCCCCAGGCCCCCACGGCTCCTGCCGGCACCCCAGCCAGCACACATCCTGGGTGCCAGCAGAAGCCTGTCATTATTTTAAGCTGGGTGCCCTGGTGACCACTCGGGTTGCCCACAACATGGCCAAGGCAGGAGCAAAGTTGTGTTCACTGCCCAGGCCAGTGAGGATGGGGAATTAAATTTGTATTCCCTGCCCACACTCTCGTGGCAGGGAACAGCAGTGTGCTGGGTATGGGATTCCTGGGACATTGCTTTCATCAGGCCCTGGGCCCTGGGTTTGGCTCATGGCTCAGTGAGGAGGGCCTCATGCCCCCTTCCCATAATCATTAAATCAGCACTGAGGCTGGGTTAGGTGCATGCCCATCGCCCCATAAATTAAGCTTGTGGCTAAAGGAGCATGGGGTACCAGGAGCCTTCAGAAGGCTTTGGAAGGGGGCTGCAAGCCTCCTCCCAAAAATAATTGCCCTGATCCCCCCACCCACCCTGGCCCCCATTTTGGAAGACTTAACCCACATATTTTTCTAAAGGAACCATGGATCCTTGTGTCCTGTTACAAAAAAATATATACGTTCTTGGCATCTGGGGACTACATGGCCAAGGTATCCCTACTCTGCCCCCTTGCATGTTTTTTTGCTCTGATTACAGGACAAGGGACTAAGGGGGTCATTCTGACTCCCGCCGGCCGCGGTAACCGCAGGGCCGGCGGGAGCCGCCAGAATACCGCTGCGCGGTCAGAAGACCGCCGCGGTTATTCTGAGTTTCCCGCTGGGCGGGCAGGCGACCGCCAGAAGGCCACCCGCCCGCCCAGCGGGAAACCCCCTTCCACGAGGATGCCGGCTCCGAATGGAGCCGGCGGAGTGGAAAGGGTGCGACGGGTGCAGTGGCACCAGTCGCGATTTTCAGTGTCTGCAAAGCAGACACTGAAAATCTTTGTGGGGCCCTGTTAGGGGGCCCCTGCAGTGCCCATGCCATTGGCATGGGCACTGCAGGGGCCCCCAGGGGCCCCACGACACCCCTTACCGCCATCCTGTTCCTGGCGGCCAAAACCGGCAGGAACAGGATGGCGGTAAGGGGGTCGGAATCCCCATGGCGGCGCAGCAAGCTGCGCCGCCGTGGAGGATTCCCCAGGGCAGCGGGAAACCGGCGGTACACCGCCGGTTTCCCGTTTCTGACCGCGGCTGTACCGCCGCGGTCAGAATGCCCAGGGATGCACTGCCAGCCTGTTGGCGGTGCATCCGCGGTCCCCGGCCCTGGCGGATTTTACCGCCAGGGTCGGAATGACCCCCTAAGTCCTTGAGTCCTAAAATGGCTGAAGCTACATCTTTGTTGATGTGGTGGCAGCCAATCACATCCTATGATTTGATCTGTGGGATATGCAGATCCTCCACGGTGTGATGTATACATTCATTTTGTATCGTAATTTCTTAACAACTTCTGAATGGATGTACACCAAATCACAAAATGCACGCTGTTTGGGTAAAGATCTAACTTTCTGCCAAATTTGGTTTAGTTCCAATCAGTCGCTTTGGTTGTAGTTGCCCTTCCCCCTGCTTGGCGGATCACCCTGAAATGTTCCAGGATGAAGCTGAGGTGCATGAGGCCTTTGTTTTGGAAAGGTTAGTGAAGATTTGTCAAATGATACCAACATTATTAGCAAACCAAAAAATGTATTTCCAATGGAAACACGTTCCTAACTATAAGTACTCAGTGGTGACCACAACTGGGTAATATATACATCTATACCTATGTATCTTCAAGGTCTAAAGGTGTGTTAACAATAGTTAACCTATACTTACTGATATGCACTTGTATCTTCAATATTTTAGTTCTGAATATTTAGGCGGCAATATTTTGGCTCCACAACATTTTTTCATCTATACTTTGACATACAATTGTTTCATGTGCTCACGGGCTCCCTCTTGCTTCCTCAAAGGATTTGGGCTTTTGCAAGAAAGGGCAAGAAGTGAATCAGGGAGGAAATTGCATGTCAGTTTTTCAGAGCCTGATTACAGCACATGCATTACTAAACTCGAACAGCACTTCCAATAAATCACACATTCCCAACTTTTCTTTTCAACATACAGTTTCAGTCCTCAGGCATGGCATTCTCTCTCATTTTAACAACACAATAGTAAAATTAACCAGGCCTCTGAAGCGTTTCACGTGCAGCAAGATATTTCAAATAGAAATGTTTTACAACAGAAGAAAAAAGCGATAAACAGCATCTTAACAGGGTGGATGGTTAGCATACATTTCAAGCGTTGAGTAAGTGGTGAAATTTGATCATGTTGTTCTCAAGTCTGAGTCGTGAAATGAAGACAAATGTGTGCAGTGATGCAACACATCAAATGAAAGTTTTCATACATAAACAGTGAAAATGGCCATTCACAACAAGACAAAAACCTGACAAATTTAAATATTACATTGGCTAAGGGCTATGAGTGGTGGGAATTAAGCTATGTCCTCCGGGAGGACATGTTCCTTTAAAGCCCTGTTGATTTCCTGTATGAAGAGTCTGGCCCTTATGTTTACAAGAAGCGAGCTCTCTTTGAGGAAGCTATGTGGGTAGAAGGAGCAGAAACCTGATGAAGCATAAGATGGTTTAGCTGCCGTGAGAAGACAGTGATTACCAGATCATAAGTTGTAGTTAGGTTTAACCTGGGTTAGGATGGAAGAAATGTAGCGCATGCTAAGTCATGAGCAGCTTTGATTACAAGCATTAGTCACGTGCAGAAGACCCTGTTTCTGCAGACAGCCAGTCAGCCTGGTGGTTTCAGAAAGAAAATCGTTATGAATTATTATAATATACATGTTACCAAAATAAAGATGACATGAGAAGCCAAATGAAAAGATGGTGACCTCATGGGAAATCATATATAGAAAGATGAAAAGTGGGCATAAGACAGAGCCTTGAGGGGGTGCTGAGAGGTAGAGCTGCTACCCAGGATTGCAGAGTCCCAGGCGACTGAAAAAGTTCTGACAGCAAGAAAGGAAAAACAAACTGCTGATACTAGAGTAGGTGACAACTAAGGCGTTAAGGGAAGAAAGTCGAGGCAATCAACCACGTGAAATGCAGCAAAGATTTCGAAGAGGATGATGACGGATGATAGATGTTCGTGATGAGCTGCTGTGATGATGTTGGTTAGATGTTTAATTGCAGTCACAATGGAGTGAAATGTATGGAAAGTAGATTGTCAGGGATGAAGCAGGGTATTTAGTTACAGATACAAAGTGATGCAACTAAAGGCAATATATTCCAGTGTAGTTCAGAAGGAGGGAGCAGAGATGTGGGACAGGAGGAGGATAGGCCTCTCAGGATTTTAGAAGCTGTATAATCACTGCACATTTGAATCTCTGTAGGTATGGTATGAGTGAGCAGTTGGAAAGAGAGATAAAAAAAGGAACTCTTTAAAAGAGAATCAAGAGGTTTGATGGTTTATGAGCTGAAAGTGTCAAATACAGTACAAGAAGAGTTGACTGTTTACAGGGATGAGTTGAGCAGAACCAGAGATGATGAGGTCCAAGAATAGAGAAGAGTGAGTGAGGAATGAGGGGCCTAGGAGGGTGGAGGTGGGAAAGTAGTTAACATAGGAAAAGCTTCTCAAATTATGATGATTTTAGACAAGAATTAAGATGCAGAATCATTTGCAGAGAATAACAGTGCTGTATCAAAAGTAGGCTATAGTATGAACTAGTCTGAGGTTGTGGTGGAGAAAGTCAGTCAGTCATAGGAAGTAGAATAATTTGACATTGTCCGGAGACATGACTTTGCACTAGAGAAGATCAGCAATAGTGCACATCAACTCCACCATCTTTGTGGTTGTTTCAAGGAGTTTGGAAGCAGCTGAAATAGTTGGTATGTCGAGTTTTCAGAATGGCATGGTAGATGGTTATGGTAGGTACAAGTCTCAGAGATAACTGGACAGTGTAGGTAGGGCTTCTGTGAGTCAAAGCGACCAGTAATGAAGTCGGGGCATATTTATACTTTTTGGTGCAAAAGTGCACTAACACAGCTTCGCATCAAAAAATTTAGCACCGGCTTGCACCATTCTTGAGCGCCAGCCGGGCACCACATTTATGGAATGGTGCAAGCCAGAGCAAAGGGTAGGCTAGCATAAAAAAAAGTCATTAGCCGGCTGGGGTTGGCAGTATTGGAGAAGGGGTTTTGCACCAAAAATGACGTTAGACAGGTTAGAGTAAACAAAAATGACTCTAACGAGCCTAGCATCATTTTCTGACGCAAAATCATCCATACCACATGACTCCTGTCTTAGAAATGACAGGAGTCATGCCCACCACCCCAATGGCCAGCACAAGGGACCAGGGTCCCCTGGGCATGGCCATTGCATCCACTGACATGTAGGGGGCCATTTGAGGGCCCCCAATGGCACATTAAAAAAAAGATACTTACCTATACTTACCTGGGATGGGGTCCTCCATCCTACGTTGTTCCTCTGTTGTGGGTGGGGGTGTCCCTGGGGCCTGGGGAAAGGGCACCTGTGGGCTTATTCCATGGTGTTCCACCATGGAAATAGGCCCACAGGTCCCCTAACGCCTGCCCTGTCCCAGGCGTTAAATAGTGGTGCAAAGTAGGCTTTGCACCATTATTTGACCCCTCCTCCCCCACATGTGTGATTTTAGCACGGGGATAAATATGGGGCTAAGGCCATAGAGTCATTTTTTGCACGGAGACGCCTACCTTGCATCTCATTGATGAAAGGTAGATCTCTACATCCAAAAAAGTACTTTAACTCCATAACTTTGGCGCTAGAAGGGTCTAGCCCCAAAGTATAAATATGGAGTTAGTCTGAAGTAGTGTAAAGCTTTGAGGATTTACAAAACAAAGAAGGGGTGAATAAAGTGGTTGATGGCACGGAGATGATAATAGTTCTGTAAGTTATACTAATGTGCATAATCACTAAGGGCCAGATGTAAGTAGGTTTGGGTTTGTGATTTCCTAATTGCGAATCTTAGTGATTCACTATTAGGGAATCACAAACTGGGATGTATAACAGTGTGTTTAAACTTTGTGATTCCCAATGGGGTTGCAAATGACCTACCTCATCAGTATTCATGAAGGAGGCCACAATTTGCAACCCCATTGGGAATGACCTCACTCACAGGGATGGTGGCCTGCTGGGGACAGCAGACCACCATGTCTGTGACTGCTTTTTAAATAAAACAGTTTTTGAATGCAGCCTGTTTTCCTTAAAGGAAACAGGATGCATTTCAAACAAAAAAAATGAAAAGTTTTCTTTTTAATTTTTCAGAGTAGACAGTGGTCCGTGGGACCACTACCTGCTCTGAAAAAAGATTTTTGCTTTAATTCACAAAGGAGAAGTGGTCCCTTGGGAACCCCTTCCTGTTTGCGAATGGGTTACCACCAACTTGAAGTGGGTGGTAACTGCAATTGTTTTGTGACCACATTCACAGTCGCAAAACAATCTTATATCCCCCTGCGACTCGTCATGAGGAAGGGACACCCTTGGCACGCCCTTTCCTAATAGCCATTCACAAACCTATTTTGCAAGTCAGTAACAGGTTACAGACTTGCAGAATATGATTGTTACATGGGGAAAAGTATTTTCCTTGTCACAAATGACCCGATGGGCTGTTTGTGACTGGGCAAAGGCTTTCATACATCTGGCCTTAAGAGCCTTATTTATATATTGGTGGTAAGCATACAGCGTTGCAATGGCAACAGAGTATCCTTACCATCAATATAATTGTGCGCTCTACGAATTTAGATGCAGGAGAGAATAGTTTGGCTGCGACAGAGACTACTCTGTCTCCACCATGGCCAAACTTCTCCAACAGAGTAAGGGCAGTTGGAAAAATGGCTATATGCCTGCCTGCGCAATATCAATGGGCAGACATTTATCCATTTTTTACTGTGGATCGCTGCCAGAAAAAGCCAGCCAATAAGAGACAGTAAAAAACTAAAAATGTCTCCCTCGCCATCTCGCCAAGGGAATTGATTCCCATCGTGAGAGGGGCATGGGATTTTTTTTTTTTGAAGTTAGGAATTTTGTTTTTTTAAATAAAAGAAAAGGTTTGATACTTCATTGTGAGGCTTTGTTATGTTTGAGGGAACCCTACTGCAGAGTTCCAATACAGTGCCAGGAACCTCCTTTACTGCGGTTCCTAACTATGGGTCAAATGTCCATCTGACTAACAGGCATTTCAAAATTTGGCCTTCGGATGCTCCATCAGGGTGACGTAGCCATTTACTCCATTGCGTGGACACAATACAATCCGTCTGTCAAAATCACAATCAGCCCATAAGTAAAGACTATTATTTGTGGTATTATTTCATAGTGTTGGTGAATGAACTAGCAGATCTATAGACAATGTCTACTGGCAGGATTCCAGTAAAATATAATTGGACTCGCGCCCTTCATTAATCGTAGTGTTCCGAGTGAAGCTAATAAGAAGAGCAAACATGTTTTACCCTAAATGAAAATGACAGGTTCAACAAATTTCGAGGAGTTTTCAGTTGTAGAATGCACCCCGAGAGATGCAGATTAGCATTTCGGAGATTCTAAAATTCTTCGGTTCCACAGCAAATATAGACACTGCTGTCTAGCCAGTATCATTTTCATTAGACTACAGAAAATCACTCTGCCTCGGATTCACACTCTTGAGTTGTTTCAAAAAGTATAATACCCCGGCCAAGATAATTATCCATTCCTGCAGAAGAGAGCTTCCTGACATTGTAGCAAGGGCCCCAGGCTTGTTTTTTACATTTGAGGTGTATTGTAGAACATATTGTTCCAAAGCAGTGAACAATACTTTAGAAGATGCATATGTATATGTAAAAGAAATCCATCTTTTTACTGTGTTCCCCCAGATCTCTTTATATTTTGGACCCTTCTCTAAATGATAAAACTGGGGTGCTTGACCTTTGGAGAAACCAGTTGTACTGTGCCAACAGATGGTGCAAGCTGCACATAAGTCACATTTTAATTGTTCTCATCTTACATTTAGAGCATTATGGCGGTCATTCTGACCGCGGCGGTCGGCGGTCGCCGCCCGCCAAGCGGTTCCCGCCGAAAGACCGCGGCGGCCATTCCGGCTTTCCCGCTGGGCCGGCGGGCGACCGCCAGAAGACCGCCGGCCGGCCCAGCGGGACAGCCCCTTCAACAATGAAGCCGGCTCAGAATGGAGCCGGCGGAGTTGAAGGGGTGCGACGGGTGCAGTGGCACCCGTCCCGATTTTCACTGTCTGCTAAGCAGACAGTGAAAATCTTTGTGGGGCCCTGTTAGGGGGCCCCTGCACTGCCCATGCCAGTGGCAGGGGCAGTGCAGGGGCCCCCAGGGGCCCCACGGCACCCGTTCCCGCCATCCTGGTTCTGGCGGTGGACACTGCCAGAAACAGGCTGGCGGGAAGGGGGTCGGAATCCCCATGGCGGTGCTGCAAGCAGCGCCGCCATGGCGGGTTCCCTGGGCCAGCGGGAAACCGGCGGGAAACCGCCGGCTCCCCTTTTCCGACCGCGGCTTTACCGCCGCGGTCAGAATCGCCCAGGAAGCACTGCCAGCCTGTTGGACCGCCAAGGTCAGAATGACCCCCTATATTTGGAATGCAAGCTGTTCTTCAAATTCAGGTTCCTGATTTTATATCAGAGTAAGTCAGCTGTAAATATAATATTTTTGGGTAAATTGAAAATGTTTTAGACTGTTAGCACTATTAAATCAAAAATGGGCTTAGAAGCCATGCTTATTCGTGTGGTATTTTACAAAGTGGCTTTTTGTCTTAAAAGCTATGTTTTCACACTTAACTTGTGCATTGCCACCTCTGAACTGTTGGTTTAATCCATTTCCTCCAGGAGGGCCAACTGTAGCAAACAGATGATCGCTTTTTTCCACAACTCGGTCTCCTTGGGAGAGGTAGACAACTGACCATTTTAAAGCTATTTCTGAAAATAGACCTTCCTGTGTAACCAACTCCCAAATTCGCATCAGAAGGTACTATACCACTCCTTCCTGTGAAAGTTAAAAATATTGCAGCCAAATAGGAACCTTTCTTCAATGACAGGCAGCTATGTGTCTAGAAGGCTGTAGTGTTAATGTGAACCCCTGAGATTAGACTGGGCTGATTGTGTACGAAGGTGAGAGAGAACAGTCTAAGCCAAGCTGTGAGCTGACATTTTGTACGGTCTTAACCCGGGGGTACTGTAGGAAGGGCACGGTGTTTCTGTTAGACTTAGGCCCCTGTGTGGCATTGGAACTCAATCTCATTGAACCAAAGTTAAGGCAAAATATGTATGGGAACCTTAGCTGGAAAGACTTATGAACTTTCACCAATCGACCTGATTTCGGTCTTTTAAAACTGCTGCAACCTCACTTCTAGGGAAGAGAGAACAAGACAGAAGAAAAAAATTAGATGACCTGCTCTATACTGGCAAATTTCCCATCTGCCTAATAAAGGACCATGGAGAGGAGTCTCCAGTTTTATCCTGATTCTCTGGGCCTGAAGACTGTTATGCGGGTTAGAGCAGCTAGCCTACTGCCGGCTCACAAGGACAAAGGGGCCCCAAGCCCTAGCTCAGGGACCCTGCCTCCTATAGAACTTCTCTCTTGATGGTAGGAGAATAAGGAGGATCCAGAAAAGAGAGCTCTGCATTTGGGAGGACTAAAAAGCATCAAATCGGTGGCAAGTGTGAGCTGGTGGAAAGCTGGCACTCCCTGTGCCCTAGTAGTATTCTTCAATTTGACAGAGCCTTAAACTATTGACAAGTAGCTTTCACAGATGGGCTGGTGCAGATCTACAACTCTGTCCCCGATGGCTGGCATCTAATGTCCTCCCTGAGTGTGAGGCACTTTTCTGGCAAGAAGCACTTTTATCCGCCTCAAAGAGTTAATTATCAGTTTCACTCCATGAAAATGATGATCCTCTAGTTGCCACTGATTACTGCCAGTTGCCCATGCCGAGTTCAATCAACAATATATTTGCTGGGATGTTATCACATCTCATTAACAAGGTAGATGCAAAAGATATCCCCCCTCTCACTCCGACTAGCATTTACAGAAGCTATTCTACCCAAATAAAGGGCCTCATTAGGAGTTTGGTGGACGTTTTTCTCCGGCTGCTGAACTTCCGAGGGGGAGGTTGCCTCCACACTGGCTACCTCCCCGCCAGACCCATTAAGAGTTTCCCGCTAGCTTGGCAGGTGGAAACCTCGATTTCCGCCCGCCAGCATAGCGGGAAACAGGATACAGCATTGTTTCCAGCTCAGAATCGAGCCTGCGGCAACGCTGTAGCCAGCAGGGTGCACCAGCATCCTTGCAATGTTCAGTGCCTGCAAAGCAGACCGTGAACATTGTAATGGTGCTGGGCAGGGGGGCCCCTGAACTGCCCATGGCAAGTGCATGGGCAGGGCTGGGGTCTCCCTGTCACCCCCTGCCCCTGTTCTACGCCAACCTTTTCATGGTGGGTGTTGCGGTGGAACACCCACAGCAACATCCATTTTGTGCGCCTTCCACGCTAAGTGATGCATGTGAAAGGGCCATATTTACAATGCAGCGTTAAGCCTTGTAAATATAGTGAAGGGCATTGAGCCACGGGAGCGTCGCTAAAAGTGACGCTTCAGTGACGTAAGTGCCTCGTAAATGAGGCCCCTAATTTGCACCTTACAAAAACCCTGAATGAAAATAAAAGTAATGTGCTGGGTTATGTTTGAAATTCTGCCTGAAGATACAGCTGGGCATGGCTATTATTCCGCACGTGTTGAGCCCACAGGGATCCGATTACAGGCCGCCATTTTGAGATCACTTCCCTTATGTACCCCTGTGCTCTGCCTTTATGCAGAGCATAACCCCATGAGCAAGGCCATCTGATTTACTGCCAGTTAATGGCTGCACCGTTTTCATTTTTTCAGTTTTTTTGCACGTACTTAAATCTCTGTCAGATCAGAAGGCTCAAGTAACACACTCGACGGCCATTTACTCTCTTATTTACGGAGCATTAACTAAAAAGCTGACACTTGTAATATATAATCACTTGCCCCCGGGCTTTGGCAGCAATTGAAACAACATGTCGCTGAGATAAAATAATTGGCATTTTACTGACTTTTTAATGCACTGTCTTTCCAAGCAAGACACCTGGTTTCAGGAACACAAAAGCGCCCATTCAGAATTATTGTCTGCTCTTTTGTTGTGCAGAGGTAAGCCGGGGCACCGCGCATTCTTCCAGGAAAAGCAGTCGTCCCCTTTAGGTGCTGTAAACAGACGCTGCCAGGAATCCAGTTTTCTTTGGCGAACCCTGCTGTGCCTTTTGAAAGATGTTCGTTATTTGCCGTGTGGGAAAAACACAAAACTGAGATGCGCGGGCTAATGCGTGTTTCAGTGACGAATATCAGACATGGGCTAAATGTTTCAACAAGAACTTGATTTAATATGGATTTAATGTTCAGGAGTGATCTAATAAGGTGGTTGGAGAAGGTAGCGTTATCTGACGCCCGTTTGGAGCACATTAATGAATATACTACCCTCTTGGATGCTAAACTGAAAAGTGCAACGCTATCTAGCGTATAGAGTGGTATTTCCGAAGCGCCATTTTAGGGGTTAATGGCGGGAATAGGGGCATTTTGTGCTGTGCTTATGCAAAATGCACCTGCAAATCTTGGGTGTGTGGGTATGCAGAAGGTGTGTGGGTATGTAGACGCAATTACCCAGCCTTGAAAGACACAGACAACTATTAAGGGCAAAGGCTGCACTAAGTGGCCAACTCACAGTAACCTCTTAACTGTCTTATTGGCGTATCCGTACATAAATGGCGTACCCACTTTACACCCTTGCAATACAGGTATATGTCATGGCACATTTTTTTTTTTTTTTTTTTACTAAGCATTGATACTTATTAAAAGTAATACATAGAATGCATTAATAGTAATTTAATTATATTTTATGACAAGCATTTTTCCCAATCTATTTTATTATTTTCATGTTAACAGTTACATTTGACATCATCTCCAAAGAGATCGATGTCGTTTTACCGCATATATTGTGCATACATCAGTGCCCTACAGTCAGTTTAGGAGAATGGGAAGTTAAACAGCCTCGCAAAGGTCAGAACAAACCATACATAAACCATAACAGAACATAATATGCAGTGCCTCCCGTGGTCCATTAGTTTTATAAAATGCAAGAGGAATATATAACAGTCGGGTCTAGTTCAATGAGAATCTTTCTGTGCCTACAATTCAGCGCCTTGAGGCCCTCACGGGTGATTTGCCGCACTTTACAAATCCTCGATTTATTTATTTTATTTATGAGAAAGGAAAAGAAAAAAAAGACTGAGAAAAACAAATAAGCTCCAATAAAGGAAGGGCCCTCTTCCACACCTAAACACCCCTGAGGAACATAGTAAATCACAAGCTCATGTTCAGGGTCACTGGAATTATGCGATTCTGTGGCCACTGCAATTTTCGGATAATTATGGACTTGCCACATAATACATCATCTGCTGAATATTCTGCAGATTTTAACCCAAAAAAATTGGTTCTAGCTCAAATGGATCCAAAGTTACAAAAAATATGGTGAGTCCAGTTACTGGGCACAGAGGGCTTTCTGCAAATGATGACTGGTCATCTTTCAGTTGCTTATTGCTGTATTTGGGCATGGACATCTTGAGTATTTTGTGGGCCCTGGGCCAAACGTGTTGTGGGGGCAGTTGTTAGGAGGGGCTTTGAATTTTTGATCCAGTGTCAGCTCTTTCATGCACTCTTTGGCCAGGTCACTGACAGCTCACAGACGCACTTATCCAAATTACAAATGTGTTTACATCTAATATTCAGGGTAGTGATGTGTGTTTTCAATATTGTGATATAGCAGTAGCACACTAATATTACTGCAAATAATATCTGCAACCAACGGCGATTTCTCATATGTGAGATTAATTTTTTACCTAAAAGGAATGTTTTTATGGATGTAGTGTAGTGGTGAGAAACAAACAACGTTTCTCCGCAAAATGCCTATAATAGACTCCCTCACATCACTGGCATAACTCGTATTCAAGATAATTGAAAGGAAAATGGTATTTATAACAATCTACAGATCAGGATTTATAAAGGCTGCTAATCACCCAATAGGGTATCCAGGTGCTAGCAGGTCCCCGAAGGTTCATTCACACAGTTAGGTCATGAGGGCCCTTCGGAATTCTAGATGTGAGGTGATGGTTTGAAGATGTGTGGGGAGGCTGTTTCAGGTCTTTGTTGCGATGTAGGAGAAGGACCATCCTCCACTTCTGCTTCGGTTGATGCGGGGAGTGTGGGCAAGTGACAGGGAGGTGGAGCGTAGTCTTCTCGATGGTTGGTGGAACTTGAGGCAGTGGTTAATGTAGGTCGGTCCTTGGTTGTGCAGAGCCTTGCATACATGGCTCAGCAGATTGAAATGGCATCTCTTCTGCACGGGGAGCCATTGGAGTTGCCTGAGGTGTTCTGTATGGTTTGAAGTGTCTGTTGGAGGTGTTCGGTGATTCCTACGTAGAGAGCATTGCCATAGTCGAGGCGGCTGGTGATGAGAGCCTGTGTCAGAGTGCGTCTCGTGTGTAAGGGTTGCCACTTGAAGATCTTACGTATCATGCACAGAGTGAGGAAGCAGGCAAAGGAGACTATGTTGGTCTGTGATTTTATGGTGAGTAATGTTATCCACTATGATTCAGAGGTTTCTGTCATGATCGTCAGATGTGCATCCTAGGTCTGATGGACTCATTCCATGGGTTGCTGTTGTTGCCGAAAATCAGTAGTCCGTCTGTCTGTTAGGGTGGATGCAGGGTTGAGACAGGTCTCAGTGAGGAAGACGATGTTGGGTGCAAGGATGGTGATTAGGTCCCATAACTCGGTGGATTGCTTGTCACACCTACACCCTCTATGTTTTAATAAAAGTTAATGTTATATTAATTCATACATTCAGAAATTATTTTTTAACTAAATCATATTTTTTTAATTACTAGAGTTTTTAACATTAATTTATATTTATTTACATTTCATTTAACTATTTTATACAATTTAGTTTTATCCAACATTATTACTTATGGGGTTTAATTTTAAGTCCCTATGGCCACTATTTTCTATTGAAGGGTGTTGAAGTACCTTGTGCAGGACTTATTCCAGCTCTGAGCTGGAGTAATGTACTATTCTCTGGGTCCCTTTTGGTAGTAGTAAATTAAGAAGTGCAAATTGTGAATAGCAATGGGCGTACTCTTTTGTGGGTGTGTGCAAGTTGCTTCTTAAATCCCCCCTAAACTTCACTAAACCCCTCTCTGCTTCTCCCTAAAACCTTCCCATATAGTAGTAAACATGTCCCTTCTCCAACAACCACTCCTCTTGGTCCATCCCTTATTTACTACAAACATACATGTGTGAAGATCTCCCCATGGAAAATATAAGAGAGGTTGAGGTGGAGATTTACACTTATAGGTTTGTGAATAGCATTTTCTGGTACGTTAGTAGGGCTGTTATCCTACTATTTAGCACACTACCACATGCAGTTTGTGAATAGGCCTAATTAGGTCTTGTCTTTGCCACCTACCAACCATGTTTTGGCTTTGCTACAGTTTTTTTCCATTCACCATGCATCTGCGTGAATGCACACTGGCCATATTGTAATGCAGTTCAAAGAAAACAAGCAAGCTTGATTACAAGGTGGCTACTATGAATGTACGACAATGCCCGGTGGCCATTTTGTCATGGACTTTTTTAATGTTTTTGTGAACCTCCATTGCAACACTGTCACTGTGCAAGTAAGCACATATATGGTCTCCATCCTGTAATGGAGTTTCAAAAAACATCAAAAGCTCCATTACAAAATAACCACTGTGCATGGGTGCATGCACAATGGGCACATTTTACTGGAGTTCTTATTTTTTTAAGCTCTATTAAAAGATTAGTGCCATATATTCACACAAATACACGGTGGCCATTTTGGGATGGTTTGTCTTTGCAAATGCCTGTGAAGCAATTCATTAAGCATTAGCAATGGAAATGCTTCACCCACAGGTAGCAACTTCAACAATCACTAGGACGTCAATGATACACAATTGTATTTGAAGGACTCCTGGGGTCCAGACATCCAATGTTTGAAACACTCAATTTCTGTGCAGGATTTGACCACCTTACGTTCTGTTCCTTGTAGCTGTTTTGTAGCCAGCCGTGCCCTACGACTTTCTGCCCTTGTCTCAGTTTGTAACTCCTTTATTGAATTATATATAGACTGTAACATTTCAGAATCCGTGTGTCGATCATCTAATGCATGGGTTGGGCCATATACCAATTCATCAGCCATCTTAGGTGCCTTCTAGGAAGAATGAGTCTCTATTGCACTCACAAGATCTGTGCCTGAATAGTCCCATTTGAGGGCTTTCCGGGTCTGGACGGAGGGCTCTAAATTATCTCTACTGCTAGGGACCAGCCCCTTACTTTTCTGCCGCCGTCGCCGCACCGTGGTCTCTGCGAGGGACAAAAAACTGGCAGATTCAGAAGAAACACTATCTCTACTTTCACTTCCCCCTAGATCACTGTTAGTAGAGTCTGAGTCCTCTGTTAAAGAATAGAATTTGTCCCCTCCATCTTTGGACACTTCTGGTACCTTTGCAGGCGCCTTTAAAAAAGCTCCTTGCATTAGTAGGGGTGGAAAACGTCCCTGTTCTTGGGACCCGAGTTGAAGATTCCCTTCATGGACCGTATATGCCTCTGCATCCTTTGGCCTTACAGACTCTCCTCCCCCCTTGAGCACCACACTCTCATCGACTTTTGAGAACATAGAGATTTGCTCCCCGTCTGAAGGAAGGTCCTTCTCTTGACTTCTACCCTCAGGAAGTGCTTCCACCGCTCTATCTTCCATCTGTTTCATGCCTTCTGTTGATCGCGTTCCTACTTGGGGGGGGAGAGAAATGCGCAAGATTACCCTCTTGCATGCCTTCCTTCCAAAAGCCCGTAATTATAGGCTGTATTTTCTTTCCTCCGGGTGGAGATATTAGAGGGGCATTGCTTTTGACTTCTCTACTTGTTCCCATAGCCTGTTTCCCGCTTATTTTCCCAAGCGTTAGGGTTGGTCTTTTGCTACCGGGGACCATTTTGCCACTTGATTTTTTAGCCCGGGCACCTCATGTTCCTTCGCCTTTCTCCCCAAGATTTCGACTAGTTTTTGGTGCCATGACAATGAAAAGATTGCGAATAATTAAATCACAAGTTCTTGGCAAGCGTACTAGCCCAGTTTGCGCGCTCAACAGCAGCACGCCAAAGGTTTTCCAGGAGCAGAAATTCACAAACTTCAAGTAGGTTTGGCTATACATACCCTAATGGTTGACCCAATTCAATTCCTGAGCACAGCTTTTAAACAGGATACTTAAAAAAATCCTTGCTCCTACAAGCCCCTTAGCTCTAGCTTAGCAATCAATCAATTACTACTTTTTAGCAATGTCCATGGTCCCATGCCTATGATGTCCATACATAATGCACTATACCAGAGCCAACTCACACAAAAAGAGAGGGGGGGCTGGTCCCCTCAAAAAAGTATAGCGCAGTCCTTACAGATCCTCTACCACAGACCCAGTACCTGGTTACGTTTATGGCCCAGCAGCTTCCCGATATCTTCCGGGGGGGCTTGTCCTTCTGCTCTCTCACCCTCCTGCTTCTTCTTTACATCCAGGAGCAAGGGAGAACACGGGCCCCCAAGCCTAGCCGATGATAATGATGCTGGCAGTATATACAGATGTATGCAGAGCAGAGTCCACTCTAATCCCAAAAACAAAAAAAGGAAAGAAAAGGGAAGCTCCAAGAGAACATGCCAACAAGCCGGTACTCGCCAGTACAAGCCAAGTGCTGGCGCCAGACGCGCCCCAGCCTTAGCGTGCAGGGAATCCCAAAAATATGAGCAGAGTGACGAGGCGGCGGCGTCTCCGCAGCCTCGCTCGCTCCGCTCGTAAAAAACTTGGAAAGCCTCGGGCACCAAATGGGCTCCTATGCGCCCTCCAATACAAGCAGAAACCCGGGGGGGCAGCGCTACTCCGCGCTGAGGAGCCTGCTCTCTCCCTTCCGCTTGAGTTGGCACCGGAGGTGGGCGTGGAGTAGCGCGGGCTATGCTGACGCCATCTGCCTCCGTTGTCTATAGATTTCCAGTGTGGAGTGATAACCTGAAAACCAATCGCAAAGAGAAGATCCACCAATTTCCCCCGCAATTTATTATGAGACCAAAGATTATCTAAAGTGCCTACAAATAAAACAGCTAAGGAAAATGGAGAATTAGGCCCTAATTATGACCCTGGCGGTCTGACGGTCGCCAAAGCATTGGCCCGACCGCTTTGGCAGTGGTCAGACCGCCACATTATGACTGTGGCTGTTGGGCAATGGTCGGACCACCAGCACTGCCAGTTTTCCTCCACTGGAGGGACTGGCGGTTCTAACCTGCTGGGGCAGCCTTGGGGATTACGACGTCCCTCTCCGCCAGCTTTTACATGGCTGTTGTACCGCCATGTAAAAGGTGGAAGAGACAGGGTGCGGGGGCTGCATGGGGGCCCCTGCACAGCCCATGCACTTAGCATGGGCCCCCATGCATGCATGGGCCGTGCAGGGGCCCCCATGGCCAGCCCCGTCACGCTTTTCACTGTCTGTCTACCAGACAGTGAAACGTGCGATGGGTGCAGTTGCACCCTATGCACTGCAACATTTCTGTCAGCTCAATTATGAGCTGACGTCAATGTTGTGGGGTGTTCCCCGCTGGGCCAGTGGGTGGAAACACAGTTTCTGCCTGGTGGCCCAGTGGGGAACTCCTAATGGGGCCCACAGGAAGGGGGCCGCACTGGGGGCAACCTGACCACGGGTTTTCAGCGGGCCCGCCAAACTCTTAATAACCCCCTTAATGTTCATTATTATATTAGATATACGTGCCCACACAGGATCCCAAAATTTACACAATTTAGAGCATTGAAAGAACATATGTAAATAGGTTCCAGAGCTTTTATTACAATGCCAGCTAGTTTCATGTTGTGATAGTTTAAGTTTAAAAATATGTACAGGGTCAAAATATAGCCTGTTGTAAAATAAAAGAAAGTTTGCGTAAGGTTGGCTGTGCATGCAGTATTGTGAATTTTCTCCCACATTTTCTCCCAAAAATTAGTTGTCCAATTGGTTTGCAAATCAGATTCCCATGTAAGTTCAGTTTTAGATTTAGGTCTAGCGAATGGAATATGTTTCAGCATTCCATAAATAAGAGCAGCTTTGGAAGGGGTGGTAATGAAAGGGGAGTTGGTCTGTATGCCTTGATCCAGAGTAGTGGAGGATAAAATAGAACTAAGTGTGGCTGAGAGTAAAGGTTGTAAATACTGATATTGTTTAATACACTTAGGTAGAAAATACAAATATTGGGAAATATTCTCAAAAGAATGAACCACATTTGTATGTAGAAGCAACTGAGAGACTGCAACAAAGCCTCTAATGGACCAATCCCACCAATACAGTATTCTTCCTTTCTTTAATATCCATTTGATATACCAAATAGGACTTTGAACAAAGTACTCATAAGAAGATGGATGATCTGACAAATACGGCTTGAATAAGGAACAGGAGTGAGAAATAAGTGAAGGTATCCAATTCCTTGAAGGACGAGACATATAAAGAATGTGCTTATGAGAAAATGGGTTTTACAAACATAAAGAAGAATATCATCTCCATATGCTGTAAATGTAATGTGAACATCATCTAACTGAAACCCAGAAATATCATTAGAGTGCTTTAACCTATCCAAAAAAGGTTCAAGGGCTACGATAAATAAGAGAGGTGACAAAGGGCATTCTTGCTGTGACCCACACAATAGAGGAAAGTATGAAGACTGAATGCCATTAACCATGACAGAAGAATGAGGTGATCAGTAAAGTAGAGGTTAATTGTAAAATTCGAGGACCCAAGCCATTCCAACAAAGTGCATGTATGAGAAATTGCCAGTTAACTCTATCAAAATCTTTCTCAGAATCCAAGGTTATTGGCACAATAGAATAATTAAGCTTAGTGGCCTTACTAAGAACATTAAGAAAGACCTGTGAGTTATCAACTATATTCCTATTCTTAACAAACCCCGATTGTTCAAAACCCACAAGATCAGGAGTATGTGCAGTTTTAAACTGCCATTTCAACCTGGCAATTGCACCCATTTGCAATGCCTAACCTTCCTTTTTATTATATGTACATCACCCTAGGTAGGCCTTGGTTAGCTCAAGGGGAGGGTGCAGTGTATTTAAAAAGTTGGACATGTACTTTTAAGTTTAACATGTCCAGGTATTGAAAAACTCTGAAGTTCGTTTTTTACTACTGCAAGGCCTATCTCTCCCATACGTTAACATTGGGATTGCCTTAAAACATCTTTTAAGTGTAATTTCCAATATAGCCTTAGAACCCGCCGTAGCGGGCTCTACCGGCTATTAAAGGCCCGCTTCCCGCGTTAAATGCCTGAGCCGAAGGCGAGGGCATTTAACAAGGGAGAGGGACTTTAATAGCCGATAGAGCCCGCTACAGCGGGTTCTAAGGCTATTAGAACATTCTGCCACTCAGGGCAGAATGTTCTATCAACAAAAAAAAAAATTCACGGAGCCCGAGGGGATTAAAATCCCCTCGGGCTCCGTGAGGCTTTGTTCACAGCTGTTGCTGTGAACAAAGCGAACATTAGAATGTTGGCGCTGCGGGCTTTTACCGGCCAGTAAAAGCCCGCAGCACTCCATTGTTTTCAATGGAGCCCCCAGCATTCCAATGTTCTAATTGGGAAAAGATAGAAAAAAGGAGGTTGGTGTCACTTGACTCACAATTTTAAATCACAACTTATCGTGAAATCAAATGTTAAATGTTAAGTCTGAAAGGCCACTTTTAGAAAGTTGGTATTTTCTTACTTTAACCACTATGTGCCTCTGCTTGTGTCTGAATACAAGTCTGGGGTAGATGACAGCTGGGCTTTGTGCATTCCCTCTAGACAGTCACAAACAAAGGGAGCTTTGGTGTGACATTTGCTGATGGGTCTTCCTGGGCTAGATGGGAGGCAGGCGCTGACACCTGAATAGGGCTGTGCCTCTCCGCACACAAAGGGCTGCATACCCCCCTGTAGAGTGGCTGGAGCCAGGGAAGCAATGGAATGGAGTGTGTGATCTAAAAAGGCCTTTTTTACGTTTCCCCCACTTCTAAGGCACATTTAGGTTTAAGTACTAGACCCAAGACCCACCAGATCAGACTTCTGCTGGAACAAAGGATTTTCTGCAAGGAAGAAGGACTGTTGTGCTGCCAGGAGGGACTGCCACTCTGCAACTGCACTGCTGTGTTGGCCTACTGCTTTCTGTGTGCTGTGTTGTAGGAGGGACTGCCACTTTGCTACTTGTTGGCTTGCTGCTTCCAACCTGGAGTGAGCAGGACTGGGTCTGTTCTCTAGATCCTTGCACTCAAGATTCTCCAAGGGCTTGTTTGCTTGTTCCATGTTCACAAAAGTCTCAGGGCCATAACAGACTTACCTCACAAAATGACTGCTGTTAGACTTGGCTAATCCTTGGTCCAAGCCTACTGGATTTGTCCATGATACATCTTGAGCATCTTAGAGTGTGCCTGTAGCCATTTTACAAAGACATGCATGCCAACTGAAAACTCCCCATGTCTGCATTGCCAATCGCAGACTGTCATGGGTACCTGTTTTCCCCGAAGCTGCACTGCCGAAAGCAGTTCAGCACGGCTCGATACACCTGGCATCCATTAGAGGTGGGAGGGCCAATCACTACGTGGCTTTGTTCCTCAGGTTGACCTCCCCCAAGAGAGACCACCATGCCTACCCTCTCTGCCTTTAAACAGCTGCATCGGACTCCAGAGTGCCTTGTCCCTGTATCACTGAAGCGGGTGGAAAGGTACTGTGCATGCCGACCTGTGCTCACGCGGGAAGCCCAAAGCCAAGCAATTAAGCCAAATCAGCTTGTTATGACATTCTTCCCTTAATACCTTTTAGAGCACTGTCTTCACACTTTGACATTGGAGAAAACCCTTTTTGCCTTCCTCTACCCTATCGTAAATGACCCAATCAACGCTAGTGTGTTCTCAGCACTATGATTGCATACCTTCATAACTTGAGATATATTTATTGGATTTTTGTTGTTTTGGTCACATTTTACTAAGATACTCTATATTTTTCTAAACTGGTATGGAGTCTTTTTTTTGTTGTATCTTTCATTGTGTTACTGTAATCAAGTTTTGTACAAATACTTTACACATTGCCTCCTAAGTTAAGCCAGACTGCTGTGTGCCAAGCAACCAGAGGGTGAGCATAGGTCAATTTAGAGTGTGTTTCTGACTTCCCCTGAGTAGAGTGGTGGTCCCTACTTGGACAGGATGCATATGCCTGTCAACTAGAGACCCCATTTCTAACAGAGGGATTTTATACATTATATTTGAATATGAAATTACAGAATCTATAGACTCGCTGTGGTGTGAACAAATGTAGCATTTCATCAGCAAATCAGAGCACATCAAAAACAAATCTCACATTGCCTTACCTCTCAAGCATATATGAATGATTATTCAGCTTACTCTTTGCTAATGTAATCCAGAGATGTTATAACACAACTAGATTCATCAACAGTGTGTCTGGTTTAGAGCTGCAACAGTATTGAGCTACCTTTCTTGAACTCCAAGTTAGCAAACAAAATGATAAGGCCAGCCTGATCACAGTTCTGAGCAACCTAATATAAACTTATTATTGAACTATCACCCATTACCTTCCATTGAGTAGCAGGTTGAAACAGATTCCACCCTCATGAGCTTTAGTGTTAAGTGGACATTAGCATTCTGTTACAGACTTATTTTTGAGAGTTGTATCTCAGCTCCAGAAAGTATTAGAAACTTTAGATTTATTTTGGAGACGGGTACATTATATTACATACTTTTTCCTACTCTAAACAAAGGTTTATTTTGTACTTATATATAGTTGTGAGTGGACCAGTTTCATTGTATGAAATTACTGTATCATACCGTAACATACTGAACCTGAGTTCCAAACCTGCTACTCTTCCTAGCGTAAGCTTTGACCGTTGGCTCAAACTCTTATCTAAGGGTGAAGATTCTATGTAGAGTACTTTGTAAATTCAGTTGAAGTGAAATACTGCTCATGGCCCTTTGTAGGAAATTGGGTTACTGGATAGAGGGGTGAAACCCTACTCAAGTAGCAAGTATAACCTCTGTCAAGGTGAAACACAAGCAAATCCCCACATCAACCTGTGCTTAAACTTCTGGTAGCATGGCACAAAAGCAGTGAGGCTTAACTTAGAGGCACAGTGTAAACTATTTATGCAGCACTACAAACAGTAATAAAGTGAGGACACAAAACAAGAAAACTCCAAAACTAATTTAGAAAAGTAGAGTAAAAAATAATAAATAATTTGAGACCAAAATGTCAAAACTCTAATCAGTAGAACCGGAGTTATGCAATTTCAGTTTTCAGTAAAAACAGTGCCTATAAGCCCAAGGTGTGCTGGACTAAGATAAAATCACAAGTTCAGGCCAACAAAAATGGAGTGTGGGCCAGCTACAGGGACCAAATTAGGCCAGCTGAACAAAGGTAACATACATTCTGGTTGCAGAGCGATGTGACATCCCGAATCAAGGAAGCATCACGCAGCAGGGCAATGCAAGGTCCTTATGTAGAGATGCATCACAGAGTGGCGGTTCTGAGGACGCTGCGGCAGTGGTGGTTCTGAGGAACTGTAGTGCTGATGCAATGTCTTGCGTGGAGATGCATCACACAGTGGAAGTTCCAGGGGGGTGCAGGGTGCAATGCGTAGGCCTGTGTCTGAGATGTGTTGTGAGGCGGTTCCGATGTGGAGTCTTGTGAGGCAATAATTCTTGCTGCATTGGTTCTGCTGGGACCACAGATGGGCTAGCAAAGCACCTTCAGGTCCAATTACAAGGGTCCCAGACTGGGGCACAGAACTAACAGCTGGTAGAGAGCAGGTGTTGGGTTCAAGGTCGATAGAGCCTGTTCTGTCCATGAGACTCATATCAAGAGGCCAGCCAACTGGCCCTTGCAGTCACTCTGCTGGACCTAGGTTCAAGATGCAGGTCCAGTCCTTCACTCAGGTAGCAGGGCAGCAGTGCAACATCGGAACACCAGTCTTTTTTGCACAGCAACACAGCAGTCCCTCTGAGTCTTCCACAGGTCCAGAGGTATACTGAAGAATTGGATGTAAGGGTCCATTATTTATACCTGGTGCTCACTTTGAAGTCAGTGAAGGTTTTGGAGGTTTCCACAACCAGAGGTGCTTGCAATTGACTGTCTTCATGCCATGGCCCCAGGTTGTCTGGGGTCACAATTGACTAGTGTCAGACCCTTGGTGAGTGGGGCCAGGCCGAGCCTTTGTGATGTGCAAGTGTGGTAGGTTACAGCTCCACATTCTCATCAAGTCAGAGATGACCCATCCTGCTCACTGTCAATAAACAATACACAAAGACCAACTTCAAGCTACATCTAGTCACATAACCCAGGATACAGGCAGCAGACATCAAATAGTTTGGACAAGAAAATTCCAACTTTCTAAAAGTGGCATTTTCAGAATTGTGACTTACAATCCAACTTAATATTAAAGAGGGCTTCAAATTACAATTGTTTAGACACCAAACTTGACATTCCTATCTGCTCTCAATTGAAAGTTATCACTTATTAAATGTAATAAGTTAACTCAGGGTTATTCAATAGGAGAGGTGGGCCTTGCAGTAGTGAAAAACAATGTGAGAGTTTTCACTACCAGGATATATAAAAATTAAATGTACATGCCCAACGTTTGACTACCCTAGGGGTAACATATGTATTAAAAAGAAAGATTTGGGCCTGGCAAAAAATGTTTTTTGCCAGGACAAATTGTCATTTTAAAAGTGTGCAGGTTGCAATGACAGGCTTGAGACATGTTTAAAGGGCTATTTAAGTGGGCAGCACAATGCGTGCTGCAGGCCCACTAGTAGCACTTCATTTACAGGCCCTGGACACATGCAGTACCACTTACCATGTGAATTAAATGTGCCAATTGGGTATAAGCCAATGTATACATGTTTAAGGGAGAGAGCACAAGCACTTTAGCACTTGTTAGCAGTGGTAAAGTGTGTGGAGTCCTAAAACTTAAAGCTGGAGTCCTAAAGCCAACAAAAACTAACTCAGTCAAAACAGGAGTCTGGAAGACAAAATAACGGGGGCAAACCATGCCAAGGATGTCATGTCCAACACCCTTAGACACAGTACTGAACAACAGTACTCACCATAGATATCACCAAGTAACCGCTAGGTGTCCCTTGTGAAATATACAGGGTTTAAAAACGTGACGAGTGCCACTTTTCAGCTTTTACTACTTGTCCATTGCCTTTTGGTTTTGCCGTCTGCAGAGGTATTGTATCTAAGGAGAGGTTTGCATGTCAGAAACGCTGTCCGCTTGTCAGTTCATCAATACTTACTGATAAACACCCCCGAATGACAGGCTCGGATTTCCTTTCATCTGATAACTTTATGGGCTGATGAATTTAGCAAGAAGCCAATCACGTTTCTACGGAAAAAAAACCTCTTATCTTGTAATATCTTATTCACATCAGGACTTTGCCACTGAAGGTTTTTTCTTTCACGAATCGCAAATAGAAAATAAAACAATGTGACAAAAAGGAAAAACTGTGAGGAATGTGTAGCACCCATCACACAATGTAATACTTTTTTATTCAATTTATCCGTTATAAGGACAATATTATTAGTGACCTACTTTACATTGGCAAAAAGTGTCACTATATTTTTTAGCCCATTTACAGCAATGTACTACTTCAGTAGCCAGGTTAGTTGCTCCATGTGAATATGAAGAGTCATTTCCAAAAGAGGCAAATACTTGCAAATGCAGGCAAGTAGGACCTTTAATACAGAATATGATTGCAGAAAACATTTCCATCACAGAATGTCATGAGGATCCTTCTTTCTTGTCCTGTGCATGAGGGAGATAAAAGAAACTGGCGTATCAGTACTGATGCGCCAGTTTGCTTGCGTCGCCTCTGCCCCACCTAACGACACCATGTGTGTGATGTATTTATAATACGGTGCACCATGGCAGTCATTAGGCCAATAGCATCATAGTTTTTACGCTATTATGGTGCTTTGCTCCACTAGCGTCAAAAATGTTGACGTAGTGGAGCGAAGTGCAAGAAAGCCCATAGGTTAATATGGGTGCGTCATTTTAATGCCTGCTCTGAGCAGGCGTTACAAATGACGCCAAAAATGGTGCAGTGTAATCTTGTAGATTTCACTGCGCCATTTTTGTGGGCCTAACACCGGAATGCCCCTCTTATATACATTATGCCTGACCCAGGCATAATGTGGCGCAAGGGGTCGCAAAGTGGGGCAATGCATACATTGCACCACTTTGTAAAAATGGAGCGGCGAAAATTGTCACATTGAGGCACATTAGCGTTAAAAAATGATGTTAGTGTGACACAAGGAGGTGCAAGGGCCTTGTAAATCTGGCCTTAGGTTTGCACTCATCTAGCTGAAAGGTACACATGTGTGAATGCAAGGAAAATGAGAGAATGGCGGTGATCAGGAAGTCAAGGAGGTGAACCAAACAATCTTGAACCAACCAAGATCCAGTTTGCTCGTTATGCCAGAGCACAAGATCTTCGCAATGTAAACACTGCCCACTTGCATAGAACTAGAAATCCACACGGATCCTTCTGGATTTGAAACTTAGGGCCAGATTTAGCAAGGTCTGAGATTGCGACTCGGAAATTGCGAGTCGGTGCGACTCGCAATTCCCGAGTCGCAATCTCGGATGCAGAACGGGGTCGCAAGGACCCACCTCATTAATATTAATGAGGTGGGTCACATTTTGCGACCCCATAGCGAGTCCCTGCACTCACAGGGATGGTGGCCTGCTGGAGACAGCAGACCTCCATGTCTTTGCTTTTTTAATAAAGCAGTTTTTTTTTTTAATTGCAGCCTGTTTCCTTAAAGGAAAACGAGTTGCAATACAAAAAATAATGAAACCATTTGGTTTAATTTTTTCAGAGTAGGCATGGTCCATTGGACCACTGCCTGCTCTGAAAAAATATTTTTAGCGACATTCACAAAGGGGAAGGGGTCCCGTGGGGACCCCTTCCCGTTTGCGAATGAGTTACAACCCACTTCAAGTGGGTGTTAACTGCGAATTGCTTTGCGACCGCTTTCGCGGTCACAAAGCAATTCTGCATCGCGGTGCGAGTCGCAAATAGGAAGGGAACACCCCTTCCTATTTGCGAGTCGGATTCACATTTTGCGAGTCGGTACCGACTCGCAAAATGTGAATCAGCATTGCAATGGCCGTTTTGCATGGCGCAAACTGCGATTTTCGCAGTTTGCGACATGCAAAACGGTTCCTACATCTGGCCCTAAGTTTCAAAGTATAACATCAGATTATGTTTAAAAGTAGTATTCAACTGCATGTTGGTGACTCACCTGAGCTACATATATTGATATTTGCATGTCTCAAATGGATCAGTTGTCATTCTCTTACTAGCTGACACCAACAACTAGCGCCCCATCAACAAGTTCAGGTAACTAACGGACCTGGAGGTTGAAATTAACTTCAATCTTTCCCTTATTCCTCAATTAAATGAAGTGTCCAAACAAAGCTGACACATGATCCCATGCCTTTGCTGACTGTTCCCTCCCTTGACTTCGCTCAACAGATCCAGCTCCCAGAGTACCCATGTTAATACTAGAAATTACAGACAATACATAATGCACCTGCCAGATAGCTTTAAAGTCTACCAATGAAGAGCAACATCAAACTAAAACTAGTGTCCCTGCACTGGTTAAGCCCATTACTCACTGAATACTGTTCCTTCTTCAAAAATATCACAGCTATTGAGATGATTGTGTGCTTTTTTATTCAGAAAGTTACGTACTGCCTGAAGCTCCTCCTCCATCTAGCTGGCAATACTTTGAATCTTGATCTCTGCATTACTTAGAATTGAAAATCTCCTGGAATTCCAGAGAGCACTAAAAATCTGGCTTTTCACAGCTACATAAGAACAAGAAGCAGATGATGATATGTATAAGCTAGAAAGAAGGCATGCACAAATAAGCCTACTCTAACGGGTGCCACAAACCTGCCCGTTTTGGTGCTGCAGTTTATTGCATGCCATCTTTAAAGCATTTGAGCATTATGCACCTCAACCAGTATTCCCCACGTAAAGCTAATATATCCACCTTCCATCAAGCCAAACACTTTGAAAGGGTGCCCAAGAACCCCATGCAAGGGTAGAAAGGTACTATGTCCATCATTACTGGTAGGTAATGTTCTTCTTAGCTGTATTTGAATATTATCACACTTAAAAAATATAATTAGTTGTTGATAGTGTTTCACCATGATCTGTGCCAAGTCCCTTTGTAAAATGTACTCTAATCATCAATCTGCCAATTACACACAAAGTATTGTGAAAGTAGAACAGTAAAGGGATATTAAGTTTTTGGAATGGATGAAGATGTGATGAACTAAGTAGTAGATGCACATGGATATCTACCTGACACTTGTGAAACCAACAAATTTATGCATATGATTTACAATGGGGAGATATTGTAATACGTTTACATACCTTGCCATCAAAAATAAAAATAATTTAAAAAGAATACTCTTGGCAACTTACAGCCTGATTATGAGTCTGGCAATCTGGGGACCACCGTGGCAGCTGCAGCGGTCCGACCACCACAGTTTCGGGGGTCTGACCGTTGTATTATGATGCATGCGGTTACATAGACGAAAGACCGCTGCGGTCCCGCCCGCACCGCCAGCAAATCCAGACAGCCGCGTTGGCAAGGGCAGATCACCAGTCCAACTGCCATCCCAATCACAATGTTTCTTCCCGCTGACGTGGCTGTGGCAGTCCAAACACAACACAACGGAGGGATATAAGGGCAAACCTCACCTGTAGGCAATGTCAAATACCCTGCGCCACCATGGGCCGATCCTACATGTCCTGCCACTGCTTGTACTGCTTGATGGTGCACAAAATCAACATTGTCATGGATGGAACCGACAGTAAGCCAAACACCTACCCATTTCCTACAACTTCACGGCAAATCGACGGCCCATAATTTACCTGGTATGTGGACTGTGCTCCGTGACCCAAATATATGTCATGTGCCCAGGTTCGGAGTCATACACAAGGAATGTCTCAATCACAGCCACATGGTGCTCTCTTTGGCCAGGTCACTGACATTGCTCTGCCACACTCTACAAAACTTGGTATATGTACACATCCCAATTTCAGGGATAGTGATGTGTTCATAACAATGTGTCACACAACAGCAAATCTACATCAATATCACACCTACAAATTGAAGTGACACACTCACATTGTTCACATGCCATGGCCTGTCATGGCAGAACATCTACATCGATGTGTCACTAAACCCAAACACACCTTCCCTGCAAACTCCTTGCAATGGACTCACACGTATCACCCACATTTCAAGAGAATGTAAGGTAAGTGCGATGCAGAATAATTTGTGTGACAAACATCCAAAGCACACAATGTAAACAGCCCCTGTAGAATAGGTATGGTGGCATCAGGGTGGCTGCTGGGCTGGGACACATTTAACTTTGCACATGCCTCAAAAGCACTATTTGCACAGGAACTGTCGCCTGATGAATATCAGGGACAACCAATAGTATAACCAAGTGTCATGCCCGTGTGGCAAAAGTACAAGTCTAGAAAGCAAATACACAAGTAACTGCAAGGGTCTCACATTTAGATAAAGTAAATGTAAGGTCCACACATTAAAATGGACATGTCCATTTAAAGGTACAGGAAGATAACACAATTGAACATCCTCCATGTGTGTACAAACACATTTCTAGCTGGCATTCATTAAACAAATGTCCAATCTACATCAGGGAGAGTAATGTAGCCCAATAGATGTTGACATTGGCCAAGCCAGTAAGAAATACTTATCATATGAAGCAACACCCAATGCAATGCCAACCCAATTAGATTACACACCAAACATCCATCCATCCAACATATCCCCTTGTCCAGGGTGACTCCAGCACTGGTTCCAAAATCAGATCTTACCAACCACATCAAATGGATCATCAATCAGGGTGAAACAGACACAACTGTGCTCATATATCACAAATTATTCATGAACATCAAAAAGTTAGAAATGTAGTGGCAGGACCAATGTGTATCAAAGCAAACAACTGAACTTTATTTACAACACTCCAAAAATTGAGAAAAGGCCAATGGCTAGTCCTTGGTAAAGCTGTGCTTGGCACACTGCTGTTTCTCATATACCACTGCCACAGGAACCTCCACAGGAAGGGGCATCTAGTGGATACTCTAGGAACCGAAAGTGATCACCCCTGGGTGGGTTGGGGTTGGGTTTTGGATGGGTGGGTTTGGTCTTGGGGGGTGGGCTTCACTTTGCAAGGGGTTGGCTTCTTTTTGGGTTTAGGTAGTGTATGGCTGGCTTCATGGCAGGTGTCAAAGGGGAGGAATTGGACATGGAAGGGATTGGTTGGGGTGTAGGCAGGGTCCTTGTTGCTTTGGGAGGGGGGAGTTCACAGGGGTAAGGGCAAAGCCAAGGTCAAACGGGAAAGTGTCTTTGGGAAAATTGGGATGGTGTACAGGAGGGATCATGGGTTGGGAGGGTGAGGAAGGGCTTGTGTCAGCTGTGGATGTGGGTGTTGTTGGTGCTGGTGTGTGTGTGTGTCTGAAGAATGTTTGTGTTTTGTTGGTGTGTATTGCGTGGGGGCTGTGTCTGTGGGTGTTGGGGTGGTTTCTGGGGGTATGGTGGATGTGATGGCTGTGGGTGCTGGGGTGGTGTCTCGGGGTATGGTGGATGTGGTGGCTGTGTCTGAGGGTGTTGGGGTGGTGTCTAGGTGTATGGTGGATGTGGTGGCTATGTCTGTGGGTGTTGGGGTGGGGTCTGTGGGTTTGGTGAATGTGGTGATGGTTGTGAGTGGAATGAATGACTTTTAAGTGCTTGTGTGTCTTGTGGTGTTTGTGTTTATGTGTGCTGCTTGTGGCTGTTTAGGTGTGTGCGTGATCATGTGTGAGTGTGCTTGGGCAGGTATAGGAATAGGAAAATTGGATGGGGAAGAGGAAGGTGGAAGGGGAAAGAATGTGGGTGGTGGAAGGCTGCTGTAAGGGAGGGGGGCAGAGCCTTGGAAGATCTCTGTAGGGCAGATATAGCACTGTGAATGCCTTCCAGGTACACAACTATCTGTTGGAGCTGGGTGCCCTGCACCTGGATGGCATTCAGAATGGCAGTCTGACCCACAGAGATGATACTCAGGAGGTCAATAGCCTCCTCACTCAGGGCAGAAGGGGTAACAGTGGCAGGGGGTAAGGTGCCTAGCGCAAAGGAGACAGCTACCCTCTTTGGGGAGCAGGTGCAGCCAAATGGGTGGAGAGCAACAGGTAGGGTGGAGGTGGAACTAGAGGTGGCGGACAAGGATGGAGCAGGTGTAGGTCCTGAGTGTTCCACCACCACTAGGGAGTGTCCACTGGAGGTCGACTCAGAAGAAGATGATGTGGAGCCAGTCTCTTCCGTGGCACTCCCCTTACCCTCTGGGCCACTGGGTTCTAATGTGTCTTTTGTTTCATGACCAGAGGCACCATCGCCAGCTGTTCCGCCACTGATGTTGCCCTGTTTCCTCCACTTGCCTATGATGATGCTGAAATGACAAATACGAATAGGGTCAGTCCATGTGCCTAAACACACTTCAACAACAACTCCGATTACAAAATATTACCATAATGTACAGGAGCCCCCAGCCACAAGGTCCTCCAAAGTGCCTCCAACATTTGCAACACCACATGCATGCATGCTATAACAACCGTAAACATTTGCACACAGGAAAATCAGAATCACAGACAACTTCAATTGCATGAGTGAAGTTGTCCAATCACAATACCCATGGATCGAGTAGGAAACTTTGTCATCTTGAATGGTTTGGATCTTGAAGCACCCCTCACTAACCTACTGGCATCAAATGTAATGGCAATGCCAAGGACATTCTCACAGATTCCACATAAGGTCCTGCAATCAGCAGATGTTCATATACACAATACCACATGATGATGAATTGATGGGCGAATAATCCAGCCATGTTGCAGTAAGAAGTACAGTAACCCGAAGCAGGTGACATGGAAACACCCATGTCACACTGTAAAAACTCACCAAGGGTTACTTAACAATATGTACATTGTCTAAATAGTATAATGGAAGTTATACTAATGTTACTTTGCTAGATAACACATCTTGCACAAAAAGTACAATGGAGACAATCTGGTCAAAATGTCTGGGTGATTTGTCTACAAATACCAACAGCACAATGAATTAGCTTGGGAAATCACCAGCTTTGATTGGTAGTGCTGAGAACACCATTCTAACACTGCATAGCTAAAAGGCAATAGTCAATTGAATGTTGTTGTGGCTCAGGAAATCCCCTATATCTGAAGAGGGTCCTTAACATGTTTCTGAATGAGAAGGCACATCTCTGTACCTTTTTGCCATGCAAACACAGATTTCATTGGATTACTGAGTGTACACACTCACATATGATTCCAACATTTCTGCATGTCACTCCCTGATGCATGTCAACACACAGGTAATTAACCTTCAACAATTTACATGTGCAAAACAGTTAGCCAAATAATTCAACATTAATGGCATGGAAATGCACATTGTGAGAAAGTACTGTAGGTCTACCTGTCATGTCCTTCTGCAATTGTTCTTGATAAAAGACATGGCGTAATTGGATAGGGTATGTGTGACCTAACCAATAATGTTGACACACTCCTGTCTATGGTACCACATGTACAGCATACCCATCATATAAAACTATTTTTCAAGACATTGTGGCATGCACACATATGTGATGGAATCAGACATCATCCCATGAAGACAGGTAGATCATGTATGAAACAGTAGTGGTAATGATACTACAAAAGTGCTATATACCCATGCTAACATGTAGGCACAAATACTGATGCCAACCATGATGTTACCCAAACCATTTAATTGTACATTACCTACTTACCAGGATAAAGTATTTCTCAGTGACTTCACACAAAGGACAATATATGCTATGTGGCCACCACCGCATGAGAATGAGTGGTGAGGCATAAGCACTCGTGACACACTGAAGACAAGTGGCCTGTTGGGTACAGATGCCAATATACTCTCTTGAGCGGACACATGGCTGAGTACAGTGATCTATTACCTCATGTTGTTTATTGATGGGGCTGACACACTGAAGACAAGTGGACTGTTGGGTACAAATGACACCCACAACATGAAACATCATGAGATTATTGACCACAGCACTCAGCAATGTACCTGCCCGGGAGAGTATATTGGAAGTGGGCTGTACTCTGTTGTGTCACTGGTCACTATGACAAGAAGCAAGGCACATCACCATGCACCAAATACCATACCTACACAAACAATAACTCATCTTATGTATCACACTTTGGCCATCTTGAATAGTCATGGGGAGATGGCTGCCTCTCACATCAACCTGACAATGTAACAGGTATGAATCTGCCCAGGACTCACCCTCTTGTAGCTGCTGTGGTCCTCCCAAAAGCCCATCAAGTTCAGGGTAGGCCTCTGCCAGTATGTGGGCTATCAAGGGGGTCAGGGTCCAGCGAGAGCCCCGCCCAAGTTGGGAGGACTTCCCCAGCTGGACCTCTCAGAGCTTCCGGGCCCAGCGTCTCAGGTCCTCCCCCTTTTTCGATAGTGGTGCTCCACTGGCGAGAGACCCCCAGGTTCCGCACCTTCCGGGCGATTGGTCTCCAAATCCCATGCTTCTGATGGGCATTGACCTGTTTGGATGCAATAGACAAATGAAGAGGTCCCAATTGCACTTTGTAGGGTAACTGGTTGTTTAACACACATTTAGGGAACAACTAGCACAAGCATTTTCCAATTACCAACACACAACATGTGTAAAGCACACATGGTGATAAGTACGGGGACATAAATGCACACTTTTGGCCATCATTTTCAGGCCACAGGCACATCTTGTCCCCGCTGTGGTGCAGAGGGGGCTGAATTAAAACACATTATGGGACTGTCCACAGTTAGGAACATACTGGGAAGGTGTGACTGGTATCTGAAGTAATAGATAAAGAGATCCCCTGTACTCCTGCCCATTGCTTACTCAAATGTTTTCCTCATACACCTAAAACGAAAGTGACCAGTAGATTTCAAGACCTAGCTTATGTCCTGGCCAAACGAGTGATTACCACGAATGGCAAAGGACAAAAAGGGCCCAGTTTAATAAAATGACATAGGGCACTAGAGACATGGGTGGGATATGAAGGGGTCTCCTCCTGAAGGAAGGCAAGAGAGGCCTGAGACCTATGGACATAGCAAGGGCTTGGGAAGCTCTTGTAGATAGTCTGAAGGACGTGGAGGATATGTCCCAGAGATCGTCCCAAATCCGACTTTAGAACGATCAGCTATACATGATACATAGCAACCCCAAATTCCTCAACCTGGTTCCGTACTGTTTCGAGCATTTGGAAGTCAAGAAGCTAGGAAAAATACTCCAAGCCAAACGGAACACTGCCAGAGTTTAACTCCTCGGTAGATAGCATCAACATCACCCACATCGTGTTCAATTCACCACTACTCTATATCACATTTGACTCGTGAAGGGGGGGGGGGTTAAGGGTGGGAGGGAGCAGTTTGCATATGAACAAGGCTGTAGTTCATTTTAGTAACATTGATTCCATTATGTTATGTATACAGGACTTTGATTTGTGATGAACCCGTTGTTTACCGTGTATTAAGATGGAGAAATTAATAAACTTTGCTTAAAAAAGTAAATAAATACACACTTTTGAAGTCATCTGCTGACTATCCACAAACCTGGTCATGACCTTCACTGACTAAACAATCCCACTGACATCATGTAGCCCAGGGCCAAGCAACGTGCACTGTGATAGGAGCCACCAGGAAACACAACACACCATTGTGACATTCTGATGGGTAAACTACTTGTGTATGGTATGACTGTACAGACACCTTTACATCCAGGCACATTGACTCGCTGCATAAGGTCCATACAGGCAACTATCATGGTACAGACTACACCATAAGACTTAGGTGACAATAAAAGGACTGGCATGGGTGTCACTGAAAGCTTCTTCTCTGTGGATGTGTGAAAATGTGGTCTATATAATGGAATCTCATATCACCTCGGAGTGGGTTTGTGTGGTATGTACTGGTATCACACAAAACACCTCTTACCATATGTGGCACTCCTCCAGAGATGACATTCAACATACCAAGGTATGTTTGCTCTTATTGGTTGCATGTGACAAAGCTAGCGATTCACATGTCATGATCTCACCTGCATTAACCAACTATCTGCACTATGTGTTTGTCACTTGTGCGATAGGCTTGCATTGTACAAACATGACTTCTAGAAAGGTGTGTGGGAGTAAGGGGCCTGTCATTAGGCAATGGCACACATTGACAATGAGGGTCAATGGAAATAAGTACCAGGTCAGGTGGTTACCTCAGTCAACATTCCTAATGTAGTCACCCCCCTACCCACCCTCCCCCTCAGGGCCTTTAGACCCTCACGGGTGAGTAGTGCACTTTTCAAACACTCTGATTGATTGATTGATTGAATGTAAAAGCATTCAGGCCAAATCTTGCTTCTGAAGACTCATTTTGGCCACATTAAAGGATCAGAAGGTCTAATGGGAGTGGACCTAGTGGCTCAGTTGCATAGCCACAGTCACTGTGCACCAACCTGGGCTATGCCATACACTGTGAAAAGGCTTTGACCAGCCTTGCTTTCTGCAGGCTGAGCATACAAAACCTACATGAACAGCACATTTCCATCACTTCAATGCATGACAGAACACCCTGTGGCCATCCTATACGCGAGTTCAAGGTTGTGTGGCACTCTGAAGGGCTCAGTGAGTTTTACATTGGTCTCATACCACAGTCTGCCAAGGCCGGATGTGGGATGAGTGATTTGTGGGACTTTACACATTGCTAACAACATTCTGAGCTGACTCAAACAGTTTACATAGACAGCTCATGCTGTAATGCAAATATAGTTACTGTATCAGATATATCATTGTTTAGCTGTAAAGTTTACTTGCATAGCTATATGAATGCAACCCAAGGAGGATCTAGGGTTTATCACACATCACACAACACAATTGTCATTAGAAATACTCAGAGTATGGGGCTCCACAACCTGTACATCCCCTATGTCTGGACCATGGATTGTTACAACACACACCTAAATAATTCACTGGGACTCAGAGGCACATTTTAGCCTCTGAGTAAGGCAGGGATGGTCTTGAACATAGTCAAATATGTATGTGAGATAGCTATCTGTCCCTCTGGTGAGCCACAGAGCTGTCCACACAGGGGAAGGACCTCTTCAACAAGCTTCTCCAGCTCCTCTGGAGAGAAGGCAGGGGATGTTTCACTTGCTTGGCCTGGCATGATTGCTCCCAGAGGCGGCACACAGCAGCTGAAGTGGTGGAGGTGTTGATGGCAGCCGAGTCAGGAGGCAAGTGAGTTATTTTCCAAACCGCAGAGTACATGTACACCCAGTACATGGTCATCACCATCAACGGGCACAGCCATTGGGCAGCGACCATCACAGACAACAATGCTAGCCTGTGGCTGTGTCTGCCGTGGTTGGAACCACCTACCATGTAGTTGACTTCTGCCGGCGGCTGGAGTTTCCTAAAGTCCTGATGACTGTTAAATGCATCACAACATCTATTATTGTGTAGTAACATCTCAACAGATGTAAAGCTTCCTTGATATGTAAATTGTCCTACACAATTATCAGTGTAGTGCGTTGCTGGTTACAGATGCCATATAACCACAGTGCACTGTACCCTGCCGGTGACAGTTTTTTTGGCAGTCGGAGCACACTTTACAATACAAAGTGACACAAGAGGAGCAGATAGGTGTGTTATGTGCACATATATGCTGCTGACACATGTCTAGGCAACCATGAGGATCATAGATGGACCTTAACTAGTAGACACTTTTGATGTGTAATGTATTTCCAGTCAGTAATGTTTTGTCACATGACTTTGGGTTTACTCATCGGATTTGTTGGTCTGGACACAGTGACTAATGCTCCAACTCATTTCATTCCACAAATAGGTACCCTGAGAGAGGGAGAATATGACAACCTCCAGTTTACTGTCCAATTCTAGACCTCCAGACCATGTAAGAACTTGACATAATAAAGCAGTTCCGTCTGAATAGGCAAACAATTGAAGATTTATGTCGTCAGTTGGAGCCAGCTCTCATGCCTCAAAACAAAAATCCAACATGCACAACACCGATTGTGAGACTCATAGCAGTATTACACTTCCTCACCACAGGGTAATTTCAATAAACAGTGGCTATATCTGGTGGAATGTCACAATATATGTTCAGTGGTGTTTTCAAAGACATGCTATTAGCAATGATGAACACATTGACAACTATATCAGGTTCAACAGATGTGAAGAGTTAGCCAATGTGAAGGTTGACATCTATGGATTTGGTCACCTCCCACATTTCTCTGCTCTACAGTTGCTTTCTTCAGGCTGCCCAGACTATAAGCATGTAATACATTTCTTGTTCAGCTCTGAGATAAAGCCTCCCATTGGCAGCTCAACCTTTCCCTGAATTCCCATCTCTAAGCTCAGAAAGTGTAGTCCGTAACACAATTTCTTCTTTTAAAAGCTTGGATATCTACATTTCCCTATCCCTTAAATATAAATTTGTAGATTATTTTTACAAGCTCTGGATTTACTGTGTTGCCTGTTTTAAGTTTCTTTACACACAATATTTGCATCAATGTCATATGTTTATGCAATCACTCTTGCAAACCTTTCCTTATCAACAGTTGTTTAATCTCCTAACATCATGTCTGGTATAAGGGTTCCAGAATTCACATAAGTAGATCATAAAACAAGCTCAGTATCAGAAGCTGTATGAAAATGTATTTCATGATGTTAATTTATTGCTAATCCTTTAACTTACTTTATCTTCTTAGTCAAATATACTGGGCTAGAAAACTAAAAGGGTTGATTTTTTTCAAAATGAGCACTAAAGAACTCACTCACTAACTCTCTTACTCACTTTCCATCTCTCCCTGTCCCTCACACACACACACAAACACACTCACAGATAGTGAGGATTGGCAGATATGCATCACAGACTGGAATTCCTTTGCAAAATAGATAATTAATGGGGAGAGTAGGGGATGGCAAACTATTATTTTTGCCGCCCAACCAAAAAATATGCTTTTTTTGTTTAATGGATTGTATATGTGAATATTGTCTAAAGTAATGTGTTCTGCCATAAACGCTGTGTCCTAAAATATCACCAAGTGAGCATAGATTTTAAATTATTATTCACTAACTGTGGTTATTCTGATACCACACTGTTTAATGTATCTGTCACTGTTAGCAAATGTGATCTAGCCATCACTTGTAACAGTAAACTAAGGCACTTTTTTAACCAGTTGGGTAAATGGACAACTGTTTCCCTGTTCCTTTGAAAAACCTATGGCAGCCACCCTTGTTGCCCTCATGGACTTACTGCAGTTGAGTGTGGTGTTCTGTCCAGGACAAAAGGTATTTAGACAAAATATTGAATTTTAAATCTTGAGTTGCAGAAATAGCGGGAAAAATATTGTGATACACAAATATCATGATGCAGAAATATTGTTGCCAAGTATATCACATTTTTAGGTAAGTAAAATTGTTTTCAAGAATATCTATGAGTTTAATATCCTTTTCAGTAATATAGTTGTCAAAAATATTATGTGCTATTGTTGGTATAATTGTAATTAATATTTGTAAATGTAGTTTTTCATTTTACGTGATTTATAATTTTTATTTTAATTGCCAATCATAATTAATAGTGTTGTAACGAGTTGATGGATTTTGTAGGGGTATACGGTGGGAAGTTAATTAAGTAATAATTAGTAATACATAATTATAATTTTATCAATAATTATTTAAAAGATTATTAATGATTAATAAGGATGTAAATTAATTAAAAATTATATTTTTTAGGTTATGCATTAGGTGCAGGATGCTGGAATTTGTAGGGGTATAGCGTGGGAAGTTAGTTAATAACTAATTAACAATTATTATTAATAGAATTTTAATTATTGAATAAATGATTATCTAAATTGTGTAATAATTAGATTTTTAGTTATATATTAGGTGCAGGTTGTTGGGTTTGTAGGGGCATGGGGTGGGAAGTTAATGAAGTAATAACTAATTAATTATTATTTATTAGTTATTATTATTTATTTAATTGATTAGTAATGATGTAAATTGTGTATTGAATATATTTTTTTTAATTAAATATTGAGTGCAGGCTGCAAGGTTTCTAGGGGCATAGGGAGGGAAGATATTAACGTATTAATAATTAATTGGTAATTAATTATTAACACTTTAATTTATTATTAATTATTTCCATTGTGTTATACTTATGTACTTTAGTTATTAGTTAAGTGTGGCTGCTAGGTTTGAGAGGGTATAGTGCGGGAAGTTAATTTAGGAAAAATACTTTTGTTGATAATTATTAAATTGCTTAATAATCATGTTAAATTGTTAAATTGTTTTTGTTTTCATATTATTTATTTTTTAGTTAATTAATAATTTTCTTATTAATAGTTTTATATTTCCCTACTGTTACATAGCCTGAAGTGGGGATAGTACATTTTACTTGTCCGAACTCCAACGTTTTCACTTCTCTTGCACAGACTTGAATGGGAATAGTAAATTTTACCCCTTCAAAGTCCAATTCCTTCCCTACTGGTGCACATACTGGAGTGGGATAGAAACTTGAACCTCTCTGAAGTCCAACACTTTCCCTAGTGTTGCACAGACTGAAGTGGGAATAGTAAATTTTACCCCTTCAAAGTCCAGTGCTTTCCATAGTGTTGCACAGACTGGAGTGGGAATGGTAAATCTTGCCCCTCAGAAGTCCAACGCTTTCCCTATTGTTGTACAGACTGGAGAGGGAACAGCAAATTTTACCCGTCCAAAGTTCAATGCTTTCCCCACTGTTGCACAGACTGGAGTGGGAATAGTACATTTTGCCCCTCCGAAGTCAATTGCTTTTCCTACTGTTGCACAGATTGGAGTTGGAATAGTAAATTTAACCCCTCCGAAGTCCAGCACTTTCCCTACTGTTTCACAGACTGGAGTGGGAATAGTACATTGTACCCCTTCAAAATCCAATGCTTTCCCTGCTATTGCATAGACTGCAGTAGGAATAGTAAATCAAATCCTTCCGAACTACGTTTTATGCTTTCCCTACTGTTTTACAGGGTGGAGTGGAAATGTGCTAGACTCTGTTTTTGCTGTTTTTGATACTCTTGGCACTTTACCACTGCTAACCAGTGCTAAAGCGCAAGTGCTCCTATGTAAAATGTATGTGTAAATTGGCTTATCCATGATTGCCATATTTGATTTACTAGTAAGTCCTTAGTAAAGTGCACTAGAGGTACCCAGGACCTGTAAATTAGATGCTGCTAGTTGACCTGCAGCACTGGTTGTGCCACCCACATAAACAGTGTAAACATGGCTAAGACCTGCCACTGCAGTGTCTGTGTGTGCAGTTTTAAACTGCCACTTTGACTTGGCAGGTGTACCCGCTTGCCAGGCCTAAACCTTCCCTTTTCATACATATAAGGCACTCCTAAGTTAGGCCCTAGGTAACCCCATGGGCAGGGTGCAGTATATGTTAAAGGTGGGACATGTACTGATGTGTGTTACAGGTCCTTACAGTGAAATACTGCTAAATTCATTCTTCACTGTTGCAAGGCCTATCTCTCTCATAGGTTAACATGGGGGCTGCCTTTAATTATTATTAAAATGTACATTCCCTTTGAGAGCAGATGGCAATCTGGAGTTTGGGGTCTCTGTACTCACAATTTAAAAATACATATTTTAGTGAAGTTGGTTTTTAGAGTGTTAGTTTGAAAACGCCACTTTTAGAAAGTAGGCATTTTCTTGCTTAAACCATTCTGTGACCCTGTCTGTATGTGGATTCCCTATCTGGGTCAGTTTAATAGTTGGGCTGTTTGCACCTCTCTAGACAGTGACACAAAGGGAGCTGGGGTGTGGCCTACATATCCTGATGAGCCATCTGTGCTAGGAGGAGAGGGTGGAGTGGTCACTCACACCTGAAAGGGCTGTGTCTGCACTCACACAATGCAGTCTCCGACCCCTGGTGTGTGTCTGCAGCTTGGCTTGGGCAAGACAGGATCTTGTGAACAACAGAGGCTCTCCTTTGAAGTAGGCCTATTTCAAAGGCAGAAAGGGGCATAAGTATTGGACTCAAAACCCCTGAAAATTAGATCAATTCTGGAACCAAGAGGAACCTCTGCCAAGGAGAAGAGCTGAAGAGCTGAGGAGGATTGCTTACCCTGCATGTGCTTTGTTGGGCTATCCTGCAGTTGCTGCTCCTGCCTGTGAAAGGGGACAAAGACTGGACTTTGCAGTATATTTCTGCTTGTGAAGAATCTCCAAGGGCTTGAACTGAGCTTGCCTCCTGTTTCGAAGTCTCAGGGTCATCAAAAACTTCCTCTGTTAACATCTGGACTCTCTGCTGAGATTCCTGTCCTGCCAAGTGGTGTCCTATCCAGTCCCTGGGCCCTTCAAAGGTGAAGTTGACAGACAAGAGCTAAAAATCCATGCACAGAACGCACAAGGAACTTTTAGACACACCATCTGCAACGTGTCTGATAAACAACATGCTGCCGGCCTCGCAGCTAAAATCGATGCTCCACCTTCATCGCGGCTGGGAGATCGACGCATCGCGGCTGGAGAAACGACGTGCAACATCCGCTTGTGTCTACTGATAACCACGCAAACCCCATGCAGCGCAGTTTTCTAACACCGTATAACAGGACTTTCCATGCATCATCCCTGGGCGTCAAAGTCAACCCGACTCTGTGCGTATCTGAGGTGCCACGTCCAGAAATCAACACATCGCTCTCTTGCGAGGGGGAAAAATGGCGCATCGCCGACCCGTCCAGAGAAGAAACGACGCACGGCCTCCCTTGAAAGGAAAAAATCTACGCATCACTGCCTTTTCCGATGCACGCTCGCCCGTGCTGCTTTATTTTTTATGCTATTCAGGTACTTTGTGCAAAATCAACGTTTCCATTATTTCTATGAAGTAAGACTTTTATTCTTTTGAAAATGTATACTTTAACTTGTGTATGTTGGATTTTTGTTGTTTTGGTCTTGCTTGATTTAGATAAATATTGCATAATAGTGTGTGTGTGTGTGTGTATGTGTGTGTGTATTTATGTATGTGTTTCAGAAAAGTACACATAAAAATAATATAAAACATTGAATATAAAGCAAAATATGTTTTTTAATAGTGTTATTTTTGATCACAATGATGTTGGTTCTAATATTATGTCACTGATCTGGATGAAGCGACTATATAAAACATTAAAGGCTCATTAAGAGTGAGTGCTTAATTCCAAAGAGACTAGTAATGTAAGGATACCGATGGAACACCCCTGATCGGTTTGCTTTCACCCAGAGATTTGGTCTGTTTCTGCATATGTACCAGAAATCATCAGGCAAAATTGTGGAACAAAAAGAGGAATAACTAGGGAACTGAACCTAGGATCACAGATTTCTCTGGCAATTCCTCATTAATTACAGGACCCACATGCTTCATCTCACAATGAATGAACTCAATTTTCCCTGCATCTGGAATTACTGCCACTCTTGGGACCTAGGAAATACCAGCCCATTTTAGGGGCACTTCCATGTAGAGCCTAAGAAGTATATACTCTTCATTAAATGCTTTTATTCCATCACAATCCCCAAGTCATGTGAGGGCTTGCCAAAAACTTTGCTCTCCATTCCTGTTCAATACTAGAAATATTGCTATGTCCACATTGTGCTCTCTCTGTCCAGGAAGGAAGTGGTGTGCATTGTACATCTGGCTTTGAGGTACACTATGGAACACCCAACCCTTCATTAAGTGCATGCATGCATTAATAAATGTCGGTGTCTGTCTATGTACCATGGAAAATCAATATTGCATCTGTCAATTGCTGACCTATTTACAGAGTCCAATTCTTCAGTGTGGTCTTCTAATGCTACACAGATGCTTGTATAGCCCATCTAACTAGTTTTTTGGTTTATATGTTTTAAATGTTGTCCATTCATAGCTATGGCGCAATGCTGAGATCTCTAAAATGATGTCTTCCTTTTTTGCTGTGGTTGGCATACCAATAGCATAAACCCTTGCTTGAGGGTTAACACTTTCATCTACCCATTTTTATTGACATATAACTTTGTCTTCTCTTTCCTTTATCTCAAAAGCATAATTTCTCAGAAACATTTTGTCACCTCCTTGACAGCCTTTTGCAAACCCAGCAACAAGGAGTTTTATATCCAATTGAAATCATGCATGTGCAGTTAGAATTGACCCACCAACCAAAAAACGGAAATGTACTGTATCATTTATATAGTGTTACAACCTAGTATATTGGAACTTTCTTTCCCTTGGTTGTTTCTGTAGCAATTCAGAAAAAGCAATGATTTGTATTTTACAGATGGACGATGTAGAGATGCCTTCTCTTTGTTTAAATATATTACTTTGTTCAAGCACTTTCTCCATTAAGATCCCCAGGTACTAGTCTACTGTTATTCTAGTGAGTCACAAAATCCAGCATTAATCACTCTAGGTGCAAACAGACTGTGCATATTACTTGTCTTTTCAAGAACTGATGAGACACCTGAAGTGCAATGTTATGCCAACTTTGCACTAGTGAAAAACAAGAGCAAATCTATTTTGCATTACTTTCCTGCAAAGGGTAAACAGGGATTATTCTGTGTTTTTAGCCATAGGTATTTGAATTGGAAGGGTATGTTTCTAATACAAATTCTAATCTTGACAGCACACACTCACTGTTGCAGCATGGGTTGGGGATGTGCATCAGGTAAGGCCACCTATTTAGAGAGCAAGTGCATGGGATGGCAGAAGCAGCTGGACAACTTTATTAGATATGGCTCTGAGCAATGTTTCCCACCTTGCCTAACACTGCACAGCTGTAAGAGAACAGGCTTTTCACAGGTTTTCCCCCAACATTTTGCCCCATTTCGAATGACTAGCTGCTGGTTATTGACTTTGAGAGTGCAGTGAGACCTGCTGTCCAGACCTCAGTGCCATTGATCTTTCCCTTTTCTAAAGTATCTGTTCAATTGGATATCCCCTGTTGGCATGGGCTGACTTACTTATAGGTCCCTCGTATATGGTACCCAGGTACAAAGGGCATGTGAGGCTAGCTGTCCACACAAGAGCTCCAGTACCGGTTGTGTTACTCTGTGTGTTAAAAAGTGAAAACACGACTTTCATTGCAGGCTGAAGAGGCTGTGGCGTTGCCATTATCACTAATGTCAAAGTTCCTTAGGTTCCTTAACTATCTATGTAAGTCTCCTCTAATGCAGGCCAATGTTACCCTATGGCAAGGAGCTGTATATTGTTAAGACAAACATGTATTTTCTGATATGTCTATGTAGCAAAGCCCTGATATGTCGGTATTTGCTGAGGATGGTTAAGTAGCTGTATGGGGTAATTGCAGAGTTAAGGGTTGGCACTCCAATGTGTCTACTTTCTGACAGAGGCTACCTAACCCTATCATGTAAGATATCACATTATAGGGGACATTAAATATGACTCAATGGTGCAGTAGGCATTTATGTCCACTTTAATGCTGGCCACTTTTGCAAAGGTAGCCATACTTTAACCCAGCTAGTCCAGTGGCTTCAAAAAAGCAGGTTTTTGTCTGCCTGGACAAATGTGTGAACATCTCCCAGGCTGAGAAAAAAGGCTGTTGCTGTGCTGGAGGTGAGACCCCCAACCACAGGATGGGCTGCAAATGCTATTAGCCTGAGAGGGAGGCATCAAAGTGTGAAAGTCGCCTTTGAAGGGCCACTGTGAAAACATTCCCAAGCAGGAAACCCTTTGTTTCCCCTAGACAGGGTAAGCCAGGGCCAAAGGAGGAAAACCGTTTTCATGGACATGCTGCCCGTGGTAACCACACCGTCAGGAGTAGGCTACCACGGTCCTCACACTCGTGGAAGACCTCAGCCATGTTGGTTGTGGCATGCAAATTGCACTCTGGGATAGCCAGATTACACACATTGCCGAAACTGTGTCACCAGGTAGCAGGAGGCCTACTAGCCCATTGGCTAGTTACGGTGTTGTGCCCTTGGGGCACTTTACTTGGATATAATGGGCACCCTTGGCAACGGAGAAGTTTGTACTGACTGGATTTGGACCAAAGACAAGAAGAGATCATTCTGCACTCTTTTTAACTACGCGAAGATAGACTGTGGTGCTGGAGTGACTGCACCTGCTGCACTGTGGCTAGTAAAGTTTGGATGCTGATTTGCATGCCTGGCCCAAGGAAAAGTTGATTCCTGGCCCCAATCCTCAACAGGAGCTCCAAGGTTCAGGTGGCTGATCCCCTGGAACCTGCTCCAGGGACACAAGAGTGGATATAGCCCAAAATATAAAAGTGGTAGTCCTTGCAAAAGTTTTGCTACTACCAGTTACTGTGTGCACTAATAAAGGAATCTGAGATAGCCAAAGTCTGCATCTACATCTGCCAGACCCAGGAAAGCTGTCAGAAACTGGATTTGTTGGACCACAAGGACACTAGCCCCCACAAGGACACTAGCCCCCACTTAAGTTTTGCAATGGAACCACTGTGTTGTAAGAACAAAAGGTCTGCATCAGTAGCCCTTTGACCCCTGCACAGAGGACTTTGTGGGACCCCAAGATCCATGGCCATAATTGCCCCTTTTACCTGTGGACCGAGGACTCGACCGGGCTTTACCCCCAGGGACTGCACAGCATGTGGAGCTTCTATTGAAGTCAACTGCGGTTATGCTGTAAAGTTTGGAACTTGCTTCAAAGATCTTCTGGTGGCGAGGTAACTGTCCAAAGATCCCTTTCTAGACTCCTAGACCTCTATACTGGCAGATTGGTTCACCCAACTCTAGTCGGAGTCACCGAACTCTGTGTATTATTATTATTATTATTATGTGAATACAGCAAAAATATTTGGAGTAGATACATTTTCCTATGGTCCGTACAATGAAGCAGTAAAAATGGTGCAAAATTAACTTGCTCCTTTTTTGCAGCAGCACATATCTTTTATCCTACATGGCTTCCGATGCAATCAAATCACATGAATTAGTCAAAGAATAAGCCTCTACTCCTCACCCTGTAGGCTTAGCAATGCCTGCATATATGGAAAGAAACTCTTTGCCTCATATTCTTATTCCTCATACTACAAGTTTAACAATAAGTAGGAATAAAATTGTTCATGTAATGCATGCAGATTCACAGCTAAGGCAGATATTGAAAACGGTTCCATGTTTTAATTTCTCTAGAATTATCCACAGTCAGATTAATCACAGGTGATGAATTTTACAATAATCGCAGATTTACTTCTGAGGTAATTCTCAGTGTGTCCTTTATGCCTGGGCCTTGACAGTACAGCTGTCAAACAGAACCATTGCTAAAAATGTACATGGAGGGAAACTGGGTCCGCACTTTCAACCAATGGCTTTCTTTGACCAGCCTCTTTTCAGCCATTGGCTTGATACTTTGTCAATCATGTTTTGACTCAGCCCAGTGCAGTATTTTCCTAGGAAAGTTATTGGTTGTTGGGATCAATCCTTCCACAGGAGAGCCTGCATTGGACTGCATGAGGGACTATTTTATAACTATAGCCCTCTCTGTCCACTGCTGTTTGCTCCCTCCTCCATGTCTCACTCTACTTTACCACAGCTGCAAATGCTAGCAAATTAAAATCTGATCAATTTGTTTTGTTAATGCTTGTATACCTTTTTTTACTGAGTAAGGCATCTTGAACACTCTTTTCTTACCATATCCTTTTCTGTTTACTGTTCGCCTACAAGAATCCCATATGTTAGCCCTATCTTTCACCCATAATCTCTATCAAACTCTCTCATCACACATTCTCTTCCTCAATCTTATTTTTAATTTGCTACCTTTGTTACCTTTTCTCTCATTTTGTCCTCAAACCTAAGCATACCTCTTAACCTGAGGTATACTATAACCATTAGTGTGGTATTTACCTGTGCCTCTCACTTAATTTTACATTCAGGGCCAAATTTATCAAGGTTTTGCACTGATCTTGCACCATACAAAGCAACACAGTGCAAAGCAAAACCTACAATGAGAATTACTAAGCCATGCAAGGCCACCTTGCGTGGTCCTGCGTGGCTTGATGAATCTGGAGTAACGCAAGGCAGCACAAGTTGCTACCTTGTGTTACTCTGCCCTGGGAAGGCATTCAATGAGTGTGGTGTGAGTGTTCCAATGCATCCACCTATGGATTTAGACGCATTCCCAGATTTATCAAGTCAGGTGAACCTGGGAATGCATCAAAATGCCACACCTTCCCATGGGAGGTGCAATAAGGAGAAATATCTTTATTTTTACTCATTGTTTCCTCTTTCTAAGTGTGCTGCATAATGCTTCTGAGAATCCTGCCTACAACACAGACACCCTTGCACCATGGAGCAAGGGTGCCTGTGCAGGCACAATGCAGCACATTGTGCGCCAGCACAAGGAGAGTACACGAATGTGCCATATAGGGTTAAATATGGCACATATCCTGCCCTCTCCCTTTCACGCATTGTGTCTTGCTGCATTCCGTTGCATAAAACGTATGATCAGTATTTTTAATGCCTCATTTTTCCCCAGACATTTTTCTGTCCCAGGATTACTGTTTCGTGAAAAGGATATGGCAAATTGAAAACATGGCTTCCTATGTAAAATATGGAAGTGATGTTATAACCAAATGAATGGGATCAATCCTTTTGATTTAATAGTGATGCTATCTTTCTGACTCTTTTCCCAAAATGTACCTATTTTCCCTTGAAGACAGCACATTTCCAGAGATTCATGCTATCCAGGTGCCAGATTGTCCCAACACGCCATGAATATGGTCCAGTTTCTGGTTGACAGAGTGGTGAAACGCAGTGGTGCCTGTCACTCAATGGGGGTGGCGAGGAAGGGGGGGGGAAACGGCAGAGAGGGGTGATGGGGTGAAAAAAAAAAACGCTTAGCTGTGGTGGAGACGGGTTTGTCCTCTTTCTGTACCCAGGTTCCCAGTCAATCACGATGCTGCTGTCACCAGCAACAGCAGCGTCGTGATTGGTCTGAGTGGCTTGCTTCGTCGATCAGGTAGTGGGAGCCTGGGCATGTTCTCCACTCAGCTGTGCAATACAGCTGGGTAGAGAACATGCAAAGTGCGCATGTCTGTTTGGCCGGCCGAACACGGCCAAACAAACAGATATGCGCACTTTACAGGGAGTGCAGAATTATTAGGCAAATGAGTATTTTGACCACATCATCCTCTTCATGCATGTTGTCTTACTCCAAGCTGTATAGGCTCGAAAGCCTACTACCAATTAAGCATATTAGGTGATGTGCATCTCTGTAATGAGAAGGGGTGTGGTCTAATGACATCAACACCCTATATCAGGTGTGCATAATTATTAGGCAACTTCCTTTCCTTTGGCAAAATGGGTCAAAAGAAGGACTTGACAGGCTCAGAAAAGTCCAAAATAGTGAGATATCTTGCAGAGGGATGCAGCACTCTTAAAATTGCAAAGCTTCTGAAGCGTGATCATCGAACAATCAAGCGTTTCATTCAAAATAGTCAACAGGGTCGCAAGAAGCGTGTGGAAAAACCAAGGCGCAAAATAACTGCCCATGAACTGAGAAAAGTCAAGCGTGCAACTGCCACGATGCCACTTGCCACCATTTTGGCCATATTTCAGAGCTGCAACATCACTGGAGTGCCCAAAAGCACAAGGTGTGCAATACTCAGAGACATGGCCAAGGTAAGAAAGGCTGAAAGACGACCACCACTGAACAAGACACACAAGCTGAAACGTCAAGACTGGGCCAAGAAATATCTCAAGACTGATTTTTCTAAGGTTTTATGGACTGATGAAATGAGAGTGAGTCTTGATGGGCCAGATGGATGGGCCCGTGGCTGGATTGGTAAAGGGCAGAGAGCTCCAGTCCGACTCAGACGCCAGCAAGGTGGAGGTGGAGTACTGGTTTGGGCTGGTATCATCAAAGATGAGCTTGTGGTGCCTTTTCGGGTTGAGGATGGAGTCAAGCTCAACTCCCAGTCCTACTGCCAGTTCCTGGAAGACACCTTCTTCAAGCAGTGGTACAGGAAGAAGTCTGCATCCTTCAAGAAAAACATGATTTTCATGCAGGACAATGCTCCATCACACGCGTCCAAGTACTCCACAGCGTGGCTGGCAAGAAAGGGTATAAAAGAAGGAAATCTAATGACATGGCCTCCTTGTTCACCTGATCTGAACCCCATTGAGAACCTGTGGTCCATCATCAAATGTGAGATTTACAAGGAGGGAAAACAGTACACCTCTCTGAACAGTGTCTGGGTGGCTGTGGTTGCTGCTGCACGCAATGTTGATGGTGAACAGATCAAAACACTGACAGAATCCATGGATGGCAGGCTTTTGAGTGTCCTTGCAAAGAAAGGTGGCTATATTGGTCACTGATTTGTTTTTGTTTTGTTTTTGAATGTCAGAAATGTATATTTGTGAATGTTGAGATGTTATATTGGTTTCACTGGTAATAATAAATAATTGAAATGGGTATATATTTTTTTTTGTTAAGTTGCCTAATAATTATGCACAGTAATAGTCACCTGCACACACAGATATCCCCCTAACATAGCTAAAACTAAAAACAAACTACAAACTACTTCCAAAAATATTCAGCTTTGATATTAATGAGTTTTTTGGGTTCATTGAGAACATGGTTGTTGTTCAATAATAAAATTAATCCTCAAAAATACTACTTGCCTAATAATTCTGCACTCCCTGTATAGTGTACATAAAACTCCTCTGGCCCCTACCTCCAGCACAGCCCCGCCCCTTCTCCCAGGAAAAATAAAATGATAATAACATAACGTTATTATTTTATTTTTTCCTTTCTCACAATCCAGTGAGGTGACGCTCCTCTGCCTTAGCGGAGGAGCAACCACTGTTGAAAAGTCATAATAATAGAGTTTCTACAGAAGGCCATGGACATCAATTCACCAAAATGCCAGGGGTAGCAGAAAGTGACGTCACACGCCCTTTAACCTTCCCTTTCACTCACGCACACACATGATTACACACACACACTCACACATAAACACAATCTCTCTCACATAAAAACTCTCACGGGCAAGCAAGAACACAACATACATTTAAAAGCAATTTTTACTTACTTCAGCTACTAGGGAAGGTCATATTCCAGCAAATTGTGCTTCCTTTTGTATTACTCTAATAGTGGATAATATAATATTATTAGTGTAATAAAATAAATTGCCCGAAAACAAGGAGAGTGGAACACCAACGAGCTGCCCCGGTGTTCCTGGCATTAATTTTGCGTCCTCTGAGGCCAGGGGTTGCAAACGCAGCGCTAGAGGGTGTAAAGGACAAGCCAGGGGTCGCAGCTGCAACCCCTGGCGACCCTTAAACGAAGTCCATGTAGAAGGCAAGTAATACTGAGACAAACAGTCATGTAGCACAATACGTGCACAATTATCACGATTGCCTCTTGTAATGTAACGCTTGTTTTTGTAACAGACTCACTTGTAATTTTTCTCCTCTTGTATCTTTACTTTGCCTATTGTGAAGCGCTCTGACACCTTCGGGTAAAGTCCGCGCTATATAAAAACGCATTAAATAAAATAAAATAAATAGCAGAGCTTAATTAATCTGTGCCAGTGGTTGTAGGAAGCGGACACCATGACTCCTTTTTGGGAAATATGACTTATTTTCATAATCAGATTTTGACCTAGAGGAAAAAAGAGAGGGGGGACAGAAAAGAGAGAAAGAAGGGAACAAGAGTGACAAAGGGAGAAACAGATAAAAAATAACCAGTAAGAGTGAGATAACGCGCCAGGAAGTGTGGTATGATGGAAGAAAGAGCCACATTGTGGAATCAGACTGTGGTGGTGCCTCGTGAAACCTAGCATTTTGAAGTGATAGGGGATACTAAAAAAAAAAAACCTTGCCCCCAGCATTTTTTTTTTTAACAAAGTAAGCCTTGCTCTTTAAAGCTCATTCTCTTTCTGAGGCAGCGGCTTCTCAGTGAAGTGCCCAATTTCTCTTTTCTTTTGTGGTACAACCCATCTGACAACAGGTGAAGTACGTGGCCCCGGGAGCATTCTCTGCCTCCTTTTCACTTTGACAACCCAAGACGCCTCTTTGTACGGGGTCAAAAACAATTTACTGTAACTCACGCTGCCAGTGGCTCTGAAGTTGGACGCCCACACAGGAAACTGCCAGGGACAGGTGGCCAGAGACAGCGCGAGAACAGGCCTCGCTCTCCTCAGAATGCTTGTGGGCAACTGACTCACCTCCTAATCACGAGTTTAACACAAAAGGCTCTAAGATAAGCTGAAAGCGAAGACTGAAGACCAGGCAGCGAAGATAAAGTGTGCGAAATAAATCTGATTAATGGCGGCTTACAAACTCGGCTGGGTTCCTGCCGCTCTGCTGAGCACCTGACAAAAGACATTCGGGAAACCTGAGAAGGCGGGGCGGAGGGAGGTCTGCTCACTCTGTTATCATACATTACGCACAGTAATACAATTAATCTTGCTGCTCTACAAAAACATTTAAGGCCAGAGAGGTGTAAACAATTTTTGATAGAACGCTTCGGGCGATAGCAGAATCTGTACTTCGCAGCACTTTCTCAAACTTTGATAAAGTAATTGCACTTGTTTGTACAAGCAGTGAAAGAATACTCTTGGCTGACTTTAATGTTACTTGCTAAATATAGAAGAGCTCCCTGAAATGTGCATCCTACAAAATAGGGTGTTAGTCTACAGCTGTGTTTTAGGGTTCTGCGGGAAAGTAGGGGGCTGATTGGAGGGTCTCATTCGTTAATGGCCTCGCTAGGGGGCTGGGCTGGCCAAGCACAGGATGAGTGACCTGTGTGGAGGGGAGGATGCAGACAATATGAACCCCCAAAGGAGTGTGCTAAGCAGGGGAGGCCCCTCCTCTATGGCGGAGGAGTGTCACCCCTTGCTGAAAGCTGCTTTCCTAGGACGGGGTGGGACAGCCTCCTCCACGTCAACAAGTGGAGGAGGAGTAGTGGTGCACTTCTAAGCGTGCATGTCAGTTTGGCCGGCCGTCTGAGGGTGGCCAAACTAACATGCGCACTTAGAAACTCTCCACCCGGCTATATTTTGCAACTGGGTGGAGACCAAGTGCATTCCCCACTCCCTCCCTGAGCGGCATCAGTCCCCACTCCCTCCCTGAGCGGCATATCTGCCCACTCAGCGCCAATCGCTGCACTTCTTTCATGTTCTGTAACAACATGAGAGAAGCATCGGAATTGGTTGGGGAGGGAAGAAGACAAGAGGCAGCAGGAGCGGCGGGATCACAAAGGAACAGGCAAGTTTATTATTATTATTACTTTTTTTTTTACTGCTCCACATCCTGCCCCCACCACTTCATTCCTTCCTGGCAGAACACGCGACTGGTGCTAAGGTGTTCCAAACCAGATCCTGGACTTGTTTGGTGGGTAGAGTGTGCCTCAAATGGGAATGAGAACACAGTTGTTCAGAAGATAGTAGGGATCTGGCAGAAAGAAGAAATTGAAAATTCTGCTAATACACTGCACTTTCGTATTACATATATATATACCAGTTCTAGGTAAACACCAGGAACAGTGAACTATGAAGAGTTGTTCAGTTTCTAGCCTCAGGAGGAAACTAAATATCCATCACAGACAGGGCCACTGGAAATATGCAATAGATTACGCAAAAGAGTTTACTAACTTATGCATCAAGAAAAGGCAAATTATGCAGCATAATGTGGCACAATTTGTGATAGTATTATCTCATTGTTTTGTCATTTTTGCACGTTATCACCATATGAGCCAAGGTTTCACTTCATTAGTCTTAGTTTGATACCCAAATAAAGCTATACGCAACATAAAGGTGACCATTCAAATTTTGCAAAGGGCTTTCAACTGCGCAAAATCACGTGTCACTGCATTTATAGTAACTTTTAATCCGTTTTAATTGGAAGCAATTTTTATTTTGTGAAAATCTGCAGATTATGCAGCAGATGATGAATTATGGGGACAATGCATCAAATCTATAATTATGCGGTAAACACTGCAGCCACAATATTTCATAATTCTAGTGGTCCTGACCATAAGGAAGGAATAACTATGTACATTATTAAAGCAAATCCCATTAAACGTAGTACTTATGTGGGAGCAGACCATCAAACGCCTCAAAATTCAGGTCATCTCAAAATTCAGAAATCCCAATATGTATCTCTGACATTTACACTCTTACCCTAATCTTGCAATAAGAGACAACATTCGAATCAGCAGACCCAAGATTAGTTTAGCAGAGTTGCAAATAAGTAAGTGAAAACACTCAATAACTGAGTTCTAGATCTGAGAAAAGTTGTTTTTTATTACAAAGTTCTCCGAAAATAACAATACAGAATAAATGCAAAATCTTTCAGAATACTGCAGTGAAGGCTCAAATACAGAATACATATTCAGAAATCAGAAATATTCTAAATACCAAATGAGCAGCAAAATCAGTAATAAATTGGATAGCATCCCCAACATAAAAGGACATTTGTCTAAAATATAAATGTCAGATTCACAAGGAAAATAGACAGCATCACTAGTAGAAAAGATAAAGCTATGGCTCACACCCAGATCCAAGAGTTTTTATACACATTATCAGAATCTTAAATGAGCAAAAGCAGCAAACTCACAGTGGTATGATTAGTCATAACCATAATTGGGAAAATCAGAATTTTCTGTTAACATTGTAAACTCATAACACTATCCAACGTGTAAAGACAGCTTCAAGCAGCGTCAGCAACACATCGTCACAGGAAGTTCATTGAAAATGAAACATTTAAAACAATAGTCAATACAACAGTATAACAGTGTTCCCCTAGAAGCAGACGTCCAGCAGAAAAGACCTTCCACATTTTGACTACATCAGAAAACTAGAAATTCATACACAATATATGCACATTAGGAAAATAATAAATTATGCAACAGTGTTCCTTGCTCTGCGGAGACCGTGGTAAGAAAGATGTGCAAAGTGACTAGATATGAGAGGGGCTGATTAGAAGTGAATCAACACCATCAGGTCCATGTTACCTAATATGGTTTCTCGTGAAAATGTAACATAACTATATCACATCAATAAGCACACTTTCACAAGTCAGGTTGTTCGTTTTAACTTCAGCATTATTATTTTAACATTTGCAGTCAGGATCCATCATAAAAATAATAATACTCAACATCTATTGAGTATCAGAAAAGACTATGGGCCTGTTTTAGATCTTGGTTGTAACCATCTCACTGTCGTTTTTTCTTTGGAAAACCTATCCGCTGGCTTGGCGGTCCACCCACCGGATTTAGGTGTAGGCAGTCCCATAGGCGATAGACCACCAGAGTCTGTGGACTCCGCCAGGAATCTCCACCCGGGTTGATTATGCCATTGAAAATAGTGTCTGACGGTGGGACTCCAGCCACCCTTACCATTGAGCAGATTTCGATGTGCCTTACCGCCAAGCCAACTGTGGCAGTCCGACCGCCACACCTGAGTTATCAGACTGGAGGGGAAATGAGGTAAAATGTACCTTTTTCCCAATTCCACTTCCGTTTTCAACTCAACACAACTGGGCAAGACCTTCCGTCGCTGCTGCTACTGGTCCTCGGAGAAAACACGACCCCCATCACTAGAATCGAAGGTAGAGAATCCGCATTGCCTGGGTTGGTTGTGTGGTCACTCTACATGACCTTGGGACCACTGCCCTCTTGTGCATGTCACAGTAATTTATTAAAATTATTGTGACATGCATATGTCGACAAAACAATTGTGTCAGATATGGATGCAGACACCCTGGTACAAGACACATATCGCACATATACACAAATGTAATTTTGGTGTAAGTATTCATTGCCAAATGAATGTTGGCACCACAATAATGTTACAATCCCATTTGTCAACTATGTCCATGTGTGCACATTGCAAGGAGACCTGTACCTGTAATGTTGTGCTGCCATTTGTGTATGTTAGTCAGTACGTGTATGTGAGATTGGATGGGCTGATTGGGGTGGAGGGAGCTGGAGTGCATGATGTGGTTGTGTCAGTATGTATGCCACTTGCATATGGGTCTGATGCTTGTTGTGTATGTTTGGTTGTGTGCTGTGTTGCTGTGTGCAACATTCAGGTGAGTGTTGTTGTGTGGTGGTTATTTTTGTGATGTCTGTAGTTGTGCCTTTCTGTGGATTTGTTTGTGTAGAGGAGTGTGTAGTTGTCTTGGTTGTTGTGGTTCTGTCATGTGTGAATGTGTCAATAGTGTGTGTGTATATTGTCATGAATGTATGGTAATGTGTGTTTTCAGCTTGTACGTGTTGTGTTGTGGTGGAATGGCAATAGATGATAGTGTGTATGTACTGTGCTGTGAAGTGTTTTTTGCCTTACCTCTATTCCATGGCCACTGCTGTTGTATGATGTCCATTGGGTCCCGCGACGGCCTCCCTCCGTCAGCAATCCGCAACCAATACACCGCCTCTAGAACTGCAGTATCTAAATATGGTAAATAGGAACCCACCAGCTAGGCTAGGAAGAGCACTCCATCATGCCAGTCGGAGACTCAGCCACAATACATCTAAATATGGCAGTCCGAACACTATCAACTTGACTGAGTTATTGGGTCCACCGTTGTGGTGGATTGGCAGTAATACCACTGAGATCTAAATCAGGCCCCATGTCACTTCCCACGCCCAGGAATGCACTCCAACCCAATAGGCTTGGCTTGATTGTGCTCAACTTGGGCTCTTGAAGAAGGAGATTGTGACCTTCTAATCTGAGGATGTCTCATAGGTTGAGCCCTTCCCAGTGGCAGAATAAGTGGGGGAAAAGGCTGCACAATGACTGCTAGTGATCATTTGGTAGTCTTGGACTCCCTACTCCAGAAGCACAGCAGCCACAGCACAGATGAATGAGACTACAAGAAGGGAACAGGAGGGAACAGGCAGAAATCCAGGAAATTAAGAAAGATGTGTCATAACAGTCTGGAAAGCAGGAAGCACTCAAAACAATGTTTGGCTAAATGTACACTTCAAAATTCTCTAGTGTCTGAAGATCCCTTCTGGGCTGATTAGCCTGTCCTCCCTAATTAAATTGCTTCCTCTGCATCCTCCCTGATGAAGCAGAGGGAATTGACAATGTTATTAATTGTCTATAGGTCAGCAAGTTAACTTAGTCTCTTCTTTGTTGTATCCAGTAGGTCAGCAAGTGATTTGGTCCAGACATGCAGTGTAGCCTGCACAGTGGGAGAGGTTGAGCCAGGTTTCTTGGCTTCCCAGTTGAAAAGAGCACAGGTCCATTTCTTAAAACAGAACACCAAGAATGTCCTCTACTTCACAGATACACTTCAGGCTTCTGGACCTGCGATGCAAGCTAAATGTCAGGGGCTGCATAGGAGTTGCACTAGAGCACACCTTCCCCACAGCATGGGTTTACCAAAGGTCCAAAGGGATTCGCTGCATGGCTGTATATGTTTTAATCCCTAGAGATGACTGCCAGTGGTGAAACCCATTTCCTGAGGCAGAAGGACTTTTGTGTTCAATGAAGTTGGTGTCTGCCTCAAGGAGAACCTCCCCCCCACCATTGTGTAGAATGTTGTGTAGAATATTGCTGATGCCAGAGACCACCTGACTTTAGGGACAAATCATGGCCAGTTTCCTAGTCACTTTCCATTGTACATTAACTTTTTTTGTGATGCATAATCTTGTGAAGGGTCTCCCTTAGTTGGAAATCCCTCCCATGTGGGCAGAAATATTGTGTAGTGACTGATTTTGTTCTCCAGTGGAAAGTGACAGAGTACTGTCAACCCAATGCTGGTATATGGGCTGTCCCCAGGCTACCCTTCCATTTGACTGTATTGTGGAACAGATCAGACATTAAAAAACAACTCTGTGAAGTTGCATCACTGTTACACATAGTTCCCTGTGTCCCTGCCTAGAATATGGCAAATATCAAATATGTTCTGGGAGCAGACAGAGCACATGGTTCCTTGTGACTAGGCTATGGGCCTAAGCTATAAAAATAAGACCACACCCGGAGCCTCATAAAAGGGACAACCTTGCACCAGAAATCACCCACATCCTCCATGGATGACAGAGTTATTTTACACACTTATTTTAATTCAAATCACACTGGTGGAGCTTGCATAGTATTTGACAGTGCCTATGTACTCTGTACGAAAAAAACATTGTCTGTTTTGCCCTAGCAGCCAAAATAGTGAGTTCCGCACATTAACTACTGTAACACTGAAGGATACCACTAGCAAAAGAACATCATTTGAGTTGACTGACCTGTCTTGAGTGACCACAGTGAAGGATTAGACGTTATAGTAGGATGTTCGGATTCTCTTTCAGGAATGCTGGGCATTGAAATGGGTGCAAGAATGAGTTCTAGGGGAGAATGTGACATGAGGCTGGCAGCCTTTGGTCTGTCCACTCCTGAGGCATCAGCAGTCTATTCAGTGCTCTGACTTTGCTTCACTGCTTTAAGTCTTGGAGGTGAAGTTACCAGTGTTTCTTGCACATCATTCTGAAATACATGCCAGGATTTATCCATGGAATCCAACTCTAATGTCTCATATAGAAGGTGCTTTTATATTTCTGTGGCCTTTGAATGAGTATCTGCACTTGTCTCCCTTTGAGGAGCATGGCCATCAACGGTGTAGCAGATGCAGTGGCACCTTGGTTCAGGGGTTCTGAATGGCCCTCTGTCCCCTGGTTCTGGTACTATTTGACTAGTGGATGGGCTATTTTCTTTATGTGCATGATGATCCACTGCAATCAATCAATATTTGTAAAGTGCAGCTAGTCATCCGTGAGGGTCTCAAGGCGCTGAGGGGCAGAAGAGGGGCCTCATTTGAAGAGCCAGGTCTTGAGGTTCTTCCTGACGATGGTGAGCGACGGGCTTTGTCTGAGGTGCAGGGGGAGGTTGTTCCAGCTCTTTGCTGCAGTGTAGGTGAAGGATCATCCTCCATCTGTGGTTATGCAGATGTGAGGGATGGTGGCCAGGGCCATCTGGGTGGAGCCGAGGGATCTGGCTGGGGTGTGGAAGGAGACACAGTGGTTCAGGTAGGCTGGTCCTGCTTTGTGCATGACCTTGTACGTGTGGGTGGGAAGCTTGAAGGTGATTTGCTTCTCGATTGGTAGCCAGTGGAGGGTCCTCAAGTGTTGGGAGATGTGTTCTCGGCGAGGGAGGTCCAGAATTAGTCTGGCGGCGGTGTTCTGGATGAGTTGAAGTTTATTGATGTTCCTAGTTGAGGTGCTGCATAGAGAGCATTGCCGTAGTCGTGCTTGCTAGTGACTAAGGCGTAGGTGACTGTCCTGCGACAGTCTGCTGGGATCCATATGAAGATCTTCCGAAGTTTGCAGAAAGTGTGCCAGCAAGATGAGGTGACAGAGTTTACCTGGAGGGTCATGGATAGGCAGGAGCTGAGGATGATTCCTAAGTTGCAGGTGTGCCTAGTCGGTGCAGGGGGGGGAATGGGAGCCACCAGGAGTCGTCCCAAGCTGAGGTGGCATTCCCGAAGATGATGAGCTCAGTCTTGTCGGATTTCAGCTTGAGGCAGCTCTCTCTCATCCAGGTGGCAGTGGCTTCCATCAGTGAGGGAAATGATGAGTTGTGTGTCATCTGCATATGACACGATGTTCATACCTTGGCTTCTGACGATGGTAGCAAGAGGGGCCATGTATACGTTGAACAGTGTGGTACTCAGTGAGGATCCTTGGGGGACTCCACAGTTGACTCCTGTGCATCTGGAAGTGTAGGGCGGGAGTCTGACCCTCTGCGTCATCCCGGAGAGGAAGGAGTGGATCCATTCCAGGGCTCTTCCGCGGATTCCTATGTCATGGAGTCTGGTGCTCAAAGTGCTGTGGGAGACCATGTTGAATGCTGCTGAGAGGTCGAGGAGTATGAGTGCTGCGGTGTGGCTGTGGTCTAGGAGTAATTGGACGTCGTTGGTGGCTGCCAGGAGGGCTATTTCCATGCTGTAGTAAATGTGGAAGCCAGACTGGGAGCTGTCCAGGTAGCTGTTGGCCTCAATGAAATTCCCTAGTTGTGTGTTGATTGCTTTCTCCAGTACATTGGTGGGGTAAGGTAGCCGCAAGATGGGCCGGCAAATCTTTAGTTCTGATTCTGATTTAGTTCTGATGATCCGCATCATTACTCATAGTAGCTGGCTGGTGGCTGGATGGGTGAGATTTTATTTTGAGGAACTCTTTCCATTGTCCCACAGGATAATATTTCAGTGAAGAACCTTGGCACTCGTGAGTCCAGTCACCCTTGTGGTCATGGAACTTGGATTACAATGCAGGGGCTGATTCCCTTTTGGTTTTAGTTGTATTTCACAGTATAGTTGATAAAAATATCATCCAACATAAATATTGAGTCCTAAATATTTTTTACAAAAAGAATGGCCCATTGGGTGTAGATTTCCCAATGAGGCAAACTTTCTGGAAACAATATTTTGAAAATATTATTTTGATCATAAAATATTTAGTCCAAAGCACTGTGGTATCATATATTTTGTTTCTGTCGTTTTTGGTTGGAGTTGATGAACAGGATTTAGTCATTAGGCAAGAGTCCCTGTTCACTGACACTGATCACATCTGATCTCATTCTGATCAGTTTTCTTAGTAGCAGATGAGGTCAGTGTCTACAGTGTTTCTTAAGATGCTTCACGTACTGCAGATAGGCCTCAAAACCACTGCCAAAGCCAGATAGCTTTGTTATTGCTCTGCTTGGTTTCTGGCAGGGATACCCGCTGTCCAGCAAGTATAGCATTATCCAGCTGGAACCATACCAACCTGCACTCAATGTCTCAAAGCTGCTGGGAATGCAGTTTTGGAGATGAACTGTAATGCATAAAGATTGTATCGCAGAGGGCCCTGGCTGTGGTGGATGATGTTTGGTCCTAATGAAATAGCCTGTAAAAACAAGGATATTCTCAACTCTCCTCATGTCTGTGTCATTGAAGGAAAAGCCACTCAGGCAAAATCCATAGGCACTATGCTTTCATGATGTTTCATCTTTGCCAACTATATTGTTAAGTCTTCCAGGTGATTTAGGAGATTCAGTTCTTATACTGCAGCTTGAAATATGTGGCTACACAGGGCCAGCAGACCTGTTTTGAACCAGGACTAAGGTTTTGTCACAGCAGGAGTGTCCAGTCCAATCATAGAGGTACTTGACAACATAGCTTCTGACTTCTGGGGTAGCGCTGACTGTCAGAACATGTTAAGTGGACGACTGTAAGTTTACTAAGGACAGGATCCCTCCATGCCCAATAATCTATCCAAGGTTTTCATGAATATGTGGGTCTCTGGACAAGCAAAGGTGATCAATCTCAATTGATTTTCTATCTTTGATGCTGTGTTTACAATCAATGTTTTCCTTCCCAAGACTATCCTTGAGTTAGAAGCAATCAGTGGACAATGGTGCACGTCTATATGTGCCCTTTGGCATCTGACACTTAGGTGTGATTTGATGACAAACAGGTAGACTTTCTCTTCTCAGTTTACTTGACTGCAAGGATCTGATACATGTTAACAGGTAAGAAATGGAACTTGTTGAACACTAGCTTGAGGCACTGCAAGCCAATTTCAGGCTTTCATCAGTCATTGCACATGCTCCTCCAGTCTGTTTTTTGACAATGTGAATGTTTGTGAGAAGATTAATTTGTTATTTTATTTATTCGAGGATCCTTTGAAAAATTATTAGTGCTTTGGGAAGCTTTACCCCATATGTCCGTCTTGAAAAAGCCAGATGGTTAGCTAGTTGATGTTTACTCTCAAACTTCATATTTCCAGGGAATTTGACAATATTCACTCCTCAGGACCAGAGATGAGAAGAAAAAAACCGAAAAGAAAAGGCAGCATGCACATGTATGAAATAGTTAAATTGTTGAATTGGTAGTAATCTATGTGCAGTCCTTCATTGCTCTTCCTGCTAACAACTATCTATGAGGATCAGGGACTGCTTCTCTCTTGGATGATGTTTCCTGCTTTCAGGCCCTCCAGATATGTCACACATGGGTACATTGTATCAGGGTCTTTCTATGAAGGGTCTTCAGGTCAAGAAAAACTTTGTTCTGCTGATCCAGCTTGCACCACAAGGTGTATTTGGTGAACTAATGCACCAGGTAGTCATGGCAGTTAATTTTGTTTAATTACCAAACCTAACACAACCAGAGCCTCAAGTAGCATTTACACCTTAACATGTTTCTTTAAGAGCTCCTATAATCCTATCATTTGTTAATCCTCATCACTTTCCTTTTCTGCCAGCCAACACCAAGCCCAGGCTGCTTCCATCTCTGTCTCCTTCTACAATCATGTCCTCCAGTTGTGTGTTTCTCCAAACTATTCTTCTCCTAACCTTCCCATGTATCCCTCTGCCTTATCCTGATCTGATTGTTTCCTCCTTCAGAAAAACCCTCACCAGAGGTATATTTATGCCTCCATTACTCTCTCTCTCTCTCCTCTACATCCTTCTTCCAGCAGTTCCATTAGTTAAATCCCAATCCTCATTAAAGACAAGTGTACCCTTTATTGTCCACAGGTTGCTGGCCACTTGTGAGCAGTGTCCACATGTTTAATGACCACAAAGTCAATTGTGTTGCAAAAACATGCTACCATCCTATTCACTTCCATGCATACTTTGTCAATTGTGGTTGGCTTCATATCCTCACCCTTCTGGGTAATAGCAGTCTGCAAATGGCCTCTGTCTTGTCCCATCTCTCCTGCACCCATTTAAAATAGTTTTCATCATCCTCAGCAACTCCAGCTCCGTAACCTGTACCAAGGTATTCTTCCCAAGATGTATTTAATATCAATTCTGGGCTCAATACACTTCATCTCAGTTTTCATAACAAGGGAAGCAATTTGGTCTATCTCTCCTATCCCACGTTATCATTATCTAGCCACATCTATTGGCCAAAACATTGCCTCTTCACAAATTCACTAGCCCTTTTCATTATTGAGCGGCCAGAAATCCACACTTCCTTCTTTCTTCTGGATGCCTGCCTCTGTCTGCGAAGAGAATATCACTCATCATTTATTCCTGTGATGGCATCATCCCTCCATGCCCTCCACTGCCTGCACAGACTAAAAAATGCTAAAGAGCATCTAAAAAAGCTCCTTACTGTGTCCTCCACTCTGTGTCCCTCTGTCACAGTACATATCCAGAAGGAGTAGATTGAACTGCTTCTCCTGCCATCATCTCAAGCATTTCTGCAACACTAACAATCCTTGACAATTCATCACCCTCTTCCCTCCCTCATGTACAAACACTCTGCCTGTTGTTTCTCTCCTCACCTCCCTTTATTTCTTGTAAGCCCTTACCGGAAAATCTCTGAATTGGTCAACCTCTTCAGTCTCACCCAGTATCCCTTCCATTTACAGTCCATCTTATTGGTCTGTATTCTCACCACCATTCTTTCCATACCCAACCTCACATCCTCTGCCTGAAGTCCTTTATGGGGTTTTGCACCAAACACCTTGACAATCTAAATGCTCCAATAGCCATAATGTAAATCATAACTTGAAACAATCCTTTCTCCCCAGCAGAGCATGCATTTCATGAGAAGCTGCTTGAATTGGATCTCTTCCTCATCCTCATCTTGCTAACTACAGAATCCCGTCTCTCATCACTGTGGGCCCCACCCTCTTCTATTCCTTCACTCTCTCCCACTGCCCACCAGTTTTCTGTATGCTTCTGGTCTGCCTCTGCAACCTGGCACCCCATTCACCCTTGCCTTTTGTTGCCTACATCCGGCTTCTCAGGAACTTGCACCTTAATAAATGCTTCTTCTCCCTGCAATTCCTGTTGTCCAACTGATTCAGGCAGTAGCTCAGAGTCAGTTTCCCTTTTCTTCCTCTCCCATTCCTCTCTGTGCCATCCATACCAGTCTGCTCCCTAGGCAGCATCACTGCCAAAGCTATTCTCATGTTTTTGCCCCTTGAATGCCACTCTTGGGACTGGCGGCTCTACATCCACTTCCGTCATGCTTCATCTGAGGATCACCTCAGCAATTCTACAGTTCTAATGCCCTCTTCCACCTAGCCCCTAGATTGTCTGTGGCCTTTGTACCTCCATCTGGCGCTCGGCACCCGGGCACCTCACCCTTTATGTGCACTTTTACCACTAACTGTTCCCCTACTCTCGCCCTTGCACCTCTTAAACCCAATTAAATCCTGACAATCCGCTCATCATCACTATCCTTCCTTAACACCTCAATTCCATGTCTTCTTTGCATTTGGGTGCTGACCTCATCAGAGGCCACTTCCCCATCAAGCTGGAAGCTCAGCTTCTAGCGCGATCGGAAGACAATTGCTTTGCATTTCTCTTCTGACCATGTGATGGGGGCCTGAGAGGCTTCAAAGGGAAGGAAAGGAATTTCCTTCCCTTTGAAGTTTCTCACAGCATTTTAGAAGCCGGATCGTGAAGTAATCCAGCTTCTGAAATGCCCACTAGACACAAGGGATTTATTTATATACTGAAATTGGCATAAGGGGAGCGCCCCCTTGGGCAAAGGTCACTTCCCAGGGGGGCAATTTTTTAAAAGTCTTTTTATGCCCCCCCTGGGGGCAGATCGGCCTATTGTTATTAGGCCGATCTAGGCGCCAGGGATCATTTTCTTTTCTTGTTTTTTTTTGTTTTTTTTAGTTGAGGAGCGACACCTTTGGCAAGGGTCGCTCCCCTAGGGGGCAAATTATATTTAGGCCATTTATGCCCTCCTTGGGAGCAGATCGGCCTATATTTATGAGGTCAGTCTGCCCCCAAGGGGGGCAGAAACTACTAGACACCAGGGAGTTTTTATTTCATGGCGAATTCACAGAAGGGGAGCGACCCCTTAGGCAAGGGTCGTTCCCGGGGGGCATATTTATTTCAGGCCATTTCTGTCTCCCCCCGGGGGTATATCGGCCTATTGTTATTAGGCCGATCTGCCCACGGGGGGCAGAAACCTCTAGGCACTAGGGATCATTCTTTTTTGTTTTGTTTTGTTTTTTAGAGGTGGGGAGCACCCCCATAGGCAAGGGTCTCTCCCCTGGGGGGCAAATTGTATTTAGACCATTTCTGCCCAGCTGATTTTTGTTAGGCCAATCTGCCCCCAAGGGGGGCAGAAATCACTAGGCACCGGGGATTTTTTTTTTTTGCGCCAATTTCACGCAAGGGGAGCGACCCCTTAGGCAACGGGCGCTCCCCGGGGAGGGGAGCAAATTTATTTTAGGCCATTTCTGCCCCCCCCCCCGGGGGTAGATCAGCTTATTGTTATTAGGCCGATCTAGGTACCAGGGTTCATTTTCTTTTCTTGTTTGTTTTTTTGTTTTGTTCTTTTTTTGAGTTGGGGAGCAACCCCTTAGGCACGGGTCGCTCCCCTAGGGGGCAAATTATATTTAGGCCATTTCTGCCCCCCTTGGGAGCAGATCGGCCTATATTTCTGAGGCCAGTCTGCCCCCAAGGGGGGCAGAAACCAGTAGACACCAGGGAGTTTTTTTTTCATGGCAAATTCACAGAAGGGGAGCGACCCCTTAGGCAAGGGTCGTTCCCGGGAGGGCAAATTTATTTTAGGCCATTTCTGCCCCCCTCGGGGGCATATCGACCTATTGTTATTAGGCCAATCTGCCCACGGGGGCAGAAACCTCTAGGCTCCAGAGATACATTTTTTTGTAAAATTTATTTTAGGCCATTTCTGCCCCCCTCGGGTGCATATCGACCTATTGTTATTAGGCCAATCTGCCCACGGGGGCAGAAACCACTAGGCACCGGGGATTTTTTTTTTTGCGCCAATTTCACGCAAGGGGAGCGACCCCTTAGGCAAGGGGCACTCGCCTGGGAGGGGGGCAAATTTATTTTAGGCCATTTCTGCCCCCCCCGGGGTCGATCAGCTCATTTTTATTAGGCTGATCTACCCCCAGGGGGAGCAGAAACCTCTAGGCGCCAGGGATCATTTTTTTGTGTTTTGTTTCTTTTGTTTTGTTTTTTAGAGGTAGGGAGCGACCCCTTAGGCAAGGGTCGCTCCCCTGAGGAGGCAAATTTATTTTTGGCCATTTCTGTTCCCCTTGGGGCAGATCAGTGTATTTCTATTAGGCTGATCTGCCCCCAGGGGGAGGACAGAAACCACTTAGACACCAGGGATTGGTGTGTGTGTATGTGTATGTTTTCTTTAGGGGCAGCCCCTTGGGTAAGGGTCACTCCCCATGGGGGCACATTACTGTTGGCCATATTTTTGGAAGGCCCATCTGCCCCCAAGGGGGAGGGGGGTCAGATTGCTCACCAGAGACCAGGGAAGTTTTCTTTTCCATAATAAGAGGGTGGGGGTATGGCCATACCCCCACCCCAAATAAGTGGGGCCAAAGTTGTTCTGCCCTGATCCACACCCAGGGGGGGGCAGAAGGTCTACTAGATGCCAGGGAATTAAAAAACAAAAAATAGTGGGGTGATGGCTACCAACCAGTATGGGATTGGTTATGCCCCACCACAACTGAAGGGGGTAACAGTCATTCAGCTCTCCACAGCACTCTAAAACAGCTTTTCCCACAGCAAGCAAGAAGACATTTGATTATTTTGGGTTTCGGTTTTACATTTGGGCCATGAAAGCTTGGCTAACTCTCAAAATCGTCCCACTTGGAATGGTGAGGGCTGCACTTTATGGACTTTGGGACGCTGCCATGTAGAAAAATCCACAAGACCTAGACACATCTGAAAACTAAACATCTGGGTGATTCCAGGGTGGTGCGTTTCACATGCACCCCGCACTATTTTCTTACCCACAATGCCCTGCAAACCTCCAACTTTGTTGGAAATCACACATTTTTCCCACTTTTTGTGGTGGAACCTTCCGGAATCTGCAGGAGGACAGAAACCACTTAGGCACCAGGGATTGGTGTGTGTGTGTGTGTATGTTTTCTTTAGGGGGCTGCCCCTTGGGTAAGGGTCACTCCCCATGGGGGCACATTACTGTTGGCCATATCTGCCATATTTTTGGAAGGCCCATCTGCCCCCAAGGGGGAGGGGGGTCAGAAGGCTCACCAGAGACCAGGGAAGTTTTCTTTTCCATAATAAGAGGGTGGGGGTATGGCCATACCCCCACCCCAAATAAATGGGGCCAAAGTTGTTCTGCCCTGATCCACACCCAGGGGGGGCAGAAGGTCTACTAGATGCCAGTGAATTAAAAAACTAAAAATAGTGGGGTGATGGCTACCAACCAGTATGGGCCTGGTTATGCCCCACCACAACTGAAGGGGGTAACAGTCATTCAGCTCTCCCCAGCACTCTAAAACAGCTTTTCTCACAGCAAGCAAGAAGACATTTGATTATTTTGGGTTTCGGTTTTACATTTGGGCCATGAAAGCTTGGCTAACTCTCAAAATCGTCCCACTTGGAATGGTGAGGGCTGCACTTTATGGACTTTGGGACGCTGCCATGTAGAAAAATCCACAAGACCTAGACACATCTGAAAACTAAACATCTGGGTGATTTCACATGCACCCGCACCATTTTCTTACCCACAATGCCCTGCAAACCTCCAACTTTGCTGGAAATCACACATTTTTCCCACTTTTTGTGGTGGAACCTTCCGGAATCTGCAGGAATCCACAAAATTCCTACCACCCAGCATTGTCTCACCTAGACCGATAAATATTCTGCTGCACTTGTCAGCCTAAAAATGTTTTTTTTCAAAATACCCTTTTGGACCTGCTTTAGTTCCCCCTCAATTTCAACATATTTTTGGCTCTTCCCTGTCACAAGCACAAGTAAGGTATCATTTTTACCGGGAGACTGAGGGTTGAGTGGTCTGAAATTTGTCCCGGTGCGATGATCCCACACAGAAATGTGGGAACATTTTTGATTTTTTTATCTAAATTTGAGGTTTGCTGAGGATTCTGGAAAAGGAAACATTGGGGGATCCACGCAAGTCACACCTCCCTGGACTCCCTTGGGTGTCTAGTTTACAGAAATGTCTAGGTTTGGTAGGTTTCCTTAGATGGCTGCTGAGCCCAGGACGAAAAACGCAGGTGCCCCCATGCAAAAACAGGTAGTTTGTATTTGATAATTTTGATGTGTCCAGATAGTGTTTTGGGGCATTTCCTGTCGCGGGCAGTAGGCCTACCCACAAAAGTGAGGTAGCATTTTTATCGGGAGACTTGGGGGAACGCTGGGTAGAAGGAAATTTGTGGCTCCTCTCTGATTCCAGAACTTTCTGTCACTGAAATGAGAGGAAACAGTGTTTTATTTGTCCAAATTTTGAGGTTTGCAAAGGATTCTGGGTAACAGAACCTGGTCAGAGTCCACAAGTCACCCATCTTGGATTCCCCTAGGTGTCTAGTTTTCAAAACTGCGCAGGTTTGCTAGGTTTCCCTAGGTGCCGACTGAGCTAGAGGCCAAAATCCAGAGCTAGGCACTTTGCAAAAAACAGCTCTGTTTTCTTTGTGAAAATGTGATGTGTCCACGTTGTGTTTTTGGGCATTTCCTGTCGTGGGCGCTAGGCCTACCAACGCAAGTGAGGAACAATTTTTATCGGGAGACTTGGGGGAACACAGAATAGCAAAACAAGTGTTATTGCCCCTTGTCTTTCTCTACATTTTGTCCTTCCAAATGTAAGACAGTGTGTAAAAAAGACATCTCTTTGAGAAATGCCCTGCAATTCACATGCTAGTATGGGCACCCTGGAATTCAGAGATGTGCAAATAAGCACTGCTTCTCAACACCTTATCTTGTGGCCATTTTGAAAATACAAAGGTTTTCTTGATACCTATTTTTCACTTTTCATATTTCAGCAAATTAATTGCTGTATACCCGGTATGGAATGAAAACCCATTGCAAGGTGCAGCTCATTTATTGGCTCTGGGTACCTAGGGCTCTTGATGAACCTACAAGCCCTATATATCCCCGCAACCAGAAGAGTCCAACAGACGTAACAGTATATTGCTTTCAAAAATCTGACATCGCAGGAAAAAGTTACAGAGTAAAACGTGGAGAGAAATGGCTGTTTTTTCCACCTCAATTTCAATATTCTTTTATTTCAGCTGTTATTTTCTGTAGGAAACACTTGTAGGACCTACACAAATGACCCCTTGCTGAGTTCAGAATTCTGTCTACTTTTCAGAAATGTTTAGCTTTCCTGGATCCAGCATTGGTTTCTCACCCATTTCTGTCACTAACTGGAAGGAGGCTGAAAGCACAAAAAATAGTAAAAATGGGGTATGTCCCAATAAAATGTCAACAATTTGTTGAAAAATTGGGTTTTTGAAGTAAGTGGAGCAAGGCTTTATCTTTAAAACCGGATTTATTCCAGAAATTACAGAGAGCAAATGGCATACGTGTATTGATGTAAAAAGGGCACAGAGCTCTCTGGTCCCAACCGTCACCCTAGAACATGGAACATCACGACATCATAGTACTGATGTCAAGATGTTCCATGCCCACACAGATCACCACATTATTTCCCCTTTTTTTTTTTTTTTTTTTAAACTGGGAAACTAAAGACAAAATTAGAACAACAAAAGCAAAAAAAAACTCATTACTACATTACTCTAACTTGCTGCAGTCCACACATGTTGTTGGACCCAAAATCTATATATATATATAAACATTTCATGTCAATACAGCTAATACACAACAAAATCTTGAAACTTCTTGGGTTTGTGACAAATTCTGGTACTTAATCTATTTTTGTAGCAACCACTACCTGAACAACTTGTTTTGCTGAGATAAGTACTCTCAAGCTGTTTTGTATTCTCAACCCTTTTATGAGCAGCCGGATCCAAAGCAATACGTGAAGTACTCCACCAACTCCCATCAGAAAGCCTTACCGCATTCTTACGTATTTCACAAATTTGTTGCGAGTCTTTAAATTTGGATAAACCCTTTTTAACTAACACAGGATTCTTTACTCTTACCCAATGACCCACTTGCAACTCCTTAATCTTAAATTTGTTATTCTCATCTAACCTCTGTAAACTACTCAAATTGGCATTGTGTTCTGCATCCTCCCAGGCCTTTTTCAGGTCACTACCTTCATGGAATAACTTTATCATCCAAAAAGGACATAATTCTGTTGAAGCCAACCTCCCTCTCATCAGTTCAAAAGGAGTTTTCCCTGTGACAACATGAGGTGTGGTTCGATAAGACCATACTAGCTCTTTATAGCAAGGTCTACTGAAGAATGATTCCTGTAAGAAGCTTGAATACAGTCTACTAAGACACGATTAAATCGTTCTACCATACCATTGCTTTGTGGATGATAAAGCGGAGTCCTTATGTGCTTGATACCACATCTACTCAAAAATTGGATCATCTCTGATGAAACAAATTGAACCCCATTGGCAGTCAAAATTTGCTCAGGGAACCCTTCACGACTAAAGATTTTCTTAAGACAGTTAATCACAACCTGGGTAGTGGGAAACCTTACCGGTTCAACTTCCACCCATCTGGATAGATGGTCTATTATGACCACAAAATATCTCATATCTGGAGGCAGAATGTGATAAGGACCAAGAAAATCTAGACCAAGCTTTTGCCAAGCTCTCGCCGGAGATGGAACAAATGAACTAGTCACACCTTCAGTAGTTAACACTTTATCACTGGAGTAACATCTTGTACAATTTCTCACAAAATCATCAATCTCTCTGTCCATCCCCCGCCACCAAAAATCAGACCTTAATCTTCTTTTGGTAATTGTGGCCCCCCAGATGACCAGCATGTGAAGTGGTAATCAAATTCCCCCTCAAACATAAGGGTGGAACCAGCTTCCTTCCTCTGACTAATTTGTCACCTTCGATAGATAATTCATCAGAGACCTTCCAAAATGGTTGTAGCTCTGAAGATAAACACTTTTCCTTAGACCAGCCTACTCTGACCATGCGCATAACCTCACACAACGCTTTGTCACTCAACACCGCCTTTATCCATTCCTTTTCATCCAAAGGCATATCACTTTCGGTTACACAAGCAACAAAACATTTCTCTATTTCCGTTTCCCATTCCTGTTCCTCACTATCATCTACAGGTAACCTGGATAAACAGTCTGCTCTCTTATTTTTCCCACCAGGAATATATTCAACTGAAAAAGTAAACTCCAGTAACTTAGCAGACAATCTAGCAATACGCGCTGTGGACCGTTTCACTTTCCTGCCAGATAGTATTTCCACCAGAGGCCTGTGATCCGTTTTCAACGTGAAGGTTCTACCCCACAGATACTGTTTAAATTTCTCAATGCTCCACACATAAGCAAGAAGTTCTTTTTCAATAACAGAATACTTGCGTTCAACTTGCCTTAGTGTTCTTGATGCAAAACCCACTGTGCTTTCGCTCCCATCATCAGATAATTGAGAAAGAACAGCTCCAAGGCCATAATCACAAGCATCAACAGTTACCACAGTACTTCCTTTTTCCGAAAATGGCTGTAGAACAGGAACATCAACAATTTCACGTTTGATCTGTTCAAACATTCTGTTACATTCATCAGACCACATGAACACAGAGTTCTTCAAAGCTACTCTAAAACACTCTGTGTTTTTTGCAATTTTTTTTAGAAATTTAGCATAAAATTCGCATAAACCAAGATAAGATAAAAGTTGGTCTCTAGACTTTGGAGCTGGTGCTTCTAAAATACTCTTAACCAAACTTGGTTTGGGCTTAACACCCCCCTCTGAAAAGACATGGCCAAGATATTCAATTTCCCTGGCTTTGAATACACATTTGTTTCCTTTTAACGTCACACCTCTATTTTCTAAAGTAGATAGAACCTCCTCTAAGGCCTTATCATGTGCCAATTCATCACATGAAAATACCAAAATGTCATCCTGAAAGATTACAACATTGGGATTATCAGGAAACATCTCAGACATTAATCTTTGAAACACTGCGGCCGCCGAAGCTAAGCCAAAAGGTAATCTGCAGAATTGAAAAGTTCCATCAGGAGTAACGAAAGCTGTTAGATGTCTAGAATCCACATCTAAATCCACTTGGTGGTAAGCTGACTTTAAGTCCAGTTTGGTAAACCACCTGGCGGAACCAATCTTAGTAATCAAATCATCAATTCTGGGCAGAGGATAACCGTCCACCCATATTGCCTCATTCACACTCCTCAAATAAACGCACATTCTTAAATCACCAGTTTTTTTCTTTGCTAAACCTATAGGAGATAACCATAACGTTGCTTCAACTTTTTCAATCACCCCTTGTTGACACATTTCTTTTAATAAATTGGACAACTCAGACCTGACGCTCAGAGGAACATTTCTTAATTTATGTTTGACAGGAACCGCATCATGCTTGACTTTTATCCTATGTGTGTAATTGGTGATTTTACCTAGCTGTTCACAAAATAACTTATTACATTTCTGTTGCCAATCATGTACCTGACTAGAAGCAACTTTAATAGAACTCGAATTTTCCTTTTCTATTACAACCGGTTTATCACAACCCGGCTTGATAATAAGATTGAATTCTGCTTGATGAATCAGCCCTAAAACATTGATACCTTTCTTTGCAACATAAACCTTACCTCGCAAAGTCTTACCCAGAATAGTCAATGATGCCCAAAAGTAACCCAATAAATCAATCTTACTGCCCTCAAATGCAACTGTGGTTTCATCTGGAGGATAAAGAATCTTGGAGTTCCAACTTTCCTTGAACTTATCTTGTGCTATAATAGTTAAACAGGCCCCTGTATCTACTAATAATTTAATTTTAATCCCATTGATAATTACATCAACATCCGGATCAATGATAACCTTGTTGATACAAGTCACATCCTTGACTACTAAAACATACTCGTTCATTCGTTCACCCTCAACACTCTCAGCATCACCACTCAATACACAGCGAATGTTATTCTTTTTTTCACTCCTGCACACCCTTGCAAAATGCCCAGTTTTGTTGCAATTTCTGCACTGTTGGTGAATCGCTGGGCAGTTCTTAAAAGATGACACATGCAACAAAGAACCACATCTATAACAAATTGGTCTCTGATTAAACTTATTCCTGACTGAAGTATTGTCCATTCTTTTCTCAAAATGAACTTGATTTTTGCTGTGGCCGTTCTGCGCACTAACAGTTGATGCAGAGATAGTTGTATTGGACATAGAAGCTTCCAGTTGTTTGGCGTCCTCAATTGAACACTCAATGCTTTTAGCAATGTCAATCGCTTTGTCCAACGAAGGATCCTTACAAGTTAATAATTTCTCTTGGATCCTCTTGGAATGACACCTGGCAATTAATTGATCTCTGATGAGTTGCGATGTGAAATTCTCAAATTCGCATTTAGCTGCTAACACCTTCAACGCAGTAATGAATGAATCAATGCTTTCACCAAAACTCTGTGATCTCGTAAAAAACTTGTAACGGTGCACTACAATGTTCTTTGTTTTAATAAAATATTTGTCTAGCTGTGCAATGGCCATTTCAAACTCATCCAGCTCTTCCTCTTCAGTCAATTCATAGGCCGGTAGATGATCAAAGATGTTCTGACCTTCAACCCCCAAATGATAATATAAAAAACTTTTTTTCCGCTCCTGTCTAAATCTGTGACCATCTATAGCACCAAGATATGCCTTAAATGAACGTTGCCACAATTTCCATTCAAGGGGTGGATCACCGGGATCTTGTAGAAAAGGTGCTGGTGGTAAAACGTTTTGCATATTTTCCCTTTAGAACAGCTTTTTATTTTTTATTTTTTTTATCTCACAATATGTTGGTATTGCTTCTTATAACTTATTCTCTTTGAAATTTGTTTATCTCTTGTTTATTCCTTCTTAACAATACAATTGAAAGATGGCCGCAAAATAAACGAGCAACATGTAACAGTCCTTCTTCTATTGTGACGCTAAGGGGTTAACAAACACCGGTCACAGGAAAATGTTTTTTTTTTTTTTCCACACTCTCGTAAAGAGACACGCGTACAAAATGAAACTATAAACTGCTCGCAATCGAGCAGACGCACGAGGAGAAACAGACACCTAACCGGCCGGAAGATGTGCTCGTGTCCACACCTCTCCACGTGAAACCGGCGGCGCTCGTGCTACGACACGAGCGAATAAGCCAGAGTCGAAATCTCCTGTGCAAATAATGCACACACCGCTCATACGCTCTGTGCCCTTTGAAGAACCAAAATTGTATATAAAAATTGTCTCACATAGACGTAGACGAAGTTGATCTTCACACCAACGCCGAAGAAAGCTTTGTGGATGTAGATCCTCGACCTCCGAGTGGCAGAAAAAGACTACAAACGATCAGCTGCCAACAGTTAACAGTTCATTTTCACCCTCGTCGCCAATGAAGTAAGTGGAGCAAGGCTTTATCTTTAAAACCGGATTTATTCCAGAAATTACAGAGAACAAATGACATACGTGTATTGATGTAAAAAGGGCACAGAGCTCTCTGGTCCCAACCGTCACCCTAGAACATGGAACATCACGACATCATAGTACTGATGTCAAGATGTTCCATGCCCACACAGATCACCACAGTTTTCTAATTCAAGTCTGCCTGTTCCTGAAAGCTGGGAAGATGGTGAGCTTACCACCGCAAACCCTTTGTTTATGCCATTTTCACGGAAAAAAAACCAAGACTTCTTCTGCAGCCTTTTTTCCCATTTTCTTTTTTAAAAGAATGAAATGTTTGCTGTATTTTGGCTAATTTCTTGGTCTCCTTCAGGGTAACCCACAAAGTCTGGGTACCTCTAGAATCCCTAGGATGCTGGGAAAAAGGACACAAATTTGGCATGGGTAGCTTATGTGGAGAAAAAGTTATGAGGGCCTAAGTACGAGCTGCCCCAAACAGCCAAAAAAAGGCTCGGCACAGGAGGAGAAAAGCCCTGGCAGCGAAGAGGTTAACAACATTTTTCTCTTTATTTGTGTGCAGCAGAATGCAGCCCACATGGAAAGAGGAAATACCAAGGAGAAATAAAGATATTTCCCCTTAATACTCCTCCCTGGGAAAGTCACAGCATTTTGACACATTCCCTGGTTTACAAGTCCATGCTCCACGATTGAACCCCATCCCACCATAATACTTTGGGGCAGATTTAAGAGCCCCTAGCACCTCTTTGCACCAATTGCATTGCGCCACTTTGTAACCCTTTGCGCTACATAATGCCTGTGCCAGGCATAATGTATGCAAAGGGGGCGTGCCCCCACTAGGGGAGCATAAAAATGGCGCAAAGAAATCTAAGAGATTTCTTTGCTTCATTTTTTTCGGCACTTTTAACTCCTGCTCAGAGCAGGCGTTAAAAAGAGGCACACCATTGTTTAAAGTGCGGCTCAATGAGCTTGCCAGGATTAGCTTCAACATTTTTGACGCTAGTCCTCTAAAGCTCCGATGCATCTTAGATACAGCGCACACATGGTGGCGGTAGGGGGGCACTAAGGGACGCAAGAAAAGTGCACTACTTTTCTTAAATCAGCCCCTTTGTATTTACTAAACCAGTGGCTTTGCTGGTTTAGGAAACAACAAAAATGATTTTGCGTCAGCGCCGCACCATAAAAGTGACACAACCCCAAAAAACTTTAGTACCTTTGCCCCCAGATATGGCAGAAACTGTTATTGTTACACGAATACTTCACAGAGCCTTTCTGTCGCAATTAATTTAGTAAATTCTTCATGAAAGTCAATGCCTTAATCCCAAATAACAGATCTGATGAAACACGTAACCCCGTCAGAGATGTGGGCGTTATTTGCAACAGCCATTGATCAAGGTGTACAATAAAAGGAAATACCGCCTGCTAACAGTATTTGGAAGTTTTGTACACATTATTAGTCCTAATGCTATGTTTTGCACTGCTACTCACCGACAGGTAAGATCTGGAGGTAGTTACTAACGGAAACACAGAAATAACTTTAATTTACACTCTTCTTGAGAGGCGGTTGTGTAAAAATACATACAAATGATGTCGCATTTTAATTTAAAGTAACAGCTGAATCTGAATGTTAGTTTATTTTTTTCTATACATTTAATGGTTTTAAATACATTTGATTAATCCTGGTTGCGCTTTGGGTAACAAACATTGACTGCACTGTTTAGTTTTTTTCGTCTTTGTTTTTAAAAACTCTTTCATCAAAGGACGGTATGTCTGCAGAGAATTATTAATCTGCTCACATCCAAATAAGGCTATGCAGCATTCATCGCTTCCACATAAATAACTCACTTCTATCTGCACATTTAACTGAAAAGAGGAGAATATTAACAGCTGTTTAGCTTACGTCTACGATTGTCTAACCTCAGAATGCACCCCCAGAAAGTATTTATTTGGTGCACCTGGTACTAACAGGCTCTGATCTTGGGCCTGGATTTTGAAAGTACTCCAAATTACTCAGAGCAGTCCTGTGGTCGCTGACAAGTACGAAAACAGATTCTTCACGGACATACGTCACACTAGGGCTGAAAGTTTACAGCAGACATTCTACAGTTTGGGTGCTAACATCACCTAGCAGATGTACCTGCCCCAAGTGCTCCCATGGGCAGATTTATTTAGAATTCTGTTTTTTAAGTTTAGTTTCGCTCTGTTTTACTTTATTTTCATTTTTATTTTCTTCCACTTATTTTTTCACTTCGTCCTTTTTTTATTTCGGTCTTCTTCTATTCTGTTCATGTGTATATCTATATGTATGTTTAAAACAGCTGGACAAACTGCAAAGCAGGTTTAATTTCAACCCTAAATTAATAACACGCACACATCTCAACACCAATTAGGCAACCATGCAATAACCTGAGCACTCTAGAACACTGGCAAGGAGTAGTTTACTAGTCTACTCTCTGTGTAAAATGTATGTGGTATGTACCCGGGTCATATATAATAAGCCCATGTTTAGTGCTTATCAACATTATTGCAGTCGAGAGTCTGGTACTGTTCAGTTTATAAGGCAAGATTTTGAGGTGACAAGTATGACCGGATTCTGCCTCTGTATCTTAAACTTTGCTTTCCACGTTTTACAGTAGAATGGGGAACAGCAAAATCTGAGGTGTCCCTTTGAATATGTGATGGGGAGCTTGGAAGGTATCCTAGGCTATTGGGAAAAGTTCAGTGCTTAATTTGTGCCGGTGATTGCAGGTGGTGGACACCAGCATTCATTTTTGAGGAGTAGAATTTATCAGCAGCTGACTTTGACCTACAGAAAGAGAGACGAAAAAAAAAGGAAGATAAGATTTTGAGAAAATAAGAAAACTGACACATGAAGAAAGCAGTTGTGGGTTGATGGGAGAAAGAGGCATGAGGTGGAATCCTTGGGATTCGAAAACCCCAGATTTGTCAGTGCAGGTGTGAGTTCCTAAGAAATACGTTGGTCCCTGCACTTTTTCCTTTAAAAAACAAAAAAATAAGCAGGAGAAGTTCGTAGCATTCTTCTGAGTTGATATCTATGGCATTTTTCCTCTTCATTATTATAATGCAGTGAAATTACCATTTTGACCCCTGTATTCTGCCCTACAAAGACAACTCGAGTTGGGGCAAAACTCCTCTGAATGTGGTCATCAAGGGTTATAGATTATCTGCCACTGTGTTGACATATCCCCTGTTAAGAGGAATCCTCATGCAGAGCATACATTTTTCTACCCATTTCAGGTTTAGCCCAAAATACTAGCCTTGGTGGTAGTGCAGGACATAGGCATCACTTTACTTTTCTCCTGCTCACCTTACACACTGAGAACTTAGAGAAGGAGTCAATTAAAGACATTAGGACCAAGAGGGAAGTATTTGGGTCTCTAATAGTTGTGAGGATGTGTCTGCATAGTGAGTAAGAAGACCTAGTCAGGATAGAACACCCGAATCAGCGTTGAGCCCCTAATACTATAGGTAAAGGTTCCAAAGCCAAAAGGAACAGGGAAATGGGCATCCCTTGTCTGTTTTTATGTGAATGTTACATGAAGCACTCACAATTAATTTTTGCATTTGGAGTTTGATAAAGCCACTTGACATTGCAAATGAACTTTGAGCCCACCTCAAACCATTTCAACACTCGAAACAAGTATCCCAGTGCCACCAAATCATAGGCCTTTTTGGCGTTGAGGGAGATAGCCAACATACCAAATGGTTCCTGCCTGGAGCCCCACAATAGGTGTGCGAAAGTTCCTAGGTGGTTCTTCGAAGAGTGCCCAGGTACAAACCCTATTTGAGAGCAATAGCTTAAAGAGGGGATGGCTGTACAGCCTGGTAGCTAAAGGCTTGACCAAAATTTAGAGGTTGATCTTTATGAAGGCTATAAGCCTATCTCTCCCCCATTGAAGGGATCTGTCCCCTCCTTTGGTGGAAGAGTTATGGTGGCTTTATTAAAGAGAGGGCCCAAAGACCTTGCTTCCTTAAAGAGTTAATATAGCAATTGACCTAACCACGCTTGGCAAGTTTTTAAAGAATTCACTGGGGAAACCATCGTCTTGCAGTGATTTACACGCTGGCAAGCCTGCAATGGCATTTTTATCTGAGCAAGGTTGATTACAATACTGTTGGGGTGTGTCAGAAGACTGCCCCAGGCATCACTAATTGCTGGTATTTCTAATTGAGACTACACCAGATTCAATTGAAAGGCTAACATCCTGCCAACATTCTCTCCACGCTTGTAATATCTCCAATTGAGCTTTACCTTCTCTGCAGCCATGGTAGAGTTGGAATTTAACCCAGATTTCTCAGTTTCACAACAGATGATGAGTGTGGGTTAAGAAGGTGATTTTTCAGCCAGCAGTCTATACTTTGATGCTTGTTGCATCCTCCAATATTGTTTGTAGGAATGTGGTCTAGGCTTATATCAAGTTGGACTGAGGAATGATCCAAGTATTAGTATGGAATGACAATCAGAATGGGCCCTCTAATAGGGAGAAAATGAAACGTTTAGGCTTTTTGTGAGGATGGAGGATGCACCAAACATGAACTAGGTTGTGGTCAGGTATAACTTCAGAGTGAATCGCTCTATTTAAAGATTTGCATTAATCTATGGTACTAGTCCTATCAGTGATCAGGAGCAAAGTTCCAGTCATCCCTGGTGATAGTGCCTTTTGCCAAATTATGAAAGTAATCAGGGTATTTGTGTGAACAACTTGGCCTTATGGATGTTTGTGGGGCATAAACCTATTCCGATCAGCGGCTGCCACCCCAAATGTCAAGGGGGGGGGAACGGGGATAGGGTAAACAATTTTTTTTAAAAACACTTACTGTTCCGCCGTTCCCGCTGCCTCCTGAGTCCTGCCGCCTTGCTCCTCTGCACCTTATGGTGTCCCAACATTCACTGGTCTCATGCTAAACCTAGGATGAAAGCAGCACCAGGATTGGTCTGAGCGACTTGGACTTCCACACAGACAGTGCACTGTGGTCTGTGCAGTTTCTCCAGCCCGGCTGTGCAACACAGCCGGGTTGAAGAAACCTAAGTGCGCATGTGTGTTTGGCCGGGCTAAGACAGCCAGACAAACACACATGCGCACTTAGTTGCACTGCACTCCTTCTCCCCCTCCTGTAGCCCAGCCCGACCCTCTCTGCTCTGCAGGCTGAGTCAGCAGATGAAAAATAAAATGATAGTTTACTATTTTTACTACAGTAACTACAATTTACTATTTATTTTTCTTCTGCTGGCTCCTAGCCGGGGGGCAACGCTCCTCTGCCATTGCAGAAGTGCTGCCCCTGATTCCAATACCAGTGACAGTCAAGCCAGTCTTAGTTTCATGAAAATAAAGCTGCCCTTGGGTCAACCCAAGTCTTGTGAATTTTTGTTTGGGAGATTATCACAGATCGGCACCACTAACTGGTGTCTTCTGGAGCACTTAGGGGTTGCAGTCCTATAAGTGTCACAAGGGGCAATACATAAATTCAATCGCAATGGTTCCCACAGAACTCATTTAAATGAAGATACTCGATACAAACAGCAAAATTACTATAACCAGTATGATTCAGATAATTCATAAACACATTTTGAGCAGCAGTTTCCAGTTAAAAGAGCATATGTATTGACATCATAAACCACATCTTCAACTAGATACTTAGAACATATATTTGCAAAGTGATCCCCATGTGAGAAACCCACAACCAGACTGTGAATAAGCAGTGCAGTGAAATACAAAAGGTACGTTGGTAAACAAACATTTACATATTTTTACTCCCTTTAAACTAGCCTATAATTGCCTGCATACAAATGATTTATGAGGTGGTAGGCAGTTTGTTTGAAATAATCATCAATGTGTAGGAATAAAACGGTTACTCACAGGTAAAATGCCTGTTGATAATACAAAAAAAATGGAGAAATTAACCAAGGAAATACAATGCATCGGATTAAAGACCCAAAGCTGGGATCTTAGGGCCAGATGTAGGAAGGTAAAATGTTGCGAGTCGGAAATTGCGAGTCATTGCGACTCGCAATTTCCGACTCGCAAAATGAGATCCAGCAAAAAAAAGCGACATCAATTTGCAACTCGCAAATGATGTCGCACCGGAGATTGCGAGTCCGCTGTTAGCGAGGTCGCTTTTTGCGACCCCGCTAAAAGCGAACTCGCAATTTGCGAGTCGGGTATCGCAAATTGCGACTGGGACGCAAATTGCATGCAGGTGCAGCAAAACAGTTGGAAAAACACTTCCTGGCTCTTGCTGATGACATCAGAGCCAGGAAGACATCAAATACACCTTTGAGGAGGGAGGACCACACCCTTTTCAAACTGCTGAGCAACTACCTGGAGGAACAGCTGCTACCATGGAAGACACAGGCAGTGCAGGAAGGAAGAGGAAATTTAAATTCTCAGAGAAAGAACTTGAGGTGCTGACAGAAGAATGCTGCCAGCACCATGACCAGCTTTTTGGAAAGGCAGCCCTGAGTGTCCCAGACACTGAGAAGAGGAAGATCTGGCAGGAAATCCAGGAGAGGATCAATGCCATTGGGGTGAGCCACAGAAGCATTGAATAAATAAAAAAAACTGTGGTACGACCTGCGCTCCAGGACAAAAGAGAGGGTGGCAGAGTGCCTCAGGGAGATGAGGGGCACAGGAGGAAGCCCATCCACCATCCCACCACCCACAGCCATGGAGGAATTGGTGGAGCAGACACTGAAGCCTGAGGCTGTGTCAGGAATGGGAGCATTGGACACGTCAGTGCAAGGGACATCCAAAAGTGAGTACCATGAAACATGAATGTACACCTATAAATGCTATACCCACACTCACCCACTACACAGGAGCATGCACAACCAGACTAGCTCCATTCCAGACAAGCAACCACCAGAATGGTGCATTATGTGCAATGTAGTACAGTAGGCAGCATATAGGCAAATGTTTATTATGAGGCATACAACAGATGTTATAGACTGACAGTGTGTTCCCTATGTCCCACAGGTCTCCCACAAGACACCCCCACCAGCCAGACCATCCAGGGTGAAGACAGCAGGCCACAGGCAGGGCAGGAGGCTGCAGCAGCCAATACAGGGCCCAGCACGACACCACCACAGTCCCCTCCAGATGAAGTACTGGACATGGAGGAAGGAGACACGACACCTGGTCCCAGCCACACTGTGAGACAGCAAGAGCCAGAAGCACCCCCGCGTCGCAGACCCAGAGTCCAGGCGGTGGCCCAGGAGGATATAGGGGAGGCATCCATGTCTGCAGTTGAGGCATCCCTCCTTTCTGGTCAGTGTCTGCAAACAAGGCAATTGAGGATTATCTCAGGGTCAATGCAGAGAATGGAACACAATTTCACACATGGCCTGGCTGATGTGAACAGACAGTTCACAAGACTGAATGACAATGTCAGTGACCTTACACAATCAATCCGCCAACTGGTGACGGAACTGGTGGCTGAGAGACAAAGTGCAAGGCACCGTGAGCGCCAACTAGTTCAGAGATTTTACCGCATGGCAGCGTCCATTGTCCGTCTTGCCATGAACACCACAGGCCTGTCACAACGAACCGTGAGTCTGCAGGTGGAACTGGGCCACTTTGCAGGAGATGTGGCGTGGGGACTGGGCCGCATTAGCCACGCTGTGGACATGTTGGAGGCCAGGCAGGTGGCAAGGGGCACGGGTGAGACCCCTCAGGACAGTGAGGAGGGGTCCACTATCAGCAGTTATCTGCCACAGACACACGTGTACTGCGGAGTGGCAGTGCACGTCAGGGGTCTGCTGACCCACCTGGCACGAGCCATGCTGGGCGAACCAGGAGGAGGAGTTAGGCACAAACACTGCAGGACTCGTGAGGCACATGAAGTTAATGTGTCCTCATTAAGGGTGGACATATGCAGCCCCTTACGGACAGTTATGTTCTTTAGTTATTAGGTTCACTAATTAAAATGTTTTGTTTGATCCACTACACAACTGGGCTCTTTGTGTGTGACATTGGTGAGTGTGGTGTCTCTTGCCACGTACCTTCCAAAGTATTGGTTTGCAATGTGGTCCCGTCTCTGTCTGCCTTGATTTGCAATGCTTCTATCTCCAGGCTGCCTATGTGGTAGCTCTTGCTCGTCATCCTCCGAATCTGGGTCTGCAGGGGTGAGATGTAGCCCACGTCTGGTGGCAATGTTGTGCAGTATTGCGCATGCGCCAACTATCTTTAATGCTGTTATTGGGGCATACTGGAGCGCACCTCCACTTCTGTGGAGGCATCGGAATCTTGCCTTTAACAGTCCAAATGTCTTCTCTAAGACATTTCTGGCCCGCCTATGTGCACTGTTATATCGCCTCTCATTCTCATTGCTGGGTGTTAGGTACAGGGTTAGTATCCGTGGTCGTAGCGCGTATGCACTGTCACCTGTTTGGCAAGAATTAACAATGTTAGCAGGGCATGGATGGTTTCTACAGTGACCTGTGTGTATGGCTTCAGGGTGTCTTCAGCAATACCTAATAGATATCCGTCTCCAAACTCCCCACGTTCTAGGCGTTGGTGTATCCCACTGTGCCTGAAAATGTAAGAGTCATGTGTGCTCCCTGGAAATTTGGCTACCATGTCAGTGATGACATAATGGGCGTCACATACCATATGGATGTTCAGTGAGTGGGTACACTTCCGATTGCGGAACAGATATTCCAGATTTGCAGGAGGGCATATTTGTATATGTGTCCCGTCCACACAACCTATTACATGGGGGAAGTTGGCAATTCTGTAGAATACCAACTTGGTGCTGTTAATTTCTGCCTCATTCCTGGGTAGGTATATGTGTCTGGACATGTGTGTAAGTATGGCATCTAGGAAACATCTGAAGAAACGTGAGAGTGCACTTTGGGATACCCCACCTGCCACAGCAATCACCCCCTGATAGCTACCCGAGGCCAAGAGGTGCAGTGAGCATAGCACTTGCACATGTGTGGGGATGGCGCTGCCGCGCACAGACTGGCGTTGAAGCTGCGGATTGAGTAGATTAATTAATTCTAATATTGCTGCACTGCTGAGTCTGTATTTGTCATATATCTCCTCCTCAGTTTGTTGGAAAAGTGTCTACCTGGTTCTGTATATCCTCTCCTGTCTCTGGCTCCTCCTCCTCCTCTGCTGTGCGGCGTGGACTCTCCTCCTCCTTGCTATCACATATATTTCAGCCATTTTGAGTAACCCAGATGACTTTTGGGTCTCCTTTTATAGTTTGGTTCTGGTTACCACCTGCTCTGACTTAGTGGTAATTTGGGTGTGCAAAATGGGCTGTTTGCGGCTAGTCGCAATTTGCGACTGGCTTTTGCACATGGTTTGCGACTTGCAAATTGCGACTTCCTATTTGCGGGTCGCAAAATCAGGTCGCAATTTTTGTGAGTCGGTAATGGCTTGCATTGCAATTTGCACTACGGAATCGGGCCATTTGCGACTCGCAAAAGTTTGCTACATCTGGCCCTTAGAGGGCTCATCCACAAGAAGGAGAAGGAGGAGTCAAAAACCACAAAGGGGCTATGAGGGAAAGGAATAAAGCCCTCAGCCCTTCTTTGCCATGAGAGAGAGGGGAGACGGGCTGTAGCGATGTACCATCACTGCCAGAGAAGCAAAATCCTCTACAGCACGCCCACACTAAATACAGCGCTTATAAAAAACGAGGCTGGGAATGCATTAAGTTCCAACCCTTGAACTGGGACCCCCTGATTTCAATTTCGGTTCCTGGTGCAGGGAAAATACTTGAAAAAATTACAAAAATCCCCCAATCAATCAATCATTGGATTTATAAAGCGCACTACGTACCCGTGAGGGTTTCAAGGCGCTGGGTGGGGCTGGTGTTACTGGTCGAAGAGCCAGGTCTTGAGGAGTCTTCTGAAGGTGAGTAGGTCTTGAGTCTGTCGCAGGTTGGTGGGGAGGGTGTTCCAGGTTTTGGCGGCGAGGTATGAGAAGGATCTGCCGCTGGAGGTCTTTCTTCGGATGCGGGGGACGACGGCGAGGGCGAGGTTAGAGGAGCGGAGCTGACGGGTGGGGGTTTAGAAGCTGAGTCTGTTGTTTAGGTAGGCTGGTCCGGTGTCATGGAGCGCTTTGTGAGCGTGGGTAAGAAGCTTGAAAGTGATCCTTTTGTCCAGGGGGAGCCAGTGAAGGTTTCTCAGGTGGTGGGAGATGTGGCTGTGGCGGGGTACGTTGAGGATCAGTCGGGCAGAGGCATTTTGGATGCGTTGGAGGCGTAGTAGGTCTTTTGCTGGGATGCCTGTGTAGAGTGCGTTGCCCTAGTCCAGCCTGCTGCTGATGAGGGCCTGTGTCACTGTTCTTCTTGTTTCTGTCGGGATCCACTTGTAGATTCTGCGGAGCATGCGGAGTGTGTTGTAGCAGGAGGAGGAAACTGCGTTGACCTGTTTAGACAAGGTGAGGGAGGAGTCGAGGATAAAGCCCAGGTTGCGAGCGTGGTCTGTCGGTGTCGGTGGGGTTCCTAGTGCTGTGGCCCACCAGGAGTCATCCCAGGCGGAGGGGGTGGATCCGAGGATGAGGACCTCCGTCTTGTCCCAGTTCAGTTTCAGACGGCTGTTTCTCATCCATTCGGCGATGGATTTCATTCCCTCGTGGAGGTTGGTTTTGGCGGTGCGCAGGTCTTTGGTGAGTGAGAGGATGAGTTGGGTGTCGTCGGCGTAGGTGAGAATGTTGAGGTTGTGTTGTCGGGCCACTTGCGCGAGGGGGGCCATGTAGATGTTGAACAGCGTCGGGCTGAACCTTGGGGGACGCCGCAGATGATGTTGGTGGCTTCGGAGCGGAAGGGGGGAGGCGGACTCTCTGGGTTCTGCCGGAGACGAATGAGATGATCCATTCGAGGGCTTTTCCTTGAATTCCGGTTTCGTGGAGGCGTGATTCCAGGGTGCGGTGGCAGACTGTGTCGAAGGCGGCAGATAGGTCCAGGAGGATGAGGGCTGATGTTTCGCCGTTGTCCATTTGGCGTCTGATGTCGTCTGTGGCGGCGAGAAGGGCGGTTTCGGTGCTGTGGTTTCGTCTGAAGCCGGACTGGGAGGGGTCTAGGATGCCGTTGTCTTCGAGGTGGCTGGTTAGTTGTGTGTTGACTATTTTTTCAATCACCTTTGCTGGAAAGGGGAGCAGTGAGATGGGTCGGAAGTTCTTGAGGTCGTTGGGGTCTGCTTTGGGCTTCTTGAGGAGGGCGCGGATTTCGGCGTGTTTACATTTTTCAGGGAATGTCGCTGTTTCGAAGGAGATGTTGATGACCTTCCGTAGTTGGGGGGCGATGGTGGAGTCGGCTTTGTTGTATACGTGGTGGGGGCAGGGATCTGACGGAGATCCTGAGTGGATGGAGTTCATGATCTTGCACATCTCTGTGTCGTTCACATTGGTCCAGGAGGTCAGGTGGTTTGCACAGGTGGGGTGTTCGGGGTGGGGTCTGGCGTGGGAGTGGCGTCAAAACTGTTGTGGATGTCGGTGATCTTCCGGTGGAAGAAGGTGGACAGTGCGTTGCAGAGTTCTTGGGATGGAGGGATGTCGTTGATGTTGGCGCTGGGGTTGGAGAGTTCTTTCACGATGCTGAAGAGCTCTTTGCTGTTGTGTGCGTTGTTGTCCAGGCGGTCTTTGAAGTGGGATCATTTGGCTGAGTTGGTGGTGCTTGCGGGTGGCGTCCTTGTGGGCTGTGAGGCTGTCCGGTGTGCGTTTGAGGAGCCTTTGTTAGCTTCCGACAGTCGCGTTCGGAATTTAGGAGCTCGTCGGTGAACCAGGTGGCTTTTCTTCTGGCTTGGTTGTCGGTGGGTTTTTTGAGTGGCGCGAGGGTGTTGGCGCAGTCGTTGATCCACAGGGTGAGGTTGTTGGCGTCGGTGTCTGGGTCGGTGGAGTCGGGGGGTGGGTTCTGGACGAGGGCGTTGGTAAGCTGGTCTTCCGTAACTTTGCTCCAGCATCGGCGGGGTGGTTGTTGGGTGCGATTGTGCTCGGTGTGTTTCTTGTAGGTGAAGTGGATGCAGTGGTGGTCGGTCCAGTGGAGTACGGTGGTATGGTTGAAGGTGACGTGGGCGCTTGAGGAGAAGATGGGATCAAGCGTGTGGCCGGCGATGTGGGTTGGTGTGTTGACGAGTTGTCTGAGGCCGTGGTTGGTGAGGTTGTCGATCAGAGTAGTGGAGTTGGTGTCGTTGTTGTTCTCCATGTGGAAATCTAGGTCCCCGAGGAGGATGTAATCCGTTGAGGTGAGTGCGTGGGTGCTGGTGAGGTCGGCAAGGGATTCGCTGAATGGTGCTCGTGGTCCGGGGGGTCTGTAGATGAGCGTTCCTCTGAGAGTGGTGTTGGGGTCGGTGTGGATGCGGAAGTGTAGGTGTTCGGCGGTCTTGAGGGAGTCGTCAGTGTGGGTGTCGACCTTGAGGGAGGATTTGTGGGCGATGGCTATGCCTCCTCCGATACCGTTTTTGCGGTCCCTACGGATGATCTTGTAGCCGTCCGGGATGGCTATTGCGATGTCGGGCGCCGAGGAGTTGTTCCCCAGGACACCTATTCTAGTTACTATACGCTCAGCAGTCTCTATTTATAAAATATACATATACGGCTCCAGGCATTTTCTTTTGTGATTTATTTTTCAGTTCAATTTAATATATCACAGGACGAGAACAATTCGTAATTCTATAACAATATGAATCATTTTATAACAAAATCATATTTATAACAAAATCATATGCACTGAAATCAAACCACTCGTCTCTATCCTCATTCACCCGTTATCTCACAAAAGCCACACTCTTAGGCGTACATAATGTTGATATCCTCTCATCGTCTTGTCAGATATTCTAATAAGTGCTTATTGTATATATATTAAAGTGCAACAACTTACAGCCGAGATCCTTATTGTTAACAGAATAAAGTTGTTTTACAATTGTTATTATTAGAAACAATGCATTATGTTCCAAACATTGACATTCACTGATCGTTTCAGCCCTGCCACAATAACGAATATAGTGCCCCTTCAATCGGGATCCTTCCCCGTTTAACTGTCCTAATGCATTTGCGCTCCACACCTCCCTTTGATCCACTATCAGTCAATGTTTGGAACGCAACGTGTTCCCGGCCTCGTTCTCGTAAGCTATTGTTTGGGAAGCCGTTCATGTCAAAATTACAGCTCCCTATATAGGACACCTCCTGAAATGCATAGCATGCTGCAAAATTAATATGACACACCCCAGAATGAATGTACTATGTGTCAAAATAAATATGATACTTGGCAGAGTGAATCTGACTTGAACCAAAACAAATATGAAACCAGGCAAAGTGAATATGCTACTTAGTGATTATTATGAATAACTCACACTCAGAATTGAATAAGAGATATACTGAAATATATATCAATCATACTAAAATAAATATATCCCTCACTGTAACTAATAAAGCAGTCACTGAAACACTATTAATATTCATAAAAAGGAATGGGACGTTTCTTGAAATGACTGACATATGCCAAAAGGAACATGACACACATTGGAATGAATATGATGAATCGAAATGAATATAAGGTACTGAAATGAAAATGCATTATTCTGAAAGGAATATAATGTGCAATGAACATTACATTTATAAAAAATGAATATGGTTTGCATTCAAAGTAATGGTATACACATTGACATGCTTATGATATGTGTTGCAATTGGTGTGAGTCATGTTAAAATCAATATCATGTGTCAATATGAATGAGACATCTATTGAAAGGAATATAACACATGTTAAGACGAATATGACATGCATTGAAATTAATATGAGCCCCTTTTAAATTAATTCAACATGCCTTAAACTTAATATGACCAAGGATTAAATTAAAATGAAATGTCAAAATGAATGCTATGCTTTGAAATCAAGATGATACACATCGACATAAATATTGCATATATTGAAATGAATATGACCTATGTTGAAATGGATATGACCCATGTTAAAATTATAATGTCAGGTGGTAAGATGAATATGACATCCATTGACACAAATATGCTATTCATTTAAAGCAATATGACACATGTTAAGATTAATATGAACCACTCTCAAATGAATATGACATCTGATGAACTTGATATGACCCATATCAAAATTAATATGACATTCAGTAAAAATAATATGACACTTATTGAAATGGATATGAAACTTTGTGAAATAAATATAGCATGCTTTGAAATGAATAAAGCACATATTGAAATGAACACAAGCCATGTGTAAATTAAAATGACCACTGTTTAAATAAATATGGCTTGCCTTGAATCAATGTTGATTTGCTTTAAAATCAACATTACATATTGAAATTAATATTACATATTGTCAAAGGATACGATATGAAAAACAATTAACTAAAATAAATATTTGTTTTGACTATTGCTACATTTCGTTTTTGCCGGCTTTCAGACTCTGAGCACTTTACCACTGCTGACCGGTGCTAAAGTGCAAGTACTCTCTGTCTACTGATGATTGGTTTATCCATGATTGGCATATTTATTTTACCAGTAAGTTCCTAGAATAGTGCAACATGTGTGCCCAGGACCTGTAAATCAAATGCTACTATTGGGCCTGCAGCACTAATTGTGCCACCCACATGAGTAGCGCTGTAAACATGTTTCAGACCTGCTACTGCAGTGTCTGTGTGGGCAGATTTAAACTGCCATTTCAACCTGGCAAGTGCACCCACTTGCCAGGCCCAAACCTTCCCTTTTACTACATGTAAGGCACCCGTAAGGTAGGCCCAAGGCAGCCCCATGGGCAGGGTGCAGTGTATTTAAAAGGTAGGACATATACTGGGGTATTTTACATGTCCTGATAATGAAATACTGCTAAAATCATTTTTCACTATTGCAAGGCCTATCTCTCCCATAGGGTGACATGGGGATTGCCTTGAAATATCTTTTAGCTGTCATTTCCCCTTTGGAGCAGATCGAGATTTGGAGTTTGGGGGATCTGAGCTCACAATTTAAAATATACATATTTTGGTGGAGTCGGTTTTCAAACCGTAAGTTTTAAAATGCCACTTTTAAAAAGTGAGCACTTTATTGCTTAACCATTCTTTGTCTCTGCCTGGCTGTGAAATACATGTCTGGGCTAGTCTGACAGTTGGGCTGTTTGTGAATTCCCTCTAAACAGCCACATAAAGGGATCAGAGGTGTGCCATGGATATCCTGATGGGTCTTCTTCATCTAGAGTGGTGGGAGGAGCTGACACATGCACCTCAATATGGCTGTGCCTGTCCTTAAACTAAGCAGTCTCCAACCCCCTGTAGTGTGTCTGGAGCCAGGGCAGGAAAGACAGGGTCTTGTGCACTACAAACACTTCTCTCTGAAGTTTTCCTACTTCAAAGGCAGAGATGGGTAAGAGGACTGGACCTCTGACCCCACAAATTAAGAATCCTTCTGGACTGAGGAAATTCTGCCAGGAAGAAGAGCTGGATGCTGTAGCAGGGACTGCCACTTTACCTGTCGCTTTGCTGTTCTGGCCCACTGCTTTCTGCTTCTGTCCTGGGATTGAAAGAAATTGACTTTTCTTTCTGCATCCTGCTTCCAAAGGTTCTCTAGGGGCTTGGTCTGAGCTTTCCTCCTGTTTAGAAGTTTCAGAGATATCAAAGACTTCATCTGCCAGCACTTGGGCTCTCTTGCTGGGAGCCCAGACATGCCAAGTTGTGCCAAATCCAGTTCCTAGACCCTTGGGAGTGAGTTCTGATGCAACCAAGATGAAACCATGAACACCGACTCCAGAGCGACTTCGGAACAGGTGCCTCGGTCTGACTCCGTTCAGCTGCCGAGACCCGAGCTGTGGTCCCCACTGAGGGCAACAATGAGTTCCGAATGCAGTGTCACTGACATCTGTAACACCCAACTCCGATTCCACTGCAGTGCTATTGGCCCCATGATGTGAGTGCGACACCATGAAGTCGACTCCTCATGTCTTGACCTCCTGTATTCATCAACCCCACCTTGTCGAAAGGAAGCGATGCCTTGCCAATGATGCCACATCACCTCCCCTGCAACCGTAAGGAACCGATGCCTCACCTCCCCTGCCTAGCAGTAAGGAACCAACGCCTTCCTTCCACAGTAGCAGTAAAGAACCAATACCGCACCGACTCCAGTGAAGCCTCACCTCCGTGACTCTATGCAAAGTCTTTGTTTCCTCATTTTCCAAAGTACTGTACCTGGGGTCCGTGCGACTCCATGACCAGCCACGCTCCCAGGCAAGTGGCGTCGGACTGTTGCGAATGACTCAGTCAAGATGTCATGGTAGCCCCAGTTGGAGCTATTGTGTTTCTAAATGCTGTACTAAGATTTAGGGCCTGATTACAAGTTTGGTGGTCAGGCCACCAGACCGCCATGTTGGCGGTCCCGAAAAGGTTGCTGCACTTGCAGTTCCCAGACCACCGTATTATGATTCATACTGGCAGGACCGCATCCGCCAAGCAAAAAAGTCAGACTGCCAACAGCGCGGCGGCTTGGATTTAGGTGGTCTGACCTCCAGAGCAATCAGTGCAGCAGCAAAACACCAAGCCTATTACAAACATGCAGTTCCCGCAGCAGTCAGCCAGTGGTGATCGACCGCCGCGGTCTGGCTTCAGCAAAGTAACAGACAAGTGCACTCAGGAGGAATTAAAAAACAACACAGCTGACACACATTGGCTAAGTGGATGCACCTGCAAAGGATGCTATAAAACACCCCCCTTCACAGACCACAATCTTTTGAATTTGCACTGCAACATAGCAAGGCAGACCACACATCATTTCGTCCATTTTTTGTCATAAGGAAGCCCTTTTTTCCCCCATCCCATTTTACACCTTTCACACACATCGTCTTTTTTCCCCCCATATTCACTTGTCTTGTTCTGTTAGTCATTGTCACCCTCTTTAATTTCCAGGCATGTCACGGGCCAAAAACCCATGATTTTCAAAGGATGAGTTGAGAGTCATGGTGGATGAAATCATTATAGTAGAGCCACAAATGTTAGGAGCCCAAGTCCAGCACACTCCTCTCAGCAAGGAAATGAAAATATGGGGCAGGATAGTTGACAGAGTGAATGCTGTAGACACCACCCCGCACACAAAGGAGGAAATTAGGAAGAGGTGTAATGACCTCACGGGCAAGGTCATTTCCATGGTCTCCAGGCAGCAGGTGGAGGCCAAGAAGACTACTAGTGGCCCTCCCATTGCCCTGTTAAGACTCTTTCCCTGGGAGGCCATCCTGCATCCTAAGGGCTTGCCAGGAATAACTGGGGGAGTGGAGTCTGGTAAGTCACACACAAATAATGTCACAAAACTGCAATGCCATGCATGCTCACAGCTTAACTGTTGCCACTGTCTTGTTCACATACCTCAACAAAATTCAAGGCCCAGAGTGTCTGAGTTGTAACACTGTCAGTCTGTATAATTGGATCCAACATCACAGCTACCAAGGTCCATCACATGCCATATGTCAGAATTGTGTTTGGAAATCTCACAAAAAGACATTCCAGGATTCATTATATGTCCCAAAATTTAGACTTATGCTCAAACCTAAATGCAGCCTACATACATGTCAAGTTTTGGGGAGTAGAGAGAGTAACCTGACTACAACTCACAGCAGACACTGTTCCAGTAACTCTAAACATCAGTCCAGTGGTCACTTGTCCAAATACCCTTGTTTGTGAACTCTCAATTGTAGTGTACTCACCAGGGATACAATTTGTCAAGTGTGTGTAGTAGAGGGATTGACTGGACTACAACTTCCAGGAGGTCCTGTTCCAGTAACTCCAAACCCCAGCCCAGTGGTCACTTGGCCAAATAACCTAGTTTGTAAACTCTCAATTAAAGTGTACTCACCTGTGAGTATAACACTTGTCAAGTGTGTGTAGTAGAGGGAGTGACTGGACTACAACTTCCAGGAGGTCCTGTTCCAGTAACTCCAAACACCAGCCGAGTAGTCACTTGTCCAAATACCCTAGTTTGTAAACTCTCAATTAAAGTGTACTCACATGTGAGTATAACATCTGTCAAGTGTGTATAGTAGGGGGAGTGACCAGACTTCAACTCCCAGGAGGCACTGTTTCAGTAACTCCAAACACCAACCCAGTAGTTACTTGTCCAATTACCCCTGTTTGTGAACTCTCAATTGAAGTGTACCCACCTGGGAGGATACCATTTATCAAGTGTGTGTAGTAGAGGGAGTGACCTGACTACAACTCCCAGGAGTCACTGTTTCGGTAACAAGAGTGATCTGACTGCAAAGCACAATAGGCCCTCTTCCAGTAATTCCAAACACCAGTCCAGTGTTCACTTGTCCCCATACACTCATTTATGAACTCTCAATTGAAGTGTACTCACCTAGGAGTGATCAAGGGCCAGATGTAGGTAGAAACGAGATTGCGACTCGCAAATTGCGAGGTGGAGCGACTTGCAATTTGCGAGTCGCAATCCCATATGCAGAATGGTGTCCCTGACACCATCTGCAAATCGCAAGGGGGTCGCAAAGACCCACCTCATTAATATTAATGAGGTGGGTCGCAATTTGCGACCCCCTAGCGATTCCCTGCATTCACAGGGATGGTGGCCTGCTGGAGACAGCAGACCACCATGTCTGTGACTGCTTTTTCAATAAAGCAGTTTTTTTTTTGGTACTGCAGCCCGTTTTCCTTATAGGAAAACGGGTTGCAATACACTCGTGAAAATGAAACCATTTGGTTGAATTTTTTCAGAGCAGGCAGTGGTCCTACGGACCACTGCCTGCTCTGAAAAAAGACTTGTAAAGCCATTCACAAAGGGGAAGGGGTCCCATGGGGACCTCTTCCCTTTTGCGAATGGGTTAGCACCCACTTCACATGGGTGCTAACTGCGAATTGCTTTGCGACCACGTTCGCGGTCACAAAGCAATTCTGCATAACGATGCGAATCACAAATAGGAAGGGGAACACCCCTTCCTATTTGCGAGTCGCATTCCCATTTTGCGAGTCCGTACCGACTCGCAAAATGGGAATGTGCATCGCGATGCGCGTTTTGCATTGCGCAAACTGCGAATTTCACAGTTTGCGCCATGCAAAACGTTTAGTACATCTGGCCCCAAGATACAGATCATGCTCAAATCAAAGACGTGTGTGTCTACCTAGCTCCATCTTGACGTGCTAACCCAAGATGAAACTACTGAGGACACGAATGACACTTTACCCAGTGTGTACAACAAGTATTCCTAAGGCCTCAAGATGCATCACCAGATTGGTATTGGCAGCAGACACATTGACATAGCATTGTGTACACAATGACTCCAGTAACATATACAACAAAGTCCTGGGTTTGCTTGCATCTCACTCAACTAGGTCTCAAAATGATCAAAGCCATATCTTGCCTCTCCACTGTGTTGGCTGCACTGGTGGGAAAATGTAATTTTCAGGCCATCTTCCAAAGTGCAAGTAATCTGCACATCTCATCAGCTGCTTCAGTCAAATTGCGTGCCATGCTTCATACATGTTATGTCATATCACCCAAAACCATGATTACTTGGCACAATTGGATTACCTACAACTTAACTTTGTCCAAGGTCTCTGCTTACTGTAACACAAAACCTTTGGAGGTAAATGTCATAATTCAAGAAGTAACAATGTATGTTTTTCATCAACAGGTGGATCTGCTGGTAGGCATACTGAGGCCACAGAGCAGACTAATACCTCCCCTAGATGAAGCCCTGAGTGATGACAACACTCCTGGACTTGTGGACATGGAGGATGGTTCTGGCCCATCTGGGCAACCTGGTCAGACGGTAACAGTGAGTCTCACTGTGCCCACAACGTCACCTCCCAGCCCTGTTCCTTCAACATCACAGGAAACTATCTCCCCCCCCCCAGAAACCTGTGTAACTAGCACAGTTTTCAGCATCTTGTGCCCCCCTCAATCCTGGATCCTGAGTTGCAGCGCAACACTTTGGACAATGAGGGTCCATTAACAAGTTGGAGAGGTCACCCTGCCCTGTGGCAAGGTCACATGCCCTGGGGTTAGGGTACATGGGAGGGATGCTGTGGGCCAGTGGGGTGAGGCCACTAGGGCTGCTCTTGGCCTGGACAACTTCAGCCCTGTCTTGGGGGTCTATCAGGAGTCCCAAGGAGTGATGGGCCAGGTGCTGACCGAACTCTGGGAAATCAAGCAGCTACAGAGGGACATGCATAGGGACATGCGTTAACAGATGGATGCCCACAATTCCTACATGGCCTCCCTAATAGGGGTGTTGAGGGACATGCACACAACCCCAAGTAGCGCTTTTCAAAACCAATCTTCTCCTGCCTTTGACTCATCAACAACAGGCCCATCAACATCGGCGGCAGCCATAGGAAGAGATGCCCTGACAGAGGAACAACCAGTCACAGACACCCTTGCCTTTGTAGTAGCTGATCCCCTGCTGATTTTGCTTTGATATTTAGCCATGTAGCTATGTCAGATCATGTGAACCATACAATGATGATCCAAGGTACTTGTTTAATATGGGCTATGTTGCATGTACACAGTTTCCAGCTCAGGATTACAACCATCCCATACAAACACTTACATACAAGTGTCTGGTCAAACTAAAAAATATATTACAGTGTTCAGCACATAGGCTGTCAATATGTCAGAGCTCTTGTAAATCAAAAATGATTGTCTCATACTAAGCAAATGAACATATTTACAGGTACAGACCTCCAGACCATGATAGGAAGGGATTTGTCAGACATTGTCCTGTAGAATAGACAAACATGCTGTGGTTAATGTCACCATCTTGAGCTTTATCACATACCACACCAAGTAATCCAACACCACATAATCCAAGATTCAGACAGATGGCAGTACAACAGTTCCGGATCGCAGGGCCTTTATAATCCAATGCTCATGCATCTGGTGATATGACACAAACATATGTCAGTATTTTGTCACAGGCACTGTGGCGTACCTTGATGAAACACATCTACAGCTACATACAGGTCATAAAGAAAGTGTTTAGTCAATGTGAGTACACAATTGACTTGGTTGTAAGCTAGGACTACATATTTGATGACCACATGATGACATACAAGATGCATCATGCCCACCACAGGACACAAAACAAGTGCAATAGGTACTTCTGAACCTCCACCGAAACACTGTGCAAACTGTCTTGGTACAGGTTTCATGCACCCAAATCCTGCGGCCTACATTACCTGGAACAATCCATGCCTGCCTTGTAAGTCAGAACAGCATCACATACCTGCCAATGTCACAACTCTGAAATGTCCCCATGAAGATGTCACGATGAAGGTACCTGTACAAAGAACAAAACAAGGAGCATAGGCTTAAAATCATACAAATGTCACAAGTCACATAGCAAGCATCTGGAAAACAAGTTACATTGCAAAGAAACTGGCACAAACAAAGTAACATCATGAAGGTGGGGATGTTTCAAAAGCTATCTTATCAATCAGCCTTTGGCTGATTTTTGCTGAGTATCAGCTCCCTCGCTGTTTCAAAAACACTAAACTCCACACATTCCCACAACTACAGTTCATTTTACAGTCACAGTCAATGCATCTTATGATATACTTACACTAACAAGAAGTAGCTGTGCATGAGATATTCTCACAAGTCAGCTTCTTCTTTTTACCACTGCCATCTTCATTTGGCATTTCAGGATTCTCACCTGGTGGCACTGCAGACTCCCCCTCCTCTGGGATGTATGGGATATTTCTCCACAGGGCGATGTTGTGACGCACTCAGCATGCAACAGTGATCTGACACACTTTCCCGGGTGAGTAGAGTAGGGCTCCATCCTGTTCAGATAGCAGAATATAATCAAGGACGGTTTGGATATGCTAAGTCTCCTGTTAAGGAAGGGGACAAAAGTGCAACAATGAGTCACTCACTTCATGATTGTAGCACCTGAAATTGCTCACACACAATCAGTACAGACTTGACTTACCAACCAGCCAGGTTCTCTCTGGTTGCAGTTGTGACATCAGCTGGGGTTTGGCGCTGTTCTGCATTACCAAGGAATCATGCGCTGATCCAGGAAAACAGGCACACACATTTTAGAGATCTGCCAAACAGACAACTTGCACGTTGATGGAATGGACATTTGTTCTGTTGCAATAGACTTGTTCCGTGGCTTATGGTGGCACCAGGCCAACATGTGTGCCATCAATGGCCCCCACCACATGTGGGATGCAGACAAAACCCATAGAAGTCAGCCTTCACATTGCAAAATCTTTCAACACCAGACTGAACATAGGTTGGGACATACCACCAGATAGGGCCAATGTATGTTGGAAGGCCTCTATTTCCAGGAAGTGCAATACTGACATGACTTGTACAATGGGTGGTATGCAGTATGAATTACTGTTAGCTGGCATCAGTTCTGGCTCCAACTGACTGCATAAATCCACTATTGTTTGCTTATTCAGGCGGTAGAGCTGGATGACGTGGCATTCCTCCATGGTCTGAAGGTCTGGCAATGGACGGTAGACAGGAGGTTGAAAAGACTTATTTTGTTTTTGTGATGCATGAAACAGGGCCATATACAGTCTTTCAAGCTGCTAAAATGGCAGATGCCTGACATACTCCACTGGACATCAAGAACCGGCCATGGCCAGCAGCAGAATTTATCTGGGTGGCAGGTGGTTTCAAACAGCGGCAGACACAGTCATAGGATAACATTGTTGCCTGTGGTGGTAGCTGCCCACTGGCTATGTTAGTTGATGGTGATGACCATGTATGTGGCATGTGTATGCCACGTTGTGCAAAATCAACCACTTGACTCCTGACACTGCTGCCAGCAACACCTCCACCACTTCAGCTGCTGTGTGCCGCCTCCGGGAGATAGGACCACTGCTTTCTCCCCAGAGGAGCTGGAGAGGCTTGTGAGCAACGTTCTTCTCCTGTATGGTCTGCTCTACTGCTCACCAGAGGAGCAGGTAAGTACCTCATAATTCACTCTCTTCAGCACCTTCCTTTCCCCCCTCACAGGGTACAAAGTGCCCCTGTGTGCCAGTTAAACTTCTTGTGTGTCTGTTGTGACAGTCTGTGTGGCACCAATGGGATGTAAATAGTGCCAGTACTGGAGACAAGTACTATATGTTGTGCTCATTCTCATTGTGTTGTGTGATGTTTTTTTGGGGTCCTAGATCCTCCTTGTGTTAGATGCAAATAGCTAGGCAAGCAGCCTTTACTGTCATCTAGTGACTTTTTTTGGTTTATGATGGCTATAAATGTTGGACAATATGTATGTGCATGACAGCATGAACCATGTATGCATCTTATCTGAGTCATTGAGGGTATTGCAAGCAAAGTGTATTGTGCCACAGATCTTTCACCCCACATCTGGCCTTGCCAAACCATTGTCTGGAAGGCATATCATGACTCACTGTGCCCTTCAGGTTGCCCCACAAGCCACATTGCTGATGGCCACATAGTGTACTGTCATGCATGGAAGTGATGGAAATATGAGTGTCATGTAGGTTCTGTATGCTCAGCCTGCAGAGGTCAGGGCCTGTCTAATGTATCCTCCAATATGAGAGATTGTCCAGGCTGTGGGAGAGGCCCTGTGGCTATGCAACTTTGGCACTGTGCCCACTTCCTGTAGACATGACGATCCTGTCAGGTGGCCAATATGAGGCTCTAGTGGGAAGAATTGCCCTGAATGCCTTAGTCCATTGACTAGATGAGAAATGGGTACTGAGGTAAATCCCTGAACTAGCCCATATGTGCATTTTGCATCATTGGCAACGTTTGTCTTTGACTCATGAGAAGTCCCTTACTACCACAGCTCTGCTGTCACCTTCACAGAAGTCATATTTGTCCTGTACAGGCTTATTGTACAAATGTCAGACCCACAGTGCAGACAGTGTGTAGATTCCTTTGGGGCCATGACATGTGACTCAATAGATTGGTTACAGATATTGTACAATGCATACCTTTGTATGTTGGATGCCATCTCTGTAAGTTAGTAACATATGTTTAAAGGAGTGTTTTGTGGTACAGGTACATACCACCGAAACCTACTCTGAAGTGACATGAGTCTAGATTTGGTAGGCCACATGTCCACACATGCACAGGGAAGACTCATTCCTTACCCACCATGCTGGCCCTTTCATTGTCACTCAAGTGTAACGGTGAAGTCTGTACTATGACAGTTGCCTGTAGGGACTGTGTGCATTGAGTCAATGTTGCAGAGTGTAAATGTGTTTGTCCAGTCAGGCCTAACGAGTTTACCCTTCAGAACCCACATTGCTGTGTGTTGTTTCATTGTGGCTCACATCACAGTACATGTTGCTGGAGCATCAAATACCTGATGTCATTAGGCTTGCTTAGTCATTGTAGGCCTTGAGCAGGGTAGTGGGTTAGTCTGCAGATGAATCCAAAGGAGTGTAGTCATGCACCTGTACTTATTGGCATGTGCTTCACACTTGTGGTGTGTAGACAAATTGACCATTTTATGCTTGGTGTTTCTGACATGTGTGACTCAACCGTTGAGCAAATACTTGTGTTTGTAATTGCTTGATTTGTCTCCTGCATCCATATAGGTAAACACCCATCAAAAGAAGGAGATTTGGACAGCCATCGCCCAGGAGGTGCAGACCCTGAGGGTCCATTGCCATCAAAGCACCCACTGTTGCAAGAGGTGGAAGGACCTGAGGTGCTGGGCCAGAAGATCTCAGAGATTTCGCTTGGGCTGTCCTTCCAACGTGGGCGGGCACACCTCAAAGCATGACCCCCCATAGGGGCCCACATTCTGGCAGTAGCATAGCCAGACCTTGATGGTGTTTGCAGGGAGCACAGCAGCCCAAAGGGGGTGAGTACAGGACATATTACTGTCTGGCACACAGCCAAGTTGATGTGTTAGGTTCTGTTGCTTCCTTATGACTGGGGATGGACCATGTGTGACACACAAGATGAGTAACTGTTTGTGTATATATGTAAGCTCACATTTATACTTTTTTTGCGCTGCATTTGTGTCATTTTTTGACGCAAAAGAGGCGCAAACGTACAAAATATAATTGTATTTTGTAAGTTTGCACTGCTTTTGCATCACACAATGACACAAATGCAGCACAAAAAAAGTATAAATATGGGCCATAATTTGGTGCATAGTGATGTGCCTTGCCTAGTAGCCCAGGGACCTAGGACACAACTGAGTACAATCCACAGAACAATTGTTCTCCAGGAATAGCACATAGCTTTGTACAGTGATCAATCAAAGAAGGTTTGTTGTTGTAGTGGGCCTAAATTCTACACAACAGACAACTACTCCTCAGTGTTACAGTCCAAAGAAAAAGAACTGATGGATCACTGTCCTCAGCCATGTGTCTGGTCAGGTGAGTAAATTGGCATCTGCTCCCCAGAGGCCATTTGTTTTCAATGTGTGATGAGTGCTAGTGCCTCACTACTGTCTGACATGTGAAGGTGGCATCACACATGTGACAGAGCATACATTGTTCTTTGGGTGTAGCTACAGATGAAAACTTTCCCTTGGTAAGTGGGTAATGTCCATTGACATGATTTATGGCCCATCACTGTTGCCACAATTCCTTGTGCCGACATTTTAGCAAGTGTCCCATTCTCTTTTAACAAATGTGTACACTGCTATTTCATGCTTCGTCTGCCTGTGTTCACGGGAAGAGTTCTGAATTCCCTCACATATAATTGCATGCCAACCTGGCTTTGGAATTGGACATATGCAATGGGGCTACATTTTATGTGGTGCCACAGACAGGAGTGTGTTACCATTGATTGTTTGCTCACACATACCCTCACCCGTCATTGCATGTCATTAGGCATGTACAACTGCAGTAGCAATGAGAGACATGACAGGTAGGACTACAGTTATTAGGCACAATGTCCATGCTAATGCCATTGTTGTGGCATCAAGTGGCAAAGTGCACCGCACATGTGAAATGGGAAAGATTTGTTACCTGACTGTTGGCACACATCATGGAGTGACTTGCAGTTATGTTGGAATCACATGATGTTGGGTAGAACCATTCATCCACAGACATCTGGGTTTGCAGGACCAAAATGGAGACAGTGATGTAGCTTCCCTTTGGGCAACATGTCCAGGGCCTTCTACAAGTGCTCGTAAATCCCTGGGCCTCTCCAATATACAAAGAACTAATGGCTTCTACTGATGCAATCAGAGTTTGTCATTGCAAGGGGTGCCATTTGTTAGTGGTGATTTTCCTGGGGCTAGCTGTTTCATTGTGTCATATATTTTAGCAACATCTCTCCCTGTCAATTTGCACATTTTGAATACAATGTACATTTCCATGCCAAATATGTAGTATATCTATGCAACATAAGTACTACCTCCATGACTCAATTAGGACAATTTACACATGGTGAAGTGTACAATGTTGATATTTTTCCAGTGTGACATGAGTATTTCCATGTCACCTTCTTCAGGATACTGTACTGCTGTCAGCAACACAGCAGGATTTGGAGCATCATTTCTTATGGTTGTGTTATTGCGTGTGTGACATATAGATGTCTGCATGACATTGTGTGGGATCTGTTGGAATGAACTTGGCATTGGACTACTATTGTATGACAACAGGTAACAGGTATGCTCCATGAGGCAAAGCATTGAAGGTGATATGGTCTCCTATTTGTTCAATGGTTATTGTAATTGCACAACTTCACCCATGCAATTGGAAATCTGAGACCCGATTTTCCTGTGGGCAACTGTTGACAGTTCATGTGGCATGCATGCATATGGTATGGTTCATGTAGGAGCCACCTTGAAGTAGTTTGTTGCTGGGGCATACTTGACATCATGGTACTATTTGTAAATCATAGCTTTTGTTCAAGTGTGATCAGGAACATGTGGATACCCTTTTCCCCTTTGTATTTTCAGCATCATCCCAGGAAAACGAAGGAGACAGGGCAAAACCAAGTGGGGAATCATCTGGGCATGGTACCTCCAGTCATGACACCACGGACAGCACAGAGGGACCCAGTGGCCCAGAAGGTGAGGGGAGTGGCACTGAGGACACAGGATCAACCTTGTCATCTTTAGATTCTACCTCCAGGGGCCACTCCCTAGTGGTGGGGGACCCATCAGGACTTGTTCCTCTACCATCCTTGTACATCACCCCCAGTACTAGAACCACCCTTCCTGTTGCTCTCCACGCAGTTGCCATGCCCACTCACCTATGAGGGTGGGTGTCTCCTTTGCCCTAGATACCTCAGTGCCAGCCCCTGTTACTCCTGCTGCCCTGAGTGAGAAGGAGATTGACCTCCTGAGGAGTATCAGGAGCTCAATAGCCTTCTGTGGGGAAGACTGCCATTGTGAATGCCATCCAGGGGTTGGTAAGCCAACTTCAGACAAATGCTTTCCTGAAAGACATTCATAGTGACATGTCTGGCCTACAGAGATCTTTTTAAGCTCTGGCCTCCTCACTGATGACAGCAATCCATCCCCATTCCTCCCTCCCACCACCTCTCTCTTCCCTATCCTAATTCCCTATTCCTTTACTTGTCCTAGGCACACAGACACATCCGCATGCACCAACCTCAACACACACAAGCAGCACACAGTGACACAAACTCAGCAGCCACACCGGCATGCAGGCACTCAACATTCACCCACAGACACCACATCAGCCATCATTTCAACAGACAGCCCCACCGACCCACACACCACATCCACTATACCCACAGACACCACCACAACACCCAATGACACATCCTTCACTCCCACCAGACACCCAGACAACAGCTCACAACCCACAGCCCCACACACCTCAGACACCATACCCCCAGACACCACCACAACACCCACAGACACATCCACCACATTTGCTGTTGTTTCCAATATCTGACTTTGTGGGAAGTGTTGGTCACCCAAGGCAAGGGTCGATGTTCTATGTATACGTGGGTGTTGATCCAATTGGGGTGTCATTGCATTTCGGTATGCTTGCTAGGGTATGTATTTCATCTTGTGTTGGCCAATGTCAGCATGTATAGTGTAGATTTGTCCCCTGATTAGGACTGTACTTTCGTCTCATATGCGGGAGCTAGAGTTTTGTTTGTCCACACATGGAGGGTGTTCAATTGTGGTAGCTTCCTTTGCATTTGACTGACCACGTGTCCATTTTGATGTGTGTACCTTACAGCTACATCATCTAGATGTCTGCACCATGCTGTTGTTGCCGCTGTATGTGCTTTCTTGACTTGCACTTACACATTTGGCAACTAGGCATATCATTTGGCTCAAATATTGTTCATCCCTGAGATCCATGAAGGGCCAGTTCCTATGCAAATACTGTATTAGGGGCATGTGCGAAGTGAAATGTGTCCATGAATGTTCCTGATGCCACCATCTCTATTGTGCAGGTATTGTTTGCATTGTGAAGCTTTCCCTGCAGCATGACTGGGTGTGGTTTGTGGGCTGGGTCAGGCTCTACATAAGGAAGCCAGTCCAGCTCTGAGTGCTCACTATTCAGAGGTCCCGGTGCAGAGCAGCAGCAACTTCCTGAGCTCCTGTTCCGGAGGCCTGCCTTGATGTTCCAGGCCTGCCCCGCATTATATTGGTGATCCTTTGAGCAGGGCAGTAAGGCGGAGGTCGGGCTGGGCCCCAGACCCTGTTCTCAAAGACTCTTGAGTTTTTGGGCCTACTTGTGAAACTTTCAGAGTGCGCTATTCATTGCTCTCATGTAAACCTTGGCATTCAGATCGGCAACAGTGTGTGCGATCATTTTGTGGCATTTGCATATTCTTGTTCGAATCGGCAGTGTGCGCGATTCATTTCTAGCATGTAAAACTTGATGTTCAGATCGGCAACAGTGTGCGCGATCATTTCATGGCATTTACATATTCTTGTTTGACTCAGCAGTGTGCCAATTCATTTCCAGCATGTAAAACTTGATGTTCAGATCGGCAAAAGTGTGCACAATCATTTCATGGCATTTGCATATTCTTGTTTGAATCAGCAGTGTGCGCGATTCATTTCCAGCATGTAAAACTTGATGTTCAGATCGGCAACAGTGTGCGCGATCATTTCATGGCAATTAAAACTTTGGAGTGTAGTGTTTGTTGAAGTGCACACATTATCCCGAGCTTTTGGATTTTCTGATGCTAAATTCAAAATGTGACATTCTTTGTGCATATTAAGTCCCTAGTACAGCTCCTATTGTTTTCCAGGGAATGTTTCAGATAGCCTTTTGTCCTCATGTAAAAATGCAATGTTTGTTCTGAAGCATTATTCTAGAAAGTTCTTGTATTTCTACACAGTATGTGATATTTCATGAGAAGCTCATATGAAACATTGTATTAACCCATTCTTGATTTTTTCCAGGTACCAAGATTTCTTGAGGTCTAGTTATGGTCACTTCTTAGGTTATCCATAGTTACAGTATGAGAACTCTTTGAACCATAGTCTATTGAAAGTCAATGTGAATATATCCTGATATTGGGTTGTTTAACCTTTTGCTTCCTACAGGTCTCCTTCCCAGCTGTTCCCTTCCTAATCCCCTTTTCCCCCACTTAGACTCTCTCAGACTCTGTGATATTTTTTATCAGAGATTTGGAGCAGTCTAGTGGTGGACATGTTGGGAACGTGTGCAGGCCCGAGCATCTGGTCTCCCTGACACTGCCCACCGTGGTGGTCTGCCCTACCTGGTGGTGCTGGGAGGACTGTGGCAGTCTTTCTCTATGGGACTGCCAGCATCGTCATACTGTGGTCCGACCGCCAAACAGATGGCGGTCAGGCCGCCGCCATGGTGGTGCACAAACTGCCAAACTCATAATGCGACCCTTTGAGAATATGTAACATTAATTTCAATATCTAATATTAATTTTAAAGCAAATCAACATAAGTTAAGAGAAAGCCATATTCATTTAAACATGGCTTGTGTTCATTTTGATATTTGCTTAATTCATGTCAATGCATGCTACATTTTTCTCACAGTTTCATATTAATTTAAAAAAGGGCCAAAACGACGGGAGCACCGCCAACAGGCTGGCGGTGCCTTCCGGTGTATTTGGACCGCGGCGGTAGCGCCACGGTCACACCGCCAGGGCTGGCGGTATACCGCCATTTTAGCCCCGGCAGTGATAATCCGCCAGGGCAGCGCTGCAAGCAGCGCTGCCCTGGGGATTATGACTCCCCTACCGCCAGCCTGTTTCTGGTGGTTTGCACCGCCAGGAAGAGGCTGGCGGTAAGGGGACTCAGGGGGCCCCTGGGGGCCCCTGCACTGCCCATGCACTTGGCATGGGCAGTGCAGGGGCCCCCAGGCAGAACCCCGTCGCGCATTTCACTGCCCGAATTTCGGGCAGTGAAATGTGCGACGGGTGCTACTGCACCCGCTGCACATCAGCATTGCCGCCGGCTCAATTACGAGCCGGCGGTAATGTTGATGTGACTTTTCCGCTGGGCCAGCGGAAAATTCAAAATAGGGAGCCAGCCATACCGCCAGCAATGGTGGTATTCTGGCTCCCGCAACCTCGGCGGTCTGTGAGGTTGTAATGACCCCCATAATGTCATATTACTTTTCACCAGGTGTCATATTCATTTCAAAGTGTCTCATATTCATCTTAACATGTGTCATATTGCTTTCTATGAATGTCATTCATTTCATTGGATGTCATATTCACCTTAACAACTGTCATAATAATTTTAACACGGGTCGTATTCATTTCAACATAGATCATATTAATTTCAATATATGCAGTATTTATTTTGCTGTGTATCATATCAATTTCAAAACATAACATATTCATTTTGACAAGTTTCATTTTAATTTCAGCATTGGTCATTTTCAGTTTAACACATGTTGAATTCACTTCAGTGGAGCTCATATGTGTTTCAATGCATGTCATATTCATCTTAGCATGTGTCATATTCCTTTCAATGGATGCTTCATTCATATTAACGCATCTTAATTTTAACATGAATCATATCCATTGCAACATATATCATAATCATGTCAAGGTATATCATATCACTTTCAATGCAAGTCATTTTCATTGTGATAAATGTCATGATCATATTAACTCGTATTAATTTGAAAACATATCAAATTCATTTCAAAGAAGGTCATATTCATTTCAACTCATGCCATATTAATTTTAAAATGTGTTATATTCTTTTCAATCAAGTTTAAATTTATTTCAATGGATGTCATATTCATTTTAACACTTGTCATATTAATTTTAAGATGCAACTTATCAATTTTAACATATTAATTTAAATATGTGTCATATTAATTTCAAGGCGTGCCATATTCATTTTAACAAATGTCATGTGAATTTCAGCTGTAGTCATACTCATTTGAAGGCGTGCCAACTTCAATCCAATGGGATTACATTAATTTCAACACAAGCCATATTAATTTTCAATCATCTCCTATTCATTTCTGTGTGTCTCATATTCATTGCCATCTCGGTAATATTCATTTCAACACAATTCAAATTCATTGCAACATGTTTAATGTTCATTTCAGTGTACATTGTATTAGTTTCAATGTGCATTGTTTTCTTTTCAGAATCTAATATATTCATTTTAGTACTTTATATTATTTTCAATCTGCCATATTAATTTCAACGTGTGTCATATTTCTCTTGGCATAAATCAATCATTTCAAGAAATGTCCCATTCTTTTTGGTGAATATTGTATTTGTTTCAGTGATTGCTTTATTGTTTACAGTGAGAGCCATATTAATTTCACTATGATTTATATATATTTCAGTATATTTATTATTCAATTTGGTGTGTGTGTTATTCATATTAATCACTAAGTAGCATATTCACTCTGTCAGGTTTCATATTTGTTTTGGTTCAATTCAGATTCACTCTGCCAGGTATCATAATTATTTTGACACATAGTACATTCATTCTGGTGTGTGTCATATTCATTTTGCAGCACACTATGCATTCCAGGAGGTGTCCAATATGGAGAGCTGTAATTTTGACATGAACGGCTTCCCATACTATTGGTTTCATGAAGAGAGACCTAGAAGCCATTATGCAGAGCATCAGAAGTAATTGAGTGGTGGGAAACGGCTAGTACAGAGATGGATGTGAGGACAGGGCAGGCTGTCTACGGTGATCAGAGGATCTGGTATAAGAGTATAGAATGCTGTCTGTGCAAGGGCAACATGAGGTCCCACTTAGGTCCTGGTGTTGCATGCATGCAGCCCTGTGTGATAGGCATAAGGCAGTTGCTTTGTCAAAGACTCTAAGAAAAGAATATTGAACCTTTGAAGCCCTTCTCTACCCCCCAGGGCATCCCCAGGGTTCAAGGTGAAATAATGAGTTTTGAGATATAGCTCCAAAACATCTTTGGAGAAGAGAACCTCATCAAAGAGGAACGGAGCACACAGACTGTGGGCCAGATGTGTGACTGTTTTTAGCAGTCGCAAACGGAGATTCAGCCTGTTTGTGAAAGGGTTGTAGCATGTATCAATTCTATTTTGCAAGTCAGTAACTTGTTACCAACTTGCAAGATAGGGTTTGTGTGTCGCTATTAATTCCTAATAGCGAATCGCAGGGGGATGTACAATGTTTTTGAGAATGGAAAGCAGTTACAAAACAAATTTCAGTTTATTGCCTACTTCAAATAGGTGGTAAGCCAGACGCAAACATGAAGGGGTTCCCGAGGACCCCTTCCCCTTTCTGATTGGCAGTGAACAATGTGGCCAAATTATTTAAGAAAGTCTAGATCAGCAAACTAGCATTTGTCAGGCCCATATTCCCCTTGCCCCCAACAGTCCATCATTACATGACCAATGATGTAAGGTTTTGTGATGCCAACTGGGTAAGGACTCTTGTTCCTGATGAGGGACCTTCGATGGGAAGTGGGATTTGTCTCTGACCTGCATGTGTAATGCCGATATTTTATCTAGGCTTTCTTGGTCTGAATGCCTACGATGTTCACCACAGTCTGACCCTGTGAAGAACTGTCGTTGCTGCTTGAGAATGGTTCCACTCCCTCAACCAGTAACCCACGTTCTTTCATGGACCATGGCATCAACCAACTTTCTTCAGTGCTGCAACTCTTGTGTCTTCCGCAAAATGACTCCACACTCCAGTGGAAGGTGCTGCTAGGCTGGCAGGCTTTCCACAGTGGTGTCAGGGGGCAAAGGGTGCAGTTTAATCTGCAATGTTCAATGTTGCAATGAGGGATAGTACTGTCTGTATTGTTTCTCCCTGCCTCCCGCAGGTTGCCATCCTTCAGAATGATGATAAGTCGTCAAGTGCCACCCTACCATGTGGAGAACTACACGGAGCAGCCATCTTGTCCTGTGTCTGGTTCCACCACTACACAAAATATCATATATTAATGGAATCAGTTTTCTAGTTAGCGATCATATGAAATTCCACAAGCAAGATATTTGATTTTCGAATCCTAGCCTATTGACATTTAACAGGTGTGATAAATGATCCATGAGCACTGGGGCGCTTGTAATCAAAGCTTAATTATATTCCACTAATGGGAATGACAAAAAAAGAGGTGTTTCCTATGCAATGCACAACATGTATCTTCTATGTACTTGTGGTAACGGAAAGCCACAAACAGAAATAGGGTTTAATAATTTCACCTTTCTGCGATAGATGAAATGAACACAAATTAAAGTTGGGAAATCAGAAAAATTGTGTAGAATAATAATAGAACACTTCAAGTTGAAATTCTACTGTGAGTGCTCACCTGAGAGGTGATCGACACTTCTTTATATAAAATGTTTTTGCAAGGCATCTGCTCACATTGAAACAAAGTGTCAGGTAAGGGAGGTTGTAATATTTCTGGCAGGGGTTTCCAACTTAACTTCTTTGAAGGTTTCAAACATCCTGGTAGATGCTCTTTCAAAACATATTAACTCCTTCATTGCTTGAAGATGAGAGTTACTGAAAAGAATCATCCATTCCTTTCAAATAAAATGAGATCTGCCACCACCTGGTGCCTCGGGGGATAATTCACTGCCTTGAAAATGCACTTTCCTTCTCACTTTTCACATCCTGCCTTCTTTCCCCTTGACTTGCTTTTTTGTGCAACTTTATCCACCATGTAGGAATAGCTCTTTCTTTGTATCATATTCAATACTGTGCAGACAACTTTACGAATGTAATTGTAGGTGTGGTGGTGATAAATCTGCACTTTTTGCAACAAGTCAGACACCTTTCCAGTTGAGTTGAGTTAAAGTGCTGTCATGTTTGAAGCGATGAGGTGTCACTAAAGCAGTCACCAGGGATCATATAAGTCCTCCTATCTTCTCCCTGCTGACTTGTACGATAAGTGCATTCCCTGAGCCTTCCACATTCTTTGATTTTCTAGTCTTGTAGAAAGCGTAGAAGCGGTGGGGCAGATTTAAGAGCCCCTTTTTGCGCTATTGTGGCCCAACAAGGCCAAAATCGCAGCGCTGAATTTACAAAGTGGAGCAATGCGTGCATTGCGGCACTTTGTAACCCTTTGTGCTACATTATACCTGCACCAGGCATAATTTATGCAAAGGGGCGATCCCACGTTAGAGGGGCCGAATAAATGGCGCAAAGAAATCATCAGATTTCTTTGCATCATTTTTCTCTGCACTTTTAACTCCTGCTCAGCGCAGGCGTTAAAATGAGGCACGCCACTGATTACAATGGGCCTCAATATGTTTTGCAGGATTAGCGTCAACATTTTTTATGTTAATCCTGCAAAGCTGGGAACTAGCGTAATTTTTTTTGATGCTAGTTCCCTAACTACTGTCATGGTGCGCCATATCTTAGATACATATGGTGGCATTAGGGAAGCGTTAGGGGCACAAGGAAAGTGGCACTGCACTGGGTGCAGCGTCACTTTCCTTAAATTAGGCCAAGTCTGTTTATGCTCAAATCGGCAAGGCCTGATGGTGAGGCATTCGTGGCATGATTGCTGATTCGTGAGCAGGTGTCAGCATTTTGTGGAGCACACTAGATCCTCTTGCAGGATTCTGGTTAATTTAATCAGAATTCTGATCATATTCCTTTACCCCTGGCATATAGAACACCATCAATACAACACTGGATTCAATATGGAATATTTTCACATAATTCATGAACATTACTCTATAGTCCTGGTATACGATGTCATGGTTAGCAATGGGAGTTCAAATGTTCACCTACACGGTGACTGTGACAGATTTTATGTCTCATTTCACTGTGTTTCTAGGTAAGTACTTTGGGCAGATTCACAAAGAAGTGATGCAGAACAGCATAGCAACCAAGGTTGTGGCTGCATTTCGTCAAAGTGAGAGAGCAGAACAGAGATATATTGACTTAATGGTACATGAGGAAGCTGATGGAAAAATGCAGAAGTGGTTTCCTACATGTGAGGCTGAATTCGTGCAGTTGGTGATCACTTTAAATACACTGAAATTATAGTTGTGAAGAGAAAATGCCTTTATCATGTGGGGAAATGGGAAAATAAGTCACCCCTGCAATATGATATGCAAGCCTACAAACATATTGCCACAAGGCAATACATGGATGGTTATTTCCACTTAATTAATTAAGCTTATGGAGACACCTACAAAATCCACATCAATTATACACTATTCTACCAACACTCAATTTGCCTTTGAATCAAAAAACATATTTTTCACCAACTAAGGTTACAAAATGTTATGACTTACTACAAAATTAACCATTCTTAAAAGCAACACCAACTTTTAGCTATTTTGAAAACACTTGGGTTGGATGCATGCACTGTTGATGGCACAGGCACCAGTCCAAGTTCAAAATACATGGGTGCAAAGCATACAGTAGATCAAAAAATGTTCTTCCCAATATCTGATGACGTTATCTATGACCAAACAACATGTGTTCCCACCTACAAAACAATGCCCAAAGGTAGACACACATGATATATGCAAATCCTAGATAACATAAATACTAGATAACATATCGATACATTAGGCCAAAACATTCTCACAGAATTTAATATAACAATGTACTTAACCAGACAAGCCAAACCAATATAACTAGGTTCATCAACTAGGCTAGACCTACCCAACCTACTAGTACTACTTAAAAATAGACTGTGCAAAATGTAAATTTTGCTGATGGAATTCGAGTATTTTTGGAAATCTTTCATGCTCAATTAATCAAATTATTAAACAACATAATACATGAAGAAACTGCATGCAGACAATCTTTACATGGTGACGAGGGGCAGTCTGTGCAAGGGGCAGACACATGCCACATCCCCAGCCCTGAAACACAGAGATGAGAAAGTCGTACATGTTTCAGACACTTTAGTGAACAATGTGATTAACAGAAGCGCTCGCAGCAAATCTCAAGGGGAGCGGTGGGGGTGTCAATGAGGAGGGGGGGCATTTACTGGGACACCAGCACTGGGTCCCCAGCAATCCTGGCGCTGCTTATTGAACACAACATGTAAGCAGCGTCAGGATGGGTCTGAGCAGCAGTCACTGTCACTCAGAACCAAGCCTGGGGTATGTGCTGTTTCTCCAGCCCGGCTGGAGAAGTCTAAGTGTCCATGTGTGTTTGGCTGGCCTCAGAGGGTCGGCCAAACACACATGTGCACTTAGTGCACTCTCCCCTCCTCCCGCCTCCCAACTCCGATGCCCGAGACCCGCCCCTCCCCTGCACTGCTGGCTGAGCCAGCAGATTAAAAAAAAAAACAATAGAAAACTATTGTTTCATTTTTCATCTCCTGGCTCTTGACCGGTGGCGATGCTCCTTTGCCACAGCGAAGGAGTCACCCCTTGTGATTACTTGAAACAGTTACAGCAGTGCTAGGAAGAAAATATCTTGGAGTCTCCTATCTCATTAGAAGGTAAATGATATTTAATTGACGCTGTTTTAAAAATATTCAACCGATATCCTAGCAGTGAAATGAGCTTGTGTCTCAACCAGTGCAGTCTTTATGATGAACATTCTAGGAGGCCCTATTCATCCTAGAACTCTGCTGAATTACGGTGGAAGGTAGCGTGTGCCCTCCCGCTGCAACATTTCAAGCCGCATGCAAGTGGAAGACAGTGTATAGTGTGTGTGGTGCTCCAAGTCTGCGTGTGGTACAGCGTCTGAGGCGCTCTAAGACCACGTGCGGTACAGCATGTGCGGAGCTCTGTGTGGTGTTGGCTGCTCCCTGCGTTAATCATTTGAAAGCCGATTTAAGCTTTGGTGCATTTTAGTAATGTGATGCTGCGGGGACCTGCAGCGTCCCCCTCGTAGGCTGCGGTTGGATGGGCAGTCCGCGTTTCGGGCCGCCAATCCTGCTGCGGCCCATTTTTTGGTCCGCAACCTGTTTTCTCGACCATGGCTTGCCACGGGAATCCTCTCTTGGGCTCTGGGTCATGCAGTGTTCGCTTGCGGCCCCCGTAGTTTTCCTTATCTGCTTTCTGGACTTCTTTTTCTTTTTTCTTTCTTCTTTTTCCTTTTTCTTCTTGTGGCCATATTTTCTTCTTCCGAGGTGTCCCTGCATGCATTGCTTACTACCTTTTTTACAATGGCATTTGCAGGATGTCCTGAATTACATAATCAATTTCAAGCAGCTAGCAGCTGAAACCACTTGGGTTGAAAGCACTTTTGTAACTCTCTTCCATCGAGGAGTACGAGACAAAATAAAGGATGAATTGGACCTTTATCTGAATCAGAGAGAGAAAACAGAGGACGTAAGGGCCTGTGTCTTTATTGTGGCGATGCGGGTCACTTGATTCAAATGTGTCCTATTCGTCCTTCCAGACCTTCGGGAAATGCCAACTCCCGTCTCCTGTGAGAAGGAAGGGAGCGGGAGGTGTTGAGATACCTTATATCTGCTCTTCAAAAGCAAATACCACAGCTCTTTTTATATTGTCTGTAATCCTACAGTGCCCAAATAATCGAGAAGAACAAGTATTTGTGTTACTGGATTGTGGAGCAAGTGGAATTTATTTAGATGAGAATTGGGCTAAAGAAAGTGGAATACCTCGTATCCCTAAAGAAATACCAGAACATGTCCAGACAATTGATGGCTCTCCTCTAACCTCTGGACCAGTGGTTGATACCACTCCTACCCTTTGCTTTCAATCCAGAACACATCAGGAAAACATTACTTTCAACTTGATATCTTCCCCTAATCTTACTATGATTTTGGGCATTCATTGGCTAACACAGCACAATCCATATATTAATTGGGAGACAAGGACTATATCGCTTTCATCCCAATTTAGTCAAAAACAGTGCTGTTCGACATACTCTTATTGGGCCACTAGGGATCCAATCATAACCTCCAAAAAAGCAGGCTGTACCATCAACATGATCCAAGGAGTACCCAGCTGCTATCAAGAATACTCTAATGTGTTCCAGATACCTATAAAGCCCATTTTGCCTCTGCATCGGGAATATGACTGTACCATTCCCTTGATACCTGGGGAAGTGGTTCCATTTAGAAGAATGTGTTGGTTGTCTGAACAAGAAAAGAAGTTACTTAAAGGATACATAGATGAAAACATACATAGTGATTTGATTGCTCCCTCTTCATCACCTGCCGGGGCTCCTCTCTTCTTTGGGCCAAAGAAGACTAAGGAACCACGCCCCTGTATCGACTTTCGGGAGTTAAATAAGATCATCATCCAGGATAGGCATTTCCTACCCCTTATTAAGGATGTCTTAGAAGCAGTCCAAGGAGCCAAGATATTCACCAAATTGGATCTGCTTGGTGCCTATCATCTTTTAAGAATTAAGGAAGGTGACAAATGGAAAACAGCTTTCCGTACTCCTCTGGGCCATTTTGAATACCTCATTACGCCTTTTGGCCTGATCAACGCACCTTCCATATTCCAAAGATTTATGGTTGTAATAAGTGTTGTAATATATCTTGATGACATTCTGATATATTCTCTTTATCCCGCACAACATACTTGGGTTGAAAGCACTTTTGTAACTCTCTTCCATCGAGGAGTACGAGACAAAATAAAGGATGAATTGGACCTTTATCTGAATCAGAGAGAGAAAACAGAGGACGTAAGGGCCTGTGTCTTTATTGTGGCAATGCGGGTCACTTGATTCAAATGTGTCCTATCCGTCCTTCCAGACCTTTGGGAAATGCCAACTCCCGTCTCCTGTGAGAAGGAAGGGAGCGGGAGGTGTTGAGATACCTTCTATCTGCTCTTCAAAAGAAAATACCACAGCTCTTTTTTATATTGTCTGTAATCCTACAGTGCCCAAATAATCGAGAAGAACAAGTATTTGTGTTACTGGATTAATGAAGTATGTTCTTCAGGTTTTAGAAAGACTCCAACAAAACAATCTGTACTGAAAACCTGAAAAATGTGAGTTCAACAAGACTGAGGTACAATATATTGTTTTTTGTATCAATCAAGTCGGCATAGCAATGGACCCAGAAATGGTACAAGCCATTCATGACTGGCCCTCTCCTGCTTCTATTATGGAGACTCAGGGGGTCATTACGACCCTGGCGGCCGGCGGTAAGTTGGCGGTAACACCGCCAACAGGCTGGCGGTGTTCCGCCAGCAATTATGACCGTGGCAGAAAAGCCACGGCCATACAGCCGGCACCTCCACTTTCCCGCCAGGATTGTGCCTGGCGGTCATAATCCCCAGCACCGCTGCCCTGGGGATTATGAGTCCCCGGCCGCCAGCCTGTCTGTGGCGGTACACACCGCCATTGAAAGGCTGGCGGTAAGGGGACTTGGGGTGCCCCTGGCGGCCCCTGCACTGCCCATGCACTTGGCATGGGCAGTGCAGGGGCCCCCAGGCATAGCCCCGTCGCGCATTTCACTGCCCGAATTTCAGGCAGTGAAATGCGCGACGGGTGCTAATACACCCGCTGCACATCAGCATTGCCGCCGGCTCTATTATGAGCCAGCAGCAATGTTGATGTTACATTTCCGTGGGGCCAGCGGACGGTAACACTGTTACGGTCCGCTGGCCCAGCGGAAATGTCATAATAGAGAGCCAGGAATACCGCCGGCAATGGCGGTATTCTGTCTCCCGTGGCCTCGGCGGTCTTTTTCAAAGACCGCTGAGGTCGTAATGACCCCCTCAGTGCTTTCTAGGGCTATCCAACTTTTATCGACAATTCATAAAGGACTTTGCCCAACAACAAGGCCCTATAACCCAGACCATTAAAAAAGAAAACCTAAAGAAGGGTTTCATTTGGACTGAAGATGCAGAAAGGGCCTTTCAGAATCTTAAATGTGCCTTTACTCAAGCCCTGACATTACATCATCCTGACACAACTAAGAAATTCATAGTGGTCACTGATGCATCGGACAGAGCCATTGGAGCCGTGTTACTACAAAGACAAGACGACGATGGCTTAGAACATCCTGTCTTTTATATATATATCCCACGTACTGACAGATGCAGAAGGCAACCATTCTGTGTTGGAAAAGGAATTACTCGCTCTAAAAGCCGCCTGCAAAGAATGGGGGCATTTTCTGATGGGTACTAAGGAAACATTTGAAGTCAGAACTGATCATCGAAATCTACAATGCCTCCGCAGCTTTCAATGTCGATCGGTCGTCAAGCCAGATGGGCTTTCTTTTTCAGTCAATATGACTTTGTGGTGACATATATACCTGGGTCCCAAAACCTTGTGGCAGATGCTTTATCCCGCCGTTATCCGCAAAGTACAATTACTTCATCCCCACATGTCATAGAACCATGTGGAATCATTGGAGTCGTACAATAATTTCTTGATCACGTGAAATCAGAATATCAGTATCTTCCTCTTCAAGAGTGGAACGCTCTAAGTCCTCACTTACAAAAGAACCAGGGCTACTATTATCATCAAGACACCTTGTTTCTGCCTACTAAGAAAATTCAAACAGAAGCTTTGTAGATGTGTCATGACTCTCCTATTGCTGTACACTGTGAAATCAAGAACACGCAGAAACTGCTCTTTCGTTCCTTTTGGTGGCCTACTTTAAAGACTGATGTTGAAACATATGTAAATTCTTGCCCAATATGTGCTCAAACCAAGATACCACAAACTAAGCCAGCAGGTTTATTGATGCCCTGGCCTGTTCCATCCGTTCCGTGGCATAAGTTGTCCACAGATTTTAGATGTTCTCTGCCATGTTCTGCAGGACACCATGTCATAATGGTAACTGTAGACTCACATACTAAAATGGGTCATTTTACGGCCTTGAAGAAATTACCCACCGCTAAGGAAATTAGTCAAATCTTTATGCAGGATATATTTCGCCTACATGGCCTTCCACAAGTAATAATTTCTGATTGAGGACCCCAATAGGTGTCCCGTTTTTGGAGAGCCTTTTGTAATCTTTTACACATAGGTGTTGCTCTATCGTCTGGATTCCATCCTCAGACCAATGGTCAATCGGAATGCCTACATCATGGGCTACAACAATACCTATGGTGTTTTTGTAATGCCACTCAAAGCAATTGGTCCTCGTACCTTCCATTGGCTGAATTTTCCTATAATAATACAGTCCACAGTGCAACAGGCTCCACACCTTTTTTTTGTACTTACGGTTTCCATCCTACGGCTTTTCATAATGTCACTCGTGAACACTCCACTGTTCCAGCGGTTACCTCATTTGCTCGAAGTCTCCATCATGTACAGAACATGATATGTACCAATCTTTTAGCTACAAAACGTTATATGAAAAGAGTAGCTGATACACGGCGTAGAACTGTACCATCATACCAGCCTGGGAATAAAGTATGGCTTTCTTCTAAGTTTCTTCCTTTTTGTTTGTCCCAGAATAAGCTTAAGCCCCGTTACCATGAACCCTTTAGAATACTGCATGTGGTGAATCCAGTCTCTGTTCGACTTCGTTTTCCATGGACTTGGAAAGTTCATCCAGTTACTCATGTCTCTCAACTCAAGCCTTTTAGTCTTGATCCATATCACAGACATGCCCTCCTCCTCTTTTGGTTGATGACCATCCTAAGTATGAGGTACAGGGGATTTGTGATTCCCGCATTTTTCTGAATCGTCTCCAGTTTTTGGTTCACTGGAAAGATATCCCATTAGTGGGAGGATGCTTCCTTTGTCCATGATCCCCGCTTGGGCCGAAATTTTTGTCAACATTTTCTGGACAAACCCAGAGCTTCGGGGAGGGCATGCTGTGACACCGTGGGGCCCCACGGCGTCCCCCTCTCAGGCCACGGTTGGATCGACAGTCTGTGTTTCGGGCAGCCGATCCTGCTGCAGGCAGTTTTTTGGGCCGCAACCTGTTTTCTCAACTGCGGCGTGGCTCAGGAATCCTCTTTTGGGATGTGGGTCATGCCGTGTTCACTTGCGGCCCCCATAGTTTACCTTACCTGCTTGCTGGACTTCTTTTTCTTTTTTCTTTCTTTTCTTTCCTTGTTTTTTCTTGTGGCCATATTTTCTTCTTCCCAGGTGTCTGTGTTTTCTTCCCTGCATGCATTGCTTACTACCTTTTCTACAATGGCAATTTTTCCATTCACCTGCATGTAGCTTTCCCAATCCAAGCTGGTATCTTTAGTTCTTCCTGGTTGTCACTTCCTGTTTGTCAGTATAAAAGCACAGAAGGTCTTCTTTTCCTTGCGTTGCAAACACTTCCGTCCTGGTGGTGCTCCTCGCTCCTGCTTCCTGTGTTTATGGACCTATCCTGATTTTCACCTGCAATTTTGTTGTTCCCCATTCTTAATTTTTTTCTGCTTCTCGCTCAGGAGTTCCTGTGACCTGAGGTTTTTTCCTAATATTTGGGTTTTTCCTCTGGGACTCCTTCTGGAGGTTATGGCCTGCTAGGTGTTGTATTGTCAGCAGCACCGTGGCTACTGGAAGGGGTCGACCATACCTTGGCCAATCCAGAACAAGCAAGAAACCAGGTGGTGCCTGGAGACTGGCAGAGTACAACGGTAAGAAGCGTGCAAACCGTGACAAGTAACCTATCCAGGATTGCAAAATATTGTTTGGCACATGAGAGCAAAGAATTTGTGAGTCTGGCAACATAGAAAGGTGACAGTACTTACGTGCTGGATTGTCTCTGTTGATTTGAAGCTTTCTTTCCATTGGCTTCTTCCTTTCAGGGTATTTAGAGTGAGGAGAAATAGAAAGAGAACTATAGGAGAACTTCTTCAGTTTTTATATTAGATTCTTATTTTAGATTATAATTTTAGGTTATTATTTTGAGAAGGAAAATGGCAGATCCAAGCATGGCATCTCTTCCACCATTTCTACCAACTCCTGGTGACCCTCCAGTGCCACGGAAACAATGAAAAAAACAGCTTTTAATGTATGTTCTAGAAACTGGTAGTGATAAGTCCAGTTGGAAGACAAGCTACTTTTCTACATCACTCTGAAGTTGAGGGTAGGAGTTTGTATGAGGACTTACCAGAAATATCCTTAGGGATGGCTGATAGACAACTGAATAATGTATATGAAATGTTGTTGCAAATGTTAGATCTGAAAACTGATGTTGTCCTTGAACGTCAAAACTTTTTTTCTAGGACACAAAGAAGGGACCAAAACATTGTGTCTTATGTAGCTGCATTGCGGATTAGCTATATTGTGTCGATTTGAGCAGTTGACATATTCCTTAATAAGAGATCAGATTGTAAGGTGCTCAAATAGTAAAAGAGTGAAGGAGAAGCTTTTAACAAAGAACCCCGCTTTATAAGAGGCCATTCAAATATCCAAAGGCATGGTACATACAACAATGTGTTTAAAGGGAATGGACAGTGACTTAAATAGTAAAGGAGATATGGTGGGTGACGTTGTTAACAATATTCAAGAAAAGATGAAAACAGCTGAACCTGTGGAAGTGAATAAGGACAGAATTACAAAACAAAGAAATAACACTTTTAGGGAAATAAAGTGATTCTGTTGTGGAGCTCCAGGGAGTATTGCTTCTAACACAATATGCACTGCCAAATATGTAATATGCAGAAATTGTGGGAGGAGAGGACACTTTGTTAAATGTGTAAGATAAAAGGTGCCAGCAAAGAGATACAGCAAGTTGAGCAAGATATTCATGATGGCTGTAAAAATGCATATGAAATAATATTAACTGAAGAGGATGAGCCTGCAAGTGTAATGGAAGATGTTGGAGAGAAAGGTATGTTTGTCTCAAAGACATGTAAAGTGAAATCAGAAAGCATGGATACATTGGAAAAACTGCATTGTGACACATTTATAGATGGCAAAGCCACAGGAATATTAGTTGATTCAGAATGTTTACCTACACTTTTGTAAAAAAAAAAAGATGCAGCAAAAATTAGATGGGGAATAGTTACCCACCATTAGAGGAGTCTGATATTAAGGCTGTTGGGTATGCTGGAAGGAGAATAGAAATATGAGGAATGAGAAAGAAGGCAACTGAATTCAAAGGAGAAGCTGTGAATAAGTGGGTCTATGTAACCAATTATGGATCAGACTTACAAGGGTGGCACCATCAAAAAGATGTCAACATAATCATAAATCCCAATGCGGAAAGAGTGCAGGTTAAGGAGTAAAAGATAGCTATGAGAGTGATGTGATGATAAGATGCCATTGAATGTTCACAGATGATCTAGGCCTATTTTCTCATAAAATTATACTAAAACAATTGTCACAAAGTAAGGAATGTTCCAAACATGATGAGTGAGCCACTGTGTTAGGAGTTGTTTGGATTATTATGCCAGGAAATGATTGAACCCATCAAAGCATCTGAATGGCTAGCCCCTGTGGTAGTAGCACCAAAATAGGGAGGCAAAATGCGACTTTGCAAGATTTAGACAGGAACATATGGCTGGCCAGACAACCTCTTCCAAACATATAAATGCTACAGCTATGGGGAGGGTTAATGTTAAGTGTGCTAGTTTGTCTGCTGCATATCACCAGGTAAGTCTACAAGAAGAATTTTGGCACTTAAAATCATTCATGACACCTCTTGGAGATTTCCGATACAAGAGAACACCTCTGCTGTTTTTCAGAGGAGAATGAATAATATCTTTGGTGACATGAGTCAAGCCCTATAATTCCAAGAGGATATACTTATTGTTGGGGCAGGTGAAGCTGAACATAGCAACATATTTGGGGAGGTAATGGAACAATTGAAAAAACATGGTCTAACAATAAATGGTAGGAGTTAGAGCAGTTTTGATGCAAGTTGTGAATGGAGCGGAATATGTAATTGCTTATGCATTAAGGAGGTTATGGGGAAGGAGTCTACATATTCTATGATTGAGAGAAAGGCCCTAGCCTGTTGTTGGGGAATCAATTATTTCAGATTCTATGTGTGGGGTTCACCTTTCAAAGCCAGATCGGTTCATAAACCTTTAACATAGTCATTTAAAGGTGGAAGAGGATTGGAAAGAAATGTTGCTTCACATATCTCAAGGATGATGCTGTCAGTTCTAGATAACAATTTTGAGGTAGAGTATATAAAAGGAAATAAGAATTTAATTGTGGATTGCTTTTCGAGGATGCAGTTGAGTGAAGTGGAAGGCATCAAAGAGAAGTGTGAGGAAGTTGCAGTTAGTAGAGACGGAGAGATGGCACGAGTAATGATGAGTGGGGTGTGGCCAGGGAGAAGGATTCCTTGATGAGAGAGTTGAAAATTAAAGTGGTGCAAGGATGGGGTGATAACAGTGTTCTGAGCAAGGAGTTGGGTGAGTTTGCCCAAGTAAAAGAAGAATTAAGTGTAACTGGAGGAAAACGGATGAGAAGGGATCAGATTGTTCCACCTGGCGAAGTCTGTAAGCATAAAGTTACCATGGCACACAAGGGGCACTCTGGGTGCAATATGATGAAAAGAAATGGTAAGGGAGTCAATCAATCAATCAATACTCATTCATTTAGGTGCCTTGGCATGGATTATGAGATTGAAGAAGTTGTAAAGTATTGCCATGCCTGTGCCATTAGTAATAAGACTAAAATTGGAAGACAAACTCCCTTGAATGTACCAATTCACCTGAGAGACCATGGGAAAGATAGTTATTGATTTTCTGGGTCCCTTTGCAAGACTAGGGCCAATTAATAGGTACATCTTGGTATTTGTTTATTACCATATCAAATGGACCGTAGTGAAAATGATGGAACAGGTGAGCATTGCAAATGTCATTGAGTTTCTAGAAAAGGTTTTTGTAGAGGAATGGGTTCCAAAGACCATATTTTCTGACAATGGAGTGCAGTTTACTGTAGAAAGCTGGATCTGTATATACTATATCAAAGCAGAGTGTGTACAGAGACCAGGAGTTCCCCAGAGGCTTTATACAGGCTAAAGTAGATAATACTAATGCTCTCTTTTGCGGTTGTGTGGTCGAGCAGCTAGGCTTATCACAGAGTAGTACTAAGCATTTGTTGTACACACACACCCGAGAAATGAGGCAGTCCAATGTTTTGTGTATCAAAAAATATGTATTGTTACTTTATTTCTAGAACCAAAAGGATCTTTGTTGCAAGTTAAGTACAGTTTCAGGAATGTATCACTTTCAAGTATCAAATGCACTTTGTTTGTAATTCACAGTTAAAACAGTTTTCAGGTAAGTGATACTTTCCAATATTAAAAGTAGACAGTGCAATTTTCATTGAAGGCAATGCAGTCTTGGGGGAGAAGTAGATACACAGTTTACAGGTAAGTACTAGACTTCCGGTCCCAGTCTTCGGGGGTTAAGGTGTCCACAGGGCAAAGTTTAGGAAGACACCAATGGTGCACCAGCAACATGGGGCCGGCCGGTTGCAGAAGGCAAAGTTGGTGTTAGGTGGCTAATAAATCCTATGGAGAATGGGGGCACTCAGAAGTGAATGGTTTGCAGGTAAGCACCCCGGTCTCAAGGCACAGGCCCTGGGGGGTTTAAATCAGCACCGGGGGACCATGAGAAAGCACCAAACACACACCCTCAGGGGCACAGGTGTGGCTGGGTGCACAGTTTTGGATGCCCAATAGAATCCTATGAGGAACCTCTGGGTTCACAAAGAGATTGCAGGATTGGTCCAGAGGGCCGGCTGAAGAAGACCAACGGCTGGACAGGTAAGTTGAGGTTCATCTGGACAATGGACCATTGTCTGGGTTCCCCATGGCCTGGGGGCTGCGGGTTCAGGTGTATCTTTAAGAATCAGGTATCTTCACTGGATCCGGTCCCGTCCGGGGGGTCCTCTGGATTCAGGCTGCGGGTGTCATTGTGGTGGCTAGGAAGGGTCAACCCGGGGTGGACTGAGGTCAGAATCACCTGGGAACTCTCTCTGGTCCTGTGGGCCACCTAGACTTGGCCATGGGCTTCGGGTGAGAGTGGACAGGACTCGTGGATCTGGAGGGCTCTGGAGTCCTTGTTGGAGGTTTCTTTGTGGACAGCACCACTGTTCTCAGGAGACCCAGTCTTTACGAGAGGCAGGCAGTCCTATGAAGTCGCTGTTCCTGCAGGATGAGTTTTCTTCTTGTAGCAGGAGTCTTGAAGCTGCAGACAGGCCGGTAGGGCTGGGGCCAAGTCAGTTGTCATCTGGAGTCTTCACTACTGGTGCAGTTCTTCAGTCATCCTTCTTCTTTAGGTTGCCAGGAAGCTGAAAAGCAAGGTTCATATATACTAGGGTTAGTGGTGTTACAGGGATCAGAGGGCAGTAGCCAATGGCTATTGACCCTGAAGGTGGCTACACCCTTCCTGTGCCCAATTCCTTTGGGGAGAAGGGGCACACACCTAAACATAATGGCTATTCCCCTCCAAAAAAGATGGAGGATTCTGCCAGGAAAGGTTCACCTCAGCTCTGGGCACCCTAGGGGTGGACCTAGCTAGAGTGGATACTCCTCCTGGTGCTTTACCACTTTCCTGCCAGTCCTGCCACCATAAAGTACAGCCTGGTCCGGGAGGTGGGCGTCTCCACTGGCTGGAGTGCCCTGAAGCAGCATAACAAAAGGCAGGAGCCTTTGAGGCTCACCACCAAGTGTTGCTGTTCCTGCAGAGGGGAGGTGAGAAGCACCCCCATCCAGTGCAGGCTTTGTCCCTGACTCCTGAGAGCACAAAGGCTCTCACCCCATGTCTGGTGGTGGCAGGCTGGCATAGACCAGTCAGCCACACGCTAGAGAGTTGGGTGAATTTCAGGGGGCATCTCTGAGATGCCCTTTATGTGCATTTTACAATAATTTCAACACTGGCATTAGTGTGGGTTTATTAAGCTGGGAAGTTTGATACCAAACTTCTCAGCATTCAGTGAAGCGACCATGGAGCTGTGTAAATTGTAGTGACAAGCTCCCAGTCCATGCATTCAATATGGCTACACTGCACTTACAATGTCTAAGGATGGATGTAGACACTGTAGGGGAATATTGCTCATGCAGCTATGCCCTCACCTGTGGTATAGTGCAACCCGCATTAGAGCTGTAAAGCCTGTTAGAAGGGTGAGATACCTATGCCACAGGCAGTGTTTTGTAGGCATGGCTCCCAGGGAGGGATGTCATGTTGACTTTACCTTTTTCTCCCCACCCAACAAACAATCTGGAATGGCAGTGCGCATGTGTTTCGTGAGGGGTCCCTTAGGGTGGCATAATATAATATATGCTGCAGCCCTTTGGGACCCTGACTGGTCTCAGGACCCATGGTACAAATGGTACCTTTTACAAGGGACTTAGCTGTGTGCCAGGGGTGTGCCAATTGTGGAAGCAATGGAACAGTTTAGGGAAAGAACCCAGTTGCTGGGGCATGGTTAGCTGGATCAAGTTAGCATCAGATATCATGCAAAAAATGGGGTGGGGGGGGTAACCATGCCAAAAGGGGCACTTTTCTACATTTACATCTAAGGAAATGACTGATTATCTTTCCAGGATGGGAATTGTTCATGAGAGAGTGTCCCTATTTAGACCACAAGCATTAGTTTGGTAGAGAGAGAGTGAATCATCTCGTGATGGAGAACATAATGTTCTCATTAGTCAATCGACTTCTTTGGGAAAGGGATTTTAGAAAAATGGTGTGGGCACATAAGATGACTCCCCATTCTGTGACAGGTTTGTCACCGTTTGTATCCTTGAAAGGAAAGAAACCAGGAAAAAAAGAATGTCCTGTGTGGTTCATTAGAACGAGGAGTGTTTGGATGGATCATGAGTAACTAAGAGAAAGATTCAGCAGTGTGCAGAGAAAAGTTAGAGAATACTATAACACAAAATGAAATGTGAAGGAACTCTGGTTGGAGAGTGGTAAGAAAAGGAGGGATAGTTTGGAAGGGTCACAGGAAATATTACTGTCTACATAAAGTCAAGGAGGTTAAGCACAATGTACTTGTGTTGAGTGATGGAACTACATGGAGTTTAGGCGATGTGTGCAGTGTCAACAAACCTCAAGAGGTTGATATGTGAGTGAGCGGGAAATGGATCAATGTTTAAGGGGCTGGGAGTAAAATGTCTATGATATGAGTTTGTGTTTTATGTGTTTTGGGGTAATGGGAATTATACTTACATTTATACTTACCATTATACATACTGTTTAGATGGTATTGGATTTATGTTCTCTTTTTTGTTGAGGGTATTATAGCAGGAAGATAATATAGAGTTGTGTAAGACAATCAAGTGGATAGACCTGTTGACATGTAATGTGATATCATTTGGAATGGGAGGAGGTTAGATGGGGTGAGCTAAAGGAAGTGAGGCAGTTGATCCTGAGGTGGAGACATAATGATTATTAATTGACATAATAGTGAAGAAGCTGTGGGCAGACAATCTTTACAATATTTTAGAACAACAAAGAAAAAAATACAGTTACTGATTAAAATAAAATTTATGATCATGAACGTGACATAAAAAAAGCATTTCCGTACAGTTAAACCAAAACAAACATTACATAATTACATATTATTAACATTAGCATGTAAATATTGTATAATGAATTTTGAAAATATGTCAAAATGTTTTAAAAAATTACAAAAAATTAACAACAGTTAATAAATACTGGCCACTAAATGACAACATAATTTATGATATATATATATATATATATATATATATATATATATATATATATATATATATAGAGAGAGAGAGAGAGAGAGAGAGAGAAAGTATATGTCAGACATCAGTTTTTTTAGCACATCCGGTGAGCATGCTTTTTGTTTTGAAGATTTAGGGCCTGACTTAGATCCTGGGTGAGGCAATACTCCATCACAAACATGGCTGATATCCTGTATGCTGTATTACATTCCCCATAGGATATTATGGGGTTATGACCGACTGACGGAATATCCGTCACGTTTGTGGCGGAGTAATCCCCTCCACCAGGCCCTTAGCAGACTTGGAATTGATGAAGGATGTTGATACATTATGTAATTTGTTTAGGTTACATGTATGATGAAATTTGGGGTGCCATTGACATTGTGTAGATTACGTATTGGATGGGAATTTTACATTGCTCACGAGAACTGTTTGGCATGGCTTTACACTTTGTTTCTCACCTTTTATATACTTGTTACCACATTATACAATGGTGCTTCTCTGTTATACTGTGTGTCCTTTCACTATGTTTTATAGTACCACACTATTTTACATCTAGCATCAGTGGACGTCATTAAGTGATCAAGGGCCATATTTATACTTTTTGACGCAAAACTGCGCTAACGCAGTTTTGCGCCAAAACAATTAGTGCCGGCTAACGCCATTCTGAAGCGCCATGCGGGCGCCGTATTTATTGAATGGCGTTAGCCGGCGTTAGCCGACCGGCGCTGCCTGTGTGCGTGAAAAAAAACCACGTACACCAGGCAGCGCCGGCGTAGGGAAAAATGGCGTTTGGGCGTCCAAAAATGGGGCAAGTCAGGCTGAGGCAAAAAAATCGTCTTAACCCGATTTGCGCCATTTTTTTTGGGTGCCCAGACGCCATTAACATGACTCCTGTCTTAGCAAAGACAGGAGTCATGCCCCCTTGCCCAATGGCCATGCCCAGGGGACTTCTGTCCCCTGGGCATGGTCATTGGGCATAGGTGCATGTAGGGGGGCACAAATCAGGCCCCCCTATGCCACAAAAAAAAATTAAAAAAAATACTTACCACAACTTACCTTTTCTTCCCTGGGATGGGTCCCTCCAGCCTTGGGTGTCCTCCTGGGGTGGGCAAGGGTGGCAGGGGGTGTCCCTGGGGGCTTGGGAGGGCACCTCTGGGCTCATTCTGAGCCCACAGGTCCCTTAATGCCTGCCCTGACCCAGGCGCTAAAATCCAGCGCAAATGCAGGTTTTTTAGTCCCGCCCACTCCCGGGCGTCATTTTTGCCCGGGAGTATAAATACGACGCATATGCATCGCAGTCATTTTTTAAGACGGGAACGTCTACCTTGCATATCATTAACGCAAGGAAGGTGTTCACGCAAAAAAATGACGCTAACTCCATGAACTTTGGCGCTAGACGCGTCTAACGCCAAAGTATAAATATGGAGTTAGTTTTGCGTCGAATTTGCGTAAAAAAAAACAACGCAAATTCGGCGCAAACGGAGTATAAATATGCCCCCAAGTCTCTTGTGAACCAAAACACTTCATGGGGAGAAATTGAATAAATATCTTTACACTGCATTCCCTGAGCAGTTTCAGCAATATGGCGGTTAGTGACAGTGCACGACAGGAAGCAACTAAGCAGATATTCAATGAGACAGAGGACATTAGGTGTACGAGTGATGTGACAGGAGCAACGTCGCTACATACAGGTACTGTGACTGTGAAACAAAAATTATTTGCTTTGGAGAAATTCAGGTGCAAAGATATAAGTAGGTGCTGGGAGATTACCTAATTGTCAAGGTATGTTGAGGTTAATCAAGTTCCACGATTTTTGCAAATTTTTACTTACCCACGTGTGACTCTCTTCATCCTAGACTCTAAGAAGAATGGGCCGATTTCACAGCTAAATCTAGTCAGGGCATAACGAAATTTTTTATTAAATATGCTGAAATGAATTTAGCCAGGATATGTCATGAGATTGAGGGACTAAAAAAGGAACTGTAAGAACAAAGTGATCAGGAAAGGGTGACGTATTTGAGACAAATAATTAAGGATACATTATTAAAATATGAGGAGGGAATAAAACTGAGGAAACAGCTGATATTCCATAGGGATAAAAGGCACTATGCTGAAAGCACAATCTTTAATTTTGCTATGAAGTACTAGATCTATATGAAAGAAATGAGGCAGGAAGATATGCAAAAACAACATGATTTACTATAGAGTGAATCCAGTTCTGATATTAATATTGATGTGGAGGAAGGGGCAGACCCTTCTATGGCTGGGAATCATTCTGGGGGTGTACAATTAATATCATTTGTTCCATTAGGTGGACAATCCAAAAAAGGACAGACTGACATTAAGAGTCAAAGGAAGAGGAAGAAGCGTTTACAAGTGCACGCGAAGAGTAGGATCATGATTCAACATAACAAAGGAAGACAAACAAGAGAAATTGATGAAAAATTATCCAGTGCTAACTGTAATCAAGTTATCCCAAAGAGAATTGACTGACTAATGCAGAAGGATCTCTTCTAGAGCCTGGGTTGACTTTTTGTCAGTCTGGACGTTAATTATGCACAGATACGCATTGGTTTATTTCTATTTATAAGAAAATTGAAATAACTTAAGGTTCACAAAATATCTGCTAAAAGATCGATAAGTCTGGATGCCATGTTTAAAGAATATGATAATAGCATTGGGGATGTTGATTTTTTGTTAGCTCTTGAGGCATTGCTGGGTGAGGGAGAATCAGGGAATTCTGATATTGAACCGAGTGAGATTTTGAGTAACCTGGGGAAGGATATCAACACTCCCTGTAGAAGTGGCTTTAAATCAAAATTGAGATTGACACCTACCATGCCACATGACAATATATATGTATTTCATAAAATTGCAGGGAAATAATTAATGACTCTGAGGTAAGGGGTTGATAGAGAACCTCATAATTTGAAACACAGAAACAAGCATTGAAACCATTAAAGTCTGATAATACTATTGTTATCAAACCCTCTGATAAAGGTGGTAATGTAGTTGTTATGGATGTCATTATGTATGAGAATGAAGTGGTAAGACAGTTGAATCAGGCAGATTGCTATGAGATCATTTGATTTGATGTATATAAAGAATCAGGACAGAAATACTGTGACCTTCTTTTAGAGGGGCATTACCAGGTTGTATTAGATTCCTAGTACCTATTGTTGAGGAAAGACCATCCCAAAGTACCATGCTTCTACCTGTTACCCAAGGTCCATAGGAGTGTAGACAATTCCCTTGGGGGCCCGATTGGCTCTTCGATTGAGGTCTTATGGAGAGTACAGCCTTCTATATTAATCATTCTCTTTTCCTGTCTGTATCTGCCTTATTGTTATATTGTAGGGATAGTACAGATGTCTTGACTAGGATACAAGATATTGATTGGGAGGCGACTTAAATAATGATCACTATGGATGTTACCTCCCTCTGCATGTGTATTGACCATCAATTTGGAGTCTAAGCTTTTGGATATTTTTGAGAACCAGGGTTGCCTGTTTTTATGAACATAATAAGATCTTACTGAGTATGATCAAATACTGCTTAAAAACAAAAATCTTCATGTTTAATGACACATATTACAGGAAACACATTGGAACCACAATGGGCACATGCTTTGCCCTCAGCTCTGTGAATCTGGTGATGGGCTGGAGGGAGGAGCACGTAGTCTGGGTGGATCAGAATCACTAAAAGTATAGCCTTGTGGACTAGGTATATTGATTATTTATTTGTGTTTTGAATGGCCCTTTAGGGAAAGCAGAAAAGATTATTCAGCAACTGAATAAGAATCTCTACAATATGAGACCTGCTGCCAGGATGAGTCAAAATGAGATTGATTTTTGGGATGTTAAACTATGGGTGGAGAAGGTTAAGATTTTTTCAAGTCTATTACAAAACGATACGGCAGGAAATAGTGTCTTACACTTCAATAGCTATCATCCTAGGAATTTGGTGAACAGCATCCACTATAGAGAGATGTTAAGGATCAAGCATTTGTGTAATGCAGATATGGAGTTTTAAAAAGAAAAAAAAGGAGATGACTGCTAGTTTAAGCAGAAAGAGTACACTAACAAGGCTCTGGGCATAGCGTACAAGAAAACAGTCTGTAACTAGGATCCAACTTCTATTCCCTAATAAGATTTTTGTGTATAGGCTTTGAAGTGTCCCTGTAATCAAATGTATGTGGAGAGTACCACCTTCACGCCTGGAAAATGTATTTTGGAGAATGAAAGGGCCATCAGGAACGTAGATAACAACTACCTTGTAGCAAGACATTTTTCATTAATGCACCAGCGGGATTTAGCTAAGTTGACATTCATTGGAATTGACAGGGCATGCAGGAACATATGTGGGGGTTAATAAAACCAAACAGCTTAGACAATTAGAAGCCAGATATATTCTTGATTTACAGATGAAAAACCCCTTGAGCCTTAATAAGGATGAGGAATTGGAAGTATATATGAATCGGACATGGGTCTTATTATTATTGAAATTGGCATGTCACAAAACATTTCACTCCTTATGGTATTATGGATTTCATTTTGTTTATTATATTTTTTAGATTTTAATATTTATATTTTATTATATATTTTTTTTCTGTATGGGTGTCATATTTATTTGAGGCTTGGTCCATGACACTGCCCTCGGTAAAATGATGTAGTTGATTGTGGTATTGATTGTGGTATTTATTCCCTCTTGTGTAGCTGCTCCTATATCATACAACTGCATTTATGATGTGCCTACTTGGGCTAGAGTTTGCTTGTATTTACTTCATGTGGGATGTTGATTCATTCAACAAATGTATTGTGTGAAGCTTCCAGTTGATACATTGGTCTCACCCCGGCAAACCTTTTCCTGGGTTGAAGTGTAAAATATTATTTTTATATTTATTTTTGGGATTTGGTGAAAATAACTGTTGATTGACCATGGTTTTGTAACCATTGTACCATCAGGATAAATCACTTGTTAATGTTTATGCTTACAATTGTATATATTTCTAAAGGTGGTGGGCTTGTATATGTATATATAACTATATGTATTGTCACCAAATGGAAATGCAGCACTCCAAAAGACTTTATACTTGTGTTTAATAGTCACCAGAGCAAACAAGCACCATCACTGATGCGTTTTGACTAGCAAAGTCTTGATCACAGTTAGTGAGTGCATTTTCTATGTCAACCATATATAGTATCCCATCATATGCCCTTATGCAGCATTCTGGGATATATAGTTCCAATAATTTTAAACATTTTTTTTAAACCAAAAAACATATAATACAAGTTGATTGACAAACCAACACTGAAAATGAGATACCTATGAACAAACATTACATTTTCTCCACAGAACTTTAGTATTCCACCACAAATACGAAATATTGTTTCCGCTAGCTTGACACCTAGACCGTGTTATTTATTTTTGAAATAGCAGATGTGGTTGGAAACTTAGGCAGTCTCTTATATTAATAAAACCATGGATGGTGGCATGTTTTGGCCCAATATGTGTCATTGAATAGCGTTCCCAGGTGTCTGATATACCCTATGGGTTCTAATGTGATGTTACATACTGATCTGAGTTAGTATCATGGGTGCATTACTACATTATTTGCAGTCAAAACATGTTTTTTTCTTTTTTACATTTTTCCAATTAGGATATAGGGTATTGGTTATAGTACCCTTACCATACAGCCAAATGACAGCATTTGGTCCATTTTATCTGTTATCTAGTTGTGGTCAGTCTCTGAGAAATATAACGGCCAATAATACTCCATGGTGAGCAGAGAGGCACTAGACATGCCAATGTGGTCTCTGACTGATATATACATAGAGCTATATATATATATATTCAGCAGTTATAGTTAGAGTTATTTCAAGTAACTCGCACCCTAAGGTAACTATAACTCGTGCCTTCGCCACACACAGTTTTCTTATCAATAATTGACTGCAAATTTTGCAGTGATAATATCAATCATGCCATAGAGGATGAGATGTCATCAATGATATATTATGGGGAGTAATTAGCTGTGCACAACAAAGGCGCCAGTTATAGTTACTTGAAATAACTCCAACTATAACTGCTGTATTTCTATGGTTTTGTATGGGTAAATTTGAACCTAACTATAATGTACAGGTAGCCTTTGTTTTTTTCCAGTGAATTTCTATGGTTTTTTAAAGTAAAGTAATTTTAATCACTATGTTAATCCAACCACTGCCATGCACGGCCAATGGTTGTGCACGGCTGGGGTTGGCCCCAGGGCCTGCAGCCAAGCCCTTATAACCACCCAAACCCATGCATGGGCTTTGGCTGTGTGCTTTGTGCTGTGTGCAAGGGGGGGTTGGCCAGAGGGCCTGTCTCAGTCAGTGGATCTGTGAGTGGGTGTGTGAGTGTCTGAGTGAGTCTGAAAGTGGGTGTGTGAGTCTATGAGTGGGTCTGAGTGAATGAATTAGTGTATGAATGAGTCTGTGAATGTTTTTTTCACATAATCTAGAATATTCAAGGATATTCAAGGAAATTCATTAATATCGAGCATGGTGAAGAAAAATAATTTTAAATCCATTATTTGACCCTAAAACACCCCTATATCAAATCCCTGGGGTCAGGGTACCGCCATCCTGACCCCTTATACCGCTCTATTTTCTGCCCCGGGGACATTTTCCCATCACATAAAATGGTGGCCGCAGCTTTCTAATCAGGTTGTGGCCAGCCAATGACAGCGCTTCTATTTACATGCGTATTCGGGAAAATGTGCAAATATTTGTGATTTTTGCATGGCCAGAGATCTACAAATTTGGATAATTCTTAATTTTTCATAAATTACAGAGCGGATTTATACCAAATATCAAAAAGCGTAATCTGCGTACCGACAGCTAGCTTTTTTGCCAAATTTGGTGTAATTCCATTTAGCTTTGCGGGCCATAGTCACGTCTAAAGGTCCTATGGAAATTAACATGGGAAACGCAACATTTTGACCCCCCTTTTTCTCTGACCCTGATTGACAGATCAACCTGAAACATTCCATGCGCAACAAGAATCACTGGGGTACTGTTTCTGGAAAATATTGTGAAGATTTGTCATATGTCAAAACCATAGAAATTCAGCTATCAGAGATATTTCAAGTAACTATAACTTGTGCCATAAGGTAACTATAACTCATGCCCTCACCATGCACTGCAAATTACCCAAGAATTACATCACTCATCAAATCAAATCAAATCATTAACATTTATAAAGCGCGCTACTCACCCGTGCGGGTCTCAAGGCGCTAGGGGGAAGGGGTTACTGCTGCTCGAAGAGCCAGGTCTTGAGGAGTCTCCCTAATGCGGAGTGGTCCTGGGTGGTCCTGAGGATGGTGGGGAGGGTGTTCCATGTCTTGCCCGCCAGGTAGGAGAAAGACCTCCCACCTGCCGTGGAGCGGCGGATGCGAGGGACGGCGGCGAGAGCGAGGCTGGTGGAGCGGAGAAGACGGGTGGGAGCGTAGAAGCTGAGGCGATGGTTGAGGTATTCTGGTCCCTTGTTGTGGAGGGCTTTGTGTGTGTGGGTGAGGAGACGGAAGGTGATCCTTTTGCTGACGGGAAGCCAGTGCAGGTGTCTCAGGTGGGCGAAGATGTGGCTGTTGCGGGGTATGTCGAGGATGAGGCGGGCGGAGGCGTTTTGAATTCGTTGCAGACGTTTCTGGAGTTTTGCGGTGGTCCCAGCGTAAAGGGTGTTGCCGTAGTCCAGGCGGCTCGTGACGAGGGCGTGGGTCACAGTCTTTCTGGTGTCGGCGGGGATCCAGCGGAAGATCTTCCGGAGCATGCGGAGGGTGAGGAAGCAGGAGGAGGATACGGCGTTGACTTGTTTGGTCATGGTGAGAAGTGGGTCCAAGATGAAGCCGAGGTTGCGTGCGTGGTCTGAGGGGGTCGGTGCGGTGCCAAGGGCTGTGGGCCACCCACCAGGAGTCGTCCCAGGCGGTCGGGGTGTTACAGAGGATGAGGACTTCCGTTTTGTCTGAGTTCAGTTTCAGACGGCTGAGTTTCATCCAATCTGCGACGTCCTTCATTCCATCTTGCAGGTTGGTCTTTGCGCTGGTGGGGTCCTTGGTGAGGGAGAGTATCAGTTGAATGTCGTCAGCGTAGGAGGTGATGATGATGCTGTGTTTGCGTACGATGTCGGCGAGGGGGCTCATGTAGACATTGAAGAGTGTCGGGCTGAGCGAGGAGCCTTGTGGGACGCTGCAAACGATCTCGGTGGGGTCTGAGCGAAAAGGAGGGAGGTAGACTCTTTGAGAGCGGTTGGAGAGGAAGGAAGCGATCCAGTCCAGGGCCTGGCCTTGGATCCCGGTGGAGCGGAGGCGGGTTATTAGGGTGCGGTGACAGACGGTGTTGAAGGCAGCCGAGAGGTCGAGGAGGATGAGGGCGATTGTTTCACCGTTGTCCATCAGGGTTCTGATGTCGTCTGTGACTGAGATGAGGGCGGTTTCAGTGCTGTGGTTGGCTCGGAATCCAGATTGAGAGGGGTCGAGAAGGTTGTTGTCTTCAAGGAAGTTGGTAAGCTGCTTGTTGACGGTCTTCTCTATGACTTTGGCAGGGAAGGGGAGGAGCGAGATGGGGCGGAAGTACTTCAGGTCGCTTGGGTCAGCCGTAGGTTTCTTCAGTAGGGCGTTGACTTCAGCGTGTTTCCAGCTCTCGGGGAAGGTGGCAGAAGAAAACGAGGAGTTGATGATGGTCTGGAGGTGCGGGGCGATGATGTCGTCGGTTTATTGAAGATGAAGTGTGGGCAGGGGTCCGAGGGGGCACCGGAGTGGATTGAGTTTATGGTGGTTTTGGTCTCTTCTGTGTTGATGTGGGTCCAGGCGTTGAGGGTGATGGCTGGGGGTGTGGGTTCAGTGGTGGTCGGCTGGGTCTGGTGTCCGAAGCTGTTGTGTAGGTCGGTGATCTTACGATGGAAGAAGGTGGCAAGGGAGTTGCAGAGGTCTTGTGAGGGCGTGATGGCGTTGGCGTTGGCATTGGGGTTGGAGAGCTCTTTTACGATGTTGAAGAGTTCTCTGCTGTTGTGGCTATTTTTGTCCAGTTTGTCTGTGAAGAAATTCCTTTTGGCTGCGCGGATCAGGTGGTGGTGTTCGCGGGTAGCGTTCTTGAGGGAAGTCATGTTGTCTGCGGTGTGGTCCTTACGCCAGGCTTTCTCGAGGGTACAACAAGTTTTCTTTGATTCCTTAAGGGTGTCAGAGAACCAGAGAGGTTTTTGGGGTTGGACTGTCTTGGAAGGCGTCTGAGGGGAGCAAGGTTGTCTGCGCAGTTGGTGATCCAGTTCGTGAGGCTGAGGGCTGCTTCGTTGGGGTCGGCGGAGAAGGTGGGTTGGTTGTCGATGAGCGTGGAGAAAAGCTGTTCTTCAGGGATTTTGTTCCACTGTCGACGAGGGATGGGTTGAGTGCGGAGGTGGCGAGTCTTGCGTCGGAAGGTGAAGTGGACACAACTGTGGTCGGTCCAGTGTAGAGTGGAGGCGTGGCTGAAGGAAACGTGTTTGCTGGCGGAGAAGATGGGGTCGAGCGTGTGTCCGGCGATGTGGGTGGGGGTGTTCACCAGTTGCTTGAGGCCGAGGTTGGCGCCAAAAGCACCAAACTTCATGCCAGACATTTTCAGTACATTTTCTACTCAAGCTGCAGCTTTCTCAATGCGGATGGTCATGATCTACTGTGACTGCCAGTATTGAGAAATCTCACCGTAAGGTGTTCCAGCACCCAAACATCGCACAAGGGGACATAAATTCTTGCTTGTGCTCACCAGCATAACACTAACAATCTGCATGCAAGAAAAAACTCCATAATACTGTGGAAATTTGCTGGTACTCCATGCTCCAAACGGAACGCAGAGTGGGCAAAACTCTGCAAAGTCCCCCGGCGGAGCAGAATTGTTCACCCATTATAGATTCTAAAATATAGGCCTTCATTATGACATTGGCAGTAAGTCCCGCTTACCGCCATGCCGACTGCCGCCAACACACCGTGACCGCGGCGGTATACCGCTACCCATATTATGATCCACACATAGCAATCCGTCACTATACGGACACAAACACAAGTCGGCCAGCCCAAAGGTCAGTGATAAAATGGCAGTAGCAAAACCCACACCGTCACGCCAACAGAACTACGCCCACAGTATTATGACCCACGAATTACTGCAGCGGACATTCAACCGTGGTAAACCATTGGCGGTACATACCGCCGCACTCAAAATGCACACACTAACAAAACAACACCACATTGGACAATTCAAATACACACACCTGACACTCATACACATTCCACACCCACACCACTCTAAAACACACACTCAGACCACCCACATCCCTTTACGACTCAAAGAAATTGACAACTGAGAGAGAGACACACCAAGAGTACCCACAGACCCAAAGCCACAGAACACCATCACCCATACACTATCCACGCACCTCACAGCACACACCTAACACATCACCTCACACACCCTCACACACACCACACACACTACACCCATGGCACCACAAAGCCACAGCTATTCAGATCACAGGTGCAGCAGACATCCATCGCAAGGAAGATGGAGCTATGGCGGAGGATCGTGGGCAGGGTCAACGCTGTGGGACAGCATCCAAGAACAAGGGATGACATCAGGAAGAGGTGGAATGACCTACGTGGGAAGGTGTGTTCCGTGGTTGCAAGACACCAGATAGCTGTACAGAGGACTGGCAGTGGAGCCCCACCTCCTACCCCATAACTAACAACATGGGAGGAGCAAGTCTTGGCAATCCTGCATCATGAGGGCCTGGCAGGAGTAGCTGGAGGACTGGACTCAGGTAAGTCAAATCTTTACTACTTTCACCCCCCTACCTGCATGCAGTCACATACCCCCACCCTCACCCTCACTCCCATCACGCCACCACCTCCCACACACCTCACCATCACAACCCACCCATCCCAGTACCCAGCACGGCATGCACCACTAATGCATGGACACCACTCACAGACCTGCATGGACGCCCATCACCACAGCATGCACACAAGAGAGAGTCACCTAGCCCACAAAATAACTACTCACACAAGGCAAAGCTCACAGGGCACTCATAACCATACAGGGCAACACACCCATGCACAAGATGTCACACGCAGAAACAATAACCCTGCATTTACATCCCCACAGGTCCACCACCCAATGTCACTGGAGAGGAGGTGCCAGCAACATCCAGTCCCCTCACAGAAGAGGCCCACAGTGATGACAGCAGCTCTGGACGCCTGGATCAGGATGACCAACCTGGCCCCTCAGGGACCTCCGGACAGTCGGTTACCCAGCCACAGTTCCATACCACTACAGAGCCTCCCCCCTCAGGAAACACTACGACAGCACCCACCCAGCGGACCCATACCTCTGTCCCCAGGACACGTCTATCAGGAGTGGTCCACCACTACAGGGACCCCAGGCAACCCCACAAACACAGGAAGATCAGGGACCTGGAGTCAGTGTCAGTGGGCACATTGTTCAGGGGACAGAGGCACAGGACAACAGGGAAGCTGGGAGGACTGCTGTGCGACAGGGGGAGGACAGGCCCAGGGAACTGTCTCTCCATGAGGCACTCACCAACATCATGGGAGCATACCACCATTCCCAGGAGATGATGGGCCAGATACTGGCCAAGCTGCAGGAGACCCAGCGGCTGCAGGAGGGACAGTACCTGGGGATCAGGGAGGATCTGAGGGACATCCACACCACCCTGGTCACCATTGCAGGGGTGCTGGCAGACATGGCCAACACCATGAGGGAGGCAGTGCCACACCAACGGGCCCCTGACACTAGCCACACTGATGAACAGCCCTCCACCTCCGCTGACACTAGTGGATAGGACACTAGTGGATAGGAGGCCCCGCGACAGGAACAACAGACCACCAGTACCTCTCCCCCTGCAGAAGAAGAACCACCCTGCAAACGGTCCTTGCGATCCAGGCAGAAGCCACAGAACATTGCCAAGACCCCCACCAGGAAATACGACTCTTCTGATTGTCACCCTTGTGTCCCACTCTGTCACCCTGTCCACCTTGAACTGCCATTGCTCCACTTTCTATGCCCCCTTGGACAATGCACCTGTGATCCACATAGAATGGACTCTATCCTGGACATTCCTCCACCATCACCCCAGCCCATTGCACATCCCCATTATATTTTCATCAACACCACTTTAAAAATACAAGAATGTAGTATGTCAAATGATTTAAGTATGTATTACTTTTACAATCTGTAGACATTGCAAGTAGACTGTACAGTAATGTATACATAGGTATGACCTGTATTGTGCTGCAGTCAATACACCAGGAGCCAGAGTAGGGCACAAATATCTGTGAATAGACATGTCAAAGGGTACAGTAAGTGGCCAAAGTAGTGGGAACGGCAGCCTGCCAGTGACAATTTACACCCAAAACTGCAATGGAAGATGACGTTACAGTGTCTTACCTGTGTGTCACTGGAAGTACTGTTGAATGATAGATGTTCTGTTGTCCACATCCTCATCTTCCTCTTTGTCACTGTGCACAGGCTCCACCGCTGCCACACGCCCATCTCCAACCTCATCCTCCTGCAGAAAAGGCACCTGGCGTCTCAAGGTAAGGTTGTGCAACATGCAACATGCCACGATGATCTGGCACACCTTCTTGGGTGAGTAGCACAGGGATCCACCTGTTAGATGGAGGCACCGAAACCTGGCCTTCAGGAGGCCAAAGGTTCGCTCTATAATTCAACTGGTTCGCCCATGTGCCTCATTGTAACATTCCTCTGCCCTTGTTCTGGGATTCCTCACTGGGGTCAGTAGCCATGAGAGGGTGGGGTATCCAGAGTCACCTGCAAATATCGAGGGATACCTGTTAGCCAGACACTCACCCTTAGGGCCAACCCCATACCCATAGACTAACATACACTGGGTGTGGACCATGGGCTGACCTATTAGCCACACTCGGTGCCTCTGGAGTTGAGCCATCACATATGGAATGTTGCTATTCCTCAGGATATAGGCATCATGCACAGACCCAAGATACTTTGCATTCACATGGGAGATGTACTGGTCCGCCAGGCACACTATCTGCACATTCATAGAGTGAAAGCTCTTTCGATTTCTGAGCACCTGTTAATTTCTCCGGGGGGGGGGACAAAGGCAATATGTGTACCATCAATTGCCCCAATAATGTTGGGGATATGTCCCATTGCATAGAAGTCAGCTTTCACTGTGGCCAAATCCTCCACCTGGGGGAAAATAATGTAGCTGCGCATGTGTTTCATCAGGGCAGACAACACTTTTGTCAGCACGTTTGAGAACATTGGCTGGGACATTCCTGCTGCCATGCCACTGTCACTTGGAAGGAGCCACTTGTCAAGAAATGGAGCACAGAGAGGACTTGCACAAGAGGGGGGATCCCAGTGGGCTGACGGATAGCTGAGCTCAGGTCTGGCTCCAATTGGGCACACAGCTCTCAGATTGTGGCCCTATCAAGTCTGTAGGTGAGGATAATGTGCCTGTCCTCCATTGTTGCCAAGTCCACCAGGGGCCTGTACATGGGGGGATGTATCCATCTCCTATTCATCCTCAGCGGTTGTACTCTAGGGGGCAAAACGATGAGCATCTGGTCAGTTCTTAACATTTCCCCAATGTACAATGTATTGCATGTTGTAGAAACAGTATCTTTAAGTTTATTCCCAAAATGTGCTTATGTCAGCTATGGCGCAGTTAGGTGCCATGGCCTGCCCCCCCCTGAAATGGCGGACGCCAGTCCTGTGTGGAGGGATAGGTGGAAATGAGGTAATGCCGCTGACGTTGTGCACCATTGCGGGAGGCGGTCGAGTACCGCCATGCAACTCCTCATTGGTTATCATTGGGCCCTATGGGTTACAGTGGCCAATAGAGATGTACGCCGGCGGTGACAGTACGCACCGCCGTGGACGCGACTGCCATTTTCACTCACTCACTGTTCACTCACTTATTACCTGACCGTCAAAAGGAGAGGACCTACACTGCAAGTGCTGCTGTGACCTGTGTCTGGAAGCGACCATGGCTCGAGTCACTAGGGAAAGGGACCCTGCCTTCACCGCTGCGGAGTTGGAGAAACTGGTGGATGGGGTCCTACCCCAGTACTGATTGCTTTGTGGCCCTCCAGACCAACAGGTGAGTACATTGTAGGCACGATGCATGAGGCATGAATGCATGGTGTGATGTGTGTGAAGGCCTTGTGTAAGCGGGGGTGGGGGAGGGGTCCTGGGCAGCGTGCAGCATGTATGGTGGTCAATGTATGTGTGTTAGGGAATGGGAGGGATATGGTGGGCCATGGGTATAACAGGCCGGACAGTATGACTGGTCCCTTTTTCCATTTTAATTTTTCTGCAGGTCAGCGCCCATCAGAAAGAGGGTATATGGCATGTCATCGCCAAGGAAGTGCGGACCCTGGGGTTCTACGGCAGGCGGAGCACCCACTGTCGGAAACGGTGGGAGTACCTGAGATGCTGAGCAAGGAAGACGGCGGAGGCCCAGCTGGGGATGGCCCCCCAACGAGGAAGGGGTGCCCGTCGAACTCTGACCCACCTGATGTTCCGCATACTGGCGGTGGCCCATCCAGAGCTGGATGGGAGCTTGAGGGCATCACAGCAGCCACAAGGGGGTGAGTACAGTTTCAAAATCTATAAATTGCGCGTGGTGGGGTGGTCTCTGGGTCAGGGATGTGGGCCTGTTGGTGCCCCTAGGCCAGGCCAGACATTGCAGGGTAGGTTCCGTGTTGGGCAGGGGCTGATGCACTCCACCCCGAAACATGCTAGTGAGCATCTACTAATGGGAAGGTATCTGTGGGTCTCAGGTATGCTGCTTTTGGTGTTAGGTATTACTGTCCATGGCCAGGTGACTAGCATTGTGAGTGGTAGTGCATCGCTTAGTGCGTAGGGCTGTCCCCTGTGAGTTGTGTACGCCAACGGTGGTGTTGTTGTTGGCATTGACCAAGTGCATCCTCTGTCTCTCCCCCCCTTTTTTGTTTTGTCACCCTTTCCTTCTGTGCATTAGCATCATCTGGCAGAGGAGCTGAGGCACCGGGGACAGAGGGATCTGCATTCCACATGGCCCTGGAGGCTGAATCCACCGACCGTGAGGGCACCAGTGGGATGGAGGGCGAGTGGAGCACCATGGCGGGGACAGGAGGGTACAGTTCTGACAGTGATACCTCCTCTGATGGAAGCTCCCTGCTGGTGGCGGATAGCTCTGTGGCCACCCCAAGTACAGGTACAGCCGCCACCCCGTACCACGCCGCCCTCCCAGCAGCCCCTCAGCGAGTTTTCCATGCCCTCTCACCCAGGAGGGTGGGCATCTCCTTTGCCCCAGGCACCTCAGGCCCTGCCCCAGTTAGCCCTGCTGCCCTGAGTGAGGAGGCTATTGACCTCCTGCAATCCATCTCTGTTAGGCAGTCAACCGTATTAAATGCCATCCAGGTGTATTTGGAACATACAAATGCATTCCTGGAGGGCATTCACTCTGGCGTGGCGGCCCAACATGATCATTCCAGGCTCTGGCCTCCTTCCTGATGGCAGCCATTGTCCCTGTCTCTAGCCTCCCCCCTCCAACTTCCTCTACCCAGTCCCATTCCCCTGAACCCCAACCTATCCCAAGCACACAATCAGGCCTGCATGCACCCAAGACAACACACAGGGGTGGCTCAGGCAAACACAAGCACCACACATCAACCCACAGGCACTCACACAAACACCATCCAGAAGCAGACACGCCAACATCCACTGCCTCTGCTGTGTCCCCCTCCTCATTGTCCACCTCCTTCCAAGTAGCATCTGCACTCACACCTGCATGCACTACATCCTCAGCCACTACGTCCATCACCAGCACACCCACCAGCACACCCTGCTCACATGCAGTCACCACCCCCATTACCATTCACACGTCCCCTGTGTCCTCTCCCAGTGTGTCTGTGAGGCCACCTCCCAAGGTACACAAATGCAGCCATACACCCACCCAACAGCCATCCACCTCACGACAGCCTCCAGCCCATGCACCTTCACCCAAAGTCACCAAACGTACACCTCCTACAACCACTACCTCTTCCTCCACTCCTAAACCCCCTCCAGCTACCCATCCCAGTGTTCCTAAGAAACTTTTCCTGTACAACCTTGACCTCTTTCCCTCACCTCCCCCCCTTCAGTCTCCTAGGGCCCGACTCTCCAGGTCCCAACCCAGCACCTCAGCCACAACATTGGCGGGACCAGTGGTGCCAGTAGTACCCGGCTTCTGGAGTGCGCCAGGCAGCAGGGCAGCCATTGTGGCAAGGAGCCAGAGCACGGACAGTCCCCCACCTGTAAATCATACAAAGTTGGCCAGTGCCCGGCGGGAGAGGGGAAAGAAATCAGCCACCAAAGCCGCTCCCAGGGGGACAGTTGGGAGTGTAGAGAAAGCTGCACCACCATCCAAGGTGGGGAAGGGGCACAGTAAAACCGGCAAGTCTGGGAAGATCTGCACGGCGGACAAGACCGCCACCAGCCCCGCTGCCCAGGACACAGCCGCCAGCAGAACCGCTGCCCAGGACACCGCCGCCAGCAGCCCCGCTGCCCAGGACACCGCCGCCAGCAGAACCGCTGCCCAGGACACCGCTGACAGCAGCACCGCAGGCCAGTGAGCGCCAATGATTCCGATGCTACTGAGGCCGCCACGGGCAGGATGAAGCACTCTGGACACAGAGCCACCTCCAGAACCAGTGAAGATTGACATCCACTACCTCAGACCTTGGCAGGATGAAGCACTCTGGGCACAGAGCCCCCTCCAGAACCAGTGGAGAAAGACATCCACTACCTCAGACAATGGCAGGATGAAGCACTCTGGGCACAGAGCCCCCTCCAGAACCAGTGGAGATTGACATCCACTACCTCAGTCCTTGGCAGGATGAAGCACTCTGGGCACAGAGCCCCCTCCAGAACCAGTGGAGAATCACATCCACTACCTCAGTCCTTGGCAGGATGAAGCACTCTGGGCACCATGCCCCCTCCAGAACCAGTGGAGAAAGACATCCACTACCTCAGTCCTTGGCAGGATGAAGCACTCTGGGCACAGAGCCCCCTCCAGAACCAGTTGGGATTCACATCCGCTACCTCAGTCCTTGGCAGGATGAAGCACTCTGGGCACAAAGCCCCATCCAGAACCAGTGGAGAAAGACATCCACTACCTCAGTCCTTGGCAGGATGAAGCACTCTGGGCAGAAAGCCCCATCCAGAACCAGTGGAGAAAGACATCCACTACCTCAGTCCTTGGCAGGATGAAGCACTCTGGGCACCATGCCCCCTCCAGAACCAGTGGAGAAAGATATCCACTACCTCAGTCCTTGGCAGGATGAAGCACTCTGGGCACAGAGCCCCCTCCAGAACCAGTGGAGATTGACATCCACTACCTCAGACCTTGGCAGGATGAAGCACTCTGGGCACAGAGCCCCCTCCAGAACCAGTGGAGAAAGACATCCACTACCTCAGACCTTGGCAGGATGAAGCACTCTGGTCACAGAGCCCCCTCCAGAACCAGTGGAGATTGACATCCACTACCTCAGTCCTTGGCAGGATGAAGCACTCTGGGCACAGAGCCCCCTCCAGAACCAGTGGAGAATCACATCCACTACCTCAGTCCTTGGCAGGATGAAGCACTCTGGGCACCATGCCCCCTCCAGAACCAGTGGAGAAAGACATCCACTACCTCAGTCCTTGGCAGGATGAAGCACTCTGGGCACAGAGCCCCCTCCAGAACCAGTGGAGATTCACATCAGCTACCTCAGTCCTTGGCAGGATGAAGCACTCTGGGCACAAAGCCCCATCCAGAACCAGTGGAGATTCACATCCACTACCTCAGTCCTTGGCAGGATGAAGCACTCTGGGCACAAATCCCCCTCCAGAAACCAGTGAAGAATGTTATCCACTTGAGAGACTGTGGCTTTGCACTCCCCAGTATAAAGCAGTGAGCAACCCACCCACTGTAGAGACTTGAGAGACTGTGGCTTTGCACTCCCCAGGATTGAACAGTGGGCAAACCACCCACTGGAGAGACTTGAGAGACTGTGGCTTTGCACTGCTCAGGATTGAACAGTGGGCATGGAGCCCCCTCGTGGATCTGGCATCGTGCACTCATCCTGCTGAGGTGCCACCCTCCCCTTCCCCCTGAGGTGCCTGTTTTATTTCTATCTGATGCCCCAGCAGTGTTCTCTCCGTCTTCTTCGGGTATTGAGTGTGGGCCTCGCCCATGCCTTTTGGGCCCAGTGGTCCACGTACTACGATAGTGGAATTCCTTGGACTTGTATGCTTGGTGTATATATTTGTTTATAGTGTGAATATCTTTATGTATGTATATATTTTTGATTACTGTCTTTGGATATATTACAATCATTCGACTCATTTCCTTTTGTCCTTGCATTCTTCCAGGGGGGATTGGGGGGTTTAACTGTAATGTATCATGATGTATTAGTGTGTGTGTTGTTGTGGGTGAGGGTGAGGGTGGGGGTGGGAGTGTTGCATGTTGCGTGTGTGTGTCACTGTTTTTTCCCTCCCCCCTCCCCTGTGTCGTAGATGCGGTACTCACCGTGGTCTTCGCCGCCGGCGTTCGTGCTCCTGGTAGTGGAGCAGGAAGATAAAGGCTGGAAGAATCTGAAGTTCCGGTTCCATGGCATCCTGGTTCTTCGTGGGATGTGTAGAGGTGAGCGTTTCCCCTTCCAAGTCCTGTTTCCGCCGTGTTTTTGTTCGCAGTGAATCTGCCCCGGAAAAGGTGGCAAATTGGCCTGTTGTAATTCTGTGGGCGGTACATTGTCCTCCGCCTGTCTGTTGGCGGTTACCGCCATGGTGTTTGTTTTTACCGCCTTGGCGGTCGGAGTGTTAAAGTGGCTGTCTATGTTGGCGGTTTCCACCACAGTCGTAATTCTATTTTTTTTACTGCTGGCCTGTTGGCGGTTTTACCGCCGCTTTAACACCGACCGCCAGGGTTGTAATGACCACCCAAGTCTTGCCTGCCTAATTTGAGGGACTGAGCGGTTTGCTTATCTGAAAACCAGCACTTCATCTGCAGCAGGCAGGCATTTCAACCTGTGGAAATCAGTACATTGAGGACTCAGGGCTGTGTTCCCAAGACAACAGCAACCCTACTGTGAAGACTCGTATTTTGAGGGAGAGAAGCACCCGGTTCGAAGCTGCATGACAAGCATCTTTGCTGCATCCTCTGCCTGACACATTGCCAGGGTAATGCCAAGTACAGCGACAACGTCACAGTCACCCCGCCGCTCTCAGCCTGAGCTGCACAGCTGGACTGAGGACATCAGCACCTCTGGATCTCTGCCCTTGGAGATTAGTGATGCCGGAGGCTTGCCCCGACCCCGCTGCCTCGTGTAAAGGTACTGTTGCCTGAGAACGGGCCTGAGTGGCTGCTGTCAGTGTTGTTTGTCCATTTTAGTTTTCCCTGGGTACAGGAGTTTAGCTTATCTTTGGCATGCAGGCCTGTGCCCTTTTACCTAGATAACATGCTATTTTTCTATTATTTGTTTTTATTCATTTTAGCAATGTTTGCATTTTAGAAGAAATATTTTATTTCATAATCAGTTGCCATTTTGTGAAAGCATCATTATCAGTAATGTACGTATTAGATTGTCATCATGTTCTTTTGCTTTACATTTGACAAAGGACAGAATGTGAACATATCAGGCATTTGTTATGATATTGCTGATACATGTTTGTGCACACAATCTAGTGTTTAGGCACACACCCACACCAGGATTCCTGCACGAACAATAAAGTGCCTTAAAAAAACACCTTGTGTGATCACGGCCGTTACAGGGGGTTCCACCCAGGATATTCCATCTATACTGCATGTCACTTTGCAGCAGACCCCAGCCTTTGTGCCTCTACGGACCCTGACTGGAGATCGATCTTGTCCTAAGGTAACAGGGGTTGAGGCACTTCTCATGGACAAAGCATGGGCAGATTAGGTTTATCGCGCCTCGCTCTCTTTAGCATAGAAAATATGCTTTAGGGAGGAATTTGCATATGTTTATTGTAATATGTGTTTTTTTTTCCTATTTACATTACTTTTTTTCACAATTCTGATTTTGTTATTCGTCATTTTCCTAATCAGTGCAACTCTGGCATTTTATCGCATATTGCAGTCTTTTCAATCAATGTATTGAAAATTATCCTGCATCTTCTTTCTTGCCTCTGTATGTGTAAGAGACTTATTGCTAACCAGAGAAAGTGGTAAGAATTTTTCCACCCTGAGAGGTTTTCAGTCTATGCACTAGGCTGCCAGAAATCACATTCACTATTTGTGTTTTAGTTAGGTGCTGTTAGAGAACGTAAGGATTAGACCCACGGTTACCAACTGGTGTAGGAGTGACACGGTCACCTACGAGCAGAGGTGCTGCTACTCCTAGTCCAGCAGTTTCCTTACGACACCATTTGTGCTGAACTTTCCACAAACCACTGTATCAAACTCATAGTCCCCTACTACAAAGCACCACTTGCATACCGCACTAGTTTTGAATGTTTTACCAAGTCCCTAGTGGGATCGTAAAGCACTTGATTCACAGACGTGCTCCTGAAAGAGTAATTATCTGCATACTTTGAATGCCTATATCTCGACCTCTACTTATTGGTGTGGGGTCCTTTTTGTGGTGTCTTTCACTGTGTTGCTGTATTTGAGTGTTGCCCAAGTAGGTTACACACTGCCCTCTAAGTTAGGCATGCCTGCTCTTTACCAACCTCATAGAGGGTGATCACAGGTTAATTTAGAGTAAGTATCTGACTTACCCTGACTAGGATTGTGGTCCCTATTTGGACAGGGTGCACACCTCTGACAACTAGAGACCCAATTTCTAAGAACTGCTTTTTTTAAATCCTGCTACAAAACCACAGTGAGGTGTTGTTTGATGAAAGGACTCTCACCGACATTGTTGGATGCTTCATCAACAAATCATTCAGAATCTGAGAGGACTTTGCCAAGACCAAAATATATTTTTGGCAGATATCCTGCTGCACGAATCTCTAAATAAAGCCCAATTCCAAAGGTAAAAACTTTGACTGTGACAGCTAACTTGGTGTATTTCACCTTCAGTCCATTGTGGTCCACCTAAAATTGCAACAGTGAACAATAATTTCTGATTGACGCTTTGCTTTTTGCTTTTTGCCCTGAAACGTTAGAAATGTTTATCTCCCATTCTCCTCATTGGAATCAGTCATGACTGACACCGATTTGTAGGCCCCACTGCCAAATGAAGAGTTTGGCGGTCGGACCACCAAATGACTGCTATCTCCACCAGGAACAATGTTCCTGCCTTGCTCACGGCGGGTCAGGTTGGAATCAGCCTGAACTCAGCGCCGCCCTGCTGATTACAACCTGGTTCTCCGCCAGCCTTTTTATGGCGGTTTCGATGCCATGAAAAGACTGGCAGAGGACAGGTGCAGGGGCCACAGGGGATCCAGGGCATGGGCAGTGCAGGGGTCCCCATGCCCAGCACCCTCGCAATCTGCACTGTGTGCTGTGCAGACAGTGTTCATTACGAAGGTGGTGGGGCCCCCTGCGGCTGCAGCACTGCCGCTAGCTCGATTAAGAGCCAGCGACAATGCTGCTGTCACTTTCCTCCCTAGGTTGATGGGTGGAAACCTTGCTTTCCGCCCATCAGCCCAGTGGGAAAGTTGTAATGGGGAACTAAGGCAGCATCCTCTCCGTCAGACGTTCGGCGGACGGGTCTTCCCATCCACCTAACTCGTAATCGGCCCCATAATTTACAACCAAGTTTGCTACATACTGAATAAAAATAAACATTTTAGTAAGGGTGGCTGATTTTCCTTTCAAGGTATTAGTCAAAAAATAATATTTAAAAAATGAATTGACATATATGAATACATTTTCAATTTAAAACAATTTAAATGGCAGTGGATTGTATCTCTTTCTTTACATAGTCCTACTTTAATTTCACTCTTTAAAATTGCTTTACTTTTTTTTTAGATGAAATTATTGTTGTTTGATATTTCAAATAAAAATAAACTTAATTGTATGTGCTTGTATTTACCTTTAAGGAGATCTCGGCCCTGGTGGCGAAGTTCCACACCAACAGATGAATAAATGACTTATAGTAACATTGCACTTGTAAATTCAGTTGGTGTAGTCTCCACCACATCATTTAATGGGATGAAGGTTCTTAAGCCTACATCTAAGTGCAAATCTCCAATGGAAATAGTGAAGAGCAAAAATTTGAAGGTTTACATCTAGGTGTAGGAGTAGACTTACATATGAGTAAATCTAAACATGCAGTCTTACCTTTGTGAAGCTCTTGGAGTCCAAACCTAATGTTGTCATTTCATTAATCACAGTTACTACTGTCATGCAATCAATCAATCAATCAATCAATCAGTAAATTTATAAAGCGCGCTATGTACCCGTCAGGGTTTCAAGGCGCTGAGGGGGGGGGTAGCTGCTATCGGTCGAAGAGCCATGTCTTGAGGAGTCTCCTGAAGGTGAGGAGGTCCTGGGTCTGGCGCAGGGAGGTGGGGAGTGAGTTCCAGGTCTTGGCGGCGAGGTAGGAGAAGGATCTGCCGCCGGCGGTCTTGCGCTGGATTCGGGGAACGATGACGAGGGAAAGGTTGGCAGAGCGGAGTTGGCGTGAGGGGACGTAGAAGTTGAGTCTGTTGTTCAGGTAGGCGGGTCCGGCGTTGTGTAGAGCTTTGTGCGCGTGGGTGAGAAGTTTAAAGGTGATCCTCTTGTCCACGGGGAGCCAGTGGAGGTCCTTCAGGTGGTGGGAGATGTGGCATCGGCGGGGTATGTCGAGGATCAAGCGGGCAGATGCGTTCTGGATGCGTTGGAGTCGTTGGATGTCTTTTGTTGGGATGCCTGTGTAGAGTGCGTTGCCATAGTCAAGTCTGCTACTGACGAGGGCTTGGGTCACCGTTTTTCTGGTTTCCGTTGGGATCCACTTGTAGATTCTGCGGAGTATGCGGACGGTGTTGAAGCAGGAGGAGGAGACTGCGTTGACCTGTTTGGACATGGTGAGCGCGGAGTCGAGGATGAAGCCGAGGTTTCGTGCGTGGTTGGCTGGAGTAGGAGGGGGGCCTAGTGCGGTGGGCCACCAGGAGTCGTTCCAGGCCGAGGGGGAGCGACCAAGGATGAGGACTTCCGTCTTGTTGGAGTTTAGTTTCAGGCGGCTGTTTCTCATCCATTTGGCAATGGATTTCAGTCCCTTGTGGAGGTTGTCTTTGGCAGTGTGTGGATCTTTAGTAAGGGAGAGGATGAGCTGTGTGTCGTCGGCGTAGGAGAGGATGCTGAGGTTATGCTGACGGGCCAGTTGTGCGAGGGGTGCCATGTATACGTTGAACAGCGTTGGGCTTAGCGAGGAGCCTTGGGGGACGCCGCAGATGAGGTTGGTGGCTTCGGAGCGGAAGGGTGAGAGTCGGACTCTCTGGGTTCTACCGGAGAGAAAAGAGGAGATCCAGTTGAGGGCTTTGTCTTGAATTCCGGCTTCGTAGAGGCGAGTAAGTAGGGTGCGGTGGCAGACCGTATCGAAGGCGGCGGATAGATCTAAAAGGATGAGGGCTGAGGTTTCGCCGTTGTCCATTTGTTGTCTGATGTCGTCTGTGGCGGCGAGGAGTGCAGTCTCAGTGTTGTGGCTGCGTCTGAAACCGGACTGGGAGGGGTCTAGGATGGAGTTGTCTTCGAGGTAGTGGGTGAGCTGTGCGTTGACGATCTTCTCGATGACCTTCGCTGGGAAGGGGAGGAGGGAGATCGGTCTGAAGTTTTTGAGGTCGTCGGGGTCAGCCTTGGGTTTCTTGAGGAGGGGTTGGATATATTGTGCATGGATAGATTGTGCTTTCCTAGGCGATACATCAACATCTCGTGCCATAGATGGCCATCATATGCCAGTATTTATTGTTGCTATATCAAGACATGCATTATTCCACAGTTCTCCACCGTCATGCCTGTGTTGCCCACAACATGAATATATTTATCACCAGTGAGACAGAGACCTCTTTATATCATTGGTTGATATCATCCATCATTCCATGGATGCCCACAGATTACCAAGAATGACCACAATTATGCAAGAGCCAATATTAGGCCAGGGTTGGGCACCACATGCCATAATATACACAAGCAACTATACATGCATGCATGACAATGCAAACATACACATTCATAGGGATTCTTTACTTTTTATAACCCTGCTGTGATGCCTGTGGCCTGGCCCTATCACCCATGCCTCACCTGGTTTGCTGTCCTCTGGCACCCAAATCACACTGCATGACAAGCCTTTCATTTACTCTCATCATGTGACTGCTAATACAAGCTTGTGATACAGACAATGACGGTATAATTGTATCGTAAGACCTGACATTCTCTTTTGGGCAACTGATGAACAGTGCTTCACTGGGAGCTGGAGGCCATGGTTTGTGACTCACTAGTAGTGCATCAGTGCTTCAAAGTCTTTGGACCCCTCAGACAAGCCACTTTGAGGTAAGAGTGTACAGCATCAGACCCTTGGATTGTAATGTAAAAAAGTAGAGGCACTGCCCAAACATGTGCATGGCAAAGCCTTTCCTGGAATGTGGCACCTAAATCTCACCAACCAATCCACACAAGTTCAAAAGCTAGTAAGTCAACTCAACAGCTCCCCAGTCAGAAAGGAACGTGAGTCCAATAAGAAAATATCTCACTTTAGCCCTTGACTCTCAGGAGTGTGATGCAAAGCATTCCAAGGTTTACTCAAAGTGGTAAAGGGTTAAAACCCAGAAATCAGAAACACATGGAATCTCACACAGTAATGCTACCACTTCATTCAGCGCTTTACTTCAAAAATGAAAAGTAATTTAATACACATGAAACATAACAATATACACAGAAAGGAATGGCCTGAGATAAAACCCTAAATGCCACTATAGGACCTATTTGCTATTTGAAGATGAAGGCCTATGGCTAATGTTCTATGACCAGTGGTTGTGGTCTCCTCTCGCACTGCAAAAACATCATCCATGTGAGGTAATGGTTGGCATAAATGCTTCCACAAATTTGGTGAGGATACACAGATTGTGAAATGGGGGATGGGATGAAAGAGAGAAAAACACAGAGAGGGAGAGAGATGAGAATACCACAGTCTCAGAGAAATCAAGGATAAACTATAAGCTCCTTCTTCAGAGTGTTAAAAAAGACATTTAAAAAAAGTGGAGAGGCTAACGTATTTAATGGCTCGTCAAAATTGCCACCATAAAGATGTTGGTTCTTCCCAGGGCTCTTTTCTTGTTTCAGGCCCTGCCAGCCGAGCCCCCACCTGGAGTGATTCAAGCACTGCAGGGTGAAATTAAGCATTCCATATGAGCGGGAAAGAAGCCTAGGATGGCCCGACTCCTGGCTTATCAACCTTTGCTCAGGGGGGACTGGGTATCTCTGATACCCAGCAATACTACAAGGGAACCCAATTTCGATATTTGGTGGAATGGTCCCAAACAGATTTGGATAGGCACTGGCTGTTTATGGACTGCGCAATCGCTGGTACTTCCCTTTGGAAAATTCCCTTCTTGCTGAGCCGCCGCCGACCGTGGGGCCTGTACTCTTCCCCTGTCACCAGTGTAACGTTAAAGGTTTGGGACCAAGTGCCACAAACCAGAGGTTTAACCTCCTTCCCCTCCCCTTTGCCGCTCATTGTGGGGAACCCAGTCTTTACAACGGGCTTGGACAAGGGAGTTTTTCGCCTATGGACGTCCCTGTCATGTTGCTCCATTGGGCACCTGTTCGACGAAAAGGGATTGCTGCCCTTCAAGAGCCTGAGGGACTACCATTATTTACCAGAGACGTGTTACCTCCAGATCCGTCACTGGGTTATGCACCCTTCGATTCGAGATAAGGCAAGCAGACGCCTTACAAAATACGAAAAATGGTTGGTTATCTCCAACCTTTACGACCTGCTCCAGCAGGCATTTCTGAAATCCAGAGTTCCAAGTCAGGCACGGTGGGAGGCAGAGTTAGGTAGATCGTTGTCACACCGAGAGTGGGAGGCAATTTATTATAGAGCATGCCATACAGTCTGCAAAACTCCAATTGTGGAGACTGCGCTAAAGATTGCTACCTACTGGTATCTCACTCTGGTTCGGTTGCCCACTCAAGCAGCCCCCTCTGTTGGAGACAATGCTGCACACCGGGAACGCAGGTGCATCTGCTGTGGGACTGCACGAAACTTGCTTTTTATTGGGAGGGAATTTTAAAAGACATCGATCTTCATTTGAATGACCAACTCCCAGGGTTCACTGCTTATATCATATTGGGTCTATCAAACCCCTTGACTTTTTCGATTAAGTCCCTCCGGGGCGTCAGATTGGTCTAGCCTCGGAGGCAGCTCTACAAAACATCTTGACTCATTGGGAAACCCCTCATGTTCCTACGCAGCTGGAATGGCTACAGAGGTTATTGCACATTTTGGTTCTGGAAAGGCTCACAATTACCCGCACAGCGCAGGGGCATCCTTTCAGAGAACTATGGCACCCTTTCCTGTCTCTACTTTCCGGGGAGTTTAAAGAGCTGACTTGCCCTAAATACTTGCAACTCCTATGCCTTCTAGACAGGGATGTTCCCTAGGGACTTGAGTGGGGGTTGAGGGCCACATAATAGGCACCATGCTCTTTCTTCTTTGTGTAATCTCATACCAGTGCACCCGGGGGCGTGAGTTGGGGTGGGGGAGAGATGTTGGTAGTTGGATTGGTTGACTTTTCTCATTTAATATTGGCAGGTGCTGTGTCACCCATTATTTTCTTACATTAAACATTTTCAAAAAAGAAATTTGAACTATAAACATACAAAATGTGCAGACCCCTCCACACATATCCCAATCATATGCAAGTCAAAGACCCATTTATGGAAGACTGCCAGAACTTTTAAAACAGGGGATACCAGTAGAAACCCCCTGAAAGAGACAAGTCACAAGTTGTGTCCTTTCACTGGAAAACTTGCTGCCACCAGGTCCATCCCACAAAGCATGGTCAGGCAGTATTCACTTTCTGAAATAGGGGATCTTTGGATGTCAACCATGAGACCATCAGAGCACTGCTTTGGGTTCTCAGTCCACGGTGTTAGCCTTTTATTTAGACCTTTTCTTTACATCACAAATAAATCCTAAGATCAAAAGGGCAAATTTTCAAATATTCACAGTCCCTAAAGTTGTAGCCATGCTCTACATAGGCCTCTGAGTGAAGCTGATCAGAATATTGTTAATAGCATTATTGGACTATAAAGTACGGGTTACCTGGCCCTTACCTAAATGCTCATTAACAAATGATGAGTGCAGACTTGTCCATGAGCAATTTACAAAATGTGACTATTAAATAAAACAATCCAACTGGCAAAGTCACAGGGCAGATCCACAGGAAGACATTCCTTCCTACCCTTGAGTGGCATAACCCCAAGTCTATCAAATCTGAAACCATACTTTTGTAGATCCCTTACTATTGGGACAAAGGCCACCTATACAGTGATCGAGTAGCATTAGATTACCAGAATGCAACTGCTTGTGGTCCACAAAGTAGCCTATGGTCTATGGTAGGGAATTAATTAAGTGCAACTATCACAGAACTTTATTGGTGCTGAAGTCACCCACATTAGCATAACTACAATCTACTATCTCTTAGAGAAAAAGGTGAGTCTTTAATAGTTATATTAATCACAAAAGGTTTGCCTCAGTATCAGCACACAGATGGAGGGGATGAGGATTCCACTATTTGGCTGCTGCCACTGAAAAAGCCCAGTAACAGACCTTAACCAGTACTAGTTTTGGTGGGGGCACTATAAATTTGTGTGTAGATTGTAGATCTCGATCTGGAAGGTAATATAGACATTTATTGGATACAAATTCTGCAATGAGTAGGTAGAGAATGCAATAAACACGGACTTTCAATTTAAATCCAATTCTCTGTTTCATCAGAAGCCAATGTAATCTGAGAGAGATTGTGGTAATATATGCTCTCCTCGATTTCTTTGATACCGCTCGTGCCGCAATATTTTGCAATAGTTGTAGCTATTGCATGAATGCACCTAGTACGGCAAGACAAATTTTATTACAATCATCAAGTCTTGATTGAATTGATACATTTGTTACTGGCATATGAAGGTTATCCTTAGCACACAACAAGAGGCTGGGATTTGCTTGGATCCACTGGACGGCGGGGACTGAACTGCAACTGATCGTACCCCTCACTGACTGATTGACATTTCCTAAAGCTAAGCAACCCCCCATGTTGCTCTCTTCCAGGTCCTTAAATTTGTATGTCAATCAGTGTGATTGTGTTCTCCTGATTAAATTGGGTGTGGGATGCTTGGAAGGTATAAAATCAGTTTTTTTTTCTTGTTTCTTTAATTGTTGTCCTTTTTCATTAAAATTGAATTTATTGCCTATGGCTTGCAGCAGGTGTAGGTGGTCCCTCCTAAGGGTCATCACAATTGTATTGTGTTCCCTCTCCTATGACATGATGTTCAATTCACTAGGACACTTATGGGCAGAGGTATGGCTGCTTACTTTTTGTGACATTTCTTGATGTCAAATAAGTGCTGTATCCCAAAAAGCGGCTTGGCCACTAACTATACAACTTGTTTGTAACTGTAATTAACTTTGCTGTTTGACTGCTTTGTTAATACCAGGATAAAACCAATAAATAAATTTAAACATCTGAAAGTTATCCTACAGCTTTGTTAGTACCCTGATAAAACCAATAAACAGATTATCCTACACATAGGGACACTGAGGATCCTATTACGAGTTTGGCAGATGGGAAAGATCATCCGCCAAACTCCCGACGGGGTGGCTGCCACCTATGCGGTGACCTCCCTGTCGGAGTTATTAAGAGTTTCCTGCGAAGTCAGCGGGCGGAAACCTGAGTTTCAGCCTGCTGGCCTATCGGGAAACAGGCTACAGCATTGCCCCAGGCTCATAATTGAGCCGGGAGCAATGCTGTAGCCTGCGTGGTGCACCAGCACCCTTGCATTATTTATTGTCTGCAAAGCAGACAGTGAACATTGCAACAGTGCTGGCAAGGGGAGCCCTTGCACTGCCCATGCCAAGTGCATGGGCAACGCAGGAGCCCCACTGGAGCCCCCTGCACCCGTTCTCCACCAGCCTTTTCATGGCGGTGCTACTGCCATGAAACCACTGGTGGAGAAGGGGGTCGTAATCCCCAGAGAAGCTCCACTTGCAGGGCTGCCCTGGCAGATTAAGACTGCCACCAACCTCCAGACCGCCAGGAACTGACATCCTGGCAGAGCTGGCGGCCGGACCACCAGGGTTCTAATTTGATGATCAGACTGCCACATTGGTGGCAGTGCAGACCGCCACCGCTAGTGTGGCGGTCTAGAGACCACCACATTCGTAATGACCCCCTGAGTTTTCAACAATTTTTGTTACCAGAAACAAGATTAGCAACATTGGCTATTAGATCTTTAAGGGAAAGATCAGAGTCAATAATGATCCCTAAGACGCATACTGATTTTGTAGGAGACGGACACCCTCTAATCTTTCTGTGGCCAACCAAGTGAACTGAAGTTTTGAGAACTATTAGTGGATAGTAAGGTCGCCAATTCAGAGGGTTTGAGTTTTAAAGAAAAAAATCTGTCATCCACCATCTAGTATGGCAAAGACAATTCTTTAGATCACAACCAGGAGAAGAAGTTGTATCTTGTGCTTTGTTCAAGCTGAATACAAATTGTGTATCATCTGCATAAATGTAAGAAGCCACTTAAATCTTATAAACGGACACCACTTAAGGGTGCAAAAATATCTTAAACAAGAAAGAGAATAGGATCGACTTTTGGGGAATGCCAGGCTTTAGAATTTTACGACCGGTTTGAAAAGGTCAGAGGTCCCCTATTTGGCAGTAGTGGCTCACTGGACTGTGAAGGGGCAGGCCGCCGGGCGCGGGTGGGGTTGGGGCGAGGATAAACAATAAATCATTAAAAAAAATAAAAACTTACCTTCTTCCCTTCATTGCTGCACTGCGCCACCGCTCCTGCGGCCAATCCTGACCCTGCTCAGAGCAGTGTTAGGATTGGCTGGGAGTGCCCAGTCAGGGCGCTCCCAGGCAGACTGAGAGCCTGTGCCTGCTCTCTCCAGCCCAGCAACACAGTGCCGGGCTGGAGAGAGACCTGTGTGCATATGTGTTTGGACGGCCAGCTAAACACACATGCACACTGAGGGGAGTGTTTGTGCACTCCCCTCATTCCCGTCATTCCCAATGCCCCACCTTTTTAACAAACAAACAATAATAAACATGGTTTATTATCGTTTCGTTGTAAAAGGGTTGCAGTGGCTGCTTCTGGCGGTGGGGTGATGCTCCTCTGGCATAGTGGAGAAGCCGAAGCTGCTATTTGGCCTCTATTATACAAACATGAGTGTATCCAATTCAGAACAGTGCTACTGACACTAATTTCTTTAAGTCCAGAGAGCATTAAAAAATGGTTTACGGCATTGCATGGTGCACAGAAGTCAAATAAAACTAAAGCTAGAGCCTCTCCTTTGTCTACTCCTCTTCCAAGATCATCTAGAATGGAGACTACAAACATCTCTATACTTCAGCCTGGCAGACACCCCGCTTGATGACAGTCTAGGAGCCAGTGTCTCTCTCAACAAATCCATTCTGATGGGCACATAGTGGATAATACCTCACTGAGTAATAAGAAATGGGTTTATAGTGCTCCAGGCTATAGTATTCTGACAATGGATGGTTTTCTGTGACAGTATCTTTTCCCTTTATTACCTGGGGATTATTAGTAGAGTCAGCAAGTATGTTGGTATAAACGTAATCAATTTTCTCTTGGGAAAAAAAGATACAAAATGGTTGTAAAAATCAGTTCTTACAAGCATGGCAACTGCTTTTGATTGGGGGTGTAGACGTTTAGCAACAAAACTGAGTAACTCTTTGGATGGGTGAGTTGAGTTGGCTAGTCTATCAAAAAACACTTCTTACCTATTTACTAGTTTTGTTTGTAGGATTTTGCATTTTTCTTAAGCATAAATTTGGCCTCAAGTCACAGGCCTTGTGCAGTTTGCATTCCAACTGGCTCATTGTCATTTTCATATCAGCAAGTTCTGAAGTAAACCACATAACCACCCACAAAAGGTTTCTTAGAAGATTTTATAGTCTCAAGAGCAATTTTACCTAGTGCCTCAATTCATGAATTGTGGAAAGTCTCAATATTCTTAAATGGATCCTTATGATCATTCACTTGAAGGAATAGTCTTTAAATTGCCCATTAAAAGAGGGACTAAGGTCTCAGGGGGGCACTCATTCCAATCTCTAAATTGGGGGTCACTGATGCAAACGGATATAATTAAAAAATGATAGGGCCCAATTGATGGCACACTTTCTGTGTAGGTTTCAAATCTAAAATTAGTAATTAACTGGGATCAGTCATTGAAACCCACCGCATGATTGAACCATAAATTAAAAACTATGAGAACTGTAAGATTTCTCTGTTCCAGGGCTCTCCTACCGCTTTCATCTTTTATTTTATCGAAAAAGGCAGCTGATGTTTGGAGGGGATCTAGTAAACAAGAAAGAGCTGAATTACTTCCAATTAATTCGAAGTATAATACATCCACAGCGGAATCAAGTCTGATTGTTTCAGCTGTTAATAGTGACACCCTCCCCCTGCCTGGCCAAGAGATCTGTTCTGAAAATATTATAATCAGGTGGGAATAACTCATGGAGAAACGGAGAAACGCGTTTCTCCAAGAACAACTAACAGAAACCACAATCACCAGTACCAGCTTTCCTACAACTATGACACAAGTCTCACCAAACAAAAACTGACTCTCAAAATCTTGCTTACTCACCCTAACCTCACTTATTTCTTCTTATCACACCCCCGCTGTTACACACAACCATGACGAGGTGTTCTAAGAGCTGCCACATGCAATATTTGTAGTTCGCTGGGAAGCAGCTCAAATAAGGGCAATTGTCTCTTTTCATGCTAATACACTGTATTTGAAAGCCTTGTAAACCAAATATTGACCCCTACTAGCAAAATTTGAGTCTACTGCATGGTTTGTTGCTATTGCCAAAAGGATGAATCATCTCATTGATGATGTGCCATTGTCATGTTTCAAATGCTATTTCAGTTTTCACCCAGTGCAAATGGGCGTTACATCTCACTATTCATGAACGTAAATAACATATGAAGTATTTGTTTAATAAAAATTCCAATATTTAAATCGGTGTAAAGTTTTTAAATATATTTGTTCCACGATGGTGACTCAACAAGCAAATACCATGAAATATTATGTCCTCGTTACAAGAACATAATCAGAAATATCAAAACATATAATAATATGTATTGATATTTGATTGCAAGGACAATAGTTTATTAAATGTGATCATTTTAATGTCAGGCTTCGCATTATTCGCCGTAATGCTGTTGACAAGCTGTCTGAGGCAGTATTTTCGCGAATACACTGCACGATTTTACGATACAGGCAGACCATTCATCTATGGTCTGGGCTGGTTCCAGTGGCTTCAACAACACCGTACCATTAATGTTTTACATATTTTGTGGATTTTACATCTGTAATGGCATTGTCATAAAATCCCACACTGGTAAAAAAGTTAACACAAAAGATCAAGTATCTAATTTACCCTTACAAAACCAGAAACCTCAATGACGGTAGCAACCACAAACATTCCCCTTTCCCTCAAGTTCCTGGAGGCTTTGGTACCGGGATTAACAGCACACTCTATTGTTTTGGTACAGAGGAAGACATTGTCTGTGGCTGTCTGGGGCCAGGCTGGAGGACTGATGGATGACAAGTGAGGGCGTTGGGTCTCCTACGGGAGATCCCACATGATCTTGGAGACCGACCAAAGATAGCTGAGGAACGTCTGAGAAGAAATGAAAATTAAGAAGACCGTTTTCTTACTGTAAACGTCCACTATAACCTTTCCTCCTGAGTACTGTTATTCAGGTCTGCTGAATGCTATTTTGGAATGGAATAGAGAAATCATGTTAAATATTTTCATCTGTTACCATGGATCTCTTGTTTAAGATACAGCATCTCAGTACTTTGGCCAGACCCTGCGGCCAATCCCCCACATTAGCACAGCCACCCCCCCCTTGCTTCGCCACCTGAATATGACAGTAAACTAAGGGGCATATTTGTGAGAGGTTTGTGCCACACTTGCACCACGCAATGTTGTAGTTGCGTGATGCTAACCACTAAGTCAAATTTTTGAAGCCATGCAAAGCCACTTATCGTGGCTTTGCATGGCTTCAAAAATCTGGAGTAATGCAACGCAGAGCAAATCGCTGCATTGAATTACTCTGCGCAAGGTAGGAATTCCATGGGTGTTTCATGGGTGCTCCCACACAACTCCCATGGTTTTTGACACATTTCCAGATTTATGAAACATAGTATACCTGGGAATGCACCAAAAAGATACACCTCCCCAGGAGAGGCGTATCAAGGAGAAATATCTTTATTTCTCCTCGGTACGTCCTCCTCCTATGCATTCTGCAGCACACATAGATGCCTCTAAGGACTGTTTTTGTGCAGGAAGGTAATCCTTCCTGCACAAAAACAATCCTGCATGCAACGCAGGCACCATTGCACAACGGTGTCACGGTGCCAGGGAGCCTGCCTTGGTGCTAGGCAGCCCATTGTGCACCAGAACAGGAGGAAAGTATGCCTTAAATACGGCACATTCCTGCCCTTTCCCAGTGACTTAGTGCAGCGCAGCTAGGTTATTTGTTGCATTGCACGGCATCATCAAGCCCATAAATATGCCCCTAAATCTATACAAAGGGGCCAGTTGTGCAGATATATGTGACTGTTCTGCACCTTGCTCACGTGGGCCATGGGATAGAATGCATAGGCGAGTAGCAGGCACTTGTTTATTTGAAGGGCTGAGCAAAAAATGAGAGTGTAACATTTGTGGCGCAGCTGAGATATGGCTGTCACCTTTGATGTCATAATGTTGATCTATATGTGACCATATTGACATTACAACATGTGAATTCACATTAAGCTAATTGTAAAGTGATGCACTAGAAGCCTATATTGAGGTACATTCACTGTAGTGTAGTACTGAAATGCATGTCATATAACCATACTAACTAAAATGTCATAATTTACTATTATTTTACCTTAATCCTTATATTAGCAGAGAGTATTTACCCTTGAAACAACAATGGATTTCATAACAGATGTGCACTAAATGTTATAGGCTAATGTTGAGATATGTATTACTAACACGTATTGACAAGTTATTTCGTTTTGCATTTTGCTTTAACATGAAGCTTAAGCGAGAATTATTCCTGACACGTTTATAATTGAGAAGGTTATTTGTTTAATTAATCTGAATTAAGTGTGAAATCCTGACTTTGATTTAGTTTAGCCATACAAGGCCTGCTAGACCTCACTCTCATAGAATGTGGGAAAACTGTTTTTTTGTTCTGCTAACGTGTCATTTCTTTCCAGCTGTATTTCACATGAAATGGTATTTTGGAAAAAGATGTGCTATTGTTTTACTCATAGAAAGCCTGAGAAATTAACCCTGAAAACAGTAGAGTGAGAGACTGAACATATGAAGAATAGCCCTATTCATATTGCGCAGTCTTACAGGACACCAAGGATGGATACCTTCCCAAGATGGTCTTGGAAACCGTTAAACATGTTGCAGATGTCTGTCATACGATGTGAGGGGATTGGACAATGAAATCTTCCAATCCACAGACATTTCCAATGGATAAATCATTGTTTACTTTGAACTTTAATAAATCAATTTCAGTTAGCAGTTAGGGAGGAGATTCCCTTGGACTTTGAGAGGTACAGCACTCTTTGCCCTTGCCCCGCACTTCCCAGATGCTTGCTGAGAGCTCAGATTTTCCTTTGACCTATGAGAATGCTGACACAGTCCCTTTTTACTTACTTTTTGCCAACCTTAGTTAGCTTTATTTTGCCCCAGATGTCATTCTCCAACTTCTTTTAGACCTTTATTTCCTTTTTACTTTTGTCCCCATTTTTGTATCCCAGCTAACACCAATTAGACAGGTTGGTCAACAGTAATTTTTTGAACACCAAATGTAGTTATTGTTATTATACATAGCAGTGATAGAATGCTTAATTTGTTTAGAGTTAGATTGCGTTTATTTCAGAGATTTGGACACCCAGTGGTGTTACTATACCTCTACAGCTTGTTTTGGAGAATTGTTTACATTAACTTCAGTATTAAATTGTAATAAAAACCTTTTACTTGATTTCAAATGTGGGTTTTCATTGTGTGGCCAAATTGGTAATACTGTAAATTAAATGTTGATCGATGTCACATTAATTGCTCTTACCACCTGCTTCGGTGAAAAGATTTGTCAACCACATTTAAAGTATACTCAAAATGTTCCATCAAATCTGGTAGTACAGGATGGTTTCTCTCATGATGGGGGAATAGATATGGGCAGATAGCAATAGGGATACCAATGTCCTATTAGGAAATTATCCAAGCCCAGATGAAATTCTGACCACCTGGTTCATTCGAAGAATTAAAGGAGTTCCAGCATTGTTCCTTTGCAGTGAATGAGTGAGTATTTTTAGGGTTGGCTTTACAATGCTTTGGCTTAAGATTGCGGTGAAGTGTGATGTTTGTTAAGTATTTTGTGAAGTAAATGCTTCATCATTTGCAGGCGCTGCTCAACCTTCCTACTGCCCACAGGGATCTATTTGTGGATCAAAAACTGTCTGAATCTGGCAGAAATGCTCATACTTTTCAATAATTTCAATAAAATACAATTACATATGCATTTGTGCATACATATTTAGGCTTTCTGGTTTTCAATTCCAACCGAAAATGGCCAATTTTTACAGGCCAAAAGGGAAATCGTTGTTTTTTTAATTATAAACCAGAAACCACTTTTTTACGTCTCTGTCTGGCCATTTCTAGATGACCTTGTGACAGCAGAGGGTGTGAACTGCAGGAGGAGGTGGTCCTTGGAGTCTTGGCAGCCCTGCATATGTTGTGCTGCGAAGGGGCGGCATGCCTGCACTCTACTCCCCACTCCGAGGAGGGGCATGCCTGCCAGGCCTGGGATCCCAGCAGGCCTACATGTTGAGATATTGTGCTAAGGGTGGGAAGCACACTGAAATTCTAAAGGCTAGGTTCTCAAACTAAAATGTAGGTTCCTTTGTACATTGCCTCCTGTAAAGGGTCACGCCGCTACAACAAAAAAGTAATGTATGAGTGTTTTAAAACACTGAAAAAACACAGTCTCCAACAAATGTCTATGGCACAAAAAGAAGCAAACAGTGGTAAACGCTGATTTTTAAATTTGTGAAATCCCTTGAAAATACTGAATGTTATTCACAAACAAAATTAACAGGAAAATCAAATAACCCTATGCATATTCAAATAATAATGGGGGGAGCTTGACACAAATGATGTATTTCTAAATGTGTTTAAAGTGGCTCGAGTTCTACAAATAGTGCAGGTCCATAGATCTATGTTCTCATACCATGATGATACATTGTGCTCCCGTACCCACAATCATGCAGAAAATAGATCCTCTGAGATACAAAATACTAATGGCCAGAATCTGAGTGCTGTGTTGAGTGCTGCATAGGGGACGAACTGTTTTTGTGTGATTTTAATACTGGGGCAAGTTTACAAAGAAGTAATGCAATGCACAGCAGCAATCAAAGTTGCTCAAAAGAGCTAAGGAGATGGTACTCTCTTCCCAAGTGCAAGGAAAGGCGTGTTATGTCTAGCATAGGTTTTGTACTGGAACGGGACCCTTCAAGTACAAAATAATATTCCTAGATTTAATTTAACACTTTTCACACTTTGTATGTGCGCAGAACAGGACAGCACACATACTACGGGCCCGATTTAGAGCTCGGCGGAGGGGTTACTCCATCCCAGTAGTGATGGATATCCAGCTTTTCAAAATCTAAATACCATAGAAAACAATTGCCTTTAGAATTTGGCAGACGGGATATCCATCAGCGCTGAGATGGAGTAACCCCTCTGCCAAGATTTAAATCAGGCATTAAGTTGGAAAGAAAACTCTTCTCTAAGGTTATGCCCTTTCTTGAGGAGGCTTACTTTTTATGCAAATCCCTGTCTACCAGTGCTGGTAGACAGGGATTTGTGTCACTGGCCGTGGGTGATTGTATAGGAACTCCAATGTACCATTCATGGTACATCTGCCTTGATGCAAAGTACCTCAAAATTGACCACATTCCTACTGTGCATTACTTTAGGGCTACTTTCCAGTGTAAGTAAACCCTATTTCAATTCTTTGCACTGATTTGGGTCAAACAAATGCAAACCCGGGGCAAAGTGTTAATAAATCTGGACCCGTGTGCACATGATGGGTTGCATTCATTCTCAGGGGTTTTGCACTCACAATTTCTGACAGATGCGACCTTGAATAATTCGACATGCAACACTGTGTGATGAAGGTAAATTCGTGTGCAATCTCCAAAACCCTTTTTGCACATTATTTCCTGTTGTACAACTCCAAAGTTGTATTTGTATGCAAAATTTGACCCAATGTCTTGTACCAACAGTATTTCTCCAGGCATATTTTGCACCGGACCTTAAGGCAGCGCCGAGGATGAGGCCGTAACTAGATCAGCACATACTATGGCCTGTTTTTACCAAAATCATTGTAGGCATTCAAATAATGCAAAGCGGTGCTAACAACAGTGCTGATCAACGTTTGCTCAGAAGTGCTTTTTGAGCACTAAATTGATGCGAACTCAGCACCAAATGCCATTGCTGCACATACTGCCATCTGCCAAAGTGGGCATAACAGCCCTAACACCGTTCGGATGCCAGGCGAAGCCAAATCAGTTAAAGCTGTGAAAAATATTGAGACCTGGAATTATAGAGCCAAATTAAAACAAGCGCAAACAATGGGTAGAGGGAAACTGTGTGATTTCTTTGAAGATGCACATATTATATGATGCTAATTCAGCAGATTACTATGGAGTCGAGAACTGCAATTGAGGGTGCACAAATCTAGCGCGAAACTCTATTCACTCGCCTTTGCATCATAGCGCAATGCTAATCGTGTTAAGAACCATGCGAACAAGACAGTTATAGAGCGAGCCTGACTGATGAAATCACTGGCGTGCAACACTTTAAAAGGATGATGCTGTGCTATTTTCCCCATTTGCACAATGCACTGCTGCAAATTTGCATGTAACATTGCATTGGTTGAATCTTTGTAAATTCTGGCCTCTTTAGTTTTTCTCTGTGCTATTACTTGATATAAGACCATCTTATGATCCTGAGATATCACAGGGCACTTTGATGGGCGGTACCATCGGTGTAGACGTCACCGAGTCACACTGCAAGGGATTCAGGTGCAATTATGAGGCCCCAAGAATGTTCAATCCTGGTTGATGAAATCCAACTGCAAATGTGAAAGCGGTAAAATGGCAGAGTTCAGATTACTTGTGGAAGCGCCAACTAGCTCTGCTGGTGGTGAAGAACAAAACTATTGTGGGCTGAGCAGCCATTCATGTATAATTCTGTATTTTGCTTTCATGAGGCACCCTCGCAAAGCCCACCAATTCACTGATGATGTACAAGAAGCAAGAACGATATTCCAGATGTCACAGATATAAAGAGTGTTCGCTGCCCGACCTTGCTGCAGTTTAGGTGAGATCAGCATAACCTTGGAGCCATTGCTCTGTCCATGCAGATCCTGTGCAGTGCTGTGCTGCCGACAGTGCAGTTATACAAGATATCAGTTCTCTCAGTTGTACTGTGGAGGTTCTCTGGGTTTCTTGTGTACTGGTAGGACCTGGCCTGGTAGTTCGGGCTGGACTGTTCCCATTGGCGAAGGGTCAAGACTGATTTGCATGTGGCTGGGTCCAAACTGAAGTGGCATGGTGTGCAAAAGAAGGATAGACTGGGATGCAGCCCGAGTAATTGCCAGTGGCTGAGATTAATTCAAACATTCATTCAATCATGTTTCTGTATATTTCTGGAGGTAGCGGAGCACAGCATGTGACATGAAGACCGCTGCTGGTACATGTGATGTGAAATGGCCTGCAAAGGAAGAAAGAATCCTGGTCCTTTTTCCTCAGCCCTTCATTAACCAACCATCAGCCGAGAGCGACTGCAGTTGTACTAGTGCATTGCACAAAATAGAAACACAAAACAATGATCAATTGGGTCACCCTCTGTGCAACTACAGGGACACAAGAAGCTGCAAGAGGCTTTTACCTTGAAGTGCTCAGCTGACCAGTGGCATATGAACGTGGACTGTACCTTGCTTCTGGCCTCTGCCAGAAACCCTTAGAGTCTCTAAGTGATTTCCCTTGAGGTTCTGGGACCTTAGAACTGTAATTCTTAGTTGTTTGAGTACCAGTAGAAACGTTTGGAAAAATGTGAAAACTTTTTCTGAAGAGCTAAAGAAAGAGGTCCAGAGCTTCAGCAGAACTCACTGGAAAAAGTATCCGAATGGCAATTCCACAGAGTTGGACTGGATTTCATCTTCATCCTGCACAGAGATCTCTTCGCCTCTGAAAAAACAACAAAGTCCAACTCTGCATTTGGACAGAGAACATTTTCAGAGAGAAATATCCAAAGCTTGTGAACCCCAGCAGTACCAACCTGCTTCAGGTATCCGGCGTTCAGTTCCACAGCAAGGGCTACAATTTTTTGCAATGCACCGGATAGGAAGGGTTATCTGTGACGAAGTCCCCTCCTTCATTGGAACCTAAAAGACATTTCATGGTTTTTCTTCAAAAAGGAGACAAAGTCCCTCTCTGTAGTGGAACCTAGAAATGTTTTCAGACTTTTTGACTACCACACTATCTTCGGGACCAAACAACTTGCTGAGTCTGACATGAGGTCCATTGCTGTGGGCCTAAAATTGGTCTCAGTCTACCACTTCTGTCGACTCTCATTGGGGCTTAGTGCTTTTTGGCACTATTTTACATTAACACTTTAAAAATTCATATCTCAACTTGGCTGTGCGGTATTTTTGTCATTTTTATGTCATTTACCTTTTTACATTTTACTCTATTTTTCGAATCTAATACTGTTTGGGGATTTTTATTGCTTGGTGGTTTGACTTCATTACTGTTTATGTACTGCATACATATTGTCCTAAGTTAAGCCTGTCTGCTCTGTGACATAGAGCCCACAAGGATGAGCTCAGGTAAATTTTGTGACTTTTAAGGGTTCACACTGACAAGAAGTGCCACTATGTTATTATTATGAAATACTATTACCCCAACAGGCTATTTTCAGCATGTTGTCTGACATAAATATTGTCTACAATAATAGCTCTTCATGGAGTCAATTATGAGAAAGCTATACCCAGTCTGCTGATATTTTTGTAAACAATATTTAGGATATGATATTTGTGTCAAACAATATTTCTGATAAAGATATTCACTATTTTTAAGCATATCTTTTTATTGGCATTTTAAATATTACTGACATTCTGTTACATTGCACTGTTGCTAATCCTAACATCTCATTGAGTGTCAATTCCATCTCCCCCTTCCTCCCTCTCTGTCCCGACATTTGCTGTGCTCTCAGCACTCCCTGGCAGTGTCACATAAGTATTGGACAGGGTAGGGTCTCCCCAATTATTGCCCCTGCAGGTATTCTACTTGTTCCAGATGTTACCCAATTTTGGGGACACCCTCTGCCTTCATAAACCACCCTCTCCTCCAGCAAGCATCAGTCCATGTCTCTCTTCCAAACCTGCAGTAGGGTCGGTTTGGCTTCCCATGATTGTGCCATGGTCCTGTTGGTTATTGCCAGGCCCAGTGTCATCCAAGACCATTGAATTCAGCCTATATCTGTTTCTCTCAAAATATTTAGCACACACCACTTGGAGGAGACAACCATGCCCTCTCAATCCACATCCCCCATACATTCGACTACTGCTATCCAGAATCCTTGTATAGGAAAGAGGGCTATTAGTTGTCTGCCCTGAACAAGTAATAGGTCCACAATTGTCCTCATTGGGAACCAAACACCACATTGTAGCGCTTGACTCTCACAGGGTAGCAAAGCAGAGCAGTCCAATGCCTACTCAAGGGAGGTGGTGTGGGCTACTAATCACATTCATTGGCCCGCAATAATAACACTCAATAAATTATTTCCAGTCAGTACGTTTTCTTTAGAAAAAGGAAAAGCACATGTATTACACACAGACTACTAGATACTACACAATAATCTGCAAATATGTACATTGGCAGATGGAAAATACCATATATAACATTATGTAGGCACTTGTGGCCCCCTAGTTGGGTCACCCAAACATATCAAGTGAGTATCACCATTTTGTTTTGGAAAAAAACATTTAGTTATGTTTAGCAGAAGTCATTGTCATTATTGCAGTAATCAATAAAGCATTTTAAATCTTTATAGTGAACCAGAAAGCATTGGAATCATTAGGGTGAACAAATAGAGCAATTGTCATGAATAAACCCTGTGTTGTGTATTTCTTATAACTCTTATACCAAATTGCAATTATATAAACAGCCCCAAGAAGGCAACACATTGAGATTACATTGTATTGCAACGACAGACTTCACCCCTAGAGGGCGGAACAAAACCAGCATTACATATAACCACTTTTATGCCTCTTAGGCTGTCATGAGTGTCACCATACATATAACCCTGAGGGGCCTAATACTCCCGGCCGTAGAGCAAAAGCTCCAGCCTTGGGAGTGCTTGGAAACATCCACGGGAGGTGATGGTTTCGGAGTCCTCCAGCTTAGGGTGGGCACTTTGTAAATCCATTTGGGGGATAAGGTGGTGTCCTCCTGAGTTTGTTGGCGGTGCCTCGTCATCCAGGGGCCAACCAAAGGGAGAGATAGCCCGAAATGCGAGCAAAAAAACAAGGCATTATGGGGCGATTGATGCAGTTCCGTGAACATCATAGTAGCGGCTCTCCTGCTGCATCAGGTAGAGCCACGTAACAAAGTTTTCCTTTTGTTTTTTTTTTATTGTTTGCAGCAGCCTCACGCCGTTCCACACAGGCACCCCACAAACGACATCCTTATTGGAGGGCAGCTCCGACAGCCCACCCTTGGCTGCCCTCACCAGCTCCCCTCCAGCATGGTGCCACGGGAGCCGACAGCTTCATTCTTGTCTACCCGCTCCTGCAGGCAGATGTGGCACTGTGTGACTGGCCTTTCTGCTCCCCCAAGTTACAGGGCTGGGGAAAGCGGCCACGTGGGGGGGAATGCAGTGGCACTCCTCCCTTCCTTATTGTGACTTGAGGCCCAGAGATGAGGTCCTGAGCCAGTTGTCGCACTGGTGGTAGAGTGGGATGGTGTTCCCTTTGTACGCTCGGTCTTCTCTGGACCCAGGGCCCACTGAACTTTAGAATGCACTAACTGAGGCCCTGTTGGGCCAATGTGGGTGACCCTGGGCCCATTTTACTCCTGGTGGTGAGTTCTATCCACCGGGAAAGTTGCAGCAACCCTCCTCACCTCCTCTCCGACAAGGGGACTCTAATGGATCTATTCTACCAAGGACTTTAACGCCAAGGAAAAATTAGGAGTGATGGATGCAACCCTGCCTGGTACCTCTTTGGAGCTGGAACTCTCTGAACAAGCCCCCATTGATTTGGACCAGAGTACAGAAGCCGTACCCTTTGCCTGAAGTGTGGGCCAAAACCCAGCTCGGCCAGCACCTCAAAAATATAGTCCCATTCCACTGTATCAAATGTCATTCCCACTTTAAGTGACAGCACTAGAGCCTGTTCTTCTAGGATGGTTTCTTGTCCTAGTATGCCATGTAAGTGCCAGATAGTTACTGTTGTTCTTCAATAGGACATACATTACGATTGATCCAGATGGATCAAAGTCAGGATCAGACACATAGCTAACACCTTGGCTAATATCTTCACCTCAGGGTTCAAGAGCAGTCCTTGGGTGGTTTCCCCTCTTTATGAATGACCAGGATGGTGGCATCTGGTCCTGTGGCAAAGAACCCTCCTTCTTACTTTCTATAAACATTTTCAAAAGGTAGGGGCCAGCTTGGAAGTCATCATTTTGTAGAATTTGATTGGTACTCCGTTGGGGGCCACTGCTTTGCCAGAGTGAAACTCCTGTATTAGTATCACTAGTTCCTCCTCAGTAATGTCTACATCTAGAAGATCTTGGCCCATTTCTAAGAGACAGATCATCCGGATATCAGACAGAAACTCCCGGGCATGGTCTGCTGAGGAGGGGAGTTGAGCATAGTAGGTGACAAAGAAGTCAGCCATAAACTGTCTCTCTCCCACCATCTCTCCCTCATGTGTCTTCACTTCCAGAACCTAGGGTCTAGATTGTTCCCTTTTATCCAGCCATACCAGATGTTTGCCTGTTTTATTTCCCACCATGTAGAAGCAACGTTGAGTGGCCCTGTGGATCTCTCTAGAGGCAACCATCATCAGATCCCTATGTTCTCTTTGTTTTAAGGCTGAGGTATGTCTTACTTCCGCGCTCTGTAGCGTCGTGAGGCACCACTGATGAGACTGAATCTCTCTTTCAATCTCCTTCAGTATAGCCCTTTTGTCTCTTACTCAAGATATGGGCTCCCCAGGCCCATGCAGAATCCCCTCAAACCTTGAGACTTGGTCGTGTTGGCAGAGACGATCATGTACCCCAGTCTGTAGCAAGAGTGCATTCAGAGCAACCAAGAACACCAATAGCAGCCAACTTAAAATAGAACGACCCCTGTGTAACCCCCCACTTCCAATCATGGAGGACTTTGAACTGCCCACACCCCCCAAAACTGCAGAGCGCCTATCGCTCCAACACAAAACTCAAACAGTAGGGAACAGTGGTCTCCACCATAAGCCCTATGCCCCCTTGTTCCCCCTATGCCTTACTGTATATTGATGACCTTCTATCTCAGCATACATCATCTCATTATGTGGTGTCAAGCAGTGTAAGTCCATTTAGTTCTCTGTTTATCTTAGTGTCCTGCTTCTGCATGGCTTTTGTGGTCTTGTCAGTAGCCTCCGGACTCAAACTGGGCCATTGAACCAATCTCCCTGGGACTTTTCCTGCGTGGCTTCCTGTGTGGTCCGTTGTTGCGCTGATTATTAGCCCCGTTTTTCCTACTCTCTCTCCAAACTTTAATCCGGGCCTGTCTGGTCATCTTGCTGTTGGCGGGAGTGATTCCAAGTCTGTGCCCCTTTTACTGGCCTCCAGCCCATGAGCGAGCTCCAAGCCCCCTCTGGGGATCAGAAGTGCCAGGTTTTGCCTCTGCTACCACTCTCAACCTGGCCAGGAATATCATTGAATATTTCAGTTATTGTCCTCTCAGAGGTTTTTTTCACTTTGTAAAAGCTGCGGTAGAGACGCTGGACCAGGAGTGTAAAGTTCGGAAAGAAGCTGATGTTCGCGTTCTCGTACTTGAGTGATGGGACATGGAGCACAGCCTGGAGGAATGTGTCTTGGTCTCTGTAGTTAAAAATGTGGGCAATGATGGTGCACGGCGCTGCACCCGCCTTGGACAGGGGGCCGGAACTCTGTGGGCATGATCAGTGGAAAAGTATTGGACAGACCCCGCAGCTGGAGTCCCTTGAGGATGAGGTCTTCCAAGAAGAGATCCGCCACTTTGTCTTCCTCTTTTCCCAGGAGTACCACTACTGAAATATTATTTCTCATTAAGAGGCCCTCAAAGTCTTCCTGTTTTGCACCCATTACCTCAGCATTGGCTCGTAGTTCATAAACATGTTTTCTCAGGTCAGCCAACCCCACCTTAAGAGCTGCAATCAAACACTTCCACCTCTTTCGACTTTGCACTCATGTTGGGGAGGTCTGCCCTGACCCAGTGTGACTTCTGTGGATGATGTCAGAGTCACCAGATCCTCGGGGTCTGTGCACGTTCCCAACAAGTCCATCACAAGACAGCTCCAATACTCTGATTAGAATGTCACAGAGTCTAAGAGAGTCCAAGTGGGGAAAAGGGGATTAGGTAGGGAACAGCTGGGAAGAAGACCTGTAGGAAGCAAAAGGTTAAAACACACAATATCAAGATTATACCATATTATCATTACTAGGCTATGACTCTAAGCATTGTCATATTGGAAACATGGATAACTTAAGCATGAACTTAAATAACTAGGCCTCAAGATGTCTGGATACCTGTGAGGGAATCAATAAAGATTAGTACCATTTTCTTATGAACCACTCAATGAAATGTTACACATGGATTAGAAACATCAGAACCTTCTAGCATTACACTTTCAAATTCAAGAATAGTCTTTGCATGAGGACCAGGAAATAATCTGAAAGGTTTCTATAACATTACATAAATTGTACTAGATTGATTTATTATGCACATACAATATAACATCTAGAATTCTAACACTTTAGTTTTCTTAAAATGCAGGAACATGAACTGCGCACATTGCAGATTTCCACAAAGGTTTATAAATGCCATGAAATGATTGTGCACAATGAATAACATGAGTTAGGCACGAGAAATGAATCGCGCGTCTTGCTGATTCGAAGGTCACCAAGTAAATGCCTTAAAGTGGTAACACACAATGAATATCATGAATTAAACGCAAGAGATGAATTACGCGTCTTGCCGATTCGAAGGCCACCAAGTGAATACCAAGAAATGGTAGCACACATTGAATATCATGAATTTAACACAAGAAATGAATCGCGCGTCTTGCCGATTCATAGGCCACCATGTGAATGCCGAGAAATGGTAGTGCACACTGAATATCATGAATTAAGCAGAGGAAATGAATCACGTGTCTTGCCGATTCGAATACCACCATGTGAATGCCATAATATGGTAGCGCACACTGAATATCATGAATTAAGCAGAGGAAATGAATCACGCGTCTTGCCGATTCGAATACCACCATGTGAATGCCATGAAACGGTAACGCACAGTGAATATCATAAATTAGACACAAGAAATGAATCGCGCTTCTTGCTGATTCGAAGGCCACCATGTGAATGCCAAGAAATGGTAGCTCGCACTGAATATCATGAACTAAACACAAGAAATGAATCATGCATCTTGCCGATTCGAAAGCCACCATGTGAATGCCAAGCAATGGTAGCGTACAATGAATAACATGAATTAAGCACAGGAAATGAATCGCGCGTCTTGCCGATTCGAATACCACCATATGAATGCCAAGAAATGGTAGCGTACAATGAATAACATGAATTAAACACAGGAAATGAATCGCGCGTCTTGCTGATTCGAATGCAACCTTGTAAATGCCATAAAATGGTTGCGCACAATGAATATCAAGATTTGTACTCGAGTAAAGAATTGCGCGTCTTGCTGATTCGAATGCAACCTTGTAAATGCCATAAAATGGTTGCGCACAATGAATATCAAGATTTGTGTACGAAGAAAGAATTACGCGTCAAGCCGATTCAAATGCCAGCATGTAAATGTCATTAAACATCAAGCGCACTTTCACACGCACAAGAGCAAAATAGAGTTATCATGCTAATTAGGCCCAAGAACACGAAATCCTTCGAGAACGGGATCAGGGGCCCAGCCCGACCTCCGTCTTACTCCCCTGATCTAGAATCACCCAGCAAAGTGAAAGGGCTAGGCCTGGAAGGTCAAAGTAGGCCTCCGGAACAGGATCTCAGGAAGTTGCTGCTACTCTGCACCGGGACCTCTGAATAGTGAGCACGTGGAGCTGGGCTGGCTCCCTTATATAGAGTCTTGGCCCAGCCCACAAACCACACCCAGGCATGCTGCAGGGAAAGCTTCTAGAAGGCCCTGGAATGGGGACCACACCCTGACACACTCTGAAAGCCTGCAGCAGTACCTTGCAAATGAACAGTATTTATATGCACCTTGAACATAAGTCTTCAGGATTAAACTCTGCAATGCAAAAGGTTAAACACCACCATATCAGCACAATGCATAAATTAAGTTGTCTTGAGAGTGCTGGATTTTTGCATTCTAGTCGCCCGTAGAGCGCGCACTGCCCTGATGTTGACATACGAGTCTATTTTTGCCTCTAGGGATCCCTGGGCCCCTTGGATTGCCGCCATGATGTCCTTAAGTGAGGGAGCCCCCTTCGCGGGGGCACGGTGGGATGCCCTTCAGGCATTCATGTCCCCTCGTTTGTTGCTGACCTGGTCGCATCTCTGGGGAGGGCAAACTTATACCATTTTTTGGTGCAAGGTCCGGACTCCCCTATCATCGTAAATGACCACTCACTTTTTTGTCACAATTGGGGTTGCTACTCACCACCGCCTGCCAAGATCCCTCCAGTGCAAGGAGTTTCTCTTGCAGCCTTTTGGGTTTCCCACTGCTAGTCATATGAGCGCTATAGGCCCCTGTCGATCTCAGACGCAGTAGCTCCCCTCACCAGGGCCAATATCCAGAAGGTCCTCGCCGGCTGGGAGAGAGGCAACTGTGGCTATGGAACAGGGGCCACAAATTGTCTGCCGCATGTTGCAGCTAACCACCCCTTAGTCCAATGTTCTATGGGCCCTGTGTTCAGTGACTTCTCAAATCCTCCAGTCTTTTGCAGGTTCTCACCCATGGGGCCTCAAGGGTAGCACCGCACTGTGCTTATCGCAAAACTTTGGTAGCAGGTCTGGGACCCACTGAGTTGTTATATGCTTCAATGTTGGCTCCTTTCACCTCAGTGTGGTGAGGCCCTTTCTCGCAACCCTTGGCTGTCTGGCAGGTCAGTACAGTCACTTGCTTCTTTATGCACTCAGTCTAGGCACTGCAACTGCTATAGCGCTCCAGGTATACCCGTCACCTTTACAGTCCTGTCTCCCCAATTGAGGCCACCTGCTGTCAGGCTGGTTTCGTCCAGCCTGAGGCTCTCTATTGACTCGATGGGATTTCCCCCGGCCCTGCTACATCCTGTGGCAGTGGGGGGAACAGATAGGGCCCGGATCTTGGGCTGGTTAATTAGAGTGCCCCACACCTCCTGCGCCAATTCAGCCTTCCTCTCACAGTATGAGGCCACAGCTCACCATGCCGCTGGAGGCCACCTGCAGCTCTGCACCAGCTACAGCTGCGTTGGGCTTTACCTGGCCGTGCTAAGCTCAGTAACAGCAAAGGGGCAGAGTCTGGAGAAGGGCGCCACACCTCCCACATCGATTCGACTCTCCTCTTGTGGCCCCGCTACAGGAGGCTCAAGCTCACCATGCTGCTGGGGGAAGCCCTCAGCTCCGCATCTACTTAGGCTACACCGGAGGCTCCTCGCTGGCACTGAAGTCAGTCGGTTCCAAGCCCTGCTTCACATATTAGGGCTGGAGGAGGGAAGGGCCACGGATAGTAGGTCAGATGGTGGGGGATTAGGTGGTACGGGAATCAGAGACGATTCAGCGAGCAGACATCTTGCTTGGCAGTTGACCACACCCCACGCACTAACTTGCTTTGAGCGTTCACTCCCTTCTTGGTGCTCCTACTCTTCACTCTCAATTTCTCCTTCACTCTCACTTTCTCCTTCCAGATCACATTGTGCAGCTACCAGACTTCACATCACTGACCAATCCCTAAAGACAACACAGAGAACTGACTCTGTATGATAGATAGCCCCTGAGCTGAAGACCGGGAGCAAGGTGAAGAAACTGTCCCTATTTACTGTCAGACCCAGAGGCGCTCATCCTTACCTAATCTCTGTCTGCATCCACAGACAATAGCCGCCAGGTTAAAGGGCAGAGGTTTTTCTTAAAATGCTCAGCATTTCAACTTGGATAAAATGTAAATGTTAATTATTACGTTCATGTGTAAGATTATGCATACAATAATTTATATTAGCTACCCCTTCATGAAATATTCCGATTTGGAGGAATCAACTTTCTTGTGATATTAGTCAATGAAGAGAATGTAGTGCATTTACTAAGATGTTTAGCTGCAGCCGGCAGGGTGTAACTCTTGGAAGGTGGATGTCATGGGTCTCATGGTATCATCCCCGTGCTCTGCATGTCACAGAAAAATCCTATCTTAGCCATACATCCAGGAGCAGTTTCCATGCTTCAGTGGAGGGCATAGTGACGCTCACCTGTCTCCGTTAGAGGCATTCAAACTCCGCTGCACACCTGGGCACCCCTTTCATGTCCCCCGGCATAATTACAGAGTGTTTCTTGAAAACATATCTCACCTGCACAGCGCCCTTGGCTGACTGCATAAACAAGACGTGCCGGGTAAAAAAAAAAAAAAGTTTCAGGGGCACGAGCTTCGGTTTATCATGTGCCAATCTGTAGGACAGCCAGAGAAAGTTAATTTTACACGAGATGGCCCACGGAGGTTTAACGGGCACAACACGTTGATCCGGGTTTACCCCAGCTGTGGGTTCAGGTGCAACTTGGCCTGCACAATCAGCGGGAGCTGGAATGTCTCCAGTAGGAATGGTGTGTTTTTCCTTTAAATTCATTGCCTGGAGGACTGGTTTTCAGAGAACAATCTGATAAAAAATTTAGTAAGAGTTCCTTTAAAATGCGAAGTTTGTCCAAACCTGTGTATGATTTAAAAACCTTATAATAATCATTTTATAATGTATATTCCCGATTAGACAAGAGAGAACGTTGTAATTACGCTATTTGTTATGACGCCTTGTAAGTGTTATAACTGGCCAGTAGGGGCGCCCTTTTACTTCTGTTTACCAAAGTAATACAGCAATGTTCCACAATTAAGTACGGCCCGTCCCGTGTGGAAAATATCGATAATAATAATTTAAACGAACAAACACGTAGGTACAAATAGCGTTCGTTGGGTCAACAGACAGCAAAACGGATCATAATGTTACACATTCCTAAACCAAGGTGTCTATGATTTTAATGGCTTTTTAATACAATATGTCTAGGCACCATCCCAGAAAAAATAGCTGTGTTTTATTTTAAATTACACCGATGAAATTTGGTATATGCCCAAATTTCAAGTTACATGAAATCGATTAATTTTTACAGAATTCCACATTACGCGATGTTTCGTGAACTTTTTTGCCCACGGTCTGCAATCACTCTAGTGCTGGCATATTTTGTGACTTTTTAATGCTAAGTATTTCTCTGCATGGAACATTTTGGGCGAAATGCAAGCAAACCACATTTTGTGCTAAAAATGTAATTTTGCATAAAGGTGTAAAAGGTCACAAAATAATGCGGAAAAAATAACGTCGTTCGCACAGCCATTTAAAAAATGCCTTAAAGAGAGATGTGTATCTGAATAATGTCTACGCTGCTCCAATTTAGAAGAGTTGAAGACGCATCTCTGTAAAGAACAGGACATGACAAAGCAGGAAACGTCCACAACCCATCCACATCCATCCCTCCTTGACTTTATGCTTGGCTTTGACCAGGTACAGCGCCCCCTGCCCAAGGCTAGGTTGGCGGTATAGAAATACCAGACACACATGTCCATTCATATATACATACAATGCTTTTCAAGGGCACACAAAATGGAACATATTGTGATGCCAAAAAATAGCATGTGCTGAAACTACAAACGACTTTTTTCCTGTGAGATATGGGCATGTGGATTGTAGAAACCAGTCTTAAAGTGGAATGTAATTCATTTACTACTTATACGTGAATCTGAGTTAAAAAATCTAGAAGTGCCTTTTTGAACGGTCTCAGTAAGGATGACGCCCTTCAATGACTCTTGAACACAAACATGTTCATACCCTCTTAGAGCTCTACTAGTAAATGTTGGACTTATCTGTGTTTAGTAGCAGTGACCTTGAGCTGTTAAAAGATGCCATGGTTCAAAGGTATCCTAAAACTGGCCACTTTTCATGTGGATTACATAGAATAAGGCTTTCATTATGAGTGACCCGAGTAGGTGCTTAATTTGTAAAAAAAAAAAAAAAATGCCAGGGCCCAAAGTTTTGCTCAGAAGCTCAGGGCTAGGACTGTTTCTGTATCGACGTGCCAAATACCAGGGATACTGATTCCACCTTATGCCAATTTAATTTATGATCAGATACCCTCTTCCCTTTTATCTCACTCTTGCAGGATACTTTTCATTCCTGCTTTCTCTCTTTATCATGTTTTTTACATCTTTGTCTTCCTCTTGCTTTCCTCCTTGCCTGTGTTTCTCTCTTGCTTTGGACCAAAAGCTAATGAGTTAAAATTGCCGATCCTTAAAATTGCTGATACAAAAAATGTGCTGATCCGTAAAATTGAGTGTTGGTGGCCACAACTTGCAATTGACTCAAATTACGCACTGCCCAGAAGTAAGTAGCAGAAATACTGTGTCCGTTATTGGTAATCCTGGATCCCGCTATAATAGTTGAATCACAAATTGACCTACTGTATGAACATAAAGAAGGACTTGCTAAAATATATGACACCACACTACTTTCCACATGTAAGCCCATGTAAGCCATTTTCCGGGCATATATTGCACCTGCTTTTAGCAAGTGTATACGTGCCCGGATCTCAATGCAGTATAACTCCACCCAGGAATACTGGGTAACACTACAGCACTTGTAATCCTGTGTTTTTGTGGATGCTCCTAATAGGGGGAATTCTTTACAGGGAAAATATATCTCATTTACTGATAGAAACCCACCCTATCTGAGGTTGCATTCATTGTCAATAATACAAGGGCTGGTCTGAAGAAAGCAGCAACCACTGCATTGGCCTTCAACGACTGAACTGGCATGATGAGGGCTCATCAAATATATAAATGCATAAACAGGCAAACACTGGAGATAGAGTGAGGTGGTTTGTTATAAATAGAGACAAGAATTACGAAGAAATGTGCAAAAAGTGATAAGAGATCCTATGAGTTCTGTCAATGCAGCAAGAGCAAATTGTGGGGCAAAGTGCACTTCCTTAACAATGTGCATAGAAACAGAAGCAATTTCAAAGCCTTTCTGATCATTCACAGCATTTAGGAACATCTATGTTGATGGATGGAGCTTGGTACCACAGAACAGTTCAGCTTCATGCTGACTCTTATGCAGGCCCTGTCCATCAGCGGATGTACATGTGGTGTAATTGGGGTCTGCAGTGACAAGACATGTTGACAAACATCTGAGATGCTCTAGCACTCAAGAAATCGCCCGAAATGTACCCAACCAAGATGTAAAAATGGCATACAAGTTCCCCACACTCTATGTTTCAATTTCGATCAGGAGCTCACTGCGTGGCCAACACAAGACCTACGCCCCTGAGAGGGGCGTTCATGTACAAACCTCCTGGTGAAAGAGTAAAAAGAAGGCCCTGTCATCTGGAGTTCAGACCTACTCTGGAATCACATTGAAAAAGATGCAGGAGGAGACAAAGTGATGAGCCAGAGCAGCAGTTTACCCCAGCAACAGTGGGGGGTGGGGGAGGGTATTCAACAGCAACACGCTGTGGTGTGGTGGCTGGAGTCTTGGAGCCTGGTTGAGGCAAGAGGAATGATCCTGAGGCTGGAATGCTGTCCTTGGCGACCCAGCAACCACAGAACCAAACTGAATGAACAAGGGATCCAGAATAAAAGATCAGGATCAATACAAAGACACCATCAGGCACTCAGGTATATATATACATATATATATATATATATATATATATATATACACACACACACACACACACACACAATACCCTTTCAGACTTAGAGTGATGCATAAATTATGCAAAAAAACAAGAAAAAACTCTGGGTAGGTCCCAAGTTTAGGTGGAGAGTAGCTCTAGTATAGAGCACCCCACAACACCAGCAGCACTCTAAATTTGCTCACCTCAAATGTCTGCTTTTCTAACAAAAGTTTTAAGCATAGGATTAACACAGAGCCATCCACGCTGAGCTTGAAACGGACTAAGGGCCTAATTACGAGTTTGGTGGTCCGTGGACTGCCATGGCTGCCATGGCAGCCGTGGCAGTAGACTATGGCAGTAGACCATTGTATTACGATGCATTCGGTTCCATAGACCAAATACTGCAGTGGCCTTGCTGGCACTGCCAAGCGGCGCTGATCGCTGTGCCCACAAGACAAGCCAGTGAGGCTGTCGGAGCCACTCTTTCCCCAGACAGATTATGATGTTGCCTTCCGCCGATGTGACTGTGGTGGTCCAACCACCACATCCTAGCTGGTGGAAACAGAGGCATAAAAGGCAAGAACTCACCTGTAGGCAGTGTCACACATCCTGTGCTGCCATGGAGCCGACCCTTCACGTACTGTTGCACCTGACATATGGAGCTCAAAATCAACGCCATCTCAGCTGACGGTAAGACAAAACACTTACAGGTGTCTCCAAACCTAACAGCAAATTGATGCACCACCATCGTCCTCGTATGAGGACTGTGCTCCTTAAACCTAGCATCATTTTGTGGATCCCTGGTCGGAGTCGAACACAATGTATGTCCCAATCACAGCAACATGACGACCCCTTTGGGCAGGTCACTGACACTACACCACCATCCTCCACAAAACCACACGTCTGCACATCCTAGTTTCAGGGACAGTGAAGTGAAAATTACATTGTATCACACAAGAGCAAAACCACATCAATATTACATCCTACTATTTGAACTGACACCCTCACATTGCACACGTCATGGATTGTTGACATATTGAAGACACATGTATGGATGTGTCAATTAACCCAAACACTCCTTCCATGCAAAATCCCTGTAATTGACCCACAAATATCACCCACATTATATATAAAAAAGCATTATAAGAGAATAGAAGGTAAATGGGATGCACAATATTGTGGGAGAAAATTATCCAAAGCAAATACAACAGCAACAGCCAGGGTCACACATTTAGATTAGCTTGACGTTACACACATGAAAATGGACTCATGGTCAGTCAAATGTACAGGAAGGTAACACAAATGTACACCCTCGATGTGTGGACAAAGAAAACCCTAGCTTGCACAGATGATACAAATGTACAATCTACATCAGGTGGACATATCTAACACAATACATGTTGACAATGGTCAAGCCAAGATGAAATACTTACCATACCAAACAAAACATAATGCAATGACATTCCAATTGGATTACCACCCACGTATCCATCCAGTGAACATCCACCCTAGTCCTAGTTGACAATAGCACTGCCGCCAAAGTCACATCTTGCCAACCACAGCAAATTGGACAGCAATCAGGGAGAATCGTACACAACTGTAGGCATACATCAAAAATTACTCCAGAACAGCAAAAAGGTAGAAAGGTAATGGCAGGACTAATGTGTACCCCAAAAAACCTTTGATTTATTAACTCCAGAGTAATGAGAATGAAAGGCCATTATCCTGTCCATGAGAAAGTATATGGACAATGCTGTGCACCAGCTTGACTCTGATCACTGCCAAAGAACCTCCACAGGAAGGGGCATCAAGTGGGCATGCAGTCACCTCAGGGATCATGCTTGGTTGGGGTCAGATTTGGGATAGATGGGTCTAACTTTGGAATGGGTGGACTTATCTTTGGGAGGGGTGAACTTAACTTTGGGGATGGGCTTAACGTTTGGAGGGGCGGGGTTCTTCTGGGTGGGAAGGGTATGGCTGGTTTTGGAGGGGGAAGTGAGGCAGGGGAGGACTTGGATGTGGAAGGGATGGGTTGTGATGTGTGTGGGGTCCTTTTGGTGTTGGGAGATGGGGTGGGAATCACACAGGTAAAGGCAGGGTCCAAATGGAACATTTCTGGGGGAAAACAGGTAGGGACTTCAAAAGGCATTAGGGGTTGGGAGGCTGAGGAGGTGGTTGTGTCGGGTGTGGGTGTTGATGCTGCTGGTGTGTACATGTCGGATGCATGCTTGGGTTTGGCTAGTGTCTGTTGTGTGTGTGAGTGTGGACATATGTGTTTCTTGAGGGGCTGTGAAGTGAAGGTGCTGGGTAATGTGGGTTTGGTAGCTGTGATTGTGGGTGTTAGGGTGGTGTCTGGGGGTATGGTGTGTGTCATGGCTGTGGGTGTTGGGGTGGTGTCTGTGCGTATGGTGTCTGTGGTGTGTGGGTCTGTGGGTGTTGGGGTAGTGTCTGAGGGTATGGTGTCTATGGTGTGTGGGTCTTTGGGTTTTGGGGTTGTGTCTAGGGGTATGGTGGGTGTGTGGCGGCTGTGTTTGTGGGTGTTGGGGTGGTGTCTCGGGGTATAATGGATGTGGTGTGTGGGACTGTAGGTGTTGGGGTGGTGTCTGTAGGTATGGTGGGTGTGGTGTGTGGGTCAGTGGGGGTGATGTCTGCGGGAATAGTGGGTGTTGTGGTGTGTGTGAGTGACTGTTGAGTGCTTGCATGCAGGTGTGTCTTGTGGTGCTTGTGTTTATGTGTGCTGCTTGTGTGTGTTGAGGTGTGTGTGTGAGGATGTGTCTGTGTGCTTGGGACAGGTAGGGAACTATGGAATTTGGATTGGGAGAAGCAAGGTGGTAGAGAGGAGGATTGTAGGGGGAGGCTACCATCAGTGAGGAGGCCAGAGCCACAAAAGATCTCTGTAGGCCAGACATGACACTATGAATGCCTTTTAGGTATGCAACCATCTGCTGGAGCTGGCAGCCCTGCACCTGGATGGCATTCAGAATGGCAGTCTGACCGACAGAGATACTCCTCAGGAGGTTAGTAGCCTCCTCACTCAGGGCAGCAGGGGGTGAGGTACCTGGGCCGAAGGAGATGCCCACCCTCTTGGGTGAGCGGGCACAGCCAACTGGGTGAGGAGCAACAGGGAGGGTCGAGATGGAACTGGGAGTGTCAGACCAGGATAGAACAGGAGCAAGTCCTGATGGGTCTGCCACCACTAGGGAGTGGCCACTGGAGGAAGAATCTGATGATGATTTGGATCTTGTGTCTTCCGTGGCACTCCCCTCACCCTTCGGCTCACTGGGTCACTTCTTGTTGGATGTCTCACGACTGGAGGTACTGTGGCCAGCTGCTTCCCCTCTTGGTTCGGCCCTGTCCCCTCCTCTAGCCTGTGCTGATGCTGAAATTACAAAGACAAATAGGGTCACTACATGTGCCTGATCACACTTGAACAGCTGTGATTATCATAACATACAGTAGCCCCCAGCCACAAGCTCCAGCAAAGTGGCTCCAACATTTTAACACCATATACATGCATGCTACATGAACTGTGAACAGTTGCCCACAGAACATTCAGAATCACAGACAACTCCAATTGCATGGGTGAAGTTGTGCAATCACAATACCAATGGAGCAAGTAGGAGACCTTGAATGGTTTGCCTTATGTAGGATCCCTTAGTAACCTGTTTTCACAAAACAGTATGGCAATGCCAAGTTCAATCTCACAGATTTCACACAAGGTCCCGCATCCACCTAATTTTCATATACCCAATGCCACATCATGATGAAATGATGGCCAAATAATCCTGCCATGTTGCTCAAAAAAGTACAGTAGCCGGAATAAGGTAACATGGCAACAGCCATGTCACATTTTAAAAATCCCCAATGGTCTATATGTAAATTGTCTAAAAAGACTCATGGAGATTGTACTAATGTTGCTCAAATAGATTACACATCTTGCACAGAAATGTACACTGAAGACACATTGGGCAAAATGTCTAGGAGATTTGTCTACAACTATCCACACCACAATAAATCATCTATTCCCAGGGAAATCACCATTGTTGCTTGGTACTCCTTATAATATCCTACTCAGATTGCATAAGTAAAAGCCAATAGTCCTTTGAATGTTGTAGAGGCACAGGCATGCTCTTAACATGTTACTCAGTGGGAAGGCTCATCACTGTCCCATTTTGTCATGCAAATTCAGATTCACTTGGATGAATGGTTGTACACAACCACATTTGATTCCCGCATTACTGCAAGTCACTCCCTGATGCATGTCAGCAGTTAGGCAATGAACCTTCACCATTTATAATGTAATACGCACTTTGCCAAATGATTCTAAATCAAGGCATGGAGAGTAAAAACTGTAGTCCTACCTGTGATGTCCTTCATTGCTTCTACAATTGTACATGCTAAATTACATAGAATGATGGGTGAGAGTATGTGTGAGCCACCAATCAATGGTGACACACTCATGTCTGTGGGCCCACATGAACTGTAGCTCCATCACATATGTCCAATTCAAAACACATGTTTGCATGCATACATATGTGAGGGAATCGGGCATCATCCCATGAAGACAGGTAGGCCATGATTGAAACAGCAGTGAAAACGATATGTCAAAAGTGAAAGGTACACATGCTAACATGTAGGCACAAGGAATTATGGCAACAGTGATGTCACCAAAATCATGTCACTGGACATTCACTATTTACCAAAGGAAAGTATTGATCTGTGACTGCACCCAAAGGGCAATGTATGGATGTATGGTCTGTCACATGTATGATGGCCACCTTCAAATGACAGACAGCAGTGAGGCACCAGCAATCATGACACACTGAAGACGAGTGGCTTATGGGGGACAGATGCCAATATACTCACTTGAGCAGACACATGGCTGAGTACTGCGATCTATTACTTTATGTTGTTTAGGCTGACACACTGAAGACAAGTGGACTGTTCGGTACAAATGACACCCACAACAACAAACTACATGACCTAATTGATCACTGTACTCAGGCATGTGTTGGCCCTGGGGAGTTAATTCGTCATGCACTGTACTCTGTTGTGTCCTAGGTCACTGGGCCAATAGGCAAGGCACGTCAGCATGCACCAACTACACAAACAATTACTAATCTTGTGTGTCACACATGGCCAATCTACAATCTTCAGGGGGACATGGCAGACTCTAACACATCAACTCGGCAATGTAACAGGCAGGAATATGCACATGAATTGCTCCTTTGTAGCTGCTGTGCTACTCTCAACTGCATGAAGCTCGAGTTAGGTCACTGCCAGAATGCAGGCCATTAGGGGGGTCAGGCTCTGACATGCGCCCCACCCACGTTGGGAGGACAGCCCCAGCTGGACCTCTGCGATCTTCTGGGCCCAGTGTCTCTGGTCCTCCCACTTCTTCCGACTGTGGGCGCTCCGCTGTCTATGAACCCCCACGGTCCGCATCTTCCAGGCGATGGCTCTCCAAGGGCCAGATGTACAAAGCCATTTTGCAATTTTAAATGGTCCGAATCACTATTTTGTAGGAATCGCTATTAGGAAATCAGTATCTTGATACATAGCATTTTGCATTTTTTAAATAGCGATTTCTATGAAGTCTCTACTTAGAAAATGCAAAATTGCATCTATGTACATCTGGCCCCAAATCCCTTTCTTCTGATGGGTGTTGACCTGTATGGATGTAATAGACAAATCAAAAGATTACAAATCTCTTTTTGTGGCCAAATGGTTGTGTAACATACATTTCAGAAACACCAAGCGCAAAAATGTTGCACTTGTCAACACACCACAAGTGAAAACACACATGCTGATAAGGACAGGGTCATGACTTCACACTTCTGCAGTCATATGCAGACTAACCCACTACCCTGCTCATGGCCTACACTGAGTAAGCAAGCCTACTGGTAGCCCAGGCTCCAGCAACATGTACTGTGATGTGAGCCACAATGAAACACAACACACCATTGTGGCCTTCTGAAGGGTAAGGTCCTTGGGCCTGACTGGACCGACACATGTACATCCAGCCACATTGACTCAATACATACAGTCCCTATAGGCGACTACCATAGTACATGCTTCACCCTAAGACTTAGGTGACAATGAAAGGGCTGCCATGGGTGGCATGGAAAGTCTCTTCCCTGTGCATTTGTGGACATGTCACCTACCCAATGTAAACTCATACCACTTCAGGGTTGGTTTGTGTGGTATGGGCTTGTAGCACAGAACACACCTTTTACCATATGTGGCAATCCTACAGAGATGGCATCCAACATTCTAAGGTATGTTAGATCTGATTGTTTGCATGTAACCAAGCTAATGAGTCACATGTCATGCCCTCCCCGGAATCAACCAACTATCTGCATTGTTGGTTTGTCACTTGTGCAACTCGCCTGTACTGGATGAATATAACCTATGCAAAGGTGACAACAGAGCTGTGGGAGTTAGGGACCTGTCATAAGTCAATGACACACATTGATAATGAGGCAAAATGCACATATGTACTAGGTCAGGGAGTTACCTCTGTACCCATTCCTACTGTAGTCAATGGACAGAGGCCTTCAGGTCAAGTCTAGCCACTAGAGACTCATTTTGGCCACAGGCCAGGATCTGCAGGTCTACAGGGAGTGGTCCTAGTACTGCATTTGCATAGCCACCGTAACTCTACCCCAGCCTGGCCTATGTCCCATACTGGGAGATACATTTGACAGGCCTTTGTCTCTACAGGCTGAACATACAGAACCTATGTGACACTCACATTTCCATCACTTCCATGCATGACAATACATCATGTGCTCATCCTCTATGTGGGTTGTGGCTTCTATGGCACTGTAAAGGTACAGTGAGTTCTATATGGTTTTCATACAACAGTTTGGCAAGGCCAGATGTGGGCTGAGTGATCTGTGGCACTATACACATTGCTAACAAGGTCCTCAAATGACTCGAACAGTATACATACACAGCTCATGCTGTGATGCACATATATAATTTGACATATACAACCATCATACCCAAAGGTATGTCACTGTATAGCTGTAAAGACTCCTTGCCTAGATATATTACTGGAACACAAGAAGGATCTAGGCGTTATCAAACTTCACACAACACAATGTTAATGTGAAAGTCTAACTGGCACGCAGAGGCACATTGTATTCTACGAGGAAGAAAAGGATGGTGTTGAACAGAGTCAAATATGCCTATGAGATTTTTACCTGCTCCTCTAGTGAGTCATAGAGCTGACCATGCAGGGGAAGGACCGCCTCAACATGCCTCTCCAGCTCCTCTGGATAGAAGGCATGGGTCCTATCACGTGCTTGGCCTGGCATCATTGCTCTCAGAGGCGGCACACAGCAGCTGAAGTGATAGAGGTGTTGATGGCAGCAGTGTCAGGAGTCAAGTTAGTGAATTAGCAAAATGTGGCGTTCATGTATGCCACATAATCATCATCACCGCTGACGGACACATCCATTGGCCCACAACTTTCACAGAAAATAACGTTAGCCTATGGCTGTGTGTGCCACGGTTTAAAACGCCCACCACTCGGTCAACTCCCACTAGCGGCTGCGGGCGGTTCCTAATGTCCAGTGAAGTAGGTCAGGCATCCGCCATTTTGGTGGTGGAAATACAGTATTGGGCCCTGATAAATGCTTCACAACACCAATATATGTGACTGATCATCACAGACCTTCTAAAGCAGCCTTGTTGTGTAGGTACTTCTACAGAACCACCAGTGTAGTGTTTTGCTGGACACAGATGGCATATTATGGCGGTGCTCTGTCCACCGCCGCTGTCAGTAAATTTGGCAGGTGGAACAGACTGTTAAATTTTGAGGGGCACTTGAGAAGCAGATAGCTGGGTGTTGGCCACATCCATGCTGTGGATGGATGTGTAGGCAACCATAGGGGTCACATTTGACCCTTGTGTAGTTGACAGCTGTTATTTGTAATTAGAGTAATGTATTTCCAGTCAGAAATGCTTTCTCACATGATTTTTTAGCTATAGATCATATATGCTGGTATGGATGCAGTGACTAATGTTCCAACTCATGTCATTTCACAAATAGGCATCCTGGGAAAGGGAGGGGACGACAACTTCCAGTGTACAGTCCATTGCCATACCTTCAAACCATGGAAGAACGTCACATCATCAGACAGTACCATCTGAATAGGCAAACAATTGTGGATTTGTGTAGTTAGTTGGAGCCAGATCTGACGCCTGAAAACAACAATCCAAAAGCTTACCACCCATTGTTCTACTCATCGCAGCATTACAATTCCTTGTCACAGGGTCCTTCCAATATACAGTGGCCATATCTAGCGGTATGTCCCAACCTATGTTCAGTGGTGTGTTAAGAGACATCCTATCAGCAATGATGAAACACATTGACAGCTATATCAGGTTCCCCAGGATTTAGCCAATGTGAAGGCTGACTTCTATGGTTTTGCTCACCTCCCACATGTGCTGAGAGCCAATGATGGCACACATGTTGCCTTGGTGCCACCGCAGGCAAGTGAACAAGTCTATCACAACAGAAGGCGCTTCCATTCTATCAACATACATCTCAAACATCTGTGCCCAGCTCCCACGTTCAGCCCATGATTTCTTCATAATGTGGAACAGCACTATACCCTAGCTGATGTCACAACTGCAACCAGAGAGGGCCTGTCTGGTTGGTAAGTCACATCTGTCCTCATTTTGTGTGTGCAGTGTCAGATGCTACAATCATGAAGTGAGTGACTCATTGTGGTACTTATGTCTCATTCCTAAACAGAGGACTCAGCATATCCAAACCGCCCTTGGTTATTGACGTCGCTGAGGAATCCAACTACTCCAGGGGAAGACTGCTTCAGTGAGGCCCATGGAAAAATACGGCGGGCAGTGGAGCGGGCATTTGGGCTCCTGAAGGCCAGAGTTTGCTGTCTGGACAGGACTGGGGGAGCCCTCCTCTACTTACCAGGGAAAGCGTGTCAGATCACTGTGGCATGCTGCATTTTTTCATAACATCGCCCTGCAGAGGAATATCCCTTACATCCCAGAGGAGGGGGAGCCTGTGCTGCTACTGGGTGAGAATACTGAAATGCCAAATGAAGATGATAGTGATAAAAAGGAAGGCGCTGGCTTGCGACAAGATTTCATTGACAGCTTTTTCTCATGAGTGTAAGTATGTCATGAGATGTCATGACTGTGACTGTACAATGAACTGTAGCTGTGAGAATGTATGGAGTTTATTACTGGACATAGTTACGGTGTTGATGCTCAGGCAAAATCTGCCAAAGGCTGTTTGATGATGCAGCTATTCACACATCCGCATCTTGATGGTGTTGTGTTGTTTGTGTCAGAGTTTTTATAATGTACTTTGTTCTCCAGATGATTGCTGTGTGACTTGTGTCATATGTATGGTTTCATAACCATACTCCTTGTTTTTTTCTTTTTTCATGTACCTTCACCATAAGAACTTCATGTGGGCATTTCAGAGTGACATTGACAGGTATATGATGCTGTTCTGACATACGAAGTGGGCATGGGTTGTTCCTGGGAATGTAGGTTACAGACTTTGGGTGTACAAGACTTGTGCCAAGACAGCTTAGACTGAGATGGGATGGAAGTTAGGAAGACTTCATTGGACTTGTTCCTTATCGTGTAGTGGCCCTTATGCATCATGTGTGTTGTCTTATGGTCTGAAAATTTGTAGTCTTAGGCCAAGTTCATGTTAGTTTCCATTCACATTGGCTAAACACTCTTTTTGTATGAAATGTATGTAGCTGTTGATGTGTTTCATCATTGTAGGCCACAGTGCCTGAGACACATCACTGACACTTGTTTGTGTCATACCACCAGATGCCGAAGCACCAGATTGTAATGACCCTGTGATCAGAAACTGTTGTACTGGCATGTGTCTTGAGTCTTGCATTATATGATGCTGGATTACTTTTGTGTGGTAGGCGAAATGGCTCCAGCTTATAATATCAACCACTTTAATGTTTCTTATTCTACAGAACAATATCTGATAAATCCATTCCTTCCAGGGTCTGGAGGTCTGTACCTGTAAATTTGATCATTTACCCAGCATGATTCAATCAAGAATGATTTGATATGTTTCAGACATATTGACAGCCTATGTGCTGAATAATGTAATAACATTTCTTATTTTGACAAGCCACATAAATGTAGGTGTTTCTGTGGAATGGTTGTAATCCTGAGCTGGACACTGTGTACATGCAACATATCCCTGCTTGCACAAGTGCATTGGATCTTAATCGTTTGGTTCACATGGTCTGACATATCTACACAGCTAAATGTGAAATTCAAGACATCAGACAATGAGTTTGTGATGAGTGAATTTATTGCAATGCCACTACAACAAAAAATTATGACAGAAAGAAACAAAAATGTAAAGTGAAGGGGTCAGCCATGGTGAATGAAACCATTGGAGTAGATGCCACACCATTGGAAGTCCAAAGTCCAGAGTACTCCTCCCTTTGGAAATGGAATGTGGTTCAGGATCAGTCCACAGAGTGTATCTGTGACACACAAAGGAGGGCATTAAGGAAGAAGTTTATTGCATGCATTGGTGGGAGTCTTGCCATTCGCACCTCCTGGATTCTTGCATGGATGTCCCCGCTTGAGAGATGGGCTATCAGCTGTTACAAAGCCAGGGGTGTCTGTGGGTGGTTGTACCTCTGGCAGGGCCTCCCTTCCTGTGGCTATCGCAGATGTACTTGTGCCTGATGTAGTTGCCCAAAAGGAAGGCGAAGATTGGGTTGGAAAAGCCCTGCTCAGGGTTGTATGGATGCCACTCAGCAGCCCTGTTAGGGAGGCCATGTTGGAATTGTGGACCTCCATTTGTTCGCACATGTCCCTATGCATGTGCCTCTGCAGCTGCTTTATTTCCCGGAGTTCAGTCAGTACCTGGACCATCATGCCTTGGCATAGAACCCCCCCAAGGCTTGGCAGATGGTCTCCTGGTTGTGGGTGGGCCAATGGCCTCACTCTGCTTGCCCACAGCATCCCTTCCACAGACTCTACCCGCACAAGTCTGTGCCGTTGGCACAGGGTGCCATCTCCCACTAGGTCCTGGAAGTTCAGTGTCAGGAGTGTTGAGCTAGACCTCAGGATCCAGGACTGGGGGGCAAAAGATAGTGGAAACTGCGCTAGGTACACAGGTTGTGGGGCCCGTGTTACCTGTGATGTTGATGCAACAGGGCAGGGAGGTGTAGTTGTGGGCAGAGTCAGACTCACTGTTGCCTTCTGACCAGGTTGCCCAGATGTGCCAGGACTATCCTCCATGTCCAGGAGTCTTGTCATCACTGAGCGCTTTATCCAGGTGTGGAGTAGTAGTCTGGTCGGTGGAAGAGGTCTGCCCACGGGATATGACAGCTTGGCCGGTTGAGTTAGAGAGTATATCGTTATTGGTTGAAGTGTGCCATCTACCTACAAAGGGGTTGAGTCACAGTAAGTGGAGACATTGGACATTCATAAGTTGTAGGTTAGCCCATTGTGCCATGTTACCATGGTATTGGAGTACATGACGAGTGAAGCTTGTCTAGACTATTGAACTGAAGCAGCTCAGTAGATGTGCTGATCATTTGCAGTGTGGATGAGGGCATGCTAATGACATTACCAACAGTGAAGCCAACACAGTAGAGATGCAACATGAGCATTTGACAATTTGAAGGCATAGTTGAGTGTGATACAGCCAAACACACCTGCACATCATGTGTGCAGTCGTGTGTCAATGTGTTTGCTGCTGCTATAAATCTGCTGATGCAGCTTAATGCCTTAGGAATACTTGGTGTACAAACTTGGTAAGGTGTAATTCCTTTCCTCACTAGTTTCATTTTGGGATACCAGGTCAAGATGGAGCTAGGTAGATAGACACTTCTCTGAGTTTAGCATGATCTGTATATTGCTCACTCCCAGGTGAGTAAACGTCATTTGAGAGTTCACTAACAGATGTATTTGGGCAAGTGAACATTGGGCTGGTGGTTAGAGTTACCAAAACAGAGCCTATTGGGCTTTGCAGTCAGGTCCCTCCCTCTGCTTCCCAACACTTGAGAAATGGCATACTCCCAGGTGAGTAAACTTCATTTGAGAGTTCTCTAACAGATGTATTTAGGCAAGTGAACATTGGGCTGGTGGTTGGACTTACTAAAACAGGGCCTATTGGGCTTTGTAGTCAGGTCACTCCCTCTACTTTACTCACTAGACAAATGGCAACCTACCTTGTGAGTAAACTTCATTTGAGGGTACACGCACAGAGGTATCTTTGGATAAGTGAACACTGGGCTGGTGTTTGGAGTTAGAGGATCAGGGTCTATTTGGCTTTGCAGTCAGGTCACTCCCACTACTTCCCAACACTTGACAAATTGCATACTACCAGGTGAGCAAACATCATTTGAGGGTACACACACAGGTGTATTTGGGAAAGGGAAAACTGGGCTGGTGTTTAGAGTTAGAGAAACAGGTCCTCCTGGGAATTGTAGTCAGGTCAGGTCACTCCCTCTGCTTCCCAACACTTGACAAATGGTATACTACCGGGTGAGTAATCTTCATTTTGGAAGTTAACTAACAGATGCGGTTTGGGCAAGTGAACACTGGGCTGGTGGTTGGAGTTACAGAAACAGGGCCTTTTGGGCTTTGCAGTCAGGCCACACCCTCTGCTTCCTAACACTTGACAAATGGTATACTACTGGGTGAGTAATCTTCATTTTGGAAGTTAACTAACAGATGCGTTTGGGCAAGTGAACTCTGGGCTGGTGGTTGGACTTACAGAAACCGGGCCTTTTGGGCTTTGCAGTCAGGTCACTCCCTCTACTGCACACACTAGACAAATGGCATACTACCAGGTTTCTTTGGGAAAGTGAACACTGGGCTGGTGTTAGGAGTTACAGACACAGAGCCTCCTTGCAGTTGTAGTCAGGTCACTCCCTCTACTTCACACAGTAGGCAAATGGCATACTCCCAGGTGAGTAAACTTCATTTGAGAGAACAAACACAGGTGTCTTTGGTAAAGTGGGCACTGGGCTGGCGTTAGGAGTTACAGAAGCAGTGCCTCCTGAAAGTTGTAGTCAGGTCACTCCCTCTACTTCCTAACACTTGACAAATGCCAGACTGCATTTAGGATGGAGCATACAGTTACATGTTGAGACATTCCATGAGTCCTGGGATGAAATTTTGTTATTGAAACACTTACAGGCACCATTCCAACGTATGGCATGTGATGTACCTTGGTAGCGGTGATGATAGGGCCAACAATACACACTGACAGTTTTACATCTCTGCTAGTCTGGGTATTGAATGTTGTTAGAGTCAATGAAAAGACGTGGCAAAAGCTCCGCTGTGAACATGCATGACATTGCAGCTTTGCAACAGTTTTTGTGTTGTAACTTACCAGCTTCCATTCCCCCGGCTTCTCCTGTCAAGCCCTCAGGACGCAGGATGGTCAAGACCTTCTCCTCCCAGGGAAAGGGTTGTAATAGGGCACTGGGAGGGCCACCACCAGTCTTGTTGGCCTCCATCTGTTGCCTGGGGCCAGGGAACCCACCTTGCCCCTCAGGTCATTCCACTTCTTCTTAATGTCTTTCTTTGTGTGCAGGCTGGTGCCTCACCATTCACTCTGTCAATGATCCCTTGCCACAGTTCCATTTTCGTACTGAGAGACGTCTGCTGGACCTGGGTTCCAAACAATTGTGGCTCTACTCTTATGATTTCATCCAACATGTCTCTCAACTCATCCTCTGAAAAACATGGGTTTTTGGTATGTGACATGACTGAAAATAAAGTGGGTGCCAGTGACAAAGTAAACAAGACAAGTGATATTTGGGACAAAATATGAAAAAAATAGTAGGTGTGTTTAGGGTGAAAAATGGGATGGTCAAAAAGGGCTGCCATATGTGACTAGAAATTACAAAAAGTAGTGTGAATGTCTGTCTTGCTGTGCTGCAATGGAGATGCAAAGGATCATGGTCTGTGAAAGGGTGTGTTTTACAGTGTGATTTTCAGGTGAGTCCACAGGACCTATAATTGCCAGCTATGTTGTTTTTTAATGAATCCAATGTGCGCTTGTCTGTTACTTTGCTGAATGCGGACCGCAGTGGTCGACTGCCATTTGCTAACTGTTGCAAGGGGACCGCCACTGCGACTGTGTGTTTCTAGTAGGCTTGGTGGTTTGCCGGGGCACTGATGGTGCCAGAGTACGGGCGGCCATGATAGCATACCGCCACGTTGCTGGTGGTCTGCACTTTGGCTTGGCTGGCAGAGGTTCTGCTTGTGCACTTCTAAATACGGCAGTCTGAAGACCGCCAGCGCAGCTGTCTTTTTTGGATCGCCATTTTGGTGGTCTGGTGGTCCGACTGCCAAACTCGTAATCAGGCGCTAAGTCTTTTGCCATTTGTACAAAAAAGTCCTTAGGTTAGCATAGCACCAACCACAACTATGTTCCTGCCTGGTGACATACTTGGAGGAAACTGAGGGTTCAGTGGACTCAGTCCAGACATTCTGGGCAGCCGAGAAAAAAGCTTGTGTGAGGGACTCCACAGAGCAAGATGCAGCCCTATCCTAAAAAGGGTTAAGGGGATCTCAATTTGCTCTTCTTTACTGATGTGACATCTCCATTTTATGCTGCCCCATACAGTTCATTTTAAAATCTGTGAAAAAGATAAAATACAATTTCAATTTGCTTCATTCCTCAAAATCTCAGCTCACTTTACTCAGTATCAAGAAAAAAACATTATGAACAGGGAGAGCAAAGGGGTAGAATAGTAGCTATGCAGCTCAAACAAATGGATTTGAGACAGGGTGTGGGATATTTTTAATTTTGGAACTAGACATGGCCCTTTAAAATCTCCAGCCATAAGCTAATTTCACTTTTAAACATGGTCTTGAATATTAGTCAGTGTGTGTTTTCTTAGAAGGTAGTTGTGCGTAGAAAACGTAAAGAAACCCTTTTTTAAATTGTAATTAACTTCTGAGTGAACTGACTCATTGGCTCAAAGAAAAGGTCTGACTGACCTTGAATTACTATAAATTGAAATTTAAAAATGCACGAACAACTTTAAAATTATACAAAGAATAAATAGTGGAAATGATATGCATTGTCAAAGTGAAGTACTGGCCCACCAACCCTGACAATAAATAAACCTAGACCGATGTGCATTTGTGATCAGGCAGAATGCTCTTACTCAATGTGCAGGAAACCCTATGGTTGAAGTTGTCTGGCACTGCATGCAGTGAGGAACAAAAGCAAAATGTAAATGATGGTTGAACAAACGAATGCAAATCACCGACTTAATGAATATATGTGTGTGTGTCTGTCTGTATCTAATATTTTTGATTTTTTCAAATTAAATGTGAGTGTGAAGGGACAGCTAAAGATATCACTAGACCAGACCAAAAATGAACAAATGTAACTTCTGCCATAACGGTATTCATTAAAAAAAATAACGAATCACAGCAAGCAACATAAACTTCACTTTTACCAATCTTTATAATATAATTCAACATGAGTAAAATATCATTTAATAGACATATGCACACTAAGGCCCTGATCCATTAATGTAAGGTCACAAAGTATTCAGCGCTTTTCCACACCGATTGCCTTTCCACCGCACCTTGATCTTGCGCAAAATTCACATTTGCAGGAGTTACAAAAAAAAAAAAAAACATATGAAACAGGAATCCTTTTGTGATCTCTCTATGCCTGCATTCAAATTTTATGAATGCCAGATTTTATTATGAAAAGCTTCCCAGGGAGTTAACTGAATTACTTTAGTGAGAAAACTAATTAACAAACTAAAAATGTATATGACAAAGTTGCAAACGCAGTGGGCGTTTAAAGCGCACACAACAAAAAATGTGCACGTTTCTTTGTCTGTAAAATACAAAAATATTGTGAATTAGTATTAAACCACCTACCTTGCTAGTCTGTTGTCTTGCCATAGCTAGCACATAAAATATCACATTACAAGGACAAAGACTGCAGCCTGTTCTGGCAGGAATGCAAATGTTGTCAAGTTTTTATATTTATACAGTGCTTCCTTCCAGTATGGAAATGTGCACAGGAGAATATTGTGCAAAGAAACACATTAATGCATTATTTTAATTCTCGAGGAAAGATTATGGCCCTCATTACAACCCTGGCGGTAAACGCCGCCTATCGCTGTGCTGACGGCTGCCAACATACCGTGACCGTGGCGGTAATCCGCCACAGGTCCCTGTAGTGGTGGACACACTGCTGATTGACGTGTCCTGGGGACAGTGGCATGGGCCCAATGGGTGGGCCCATGTTACGAGCCGCCTGGACTACGGCAACACCCTCTACGCTGGGACCACCACCAAACTCCAAAATCGCCTGCAACGCATTCAAAACGCCTCGGCCCGCCTCATCCTCGACGTACCCTGCAACAGCCACATCTCCGCACACCTGAGACACCTGCATTGGCTCCCAGTCAGCAAAAGGATCACCTTTCGACTTCTCACCCACGCACACAAAGCCCTCCACAACAAGGGACCGGAATACCTCAACCGACGCCTCAGCTTCTACGTCCCCACCCGCCTCCTCCGTTCCTCTGGCCTCGCGCTCGCTGCCGTCCCTCGCATCCGCCGCTCCACGGTGGGTGGGAGGTATTTCTCCTTCCTGGCAGCCAAGACCTGGAACTCCCTCCCCACCAGCCTCAGGACCACCCAGGACCACTCCGCATTCCGGAGACTCCTAAAAACCTGGTTTTTCGAGCAGCAATAACCCCCCCCCTTTCCCCTAGCGCTTTGAGACCCGCACAGGCGAGTAGCGCGCTTTATAAATGTTAATGATTTGATTTGATTTGATTTGGGTGCTGTTCTGGTGTTTCCTGAGGGGGAAGTCTCTGTGGTGGGTTGGGACTGTGTCAGGGTAACCGAATGTCCAGAGGTCCCTGATGGGCCAGGTTGGTCATCGTGATCCAGGTGTGCAGAGCTGCTGTCATCACTGTGGACCTCCTCTGGGGGGGGACTGGATGTTGGTGGCAACTCCTCTCCGGTGAGGTTGAGTAGGGGTCCTGTGGGGATGAAAATGCAGTGTTATTGTATCTGCGTGTGCCATCTTGTTCATGGTTTGGTTCCCTGTATGGTTGGGATGGTTGGGATAGCCCTGGCAGCTTAGGCTTGTGTGCGTGGTGATTTTGTGGGATAGGTGATTCTCTCTGATGGGCATGCTGTGGTGATGGGTGTCCATGCAGGTCTGTGATGGGGGTCCATGGATTGGTGTTACATGCAGGGCTTGGTTTTGGGATGGGTGGGATGTGATAGTGGGGTATATGTGAGGTGGTGGAGTGATGGGGTGAGGGTAGGGGAAGGAGTTTGTGATTGCATGCAGGTAGGGTGGGGGATGAACTAGTAAAGATTTGACTTAACCAGAGTCCAGTCCTCCTGCTACTCCTGCGGGGCCCTCAGGATGCATTATTGCCAAGACTTGCTCCTCCCATGTTGTTAGTTGTGGGGGAGGAGATGGGGGGTCCACCGCCAGTCCTCTGTACAGCTACCTGGTGTCTTGCAACCACGGAACGCACCTTCCCCCGTAGGTCCTTCCACCTCTTCCTGATGTCATCCCATGTTCTTGGATGTTGTCCCCCGGTGTTGACCCTGTCCACGATCCTGCGCCATAGCTCCATCTTCCTTGCAATGGATGTTTGCTGCACCTGTGATCCGAATAGCTGTGGCTCTACCCAGATGATTTTCTCCACCATGACCCTTAGCTCCTCCTCTGAAAACCTAGGGTGTCTTTGGGGTGCCATGGATGTTGTGTGAGTGATATGTGTGAGGATGTGTGGGGCAATGTGTGGGGTGATGTGTTGTGGTGTGTGCTTTGAGGTGGGTGGATGGTGTATTTGTGATGGTGTTCTGTGGCTCAAATTGAGTGGGTGCTCCTGGCTTGTGTTTTTCTCTGTTGGCAATCTTTTCTTTCATTGAAAGGGTTGTAGGTAATGTGGGTGTGTGTTTTATATTGGTGTGGGTGTGTGGGTGTGGTGTATTTTGCATTGTCCAATGTGGTGTAGTTTTGTAAGTGTGTGTGTATTTTGAGCGCGGCGGTGTGAACGCCAATGGTTTAGCACGGTTGAAAAACCGCTGTGGTGATTCGTGGGTCCTGAAACTGTGGACGTATTCCTGTTGGCGTAAAGGGTGTGGGTTTTGGTACTGCCAATTTATCACTGACCTTTGGTCTGGCGGACTTGTGTGGGTGTCTGTATTGTGGCGGATTTCTCAGTGTGGGTCATAATACCTGTAGTGGAGTACCACCTCGGTCACGGTATGTTGGCGGCCCTCAGCAAGGTGGTAGGCGGCATTTACCACCAGGGTTGTAATGAGGGCATTAATGTCATTTTTGTAGTGAGATATTGTTTAAATATAAGGGAGGAGTGAGTCTGGTGAATTGGTCAAAGACCTTGGATAAAACTATGGGCCAGATATACAAAGAACTGGTCGTAAAATACTTTTCACAGTTTACAACCAGTATTTTTGTGATATGTCTGGTATTTTGCAAACTGATCTAAATACTAATAGGACGATTCACAAAATACTGAAATGCAGTGGGTCACAATCCAGCCTGCCTCATGAATATTAATGAGGTAGGTCGCAAATTGCAACCTACAAATATCTATAGGCATTGCAGGAACGGTGTCCTCCATGCGGTAAGGAGACCACTATCCCTGTGATTGCTTTTTAATAAAAATGAAGATGTTTTCCTTAAAGGAAATGGGATTGTGTCTAAAAATAAAAGTTTATTTTTTCTTTTTGTTTGTTTATCCTGTGGACCACTGCCTCCTCTTCAACAAAACTTTTTTGTACATTCACAAAGGGGAAGGGATCTCAAGAGGACTTCTTCCCTTTTGCGAACATTTTACCACCACAACTTGGTGGTCATTAAAATACTAATGGTTTGCGACTGGAATTCTGTCGCAAAGCATTGATGCATATGATAATGACTGGGTATTTGGAAGTGATGCCTACAACATGCCCCTCAGTTTCTGAATCGGTATCCATCTCGAAACACGTTTAGCTATTCAGAAAAACTTTTCTGAATCACTAAATGCGTTTTTAGCACACAAGTACAGGGGTTTAAGCTTTCAGAAAACCTTTGATTTTACAAATCAGAGGGTTTGCGAATGCTAAAACGCTTTGTATTTCTGACCCATTTGTTTTCTAAAGTGTAGCATTGTGAGCTGTACTGGTGTTACACAATATATGGGAGGTCATGGTTTGAGAAGCTTTGGTGCCTTAAAATGTTCTTGAAAAAGACCAAAGGTTAATCTGCTGGCCTGTTGTGGTTTCTGGCAGGGTCAATGTTGAGCCTCAGAGCACATCTCCTTGTATTTCATAACAGTCCCTAGACTCAGCAATAAGCGACTGGATATATTCCTCCTTTGCTCTCGTACAGGATAAATTGGGGCCTATAGAAAATACACAGGTCTACAGTTTGACCTAATCTGAAGTATTTTCAAAGTTCTAACATGAGGATGGCACAAACTATGAGGGTCATTACTACCCGCCAAACTAATTGCCGCCATTTGACCTCAAGTGCAGTGAAGTCCCCACCGGCCCTATTTTAAGTTTCCCGCTAGGCTCACTGGTGTAAACAGTGTTTCTGCCCACCGGCCCAGTGGGAAGCAGGGCCTTTACATTGATGCCGGCTCATAATGGAGCCAGCGCCAATGTGGCGGTGCAGCGGGTGCAGCAGCACCAGTCGTGCATTTCACTGCCCGTAATTCAGGCAGTGAAATGCGTGACAGGGCTGTGCATGGGGGCCCCTGCACTGCCCATGCCAAGTGTTAACCACCATGGAAAGGCTGGCGGAATGGGACTCTTAATCCCCAGGGCAGCGCTGCTTTCAGTGCTGCCCTGGTGGATTTGAAATGCCGAGACCGCCAGGCTGCCTGATGGTGGCAGCCTGGCGGTGGCGGCGTTTCGACCATGGGGGCTCCGCCACAATCATAGTATGGCAGGCGGACCGCCACTACTGCGGCGGTCCGCCCGCCACCGTGAGACTGGCGGTCCATGGGCCGCCAGACTCATAATAAGGGCCTATGTACGTATCATTTATGGCCCTTCAAGGCATTTGGTTTATTGGTGGAAATGGGAATTAGGATTTTGAATGCCATGGTTAGTTTTGGTTCAATTTAAGGGGGGTACATTCAGATGTGCAACTGCCAATTTAGCAAGTAGTTGAAAGAAGGATTCAGACATGAGATGAGTTGGTCATGGTTAAGAGGCATATTAGCTTTAATTCCAAGCATATTAGCAAATATAATTTTATTAGATGATACTCTAAGCAAGGGGGTAATAGAATCCTATGGGCTGGAGTTCAGATGTAAGGGAGTAAAGTGGGTAAAGACTGTGGCCATTACCATGTGTTGCTTCATTAACCAATTAGGTAAAGCAGAGTGAATCCAAATCTTAAATAATGTTCTGACTGCATTGGTGGAAGGACATTTCTCCAGAGGTTCAAGACACCCAGGAAACAAGTAGCAAATACTGGGGTGTTATTTTTTAATTGTATATTCGTTATTGAAAATGTTTTAATATGTTTAACTTGTAATGTTTGATACTTTTACTTATTTATTTACGTGTTCTATTATTTTACATCTTTTTTGGGATGTGTAGGTGCTTGGGGAATTGGGTGAGTAGTCTTTTAATAAAATTATATATTGATATATATTAATTGGTTAATCAATCAAGTTCATTTTTAACCTAATGTTTATATCTAGGATGTTTGATTTTTTATGTTTTGAATTATGTGACTATATGTTTAATTCAAACAACTATTTACACGTTATTATGGGATTTCAGGTCTATTGGAGGAAGGGTGATTAGTGTTCTTTTCAAAATAAATAAATATTATATTATTTAAAAAGTTAAATATGCAAAATATGATAATTGTAAATTTGTTCTGGATGTGAATGTTTACTCAATTATCATAACAGATTTTGTTACTGTTAGACCCAGTCCTGCCAAGTACCACTCATCAGGGGTTAGACTAATACATTTTAATGCGGTGGTCCGCATCACCACACTAAAATGCATAGTCACACATTAGCACCCCTTCCACACCACCCCCTTGCTACCTGCAGCTGGTGGCTTCATGGAAAATACCAGGGAAAAGCAAGAGGAACGCATAGCAGTGCAGTGACTCCATGTGCTTAATCAGTTGCCTTCAGCCTCATGTAAGCAGTCTACCACTGCCAGCCATTTTAAAGATGGCAGCTACTAGCTCTAACCTGAGACCCAGAGCAGTGCGGCCAGATCACAAGACATCATGTACTGGGGGAATGTCACCGCTATAGCGGTGGCATCCTCCCCATGAGTTTGGCGGTCCTGTGGTGGGACCGCCAAACTCATAATGAGGCAATATGTTTAGACCAAACGTCTAAGTTTAGACCTAAAGTGCAACTTTACTGATAGTAAAGTCAGACTTTTGGTCTAAACTTAGAATCTTGGTCTAAGTTAACCTTTGTGAATCGGGCCCTATATCTTTAAGCTGTAATTCCGGCTCAGAAAGGTGTAGCTACATCCTGTTTCATAACTTTGGAATGGTAATCATAAATCTTCATTACTGGTAAAGTCAGATTTAAATTACTATTCCAGAAATGCCACTTTTAGAAAGTGGGCATTTCTCTGTTTTTACTGCTATGTGTGCCTTACAGCCTCTCCCCAATACACATCTGGGTTAGGTGACAGCTACACTTTGTGCATTCCACCTATACAGCCACAAACACAGGAAGGGTCGATGTGACAAAGGACTGATCTGCATTCATCTGCATTCTAATGGGTCTTCCTAGTAGGAAGGGTGGAGGGGAGCTGTCCCTTACACTTGAATAGGGAAGTGCCTGTCCCCACACAAAGGGCTGATTACCCCCTACTGATAGTCTGGAGCTAGGGCTGGGATGAAAGGAGGGCCTGTTCACTTCAAGGAGCTGCTTTGACGTCACCCCCACTTCAAAGGCACATTTGTGTATATGTTTTAGGGCTCTGACCCTACCAAAGGTATAACACTACTGTACCTGGGAAGAACTCTTCTGGAGTAAGGACTGCTGTGCTGTAAGGACTGCCACTTTGCCTTGGCTGACTGTTTTGAGGAACTGCTTTTCTGCTTTGCTGAGCTTCTCTGTAGCCTGCTGGTGTCTACCCTGCTGCGGGCAAAGACTGAACCCATGTTACGTGAACTCAGAGTGACTCCAAGGACTTGCTGGCTTGCCTCCTGCTTACTGAAGTCTCAGGAACACAAAAGACTTCTTGCAACTCTCCTAGTGCTGCTGGGCTCTCCCATCTGTGAGTCCTGCTCTTGTCTGAGGTGCCCCCTTAGTCCTGGGCCTTGCAGGTTCTGCACCTGTTTTCTGAAAAGAAACAAAATGCATCATTGCCACTGCACCGGTCAGGACTGACGCATCAGTCTTCAACGCTGGTGCAGAGCACAGCCTGCACAGCCCGACGACGATCTCTGCACGTCTCAACAACGACGCATTTCCTGCATTCCAGCGGACCATGATGACAACGCAGTGACCCGACTGTGTGGAAAATATCAACACATCGTACTCTCGATGTTGACTTTTTGCTCCATCAAAGGTACTTTTTCAGTGGACCCTGCGGCCTATCCTCCATCGCAGTTTGCCTGAACTTTGGATTAGCACCGGTCCCTCACAGCCTCAAGTAACCTTTTGACCGATAGTGACTTCTAAGCACTATTTTTCTTTAAAAATTGATATCTCGACTTCTATTGATTAGATTTTTGTTGTTTTTCTCTTGTTACTCAAACAAATTGTCTTTACTTTTCTAAACCTTTGCAGAGGTTTTTTGTGAAATATCATTGTGGTACTGTATGTGTGTATTGCAGGAATAATTTACACATTGCCTTTTAAGTTAAGCATGCCTTCTCTGTGCCAAGCTACTAGAGGGTGAGCACAGGTTAATTTAAAGCGTGTATCTAACTTATCTTGACTCGAGTGGCGGCTCCTGCTTCCTGCTTGTACAAGGTGCACAGTTACTTTTCTTTTAGGGTTTTGTTTTTATTGGGAATTTTAGGTATAGTGTTTATTGAAAACATTATGAATTTTTTTTAGACTTGAGATTCATGAAAACCTTTCAAAATTATTTTTTTCAAAGTATGATATTGAATTAAAGTTTAGATTTATTTTTTTTTAAGTTTGTATTTAAATTTCTGAATCAATTGTAATTGGTACTTTCATACTTCGGTGCAGTGAACCCGACCTCCCAATGAACGTACTTACTGATGACATTTGTTGACCTGGAGTTCGAATAGTACATCTGTTCCTTCCACACCAATACATGCACTTTCCCCAATGTGGAGTAAGAAGGGTAAATCTGACCACCGCCACCAACAATGTGTTCACTTTCTTCAATGTTTGTAAGAATGGAGTTAAATTACTAAATCTGGCCACATACAAAATGTATGTATATTTCTCTATATCTGATCCTGTGGTTTAAAAATGATAAATATTTCTCCCCCAATTTCATCACTGTTCATTAGTCTGGAGTTAGAATAGTAAATCTCACTCCACCCTGAATGTGTATGCATTTTCCCCAACTTTTGTTAAGCTACAATTAGACTAGTAATTGTGATCACTCACAGCCCCAATGCACAAGGCATGTATTTAAAACTTCTTTGGACACTCAATTGATCATTACCTGGATCTAGGGACCCTCGCAATGCACACTGTGCAGACAGTGAGCATTGAGAAGGTGCTGGTGCCCCCTGCAGGCGGCAGCATTGCTGCTGGCTCATTTACGAGCCGGCAACAATGCTGCTGCCACTTTTCTGCTGGGCTGTCTCTGCCTGTCAGCCCAGCAGGAAAGTCATAATGGGCCTGGCAGGGAGGTAGCCAGTAAGGCGGCAACCTCCCTGTCGGAAGTTTGGAGAATGGGTCATCCCATCCGCTTAACTCAGAATCAGGCCCTATATTCTGTTTGATACACTTACACTGTTCCCATGAATTAATCTGAGGATACTAACTTAATTTTTAGCCTCTAATTCCAAATTTGTTTTTACATAACCTTTCTAAAATGTTCAATTTTACATGTTGCGTCATTATTTATATACACTTTATTAATCTGTTAATATTATTTAATTTTATATTCGGCCTCAGACCCGTTAGTAGGCGTCTTGGACCACCAAGGTCTGGGAGGTCAGATTCAGTGCATCAATCAATCAATCAATCAAATAATTTCTTAAGCGCACTACTCACCCGGTAGGGTCTCAAGGCGCTGGGATGGGGGGGGGGAGTGACTGCTCGAAAAGCCATGTTTATAGGTGCTTTCTGAAGGTTAGGAGTCCTAGGTCTTGCGTAGGTTGGTGGGGGGGAGTTCCAGGTCTTGGTGGCGAGGTGGGAGAAGGATCTGCCGCCAGAGGTGGTGCGTTGAATGCGGGGGGACTGTAGCGAAGGCGAGGTCGTCGGAGCGGAGCTGTCAAGTTGGTATGTGGAAGTTTACTTGTTCATTGAGGTAGGCCGGTCCAGTGTCGTGGAGGGCTTTGTGAGCGTGGACGAGGACTTTGAAAATGATCCTCTCGTTGATGGGCAACCAGTGCAAGGATCTGAGGTGGGTGGATATGTGTTCGTGGCGAGGAAGGTTGAGGATGAGACATGCAGCTGCGTTCTGGATTCGCTGGAGTTTTCTTTGAAGCTTGGCTGTGGTCCCTGCGTAGAGGGCATTGCCGTAGTCCAGTCTGCTGCTAATGAGGGCGTGGGTGACTGTTTTTCTTGTTTCTAAAGGTATCCATTTGAAAGTTTTGCATAGCATGTGAAGGGTGTTGAAGCAAGAGGATGATATGGCGTTGATTTGCTGGGTCACGGAGAGAGACAAGTCCAGTATGATGCCAAGGTTGCATGCGTGGTGGGTGTTGGGGGTGGCCTGAGGGTGGTGGGCCACCAGGAGTCGTTCCATGCTGTCTTGTTGGGGCCGAAGATGATGATCTCTGTTTTGTTTGAGTTCAATTTGAGGTGGCTTGTTGTCATCCATTTGGCGATGTCGAGGAGTCCGGCATACAGGTCAATCTTGGCGGTGGCTGGGTTCCTGGTGAGGGAGATGATGAGCTGGGTGTTGTCAACGTATGAAATGATGGTGATGCCGTGGGGGTAGAGTATGTTGGCGAGAGCAGGCATGTAGATGTTGAAGAGGGTGGGGCTGAGGGAGGATCATTGGGGGACCCCACAGATGATCTTGGTGGCTGTAGACCGGAAAGGAGGGACGCGAACTCTTTGGGTTCTTTCGAAGAGGAAGGAGGTGAGCCAGTCCAGGGCCTTGTGGCGAATTCCAAATAAAATATTTCATCATCTGTGTATTTTTTTGATGAATGCTTGTTTCTGTATTTTTCAGTGTTGTCTTGCAGTTCAATCAATTGAAAATGATGAGGCTGGGGTCCCCCCGCTTCCAGTAATAACTCAGTGGGGGTCTCTGGATTATAGTAATGATTTAGTGTGTGTCCAAAGTCAAAAGATCAAGAAACACTGATAATAAATACATTATATTTTTATTGAAGAATTATATTATTTAACAGCATGTTGCAGTCACCTGGAAGGGCACACCGAGCCCGGACTTAAGGCTCTAGGAGCATGTGTGTGTGAGTGAAGGTAAACAAAAAAATGACATGTGATTTCACTTCCACTACTCCTGGCATTTTGCCGAGTTGACATCCATGATCGCGGAGGCCATTTTATTGTAGTAAAAGTATTGAGAACCAAATATTGTGAAGTAGTGTTTATATAGTTAACCTTAGTTGTACTATACTTAACACCACATATATGTACCTTGAATATATATATATATATATATATATATATATATATATATATATATATATATATATACACACACACATATATATGGGTATATATATATATATATATATATATATATATATATATATCAAAAACGAAGTTGTCCTCATGTGAAAGCGCACTCCCAACAGGTTATATAAACGGGAAGAAAAAGCAAAGCCAGCAACTCACAGTGAATTCTTTAAGCAGTTTCATTATTCCAGGCCTTAGGTTATAAAATCATCTCTGGACACGTGTTTCTAGGTTAATCCTTTCTTCAGCAGAGAAAAATATAAAAGTGTTTCACCGTCGTAGGTGGAGCCAGTGCTGGAAGTGTTCCAGGCATTTCTTTCTTACTGAAAAGACCGGCATGGCTTCAGCTTGTCTAATTGCAGGCACCTGATTTGTCTCTTTGAATACCAGTCCGCCCCAGTGGGCCTCTCAAGTGAGTACAGTGCATGCTGGTTATGGTGGTCCTGCAATTTTTTCATTTTGCCCCAAGTGGGTTGCTGGAGCCAGACGGAATAATGAACCAAAGTGCAAAACCTTTGTAGGCGAATCCAAAGTAAAATTGTCAGATTTGCTGTGAATATCCCAACCTGATTGCTCTTATGTGACAATCCATTTTTAGTCACACAGACCTGCTTCGATGTGCAGTGGTGCTGCTTTACCGGCTGGACAGGCCGGTTAATTATCAAAAACGAAGTTGTCCTCATGTGAAAGCGCACTCCCAACAGGTTATATAAACGGGAAGAAAAAGCAAAGCCAGCAACTCACAGTGAATTCTTTAAGTAGTTTCATTATTCCAGGCCTTAGGTTATAAAATCATCTCTGGACAGTGTTTCTAGGTCAATCATTTCTTCAGCAGAGAAAAATATAAAAGAGTTTCACCCTGATTTTATAACCTAAGGCCTGGAATAATGAAACTGCTTAAAGAATTCACTGTGAGTTGCTGGCTTTGCTTTTTCTTCCCGTTTATATAACCTGTTGGGAGTGCGCTTTCACTTGAGGACAACTTCATTTTTGATAATTAACCGGCCTGTCCAGCCGGGAAAGCAGCACCACTGCACATCGAAGCAGGTCTGTGTGACTAAAAATGGATTGTCACATAAGAGCAATCAGGTTGGGATATTCACAGCAAATCTGACAATTGTACTTTGGATTCGCCTACAAAGGTTTTGCACTTTGGTTCATTATTCCGTCTGGCTCCAGCAACCCACTTGGGGCAAAATGAAAAAATTGCAGGACCACCATAACCAGCATGCACTGTACTCACTTGAGAGGCCCAATGGGGCGGACTGGTATTCAAAGAGACAAATCAGGTGCCTGCAATTAGACAAGCTGAAGCCATGCCGGTCTTTTCAGTAAGAAAGAAATGCCTGGAACACTTCCAGCACTGGCTGCACCTACGAGGGTGAAACACTTTTATATTTTTCTCTGCTGAAGAAAGGATTGACCTAGAAACACATGTCCAGAGATGATTTTATAACCTAAGGCCTGGAATAATGAAACTGCTTAAAGAATTCACTGTGAGTTGCTGGCTTTGCTTTTTCTTCCCGTTTATATAACCTGTTGGGAGTGCGCTTTCACATGAGGACAACTTCGTTTTTGATATATATATATATATATATATATATACATATATATATATATATATATATATATACCTTCAAGGTATGTGGATTTAAGAATTATCAATCTATACTTATCTACATGCACTTTTATATTTGATGATTTAGTACTCCATATTTTTGCCGCAATATTTTTGCCCCAAGATATTTTTGTCCTCCATATATCTTTCATAGAACCTCTAGAAGGGCCAAAATTTGCATTCCGGAGTCAAGAGTAGTCTGGTAAAACCTGCCGTGAATTAATCACTCACAAACAATATTTTATCTTTTAAATGAAAAGTGTTGAGATGAAAAAAGCAACAGCCAGAGAATCATTCACGGTAATTCAAACCATCAGAGTTTTGAAGCACGTTTTATGTTACAAAAAAACAGAAGTCTAGACTTCTCTGATATTTGATACAGTAGTTTTTATAACATCTGCACAAAGATATTCAGAAGATAAAAAAAAGTGTTCTTTTGTCGGCACTAGTAGATGGGTTCCCTTTACACACAAGCTTACAAAAATGAACTGGTAATTCAGCAAAAATACCTGAAAGTGTCATGTACCCATTGGCATATTCCCACTGAGGCGGGAACAATGGTGACTCATACAGAGCAGTGTGTGATGAAGTTAGGAACCACACACCAAGGTGCCATTTTAATTCAGGATAAGCATCATAGAAGTATGATATATTGCATTAACAAAACCTATTTCACACCATATACTATCAAGATAGTATCTGTCTCCTGAATAGCAGCTGTTTCTTTGAACTTAATAATAAAAGCTGTAAAATTATTATGCTAAAGTATTTTTTGTGCATAGACTTGTTTGATGTAAAACAGCCAATGCTGTTACGTTGTCACAAATGATTTTAATACATAGAGGTATACATTACGTTGGCTAATGTTCGTGTTTAAGGCAATAAAAAAAACAGCTCAAGAATGGATTTCTTTTAATTTCGTTCCTTTTTATCCTTACTCTGGTGAAAAATCGCTATTACCGGAACCAGTTTCACACTTTGTCATTGGACAATATATTAATTATATTAGCTGCGTTTATGATAATCTTAAAACCACAGATTTACCAGTCCAAAGTATCATAATTAACAAGTATTCTAAATATTGTTACTGGTACTCAATTTATGGACCTCAAAGGATGAAGGATAAAGGGCTGTGTTAACCTTGTGGGGGTTGTAACTCAGGACCAGCAACAATAAGGCAGGTATACGCAGTGCGCATTTAGGCCCATATTTATACTTTTTGACGCTAAACTGCGCTAACGCAGTTTAGCGTCAAAAAATTTAGCGCCGTCTAACGCCATTCTGAAGCGCCATGCGGGCGCTGTATTTATGGAATGACGTTAGCCGGCGCTAGCAGACCGGTGCTGCCTGGTGTGCGTGGAAAAAAACCACGTAGACCAGGCAGCGCCGGCGTAGGGGGAAAATGGCGTTAGGGCGTCTTAAAATGGGGCAAGTCAGGTTGAGGCAAAAAAATCGCCTCAACCCGATTTGCGCCATTATTTTCGACGCCCAGACGCCATTTAAATGACTCCTGTCTTAGTAAAGACAGGAGTCATGCCCCCTTGCCCAATGGCCATGCCCAGGGGACTTATGTCCCCTGGGCATGGTCATTGGGCATAGTGGCATGTAGGGGGGCACAAATCAGGCCCCCCTATGCCACCAAAAAAAATTAAAAAATATAAAAAATTATACTTACCTGAACTTACCTGAATGTCCCTGGGGTGGGTCCCTCCATCCTTGGGTGTCCTCCTGGGGTGGGCAGGGGTGGCAGGGGGGGTCCCTGGGGGCAGGGGAGGGCACCTGTGGGCTAATTTTGAGCCCACAGGCCCCTTAACGCCTACCCTGACCCAGGCGTTAAATAGTGGCGCAAATGCGGGATTTTTTGACCCGCCAACTCCCGGGCGTGATTTTTGCCCGGGAGTATAAATACGACGCATTTGCGTCGCCGTCATTTTTTTAGACGGGAACGCCTTCCTTGCATCTCATTAACGCAAGGAAGGCGTTCACGCAAAAAAATGACGCTATTTGCCCATACTTTGGCGCTAGACGCGTCTAACGCCAAAGTATAAATATGGCGTTCGTTTTGCGCCGAATTTGCGTCGAAAAAAACGACGCTAATTCGGCGCAAACGGAGTATAAATACGGGCCTTAGTTTATTGAAATTGTGTGTGGATAGATAGATAGATAGATAGATAGATAGATAGATAGATAGATAGATAGATAGATAGATAGATACATACCCCTGATGAGGCGTTGAATTCTATTAGTGAGCTATCTAATATGCATTTCTACATGATTCTATAAGATAATAAACAGGTCGTTTCGAAATTTCTCATTTAAGAGGCAAATATAAATCAATGTATATTCTAAGTAAATACATTAAAAAAATGAACATATTATTTTATATTCAGGGGGTTCACTTGTACTGAGGGCATAATAGTGCCCTTTCAGGGTATGCCGTTGTCCATCAGCGCTTTACTCCACCTTTAAATGAGGTCTTACATTTTTAGTCACATGAGGCTAACATGCAAGATAATGCCGTTGGATAAAGGCATTAGGGCCGAAAACCTAATGGTGAACACCTAGTGGTTAAGGTTGACAATAAATCTGTCTAACAGAGTAGAGCTGAAGGCAGTATGCAAAAGGTATCAAAGTATATATGTGATGCTTCGTGAATAGAATGAAGACAAACGGTCCAGCCTGGAGGCCAGAAGAAGAATGATGCTGTTGTGGTTTGACCTTGTACATGGTTTCTGGTGCTAATTTTGTCTCTGAAGACACATTCACAAAAGGCTCCTAGGTCTCAGAAGGTGATGGCAAGTACTCTATCAAAAAACCCCTTTTGCAAACGTGGATTTTCTTTTCTCAGAGAGGAACAATGTGCTTTATGATCAGGGACACTGGAATTATGAGATTGTGCAGCCGCAGCCATTTTCACATAATTATAAATTTTACACATCTGCCACATAATCCATCATCTGCTGCATAATCTGCAGATTTTAACAAAAAAATGTTTATAGTTTAAACGGTTCAAAATTTACTAAAAGTGCAACAAGACTAGTTGCGCGCAGTAGAAGGCCCATTGCAGAGCCGAAGTGGTCACCTTTCTGTTGCTTATTCCTATATTTGGGTATTAAAGTGTTACTAATAAGGTGCAACCAATGCCCAGGGATGTTACCAAGTTGTAAAATGATGAAATAATGAACTAATACTATTACAAAATGTGTTGCATAATGTTGCATAATTTGCCTTTTCTTGCTGCATAATTTACTCAACCCTGCCACATAATTTGGCCCTTTCCTGACACATAATTCCAGTGTCCATGCTTATGATCCTCAGACAAAACTCTACTCTTAGAGTGAGGATCAATGAGAGAGCAGCGTAAATTGGTGGATCCATCTAATGTGTTGTTATCTGCCTCCTTTAGTTGTGAGGGAACCACTGAATGACTACTGGTGGAGCCAAACATAGCTGATGGTTGCCCATGGTCCTGCTTCAGGAGGTCTGCTGTCTTGAGGGATATTATCCCTGTTCGGGTGTGGCATGCAGTGCATAGTCGGGTAGGGAAATCAAACAATAACCCCAGGAGTCAAGAGAAAACTCCCTGCACTTCATCAGAGACACTCCTTTTTTTCATAAAATAATTTGCTTTGTGGATTTGTCTGAAAAACATGAAATGTAATGGGACTAAAAAAACAGCTCCTTGCTCTACATTCAACTTTGTAGAAAGTGTATCTGTTCCACTCACAAATGCACTTTTACTAAAGATAATGTAAGGACTTTGCTCTTGGGCACAGGTTTTGCCAGATTCTCACAAGCTATGGTATTGGTCCCAAGCCTCCAAAAAGATCATGGCACAGGATCTTTTCCCAGTAAGCTGCAGGCATCACTGCAATTCAGATCAGGAAGCGGACTTCCATAGCCTGGTAGCAAATATCTAACCCAGCTTAAAAACATTAGAACCTAAGAAAATCTCCCTGAGCTCCTTCTGCTGGTAAAGAGGAAACGGCTTCTCTTCTCAAGACTTGGACCAAAGCGAATGGGCACAGCATGGCCTTTTAAAGTCTCATAGAACATGAATATTCACCTTTTAGTTTGGCCATATCCATTTTTTGTTTAAGATGTGAGGCAACGTACAAGTCTGATATCCATTCTCCCACCTTAAGCTTCTTTCTTATTAAACTTAACACTTATATTTTTAATTCAATTAAACAAATTACCAGATAATGTCATGAGAGGTTTACATCCTGTTTATCCACTACTGTTTGCATTCCTAGCATCATGCTCATAATCAATGTTAGCGGGTGAATGCGATTCATCGTGATATATGGACACTTACATTTCCTCAGAGGTGCATAAAGCAAAGCACAATTCCTAGTGGAGACCCCACAAGGATTGGGTCAGCACCTCAAAAAAACTGTTGAACTTCCTGATCTCATTGCCCTGAGCCTCGGTTCCTAAGTATGTCAGGGTACCGGGTGGGGTTTCTAAAACATAGCGCTAATGGGTAGTTACTGTAGCATTATCTGTGGAATTAATCATGTGGAGATGCTTGACTTGGGTTGCACATTATAACTCCTTACACTGTAGATGTCACACAATCTGATGCAAGTTGCCCCTAAAGCTACTGAGGTGGTTGTGGGTGCACTGCATGGAATTCAGATATAAATACTAGCCACACCAATAGCAGCATATTGTGCATGAATGCAAATATATCAGATGTTTGTGCACACATCCAGTGGAGTAACGGAAAATGATTGGGCACCCCAGCAGAATGTGATGAGGGGCCCCTGGGTCTCCCATATTGCACAGATATTCATTAGCCTTGGACTGAAAGGGAGTCCCCTTAAGTACTGGGGGCCCTCTGAAGGGGTTGAGGCCCACTGGTGTGCTGCAGGGGTATGTGTTACGCCCCTGCACACATCTAGATGTCTACTTAAAAGTCAACTGGTGTGGATCGGTTGTGGTGATGGAAGTTACTTTATACACACATGTGACTCATGAGATTAGATGTACACTACTTTGAATTGACACATATGGTCCATGTTTACCAGGCAGTCAAGTCTGGGTGTGAGGCCAATTGTTGATGGCACATTGTAGGCTGCCTTTGCTATGGAAATCTATACTTTTATACCCATTTTTACAGTAAAGTAAGGATAAATATGTGGATAAAGACAATAGTGCCTTCCAGTTGGCAGATGTTTTGTTGCTTCTGATTATGTGTGACGTTTCTTATAACGCAGTCAAAGGGTTAATTGGGTGGGTTTCCTATACTGAGTAGTTGCTACCAGTGTTTCACTCACTATCACAGAAGGCGGAGCACAGACGAGTCGGGGAGGTAAAAAGAACAATAATCCTTCCCAAAGCCGGCCTGGAAATGACGTATCTTCTCTCACCTGGGAGCTAAGCAGCGCTTTAGCTGATTTCACTTGCACAGAGCACCTGTTGGACGTGACTGGCTAATATCAGGTACTATTTGATTTATTCATTGACAGATTGAACACAGCAGTTGGATACAAATGAAAAGACAATAATCGTGATAGCTATTTTCACCTATTGGGGATGATGGATAGTCTCTGGTACTGGTACCTGAGCTGTTTGACTCACAGGCCTCCAGCTGTCTTAGGTTGGGGTAATCAGTACTCTCTGTTTTGTTGTATTTTTACCAAACACGTGAAGAATAAGAGGTACTTTTGAATATCTGTAGTGAAGCAGCGCTGGTAACAGCTTGTGTTGGAGTGGAGCACCTGCTGGGAGCAGCTGTGAAAGGGTGCAGTTGAAAAAGAAAGCAGAAGTTTAAGGTGGATGTGGAATAGAAGTTGGATGTGGATTTGCATCCTGCTGTACGTGTTTGCCTTCCTGTGAGGTTGCCTGTTCTTTTATATTGATGGTTAGCCAGAACAAGTTCTAACCAGTGCCAGAACTGAGAATGGTTCTTTATGCTGTACTTTCCTATTACACTCACATGCAGAGGGCAGGAAGAATTGCAAGGCCGTAAAAAAGCCATTTTCAATGTGGCATAAAGTCCCCCGCCCTCTTTTATTTGTATCCCAGAATGATTGTATAAAAATCATTTCATTAGTCTGTGGGAAGCCACCTGAACTTTTTGAAAATAAATATTTTGTGTAATGTGATTTTCTTAGCTCTCAAGCAAGCAGCTAGAGCAATGGTAGGGTAGAATGAGGACGATGGCAGGGTAGGATGTGGTGGCCACATCGTAAGATTGCTTGACCTCCTCTGACCTTGGGACTAATGCAGTGTTCAGCTTAGTCAGTACCTGCATGACAGACCTGTTTGGAGCGCACTGATGCTCAAATATTTCCTCAGCAGAGGAAATGAAGTCAGTTCTTAAAAGCATAACAAAACGAAAAGAAATATATTTATTAGAAAATCAGGGACCGTGAAAGCTGACCAACTTCCTGTTTTAAAGGAAAATGTTCTTTCATCTGGGTTAAATGATGTGGGGTGTATTCACCCTTAAAAAACATAAATGAGCGACTAAAATCTTTCACGTGGTTAGGTTGCTTAGATGTCACACCTGGGTAGGAATAATTCAGTCACTGTGTTAAAAAAAATGTATCAATGTCTTTTTGTGTTAGCACAACCGACACAGTGGAAGCTACTGCAGACGGCCATGTTCTACTGGTGGAAATTTCACGGAGGGGTCATCCCCGACTGGAGTTTAGCACGAAATTTTATGGCCACCCACAAATTCGAGAACTTTTGTGTGAACTCATTTCCATCTTAGAAATGTTTAGGGCTTTGCTCTCGTCATTTAAAGGAGGAATTCCATTTCCAAGGTGGGAAAAAGAAGCAAATATTCCTAAATTGGACGGGGAGCACAGCAGCATCTCAACGATGTTTCCGGTGATTTTTTTATGCTATTGCACAAATGCGATGGCAATTTCCATTCTCAGTTATGCACAACGTACAATTGTACAAGTGGGACTGCATGGGGCAACTGTGTATTCACTAAAGTTCCCCTCCAGTATGCCAGAAAACCTAAGACTGCTGTAGGTTTCGAGGTGGAATCGTGAAAACAATTGTACAATTTCACCCATGGAAGACCATAAACCTACAGATATACTTTTGGTGGAACTGAGTTTTGGGTGTTACCCTTGCCATCATAATGTAGATCTGTACGTGACCATACTGAAATTATATTGTGTGAATTACTAACAGACTAATTGTGAAGTTGTGCACTCGAAGTCCATATTGAGTTGCATTCACTTTAGTGATAGAAAGAAATATGTGTGGTATATCCATATTAATTGAAATGTAATTATTGATTTTGATTTTACATTAATCCTTATGACATTACACAGTGTTTTCCTTCGAAACAATAATGATTTTCATAACATGAGTATTAATGTTGTAGGCTAATGTTGAAGAAATGTAGTTCAATCAATCAATCAATCAATCAAAAAATTTGTAGAGCGCGCTACTCACCTGTGAGGGTCTAAAGGCGCTGGGGGGGAGGAAACAAGGGGTTGCAGGGAGGGTCACTGATCGAACAACCATATATTGAGCTTCTTTCTGAAGACCAGGAGGTCTTTGGTTTTGCGAAGGTCGGTGGGGAGGGAGTTCCAGGTTTTGGGGGTGAGGTAGGAGAAGGACCTGCCTCCTGTGGTGGTGCGTTGGATGCGGGGGACTGTGGCTAGGGCGAGGTCGGCTGATCGGAGGTTGCGTGTGGGAGTGTGGAAGTTAACTCTTTCATTGAGGTAGGTTGGGCCGGTGTTGTGGAGGGATTTGTGTGCATGGATGAGGATCTTGAATGTGATTCTTTTGTCTATGGGGAGCCAGTGAAGGGATTTGAGGTGTGGTGAGATTCGTTCGTGGCAGGGGAGGCCAAGGACGAGGCGTGTAGCTGTGTTCTGGATTCTCTGGAGTTTGCGTTTGAGTTTCAGTGTGGTGCCGGCGTAGAGGGCGTTACCGTAGTCCAGTCTGCTGCTGATGAGTGCCTGGGTGACTGTCTTTCTGGTTTCTGGGGGAATCCATTTGAAGGATTTTTTTAGAGTGTGGAGTATGTGGAAGCAGGAGGAGGTTAGAGCATTGATTTGCTGTGTCATGGAGAGAGATGGGTCAAGGATGATGCATTGGTTGCATGCGTGGTTTGCGGGGGTGGGTGTGGGGCCTAGGGCGGTGGGCCACCAGGAGTCGTCCCATGTGGTTTTGTTGGGGCCGAAGATGATGATCTCAGTTTTGTTTGAGTTGAACTTGATGTGGTTAGTGGTCATCCAATTGGCGGTGTCGAGGAGAGCGGCATGTAGGTTGGTTTTGGCGGTGGTGGGGTTGCGGGTGAGGATGAGTTGGATGTCATCTGCATAGGAGAGGATAGTGATTCCGTGTGCTCGGAGGATGTTGGCTAGAGGGATCATGTAGATGTTGAAGAGTGTGGGGCTGAGGGAGGAACCTTGGGGGACTCCGCAGGTGATCTTGGTAGTGTTGGGGTGGAAGGCGGACTCTCTGGGTCCGGTCGGTGAGGAAGGAGGTGAGCCAGTCTAAGGCTTTGTGGTGAATTCCTATGTTGTGGAGGCATGTGCAGAGTGTGTGGTGGCAGACGGTGTCAAAGGCTGCGGAGAGGTCTAGGAGGATGAGTGCGACAGTCTCACCTTTGTCGACTTTGGTCCTGATGTCGTCAGTGCATGCGATGAGGGCGGTTTCCATTCTGTGGTTTTTGCGGAACCCGGATTGCGAGGGGCCAAGAGTGTTGTTTGCTTCGAGGAACTGGGATAGGCGGGCATTGACTAATTTCTCTGCAACTTTGGCAGGGAAAGGGAGGAGGGAGATGGGGCGGTAGTAGGAGAGGATCTCCGGGTCGGCTTTGTTTTTTTTTAGGAGAGTGGTGATTTCCGCACGCTTCCAGGGGTCTGGGTAGGTGGCGGAGTGTAAGAGGAGTTGATTATGCTGTAGAGTATTGGGGCGATGGTTGGGCTAGCTTTGTTGTAGATGCAGTGTGGGCAGGGGTCGGAGGGGGAACCGGAGTGGATGGAGTTCATGTTTTTTTCGGTTTCTTCGTGTGTGGTGGGGGTCCATGTGGAGAGTGTGGTGGAGGGTCATGAGTGTGGGTTGGGTTGGGTCAGTGAGGGGTGTGTGTGGTGGGTGTGTGTGGTATGAAGCTGTTGTGGATGTCCAGGATTTTGTGGAGGAAGTGGTTGGAAAGGGCGCCACATAGGGGCTGTGTGTGTGTGTGGGGTCTATGTTGCTGGCTTTAGGTTTGGCAAGTTCATTGATGATGGTGAAGAGTTCTTTGCTGTTTTGAGAGTTGTTGTCAAGGCGTGTCTTGTAGTGATCTCTTTTGGCGGTGCGTATGAGTTAGTGATGGGTGCGAATGGTGGTTTTGAGGGTGGAGAAGTTGGTTGTGGAAGGTTCTAGGCGCCATATTTTCTCAGCTTGGCGGCATTTGCGCTTGGAGTCTTGGAGTTCAGGGGTGAACCATGGGGCGTTCTTGATGTTGCGGGTGGCGATGTGTTTTCTGAGGGGGGCTAGTGTGTCTGCACAGATAGTGATCCATTTGGAGAGGTTGTGTGCTCCTGTGTTGGGGTCGTTGGCGTGGGGGGGTTATGGGCCAGTTGGGAGTTTAGTCGTTCTGTGGGGATCTTGTCCCACATGCAGTAGGGGTGGTGTGTTGATGATAGTGTGTGGAGGGTTTGGTCAAGGAGAAGTGGACGCAGTGGTGGTTAGTCCAGAGGAGTTCGGTGGTGTGGGTGTAGGCTATGTGTTGGCTCGCGGTGAAAATTGCGTTGAGCGTGTGACCAGTTGTTTGAGTCCGAGGTTGGTGAGGTTGTCTATGAGGGAGGTAGTGTTGTGGTCTTGTAGGTTTTCTAAGTGAAAGTTGAAATCCCTGAGGATGATGTAGTCTGTGGAGGTGAGGGCGTGCGAGCTGATGTTGTCGGCGATGGTGTCGCAGAAAGCGGGCGTGGTCCGGGTGGTCTGTAGATTAGTGTACCTCTGAGGGTGGAGTTGTTGTTAATGTGGATGAGGAAGTGCATGTGTTCAGTGTTGTCGATAGTGTCTTGGGAGCTGGTGGGGACTTTGATGGTGTCCCTGTGTAGGATGGCAATGCCACCGCCTGGCCTGTTGAGGCGGTCTTTGTGTTGGAGTTTGTATCCCTTGGGGGTGGCTATAGCTATGTCGGGTTCTGAGGAGGGGTTGGTCCAGGTTTCCACGAGGAAGGCGATGTCAGGTGAGTGTGATGAGGTCCCAGAGTTCTATGGCATGTTTGTGAAGGGAGCGGATGTTGAGGAGCAGGCAGTGGAGGTGGTTGTGGTGGGTGGCGTTGGTGTGGTGCGTGAGGGAGTTGTTGCGGGGTGTGTTCTGGTTGTGGGCTGGTGTGCAGCGGGGTTGGTTGGTGGGGGCAGGGTGGGTGAGTGTTGTGTTGGGGGTGTCGTGTTTGTTGAAGGTGGGGTCGCTATGGCTGGTGTGTGGTGTGAGGGATGAGGAACAGGAGAAGTGACAGGTGTGGCAGGTGAAGGGGCCATGAGTGTGTGTGGGGCTAGATGGGGTGCATGTGGGGCGGGGGGCTGGGTTGAGAGAATGGAGAGTGAGGGGGGAGTAGGTGTGTCTGAGAGGGCCAGGGGGAGTGGCGCTGGGCACGGTCTTGGGGCGGACAGGCGCAGAAGGGCTTGCCTTTGGCGCGCCTTAGGCGCGCCAGCGGCACGCTAGCGGCGCGGCCGCGCTGCAGCAGTCATAAGAGGAGGGAAGGGTGGGAGTGGCAGCTGGGAGGAGGGAGGGCTTGACGAATGAGAGGGCTGGGGCCGCAGGGGAAGGCAGCGACGGGGAAAAAAACAGGCAAAACAAGGACGGTGAGGAGGAGGGGGGAGGTGGGAGGGGCCGCAGGGGACGCAGCGGCGGGGAAAAAAACAGGCAAAACAAGGACGGTGAGGAGGGGGAGGTGGGAGGGGCCGCAGGGGATGCAGCGGCGGGGAAAAAACAGGCAAAACAATGTCGGTGAGGAGGAGGGGTGAGGAGGGAGGGGCCGCAGGGGACGCAGCAGCGGGAGAAAAGGATAGCAAAGCCGGTGAGGAGGTGGCGCGGATGGCAGAGCGGGGAGCGACCTGCCTGCAGAAGCAGGGTCAAAGGCTGCTCCCTGCTACCGCGCTGCAGCAGCCATAAGAGGAGGGAAGGGTGGGAGTGGCAGCTGGGAGGAGGGAGGGCTTGACGAATGAGAGGGCTAGGGGGTGGGGCCGCAGGGGGTGCAGCAGCGGGAAAAAAACAGGCAAAACAAGGAGGGTGAGGAGGAGGGGGAGGGGCCGCAGCGGACGCAGTGGCGGGAGAAAAGGATAGCAAAGCCGGTGAGGTGGTGGCACGGGTGGCGGAGCGGGGAGCGACCTGCCTGCAGAAGCAGGGTCAAAGGTTGCTCCCTGCTACCGCAGCAGCCATAAGAGGAGGGAAGGGTGGAAGTGGTAGCTGGGAGGAGGGAGGGCTTGACGAATGAGAGGGCTGGGGGTGGGGCCGCAGGGGGCGCAGCGGCGGGAAAAAAACAGGCAAAACAAGGACGGTGAGGAAGAGGGGGGAGGCGGGAGGGGCCGCAGGGGACGCAGCGGTGGTGAAAAACCAGGCAAAACAAGGTCGGTGAGGAGGAAGGGGGAGGCGGGAGGGGCTGCAGGGCACGAAGGGGCAGGGAAAAAACCAGGCAAAACAAGGTCGGTGACGAGGAGGGGGGAGGGGCCGCAGCGGTGGGAGAAAAGGATAGCAAACCCGGTGAGGAGGTGGCGCGGATGGCGGATCGGGGAGCGACCTGCCTGCAGAAGCAGGGTCAAAGGTTGCTCCCTGCTACCGCGCCGCGGCAGCCATAAGAGAAGGGAAGGGTGGGTGCGGCAGCTGGGAGGAGGGAGGGCTTGATGAATGAGAGGGCTGGGGGGTGGGGCCGCAGGGGGCGCAGCAGCAGGAAAAAAACCAGGCAAAACACAGACGGTGAGGAGGAGGAGGAGGCGGGAGGTGCTGCAGGGGACGCAGCGGCGGGGAAAAAACCAGGCAAAACAAGGTCGGTGAGGAGGAGGGGGGAGGGGCCGCAGGGGACGCAGCGATGGGGAAAAAGCCAGGCAAAACAAGGACGGTGAGGAGGAGGGGGGAGGCGGGAGGGGCCGCAGGGGATGCAGCGGCGGGGAAAAAAACAGGCAAAACAAGGTCGGTGAGGAGGAGGCAGGAGGGGGAGTAGAGGACGCAGCGGCGGGAGAAAAGGTTAGCAAAGCCGTGAGGAGGTGGCGCGGATGGTGGAGCGGGGACCGACCTGCCTGCAGAAGCAGGGTCAAAGTTCCCCAACATATTTGCTTATATGTATAAATAGTTTCATTTTGATTTGCTTTTATTATAACATGAAGTTTAAAGAGAATTATGATTAACAGTTTATAATGGAAAATTCAATATATTCTGATTAACATGAATACAAATGTGCAATTCTGACTTTGCTTTAGCTTAGCCATGTTGGGCCTACTTGAAAACTTTCCACAACGTGAGAAACTGTTCTTGGTTTCTGCTAAAGTGTAATTTCTTTTAGGTGGCTTTCACATGAAATAGATGGCTATTGTTTTACTCATAGAGAGCCTGAGAATGTAACCTTGAGGACGGTACATGGAGAGACCGAGAATGTGAAGGCTGGTACTATTCAAATTGTTGCAACGTTATACAGGAGAGCCAAGGATTCTAGCCTATGTTGTAGATGCCTGTCATATGATGCAAAGGGATTGGACTATGCAATCTTGAGATCATTGGGTGTTACCAATGGACAAATCATCACTTACTTTGGACTTTAATTAATAAGTTTCAGTAGTTGCTCAGAGGAGATTCCCTTGGACTTTGAGAGATATAGACTTCTTTTGCCCCTGCCCGCACTTTGACAATGCTTGCTGATAAAACTCAGGTTTTTCCCTTGACCCATGAGAAGACTCTTGATCGAGCTTCCAAAATGCTGACACCTTCCCTTTTTACTTCCCTTTTACCTGCTTTTTGCCTACTTTAGTTAGATTCATTATTATCCTGTTAGATTAATTATTATCCTATATTTCATTTTTTACCTTTTGTGCCCATGTTTTGTAATTTAGCTCATACTGATTGGTGATATGCTGTCTGTGGAGAATTTCCTTTGCCTTAGCTAACTACATAGATTATCTACTTTGCTCTCATGTTTAAACGAGTTGGGCAACACTTATTTTCCAAATATGAAGTGTTGCTTTGCTTATTCTCCACAGCTGTAATCCAATGTGTAGACTTGGGTAATCTGTGTACATTTCTTTCAAAGGTTTAGTCACCCATTGATGATACTGTACCTTTATAGCCTATTCTTATGAATTGTTTACATTAACCTGAGTATAAGCTAGTAATAAAACCCCTTAACTTTATTTCCAATTTGTTTTTTCATTGTGTGGCTCAACTGGTCATACTTTAAATTTAATGTTGATATGGTTGTCATGTTTTTACCGTCTCCTACCCCCTTGCTCAGGTGAAAACAATTGTCGACTTCTATATAGAGCATACCAAAATGCTCCATCACTTTTAATTGTTTATTGTGAATCCAGACCAATAAATGCAGAAATTCACAGGTACACGCATTTTCTAGTCCTGAATGGGTGTGGCCAAATCCACTCATTGGTGTTGTTTGTGATAAAACTGTGGTGGAAGGGCAGCAGGAATGACAGATCAATTGAATGCTGCATGATAATAAGCTTAGTTATACTATAAACAAACAAAATCAATATCTATGGTGTGATTTTTATAAACAGATTGATGAAATAAACATGAATCCCATCAAAGTGAATAGTACAAAAAAAGAGATCAACAAAACATGCATAATGTACAGAATTATTTATGGGTAGCTGTCAATAAAAGGGTTGTTTTCCACTGAGAGGTTCCAAGTGTCAACAAATAGATGACATGATTAAACAAGCATTTGCAATGCAACAGGTCTTGCATTACATCGAGTTAGAGCTATCAGCATTGTAAACTTCTACCAGACTTTTCTTGCCACATTAAATGAAAAAAAAACTAGCGTGATAGCGTTGTGTAAAATAAAGAGAAAAAGTATTCCAGAAACCATATGGAAAACAAGAAGTCTCGTATGTTTCCAGTAGTTTACCGTGCTCTCGAGGAGGGCTAAACAATGGAAAAGGCATGACGAATGCATGCCTTTCACAAATGAAAACAAGCAGATTTTAAAAGCCAAGCCCACGAACCAAAGAAAGTGACTGACGTCACATGGGCATGGTTAAAATCCCCCTAAAGAGAGATTAGAAGAGGGACGGAGCGCTTTGCGCTCGCCCCTAAGAATGTCAAAATGAATGTGAACTACACACCTACAACTTTTGGTTATATATAGCCCACCACCCACAAAATCCTCTTCCCTTCATCAGATCAGCAGCACAGAGCTTGAGGAGTCCTGGATGACTATGCATATCATGATGCCAACTCATCAGCCCTCTTTGAAACTTCAAAGCATCTTACCACCTGCTCGCATGCTAAACCTTCCCTTCTCGATCCAGAACAAATACTTACCATCCTCACCAACTACTTTCAGCATAACCCTCACCTCCCTAACTCAAACCCTTCTCACTCCTTCCACAAACCTCAAGAGATTCCTCGCCCGCATTGCACCATCACAAAAATGAGAATACATATCACCATGCCATAATCTTTATTTGCTCTCAACAATACACTCCCTACACAACAACTCTGAATGCACATGCGGGTATGTAGAAAGAGGAGGCAGGACAGGCAGCAGGCAGTGCCTTGTCCCTACTCTAATGAGAATGAGAAGAAATGGTTATTCACAATGAAGGGCAAATCATAAACCTCCACCACGAACATGGCACCCACCAGGGATGCTCTGTATTATCTGTAATGGTAATGAAATCTTTGGCCAAAGCAATTGCGTGGTGCCGTTAGTATAAAGGTACACACTGAGCACAAAGGTATCGCCAAATATCCCTCCATGATGATGAGTGCTTACTATTTCTTGATAATGTTAATGCCTTATTTAAACATTTTGTGACATCAAAAAATAAATGTATGTGTTTATGTCTTCTTTTTCTTTCCAGATGGGAGCAACATTCAACCCAGCAAGAGGGTCTCATGGCACTGAAAAAGTAGCCTATACAAGAAAGGGACCACTAATTAGGGAGAACAGTTTGTATTTTTTTGTTCTGCAGTTCCAGTAAAAGAGAATCCAGGTGGTAAACCCTTCCAACGGAAAGATCCTTGGCCCCAATGAACCACCCTGAAAGGGAGAGCAACAAATGAAGAATGGAGATTAACCAAGGTATGATGTATCCTAACTTTAGCAGCCACAATGATGTGTGCGATAGGTAGTGAATGCAATGCTTGATAAACACTGTCTTGAAATTTGCACTCCTCGCCTTATCCTTATCATATCGTAACAGGGCCAGTAGTGGGTCTTTAGCCAAGGTGTACCCTGTATTAGCTTCCAGAGCTAAGTAAACCTCCTCTCAGAAACGTCTGAACCCCCAGGCAATACCAAGCAACATGAGCAAATCCAGCATCATCTGTCTTGCAACGCATACACTGTCTTTTCTCTCACAGCCCATACCTGGTGAGTCTGACCGGAGTGTAGTACACCCTATCTATATACTTCAATTGGATTTATCTGTGCCTGCTATTTGGTGAGACCGACTGTGTGACTGAACAACAATATTTCCATAGTTTTTCCGTTATGTGGAGTTTGAGGTCCCTTTGACAGTCTAATCTGGTCTTCGCCAGGCCTGGTCTACAAGCCTTCTGTGTATGTACATAGAGTCTGGCCACAAGATGAGTAGGAGTAGGTGATTGTAACAGAGAGGATAAAGCTAGCAGCTCCAGGGGGTCCTGTAAATCCTCACCAAGGAGCTTAGACATCTCCTGTCTGAATCTATCATAATGGAATTGCGTTAATGCAGTAGGTGCCGTGGCCTGATCAGCAACCTGGTCCCAACTATGCATCACTCACCCCTCAAAAAAATCACCCATAGTGCGTATCTCCAGGGAGTTGAAAGCTTGCGGCCCCCCCCCCCTCTTCTGCCCCAGTGGAAACCATAAACACCAGTTTAAGCGGGTATGCAGGGAATACATAAGGGCACCATCTTGTTGCTCAAAACGTCTCCGCCACAAGCAAATCGTGGAATTTAAGAAGTCGAGGACTCAGTAATGAAGTACTGGCTTATGAAAGAGTAACTGTGGCAGGTTGTGGGCGGCTGCCAAGGCACACTCCAACCATAAGTGGGGGAGGTCCTGCAGTCCATGCACCCAATATTGGGCAAAGCTACCCTGTGCTGCATTAAAGTAAGCTTCGACATCTGGTGAATTCAACTCCCCATAACATATGGCAGTGTAAGGGTTTCCCAGTTCACTTGTGGTTGTTTCCCAGCCCAATCAAGCTGGATCATTAATACGTGCAATGTGTCCCAGGCCAATCGCAGTGATGAAAGTGGAATGATATGAATAGAAACAAGAAATGGGGGAGCACTACCATTTTCATAATGGCCACTCAACCGGATAGTGAGAGCAGCAGTTTTATCCAGCGGTCTACAGCATCTGATAAGTTTTGCACCACTTTCCCATAATTTTTAGTATCAAGGTTTCAGGGTCGGTGTGCATCTGCATCCCCAAGTATCGAACTGCATCTGTTGTCCACTGCAGCACATGTTCTGCCCTCACTGGGGCCGTTGCTGATGTGAGTAGAAAAATGAGAGACTTATCCCAGTTTATTCGGAGCCCAAAGTGTCCTCCAAACAGTGTCACCCTGCGCAGTACCGGCGAAAGATTACGCTGCGAATCACGGATACAGAGCAGCGTGTCATCTGAACAGGCTGAGATACTTAACTTATAATTGTGAAATGGAAGCCCTTGATGCGAGTGGTACTCCCGCAGTGCATATGCCAACGGCTCTATCACTAATGCATAAAGAAGCGGGGTAAGCGGACATCCCTGTCTGGTGCCCCTGCCAATGTTAATATGCTCCAAGATCATTCCCTTAATACGGATCCGTGCCATCAGTTGTGTATAAAGTATGTTACCCAGCTGGAGGAATACCTTCCCCACTCCGATCCTTCTCAGTACCGCCCTCATGAACCTCCAGGCCACCGAATTGAATGCCTTTTCAGTGTACATAAATACCACCACAGCCTGTGTGTCAGGGTCTAGGTTTTGTACTGCCCCAAAGAACGTTTTGAAATTATACACCAGTGTTCATCCTGGGACGAACTCAACCTGCTCCCGCCATACTACCAATGGCAGGATCAGCGCCAGATGATTAGCAAGTACTTTAGCATTTATTTTCGTGTCCATGTTCAGAAGGGGCAGTGGCCAATAGAAAGAGCATGCATTTGCAGCTTCCCCGATTTCAGGAGCGTGACAAGCAGTGCCTCTCTCATAGTGGGGGTATCCGACCATTGGCAGCCATCTCTTCAAACAGTATGACCAAGTGGAGTATCACTATATCCTGATAAGTCTTGTAAAAGGCTACCGGGAGCCCGTCCATACCGGGAGCCCATTCCGGACCTCCCCCTGCTCCAACCGAGCCATCATCCTCTCTTTCTGTTCATTGGTAAGCCATTTCGTAGCTATTAATGTTGTTGTCTGCAGTAGGCTATGCCATGTAGAGTGGTGTAGTATCTGAGAAAGCAATCATCTATGGCCTCGGTGGTGTGCACTGAGTGTCTCTGTTTGTCCTGCACTTCTATTATAGTGTCACTGTTAAAGCGGGGTCTCATGGCGGCTGCCAGAGTAGCACCCGGGTGCTCCCATTTACCACACACCCAACCCATTGCATATTTCCACAGGTGATTCACCTCGCTCTGGGCTATCTCCTGATTCTCATCAATCGTAGTTTAGATGATGGCCAAGAAATGACTCTCCCCGGACTCCCTATGTTTCCACTCCAATTTTGCCAGTTCTTGCTCTACATTTGCTGAGTGATTACAAATGGATGGGAAGACACCTGCATGTTTGGACAAGATAACACCTCTGATGTAAACTTTGAAAAATTCCCATATTGTGGTGAACTTGTCCACTAACCCAATATTAGTGCAAAAGAACTCTTCTTGGCTTGAGGCAGTTCCTCTCTAAAGGCAGAATCTAACAACAAGTATGGGGGGAAGCGGCATGTGAAGGGAGCCTGATCCTAGTATGTGCGTGGGAGTGGCTCACATCGGTGTACTCAGGAAAGCAGCTCGCAGGACATTAGCAAAAAGTGTATGCATGAATATATGTTGTGTAGAGTGGAACTATGCATGCATCCAGGGGTATCTGGGGAGTCTGCTCTGCACTGCACCATCTGCAATAGCCCACACCTCAGCCAATGGGTGTTGGTGTGGGTCCCTAAACCGGTCCCTCCTTGGGCACAGCACACAATTAAAGTTACCGCTCCATAGCTGAGGCATGCCAGTCCACTGAATTAGTCAAGCATTTAGGGAATAGTAAAACTGCGGATCATCATAGTAAGGGCCATATACACCAACCCAACAGGACCGTAAAATCGTCCTTACCTCAGCGCGCCAGCACATACCTCCCTTTAGGATCCAGACATACCTCCTGTAACTTGACACCCGAGCCTCTGCGAGTCTATATCAATACCCCTCTGGCATGTGTGATGAACCCCGCAGCGCAGTAATGCCCCTGTAACCTACGAGGTGTTAACATGCTACTCTCCAGGGTTATATGTGTTTCTTGTAGGATAGCTACATCTATTGCGTGCCATTTAGGATAGGTCACTACCTTACGAAGTTTCGTAGACATTTAGGTCTCTTACATTCCAGGTAAGAAAGCAGATTAACAACGAGCCCGGAGGCCGTGCCACGGATCAGTGTGTTTGATCATGCTCCATCCCAGCCTTCTGCCATCGCCCTCGCTCCTTGCAATAACTAAACCACTGGCATATGCCTGGCATGTAGAACAGCAGCTGCTGCATAAGACATGGCTCAACCCCCACCCACACTGCGCAGCACCCTAACTGACACAATGTCCCTGTAGCCTCTCTAAAACCACCCAAAGCCCAACTTTCTCCCCTTAGAAATGTAATAAGTAGTAAACACATGGGGTGGGGGGGTTGCAATTGCCATGCCTGGTAACTTAGTTCCCAAATGGCCAGCCAAGCTGCTAGCAGAATAAGCCTGAAGCATGACCATAACGTTTCACAAAGATGCCCAAGCTGAGCATATGTCATCTCTCTGCACACATTATCAAATACAATCACCCACAGGCGAATTCAAGCCCCCACCCCGATCCCACACAGCATTCTTTGTGGCATGTACTGCTATGTGAACATAAGTAACAAATATAACAAGATAATATGCAGTAAGCGAAAATGTATTTCTCCATCTTTAGAAGAAACAAATAATGTGAGTTGCAGAGTTAGCTAATGTTCCAGCTAATTCCCCAACCTCATGAGCCCCCCAGGGGAGGCGGCAGAACTCTACAGTAGGTGAGAAGAGGGCTACCTCACTTCACTGTGTCCAGCCCACCCCCTCCTCGTCATTTTCTGATCTTAAAGATCAGTTCCACCCGGCCCCACTCTCCCTATGTTTCAGGAACTTCTGAGTGTTTTTTTGGGTCGGAGAAGATGGCAGTCTTGCTGGCTATAGTATGTTGTATTCCAAAGTGAGCTTCTCCGTTTTCATTTAGCTGGGAGAAATTGTTTTCTAGCATCCTGAACTTGCTGTGTAAAGTCTAGGTAAAGAGACACCACTGCACCCCCGTACCGTAGTTCCTTACGTTCCCATGCTCTACAGAGTGCCACATCCCTGTCCCTGTAATTTAGTAGTCTAGCAATTGTTGGCATTGGGGTTGCCTCTGGGATCAGATGTGGCCCCACAGAATGGTGTGCCTTCTCCACAACAAATCTGTCCTAAAAGGATTTGCGCCCCAGCATGTCTTGAAGTAGCTGCTCCATGAAGCACTCCATTCTGTCTATGTTGGTGCTTTCTGCAATGCCCACATTTCTCAAATGGTTGTGTCTCTATTGCGTTTCCAAGTCTTCTCCTTTGACCTATAGCATGAGGAGGATTCTGTCAATTTTTTCTGTGCAGCCGCCGTAGGTGTTATCGCTCTGTCATGTCCAGGCGCTCGTCATGCTTGTCTAGTCTCTGTCATACGGTCCAAGAGGAAGGTTGGGGCATCAGTCTTCCTGTTGATTCTTGTGAAGCTCTGCTGCACCGCAGTTAAGGTCTGTTTTAGATCTGCACCACCTTCCTCTCCCCTACTGTATTCCCCAGATGGGGCGGCCTCGCCATCTTTCAGCATTGGCGTTTTACGACAATCAAATTGGAGCTTCTGTTGGGTTTTGTCAGTCTTGCCCATGTTTCTACTGCCACAACTGCCTCTGAACCACCTGAAGCACCACTGAGGGGGGCGTGTTCCAATGTGGATAACACTGCCGTATGCCCTTACCAATGCGAATGATCCCGCTTCAAGGAAAAATAGTTTTCTACTTGACAGCCCCACTCTCAGTGTAATTGGTATTGTCCTCTACCTTAGAGTCCCTAGAAGCGCCCTGAGCTCTCCAGCACCTTTGACTTTCAATGAGTCCACCACATCTCAGCAGAGGAAGTTCAATGCCACTTTCCACGCTGTACGTGTCGCCTCTGTGGCTGGTGGTTAAATTGCAGGATGAACAGGCATCAGCTCATTTAGGGAGTGGGACACAGGGGTACAGGTGGAATACAAGTGTATCTCAACGTCTCTCAAATATCTACATACACAATTGCTAAATTTATGTGCTCTCTAGGACACCCAGTCTCAGCCCAGAAGAGACCGCTGTATTATAGCAGGGCTCAGCTGCTTCACAGTGCTTCAGGGGTCCAGCCATAGAGCTGATGCGGGGCCCATTCACACTATGGGCAGTAAGCGAAATGGTCTCAGGGGGACCCACACTGGGTAACAAGCAGAGGGCCGATCACTTCACCAGGCGAGCGCCTCCAGGGCAGGCTCAGCACGCTCTTTTTCAAGCTCTCCCACAACCATGGGGCAATACAATGACAAAAGAGCCACTCCTCCAAAGCTCTCACCACAGAAGGAGACCACCCTGTCCCCAGGCACTCATTCCACTGCTCCATGTCCTGATTGCAGGACCGCACCCGATGAGCATCCCTATCCCTGTTCAGTGTGGCCGCTACTCACCTCCGCGGCCCAGGTACTGTATGCCGCACATCTCCCTCCGAGGCTGCAGCAAGGCCGCACCACCTATACCTCTTCCAAGGGTCGCACACTGCAAGCAGTCTCGGCCCGACCACAGCCAAAGGACTGAAGAGGGGGGCTCACCAGACACTGCCACTCCACTCAATCGGTGTCTCGGTGTCTCTCTTGTTGTCCGCTCTTGTTGTCCGCTCTGCAGGGTCACCCCAATGGCTCAATCCAGTGCCCAGAGCCCAGTGGCAGCCAAGCACAGAAGTCCAGCCCTGGAGGGTCTCCACGGGAGGGGGGTCCACCATAGATAGAGAAAATAACATGGTTTATCCAGTAGGATGATGTAGGATTGGTATGCAGCCGGCAGAGTGATATTACCATGCCGCCATTTTCAAGCACGGCAAGCTCAGCCCCTCAATGCTATTGATAATTGATGGCATTAAAATGGACATGTTTTGACATATTGTTGTCATTACTTTATAAATGTATGATGTACCATAGAAAATGCAGATGAATGTGGAAAAAGTAATTTAATGTATTGGTATTGAATGAGAGACCTCCTAGAATACCCAAACATATTCTTTATCTTCCAAACACTTAGGAAGAGCATCATTACCATATTTGAATGGATAATTGTAGATGACTGATGATTAACAGCATATAATAATGGATGGGCCTGGATGGAAGCTATTTACCTACATAATTATTCAGAGTTTTATCTGGACCCAAAGGCTAGCCATTTAAAATAAACATTACACAAAGTATGTGGTAAATGTGATACGCAGCTTACATGAGCTACATAAGGAACACTTTTTGATTTTTCTAGATAGATTAAGGGCATGCATACATTATGAATGGTACATGCATAATGTGGGGCAAAGGATCGCAAAGTGGCGCAATGCATTCATTGCACCACTTTGTAGATATGGCATGGCGTTTTTGGCAATCTAACATCACATTAGCATCAGAAAAATTATGCTTCTGTGACGTTAGATGACCCAAGTCCATCCTTAAATGTGGGCCCAAATTCTTAGCAGCCCTGCCTGTGTTGCATCTTGTCTGGATGCAAAGTGCAGTGGAGGCTGAGCAGAACATCTTTTAGCTAATTGCCCCTTTACTTGTAGCCGAGGTACAATTGTTTATGTTTAAAAAACTGGATTTTAGATTGTTTCACTTCAGTACCTCAGAATTAGTGAACCAGAATCACCCTGCGTAGATAATTTGTATTAATGACTCAAGAATTCATCAAGATCATCCTAGACAGCGGTGCATAAGCTATGATCCTTCTTTTAGACCTGTCATATGCTTTTGAATGTTTCGCACCTTATCTTATTGAATAGACTTGATGGGATTGGAATTAAGGGGAAGGAGCTTGCCTGGATCACCACATTTTTGGAGGATTGATCTCAGGCTTTGTTTCTTCTGCCCTGTCTCTCCGAGCCCAGGCTTCTCAATCATGTGGTTCCTCGGGGCTATGCCTTGAGCCCCATTCAATACGTATCTCAAACCCTTGGCCAAGCTAGTAGAATGGTGGGGTTTGAAGATAATAACATATGCTGATGATAGACAGCTTCTGCTCTCCTTTCAGGAAGGCCTTCAAAAACTGCCTCATGGTGGTCAGCAACTGGAAGGGTGGGAGCCGCCTCAAGCTTAATTCCGACAAAACAGAGGTTCTTTTTTTTTATACTAGCAAGATCCCGGATTCTCTTGGTTGGTGGCTGCCTGAATTAAGGGTTGCCTCCTCCCCTTCATCTTCTGTTAGTATTCTGGGTATCAAATTTGATTCTGCATTGTCATTTGAACCACAGGTCAAGGCAGTCTCAGACAGTTGTTTCGCCACACTAAAATCTTTGAGAAGAATGCTATATTTGGTGCTGGTGGCCTCCCGTAAATCGATTGTTAATGCCTTTGTCACTGCCAAATTGGACTATGCTAGCAGTCTGTACCTGGGACTTCCAGCATACCTTGTCCATCGGCTGCAGATAATCCACAATGCCGCAGTGCGCCTTATTCTTAAGGTCCAGACGCAGCAATCCATGTCTGCTTACCTTCACCAGCTACACTGACTTCCTGTGGCCAACCGCATTAAGTTTAAGGCTCTCATTTTTGCCTATAGAGCCTTTGAGAACAAGGGTCCTCTGTACCTAAGATGTAGACCCAATGCTTATCGGCAGAGTCGCTCCCTCAGGTCTAACTCACAGAGGCTCCTGTGCATTCCAGAGATTAATAGAGCTAGGCTGAGTGGAAGATCCTTTACCTTCTTGATGGCAAAATTGTGGAATTTGTTGCCTTCCAGTTTATCGTTCAATTCCTCAGAAAGGATCTTCAGAAAAGGTTTAAAACCTATCTGTTCAGTGCCTAATCCTGACCTATAGGCTTACTTTTTTTTCTGGCAGTCTCTGTTTGCTTGTGCCGGGACACTCCTTCAGGAGTAGCTGTGCACTCTATCAATGTTATTATTATTATTATTATTATTATTATTATTATTATTAAGAAGCAACTCATTTGTTGTGTGTTTCCTACCTAAGCCTTTATTTGCATAGATGGAGCACTTATAGGGTCTAGTAAATCAAATGCAAGAGAGATTTTTGTACAGTGCACATCATGATCTTTCATAGGAACTGGGAGCCTGTTTAAGATGTTTTGAGTTCTCAAAACTAAATCACACTTTTCTAGACCAAATAAAGCCTAACAACACAGTTCTGAACATACTGAAGTCCTTTAATCGATTTTTGCGGAAGACCTGTAAAAATGAAATTACAAAAGTTTATGCATGAATGGACAAAAAAAACTATCACCATGTCTTTTTCAGTTAAACAAAAAGAATGAGTGAGTGAGTATTCTTATATAGCGCTCGGCTAATCCAGGAGCATCCCAGCACTATGCCATTCAGAGATGGAAATAGTAGCATGGTTCATCAGAAGTTCTACAGTCCCTACAGTTTGAATAAATAGATTTTTATCTCTTTCTTGAAGCTAGTTTTCTCTGTGACAGACCTTAGACACACAACCATCTGATTGCAATTGCTGACTGCCCTGACTGTAAAAGAGGAACCCCCTCTTTGTTGTTTTTTATAACAGGGGACTGTGAGTAAGCCAGCGTTACTAGAGCGCAATCTCCTACCTGGTCATTTTCCTTGATCCTCTCATTCAGATAGGCAGGATCATGGTTATAGATAGCTTGATGTGTCAGTGTCAGGTCCTTGCACATAATGCGCTTACGTAATGGCAACCAATGAAGCTCCTCACAAAGCCAAGATACCAACGTGCAGAGCCGGACTGGGAAGGTAAAGCAGCCATGTCAACCTTGTGAGACCAGCATGGGGGCTTTTGGGGAAGGAGGTTGGGGGGGTTGGGGATCCTGGCGTGTAAGAGTAAAAAACTGCTGCTGGGGGTCGATATTGCACCAATGCTGCAAAACCGGCCCCAGTAACAAAATCAGCCCCCACCCTTCCAGCCTCCCAATGAAACGTTTGATGCCCGCTACGGCCAGTCTGGCCCCGCCGATGTGTGCTTCTGCAGTTTATAGAGTAGGTGGACTGCCATGTCCTGGACTGCTTGTAGGTGCTAAACCAAATATTCAGGAAGACCTAAGTATAGAACATTGACATAGACCACCCTCTAGAGAATCAGTGCCCTGACCACAATTACTTGTGCATCACGAGGCAGAAGTTGAGAAATTTCCTAAGCATGTGGCAGATTCTGAAGCAAGATTTAACTACTGCTAATACCTGGGTACTGAAGGATAGTTGAGAGTCAAACATAAAGCCCAGATTTCTGGCTGCCGCCATTGGAGTGGGGGGTACACTGTTAGGCCAGGCTCCTGTCTACCCGGGGAGGGGATTCAACCCGTGATACTCACCTCAACAGGCATACAATGTAAGAACTGGCTTTAGACATTTAGGACTTCCATTACACCTCCAAGTCACCAATAAACCCTAGGGCTGCATTATGCATTTCCTTTGTGTATTTGTAATGAAACGTATGATCCTCAGGTGCCATAATCGTATTCAATACGTGAAAGCACATAGGTGACCACCACACAGGGGCTGTGGAAAGACAAGATAAGCAAATAGCTATTGCAGTGAACCAAGAATGTTTTACCTTATTCTCATTACAGTTAAAAGTGGGGGTCATTGAGAGTTTCATGGAGGGCTCACAAGTTTCATGCATGTAAGAGTGGCAATAGGTATTGACCCAAGTCTGTGTGGAAGATGGTGAGAGAACAGAGATGTTTGTGATAGTCCACACCCACCACACCAATTATTAGGGGTTAAATTTCACTTTATTTTGCATCTAGCGATGTATTCCTATGTAATATTCCAGATTCATGAAATTACCTGCAAATACTGTTAGATTTAATGTACGCAGTATTTGGCCGGCATAGCTATGCATCAAAAGGCCAAAGTATTCCATGATGGGTATTAAGGACTTAGGGAAGGATAGGAAAATTGTGAAAAGCTGAACCCTGGGGAATTGTGCAGTATTACTAAATCAAACGGGATCCAAAGGGTGTGAACTCTATAGTCATCCTGTAGTTCATAAGAAAATGGGGGTTCCAGTTTCAAGAGTTTACATCAACTCCTTGGATAGCAAGCTCATTGATTAGGAGAGAATAGTACACTATATCAAAGGCTGCCGACAGGTCTGTTAGCACCAGAAAATCACCACAGCACTGATTCGGCCCCTCAACTAGGTCAAAGTGCCCTGGTGATAAACAGAAAGGACATTATATTCAATGAATATTTGTAGTTGAAGCACAATGCTTATTCTGAGAATTGTTCTAAACGTGCCATCAGATGCAATTGCGATTTCATAAAAACTTGGAGTATCAGGGCCAAATTGAAGATTATAGTCTATTGTCAATCTCTGGCTGATCAGGTCATAAACCCAAGTAGACAATTTTGAAGGTTGGCTAAAGTAGATATTTCATTAAGCAGTGTGGAAGGAGATGTCCAGATAACCAGTTGTGAAACCCCAAAATAAAGTTTTGGGGGAATTCAAAAACCAGTACAGACAGGCATCAAAGTGCATACCAAGGAGAATCACCTGGATATCGGTTGAATGTGGGGATTCAAAGATGTCTCTATGGATGACAGTAGTCTGTTCTGTGAAATAAGAAAATAATCTGTCCCAGAATTACACAATCTGGAGTGCTGGTGGGACTGTTGCAAAGAATAAGTTGTTAGTTACCCACCACAGAAAAGATAGGTCCAAGCCACAGACGAGGGCTCATGATGAAGGGGTAATTAGGAGGTGTTTTTCCATAGGGAGAGCACAATGAGAAGAGCCGCCTCTCACCAGGGACACCGTATCCGCGCAAGCTGGCATAGGGAAAAGTGACTCGTCTGCCCCCCCCCTTCTCCCTCCCACACCCTGCACGCAGTCTGCATCCACTATAGTGATGGGCAAGGAGGCGGATTTTGTATTTGGAGGGAAGTTCACCAATCGTATGGAATGGGTGAGACCAATAAGGCTAGTGTATTTGAGAGTTCCTCCCTGTTGGAGTCAAAATAGTCTAATTATGCAGCAATGAAGAACCAAATTAGGAAGCAAGGTTTACTACATTATGCTGATCGAAAGGCAAATTATGTGGTGTAGTGCGGCACAGTTTGTGGCAGTATCATTTCATAATTTTGACATTTTACCAGACATATATACTGTCTGTGACCCATTAACCTTTAGAAATGTTGTGCATGTAATTTTGGACAAACTTGAACAAGCAGCAACATTTTTTGTCGAACTCTGCTAATTATGCAGCAGGTGGTGGATTATATGGCATGCGGTAACTCGATAATTATGCGGAAAATGGCGAGGTCGCTTTGAATTTTAACACCAAAAACTACGTTCTACTTTATTGTCACACTTTTCTATGAATAACCATAACTTAAAAATATCGAAACAAACATTTTATTTCAATAACTCTGCTTTATATTACAACACAATACCAAGCCTAAAAGTCCCCTCTTAAAAATTACTTATTTCTTCTGGAATTTGGAGACGTTGAATAGTTTTTCTGTCCAGACATTTAATTATGACTCACCATTTCTCTTAAAGCTACGCTGTAATTACATCATGCTTTGGGTCGAGTTAATATTCAGTCAGGAGAAAACAGAAACATTTATTTTTGAACCAAATGTTATCTTTCCTGTTTATGTTGATTTGAAAGAAGGTGACGAACTACTTTACAGGATAAAATGTTTTTTTTTCACACTCACGGAAATGTAACAAGAGGTAAGTGGCACTACAGACATGTAATCTCCCTTTTCCACGATTTTAGGTTTACTGAGCTGTTAACAGCTTCACGGTTTCTGGGTGGAATATTTTGCTGTGTGGAGTGGAGCAGACCTGCTTGGACAGGAAATTGGACATCAGAAGAACTGACCAGAAGCAGTAGCTTAGCGGACATGGCGGCCAGGCGGCTTCATTCCTAAACGGGTTTTCTGGAACCAGTTCTTGGCTAGTCCAAGTGGCGCACATGCTGCTCGGAAGCCCCCGTTGGGTTTCCAGAGCGGATTCGGTTGCCTTTTAAGTGATTCCGAGCTGCTTCCTTGATGGACTGAAGCCATTACAAAGACTGGGAACGATTATCATCTCGCTGAGCGCGGCATGTGCCAGGGCACCAGCGTGCCAAAGCCGATCCTTGGCCAGCACCAGGACAGGGTCACAAGTGGGCTAGTAGCCACCGCTCTTGGGGCCAAATAAAAAGGGCGATTTCAAAATACAGATCTGAAAGAAACTAAAAATGGCTCATCTTTCACGTGCTTTGTATTAAGAAGTGCACTTTGAGTGAGGAAAAACATCTGTATCCTTTCTCCCGGTACATTTGTTCCGATACAACAGCTAACTGCATCATAATAATTGGTACAACATACTTACCGTCCTTACCGAGCCTTTGACACAACTGTTACATTCAATTGTGCTTGAAGAGAGGCTTTTATATTTCACTGAATACTGTGTACATCTGAGGAAGGGGCGAAGACACAGGAAGAAGCCTGTTGGCTGTTTTCCAAATTAGTGTACTTCAGAAAATTCTCTATTCTTTCTTTGACTCTCAAAATCAAACAATAGGGACTTCCTTAGAACTCTCGGCAAAGCCTTGCTTTGGGTTCAAACTCCTGTTTGTTCCGGGACCAGTATTCTAGCTTGGGCGCTAAACAGGATTTTCACCAGGTAGAACTTGAGAAAAAGGGTGAGGGAAAAAAGGGTGAAAAATAACTTTACGCAGACCAGAACAGGAGAAATGGCATGCAATTACCATAGTATTCCCATTCTAATCCCTAAAACTTTGAAAGATTAGTAAATTGTGCATGCAGTGTAGGCCACATTCTGAGTTAATGGAATGCACAATTATGAATGAGGTTTGCACTATGCTGTTAACAATGTCCTAAATTTAAATTGGAAGCAATGTTTGAGCTTCACAGGGGTGCGCAAAGTTGTAAGGGTTTTTTCCTTTGAAACTGCACGTTTTTCTAAAACTTCGCATTCATCTCTACCATTATCTGTCAAAGATTCAGAACTCAACGCCACTGTCAGTCAAATCGACTACTGTTGGCAATGTCGACACATAGCCCCATCCAGCATGAAATTACCAGCGATCTATCTTATGTCCCTGCAGGAAAATTACTTTAAACCTCTTTCTATCACGTTTCTCTTACCACTACCTAGTTCCCCCCCCCAGGTACCCCTTTAAACTCCGATTCTAACCCAAATGCCTTCCTATCCTCATACATACTCTCTCACTGAAACATATTTCCTTATTGCATCCTAATCCCCTATTCACTTCAACTATTCATTTGCATGCTTAATTGATCACCAACCTCTATGTCCTTCCTAACCAACCTAAGTCGAGCAGATCTTGCAGATAAGAACCTAGACACATGCCCAGGGCACTTAAAACACATGTGAATGCATTAACAATTTAAACAACTGACTAACCACTAACCCTGGGTTACCAAAGCAGCATATCGCTTGCTGAAAATGCCCACCAAAGCCTCCTCTGGGGTAGTAAGAGCTTTATAAATGCAATTGCAATTATAGTCTTTTTGAACTTCATTAGGGGTAAGCAGTAGTAGGACGAATCTTTCACTAACAGTAGGTTTGCAGGAGACAAACTAAGCAACCTTTGAAAATTGTGGGAACTTTGCATTCTATAGTTTAGAGTACTGGTTCTGCGGCCATGCGTCTTCTAGTTGAAGACTTGCTTTGTGATCAAGGGAGCAGTATTGGACTTGCCTTTTGTGCAGTCCTGCAAGGGCAAGTGTATGGCCTAATGTTTTTGGTCCACTGGACCAAACTAAATTGTCCCACACACTGGCTTTTCAAACTTGTCTTTGAGTACCCGAAATTCCAGTCCATCACTCAGAGCAGTTGCAGCTCTAGTTTCCTTTTATAAGTGTGGAGTAGACATTTCTCATCATATACCGACTCAGTACCCCAAAAGACCCTTTATTCTGCACAGGGTACTTTGAATGTGATTCTTGCATCCACTTCAAGTCAATTGAGTGCTTTCAAAGCTGGCTTTATATGCTGAACCATTTGTCAGTTAAATCAACATGTTATCAAGCCTTTCCAGTTTGCCAAGAGTTCTTGGATCCTTGTATAAATTAGGATGAACTAGTTCAAGAGTGCCAGCACCAATGCTTTTTTCTCCTGCACTAGATTGTTGGTATGAAGTAGAGGGAGGACCTTCCAGGAAAGGGAAAGTTGATGTTTGAGTTGATGTTTGACCACCACATTGACTTGAGAAACAATGAGTACTCCCAGGCTCTTTCCTCTTTGTGCAAGTGATGAAGGTGACCCTGGGTTTGGGGTTCAATAAAGATGTAGTGAGTCAGATTCAGCTCCTTCCCACTCGTGGATTAGAAGTTCCCTTTCACTCATTGAAACGTGTTCTAAGCACAGGGTGATGTTAACGTGGTTCACTGGCCTATTTTCCCAATTCAAGTGGCTTTGGGTGAATGAAACATAGATTTGGAGATTAACCTAGTACTTTTGGAGGAGGTCTTCAAGAGCTGCCAAGAAAGACGTGAATCCTGTGGTGCTCTGGTGTTGTTATGTATGATGATGATGATGTTTCAGATGTGAAAGATAGCTCCTTTGAGGCGGGAGACATTAGGGAAGGCCACAAGGTCGGCTTCAAGAACAGAGGTGCCTTGCTGAAACAGATGCAAGCATGCAGTGGGGCAAAGTCCTAAAGTGAAAAATAGATGCTTTTGAGTTAGTGCCAGTATCAGCATCCCATCCTGAAACATTGAGAAGATTGTGGTGAATGAACAATGAACCAGAGGTAGAATAACCAGTGGACAAGCAAAGGTTTATGGTTCTTAAATATGGAATAACAGATTTTGGTAATTTCTGACTAAAAACATCTCAAGGTCTCCACACTGATGTTGAGTAACAAAATGAGTGTTTTAAAACATTCTAGTTGGTCATCTTCCACAAGAGGTCAAATATTTCCTGGTTTGGTTTGCGGCTTTGAAAATTCATTTAGCAAGTTAATACTTTTTGGCTCTCTTTACTTCCTTCTTGTAGTCTCTTCTACAGCCACAGGCCATCCTTTTGGGCTGAGGGGCCACGCACCCCCCACCTTTTGCCCCTCAAGAAGAGTGTCTGTCAGTCTAAGCAAAGTTCAGCCTGACAGACACTCTTCATTTTCAGGTCTGTCAGCCAGGAGCTAGACATGCACTATTTGTGCTGGCTCCCAGCTGCCTGAGCTGAACTTTGCTGAGATTAAGAAGTCATAGCCCTGTGGACGTGACCTCTTCAGCCTAGCAAAGGTGCCTTGAAGCCCTCCCCTTCATGACAAGGGAGAACATCACCGATTGCTTCGGACCTGGGCATTTCAGTTTTACTGAAGCGCCCAGGGCCGAATGTCAATCAGTGATACCTCATCACAGAGTGGGGTGGGGTCAGCAGTCTCACTGACCCCATCCCACTCTGTGATCAGTTGGGACTGCTGCGTTCCCTCATTGACCCTAGGTTAGCCAGTGAGGGAAGACAGCAATCTCAACCCCCTTGGGACCTCCGAGGCAGAGCTGAAGGTAAGTGTATGTATGTGCTTTTTTTAAATGAATGTTTGGTGAGTGTGTGTATGTTTGAATATTTGATAATGAGTTTGTGAATGGATGTGCACGTACCTGCGTGTGTGAATGAATGAGTGCAAGTGTGCATGTGTGCCTGTGTGTCCCTCCCACTTCCTACCTCCTAAAATTACCGTCCGCCACTGCTCTTCTATGTCTCTTGCATAGGATCTTGTCATTGCTGGTTAATTAACTTCCCCATATGACTTTATGGTTATTGCTAAGCATTTTTACAGAGCCAGTTCCCTACTTATCATCTATTGGTGAATTTTATTCAGTCTTTGATTACATAGATCTGAGTGGGAAAAACTTATAAAGGGTAGTTATTTTATGGTACAGATTTTCTAGAAAGTCTTCACGATGGGCGGACTTGTGAAAGTTTGTTCTGTGGGCACTGTGGTTGCCTACAGGTTGCCTCTAGTGAATTAGCACTTGCATTTTCATTGTGTCTGGTGGGTGTGGATTGTGGTGTGCAGCTACTGCCGGTAACAAGATGTCATATTATGTTAAATAGCTTGAAAGAAATGGGAGAGTGCTCTAGCCTTCATTGAGGTTATTGCCAAGTTAAAGGGTTCTAACTCATATTTGAGTACAGGTTCCAGTGTGCAACTAGCTGCTTGTAGTGGGCCACACAATATTTGCCTATGTTTTCAATCTCCTTTGCAGATCCTTTGGTTGAAATTATCCATAATCATGACTGTTTTGGCTACACAATGTGGATGAAGGCAGAATGAGGAGCCAAATCCTGGTGGCGGGTAGACCACTAGATGGACAAATTAATTGTTTGGCTTAATTACACAGCGTGCAATCAACCACTGTTAGTATGGGAATAGTAGGTAAAATAGAAAAAACATCTGTCGCTCTTAAGAGTCTCTGTTAGTTCCTGAAGATAAGTTGCAATTCTGGTGACAGGTCATCGTGGATAGTCGTTGAATCTTCACTGAACCATGTTTCCATTATCACAACTACATCACAGTTTATTTCAGATTTCTTAGGGCATGATTTGGGACTGAATACGTGTTGATAAGGTAGTCATGTGTGGGAGATAACTCAAACACAGAAGGATGCTGGATTGAGGTCTGTTAGTGGGGCACTTGGGGCATTTTTGAAGGGTGGTGAAGGATGGCACCCCAGGTAAATGGGTAGCAATGGTTGAGCTGATTGATTTAAGTTAAATGTTGTGATGTGTGGGTGATCAGACCATGACAGGGGCATTGCTTTAGGTGTCTGGCCTTCTGTATTTGCGCTGTGGATTGTTGTGTGTGGGGCAGTCATGGCACTATGCTTCAATTGACCGTGCTGAATTAGTAAACGATTCATTAAAACAGTATAGATTATGTCTGTTTCATTGAAATAGATATTCATCGTGATTTTTCGAAGTGAATCCTAGCTAGTCAAAGTATCGGGCCTGAGGCCTCTGAGAATGTGGAAAATATTGGTGAGTTCTTTCAAAACAGATAGCCACCAGGCCTCTGAGTTGTTCACACAGAAAATACGGTTGCCCTTGGTTGCTCCAGATTTTAGACTTGTGTACACAACTGCAATAAGAATTTCTGGATAGTATCTCACAACGATGCTTTTACACATCTGGTGGGTGATCCAGTGGTGCACAAAAGTAGGCGAGGAGGCAGGTGAGTAGATGGCAGGGTCACAGAGACCGCTGAGCTTCGAAGATGGAGGTCTTGCTGTGCTGCCATGTGCCTAGTAACTCAGAGAAACGCAGCCGTGGATGCCTACTGCGAGGTTGAGAGTCACGGGAAACGTGGCCAGGTAAGACTGAAAAGGTCTACCGTGTGGCAGCAACCTGAAGAGAATTGAGATTCTGAGTGCAATCTGAGTTGGTGGACCGTGGCACCGACTCAGTGGTCCCACATCTGGGGTCCAGCACTGGGAAGGAAGCTCTACCAACAAATGGAAAAGTTGGCTCAGCTAAATTCCGTGTCATTACAAAAATGAATATCTTTCTAAAAAGAGGTCTATGGTCAATATTTTGATGTTACTAATGATTTTTTTGAATAACAAAGATATAATTTGGGTGAGTCACTGAAGAATGAACTGCAGCACTGAAAACCTCGGCAGTTCGCGGCTGAGACAATGTTAGGGCTGCGGTCCAGGGCCACAGTCTGCGGCAGGCTGCAAACAGCTAACAGTCCGCTCTAATCCGTCCTCTGGAAATTCACTTTAAGGCTCATGTTATGATATCGACTCATTACATACAATACATCATTTCATCACCCTATAATTTACACACATAGCAGCGAAAAAAATGAAATCTGGGAAACATGATCCCAATAAAAAATAAATAAAAGGGCTTAAGGGAAACCTATTTCATTTGCTCGAAGTCAGCATATATATAGTCTGTTCTTCCATTGCGCCCAGCGCCGCCATTCGCTTTCATTTCTAGCACAGCTCCAGCTGTTTTCACCATTTAGCACTGAAGTAATTTGTTCATGTCAGAATAGGTAAAAAATGAGACTAAACCAGTGGAACATCTTGTTTATGATGCATTACCGCACAAATTCTGCTCTTATTAAGTAGTTCTTTCCCTGTGCTCTCCCTTTTCGACTGGTCATTCAGTCGCCTGATATTTTGCAGAGGTCTCTGTTTAGTCTTGTTTTGGGGGAGCAGTGAGCTAATGGGTGCCTGCCTGGAGCAGGGGTGGCTGGCTGGCCTGATTGCTTGGGGTTAAGAAGGGACACTGGACAACCCCGCCTTATCTTTGGCCAAAAAGTGATGTTGGCTCTGTAAGTGGGCGAATAAGGCATTTTTATCACCAGAATCCTTTCAACAGCCATTGTTGTTAACCACTGGTAAGTATTGACTACTAAATGATAATCTTATTTTGTCTACGAGTTAGAAGGCAAATGCATAGTGTAAGGAAATGCCTCCTTGGCATGGTTACCCCCTAACTTTTTGCCTTTGCTGATGCTAAGTTATGATTTGAAAGTGAGCAGGGACCCTGCTAACCAGGCCCCAACACCAGTGTTCTTTCCCTAAACTGTACCTTTGTCTCCACAATTGGCACAACTCTGGCACTCAGGTAAGTCCCTTGTAACTGGTACCCCTGGTACCAAGGGCCCTGATGCCAGGGAAGGTCTCTAAGGGCTGCAGCATGTCTTATGCCACCCTGGGGACCCCTCACTCAGCACATGCACACTGCCTCACAGCTTGTGTGTGCTGGTGGGAAGAAAATGACTAAGTCGACATGGCACTCCCCTCAGAGTGCCATGACAACCTCAAACTGCCTGTGGCATAGGTAAGTCACCCCTCTAGCAAGCCTTACAGCCCTAAGGCAGGGTGCACTATACCACAGGTGAGGGCATAGCTGCATGAGCACTATGCAACTACAGTGTCTAAGCAAAACCTTAGACATTGTAAGTGCAGGGTAGCCATAAGAGTATATGGTCTGGGAGTTTGTCAAACACGAACTCCACAGTTCCATAATGGCTACACTGAAAACTGGGAAGTTTGGTATCAAACTTCTCAGCACAATAAATGCACACTGATGCCAGTGTGCAATTTATTGTAACATACACCCAGAGGGCATCTTAGAGATGCCCCCTGAATACCTACCCAACTGCTAGTGTAGGCTGACCAGTTTCTGCCATCCTGCCACACACCAGACATGTTGCTGGCCACATGGGGAGAGTGCCTTTGTCACTCTGTGGCCAGGAACAAAGCCTGTACTGGGTGGAGGTGCTTCTCACCTCCCCTGCAGGAACTGTAACACCTAGCGGTGAGCCTCAGAGGCTTAACCCTTATGTTACAGCACCCCGGGGCATCCCAGCTAGTGGAGATGCCCGCCCCTCCAGCCACTGCCCCCACTTTTGGCGGCAAGGCTGTAGGAGATAATGAGAAAAACAAGGAGGAGTCCCCTAAGGTGTCCTGAACTGAGGTGACCCCTGCCTTGAGAAATCCTCCATCTTGAGTTTGGAGGATTCCCCCAATAGGATTAGGGATGTGCCCCCCTTCCCACAGGGAGGAGGCACAAAGAGGGTGTAGCAACCCTCAAGGACAGTAGCCATTGGCTACTGCCCTCCCAGACCTAAACACACCCCTAAATTCAGTATTTAGGGGCTCCCCAGATCTCAGGAAATCGGATTCCTGCAAACTGAAGAAAGAAGAAGGACTGCTGACCTACAAGCCTGCAGAGAAGGAGGAAGACAACAACTGCTTTTCCCCAGCCATACCGGCCTGTCTCCAACTTTGAAAACCTGCTCCAGCGACGCATCCGCCAGGGACCAGCGACCTCTGAAGCCTCAGAGGACTGCCCTGGACTACAGGACCAAGAAACTCCCATGAACAGCGGCTCTGTTCAAAAACAGCTACTTCTTTGCAACAAAGAAGCAACTTCCAAAGACTTCACGTCTTGAAGACTCTACACTCTGCACCCGAGGCCCCCGGCTCGACTTGCAGAAAACTAACACTACAGGGAGGACTCCCCGGCGACTGCGAGCCCGTGAGTAACCAGAGACGACTCCCCTGAACTCCCACAGCGACGCCTGCAGAGAGAATCCAGAGGCTCCCCCTGACCGCGACTGCCTGTAACAAGGGACCCGACGCCTGGAACCAACACTGCACCCGCAGCCCCCAGGACCTGAAGGAACCGAACTTCGATGCAGGAGTGACCCCCAGGCAACCGTCTGCCTAGCCCAGGTGGTGGCTGTCCCGAGAAGCCCCCCTGTGCCTGCCTGCACCGCTAGAGTGACCCCTGGGTCCCTCCATTGTTTCCTACCTGAAACCCGACGCCTGCTTTGCACACTGCACCCTGCCGCCCCTGTGCCGCTGAGGGTGTGTTTTGTGTGCCTACTTGTGCCCCCCTAGTGCTCTACAAAACCCCCCTGGTCTGCCCCCGAGGACGCAGGTACTTACCTGCTGGCAGACTGGAACCGGAGCACCCCTGTTCTCCATAGGCGCCTATGTGTTTTGGGCACTTCTTTGACCTCTGCACCTGAACGGCCCTGAGCTGCTGTGGTAACTTTGGGGTTGCATTAAACCCCCCACAGTGGGCTGCCTATGCCCCAGGACTGAGACTTGTAAGTGTTTTACTTACCTCCTAATCTAACCTTTACTTACCTCCCCCAGGAACTGTTGATTTTTGCAGTGTCCACTTTGAAAATAGCATATTGCCATTTTTACAAAGACTGTACATGATACTGTTTTCATTCAAAGTTCCTAAAGTACCTAAATGAAGTACCTTACATTTGAAGTGTTTGATGTAAATCTTGAACCTGTGGTTCTTAAAATAAACTAAGAAAATATATTTTTCAATATAAAAACCTATTGGCCTGGAGTAAGTCTTTAAGTGTGTGTTCCTCATTTATTGCCTGTGTGTGTACAACAAATGCTTAACACTACCCTCTGATAAGCCTACTTCTCGACCACACTACCACAAAATAGAGCATTAGAATTATCTAATTTTGCCACTATCTTACCTCTAAGGGGAACCCTTGGACTCTGTGCACACTATTTCTTACTTTGAAATAGTATATACAGAGCCAACTTCCTACACATAGCAAAGGGTCATTAAGACATTGATATATGGTATAATTTGAGATATTTGACATAATTTCTGCTGAAGTTCAGTAACCAGAAGGGAATTTATGCTCTGCAAATTTGTAAAAATATTCACTTACATTTCGATCTCACGATGAAGATATTCATCTGAATTTGCTGTAGCCTGACATCAGAAATGACATGTACTTATCAGGCCATAATCACCTAACATGGAACACCTACCACACCAACCTACCATCGGAAAAAAAAGAAAAATGATAATGAGTAAAAAAAAGATCAAGATCAAAATATGAGAAGTAGAACTAGAGAAATCAGTTTTTAAAAGCTCAAGGCAAAAGGTCCCAGAAAACATAAACATCTGGTGAAAAATAAGTCTGCGGTTGACCACGACCTAGGCATGATTTCAGTCCCACCTTTCAGTCCCACCATGATGGTACGATGGTCAGATACACCCAGTGGGTCATCGTCATCAAAGCTTTTACCTACTTACTCTCTGAAGTGCAAAGTTAAAATCTTCCAGTTTGCAAGATCCAAGGTAGTAGCCGGAGTTGGATACATCTTCATTGAGCTCCTGCTGAAGCGACTGGTTTTGGCACCAAAAGCTGAGTGAAACAAAGAAGGATTTTGTGGCCGCCGTGGGTGCTTCATTGGTCAGATAGATTTAACACCTCATTGAGGTCCAAGGTTTTACCCTCGGATTTAGTCTTTTTTTAAAAAAAAAAATCCTCCAGTGGGGCAAGGCTGTAAACTGTAGCAGGCTCTTTGATATCGTAATATCCACTTTATGAGTTTGATTGGATAAAATACTATCTAAACACTTGTCTATGCTGCTTAATGCACCGTACACATTATCACTTTATCTTAGGGCCCAGTGTACGGTGATCTAAGCATTCAGCAACGAAAGAATTATAAATGGTGATTGTCTATAAATGCTAAAACCAATGTACCAGCAGCTGAATGGTGTCACTGGACCCATCTACTCTCTCTTGTTGTTTTAGCAATTTCAAGAAAGCATTAATGTACAACGCACTTTATCCTGCGTCTTCTACCTGCGGTTGTGAAATGGATGAATTGGTAGAATAATGCTCCACCTACTAAAAGTAACGTTATGTATTGGGATTTTAAAATTGATTGGATAGGTTGTAAAGACAATATTCTTTATTTTAACACAGTTCATGGAATATGTAATTTTATGAATGCAGAAGCAGTTGACTATTGATTGTAGTTTATGGCCATACAATAGTCAATCTTATGCTCCGAAGTGGTTTCTTACAATCTTGTGCTTTCCTAGTTTAAAAAAAAAAAATCCTTGATATATTGTTATGGTTTTAAATAACTGGAAACAATAAAATTCTACTGACTTGCAGCTGGGGCGGGCTCTAGGAGGACGGGTAGCTTTCCCATGTTTTCAGCAGGAGGAAGAGTATTGTTTTCTTGCTTTCCTCGGGTGAAATCTAACATGTCAAGTCTCAGCCCCCTGTTTCAGTCCTCCAGAGGTAGAAACAATGACTAGGTACCAATGTCTCCAACAGATGGGTAAGTTCTTGGCCAGTCCTACAGCACCTAGCTCCTCAGGGCAGGTTTTTAGGCACCAGGTCTCTCTCCACCCAAGTATCCTGCAAGGGCCAGTCCTCTCTGGACAGCTGGGCTCACTTGAAATCAAGAAACCTTCTGCCTCTTGAGTCCGTGAAGCAGGTAAACAGGAGGCCTGCCACTTGATCCTGGGCGATCAGGTTCAGTTTCCAGGTGCCACAGGAGTCAGAAGTCCTTTGGCCCTTGAGTGAATGTTGTTCTTCCAGCAGGAGTCGTCTTTCTTACAGTGGGGCTGTCTTCATCGGGTCCAGTCTTCCTAACTCCAGGAATGTCCTAGGCCTGTCTTATGGAAAATGTAGCAGGACCTACATAGTGAATTACCTTCTAGGCCTTCAGTCTCTGTGAGTACACATTATCTAAATTAACAGTATGCCACTTTTAATACATTAGGTACCCTGCCTTGTGGAATTACGATGTAGAATTTTTTGATGGCCTAATAACATATAAAATTTGTTTTTCTACAGGACAAAGGCATTTTCCTTGCAACTTGTTTCTGCAGCGTCTTAAAACTGCAGCTCAGCCAGAACACACTACTATTTCTGGCAACCATATACTTTTGTCACATATGTGGGGGGTGTAAATACACACTGCACAGCACACATGGTGTGGTAGGGGGGCACGACAACAATGATGGAATTCCTTACACATACCATACCTACCTACCATACCTAGTCTACCACACCTTCCTACCATACTAACCTACCATGCTTAACTTAATTTACAGAACCTAACACACATACAATACCTACAAACCTTCTATATTTATCATACCTACCTACCAATCTTAACCTAACATAACTAACCTTTCACATCCTATCCATACCTATCATATCTACCTACCATACCAGTTTACAGAGCATATCTACTTATCTACCATAACTTCCTTCCATACCTAACCACCATACTACCATACTGTCAAGATCTGGGAGTTGAGACCATATGTTGAGCTTCTTTCTTAATTAGAAGTCTGTCACCATGCCACTCTGCACTGAATAGCATGCATGAAAGGTTCCAGTGTCTCTTTAAGAGGGTCTTAGTTAGGAGGAAATCCCCATAAAGGGGAAGAAGCTTCCTTGGCAATCATATGTCTCCTCAAGATGAAGTTTAGGATTGAAGAAATGATCAAGGCACCAAACTCCTCCTGAAATCAGGAAGGAGAAAGAAGCCAAGCAGGACTGGTGAAGAAATCTAGAAGGTCAAAACAGCTAGAAGCAAAAATGAGGTTAAAAACAGTAGTAAGGAAGAAAGAACGTAGTGAAAAACAGGAAAGATACGTTTTGTGATGAACCAAGCTCCCGGAAATCCATCATAGTATAGCCATATAACAGGAACAGCTATCACTCTGTCCCTCTGAAATATTGGCCTGGCCATCCACTATATTGAAGAGGGCTAGCTATACGGCTTGGCCACACACACTTTCCAGAAATCATGGCATTTACCAGGTCGACAAAGAAGAAGCCCAAGTTTACCTCTCTTGAACGGTGCTGCATTTCACAGTCCCACTGCCACCAACCACGTTGGGTACTCCGAGTAGCAAAGAGATATTAGGATCGATCAGACGACATGGTGCATCAGTAGCAGGCCACACAGAATCTCAGAACATGCCACTTGTCATGCAAACAACACTTCTTTCCTCTAGTAACTTCCTGGCTTTGTTTGTGGCACAGTTACCTACATATCATATCTCTAATGCCTTTCCTAGCATAATGTACCTTCAACCTGAACGTACCTATTGTATCTGACATACCATACCTACCCTACCATAATACCATATTTTCCTACCTACTATACATACCTATCATTCATAGCCAACCTTCCATCCCTTACCTACCTCCACCTATGCTGTGTATGTATCATTTGCCTCCCATGAGAGGAAGGGTTTGTAAACAGGGACGTGAGAAATTGCAGCTTTCCACATCATGTCGACCATCACCAATTTTAACCCTACCCAAGGTATCGATGATTAAAACATCCTTAAGGGAGGGATCACCCTGAGGCAGTTTTAACTCACTCACAACTCACAAATTCACGAAAAAACAGCTCCACTGTAATTCAGGTGTAACAGCACACCTGAGATGCACTAGACGTCTTGGGTGGGAACCCAATGACGAAGCAGGCTACTAACTTGGTTAGTGGGTGAGGGTTCTTTTAAAAAAATCTATTGATTTTTCTTCTCCTGAGACAGGAGTGAACAGCATTCTAGACGATATATATGAGTGGTACTAAGCTCGTTTTCATTTGATTGCTATGTTTACAAAGGGAAGAGAAATGTGTCTCAACTTCTCACTCTCTTGTTTTGTTTCTTTGCATCTTACTGGCTCCTAAACTTACGTTTTAAGCTTGGTCAGATTTGTCTTCATCCAGCCATCATGTTTTGTGGTACAAAATACAGAAACAAGTAATGGTGTTTGTCAACTATTAATTTACTCTGACCAAGAGAATGCCAGACACTCTCAAACAAAGTCAAATTCTAGAACCCGGGTGATGCCCTTGCTTCCCTCTTTCTGAGACTGTTAAAGTATTAAACCTGTCTGTACATTTTGTGTGTTGGGAACATCCTACTACAAAAGGCTTCCTTCACCAATAGTATAACACTCTCAATCTAGGGTAAAATGAATCAATATGTATACTCCCAGCATGAATGCTAATAGAAGTGCATGGGAGCTAGATACCTGCAGTACAGATGTTAAATTATTTCGTGACATATTTTGACAGGTTATAATTTTTACTGTTTTAGCTTCTGTAGATCTGATATTTTAGTCTTTCATAAGGGATTAATGTGCATGCCTGTGGGCACAATTTAATAATGAGGTTCCACCCTCAATGAGAAGGCACCCCTTAAGTCCTTTGGAGAATCTGTAGACCTCCCAGGTGAAGATTATTATCAATGTCAGCGAGTACTGGGATTTATGTGTGAGTAGCTATTGTTGTGTCTCCACTCTACTGTATGGTTTCAGCAAAACAGTGTTAGAATTGAATATATGTAATGTAGATGATATTTGGCAAACTATGCCAGTTTGAGGACTACAATCTGGCAAAACATCAGTCTGTTGAATGGACAAAATAAAGACATCTTCATGATAAAAATATGATTTTTTTTTTTTTTACAAAAATAGGAACAAATACAGATCTACTGTCTAATCTAAACTGACAACATGATGAGGAGATGTGTTTCTTTGCCTTCTATGTCAAGTGCATGCTGCACTAGAAGGAAGAAGAGAGGGTGCATGAAGGAAAAAACACAGAAAAAGAAAGCTAAAAGGAAGGGCATACGCGGACCAGTGGAGCAAAAGATAGTAAAGATGGTGGGTCATTTGCTCTTTCTTCAGATCCACAAAGCCCTGCATGTTGATGTTGGCAGTCGCCAACTAGCAAACATTAGGCAATGAATCCCTGCATTAGATGACTGGTTTCCATTCCATGATAAAGTAGAATAACCTCTGTTCAAGAAAGAAAAAAAATGACATTATATAATTCTCACTGGTATTCTGAATGTAACACTCCCGCTCATCAGTGAGTCACAGCAAATTATGCCCCAACTTAAACAAGCATTGGCAAAGCCAATAGGTCTCACCTATGCGAGATCTATTGGCTTTGTCAATGTTTTTTTTTTTTAAATATTGCTTTGCAACATGGTTGAAAGTAAAGGAAAAAAAGCACCATGACAAAGCCAGCATTAAATGCCTTGTAGAACTTATTATTATTTTGTTTTACTATCGGCCTTGTTTCACAGCAACCTGCGCTACTGTGCAACATGTCTAAAAACATTGAGAAAGTCAATAGATCACACTTAGGGAAAAACTATTGGCTTTGCCAATGCTTGTTATGTGCAGTGATGTGTCAGAAGGCATGGGGGCCCTGATGTGTCGACTTTAGAAGTGGGGAACCAGGTTATAGTCTCGGCGTTGGCTGAATATCCTGTGATTCTGGGCAAATCACTTAGGGGGTCATTCCGACCCCGGCGGTCAAGGACCGCCGGGGCCGGGGATGCGGGAGCACTGGCAACAGGCTGGCAGTGCCCCGCCGGGCATTCTGACCGCGGCGGTTTGGCCGCGGTCAGACAAGGAAAACCGGCGGTCTCCCGCCGGTTTTCCACTGCCCTTGGAATCCCCCATGGCGGCGCAGCTTGCTGCGCCGCCATGGGGGATTCTGACACCCCCTACCGCCATCCTGTTCCTGGCGGTTCGCCCGCCAGGAACAGGATGGCGGTAGGGGGTGCCGCGGGGCCCCTGGGGGCCCCTGCAGTGCCCATGCCAATGGCATGGGCACTGCAGGGGCCCCCGTAAGAGGGCCCCACTGTGTATTTCAGTGTCTGCAATGCAGACACTGAAATACGCGACGGGTACAAACTGCACCCGTCGCACATACCCACTCCGCCGGCTCCATTCGGAGCCGGCTTCCTCGTGGGGAGGGGTTTCCCGCTGGGCTGGCGGGCGGCCTCCTGGCGGTCGCCCGCCAGCCCAGCGGGAAAGCCTGAATGGCCTCCGCGGTCTTTCGACCGCGGAGCGGCCATATGGCGGCTCCCTCCACGCGGGCGGCGACCGCCGCCCGCGGGGGTCAGAATGACTCCCTTAATCTCCTCTTGCATAAAAAATAATGTGTAATGTAACTGGTGCTCTTGTAAACCACTCCACTACTCTTGGGTCGAGCTCGAGCTACATAAGCAAACTGCAAAAAAAGTCAAGCTGTCATAAGAAGACTACACAAATTATATATAGTACAGGGCAGGCTCTCTGGTTGGGAAAAATCTTATGAAACTTACCCTTCCTGGCTCAGACTTGTCCCACTGCCACTCCTGACGGGATATATAAGAGAGTGGGAACAGCGCACTCTCAAAGTATTTCCATAATTTGAGGTCAGTATCCCCTCTCCATTCATGGTGAAGCTGTCACAACGCCACTTACTAGCGCACCAGAGGCGGGGGTCGGCGACAGGCAGCGTCCAGACTGGCAGCAAACGGTAAGGCAGAGTTTGAGTGCTGACAGTTTCCATTGTGGCAAATCCTACCTTACACACTGGCCACACCAGGGCACAAGTCACTGCTGCTTTCATTTCCCTGTAGTCCGCTGAGGCATAGAGTAAAGCGCACAACGGTTAGAGATGGAAGAGCCTGTGGAGCATGACTTGTCCATTCCCGCAGACCGCCATTGACCAACGATGGCAGACATTTTGACCAGCACAATGTAATCTCAAATTTATGTATATAAATGTAATTGTTATTTTAAAAACTTTTTTGGTCCAATCTCATGCAGTGTTACTAATCAAGATTAAAATTTCCAACTCTTTTACAGTTATTTTGTGGCCGTTCAAGGTGGCCATTAAGAGAACAACCACCAATGCTATGTAGTGATCATGTGACACCTATATTATTGTGACATATGCGGATGACATTTTTGACCATTTCTTTTTATAAAAAAAAATACGAAAATAATCACACAACTGAACATAAAGAACTGAAGATTTATTGTTTGTTTAAATGGGTGTGGGGGAAGAGCTATATTCATGTTGTGTCAAAGCTCTCAGGAGCGACGGAAAGCCCAACCTTTTGTGCTATACACAGAGTTTCATGAGTCAGGGAGTAGCTGGGAGTGGAATGAGGAAAGCAACTGGATGGGGAGTGGGCAAGCAGTGATGGGAGGACAGTGGTGCAGGGGGCAAAGGGAAGAGCAGATGAAAGAGAGACACTGCTGATGCACGCACTCAGTGCATGTTCGATAGTCAATACAAAAAATTAAGTGCTGGTCAGTGAAAGGACATTGGAAACAGTACTTGGACCAGTCTATTTCCACGGAATGGATGAAGGATCCACAGAACTCAAGGAAGCCTCAGGTGAGAAGGAGCTGATAACCAATAGGAAGGAAGAAAACAAGACCCACATGGGAGCCAGCCAATAGTAAGAAAAGAGGTGCTGACTAATAAGAAGAAAGTAACAAGACCCACGTGGGAGCTAGCCAATGGTAAGTAGAGTGACAGGTAGTGATGTGAAATCAGCTAAAGATAAGTAGAGGTAAGTAATAGGCAGGCTTTAAGCACCGTTTAAGATTTTTTTTACACAAATTGTGCAAGCACAGCACAAGTGCTGTGCAGGCGAAACCTAACAATGAAGAGACATGGTGGTAAAATCACCAGATAAAATCCAATTGTTTGGGTATTCATTGATTTGGGCACACAACAAATATACCTTTACATGTATATAATATTGGGCCTGGTGTAATTTCTTCAATTTACTTTTATGACATTATAAAGCCAGCAGATAAGCCTGTTTCTTGAATAGTCAGATGCGCCTGTCAGTGCTATTAATGTCATTGTACAAAACAGAGCTAATTTGATTATGTACAAAATCTACAATAAAATCTTGTGAAAGGAAAAAAATAGGGGTGGACATAACTGCCATAATTCTCTCTAGCGCAATTACTCATAATTACCACAAAATTACTCTTAATTATGCATAATTACATGAGAACTGTAATACAGCCGTTAGTGGTATTTTCTCAGTGCAAAATGCACCCTCGCGTCCAAAAAGGACGAAAACAGCACTAAATGCTACAGGACACATAAGGTAGTAGCCAGCTTCCACTCGCTTTCTCTTAGTTCATTGTTCCTGTGCTCCCATAGTAGGATTTTTGCCCCAAAATACTCTTAAACCCTTAGTTGCTGGGCCTTTCCACCACAGTGTTGACCTCCTTTTTTGGCTATTTGGGGTAGTTTAAGCTTAGGACCCCATAACGTTTTGTTCACATAAGCTATTCAAGCCAAATTTGCATCCTTTTTTCCCAATATCCTGGGGATTCTAAAGGTACCCAGAATTTGTGGGTTCCCTTGGAGGGGACCGAGAAATTAGCCAAAATACAGCAAAAATTTGTTTTTGGGGGGAAAAATGGGAAAAAAGTGCTGCAGAAGAAAGCATCTGTTTTCTTTCCCTGCAAATGGGATAAACGAAGGGTTTGCGGTTCCCAGCTTTCAAGAACAGGCAGACGTGAATCGGAAAACCACATTTGTCAACACAGTTTTGCCATTTTACCAGGACATACCCCATTTTTACTATTTTATGTGCTTTCAGCCTCCTTCCAGTTAGTGACAGAAATAGATGTGAAACTAATGGTGGAGCCTGGACAGCTAAACATTTCTGAAAAGTAGACCAAATTCTGAATTCAGCAAGGGGTCATTTGTGTGGATCGTTCAAGGTTTTCCTATAGACAGTAACAGTTGAAATTAAAAAATATTGAAATTGAGTTGAAAAAAACAGCCATTTATGTCTTTGTTTTCTTCTGTAACTTTCTCCAACTATGGCAGATCTTTTAAACCAATATACTGTTACATCTGCTGGACCCTTCTGGTTGTAGGGATACATAAGGCTTGTAGGTTTATCACGAACCCAAGGTGCCCAGATACAATAAATGAGCTGCACCTTGCAATGGGTTTTCATTGTATACCGGGTATCCAGCAATTCATTTGGTAAAATATAAAAAGTGAAAAACAGGTATCAAGGAAACCTATATGGAGACATGGAGCTTAGAAGCAGTGGTTATTTGCATATCTCTGAGTTTGGGGGGACACATACTAGCATGTGAGTTACTGGGCATTTCTCAAAATGACTTCTTTCTTACACACTGTCTTACATTTGGAAGGCACAAATGTAGAGAAAGAAAATTGGCAATAACCTTGTTCTACTATTCTGTGTTCCTCCAAGTCTCCTGATAAAAATGCTACCTCACTTGTGTGGGTAGGCCTAGTGCCCGAGACAGGAAATGCCCCAAAACGCAGTGTGGACACATTACATTTTTCCACTGAAAACTGACTTGATTTTGGCAAAGTGCCTAGCTGTGAATTTTGGCCTCTCGCTCAGCCAACACCAAGGGAAACATACCAAACCTATATATTTTTTAAAACTATATATCTAGGGGAATCCAGAATGGGGTGACTTGTGGGGCTCTCACCATGTTCTGTCACCCAAAAGCCTTTGCAAATCTCAAAAAGTTTCTAAAAAAGTACTTTTTGCTCAAATTTCTGCGATGCAAAGTTCTGGAATCTGAGGTGAGCCACAAACGTCCTTCCACCGAGCATTACCCCAGGTCTCCTGATAAAAAAAATGGTACCTCACTTGTGTGGATAGGCCTATTGCCATGACAGGAAATGCCCTAAAACACAACATGGACACATCACATTTTTCCAATGAAAACGGATGTGTTTTTTGCAAAGTGCCTAGCTTTGGAATTTGGCCTGTACCTCAGCCAGCACCTAGCGAAACCTAGCAAACCTATACATTTTTAAAATCTAGCCACCTAGGGAAATCCAGAATGCGGTGAATTGTGGGGCTTTCCCTCTCACCAGCTTCTGTCACCCAGAAACCTTTCCACACCTCAAAATTTGCTTAACAAAACACACTTACCTAACATTTCAGCGATGCAAACTTCTGGAATCAAAGGGGAGCCACAAACGTCTTTCCATCCAGCACTCCCTCAAGTTTCCCGATAAAAATGGTACCTCACTTGTGTGCGTAGGCCTAGTGCATGCGTCAGGAAACGCCCCAAAACACAACAATTTTGATCACTAGCTCAGCTGGCACTTAGGGAAACCTAGCAAATCTATACATTTCTTTTAACTAGACACCTGCGGGAATCCAGAATGGGGGGATTTGTGGGGCTCCCACCAGGTTCTGTCACCCGGAATCCTTTGCAAATCTAAAAAGTTGGCTAAAAAAACACTTTTTCCTCATTTTTCAGTGATGAAAAGTTCTGGAATTTGATGGGAGCCACAAACTTCCTTCCACCCAGCATTTCCCCAAGTCTCCCAATAAAAATGGTACCTGACTTGTGTGGATAGGCCTAGTGCCTGCGAGAGGAAGCACCCCAAAACACAACGTGGACACATCACATATTTCCAATGAAAAAGGACAAGTTTTTTGTAAAGTGCCTAGCTGTAGATTTTGGCCTCTAGCTCAGCCAGCACCTAGGGAAATGTAGTAAACCTATACATTTAAAAAAACTTAAACACCTAGGGGAATCCAGAATGGGGTGACTTGTGGAGCTCTCACCAGGTTCTGTCACCCAGAATCCTTTGCAAACCTCAAAATTTGGCTAAAAAACACATTTTCAGCGATGCAAAGTTCTGGAATCTGAGGGGAACCACAAACTTCCCTCTACCCAGTATTACCCCAACACTCCTGATAAAAATGGTACCTCACTTGTGTGGGTGGGCATAGTGCCCGCAGCAGGGAAGGTCCCAAAACATATTGCGGCGATAATGATAACTAAGGTGAGTGTACTAATTAGTCCTGGGATCGGGAAACATTTAGGAAAACCTATCAAACCCAGACATTTCTGAAAAGTAGACATCAAGGGGTGTCCAAGGATGTATCACTTGTGAGGATTCTCCAAAGTTTTTTTCTCCAGAATGCCCTGCAAAGGTAAAACGTTGAATAGAAGCACTATTTTTCATTGCATTTCTGTGACCCAAACTACAGGAGTATGCAAGGATCCACAAACTGCTTACCACCCAGCGTTTCCCAACTTGTCCAGATAAAAATGCTACTCCACTGGTGTGCCTGGGCTTAGTGCCTGAGACAGGAATGGAACACACAATGGTCAATGGTAGTCCTTACATGAGGGGTACTGTTGACCTTGGTGCAAGCCATTCCTGATGCAGGTACTAGGCATAGGCACACAAGTGGGAGAGCATTTTTTATCAGGACAAGTGGAGAAACACCGGGTGGTAGGAATTTTGTGGAGCCCTGAATATTCCTGTAGTTTGTATGACAGAAATGCAAGAAAAAAGTTTTTATTCAACATTTCACCTTTGCAGGTTATTCTGGGAAAGAAAACTTTGGGGAATCCACATAAGCCACACTTCCGTGGACTTCCCCAGGTGTCTAGTTTTTAGAAATGTCTGGGTTTGGTAGTCTTCCTTATATGTCCGCCGAGCCCAGGACCAAAAACGCAGGTGCCCGCCTTACAAAACCAGGTTGTTTTGTGCTAGATAATTTTGATGTCTCCAAAATACGATTTGGACCCTTCCCTCTGGTGGCCCTGTGCGATGATGGAGGTTACCCAAACCATGCAAGTCATCCAGTAGCACTGCAAGGTTGTTTCTGCACTAACCCCATTTTGAGCATAAGGCCCAAACATATCTTCAACTCCGCCAGCAGAGTGGGAGTCCAATGGCATGTCCTGGAACGGGGCCCTCGAGTGCCTCAGTGTTCCCTCAGAAATTGTTCTGCGTGCAAATTTCTTTGCTGCACAATTTGCTTAAGGAAGTCAACATCCAAAAAGAGATGGACAGCAAAATGTTGGCCATATTGACTCTATATCCAGCGTCAACAGTAAAAGGTACAATTTGGGGCTTGTTAGACCTGACAGCCTTAGGGTGGTCACCCCTAACTTTTTGCCTGCCTCCCTCCACTTTTTGGACACTGTTTTTGCTGGCTTTTAGACTCTGCGCACTTTATCACTGCTAACCAGTGCTAAAGTGCATATGCTCTCTCCCTTTAAACATGGTAACCTTGGATCATACCTGATTGGACTATTTAATTTACTTATAAGTCCCTAGTAATGTGCACTATATGTGCCCAGGGCCTGTAGATTAAATGCTACTAGTGGGCCTGCAGCACTGGTTGTGCCACCCACTTAAGTAGCCCCTTTACCTTGTCTCAGGCCTGCCATTGCAAGGCCTGTGTGTGCAGTTTCACTGTCACCTCGACTTGGCGTTTAAAAGTACTTGCCAAGCCTAAACCTCCCCTTTCTCCACATATAAGTCACCTCTAATGTGTGCCCTAGGTAACCCCAAGAGCAGGGTGCTGTGTGGGTGAAAGGCAGGACATGTACATGTGTAGTTTACATGTCCTGGTAGTGTAAAACTCCTAAATTCGTTTTTGCACTACTGTGAGGCCTGCTCCCTTCATAGACTAACATTGGGGCTGCCCTCATAAAGTATTGAAGTGGTAGCTGCTGACCTGAAAGGAGTAGGAAGGTCATATTTAGTATGGCCAGAATGGTAATACCAAATCCTGCTGACTGGTGAAGTTGGATTTAATATTACTATTCTAGAAATGCCACTTTTAGAAAGTGAGCATTTCTTTGCACTTAAATCTTTCTGTGCCTTACAATCCACGTCTGGTTGGGCTTAGTTAACAGCTCCTTGTGCATTCACTCAGACTCACCCCAAACACAGGGTACTCAGCCTCACTTGCATACAACTGCATTTTGAATGGGTCTTCCTGGGCTGGGAGGGTGGAGGGCCTTCTCTCACACAAAGGACTGCCAAACCCCCTACTGGGACCCTGGCAGACAGGATTGAACTGAAAGGGGACCTGGTGCACTTCTTAGCCACTCTTTGAAGTCTCCCCCACTTCAAAGGCACATTTGGGTATAAAACAGGGCCTCTGCCCTACCTCATCAGACACTTGCTGGAGAAGAAACCTGAACCAGAACCTGCATCCTGCCAAGAAGAACTGCCTGGCTGCCTAAAGGACTCACCTGACTGCTTTCTACAAAGGACTGCTGCCTTGCTGTTGCCCTGCTGCCTTGCTGAACTCTTGCCTTGCTGCTAAAGTGCTCTCCAAGGGCTTGGATAGAGCTTGCCTCCTGTTCCCTGAAGTCTCAGGACCAAAAAGACTTCTCTTTTTCATTTGGACGCCTTGTGCGCCGAAAAAGTCGACGCACAGCTTGCTCCGCGGTGAAAAATTCACTGCACGCCGACACCTGCGATGCGACCGGAACTTCGATGCACGGCCTCGCCTGGACAACGCCGCCCGACTCCAGAACGGAAATCGACGCAACGCCTGCCATGAGGGAGAAGATTCCACGCACAGCCCACCGGAATGACACGCAGCCGGAAAACAAGCCTAGGATTCCACGCACAGACCCCGGGACATCTGGTAATCCCGCGAACCACAGAGAGAGACTGTCCGTGCGCTGGAAAACGATGCACGACTTCCCCGCGTGAAAAATAACGACGCAAGTCCGTGTGTGCAGGGGATAAATCGACGCACACACCATTTTTCCACGTATCTCTTCTTCTGCGGCCCCTAAGCGGAGATTTTCAACTTTAAATCATGTACTTTGTGCTTGAAAGAGACTTTGGGGGTCATTCTAACCCTGGCGGTCCGAGACCGCCAGGGCTAAAATGATGGGAGCACCGCCAACAGGCTGGCGGTGCTTTCCTGCCCTTTCTGACCGCGGCGGTAAAGCCGCGGTCAGAAAACCGGGTCCGGCGGTTTCCCGCCGGATTTCCCCCGGCTGGGCAAATCCTCCATGGCGGCTCTGCAAGCAGCGCCGCCATGGGGATTCTGACCCCCTTACCGCCAGCCTGTTTCTGGCGGTTTACAGGAAGAGGCTGGCGCTAACGGGCGTCTAGGGGCCCCTGGGGGCCCCTGCACTGCCCATACCGCTGGCATGGGCAGTGCAGGGGCCCCCTAACAGGGCCCCAGCCTGCTTTTCACTGTCTGCCTAGCAGACAGTGAAAAGCGCGACGGGTGCAACTGCACCCGTCGCACACCATTCGGAGCAGGCTTCAGTGTTGCAGGCCCCCTTCCCGCTGGGCCGGCATGCGCTAACAATGTTAGCGTCCGCCGGCCCAGCGGGAAGGTCGGAATGGCACCAGCGGTCTTTTGACCGCGGTGCGGCCAAATGGCGGTTCCCACCAGGCGGGCGGCAACCGCCGCCCGCCGGGGTCAGAATGACCCCCATTGTTTGCTTTTTAAAGACTTAAGACACTTTATATCACTTTTCAGTGATATCTCTACAATTTCACATTGCATCTTTATGCGTTTTGACCTGCAATTATCCAGATAAATATTATATATTTTTCTAAACACTGTGTGGTGTATTTTTGTGGTGCTATATTGTGTTATTGTATGATTTATTGCACAAATACTTTACACATTGCCTTCTAAGTTAAGCCTGACTGCTCGTGCCAAGCTACCAGAGGGTGGACAGAGGATAATTTGGATTGTGTGTGACTTACCCTGACTAGAGTGAGGGTTCTTGCTTGGACAGAGGGTAACCTGACTGCCAACCAAATACCCCATTTCTAACAGGGCTGAACTAAATTGGGGGGCTGCCAAGAGAGCACTCTGTCTGTACTTGCTGCCACATGCAACTGCTCTCTGAGTTGGGCTAACCTGCTGTTGTCCCGCTGTACAGACTGCTGGGGAAGGGACACCACTACTGTCTTCGTGTCCCTCAGAATCACTGGAAGAGGAGTTGTCGGATGGAAAATCACTCCCAGAGTCTGCTCCAATGTCCTCTCCCTCAGATGCTGTCTCAGTATCTGCTGTATCAATCCTTGATCCTGCCTCAGAGCTGTCCGCCATAACACGAGTTAGGGCTTGAGCAGCAGTTATCCAACGAGACGCCATCTCTGCTATTGACTGAACTATCCCTCTAAAACACTAGCCTATGTAGGTGGTCACAAAATTGCTGGTGTGTGTGTGATGTGTGCAACAGTAAATGTCAGTCACCTGAACTTCGCTTTTTCCCTCAATCAGCAGGTTCTCTGGAGAAACTGAAAAAAAACAAAAAAGACACACTATTACTTCACCTTACCACATACCCATCATCACAGCCTCTTTTAGCACTGGTGGCGCCCAGTCCGACAATCATTTTTAGTGCTCCCACTCCCATGACCTCCTCCTTGGATTCCCTCACTAACACCCAGCAAAAGTGCCCTTTTCCATAGCCCCCCTTGTTGTGTAGCCATTTTGGTTATAACTCCATGCACGTTATTTTAGCAAATTAGGCCTGTCGCAATGCACTTTAACCTAGATATATTTTATTTGGCTTCATTTATTATTTCAACAATAGCCACATTTGCGGTCTTGTTTTATTTCTCTCTATCTAGCTGTTATTTGCCTAGGCTAGCACTGCATTCTTAAACAAGACCTTACTTTCACTCTGTGCTTTTCTCAAGGCTGCAGTAAGATAGGTTGCCGGTAAACGTGGTAACGCTTTGTCTCTGGTATTCATACAAACATATACATCCTTACATAGGAAGATTTTCTCAGAACATCAGCTGTCCCATACATGTTAGAGGGAGATTCCAGCCAGATGACTACGACTGTATGCTGATTGCTGAACACTTCGCTACAACTGCTTATGCAGACTTTAGGTCTTTGCTCAGGTATGGGGGATGATGTCTTCCCAGGGGAACCTGAAGGGCGGAACCAGAGCTTAACATGCTGTGCTCTAATATAGCCTAGGTAGGAATTAGTCTATTGACTCTAGTCATAATATGGTAGCGTTATTTTTATGCTTCACTCTCCTCGTCACAATTTTAATCTTGTCATGCTTTATCATCCTGGTTATTGCAGTACATGATTATCTCAGATGCAGTTGCTTCATTAAAACCTTATTGAAACATATACTGTCTCTGATTGTCCTTGTACATGTGAGACTAATATAACTTAGAGAAACGGATGCAATCTGAGTGACCACGATTTTCCTGAGGAGTCAATTGTGTCATGCGCTCGGCTGCCCAATCATCCCTGCTCTTGGGTAGATATGAGGCACTGCTAGTTAGCCGGAGCAAAACCTGGATTATGCCGACAGGTGTCACCTGTAGTGGGTTAGACTCAGTCCCCCACACCGCAGGTGATTCTGCCGCTCAAATCCAGTAGTCTCATTAGAATAATGAGAGCCTGCGCGACACCCTCGCCCATACATTTCCTTTGTTTTAAAGCGCAGGTAACGGCTGGTTTTACTTATCCACTCAGCTATTCACAGAAAATACAGATCTGTTCTTTCCAACAGGCATTTAAACTACTTTATGGGATCAAAACTGTCACTAGACAAAAGTCTGATCACTTTCTCTAGCAGGAACATAATCACAAGAGTTATCTTGACATATTTATTGCTGCCTAAAAGCTATGGTCGAAGCTCCTCGGTTGGAATATGGACAACCAGTGGCGAATATATATATATATATATATATATATACATATATATATATATATATATATATACACACACAAAAAAGAAAAGAGAACTCTGGGTAGTTCCCAGGTTTAGGTGGAGAGCCGCTCCAGTAAGGAGCACCCTGCAACACCAGCGATACTCTAGATTTGCCCACCTCAAATGTCTGTTAATCTAGCAAAGTTTTTAAGCATAGGATCAGCACAGTGCTATTCACGCCAAGGTAGATAAGTACAAAGTCTTTTGCCATTTGTACAGCAAAGTCTTTAAGCATAGGTTTGACACAGTGTCAACCTTGCCGAGCTGTAAAATGACAAAAGCCATTTACCACTCCAGGCACAGTATATATATATATATATAGAGAGAGAGAGATATCTATATATATATATAACCTATACATATATATAGGGAGAGAGTGTCTCTCTCTCTCCTTATGTATATGTAAAGAGATCACTTTTATATGTGTGTGGTTTCCCTGGGAGCCAATCGCAGCCCCTAGGGAAACCACACATGCATTGACAAAAGTGATTTTGCTTCACACACACACACACATACATATATATATATATATAAATAAATAAAATCTATACATATATATATATATATATATATATATATATATATGAGAGAGATTTCTCTCCCTCTATAGAGTCTCTCTCTCTATCTATATATATAGATAAGTACATATATATATGTATATATTTTTTTTTTATATAGCTGTGTGGTTTCCAGGGGGGTGGGGTGGGGGGTGCGATTGTGGCCCCCAGGGAAACCACACATCTTTTTTAAAATAATTTGCCCCCACAAGGGGTCAGCCCTGCTTACGGGCGATCCCCCTGTCAATTTCATTTTTTAAATGTTGTTATAGTTGTAACCCCAGGGGTAAACCAACCTTTTTTTTAAAACAAAAATTTCCCCAGGGCCCATTTTCAAAAAGGCCGAACCCCCAGAGTAAATATCTGACATCTAGTGGGTTTTCCTGGTCGTGGATCGCAGTGCGGCTGTGATCCATGGCCAGGAAACCTTTTCAGGAAGGCCTCGTTTGAAAGGGGAGGATCTCCCCTTTCAAATGAGGCCTTCCTGAAAGGTGGGGAGGCCCTTTTGGGCCCGTTTTCCCCACCAGGGTAGAAAGCAGCCTTACTTGCTGCTTCTTGCTCTGGTGGGAAAAACAAACTGTGATGTCTGCGCGCCTCGAGGTGTGCTGACATGACAGATGGGCGTGTAGGGGACAGGGGGAGACACGGAAGCTCTTCCATGTCTCCCCCTCAAGCAGTGAGGAAAGCCAGCCGGAGTCGGAGGAGCCCCCATGAGAAAGCCACTGGCAGCAGGCACAAGGAGTCGCAAGGAGACCTCAGCAGCACAACAAAACAGGAGTCCCCTGGGATCCTAGGGCTCGAAGATCTCTTGGAGGAAGAGCCAATAAGGTTTGGCAAGAGCAACAGTCGCGGTACAGAGGGGTTCCGTTACAGTGGCTGTAGCAAGAGTCCATCGTCTCCCAAGTTGGTCAGAAGACAAGTTGGACCCAGAGAGGACCAAAAACCACCAACTGTGAACGGAGCCTTTACGTTCTCCGTGGGACAGCAGGATCCACCAACCGGTCATCATTGTCTTGAGGTGCCTGCGGATGCAGGGGAGTGACTCCTTCACTCTGAGGAAGATTCCTTCTGGCTTCTTGGATGCAGACAGAGTCCTTGTGACCCTGGAGGATGCACAGCCAGGGATGTTGCAGAAATCTTGCACGAGTTGGAGAAACAATGTTGTAGTGGGAGCCCTCCCAACTGGATAAAGTCTTATTTCAGTTCAAAAGCAGAGCAGCAGGGGTTCTGGGGGCCAGGAGCAGAAGATATTTTTCAGAAAGTTCCTTGTAGGGTCTTGCTCGATGAATCTGAGGACCCACCCTCGGGGGAGCCCTTAAGTAACTCTCTGAAGTGACTCACCTATTAGAGGGGGTCAGGGACGTCATCTACCTGGCCTAACCAGTCAGATGCTCCCAGGGGCCTCTACACATCTTATTTTCAAGATGGCAGAATCAAGTGGCTACCTGGCAGAGCTCTGTGCACCTCCCTAGGGGAGGAGCTGGACAGGGAGGTGGTCAGTACCCTGTCCTTTGTGTGGTTTTGTGCCGGAGCGGGAACCGGGGGTTCCAGAACTGGTGCAAACTGGATTTTGCAAGGAGGGCACCAAATGTGCCCTTCAAAACAGTCTGGTGGCACTCAGAGACCACGCCACCCCATCCTAGAGCCACCTATTTCAATGGGAGAGGTGGCCACACCTCTCCCTTGCAGGAAATTCTTTGTTCTGCCTTCCCCTGCTTGAGTTAGACTCAACAGCAGGAGGGCAGAGCAGTGTCTGGAGTCAGCAGCAGCATTGACTGGCAGCCAGATCCCATAAGGCTGCACAGGCAGAACTGGGGGATCCTCTAAGAAACCCCCAGAGTACATGGGTTCATGCAACAAGCACTGCATGATTCCAACATGTTTGATACCAAACATGCCTAGGTTCAGAGAAGCCATTATGAAGTTGGACCACTTGTGTTGACCAATGTCCACTATATGCCTTAAGATGGCTCCCCCGCAAATACAAAGCCCATGGAATGGAGTCTGGGGTTTGTAGGAGTACCCTGCTCACACAGGGGTACCCTCACACTTAGGGACATGCACCCTGCCCTTGGGCTGAAGGGCCTATCAGAGGGGTGACTTACAGTGTCCAAGTGCATTAACCGCAATATAAGGCAAGCCTTATATCTGAAGTGAAAGGGCATGCACCATTTCACGCAGGCTGCAATGGCAGCCCTGAAGACACAGTTTGCAAGGGCTCCCATGGGTGGCATAATACATGCTGGAGCCCATGGGAGACCACTGGGGCACCAATTCCCTCAGTACCATATACTAGGGACTTACATGGGTGCACCAGTATGCCAATTTAGAGGAGAGAGCACAGACACTGGGTCCTGATTAGCAGGATCCCAGTTTACTACAGCCTAAACACACTGACACCAGCCAAAAAGTGGGGGTAACTATGTCAGAAAGATGCTAATTTCCTGCATGTGCTACAACGTATAAGGATGTGTTAGTGATGGCAAAGTGGAAGTAAACATAACTTGTTCAATATTGTTCATCAAGTGGATGATGGTACGTTGACTTCCATTTTAGTCACACCAGCCATGCCGCCAGGTACGATTCCTGGCAAAAGTTAGTCTAACACTATGTGGGAGCACTAGGACAGAGACAGAAGACGTTTGAGCACAGAAGTTGACAAAATAGCAATATTATGGTCCTCAATTTGAATAGGGGCGGCAATATTTTGGGTTTCCCTCTGTTATTTTATTATTCTGTCAAAACTAGTTTGAGAAATATGTTGGAAACTGAGTCCCCAAAAACAAACTATAATAGCCATGCTCTCATGCCACATTTCTGCCAGTTAAATTAGAATCATACTTTGTTCTGCCTGGTTTTTGATGCAGTAATTAGGTTCTGCTGGGCTTCCCTCCTTACAGAAATAGTGTCTTGATAAGGTGCAAAGCGTTTCCCGCCAGTGAATGCCAGGGATGTTTCTGAGTGCCGGTTGGATAGGCAGGAGTAATCGCTAGTCACTTTTCTGGAAATGTAAGAGCAGAGGATAGGAGCAGATGGACAAACAAAGTACCAAAGCTGGTCCAAAGCATGATGATGCCAAGTAGGGCCTGGTATGAAAGAAACCCTCAGAGGAGCCCACTCGGACATTCATTTCTGCTTCCGTTAAAGAAGAAACCAGCTCCCAGACCAGGAAAAGGAGACAGTTCATAATTTGTAAAAGGGAAGGACTTGGAAGGGGACTAGGAGCTCTGCACATGGGAATCAGAACCTTTCGTTTACCAACAAGACTTCTGTGTATCGTCTTGATCATTGTCTTTGAGGTGGGCTGTGGGTGGAAACAGCACTTGATTTTTCTGTTTGTTTCTTTTAACTGTTGTAAAGGATTGTTTATACTGCATCCAAATAAAGAATCATTATAAAAACACTTCTGGGATAGTTTTCAGGCAAGCAAGGCAATAAGGATTCAACTGCTGGTTGAATGGTGGTGGGAATTCTGCAAGATTGGGTCAGTGTTTCAAACCAATCATTGGTTACTGCATAGGCAAAAGAGGCTGAACAGCACTAGCTCATCGGTTGTGCCATGCTAATTAAAACGTATTATTGACAATTAGAGTCAATTTATTTTTTACACTACCAATTGCAGCACTTCGAAATTGAAGTGCGCTGCATTGACATTAATTAACTTCAGTTTTCCTCTAAAAAGCAACACTTTGAATAACTTTCTCAAATAGATTGGATCAATTGAATATTACTAATAAACACACCTTAAAATGAAAAACCTCCAATAGTGACACTGAACAAAAATAGTTATAGGATTACCACTAAACCCTTAAACTCTATTCTCCAAATTCCTAGCCTATTCTCCAAAACCTTAATCTCATACCCAGAGCCCTTATCCCTATATTCCTAAATTTATACCCCATATCCCTAAGTCTATACACTGTGGGGAAGATTTACTAAGGACCTGTGTTGCCTTTGCATGATGCAAGTCATTGCAAGGCAACGCAAATTCTTTGGTAGGATTTAATAAGTCACAGAAAGCCACCTTGAGTGGCTGTGCATGATCTAGTCAATTCAAAGTAACACAAGGCAGTGCTATGTTCTACCATTTTACCCCTAACCCCTTCACAGTATATCCCTATATCTCCTAACCCTTATATCCAAAATTCTCAAAATGTAATCCTATACCCCAAAACCCTTAAAACATAACTCAACCTCTTAACCACAAACCCTATACGATTAATTTAGACTGGTGATCCCTATGTCCTATACCTTTAACTCTGTACCTCTAATCCCAAATCTGTCCCTAATGTGTAATCGCTAAACCCATGCCCTTACCCCTGAACCCAATACAGCTCACCCATAACTCTTTATCCTTTAACCCTGTATACACTATACTGAAACTCCTTCACCCTATAATCCAAATCCTTAACCCATAACCCTAAATGACTGGGTACTGTGGTTTATATCCTTAACTTTGTACTCTTAACCTTAACACCTATACCACAAACCTACCCCCAATGCCCAACTCCTAAATACATACCCTTAACCCTAAAGCCAATAATCTTAACTACTTCCCAATACCACTTACCCCAGAACCTTACACCTCAACCTATGAGCTCCAACTAGTTAACTGTGTACCCAATCCCGATACACCTTACCTCATACTCTTGGCCCCTGTGTACTATAACCTTAATTTTACACCTACACCCTTATATTCCAAATCTATACTTAACGTCTAACTTAACCCAATACCCCTAACCCATTCTAGTCCATCCCTTAACCCCTGAGCCTCTATGCCTCAAACCCTTAACTCTCCCCCAACCCAATACCCTTAACCCCTACCTCTATACCTGTAACCCCTATACCATTAACCTTTTCAAACTGTCCTTATAGTTATGTTAATTCAAATACAAGATTTAATTTGGGAACAAACTTTTTGTGAAATGTACATTCTTCAAAGTATGTATTTTGAGAAGTAATAATTGAGAAGTGTCATTTTAGTAGTGTTGCTATGGAAGTATTACCATCGCGTGAAGAATCATAAGAAGTAAGATCCCTATCTGATGTGCCTGTACAAACAACTGAGGTGTATCCTGCTGTCCACTTGAATCCACGGATTGGGGAAGTACTCTCCAAAACTGAGTTGGTTCACCTTTTCTGGCTTAGGACTACTAAAGGATGATAAAGGGCTGTATCATGTGGAGGAAAATCAGTTGCCCGTTTAGAATCCAGCAGACGTTCTGGAGGAGGGGGAAGGTCTGAATCCTAGTAGTCTTCCCTGGAAGGACAGGAGCTGTTGAAGAAACCAGAAGTTACTTTTCTAGCTTCTGTAACAAATGAGAAGTTGTAATTTTTGTGGCCTCTGGAGGACTGGAGCATGGCACAAAAGATTCCCAAGAAATGTGTGACCTACCTGGAAACTAATTTCCATTTTGCTCTGCTTAAAACTTTTTCCAGTTAAATTTGCTTCTACTGTGGGACAGCCAAAGGAAAACGGCCCTGTGGATCCTTCGTCTGCTACAGCGTTCTGCAAGTCCTGTAGGAGATTAACGACACACTAAGGGCCTTTTAGAGTGTGGCCTAAGTGGACATCCACCAAAAAAGCAGTCATTACCCTGCCTACCTTATAGAAGGTATTGGTTTCCATACACTCTAAATAGGTTATATTTTACACATTTTGGCAGATAAATCACATCTGCCACACTCTAAATCAGGCCCTTTCAAACCATGAAATTAAAACTTTTGAGAGATGGCAAAATCATCTCATGGCTGAAGCAACTTCACCGGATATGAAATCCAGCTTTGCTATTTGGAGCTTTTGGCGCTAAAACTGAGAGATTCAGAGGGAGGTCAACTCAGTGTACTATCTTCAGGGATCATCACCAGCTTCAGCATCCAGCCTTGCATCACTGCAAGAGCTTAACTTCCAGTAAAAAGATAAATCCCAAGGTGTGACACACCCTCTATCATGGTCAACATAAAATCATGCCCAGATCCTGGTCATCTGTGAACATTTCCTTTAATTTTTGCTTTGTGCTTTCTCAGCACTTTTCCACTTAACACTTTAACATTTCATATGCCTGGTTCTCTTAATCCTGCTTTGACCATTTTATGCCATTTTCTCATTATGCTTGTTCTTGAGTTTCAAAATCAAGTATGAAAATGATTGTCTTATTTTCTTGACTTTAATGTTGTTTGGTACTGCTTTAACCTATCACTCCCTTTTCTTGGAAAAAACACAGCTATCAGTGACTAGCAAAGTTTTCTCACTGAACTGATCCATAATCGAACTAGATTGTGTTGTATGAATTTGGTGGGACTCCCCTACCTTCCAAAAAATAATCGATTTTGTCACAATTGTCATGATCACTTTGCATGTTTATAAAAAAATACAAGAGGTAGTTTCAAAACCTAAGAGTGGAGACTGAAAAGTAGTCTGGGCTGTTTTTACAAGGCAATGTCAGACGTCCGTAAGTTATATAACTTGGTGAATAAGGAATCATTATTTCCTTGATAGAAGACAGATATAGTTTGTGGGTAGATTTGTGGTTCTATCGTACAATAATAAAGAACTAGATGTAATACTCATTTTTTGCAGCCATGCGAATCGGGCTGTTTGTGACCGTTAAAGATTTTTTGGAACTTGTTACCAAATCACAATATGGGTTTTGCAATTCGTTATTTAGAAAGGAAATGTTGAGGGTGTCCTTTCCTAATACCAAATCAAAATGGTATGTACAAATGTTTTGCAACTGAAATGCGGTCAGAATAAATTTGCAATTTACCACCATTTGAAAAATTGTGGTAACCCATTTGCAAATGGGGAGGGGAACCCTTCACCTTTGAGAATGGATAATAAAATATTTTTAAGAGCAGGCTGTGGTTCCACAGGCCACTGCCTACTCTTAAAAAAATGAAATTTCAAAGTTTCAATGTGTTCTTTTTGAATGCAACCTGTTTTCCGCTGCATTTAAAAAAATTGCTTTATTTAAAAGCAATCATAGACATAGTGGTCTGCTGACCCCAGCAGGACACCATCTCTCTGATGACAACAAATTGTAGTGGGTCATAAATTGTGACCTACCTCAACAATATGAATGGAGTAGGTCTATTTGCGACCCTCTCGGAATCGCACTAGGAAACTCAATGAGTTTCATACATAGTAGTGATTTCCTAAACGTGATTCGCAGGACATTGGGAAATAGCTCTTTTAATCTTTGTACAGCTAGCCCCAAGTGGTGAGCTTGCCCAGCACCTGCTCTCAGATGAAACAAAGCAGCAGAAAATGCAGAATGATCTCACAGGCACAACAGGGCGAACATTCCTGCTTCTATCCGTACCTGTGGGAACAGAGCTGTAGGCAGGTACACTATGGGGCCTATTTAGCATTTAGGAGAATGTGACATAGTGCAGCGCAGCTAGGCACCTTGCTGTGCTGCACTGCATCACAGGGAAAGGGCAGGACATGCCATATTTAAGGCAATATTGTGCATTCCTGTCCTTTCCCTTGAGCTGGCGCACAATGGGCTGCCTTGCGTCAATGCAGGCACCCTTGCACCATGGTGCAAAGGAGCCTACGTTGCATGCAGGATTGTTTTTGTGCAGGAAGGAATACCTTCCCGCACATAAACAATCCTGAGAGGCATATTCCTCTTTCTATGTATGTTACAGAATGCAGCACACATAAAAAGAGGAACCAACGAGGAGAAATAAAGATATTTCTTCTTCTTACACCTCCCCTGAGAAGGCATATCTTTTTGGCACATTCCCTGGTCTACCACTTCTGGTAAATCTGGGAATGCGTCAAACACCACGGGAGTCACGTTGGAACACCCATGCAGTGCCCATGGAATGCCTCCTCAGGGCAGAGGAAGGCAACACAGCAATTTGCACTGTGCTGCCTTACTCCAGATTTATGGAGCCACCCAGGGCCACGCAAAGTGGCCTTGCGTAACTTCAGAAATCTCTATTTAAGTTGTGTGGCTCTTGCACCACGTTGCATGTTGCATGTGCGACGCAGCAGGCTCATACATATGCTCCTATAAGTGTAGGAGAAAAGTGATGGAAGAAATTTGGGGGCAAATTTAACAGCCCCTTGCGCCATATTATCACCACATTAGCGTCATTTATTTTATACTAATGTGGCAATACTATGGCAAAAACACTGTGCCATATTTACAAAGTGGTGCAATGCATGCATTGTGCCACTTTGTAACCCCTTGCGCCACATTATGCCTGCGCCAGGCATAATGTATGCATGGGGCGTTCCCCCCGTTAGTTGGGGCTGAAAAAATGGCGCAAAGAAATCTAAAGAGCTCAGGGCAGGCGTTAAAAGGTGGCACACCATTGGTTACAATGGGCCCCTATGTACTGTCCAGGGTTAGTGCCAACATTTTGGCGATAACCCTGAACAGTACATCAATAGCGTCAGAAATTCTGACGCTACTGCCCCCTATCCTGCGCCCTGGTGCGCCGTATTTTAGATACGGCACAACCATGGTGGCAGTAGTGGGGCGCTAAGGGGCGCAAGGAACGTGGCGCTGCACTGGGTGTAACGCCACTTTTCTTAAATCTGCCCCTTGATGGATCGGTTTGAGGGAACGCGCTACATGACACAAACGTCTCTTCTCAAGTGGAAAAGTACAATCAGTTTTCATTTTAGAACAGGAAGCTATAAAGGAAGAAGGAGTTTAAAGTGGCACTGGAAATGTTTGTAATACTTCCAATAAAAATAGCATGCTCTTGCATTAGTTAGGGAAAGTGTATTTTTACCATTTCAAGTGTAAAGCTGTTGACATCTCAGAAATGTATTAAAAAAATTACAGGCCCCTTTCGGGAGGGAGTGAGACTCATCATTGTAACAGCCCACTTGTTAAATATATTGGCGCTGAGAATGGACATTGGAGGTATATCACAAACTCTAACCCATTTTCAGTTCCTCCCATCTCCCCCGTGAAAGTTGATACTATCAACAGTATTTAAACAGATTTTACACCCCCCATCTTGAACTGCATAACAGCACCCATCATCATCAACACAAATCAATGCATGCTAAAATTGTATTGGGCATATAAATATGCATGCATTTTTGAAACATTTAAAACATTGTGCTCAATCTCAGAGTTGTTTAGCGTTTTAGGTTGACTCATTATACGTTTGATTTATATTTAAGTATTTCCAGATAAATCAAGAAAACTGAAAAGAACAAACCCATCTCAAAGTGCTCTCATATTTCCTGTTTGATGCGGTTAATTCATCTTCACCATAACATGGCTTGCTTGTTGCCCTGTGGATCTATGTAACTGACCCCTTTTTATGGTACTTGAAATGGTCCAGCCACCAGAGACCAGCTGAATATGCTGCGGTCATTAGCTACTGACTGTACATCAAATATACATCTCATCGATTCCTGTCCCCAGTATCTGCTGCCTCTATTACCAACCGCATGTAACCACTTTGCTGCCATCATCACCTTCTAAGGCAGGGTTCTTCAAGGTCGGTCCTGGAGAGCCGGGTCCATGCCAGATTTTTAGCATATCCACATTTAGAAAAATGTAGATTTCTGAAACATCTTTTTTCTAAATGTGGATATGCTAAAAATCTGGCATGGACCCGGCTCTTCAGGACCGACTTTGCAGAACCCTGTTCTAAGGGAACAATACCAACCTTCAAGCAATGTCTTTCCCTGAAGGTCTTACAAAACACTATTCATCTCCACCAACATCCACCATAAAACTCTACAGAGATCTACCATACACTACTCCTGTCTTAGGCCTCGGTTACCGAGTTGCACAGTCCTGGTGCTTACTGCTACCAGGCAGTAACATCCTGCAAGTAACGTGCAGTTACGAGTGAAAGCCCACAGATGGGGAATAACTGAGGACCCGACTCTACCAGGTGGCATTCAAAATGTCGCTCCCTTTTCAGTGGGCTTTAACACACACATTTATCACCTGCTGGGAGGAGGTGGGGAAGGAAGGAGAGAGTGTTGACTGACAAGGAAGAGTATAACATACTCCTGGAGCTTCTTGTCTGGTTAGGCAGCGGAAAGGAAAGGGGTCTGAGTTGCAAAGCAGATCTTTCCTAATAAGATTTTACCTGATGGAGTTTCCAGTAGGTAAAATCAGGCCTATTGTTCCTCATCCATTAAATCTAGGTGTGCAAACAGGTCCAGCGGTGGTTAAGTGGAGCAAATTTTCACACGGAAATTACAATCAGCTCAACTCATAATTGGGCCTTTAGAACAGAATATCAACCAGCCCATTGTTCTGGAGATCAGCTATGCATCCACCATCACCGTCTCAATCTGAAAACACAAATAACCAAATAAAAAGCTGTAAATCGAACAATAAAACTAAAATATACATTAATGGTTTATTATAAAATTATAAATCTATATACATTATCAAAATATAAATATTTAAAACTCTCCCTAATTTAATTTAAACAGTAAAACGTCCTTAAATGTTATTGTACAAAACTACATGCTCTTCCTTTCCTGCTCTCAGTAAAATTCTCCTTCACATCCTGTTTTTTACTCCTCCTCTACCCTCTCTCCTCTTTCTCCCCCTCCCATCCCAATGTAAGTTTGATACAACAGTTCCAGGACAAAGAATTACAAAGCACCACAGCGTACAGGATGTATCACCACCACTCTCAAAAGTATAAGCAGACAGAATGATGTCATAGGTGCTTCGGCTCAAAGCTACCATGTGCACAACAGACGCCAAAAGCCCTTTATCACAGTCCACGGACTCAGAGGATAGCCAGACACACCACCTGATACACGTGAACTCAATGCCAACCTCTCCAAAACGCTGGCGCTGGTCACACCGCTCTCTTCCTTTGTGCATAACAAGGGTTTCCTGGAACTAATGGTTTGTGCAGCTACGCACTGACAGATTCCAAACCACAGTTATTTCACAAGAAAGTCAGTTCAGTCCTAGAATTTTACAGCAAATGATTAGCTCAGTAAGAAAAGCATTAGACAGATCGGAAGGTAGGACGTTCCACCTTAGCGGGCGCGCGAACAAGTAGGTCAATTATTGGCTGTAGCGAGTCACGTGATGACTGAAATGACTGGAGGAATGGTTCTTGCACCCGCAAACCACAACAGGCTTAGATTTTTCATCATTAATCATCTTTTAAGACTGTTCTTAAACGTTCTTCCCTGGTTTTATGTAGGCTGTGATCTCAGAGGGAATCCAGTGAATGAGACATATTTCTGTATTAATGTTGAATTAACTGTATTTGTTCATTGATTCTTTTTTCAGCCAAGGCCTCAGAAACTGTGGCTGCACAGACATCTACTTGTCAACACCTGCATCTGCACTTATTTCAATAAAAATAAAAAGGAGACAACCAGCATTATTTGAAGGGTACATTACTATCCATGGGAATGTACAACCACTTTGAAGTAGGAAGCAGGTGCCCATGGATAGTGAGAGCCTGCATTTGTGCCTTCCCACTTTAAGCAATGTTGACGACACACACTACCACAACAGGATGCATTACATACTAGGGAACCACATATATGCAGTACGTAAATGGGGTTTGAGACATCTCGCTGTGAGGTGTCCCGGGGACGGAGTGGTTCCCATGTTCTCCATTTCAGGGCAGAGTGTCAGTCGTTACCCCCTGCATGCCACATTTCTCGAGGGCCTCACAGCCCTCTTTGATTGCTTTTTGTTGTTTACCTTTATGTTAGGTTTGTTTGTTTGGGGGAGTCCTCCACTGCGACATATTGTACTTGACCTTACATATTACACTTGCCCTTGCATATACTGCCTGCCTTGTTCGTTCTTCTCCCAGATAGTTAATATTCTCTCACTAAAGATTAAGGGGCTTAATGTCCTGCAAAAGTGAGGAGCTATTTGTAATCACCTTGAAACAAACTATCCAGACATAAAATGCTCACAAGAAGCCCACCTCCTAAAAAAGACCAAGGCAAACTCTGGTCTAAGGTAGACGAGAAGGACAGATATTTGATTCTCCCCGGCTCCTTGCAAGACCATCAAGTCGCAATAGCCACTGCCTATGCGGCAAATATAGCTCAAGACACTTACCTTGTGCAATTTCTTGAGGATTTAGCCGGGGTGGCCCGTAAAGAAGCTATTTTGCCAGGAGAATTTAGTGGGGTCTGGGACTCTCAAAAATTAAGAGAAGGGGTGGTGGGAGGCCCACAGGTGCTTACTGTAAAATAACTAAAGTGATGTCTCTCAGAACTGAGCCTCCATGATGTCTGGTGGGAAATGCACCCATTGGATACTGAATACACTAATTTCTCCCATGTGCACGGATGCCCTCCCATATAGATTATATCTTGTTCAGTAATACCCACTTGCCCAGGCGCTTTACGGCAGATACAGGTGCTATTGCGGTTTCTGACCGTGCCCCAGTCTCAGTGAATTTTGAGCTGGGGCATATAGAGAAATATTTTACTCACAACGAAGAGGGAAGGTATTGATGGGAGGGGGTCAGGGAAGCCTTTAAGACAGTGCTCGGAGGATGATTTATTGCCATAGCTGTCAATCAATGTTGGCCCCCCCCCCAAGTTAGAGGTGCAATAGCTTTAGGAGGAAATCAGGGATCTTGAACTATAGAAAGACCGTAAACCCACCCTCTAGATCATGCATAAGTTAGTGGCAGCCAGAGGCCAACTGTGCTTACACTACACTAAAAGAGCTAAATTAGCCTTGTTACATCTGAAGCACTGTGATTATAATACAGGGGACAAGGAGGGCACTCATTTGGCCAGAGTGCTCCAAAGGAAGTGAGAGAGGGAATAAGTTAAAGAAATGTTTGTTGCCACTGGCAATAAGCTTGATAATGATACACATAAACTTGATAATGTCTGCCATTTGTATGGCAATTTATATTCAGGAACCGCTTGCTCCCCATCCTGGCAGGAGACCTTCCTTGGATGGGTGCAGATCCATAGGATAACAGAACTGACGAAAGAAGCCCTAGAACAGCCTATTAAGCTAGAAGAAGTTTGCAAGACATCAAAGTCTGAAACTCAATTAGGCTCCTGGCTTGATGGGTTTTCAGCACAATTTTATAAAATGTTCTCCAAGCAACTGGTACTTAAACATGTGTCTTTGTTTAATTTGTGTGCCAGCTTGGATTCTACCACATAGTCTATCAATCAATCAATCAATCAAGCAAACGTTTATAGAACACAGCAAATCACCCGTAAGAAATGGAGGAATGATTATTCAAACATCCAGGTCTTTAGTTCTCTTCTGAATCGCTGGAGTGATGGTGCTATCCTGAGGTGCAGGGGAAGGTTGTTCCAAGCCTTGACTGCCAGGTGCGAGAAGGAGCATACTCCGCTGTTAGCTTGACAGATCCATGGGGTGTCTGCGAGGGAGAGAGAAGCTGATCGGAGGTGTCTGGCGGTTGGTGGAAGGTCAGGCGTTTGTTGATGTATGCTGGTCCTTTATTGCTCAGGGCCTTGTAGGCGTGGATTAGCATCTTGAACTGGCATCTCTTCTGAATCGGGAGCCAGTGTAGTTTTTTGAGATGGGGTATGATGTGAATCCTTCAGGGGAGGTCGAGTATGAGTCTTGCCGCTGAGTTCAGCATTGTCTGGAGTCTTTTCAGGATGCATGCTGTGATTCCTACATAGAGCGTGTTTCCATAGTCCAGTCTGCTGGCGATGAGGACCTGTGTGACGGTCCTTCTGGTGTCTGCTGGGAGCCACCTGAAGATCTTACGGAGCATGCGAAGAATGTGGAAGCAGGTGGATGAGACTGCATCGACTTGTTTCTTCATGTATAGCTTGCTATCCAGGATGCTGCAGAGGTTGCAGGCGTGGTCTGTTGGGGCGGAAGGTGTGCCAAGCTCTGCGATCCACCATGTGTTAGTCCATGGTGAGGATTTGTTCCCAAAGATGAGGACTTCAGTTTTTTCGGTGTTGAATTTGAGACAGTTGTCCTTCATCCAGCTTGCTACGTTCATCATGCATGTGTGGAAATTAGCTTTTGTGGTGGAGGGATCTTCGGACAGTGAGAAGATGAGCTGTGTGTCATCGGCGCAGGAGATGATGTTGAGTCCATGTGATCTGATGGTGATGGCCAGGGGGGTCATGTAGGTGTTGAAGAGGGTCTGGCCAAGGGACGGTCCTTGGAGGAATCCACAGATGATTTTCTTGGGCTCTGAGGTGAATGGTGGGAGACTGATCCTTTGGGTTCTGCTGGTGCGGAATGAGGCGATCCATTTGAGGACATTTCCTTGAATTCCGATGTGGTGGAGTCTGTTGACCAGGACGTGGTGGGAGACAGTGTCACATGAGGCAGACAGGTCCAGGGCAATGAGGGCTGCTGTTTCCCCATGGTCCAGAAGGGCTCTGATGTCATCTGTGGCTGCAATCAGGGCTGTCTCAGTGCTGTGGTTAGCTCGAAATCCAGATTGGGATGGGTCCATGTTGTGCTCTTCTAGGTGTTTGGTGAGTTGCTGGTTAATCGCTTTCTCAAAGACTTTTGCTGGATAGGGTACCAGAGAGATATCCGGTAGTTCTTTAATTTGGCAGGGTCGGCAGATGATTTTTTTCAGGAGGGGCCTCAGTTTAGTGTGTCTCCAGACCTCCAGGAAGGAGGCCGTGATGATGGAGGTGTTCAGGACTTTCCTGAGATCGTCGCCGATTGTTTTGCTTACGAGGTTGAAGACATGGTGGGGGCAAGGATCTGTGGGTGCTCCTGAGTGTACAGAGTTCATGATGGAGATAGTGACTTGTGTGGTGAGGAGTTCCCAGTGGGTGAGAAGGTGTTTGGGGTTCATGTTTGTGCATGTGAGCTGGTTGATGCTGTCTGCAGCGGAGGGTTAGTAATCGAAGTTTTCGTATAAAGCTGGGATCTTGTCGTGGAAGAAGTCAGCAAGGTTGTCGCACAGTTTCTGTGAGGAAGTGATGTCGCTCTCAGTGGCTGCGGGATTGGTGAACTTCTTCACGATGACAAAGAGTTCTTGGTTTGAGCTGGCTTTGATGTGGTTTGCTAGTGCGTTCTTCTTGTCAGAGTCACCAGATCCTCGGGGTCTGTGCACGTTCCCAACACTTCCACCACAAGACAGCTCCAGTACTCTGATTAGATTTATCACAGAGTCTAAGAGAGTCCAAGTGGGGAAAAGGGGATTAGGACGGGAACAGCTGGGAAGGAGACCTGTAGGAAGCAAAAGGTTAAAACACAACATCAAAATTACATCTCATTAATTCAGTACCATGCTACAACTCTAAGCTTTGTCTTTTTTCCGAAAAACATGAACAACCCTAGAATAGTCCTAAAACTGACTAGGCTTTAGATGACCGAATACCTGAGGAGGAAACAGGAAAAGTTAAATAGGACTTTCAGATTCAAATACTTTCTTTAGCATGACAATCAGGAAACACTCTGAGCAATTTCTAAACAACCATATGAATCTTCTTTTAAGAATACATATCAGTAACACACAGCATTACATCTAGAACTCTGGTATTGTTGTGTTCTTCTCAGAAAAAACATTGGGAAGTGAAATGCGCACATTGCAGATTTTTATATGAGTATTAAACACCATAAAGGAATGTGCACCATGAAATCACACAACGTAGATTCAAGGAATAAATCACGCAACGTGTCAACTTGAAATGCTACCAAGAAAATGTCTTAGATTAGTAGCGCACAGTAATTTACATTATTTATACACGAGGAAAGAATTGCGCATCTTGCCGATTCAAATGCCACCATACAAATGCCAAGAAAAGGTAGCGCACAATGAACAACATGAAAAGCACTCAGGGAAAGAATCGCGCGTCTTGTCGATTCAAATGCCACCATGCAAATGCCAAGAAATGGTAGCGCACAATGAATAACATGAAAAAACACTCAAGGAAAGAATCGCGCGTGTTGCCGATTCGAATGCCACCATGTAAATGCCAGAAAATGGTAGCGCACAATGAACAGCATGAATTACACACGAGAAGTGAATTGCGCGTTTTGCCGATTCGAATGCCACCATGTAAATGTCAAGAAAAGGTAGCGCGCAATGAACAACAAAGTTAAATGCTCATGAAACGAGTTGCACGTCTTGCCAACTCGTAAAACATCATGTAAATGTCAAGAAATATCAGCGCGCAATGAACAACAATGTAATAACGAAGTCAAATCTTTATGGAATAAATTGCGCGTCCTCCCTATTTGCAAACCACCATACAAATGTCAAAAAATGGCAGCGCAGAAGTAATCTGTTATTCATTTAAGAATTAAAGTCAAGAATATGAAAATTCTCAATTACGGTGTTGGGAAATGTCCAATCACCGTCTTACCGCCTGGAAACAGTGCTCACCAATGAGAGATGAGTGCAGAAGACTGGAAAATCCAAATAGGCCTCCGGGACAGGAGCTCAGGAAGAAGCTGCTGCTCTGCACCGGGACCTCTGAATAGTGAGCACTGGAAGTTGGGCTGACTCTCTTTTATAGAGTCTTGGCCCTGCCTAGAACCACGCCCAGGCATGTTGCAGGGAAAGTCTCTAGAAGGCCCTGGAAAGGGACCACACCCTAACACACTCTGAATGTCTGCAGCAATACATTGCAAATGTACAGTATTTATAAGCACCTTAAAAATGAATCTTTTGGATGGAATTCTGCAATGCAAAAGGTTAAACAATAACATATCATCACAATGCATAAATTACATTATCTTGCGAGTGTTGGGTTTTTGCATTCTAGATGCCCGTAGAGCGCGCACTGTCCTGGTGTTGACAGTACTCCCCTCTCCCAGGCGCGCTCTAGGGCCTGGTTTATCTGGATTGAGATGATGAAAGCGTCTCACAAGTACTGGAGCATGAACATCAGATGCGGAAACCCATGAATTACTTTCAGGGCCATAACCTTTCCATGAGTTTACGCCCTCTCAGTTTAGAGTCCAACACTTTCTTGACTTCATATTCTTCTTCCCCCTGTACTAGAACAGGAGCTGGATGAGGGTGGACCTTTTAGACTGCCTTTTTTAAGAGGGAAGTATGGAACACTGGATGAATCCGTAATGATTTTGGCAATTGTAGTTTATAGGTCACAGGATTGATTTGCTGAAGAACAGTGTAAGGACCTATAAATTTGGGGTTGAACATGTGCTTCTTCTTGAAGTCTATATTTTTTGTGGAAAGCCACACTTTGTCACCAGGTTGATACTGCGGTCCCTCACAATGTTTCTTGTCATAATGCTTTTTGTATTTTTTTTTGGCTTTTTCTAAATGTTGTTGAATCGATTTCTGAGTTTGATGCAAATGTTGAATGATTTCTGACACAGCTGGAGTGAGAGAACTTTCTTGAGGAATTGTGATGGGCAAGGTGTCAGGATGATACCAAACAAACCAAAGAAGGGTGTAACACCAGTAGAAGTGTGGAAGGAGTTGTAGGCTAACTCAGCTAACCAGAGCATTGATGTCCATGAATTAAGTGCTTTTTCAGCGTAAGCACGTAGGTATTGCTTCAAAGTCTGATTTAGTCTCTCCGTTTGACCATCTGTTTGAGGATGGTGGCTAGTAGATAGGGTAGATGTCACTTGGAGTGTTTTACACCATGTCTTCCAGAAGTTGGAGGCAAATTGCGATCCCCGATCGGAGAGGATCACTTTTGGCAGTCCATGATAACGAACCACTCTATTCAGTAAGATAGTTGCCAGTTCACGAGAAGTGGGTAATTTCTTACAGGCAATGAAATGTCCATATTTCGTGAGACTATCTACTACCACCAGAATTACTGAATGCTGTTGAACCACTGGCAGACCTGTAATAAAGTCTAAAGAGATGTGTTCCCACGGACGACTTGGGGTTGGGAGTGGGTGTAACAAACCTTTCGATTTTGAATGACTTGTTTTAGTGCAAGCACAGACTTCTCAGTTGTTTACCATTGTTTTTACATCCTTTGTTAAGGTAGGCCACCAAAAATAGCGTTGGATTAATTCAAGAGTTTTAGGAGTACCAGGGTGACCTGCTGTAGGTATAACATGCAACCAATGAAACACTATCTTGCGAAGTTTGGTAGTGGGCACGAACAAACGAGCATTGTGAAAGGGTAATCCTTGCTTGATTGATCTTTTCGGATCTGCTTGGGCCCATGCCTGCCATTTTTCAACAGTGAATGAATTGCGGATGTCTTCAAAGAAATCTTCTGTTTTTATGATACATAGGACCTTGTCAGGAGCAATGATAGCTTTGGAGGTTTGAACTGCAGGCAATGTGGTAGACTCTTGGCGGGACAAGGCGTCAGCTTTGCGATTATCTTTACCAGGCCGGAAGGTTACCACAAAATCAAACTCGGCAAAAAACAGCATCCAGCGTAATTGCCGAGGAGTCAAAAGTCTGGCAGAACTCATGAATTGAAGATTGCGATGATCAGTATATACTGTGACAGTATATTTAGCTCCCAACAAATGATGTCTCCATTCTTTAAAGGCATCACGAATCGCCAGAAGCTCTTTTTCAGCAATGACATAGTTCTCTTCGGCTTCGTTCAACTTCAGAGACATGTAAGCTACAGGATGAAGCTGACCAGTGTCTTTGTTTCGTTGTGACAAGACTGCTCCTATCGCCACATCTGAAGCATCAGCTTCCACTATGAAAGGTCGATCCGCATCTGGATGAGTCAAGACTGGGGCAGTGGAGAAAGCTTCTTTCAAAATTGAAAAGGCTTGGTCTGCTTCTGGTGACCATACAAATTTTTCTTTCTTTCTTAATAACTTAGTAATTGGAGCCACTGTCTGGGAGAAATGATTGATGAACCACCGGTAAAAATTTGCAAAGCCCAGGAAACATTGTACATCACGAACAGTCTTTGGGATGGGCCATTCAGATACGGCTTTTACTTTCCTTTCTGCCATCACCATACCTTGAGGGGTAAGGATAACCCCTAAAAACTCAACTGTGCTAACATGAAACTCACACTTGGTTAGCTTGCAATATAAATGGTGTTTATGAAGGGCTGCCAACATTTTCTTGACATGTTGAACATGTTCATTCTCATTGTCTGAGTAGATCAAAATGTCATCAATGTAAACTTTGGCAAAGATATCGAGGTACTCTCTAAGAACGTCATTTAAGAAAAATTGAAATGCTGCTGGAGCATTGCACAGACCAAAAGGCATGACGGTGTATTCAAAAAGGCCATATCTTGTTTTGAATGCCGTCTTCCATTCGTCACCCTCTCTCATTCTGACCAAATGGTAAGCACCTCGAAGATCAAGCTTCGTGTAGATTTTTGCTTTCTTTACTTGTTCCAGTAAGACCGGAATTAGAGGCAAAGGATATTTGTTCTTGATGGTGATTTTATTCAAGCCCCTATAGTCGATACAAGTTCGAAGCTCTCCGTTCGCTTTTGAAACAAAAAACAAAGGAGAAGCTGTGGGAGACTTAGAGGGGCGGATGAAACCATTCTCTAAGAATTGATCCAAGTATTTTCGTAAATGTTGATTTTCATGTTCTGACAGGGCATACACACGACAGTTGGGAAGTATCCCCCCTGGGACTAGATCAATTTGACAGTCATAAGATCTATGAGGAGGTAAGTTCTCTGCTTCCTTCTCATCAAATACATCTTCATAAGACAAATACTGTTTGGGCAACTGTACTTCTTTCTCTGCGGCGGTAGCTATGTAAGAATGGTGAACTTCCGATTCTTGAGTCCTTTGGAGACAATATTCTTTACATAGCACTGATGAGAACACGATCTTTTGTTCTGCCCAATTAATCTCTGGATTGTGATGAGTTAACCATGGCAAGCCAAGGATGATCCCATACTGGGGAGCATGGATCACGTCAAGGATGAGTTCCTCTTTATGTTTCTTTCTTTGATTTTTACCTTCACAAATTATTGTCAAGGGGACAGTCTGAAGAGTTATCGGACCTCCAGTCAAGAGTTTTCCATCAACTGCCTGGATGGTTTCCGGGGTCTTCTTTTCAATACATGGGATCCCCCATGCACGAACCAATTGGGCGTCAACAAAGTTTCCGGTAGCCCCAGAGTCGACTAGAGCCTTCTTGAAATAGGTATTTTTCTTGACCTGAACTCTTATTTCCAATTTTAGATGTTTGGATTGTGAAGGATCCACGGTGACACCCAAGAGCAACCCTTCTCTGCAACTTGGGTGCTTTAGATTTTCCGACTCGACTGATGCATTGGTTGCAACTTTCTGAACTGGGCCTCGCTTGCTCTTTGTTTTGATTGGACAATCTTTGGCGAAATTACCTTTCCGCCCACAATAGAGACATTGCCCATTTTTTCTGCGTAGGTCTTTTTCATCTTTGGTCAAAGGTCTCCTGATGGTTCCAATTTCCACCGGTTCCGACGTTCTTTCTCTCGGAGTTCTTGAGTCTTTGTTATCATGAGCATGCCAAGAATGTTTTTCAGTCTTTTTACGTGTTCCTTTTCGTTCATTTAAACGATGATCAAGCCTCAAGACAAGGTTTATTAAATCTTGACAGTGTGCAGGTTGTGGGTCGATTTGCGCTAAGATGTCTTTTAGCTCCTCTTTGAGTCCCCTGTAAAACAAGGCCGCTTGTTTTTCTTCAGGCCAGGATGTCTCAGCGACCAGCCGATTAAAGTTGGCTAAATATGACACTAAGTCCTGATTCCCTAGGCGTAAGTCTAATAATTCACGATCTGCTGACTGTGTTACAGTTCTACGATCGAAAACTCTCTCAAATTCACGAACAAAATCTTTCCAGTTGTACAACAGGGGACTATTTTTACACACAAGAGGAATAGCCCAGGTAGCTGCATCTCCAGACAGATATGACAACAAGAAAGCTACTTTAGACTGGGCATCGGGGAAAGTATGTGGTCTGCAGGTGAAGTGAAGTTCCACTTGAACCAGAAAAGATTGCGCTTTCAAGGGATCACCTGAGAAGCGTTCTGGGGGAGCTAAAGGAATGGCTGAAGGAACATTGAGGGAAATGTTAGTCGGATTACCTCCAGAAGTCTGAGAAGAAGTACCTGGCCAAGACACACCTGTGGGACTTTGTTCTTTCTTCTCAACCTTATTCTGTAACTGACTCACCCTCTCAGCTAGACTATTTGTCAAATCCTTTGATGATACCACTTCTGACTGGAGCTGGGTGATAGCCTTGACTAGCTCGTCCAGTGTGGCCATGCTGAGAACATACACAAACCAGGAGGATAATAATTCGTGGGCTCACTATTCTGTCAGAGTCACCAGATCCTCGGGGTCTGTGCACGTTCCCAACACTTCCACCACAAGACAGCTCCAGTACTCTGATTAGATTTATCACAGAGTCTAAGAGAGTCCAAGTGGGGAAAAGGGGATTAGGACGGGAACAGCTGGGAAGGAGACCTGTAGGAAGCAAAAGGTTAAAACACAACATCAAAATTACATCTCATTAATTCAGTACCATGCTACAACTCTAAGCTTCGTCTTTTTTTTCCGAAAAACATAAACAACCCTAGAATAGTCCTAAAACTGACTAGGCTTTAGATGACTGAATACCTGAGGAGGAAACAGGAAAAGTTAAATAGGACTTTCAGATTTGAAAACTTTCTTTAGCATGAGAATCAGGAAACACTCTGAGCAATTTCTAAACAACCATATGAATCTCCTTTTAAGAATACATATAAGTAACACACAGCATTACATCTAGAACTCTGGTATTGTTGCGTTCTTCTCAGAAAAAACATTGGGAAGTGAATTGCGCACATTGCAGATTTTTATATGAGTATTAAACACTATAAAGGAATGTGCACCATGAAATCACACAACGTAGATTCAAGGAATAAATCATGCAACGTGTCAACTTGAAATGCTACCAAGAAAATGTCTTAGAATAGTAGCGCACAGTAATTTACATTATTTATACACGAGGAAAGAATTGCGCATCTTGCCGATTCAAATGCCACCATACAAATGCCAAGAAAAGGTAGCGCACAATGAATAACATGAAAAGCACTCAGGGAAAGAATCGCGCGTCTTGTCGATTCAAATGCCACCATGCAAATGCCAAGAAATGGTAGCGCACAATGAATAACATGAAAAAACACTCAAGGAAAGAATCGCGCGTGTTGCCGATTCGAATGCCACCATGTAAATGACAGAAAATGGTAGCGCACAATGAACAGCATGAATTACACACGAGAAGTGAATTGCGCGTTTCGCCGATTCGAATGCCACCATGTAAATGTCAAGAAAAGGTAGCGCGCAATGAACAACAAAGTTAAATGCTCATGAAACGAGTTGCACGTCTTGCCAACTCGTAAAACATCATGTAAATGTCAAGAAATATCAGCGCGCAATGAACAACAATGTAATAACGAAGTCAAATCTTTATGGAATAAATTGCGCGTCCTCCCTATTTGCAAACCACCATACAAATGTCAAAAAATGGCAGCGCAGAAGTAATCTGTTATTCATTTAAGAATTAAAGTCAAGAATATGAAAATTCTCAATTACGGTGTTGGGAAATGTCCAAACACCGTCTTACCGCCTGGAAACAGTGATCGCCAATGAGAGATGAGTGCAGAAGACTGGAAAATCCAAATAGGCCTCTGGGACAGGAGCTCAGGAAGAAGCTGCTGCTCTGCACCGTGACCTCTGAATAGTGAGCACTGGAAGTTGGGCTGGCTCTCTTTTATAGAGTCTTGGCCCAGCCTACAACCACGCCCAGGCATGTTGCAGGGAAAGTCTCTAGAAGGCCCTGGAAAGGGACCACACCCTAACACACTCTGAATGTCTACAGCAATACATTGCAAATGTACAGTATTTATAAGCACCTTAAAAATGAATCTTTTGGATGGAATTCTGCAATGCAAAAGGTTAAACTAAACAATAACATATCATCACAATTCATAAATTACATTATCTTGCGAGTGTTGGGTTTTTGCATTCTAGATGCCCGTAGAGCGCGCACTGTCCTGGTGTTGACACTTCTTGGTTTCTTTCAGGAGGCAGTGGTACTGGTTGAGGGCGGCCCTGAAGGCGGCGAGGCCTTTTGTGTTTTTGCTGATGCACCACTTCCTTTCAAGTTGTCAGCAGCTGCATTTGGAGAAGTGCAGCTCCTTGGTGAACCAGCTTGCTCTTTTGCTTTATTTTTTTATCTTGGCTGTCTTGGCAGGGGCGATACTGTTGTTGCATTCTGTGATCTACTGGGGGGTCTACTGGGGGAAGCTCTTTGCTGCTTATTCAGGGTTGTGTGTAGAGTCTGGGAGTGGAGAGTATTGTTCCACTCGTCTTCTGTTATCTTTTTCCAGTTCCTTTGCCAGGATCTGGAGGGCACGATCCTGGGGTATGTGGGTCCGGAGATGGTGAAGTGCATGCTGTGGTGGTCGGAACAGGTGAGTGGTGTGGATGTACCTGACTCTGTTGCTGGAGGTGAAGATGGGGTTGAGTGTGTGTTCTACAATGTGGGTAGGGTCGGTGACAAGCTGCTTGAGGCCGATGTTGCTCAAGCTTTCCAGGAGGTCACTGGAGTTGGCATCACTGGGGTCATCAAGGTGGAAGTTAAGGTCCCCTAGAAATATGTAGTGCTCTGAGTTGATTGCTTGTGTGACAATGAGTTCCGGGATGGCACTGCAGAAACTGGGGCATGGTACTGGTGGTGTGGAGGCAAGGGTGCCTCTGATGGTGTTTTTTTCATATGCGTGGAGTTGAAAGTTGAGGTGTTCCATTACCGGTGTCGGGTCATCAGGGTATGTCGTGCAGCGGATGGTGTCCCTGTAGATAATGGGGATTCTGCCTCCGTGCTTGTTGGCCCAGTCCCGGTGTGTTATCTTCTAGCTTTCGGGTATGGCGGTGACAAGGTCTGGTTCAGAGGCAGGGTTGAGCCAGGTTTCTGTGAGGAAGATGACATCCAGGGTGAGGGAGGAGATTGTGTCCCAGACCTTTGTGGCATATTTAACATAGTGAACGTGCGTTGAGTGGGATGCACTGTGTTGTGTCTTGGTGGTCTCGATGTGTCAGGTGTGTTGGTTGGTTCAGAGCTGCAGGTGAGGCAGCAGTGTCAGAAGGAGAATGGTCCTCTGGTGGTACACAGGGATGCGTGGCAGCAGTGATTGTTGGTTTGTTCGAGGTCCAGGGCTCAGAGATCAGCAACGGTGTATCTTCATGGGATGGAAGAGCCAGGGGTCCTGGCACTGGGCATGGTTCAGGTGCCAAAGGGGACAGACAGGCTTGCCCTTGGCGTGCCTTCGTTGTGCCAGCGGTACACCCACTGCGCAGCTGTTGCCTCCGTAAATTAGGTCCTGGGAGGAGGCAAGGGCGCTGGGAGGTGGTGAGTGGGGCTAGGCAGTGAGGAAAAAAAAGAGTGAACAGAGAAAAAAAATTGTCAGAAAGCAGGAGAAAAGCAGTCAGAAAAATGGGGGAAAAGAAGGAGAACACAGTGAAAATGAGGCTGAAAGGAGAAGAAAGCACTCAGAAAACTGGAGTAAAAGGTGGGAGAAAGCAGTGAAAATTAGGCAGAAAACAGGAGAAAGCACTAAGAAAAACAAGGGGAGGAGAAAAAGGTATTAAGAATGAGGCACCAAGTAGGAGAGAGCGATGCAGCAGCAGGGGAGAGCTGGTTTGGGACCTGCTCAGTGGGGTCGCGCTGCGGTTTGCATTAAGTAGGCTCTGGGAGGAGAGAGGGTTGCTGGGAGGTGGTGGGCAGTGGTAGGCGGGAGGTGGGAAAATGGGCGGCAGGTGTGAATGGGGACATAAAGGACTGAACAGAGAAAGAAAGGAGGTAAAAAGCAGGAGAAAGTACTAGAACAACAGGGGAAGGAGAGAGAAAGCAGTGAAAACAAGGTAGAACGTAGGAGAAAACACTTAGAAAAACTGTGGGAAAGGAGGGAGAAAGCAGTGAAATGAGGCAAAAAGCAGGAGAAAGCACACAGAAAAACAGAGGGAAAGGAGGGGAAAGCAGTGAGAATAAGACAGAAAGCAGGAAAAAAGCACTCAGAAAAAACAGGGAGTGAGAAGGAGAAGGTAGTGAGAACGGGGCAGCAAACAGGAGATAGATGCAGCAGCAGGGGAGAGCTGGTCTGGGACCTGCTCTATGGGGGGTGACGATCATTTTGGTAATCCCAAAAGTAGTTAGAGATTTTTGCTTTTGCTCCTTCTAACAATTTATTTATTTATTTATTTATGGAGTGTTATAAAGTACGAACATGGCCCATCCGGGTATCAGAGTGCTGTACAAACAGCAGTCAGGTCACACATAAATAGGAAAAAATGCAGGGTGGGTGGTGCATGGAAAAAGCATAGGGAGCAATGCAAATACAAAAACAGATACAGTAAACCACAGCGACTTGGTAGGCCCATGATCCAAAAGGAGCCAACATGTAAATAATCAAGCATGGTGATTAGGTATAGCTACTGGAGGAGTCCATTCAACAGATGCTTTTTTTCTTATTTTTTGAAGAATGTAGAGAAGAGGTTTTTCCTAGTTTCTGGTGGTAGTGTATTCCATGGTCTTGGGACAAGACCAGAGAAGAAGCAGTTGTAAGTCTTTTTTTTTAACTTCTGTGGCTTCAGCAGTAGTGAGTTAGAACCTCTTCAGGAGCGACTACCACCAGATAGTTCAAGTTTTTGTAGACAGGTGTGTTGTAGTGAAGGGCCTTATGAGTCATGCAAACTATCGTCAGCTGAATTCTAGCTTCAAATGGGAGCCACTTTAAATGATAGAGGTTTGGGGTAATGTGGTTGAATCTGCTGGATCCACTAATGAGCCTAGCAGCTGAGTATAAAGTGGTTTGTAGAGGGGCAAGCCTTACTTTGGGTGGACCTGCCAGTGTAGTGCTCCCGTAATCTAAGCAGGAGAGGACAAGGGATTGGATAGCTAGCTAGAAAGTCATCCAGGGGCAGGAAAGGTTTAATTTTCCTCAGTATATTTAAATAGTAATTAGCTCCCCTGGTGGTGGAACTGATATGCTCTTGCATATTCAGGTATTTGTCCAGTGTTACACCTTGAGATCGAGTAGAATCAATCACGAGTGGGGCGCAATTGAGAGCAGTGAGGTGTTTGAACTATTATTCCCTGGGGGGCCAAGTGATTGTGAGGGGCGATCAGGAGGAATTTGGTTTTGAGCGTGTTAAGCCTGAAGTGATTGCGGGTCAGCCATTGTTGTGTTTTCAGTAGGGTACAGTTGACCAGTTTGATGTCTTTGGGAGAGGATATTTTCAAATACAGTTGTGTATCATCAATGTACATCTGGTTGTGAATGTTAGAGAGCTTGAGAAGTTTGGTTAGCGGTTCCATGAGCAAGTTGAATAGAGTCGGAGAGAACATGGATCCTTGTGGAACACCAAACATGACTGGTGTGGTGTCAGAAAGATTGTGATTTACTTTAATTCTCTGTTGTGAAGAAACGAGGCAAACCATTTTAAGAAGGGACCAGATAGCCACATCCTCTTCTCAAGAAGGTTGATCATATCATCATGGTTTCCTTATCAAAGGCAGAGGAGAGATCAAGTAAAATGAGCAGGCTTGGTTCGTTCTGGTCTAGCATTCTCAAGGTGTCATCGACAATATGTGATTGAGCTGTTTCTGTACTATGACCTATTTTGAATCCAGATCGATGATGATCAAGGAGTTGAAATTGCTCAATGTGGTTGCAAAGTTTCATGGGTACGTATTTCTCTAATAAATTTACCAGTGTCGGGTTGTAAGTAATTGGGCGGTAATTTGAAAAGTGGGATCGGTCCGCATTAGTTTTTTGGGAATAGAGATGACCTGTCCTATCTTTAAGCAGTCTGGAAACATGCCCTGAGAAAGAGATAAATCGACAATCTTAGCCCAGAGAGGGAGTAAGGAAGGGTTAAGCTGTTTGAAGAGCTTGGCGAACAGATGATCAATGAAACAGTTAGAGAGTTTTATTGTAGTTAATAATTTGATTAAAGCTGCTTCATCTGGGATTTTGAACGCATTCCATGATGCATTGTGTTTAGTGGGGTAGCCATAGTGAGGGGAGCTGTCCTGGTGCTGAACAGGAAGGAGCCTAGGCTGGGCTTGCTTTATTAGAAGGTGTGAATCGTAGTGAAGATCAGTTTCAATTCTCCTCTTTTCATGAAATAGGTGAAGAAATCCTTACCAGTAGGCAAGGATCCATTGTCAGCCAAATATAGGTTACAGTTGCATACTGTTTGTTGCTTGATGATTTTGAAGAGTTCCCTGGCTCTGTTTTTGGCATTGTCTAGGTGTGACCTTAAATAATATGCTTTGGAACTTTGGATGTGTTTATTATACAAGCTTCTTGCCAACATCAAGTGCTTGGGGTGAGTGGGCTTCTCCATGATCTTTCCACAAGCCTTAAGTTGCATCTTTCCTCATTGAGACTATCGTTGAACCAGGGTTTTGGGTATGGTATTCTTTTTAGCTGCTTAGGAGTGATCATATCCAGGGTGTCTGTCATGGATTGTAGAATTCAGTAAGATCATTAACATTCTTCATTTGGGAGGCAGCAGGTAGTTGTTGCCAGTAGAGGATAGATTAGGTGTATTATTATTTTTCAAGTCCCTGGACCATTGTCTGGATTTAAGAAGTTGGCTTTTTCTAGTCAACACCTTCTGTAGGATTAGGAAGGAGATTAGGTAGTGGTCTGACCAGTCACAGGGGATTATGGATTCAAGTTGGACTGTGTGGACCTTAGATATGATGAGATAGAGGGTGGAGCTCTAGTGTGTTTTGGGCCATTACAAAACTGAGTAAGGTTGAGGTCAGTGAGGAAGGTCTTGAAGGTGTTCAATATGGGATCAGTGGAGTCATTGTAGCGTATGTTGAAGTCCCTGAAGTCCCTGAGGAAGATATGGTTTATATGTTTATCAGAGTTAGAGGAGATGGTTTGCATTAATTGTTCAATCAAAAGCAGGTTGTTTCTAGGGGGGGGGGGGTTGGAGGGGGGGATGGCACGCGGTAAATCGTGTGCATTTTGCAAACTATCTTGTTATTGCTCCAAATTTCAATACCTTGGTATTCGCAGGAGGGCATTGGCATGGTTTTAGAATGTTTCAGGGGAGCGTAGAATGGTAAAATTATGCTAGTCCCCCCACCTCAGCTTTTCCAGATCTATCCAGTCTGATGATGTCATGGTTGGGGTGTACTAGGATGTCCAATATAGGTGAGGAGGTATCTGTGAGCCACGTTTCTGTTAACATGATGAGGTCAATGTCATGTGAGAGAATGAGATCTGCAATGTCCACTGCATGTTTAACCGCTGACCTGCAATTGAGAAGCATAGATATGAGATATGAGATTTGGTTTCAGAAACTTCACGGTGAGTTATAGGAACTTGAAGTAGGTTGTACCCATTTATGGTTCTGTAGTTGCAACTTGGTTTGCTTAGTGGGTTGGAGCGAATAGTTTGAATAGTAGCTGGTGAGGATGGTGAATCCTTGTTAGTAGAGGTATAAGACAGCAGAAGGGAGTGGATGTCAGCATCCAACAGGTAGTCAGTAACCCTCTGGGGGCTGTTGATGGAACTGAGATGGAGTTGAGTTTTCCACATCAAGTTCAGAGAGTTTTCACTGTAAGATGTCCTCTGCCTGGAGTAGCTCGGCCATCCGATGTGGGGTGAGCAATGTTGTTTGGTGACTGGGGCTTGGTAAACCCAGGAAGTAAGGTTGAGTTTCAGGGGCTTCTCAAGCTTCGAGGTGGTGTGAATAAGGTTTTGGATATTGGCTTTATCTAACAAAGTCTTGACTAAGATCAGCAAGTTTGTTCTCCAGTGAAATGGGTTAATCCATACCTAGGGGATTGTAGTGTGGCCTAGGAACAGAGGATGTGTACCTCCTCCAGTGTGGGCGGAGGGCTCATAAGGGATAGGAGGGTGAGGGTTGATGGAGGGGCTGTTAGGTATTGTGATGGGAAGAGGGTAGCCAATAAGAGTGGTCGTCAGGAGTCTCCTAAGACCGCCAGCAGCTATTGGCACATAGGGGGTAGTAGCCGCCCGCCAAGCGGTAACCGCCGTGCGGCCGCCAATGCAGCCGCACTCCCGCGGACCCCATTACAACATCCCCGCTGGGCCGGCGGGTGCAAATCTAGTTTACGCCCGCCGGCCCAGCGGGGATGCGGCCGCAACATAGGAGCCGGCTCCTAATGGAGCCGGCGGTGTTGCGGCCGTGCGACGGGTGCAGTAGCACCCGTCGCGCTTTTCACTGTCTGCTATGCAGACAGTGAAAAGCTGCATGGGGCCCTGTTAGGGGGCCCCTGCACTGCCCATGCCAGTGGCATGGGCAGTGCAGGGGCCCCCAAGGGCCCAAGGACTCCCCTTACCGCCAGCCTCTTCCTGGCGGTGCAAACCGCCAGAAACAGGCCGGCGGTAGGGGAGTCATAATCCCCAGGGCAGCGCTGCTTGCAGCGCTGCCATGGCGGATTATCACCGCCGGGGCTAAAACGGCGGGAAACCGCCGGCCCCGGCGGTGCGAATACGGGTCTATGTACCGCCAGCCTGTTGGCGGTACGGACGCCACATTACCCCTGGCGGCCAGAGACCGCCAGGGTCGTAATGACCCCCATAATGTTGATGGATCACTGATGACAGGTTGGCAACCGGAGTGGTCGAGTGGTTCACCCCTTGGGTTAGCAGATGGGAAAGGGTAGGGTGTGTCATTGAACGGCAGAGGCAGGATAGTATTCAAAAATATCCCCTGGCTGGGTTTGTTGCCAGTTCTAGCACTGTGGTTAATAGTGTTTTTATGAGCTCAGGGTCAGGGCAGGTGAGATAGCTGAATTGAAAGGGAATGGCAAGAGACCTTTCCTTCAGTGGGTGATATGGGGTCGTCAATGACAGTTCCAGTTTTGGAATGGAGACAGTGGTCATGATGTGAGATTGGTGGTGTGGTAGAGGGAGGTCTGAGAGATGTCTGAGTTTCCATCAAGGAGCAAGAGGGGAGAAGTAGACTTTTTGAGGAGATGGGGAAATCACTCGATATCATATTTTTGATTCTCAAGCATATTTCGTCTAAAAGCTCTAGGCTACGGTCCGATGCTTGGAAGAGAACATTTCCATTGTTGTAGAGGGAAATGATAGCTTTGGCCATGAAGAGCGGTGAGGGGGTTATGGATAAAGTCATGTGGTGTTTTCCTGGATGTGTTAATCCTGAGTGATGAGGCAATGGCTCTCCTTCATTGTGCCCTTTTATAGGTGAATAAGATTAGATCATTAACCACCAATCCTTTATTGTGACAAAAGTAGATATCAGAAATGAGCGTTTCAGGGTCCTGTTTGAGTAGTTAATGTTTGAATTTTTTTGCTGCACTTTGGGATAGGTTAGGGGAGTAGTTAATCTTGAGCACATTGCGGCCTAACTGTGGCCATAAGCAGTCAGTAGGATTTGAGTTGTCAGACTTCATAATGGCTATTAATACAACAATTCATGGGTAAGAGTGGCCTACTGAGAAGTGCATGTGGCTGTAAGCAAATGACCAGTGCACATATGTATCCAAACTGTCTGGATAACAATAACTGCATTAAATACTTACATGAAGCTACACACAAACGTTTTGGCCACTCACCTCAATGGCATCATCCCTTCTGTGGTTCACCCTGACCAGAGCAGCTTTGTCCATAGGTGCCAAATGCTTGATAATATTGGATCGCATTTCCACCTAGTCGAAAAGGTCGAACCCAAAAGGATCAAAGAGATTCTTCTATGTTTAGACCACGTGAACTGTCCATTCTGTGACTTCTACTCCACAATTTGTAACCATTATTTTATCTAATGATGCATCTGCCATAATCCAAAGGCACCTTCCATGGATTCGCATCATTGTCTTTGACTTGCAAACAGTTACCAGAGAAGGCTGTCCGCTCTCTTCCCTCCTATTTTCCCTATTTAATGAACACCTCACCTGTCTGGTCTGCCAAACGGACTCAGTAGGTGGCATTAAATATGGTGCCCGGGAATATAAGATATCACTACAATCAAATGACATTTTGCTCACATTGGGATTCACCGACTCCTACCTCCTGCTGTCACCATCTAGAATCCACTATAATTATACACCAGAGCAATTATAAATTGCAGTGAAATGGTTGATGCTGAAATCAGTGAAAAACTGGAAACATATTAACCATGCCAATGTTTGCAGACCCCTGTAGGACTTGGCTTGGTTGACCAAAAACAGAGACCTCCAAATGCTTATCTTTGTATACCGGTCAGTACCACACTAAAAGTGTGGGATGACTTTGTGACATCTAAACAATTAGTGACATATCGGAACCCCTTCACTTCCATATATTATATTAGCAAATTCACTCCTGCATTAAATAGCCAGGTCTTTCACTACTGGAGAGAGAGTGGTTGTCAAATGATTTCAGACATGTATAATGCTTCCATTCTTAAGACCGTTTTACAATGGAAGGCTGAGTTTCATCTCTCTGAAAGGGAACGCCCACACTATAAGCAAATTCAACATTAAGTGACTAACCCTATCGTCCACTGCACAGGCATGCTCTACAAAACCCCATTCAAGTCACTCGTCCCTAGATTAGTGGGTACTAGGGAAACTATTTCAAACATATTTCATGCATTACTGGCACTGGATGTGCCCCCAACATGGAAACACAACAAATCCTGGGAACACCTGCTGGAGGACAGATTACACAGTAACAGTGGGAGAGGTTAGGCAGGTATTCACTCATTATCTATGTCAGTACTGGGTAGACAGATATGCTACAACATCTGGTACAGGTGGCACTACACTCCTTGATTGTGTGTGACGTCTATATCCCAAAACAAATCCTCCGTGGTGGAAAGGATGTGGAAAAGTTGATGATGACCTACACAAAATTTGACGTAAAGTGGTGGCAGCACACTAAAAGGAGTTTTGGGTTACCCTATCCTCTTTACCCCGGAGACGATGCACCTTGGGCTGAAGATTGAAATACTTGCAGCTATGCTGAAAAATGAAAGACACATGGGCCCTCAGATGGTCAACAGAAGACCGCCAGCGCGCAGAACCCCCCGCCGGCCACATTATGAACATCCAGCCGGGCCGGCAGGTGGAAACAGTGTTTCTGCCCACCGGCCGAGCTGGAATCAGGGCCTGAACATTGACCCTGGCTCCCATGGAGCCAGCAGCAATGTGGCAGTGCAGCGGGTGCAGCAGCACCCGGGGCGCATTTCACTGCCTGTAAATCGGGCAGTGAAATGCGCGACGGGGCTGTGCATGGGGGCCCCTGCACTGCCCATGCCACTGCCCATGCCAAGTGCACTCATTCTGCCAGCCTTTCCTTGAATGGTGTAAACCACTAGTGAAAGGCTGGTGGAATCAGACTCATTACCTGGCGTGCAGCGCTGCCCTGTCGGATCAGAAACACCACCACTGCCAGGCTGCCTGGTGGCGGGAGTCTGTCGGTGGCGCGTTTCATCTATGGCAGTTTTGCCACGTTCATTATATGGTGGTCTGGACCACCATGCCGTTGGCGGAAGTTACCGCCACCACCGGCATGGCGGTCCAGACCGCCATGTATGTAATGACCCCCATAGTGCTGCAATGGGTTCCTAGACTATGGATGCTTCTTGTCATGGAACAGTTGACTTGTAATATGAATGGCACTCATCTGTGCTTTGAGGCACAATGGAGACCCGTATATAAAATTATGAGTGAAAGTCTTTAGAATACTGGACACCAACTCAGTTGGAGATCTCTGGGTCTATCCATCTAGGAGGGAAGTGAGACAACATATGGCAGGGAGATGGGATAGAATGGGTGGACACATTGGCCGATGGGGTCTTTTATCTTACAGATTTATACTCGTCAAACTAGTAGATGTAGCTGAGGATTCTTCTCTTCTGAGAGTTGGCGTTGGTGGGGGTGGGAGGGGCAGGTTGAGGTGGTTAGGTGAAAAGTTGGAGCTCATGCCACATCACTGTGGTTTGGCTACTTAAGCTGCATAGTGGCATTGAGAAAACTGTATCTTATGTTCCTTATTGCTACATCAAAAAAGTTTTACACAATAAATAGAGAAATAAATTGAACTTGATGGAAGACGTGTCATGCCGAGGTACTGGGGAAAACAGGATCTGCTTGTCTTTGTTACCAAAAGACTCTTCCACATGAAAACACACAAACAATAGAAGCCAGATGGAGGCATATAACCATCCAATTAGAAGATGTGCGGTAGCCATTTAACTTTAGTCACATAAATACCCTGACAACAGACGACCTCCAGTATTGGAACAAATAAATGTCACTGCTCTTGACTTTGCTGAAGGGATGAGAGCGCCCTTCATTTCTAATGTTTGGTCGAAACCAGTGACTGTTTCAAGGGCAAAATCGATACAAATACATTGAATTGAATAAAGACCAATGAAGTACAATGCAAGACAATGTAATCTGATATGAAAAACAAACCACCTTGCTAGGAAATGTGCGTTACATCATGAATTCCCGCTTTTTTCAAGCTCACATAAGAAATATGTTGTTAAAAAAATGCTGCAAGTTTATAAGAAATTCATAACAAAATAAGAAATAATTTATTAAAGCCAACAAATGAATATTAGTGATGAAAATTGTAAATCATTTGAAAAACTTGATATGCAAGGCTGAGAAGATCTAAAAACAAGCAACCACATAAATTTCATCAGTGAGGAGTTAATGGTGGGTTACCTCTGTTCCTTATAAGGAGGTTGGACTTCAACCACTGATTTCATAGCAGAGAGCCTAAACAACCTAAATTTTAGATATTGGGTTACTGGTTGAGAGGGGTGAGACACTACTCAAGCAGCAACCACAATTCCTGTCAGGGTGAAACACAAGCAATCTCCAAATTAACCTGTCTTAACCCTCTTGTAGCTTGGCATAAAAGCAGTCAGGCGTAACTTAGAGGCAATGTGTAAAGTATTTATGCAGCACTTCTAATAGTAATCAAGTGAAAACACAACACAAGAAAAATCCCACACCAATTTAGAAAAATAAAGTACATTTTAATAAATAATTTGACACCAAAAGAAAAAAATCCAATCAGTAAAACCAGAGATATGCAATTTTAAAACATCTAGGTGAAAATAGTACTTAAAAGCACAAAGCCCCAACTATGGTTACCTGCTTGAACTGGACCTGGACAAAGTCACACGTTCAGGCTGACCGCGATGGAGCTAAGATTAGGCCAGCTGAGAATTGTACCTAATGTTGTTGATGTGGGGCGTAGCGTGGTTCTGAGGAACAATGTGTAGTTTTTTGTCAAGATGCATAACACTGCGTCAGTTCTGATAAGAAGGTGCAAGGGCAGGGATGTGAAGTCAATGTCGGGTTGCATCGCGCTGTGTCAGTTCCAATGGGGAGCTAGTGTGATGTGAGGTCTGCGCCGAGTTTTTTCATACTGCATCAGTTCCAATGAGGAGCTGTGAAGGCTGTGATGTGGGGGTCTGGATAGAGTTGCTTCACACTGCGTAAGTTCCGATGAGAAGCTGCAAAGACTGTGATGTAGGGTGGTGCTGAGTTGCATCGAGTTGCTTCAGTTCCAATGAGGAGCTGCGAAGGCAGTGCAAGGTTGCGTTGCACTGCTTTGGTTATGATGACGACTGCAGCTCTGCTAGCAGAGCACTGGGGAGGCACCACTTGGGGGGGTAGGTCAACAGACAGAGTCCAGGTGCTAGATCAAGATGGTTGGAGCTCTTTCTGTATCTGAGACTATGATCAGGAGGCCAGACAACTATCCCTTGGAATCACTATGGTGGTCCTGTGCTAAAGGTGCAGGTCCAGTCCTTCTTCCTGAGGTATCAGAGTAGCTGGGCAGTTCTTCTTGCAGCAGAAAGGTCCTTCTTCTGAGTCATCCACATGCCCATACGTGATCTGAAGAGCTGGGTCTGATGGCCCAATATTTATACCTGGTACCAGCTTTGAAAAGGGAGACATTTCTGGAGTCACCCTCCTATCAACCCCCCCCCCTCACAGGGGTATCTAGAATTTCCTTCCTCCCTGGCACCATATTTTCTAGGATCACAATAGACTAGTGTGACATACTTTGTGAGTGTTCTGGAGTAGGCCCTTTGAGGCGCAAGTGAGGTAGGTGCCAGCTCCATCCCCTTCATCGAGTCAGAGATGCCCCATCCTGCCATCCCTCAGAGCCTCTTTTGTGATACTGTCTGGGAGGGATACACAAAGGGCAACTGTCAACTATACCTAGTCATGTGACACAGGAAGAGGCTGCAGGCACCAAATGGTTAGGACAAGAAAATGCCAAAAGTGGCATTTTCAGAATTCTGACTTAAAATCCGATTTTACCATGAAACAGGGTTTAAAATTGCAATTCTTTAAAGACCAAAGTTGTCATTCTTACCAACTTCCAATCACAAATTATTACTTTTTTAATGTAATAAGGTAACCTAATATTATACTATGAGACAGGCAGGCCTCGCAATAGTGAAAAAATGAGAGTTCTTCACTACCAAGATATGTAAAACTTAAAGGTACATGTCAAAACTTTTAAATACAATGCACCCTGCTTTATGGGTGACATATGTATTAAAAAGGAAGATTTAGCTCTGGCTAAAAGTTTATGTTGACAGGTCGAACTGGCAGTAAAGACTGCACATACAGCCTGCAATGGCAGACCTGAGAGAAGTTTAAAAAGTTACTTAAATGGGTGGCACAATTGGTGCTGCAGGCCCACTAATAGCATTTAATGTACATGCCTTGGATACATTTACTACACTTTACTAGCGACTTACAAGTAAATTAAATGTGCCAATTGGGTGTAAGGCAGTTTCACCAAGTTTGAAAGGGAAAGGACAAACACTTTATCCCTGGTAGCTTTGGTAAATTGTGCAGACTCCTAAGGACAAGAGAAACTATTTCAGCAAAATAGGAGAAATAAGGCAAAACGTTTGGGGGAAGACCACCCAAAGGCTGACAGGTCTAAACTTGAGCTATCTAAATTATGGAAAATTATGAGACCTATCATCTTTGCAGCTCTTGGCCATGGCGTACTTTACCCTAGACTCTACAGGGAGGATGTTATATGGTGAATTATATCACGTATGCTCCTTCTCTTAGCTGTTGGGCAATCAGACAGGGTACCAAAAGCCTTTCTAAAGCCTGCATTTAGCAAGGGTGATACTATGAGCTTATGTTCATATTGAATATTGGATTTGCTGAGTCAGGCTGCTAAAATACTATGCGAAAAACATAGCAAGGCAAATAGGAGAAATCCTTTTGCTAAATAGGAGACGATCCATTATGCCAATTCCAGCATATATCATACTCAGGGTCATTGGAATGATGCAGCAGAGGTGGACTAAATTATACAGCAGGGTTTACTAATGCTTGCAGCAAGAAAAGGCAAATTATGCGGCATAATCGGGCACTTTTTCTGTTTTACTTCTTGATTAGGTCATTTTGACACATGTTTACCTTGTTTGGGCAAAGGTTTCACCCGATTAGTACGGGTTCAACATGCAAATACATCAATAAGCAACTGAGAGGTGACAGGCCAACCTTTACAAAGGTCCTTTCAGTGTGTGGCAACGTGTCGCTGTGTTTTAGTAACTTTTGATAAGTTTTAGCTGGAAACAATTTTTTTTCATTCACACTTGCTGATAATGTGATGATGGAGTATGTGGCAAAAGTGCCAAATCTATACTTTTATAGAAAACGCCTGGGAATAACTTAATTCCTGTGACCCTGATCATACTGCGCTGCTAGGCCCTTGAAGTACCTAAGCCCACCCTTTTGTGTTGTTATTGATTTTAGCACATCTTTATGAATGTGTATGCTTCCGGCACATTTAAAAAAAAAAATATTTTCATTAACAATGGTTGATTAGGATGTAGGTGTGGCGAGAGTCCATATACCTGTCCCTTATCTGACATTCGAACTCCAGTAGTAGAAACATTTGTCACCCTAGTTGAAATTTTGCCAGTCTCTCTCCTCAAACTTTGTTGCCTGCACAGTAAATGTTTTACCCCTCTGATGGTGGTATTAAAGGGAAACGCTAAACTCTGACTAAATTCTGGCATTCATATGTACAAAAATGTAATGGAAAAGAGAAAACCAGCATTACAGTGAAGTTGTATGTCAATTTAAGTGCAGGAATTTTCACGTATTAAGGGGATGATTGTCAATATTTTTCGCCCTTAGGTTTTGACCCATGGTCACATGAAGTCTTCGAAAATGGAAACCTTGATTTGCTGAATTTGTAAGTCGACTTGCCTTTACGCTAGATGAATTTTTTGCCTAAATGCAGACTTTTCTGTCTTGGTAAATGCAGGTAAAATGCCAGGTCATATAGGTCATTTAGCCCATCAGGCATTTCCATTGTGCCTTAGAGGGGAGCTTGGAGAGCTACATCCAGTTTTTGAAGGTGAGCGGCCAGCCGCTGCCTCTGTCTCCAGCTCCCTAAGGTTGATAGTGAATGTATGAAGGAACAACGAATGCTGGAACCACACATGCCTGAACAACACGGTCGGAACAATGACCGCGTTGTTACCATGAATGCCTTTACCACGGCTTTTTCGTTGTAAAAGCATGCCTAGTAAAGGCATGTGTGGGAATGGCATGCGTGGTTCTAGCATGCCACCCCCACCTGCCCCAAGATCCAGAAGTACCCCACCCCTAATACTAAAACTACCCCGACCCCTGCCCCTAAAAACAAAAGTACCCCAACAAATCCCCACCCACCCTGAGCCCTAAAAGCTTCCCCAACCCACTCACCCACCATAAAAGCAACCGACCCCCAACCCCGCCCCTAAAAAAGAACTACCCCAACCCCCACACCCAAAAACTAAACTACCCTGACCCACTCACCCCCAGAAACACAACTACCCCGATCCTCACCCCACCCCAAAAATAAAACTACCCCGCCCCCCGCCCCTAAAAGCTAAACTACCCCGATCCCCCACCTTGATCCCCCCATCCCTCACCCCTAAAAACAAAACTACTCCGACTCCCCACCCCTAAAAACAAAACTACCCGGTCCCTCACCCCTAAAAACAAAACTGCCCCGCCCCCTCACCCCACCCCTAAAAACAAAACTACCCTGATCCTCCCACCCCACCCCTAAAAACAAAACTACCTGCCCCCCAAAAACAAAAGTACCCCGACCCCTCATCCCTGCCCCCAAAAACAGAACTAACCTGACCCCCCACCCCACCCCTAAAAACAAAAGTACCCCCACCCCTAAAAACAAAACTACCCTGACCCCCCACCTTCACCCCTAAAAACAAAACTACTCCAACTCCCCACCCTAAAAAAAAACTACCCGACCCCCCTCCCCTTAAAAAACAAACGGCCCGGATCACCCCACCCGCCCCTAAAAATAAAATTATCCTGATCCTCCCACCTCCGCCCCTAAAAACAAAACTACCCTGACCCTCAAAAACAAAAGTACCCCGACCCCTCATCCCCGCCCCCAAAAACAGAACTATCCGACCCCCCACCCTGTCCCTAAAAACAAAACTACCCTGACCTCCACCCGTAAAACCAAAACTACCCCGACTCCCCCACCCCATCCCATAAACAAAACTACCCCAACCCACCCACCCCACCCCAAGCCCTTAATCCACCCTACCCCTAAAAACTACCCCCAACCCTCCCCCAACTCTACTTACCTGACCGCGTCCTCTCCCGATCCACTCTGCCTTTTTCTCTGCTTTAACCACACATATGCGTTGTTCAGCACATGTGTGGTTAAGACAGAGAAAAAGGTAGTCGTTGTTCCGGCAAGCGTGGTTATGCTTGCATTGTTCACAGCATCATTATTCCAAAGTCGTTGTTGAAGACATTTCCCTTGATAGCTGCATGCCCAGTGGAGAGCAAAAGAAGGAAGAGGGGGAAGGAGAGCGATAGGGAGGGAGAAAGAGTGAAAAGAAATAGACACAAGCGGATGGGTTGGTTTGAACATTTTTGACAGGATTGCTTCTGATTCTCTGTTGGGCTCTGGCAAAAGGGGGTGAAAAGGAGGCTTAGCGTTGGAAAAAGGGGTACGCAAAATGTTTGGCAACTCCCACAAAATCAGAATTACATTTTGCAGGCGGCTAAAAAGCCAACCAGAAATTAATTCTTCTGTGGAGAAAAATGAAAACATTACAGCTCAAATGTCTAAATCTAAAAGATATTGGTCACTTTTTGAGGCTGCCCCTCATGAGATTGTCGGTGGTAATAATACTGCTGGAATTCTTACAGTACTACGAAAACCTCTATGTCTACCAGGGCCCTGATTAAACATAGGGCACACTTTTTCTGTTTGCCCAATGGTGCATATTTGTCTGGACAGCTGCAAACTTCTGCTGCCATGTGGCAGCGCATTCAAGTTAAATATTCGGTGGCTGTTTCAAAGCTGCTCAGTATTTCACTGTGCAGGTGGCAAAGCATCTGCACTTTCAGGAAGGATTAGCAATCAGTTTGCAGGTGGGTGCAGGGAGAGATTGCATCCGCCTGCAAGGGGATCTCTGAGGGGTCAATGGGACCCCCATTCTTCCCGGCCAAAGGCCTGCCATCAGGTGTGCCACCTTTTTGAGCTGTACTTTCGGTGCACCTCCTGACAGCTTCTTTGCGCCCACATTTATGATTCGGCAAGGGCGGAGAGACAAAAGATTCCCTCTTTGCATGCAAATGTGGTTATGCCCTCTTGAGATGTCGCTGGTGCTACATGTGCACCAGCGCTCTCAGTATTACAGAAGGGGCTGCACAAGCATCTGTGGTCCCTTCTGTCATACCCAAGTGCCCCAAGGACGCACATGCCTGTTGTACTCCTAAGGTACTTTCGATATTATGGCCCCAGGTAACTACAGATCCCTTTCAAATAAAAGATTATCTGCATGGTATTGTACTGGCCTGGATAGAGGGTGGTCCTTACAAATATTTACTGGAACCAGTTTCTGTGGAGGAAATCATAAATGCCACTGAGGGACTGCAGAGGGGCAAGACGCCTGGCTCTGATGTTCTCACTGTACAAAGAATTAAAAATTATTTTTGCCCATGATTGGCTGACCTATAGCAGGAGGGTCTGGATTTGGGAAGACCCCCTCCCCTGAAGAGAAAAGCAGTAATTACTGCAATACTGAAGCCTGGCAAAAACATAAAAGACTGTCAGCCTCATATGCCATTGTCCTATATGAATCTTGTCATTGTCCCTTATGAATCCTTGCTTTGGGTTGTCGCCAACAGACTGAACGCACTAAAACTAAACCGGTTTTACCAGAACAGCTGGAGTTTTTCGTGGACCGAGTGACCTCTAATAATCTGAGGACACTCTTCGCCCACATGCATCAAATTAGACCTGATATCTGTGCTCTCTCTGTGTTCTTAGATCCTGGGTGTGAACCCCGATATTGTAGGTTTAATTGAATTTCTATACTCTATAGCTAATAATAGGTATCCTTGTAAGCCTTTAGCGGTCACTGGAGGTACACAACAGCGTGCCCGCTCTCACTTCTCCATTTTGCCCTTACCATGGAGCCCTTAGCATCCTTGCTGCAGAAGGGTCACCTGCATCACCTGCACAGAGGCATTATGTTCGGTATGGCACAAGTGTTACTCTCCCTGCATGGTGATAGCATATGCTCTTTGTGAAGAACCCTGAGACCAACTTAGAGGAATTAATCAGAGAAATAATTTGGTATGGTAGAATGTCAGACATACACATAAACTGGGGAAATCTGTTATGTTTCCTCCTACAAATAAGACAAGTATATGGATCCTCAAATACCCCCCCAGACAGTGGAAGGAATCTGTCAGGTATTTGGGCATTCTTGTTAACCGAGATAGGAAGCTAGTTATTCGGGACCACTATGGCCCGGTACTGGTGAAGTTAGCAGGCCGATAGAAGGGTGGCAGGCAGAATCACCCTGATAAAAGTGTGGATACTGCCAACATTTTTGTACCTATTTACCCAACCCAGTAAGCATTTATGTGCCAGGTTTCGAACACTACTAACCGGAGTGATCTGGGGAGGGAAAAATCCTTGATCAAAATGGGAGATCTTTACACAACCGTATGAAAAGGGGAGCTTTGTGGTACTAGACCATGAAAGATATTACTATGCTGCTCAATCTCACTTTGCAATGTATTAGTCTGACTCACAAAGTTGAGCATGCTAATTGAAAGGGATCAGACATGGGAGAGCTAAAAACGGAACATGGGCGGAACTCGCAGAGTTTCATTCTGTGGTATTCTGCAGAGTTACATAAAAACTCAGTGAGATTCTGTGGATGTCTGTGAATGGGCCGACATCTGCACATCACACTGCTTGCGCTGATTTTTTAGTCCCGGGAGTTTGTTCCATGCTGAAAAATCAGTATTATCAGCACCATGCGTCGCGCAAGAGGGTGCAGCTTCTCAAATTGGTTTTGCTTCCGCTCGAGTAGATTTTCTACTCAAGTGGCAGCTTTGTCACCGAGAATGGTCACGACCACCCACGTTGAGGAGAGCTTGACTGGTGCCCTCTTAGCAGCCAGAAAGTGTGCCAGGGGATGACAATGCTCATTAATGCTTGCCAATTTACCTTTGGCAAGCAGTGCATGAGAAAAATCTCTGCCATGCTGAGGTTTGTGGAATTTGTCTGGAACTCTGCATTACAAGCGTGGCGCTGAATGAGCAAATTCCACCAACTCCACCGGCGGAGTGGAATTTATCGCCCACCCCTAATTCTAACCATTAGCTACTAAGCCCCACTTAATTAATACACACGGTCCGCTACATGCACTGGTCGATTTGGACTACAGCTAAACAAACAACTCTCCCTTCTGATGCTTGCAAAGAGAGTGACAAACAGTATGGTGAAAGCAGGTTTGCAGCAGCTCAGCCAATTGGTCATTAATGGCAATCATATGAAATTACCATCTTTTGTGTGCTGCCCCCCCCCAGACTTTGCCTTAACAGTTTTTCCTGCACACTTTACCACTGCTAACCAGAGGTGCCTGTGTTCCTCCTTTCAACATGCTGAAATTGGTATACTCATACTTGACATATTTAACATATGTATGACTTCCTAGCATATGGTAAAAAGTATACTTAGGGCCTATAAGTTAAATGTCACTAGTTGGCTGAAGCACCTATTGTGCAAGCCACTACAGTGATGGTGTAGAGCATGGCTTCAGGCACGCCAGTATAGCCTGATTGTAGCAGTGTAACAACTGCAATTTGATCTGTCAAAATCAATCTTTTTGACAAAACAAAACCTACTGTTTGAATATTATTAAGTCTCCCCTGTGTATGCCTTGCAGCTCATAAGACAGGGTGAATGGTATTTAAAAGTAGGACAGTTAGAATTTTACTGTTAACATGTCCTTAAAGTGACCAGCATCTAAAAGCTACTTTTCAATGTAGCAGGCCTAGCTGTGCTATAGAGAAAACCAGAGCACAGATTAAAGTCGTAATACTGTATCTCAAGAATGGAACTGGCTAGAAAATTATTTATACAACTATTTTTAAAAGTTATTAAAATTCAATTTAATGGTGATGTCAAATTTATAATACATATTAAGGAAAAGCAACTTTTAAAAAGTTACCTTTTCCCTATCTGAAGTTCTCGAAGACAAATTTGTATTTACTCTCTAAGCCAGCTAGTGATTAGCATTTGAATTTTTGTGAATAATGCCTGCGAGGAACAAACTATAGGCTGGCCTTAATGGGCAGAGATGACTCCTCTGAACCTGGAAGAATATGCAGGATGGGGTCTGTGGGCATCCTCTTTGACTCTACAGTATCAAATCCTTCAGGAGTGGTAAATCCTATTTAACAGTTCAACTAGGTTACATATAACACTTGGAGTGCACTTGAAAGGAAGGAAATAGGATACCAGGACAAATTTTGTGTATCTACAGTCTAGTTGCTTGAAAACCCTACTTTTGCTCTACCAAACTTCAGTATATGGGTTTATGGGTTGCACTATGTGTTGTATTGTGCGAGTGTCCTCGCGCTTATAGCGAGAGCGGCCTCGCGCTTAGGAATGAAAGAATGTGTGTATTTACGAATGTTGGAACGGTTGTTTGGATGAGATGCAGGCAGAGAAGGATGGTCAGAGATGCTGGGGCTGTATTTTCCTGTACTTACCAATAAACATCGTAAGAAACTATTGCGGCTGGACGATCATTACTACAATTTTGGCGACGAGTGGGAAACTATTCCAATCAGCCCCAACGTCATTTACGACCTTTAGCAGCAGTATTTCAACCTGCGATTCACATTTCAGGAGAAGGGATTTACCTTCAACGTGCGACCTTCTTCATTTCCAGCTGCCTGCAGGAAGCTACTGAGCATTATTTTTTATTGTTTTCTTTCCTCTACGAGGTTAAAACTTCTGTTTTTTTTTTTTTGTATCCTGTTTCCATGGTCACCTATGCCATTTTGGAGCGCGTTACTTGGTTACCAGAGCGTTGGAGTTGTTTGGGAGCGCGTACAATGGCAGCTGCTATTGTTTAATTACTAGTGTACACTGTTTAGCGCTACGGGCGCATTTTCCACCGCACTGCTAGAGCGTTAACCTTGGTCCTATTTGGCTAATTTGGTGGCCATATTGAGAAGTCAATTCCATATTCAAAGGCTCTATAAAGTGATACTTTGTGCTTTTGTGGATTATTCTGCACTTCTAATTTTTAGTTTTCCTAACATGGCTTTAAATGGTTCATTAAACCTACCTCCACCTCAGCCATTTCAACCCCTTTTAGGTGACAATACAAGCAAGTGGCAAGAATGGAAAGAATATTTCTTAAATTACCTGGCTACTTGTGATGAAGAGAATGAGTTCACACCTTCTAAGAAAAAGAAAATTCTCTTACATTGCCTGGGTCCACAAGGTTTAAAAATGTATAATCGGATTGAGAAAAAACCCCGTCCAGATGGCCAAGGTGATGTCTTTTCTAACGCTATGGAAGATTTGGACAGATATTATACGCCCACAGTATGTGTTGGTATTGACAGATATAGATTCTATCATAGAAAACAACTGAAAGAAGAATCCATCGAGGAATATGTTTCAGCTTTAAAAAATTTAGCTTCGACCTGTAGATTCGGTACACTGCATGATGAAATGATCAGAGATCAAATTGTCATGCACGCAGCCAATTCTTCTATACAGGACTGTTTATGGGCGAAGGGAGAAGCACCATTATCTGAAGTGGTGGAAATTGTAAGGAAAGCAGAACTTACTGGGAGGTGTGCTAAAGCTGTGCTTTCTGAAAAGGAAGGAGAGAAGAAAGCTATTGAACAAATTAATAAAATTCAAAGTGGAAGGAAAACATCAAATTTTGAACGGGAAACTCCCAAGTCAAGAGATAACATGGTCAAGGGACAATTAAAGAAAACTGAGGCTAAAAGTGACAAGCCCATGATTAAATGTTATAGATGTGGTTTTATAGGTCACTCTGCTAATGACAAGAAATGTCCAGCGCGGAACCAGAAATGTTCAGAATGTGGCTTACTTGGACATTTCGGAAGAGTATGTAGGAAGAAGAAAAATAAATTCATTAAGTTGTTGGAGAATGACTCAAATTCAGATTCATCTACGTCTGGTTATGAAAATTTAAATATGTGTGTATTTAATGTGAGAGATCAATGCGATGAGAAACAAAATCCATTGTCAAGGAAAAAAACAAAATGTAATTTATCCATAGAGGGAATTATTGTTAGTGTGGTTGCTGATTCCGGTTCTCCATACACTATCATCAACTTAGCAGTGTGGAGAGATAAATTAGAACCGAGGTTAGGGAATAAGCTAGTACCTTCGGATATTTCTCCAAGAAGTTTTACTGGAGAACGTATAGACATAGTAGGATATAGAACTGTGTGTTGTATGTTTAAAAACAGAGAGGCTGAATGTAAATTGTATGTGTCAAAGTCTGGGCCATCGGTATTAGGATGGTGGGACCAAGGCAAACTTGGTATTATTCTTAATCCGTCTAGTTCTGAACCAGTGTCTGTTGTGCAAGAGGAATGTTTGGATGCAAATAGTATCAAAAATAAATATCCCTTAGTGTTTGCTGGAGGTGTCGGTAAACTCACGGATTTCCAACACAAGATTGTTTTGAAACATGATGCCTTACCAGTTACACACAAGGCTAGGAACATACCTTTGAGTATCAGAGATGAAGTGTACAAAGAGTTGGATAAATTAATGCAGACAGGTGTTATTGAACAAGTGGAATCTTCGGATTGGATTTTGCCTTTGGTTGTAGTAAGGAAAGCCAATGGTAAGTTGAGGTTATGTGTTGATCTGAGAGATTTAAATAAGAACATTATGGTAGATCAATTTCCGCTACCAAGAATTAATGAAATGATTGCACGTACGAAAGGGATGAATGGGTTCACGACGATTGATCTAACCTCAGCTTACCATCAGGTTGTGCTACATCCAGAAAGCCGGAGACTTACTGCATTTGTCACACCGTTTGGTTGCTACCAGTTTACTAGGGTACCGTTTGGATTGGCGTCTGCAGCGGCCATGTTCCAGAGACTTATGTTCAAATTATTTCAAGAATTACAAGACGTTATGTTTTTCTAGGATGACATTTTGGTCATGGGGAAAACGAGAAAGGAACATGATTCTACATTGGAGAAAGTGTTAGATATAATTGCGGTTAAGGGGCTTACGGCCGATATGACTAAGTGTAATGTTGCAAAAAATAAGGTTACATATTTAGGACATGAAATAAGTGTGAAGGGGGTAGAACCAAAATTTGAATTGGTAGAAGCAATAAAAAAAGCACCAATTCCTACCAACAAAGATGAGGTGAGAGCATTTTTAGGTTTGGCAGAATTTTACGCAAAGTATGTAAAAATCTTTTCCAGTAAGACGTACCCCATTAGACAATTGTTAAAAAACAAGGTGACGTTTGAATGGTCCAATGAGTGTCAAGCTGCGTTTGATATGATCAAGCAGAATATTATAAAGGCACCAGCGTTACAAGGTTTTGATCATAACTTACAGACTATTGTTACGACAGATGCAAGCAATAAGGGGCTTGGAGCTGTACTTACACAAGTGGTTGCATGTGGAAATGAAAATGTGATTGCATTTGCATCACGCTCATTAACAGAAACTGAAATGAGATATTCAGTTATTGAGCGGGAAACCTTAGCGTGCGTCTGGGGTTTGGAACACTTCAGGCAGTTTATCTGGGGTATGAAAGTCATTTTGCGTAGTGATCACAAACCGCTTATTAAGGTACTTACAACAAGTGGATTGTTTAAAGCATCCCCACGGATAGCAAGATTGTCTATAAAACTTTTAGATTATAAATATGATATCCAGGAATAAAGAATGAAACTGCAGATTTTTTAAGCCATTTTCCTTTGCAAAACCTAGAAACACTGTGCAATGCAGAAGATGATGAGTTGATGGAGGATTGTGTCGCAGAAATTTTAGAAGGAATTCAGGGTATTTCAAATGAAGAATGGATAACTGCAACAAAGGAGGATAGTGTTTTGTCTAGAGTACTTTCAATGATTGTAGAAGGTTGGCCTAATAAAAACATTTTGGATGGTAGTTTACGTATATTTTGGGAATTAAGACAGGAATTGTCTGTGGAGGACAATGTGGTATTACGCAATGCTAGACTGGTGCCACCGGAATGTCTTAGAGACAAATTGTTAGACATTTGTCATGAAGGACATTTAGGTATTTCTAAAATGAAGAGCAGAGTAAAACAGTTATACTGGTGGCCCGGTATAGATGTTGCTGTTGAGAGGAAAGTGAGAGTGTGTGCTTTATGTAATGAATCGGAAAAGAATTTGTTAACCTTTAATCCTCCTTTATGTCCATTATCATGTCCGGACATGCCATGGGACAGGATTGGTTTAGATGTTACTGGACCAATTTATGATGATGGTGAAGCAAAATTCATTTTAGTGTTGATGGATCATTTCTCAAAATGGCCAGAGATAATGATTTCAACAAAAATGGATGCTTCAGGCATTGTAGAATTTTTGGATAAGGTGTTTGTCAGAGAAGGATTGCCAAAGGTTATTTTAACTGATAATGGTCCTCAATTCCTGTCTGGCAAATTTAAGGACTATTTGAAAAGGAACAGCATTGTGCACAAAACTACTTCAGTATATCACCCTGCAGGAAATGGTGGAGTGGAACGTTTTAACAGGGTGTTAAAGAATGCTATACAATTAGCCAACAATGCAAAGTTATCATGGGAAAGAGAGGTATGGAAGACAATGTGGTCTTATAGAATAACGCCTAGTAACATCACAGGTAGTAGTCCATTTGAAATTATGAGGGGAAGGATTCCTTTAGGTAAGGATAATGTTGGCTGGATGGCAAAATCAAGAAGAAGTGATTGGTCTTTGGAAGTGGTTAAAAGAAATATAAGTGCAAAACAGGAAAATGCTAAAGCTGTGTATGACAGGAAACACAAATGCAAAACTGTAGAAATACACGTAGGTGACTGGGTTAGAGTCAAAATACCTGAGTTTAAGAGAAAGAGAGCAGGGAAATTTTATCCACCATTACGTGTAGAAAAGGTTTTGTGCAATTCAGTTCTACTTAGTGATGGAAAGTTTTGGCATATTAGCAGAATTGCGCCTTATAAGGGTGGTATTGACATGGAAAAGAGGGAACATTTTAATATGGAAAAAAAGCAGAAGTTTTGGTTAAACGATCTAATGGAAAACCAGAGTGCACAAGATACTCAAGGGTTGAGTGAAAGGGGGATACCGCAAGAGAACAAAAATTTACAAGTGGCCACTGGCCGAGTTCAGGGCGAGGAACCAGATAGAAATGCAAAGTCTGGTAATGATGTTAGTAAATATGGTAGAGTGAGAGTGAGGTCTAAAATATTGAATGATTATCAATGTGATGTTTAGATATTTTCAGGATTATCTAAAATGTTGAATGATTATCAAATGTAACATTTAAAAAAAAATCCAGGATTATTTTTGGTTATGTCTGCATAATTAGTATGTTATATTTTAGTATGTAATATTTTTATCCCTTTTCTTCTCTTCTTTGTTTTTTGTTGAAATGGTTAAGGTATAATACAATTGCTTGTTATTGTTTCGTTTTCATTGTTATAAGGGGGGAGATGTGTTGTATTGTGCGAGTGTCCTCGCGCTTATAGCGAGAGCGGCCTCGCGCTTAGGAATGAAAGAATGTGTGTATTTACGAATGTTGTAACGGTTGTTTGGATGAGATGCGGGCAGAGAAGGATGGTCAGAGATGTTGGGGCTGTATTTTCCTGTAATTACCAATAAACATCGTAAGAAACTATTGCGGCTGGAGGATCATTACTACACTATGGATGCCGTCAACTGGATTTTTGTGTTAAATGTGGGTGGACACTAGAATTACCATATTACACTTCCCACATACACTCCAAGCCCTCAGAGCCGCAATTTAATGTGGCTGAAGATTTTTGCCACTTTGAAAACTCAATGGGTAGGGTTGACCTCGAAAACATTTACCCCATTGGTTAGGGCATACCCAGGAGTCATTCCCACAAACTAGCTCATACTAGGTGTTAATGTGCAACTTTCAGGCACATATTTCAGAAACTGCTGGACCTGAGGAAGAACAGAAGAGGACTGGACCTACTCTTTGTAATGTGAAAGGAGCAATGAAGTACAGAACCTGCTCCCTCTGGTACCTAGGAGAAAGAAGTGGACTCCAAGGGTCATACGTTTGACCTCCTGTTCAAGCTATAGAAATACAACAAGATTTAAAAGGTCTTTACTGCAACTGCCCAGCTGACCAGCAGGCACTGGATCTGTACTGGTCCCTGCTTTTGGCCTCTTTCTGACAATCTGTAAGTCTCTGTTCGACCCCCCCTTAGGCCCTGTGGTCCTTAGAAGTGTGCTCCTTTGTGGATTGAGACTTAAAGGACTAGGTCAGAAGGTAAAATCTTTGTCCTAGATTAACCTAGTTGGTGTACCTGACCTGAGCTCCAACATTGCCAACCTCAAATTGCTCCTAGGTCCCAGACTACTGCAACCATTAACTATCATTGGTGCTTTGTGCTTTTTGGCACTAATTCGATTTTTGTCATTTGTGTGTCATTTTGTTTGTTACAATTACCACAATTTTTCTATTTTGTTTGGGATATTAATTGTTTTGCATTTTGACATGATTACTGTTTTGGTACATTTTAAGTACTTTAAGCATTGCCCTAAGCTAAGCCTATCTGCTCTGTGCCATAACTATCAGAGTTTGACTTCAGCTTTACTTAGTGACTTTAAGGGTTCATTCCGACAAGGCTTATGATTCCTTGAAGTGGATATTCATTCACTCCAAATAGTAATCCAACTTCGTACAGCACATTTATTTCAGTGGATCAGTTACATGTAAATCAAAGTACAAAGGAGCTAGATAAGTTTATATTTTTCAGACTCTGACATATGGTATCTGCTAGATGGCCGTCATTTTCAAATGAACCAGAAGAATTCTGGCCCTCATACATTTGATCAGATACCAAGGATAGAGAGGCTGGGTTTCCAAGCTGCATAGGCTTTGCACTGAGTATTTCACCGTAGTGTATAAAGCAGCCATGAAACAACAGAACCCAAAATCTGGAACCATTGTTGTGCTCAAACTAAAGAAGTGTTTATAAACGACAGGCACAAACGACTTCACTTCAAATTTTTAAATAGACTCTATTGTACACTTACATTTTTACATAAAATTGGTCCTGTAGCTGTCCCATAGTGCAAGAAATGTAGAAAGGACCTGCATGTGTTTTATTCCACTGAGCTTAGAACTACCTCAATTCTTGCCTTCTTGGGTGAAGTGGTGAAGATCATTGGAAAGATCACAGGCACATATATTGAATGGTGGCTGTTGGGATAGGCTCAAGCCCTCCCAGAATCGATCAGGAAATTGACTGAGGTGTTGATACTGCTGGTGAAGTGCAGGGTATTTACAGTCATGGATGAAATGACCATGCCTGAAAGAAAAGATTGACTAAAGGATGCAGCCATTAGCTGGGAAACAGCCACCGCTTCCCTTGAGATACAGGTAAGCAGGAAAGTCACAGAGACATTTGGGGACCTCTGAGGCATTATCTGGACAGACAAACTGATGAAAGAGATGCTACTAAAACACCAAGGTGCGAAGCCTCACATTTGTTAGAGGTTCCACAGACTTCTGCTACAGGGCCTACTTCGTGAGCAGATGGGATAGGTCGGCCAAACATTGACTTCCATGAGACTTGCTCTTTCATAGAAATTATCATGTGTCCACGCACAGCAGTTTGTATTAATAAGGGGCCAAAGCTCAGACTGGTTAGTAAGTCTACGATCATATATGGTATGCACTATTATATTTTGGTCAACATAAGAGATTCAAGTATATTATGTACATTTGACATCTGCTGTGCTTTATTTGCATGCTAAACTAATAATTAAGTAAAAGAATGTTTAAAAGAGCCTAAATCTAAACAGGTGCATGCTTTTCCTGATAGAAGGTCTACCTCGGTGCACAACAGGGGTTTCCAAGCGTATTCAAAGACATCTATTAGAGCTAAGGATTTCCAACCACTTACACCCAGGCAAATACGTTTTGTTACTCGAGAGAAACTAGCAAAGTGACAAGAGTTGACTTACTTTGACCAATTGTGAATCAGGCCCTGAACGGGAGTAGGCAGCTCCCTGAAGCAGGCTTCTTCCAGCAGTCTGCCTTCTTTGAGCTTTGCAGCAGCCTGCACAGGTTGGTAAAATTATTCCAGGAGTCTACAATGTCTGTAATTGGAGACACAGCACCATAACTCTTATTATGCCCCACTGCCCATGATATGCAGGACTTACACTATACGCGGGTCACAAGTTCTTAAAAAAAGAAGTGGGGGTACTAACCAAGTAAGGCAATATGTAAGTCACATCACAATGCGTGACATCACGCATGACATTACAGGAAGTGAAATCATGACCCATGACCTCACAGGAAGTGACATCATAAGAAGTGACATCAGATATTAAGACCTCACACATATCTTTAGCAGGTCTATCATGAGTACATTTGAGCACTTTACCAGATGTAAGAAATGAAAGCTGATCACTCCTTAAGTCAGTTACTTGGGTTCCCTGTGTAAAGGAATTAAGAGCCCAAGTGGGGATGAAGTTTGGTGTCTCACTAACTACAGCAGATAAATCACTAAGGGCTACATGCTGGACACACACAAAGCCCCTAAACATTTGTCCCCCACATTTAGCAGCAAATATCTCTCATGTTCTTATTCCTGGAATGACTATATCTAAACCATCCTCACATTCACCTGACCAACCGAAGGATAGCTCTCCCTCGAATCAGTACCACTAGAGTACCCACAAGCATTCCATCCATCACTTTTTCATATACTCTTGTGTGGTTTGACTAGTGGCATTATCAGCCTGGGGGGAGCCCCAATATTTCTAAGGTCAAGTTTTCAAAACTATTACCTTTAAGAACAGCAGTGATGTAATCTGAAGTACTAAGGTGAAAAGTTTCCACATGTTACAAAAATACACTTTGTTACACATTTTGAAGCAACTTTATCATATTTTTGTATTGCTTTATTTACATGGCAAATATTTTCATGGCTCTGCTCGAGCAGGGCTCCTAGCCAAGCCAGTCCTTTTCCTCAGCTATCACTGTTAATACAGTGGCTCACCCATCAATACTTAGCCTGCAGTGACTTGATGTCACTGTTGCAGCAGATGGTCGATCCGGCTTTCACTCTCGGGCCAATAACTGACTAAAAAATTATTAAGGGTGTGTCCCACCTCCTGAAGGTACGTCCCAGGGTTGAAACTCTTTTGCAGTTTTGCCACTGCCGTGTGTGTTATCCTTATAGCAGTGATTGAATTGGGAAATCTTCACTTTGGGAACCCATACTTTTGGGGTCAGGGTGTGGCAATGGAAAGGAGGTAGATTCACAAGGGGCGGAGTCATAGAAAGCAGTGTGACAATCAACATACTTTTTTTTTTAATCTGCTACTAAAATACTGGCAACAGGGAAAAACGTGGCAGTAAATCTGCTCTGGCTTAATTTGTTGAAAAGCCTACATTTAAAAAAATATCTTATTGGTGGTTAAGGCACCTGCTGCAGAGATCTCTGTGTGTCCAGGAAATCTCATGGAATAATAGTAATGGCAAGATAACTCTGGTGGTTAATGCACTTGCTGGAGAGATCAAACTTTTGTCTAGTCACAGTTTTGACTCCAAGTGGCATAACACGTTAATGTGTTTTCTGCAAAGCACACCTTGTAAATGCAGGTGACAGATTTTTTATTTTATGTTAAAAGGTAAGTCTGTAACGAATTTTAATACAGGTCCTTTTGTTACTTGCAGCTCATAAATTGCAACCCTTCGAATACAGAACAGTGATCTATGAAAGATGTGTGACTCCTACAAATTGTAAACGTCCTCTTATTTCCCTATACTAATCCAACATTGATACTTTTTGGGTTCGGCAGTGGTATGCTACTCACTGAAAAGTGCTTTGACACAGCGCTACGTAAATACAATTACGATTACATCCTGTACATTGATTTACACAATTGCATGATTTTTAGTCAACTTAAAATATGTGTGTGTGATATAAAACACTTAACATCCTACTTGAAATGAGTAGCACTATAAATGTATTTAAATAAAAAATAGTGATATTTAAATTTTTGTATGTGTAAATACTCGTCCTGACCAATACATCCGACATTCTTAAAGGGCATGCATACGCACAGCACAAAGACAAAAGCTTGCCTCCAAATCGTATTTCTTTTACGTTTTTTTTGCCTTTGTCTTCTCTACATTGCATTGGCACCTATGTGTGAGGCTCGGATAGCTCCCAGCTAGGATCACTCTGAAATAACAGAAGAGCTAATTGCCCATTAAAATCTTAAACATGAAAGCAGCCCTCTTGCTGCCTTCACTGTACAGGTGCTGTTGTGTGGCCCAGTGTTGGCAAATTACACTGGGACCATTCCATCATATTATACTGGGGCCCAACTTCTTGGCAGATGGAGAGGGCGTCGACCCTGTGAAAACAGTGGGTGGATGCCATCCACCCGCGTGAACCCCTGACTTGTGCCCTGACTACATGTGGGGACAGGAATTATGAAGAATTAGTTCTCCATTTATTTAATGAACGGGCTTCAGTTGATTTTTCCACTGTGCTGTTTTAGAAAAAGCATGCCTTTCCTCCCTTTCATGTGAGCGTGCATGCAGTCAGCCATGACGTGGACCTGTCCTCACGTGTACTTTACCTTTTGTTTTTCACTTTATTAAGGCTTATGTGTGATTAGAATTATTTCAGCATTGTTCATTCATCTTATCAGCATGCAAACTTGTGTCTCATTTGCTTGCTTAATGCGCTCTTACGATTGGCCTGTCCGGGATTATTGTAGACCTATCAGATTTAGGAGCTCTCCACTGGACCGGTCTTTAATTGATTACGTAATTACAGTTTAGCTTAAGCTGCAAGGATTCCTCATAAGAATACAATAACTAAAGTATAAAAGTTTACTCAAAGAATATTAATACAGAAATGCATAAGGCGAACCATCCGTCAAGTAAGTATATAAGCATACAAATCACAAAAATACAAAAATAACTCTGTAAAGTTCTACTGGAAATCCAGCATAGATTTGTCTCAGAAAAAAAGGTAGCCGCCAACAGAGAGAAATCATGTCTGTCTGTTCATAGAGCTTAAGGCAAAGGGCTGCATACATTTACTACAAAAGAATACATGGTTCACAGAGTACGCACAAATGAGGAACAAGCCAGAAGAAGTATTTCACTATAGAATATTTTTGTGGACTCTCTCACCACTCTACTACATTAGACTCGGTCATTCCCAGAGTCTATTTGTGTGACAGGATTTGTTACATAGTATGTTACTCAGTCTGAGAGAGTTAGGTTGTCGTTGAAAAGGTACATTTTGTTCCATGTGACTAGGAGAATCTTAGGGCCTGATCTAGATCTTGGTTGTGTTACCACAACACACATTGGCAGCAGATCCGAAAAGACTGTCAAGTCGACAGTGATCCACCCGCCGTATTTAGATGTTACAGCTCTGCAAACAGAGGACAAGTGACAGATTACTGATGGAGGGAGAAGGCGGCAAGATCCAATGGACTTTGTACAATGGCAGGGGCAATGAAATAGAGGTAAGTGATACACACAAACTGTACCTTAGCCGTAGGTCTCCCCATGCACTACACACTTCATACACCACATCATCCATTACGACACCAACACAACCCGTATATATTCTGAAAACACACATTGATATGCATCCATGACACAACACACACACACCATTAACACTGCACCCACACGTGACACAACCACAACAGTCAACACAACTAGGAACTCAGCTACGCAAACACACTCTCACACAAGCACAGCTACACACATCACAACAATGTCTGCCACACAACAAGAACACTCACCTGAATGTGTCACATGAGAATACAACATACACAACAACATTATTCTCACATGCAAGTGACATACATATTGACACAACCACACCACACACTCCAGCTCCCTCCACCTCAACCAGCCAATTTACACACACACAGCGATACACATACTGATTCACATACACAACAGATAGCAAAAACCTACCAATACAGGTCCCCTTACAATGCGTACACATTGACATCATTGACAAACGCAAGTGTACCGCCATTGTGGTGCCAGCATTCATTTGGCAATGAATGATGACACCACAATGACAGTTGTGTGTGTGTGATATGTGTGTTGCTCAAGTGTGCCCCCAGCCATGTGTGACCCACTCTTGTCCCCTGACATATGCATGTCGGAGTGATTTAAAAAAATATACCTGCAGTGGTCCCAACTTCCAGTGCAGTGCCCACCTAATGTACCCTGGCAATGCAGCTCCCCTACCTTCGAGTCCAGCGAATGGGATGGGTTGTGTTTTCTCTGTGAGATGGTGGCAACAGTGACTGCAGGTGTTGTCCAGTCATAGAAGGAGGTGGAATGGAGTTAAACTTAGAAGTGAGGGTCGGGCTGCCATTTTTTGCTTGGCAGTAAGGAACATCCAAATTTGCACAGCGGGAAGGATGGTTGGGGTCCTGCCAGCAGTTGTTGACGTGAGCGGTGTTTTTCGGCAGAAGGGGTGGTTTGAATGTGGCCTTTCAAACCATTGCGATGGCAGACGGGTTTTCAGTTGAAATGTCGACGGCAGGACAGTTACTGCCAACATCTAAATAAGGCCCTTAGTTTCTCATGGCAAAGCTTTCAATTCTTTATTACAACAAAAAAATAACAACAGTGACAGTGATCACATGATATGGTACTATGTCAATTCAAAATAGAAGAAAGTACTAAATTGTCCTAAGTTAATAGAAGCTTGATTTCTTATATGTTAATACTACAGTTTAGGAAAAACAGACCCAACAGTCTGAGTTACCAAATATGTCTCAAGGTGCTTTCGAGCATTGGCCATACAAAGAGAAGGTACATACTGCATATATGAAAACATGATTCAGACCTGGTGGATCACTGAAGCCCCAGTGTCTGTGAGGGTCTGTAACTGTCTCAGGATGGGCGGCCCACAACTCAGCTGCAGACAGTGCTGTAAGTGTGTGAGGTCTTATCAGACCATGAGTGCAATTTAACACAGCTTCTTCCCAAATATAGCACTAAAATGGTCAGCACCCTCAAAGCAGTAATATGTGGTACATTTTTAGAGGTATTCTGCATTGGCTCCACTCTTCCAAAAGAAGTACTTAGGAAACTGAGCAGAGTGATAACCCTTGGGGAAATGCACTGCAGCACTGTACCTCCCAACTGATAGGGGTCAAGAAAGAGTAAATAGTCACTCTGTAGTGTTTTCTGTTAGGGTCAATGGTATATTATAAACAGTACAGAGTTGGAGTATAGCTGTCAGGTGCTCTTGTGCTGGTAACTTTGTGAATCCCTCTAAATCTCTGGCAAGCCGGAGAAGGGTAGTGGGCACCAAAACTGTTCCAGACCCTAGGCAAAGGCCAGGGTATTAAACTACCCCTTGAGCAAGATGTTTTTGCATTTGTTTAGTTTTACTGGTGTTCCAAAGCAGATGAGTCAATCTATCCACATGTGTACTGGACAGGAGCAGTTTGGGATTTGACTCAAAAATGGCTGAACCAAAATTCACCAAACCTGGAGTAGATGTTGATGTTCATCAAGGATGTTTGTTTAATGAAGTGGCATTCTAGAAGGCACCAGGATATTTTAAGTAACTCACCATAGTAGGTTTTATAAATAACTGTAATAGTGAATGCCTCTACTGTACTAATATCTCTGTGTAACAGACATGTTGTCGTATGTGGAGCTTGACATTTCTCAAAAATAAAACTAGAAGTTCGATATTTTATAATTGACATTCATAACGTTCCCGTTCCATCACAGGATATGCCTTAGCAAATGTAACAACCACCAGTCTTTGAAGGGTTTAAGATAAAATGCCCGAAAATTCAAAGTTAATTTCCATAAACAACATGGCTTTCTGAACACTTCTCTATATTCCCAGTGTCTTTCAATACAAATCAACAATAAAAGAAATGGATTTGCCAAGGACATCAGAGTTCCATGTAGCAAGGACCTGCAGCAACATTGTAGCATGATTGCCTAGCAAAGATACTGCGGACTTTGACAGAAGTTATACCCAAATATCAGAGATGGCCACACACTTTCCAGAATACGCAACAGTTCGTAGCCTATTGGAAATTGTAGTTCATTGTTAGAACTTTGCTTTGTAGCATGTTCTCCATGCATGTGTTACCTTTGTCCACACTCCACCTGCACTCTGCAATGAATGGCAGCATTTTCTTTCTAGAAAAAAAATGATTCTGAGTGGCTTTGGAAAACTGATCGCTCATGCTCGTCCAGTAACAAGAGGTTAGCAGTGCCTCCAGTCCTGTTTTATGACACAGCCTCAGTAAATGAAACAATGTTCCATAGGTGCACTCTAATATACTCCCAATGTTGTAGAATTTTGTTTTGATTATATGTGCCGTCCTTGTGTGTGTGCTGTCCCACTTTGCGCATCCTCTAAAACGTAAACTGTCGCTGGTAGTGAAGACACTCCCCCATCCCAAGACGCACAGCTTTGCGACCCACAGCCTCTTTGATTTTTTAGATGAATTAATACAGAATCAAATTTCAACAAATTTCTTGCTGAGAAATCTTCTTTTATTCATCATCACAATTTATATTATCCTTCTTCATCAGCAAGTAACATCTCATCTCTCTACAAGATAGCCATGTGTATCGATGTGATCAATTTGAAACTTTCAACAATTACACAAGACCCAATGCATTTCGAGCCTGAGGACCCTTCTTCAGGGGTCATTACAACAAAACACAATGACTGTACAACATTGTGAGAGCCATGTCCCAACCTTTAACCAACATAACAAATTATGTTGTAAGTTATTGTGTCATTTTTAAAAATTTGCGCTACATTTTTATGTGAAATTCTTAAAATTACACCATTATACAACTTTGTGTAACTATGTGACAATTGTGGTAAAACTCACCATAAATGCACCAGTCACAGTAAAACATACTGCAAACGCACAAGAACAACAGAGCGTTGAGGGCTGTTGTTCCCACTGTCTCTGTTTTTTTTTTTACACTTTTTTTAGTGAGAAACAGGACACAAGGATCAGACCCTTGTTAGACAACAATCATTAAAAAGCTAAACAGTAAAAAACTTTTTTTAAAAGAACATCAATGGTCTACAGTAGTCTAGGCCCCAAACAGTAAAAAAACAACAGTACAATATAAAATACTGACAAAAGCACAAAGAAAAATAGGAAATGTAACCCCAGGCCTCTGCCAACAAGACCATTGCCCTTATACTCTTATTCCCTATTCCCCACATACACTCACTGGTCCAAACTCAAGGCCACCCAGCAAAAACACACTAACAAACAAAATGAAAAAAAAAATCATAAACATGAAAAAATGGTAGCTCTCTCCTTCCTCAAACATCAAACATTTTGCTAAATATTGCAATTAACTTAGTTGGATTTCTTTAACAAATACAAAACGTCCAAGGGCAGATGATGTAGCAGAGATTTCAGAAGAAAGATTAGTGTTGCTTTCCTCCAGAATCCAAATCTAAAATGACCAAGTTCTCAAAATAGAACAGAAAGGAGTTTTAGGGACAGGCAGGCAGACTGTTTTCCCAGTAGCCTCACTCTCTATGACACTCCCCTGTAGGCACTTCAAAAAATGATCCACTCTGGTAAAATTCAACTTGAAATGGAGTATGACACTTCATGCCTCTCCATAGTATGACACGCCACTGCTCTCTACCCACTATCCAACATGCCACTCCACTCTATGCAACTCGTGTCATGAAATTACTTTAGCAATTACATGGGCACATTATGGCCTGCCGCTTGTGCCCTTTTACCTAGCATTTTATTCCTTTTTTTTAACAAAAGCTTAATTTTAGTGGATATGTTTTTATTATTTTATCAGTTGTTCTTTCAGGCAGTATTCTGTTGTTCATTTCTCTGCATGATATTTTCACTACGTGTTTCACTCAAGGCTGACCGTGATAGGTTTACGAGTTATTGCCAACACAAAGCGTTCATCATGTCCCCAACTCTTATACAAAGAAATATATGTGTTGTCACACCTGGGCAGCTTCTCAGAACACCAGATATTTTTTTTGATCAAACACCTCACTTCCCCCTATATGATAGTGGGGAATTCCAGCCAGTTGCCATTGTATGCTGCACACTGACCTTGAAGTTTCTGCTGAGACCTGACCCCTTCTCTGACTTCATGTGGAAGGACTCTCAGTAGATCAACAGACCTCTTCTTTACCTACAAAGACATGTACGGGGGATGAGTTTCTTCCAGGGGCCCTGATGGGCCTGATGTATATATATATATATATTTACTGAAAAAAACAAAGGTTACAGGGATGTCATAGTTCAGAAATTGAATTAAAAAACCTTAAAAATTCACCTGATAAACCAAAGGTTACATGGACATTATAGTTAGGTTCTGATATTACTCGTACAAAACCATAGGAATTCTGCAGTTATAGTTACCTGAGCTAACTATAACTGGCACTCCGTTAATGCACTGCTAATGACCTCACATTTTACATCACTCATGACATGGTCAGTGACATCAATGATGAGATCACTTTTGTGTGTGTGGGTGTGTTTCCGTGACACAGTAGGAGTTGGGCCGGGGGTGGTGGTCCCCAGGTCCTCCAGAGGCTCCTCGAGGGGGCCGCGTGACCCCTCACCAATGTTTACATAGCTCTAGGGAGGTGGTGGCCCCTGGGGTCTCATAGGGACCCCCTTTCTTTTTGTAAACATTTGCCCTGCGGGGTGGTGGTCCCAGGGGCCACGTTGTCCCACCAAAAAATAGTGTTGCCCTGGGGAGGGGGCTTACAGGGCAGCGGGAGGGGGTGGCGCGCCCCTGCTCCAAATAACATGTTGTCCTCGGCAGTAGTGGACCTCGGGATAGCGGGGGGGCTATAGGCCCCCCTGCATTAAGAGATCGCTCCAGGGAGGTTGTGGTCCCTGGGGCAGAGGGAGGAGGCCAGAAGACCCCCCCCCCACTTTTTTTTTAAAGAAAGCCCCCTGGACTTGACTCACCTAGAGACATAAGGCTAATACACTTCGTTTTTTTATTTTATTTTACAAGCAGATTCATGGCTCCATCGCGTCTCTTCTCGTAAAATAAAATAAAAAATGCTTTTTAGCCCTGGGGGAGTCCCTTTTTCGGACCCCCACCACCAGAGCTAAGGGGTCAGGGTGTTCCTACCCTGGCCCCTTTTGTTTTTTTTTTAAACTTTTGTTTTGGACTCGATTGAAGCCGAGTCCCAAGACGGCTGACAGCACTTCAACAGCTTCTGTTGTTGAAGTGTTATCAGCCAATCAGATCTCAGCATGAGATCATTAGGGGTCGCAAATCATTCGCATCCCCAGATATACAAATTTGTTTTCCCCTTAATTTCTCAGAAACTACTAAACAGAATTACACCACAACAAAAAGAACACTCCTTCTGGACCAGGACCTACCTTCCTGCCAAATTTGGTGTAATTCCTTTGAGTAGTTTTTGCGCTATCGCTGTTCAAAATCCCCATGGAAAAATGAATGGTAAAAATGTGTTTTGGGACCCCGTTTTTTCTCGGACACCCCGGACAGATCACCCTGAAACTTTCCAAGCAGCATCTAACGGTTCTGGCAATTTTTTGGAAAAGTTTCATGAAGATTCGTCAAGAGATGCGAAAGATATAGGCAAGTAAAAAAATGCTTTTTGTATAGAGAGGTGGTTCTACCTATATCTACCTAGTGGCATGCACCACTAGGTAAGATATATATATATATATATATGTGTGTAACAACATTAACAACAAAGATACTGTGGGGTAAAGGACACAGGAGCTCCACACGGTAAGACTGAAGCTTAGTCAGTAAGGGCCATATGTACGAACACATTTTCCCATTGACACAGAATGGGAAAAACCCTTTGCTACATCTGGCCCTAAGTTCCTTACCCACAGCTGCTGTTACAGATACTGTCTGCAGATACCCACATATAGATTATACATAGGAAGGCAGGGTCTATGGTGATGTTATAAAAGTAACTCGAAGACAATACTCATAGTGGACAAGAAACACCACCTACCTTGTCAGCTGTGCCCACGGATCCTGGTAATCAAACACCCTTGCTGTTACACACAAGGTGGTAGCAGCAACGGTGTAGAAGTAAATACACAGACACAATTGGATGAGGCACAAGCAAGGAGGAGTGTTTCACAGGAAAGTAGGGAAATCAAAGAGCACACTTGACAGAAAGCAAGTAGAAACCAGACAAGGTAAAAAGGAGCTAAGACAGCAGGAACAGGAAGGTAGCAAACTTGAGACTGAAAGAAAGGAAAGGAAAGCAAGCACAATGAAAACCTATATACAGAAAGAGAGAGTTCAAGGGTGAACTAAAAGTGCTGGCTTAGAATTCAAGGGAGCACTGCAGACAGTGCTAGTTCAGGAACAAGGATGAGCTACAGCTCAGGAATCAAGGTATCACTGCAGGCAATGCTAGTTCTGGAACAAAAGAATTAGCTACAGCTCAGGAACAAGAAACAATGAATAACTATAGTTTAGGAACTTTGCATACAATACCAGCAAAGCTTAGGAAACAAGGGATCAGTCAAACAGGAACACCACAAGAACAACCATTGCTGGACTGAAGGCAGCTCGGGCTTAAAAGAGCTCACAGTTATCACATGCAACAGGTGTGAACAGGCTATCAGCTGCCAGCCACAGGTGTGCTGAGTTCCTTCACCCATCCTTAGCATGCAAAGGTGGAGATGAAGCAGTAAGCAGGGAATTCTAGTTAATTGAGTTTTTAGCAAGAGCAGACTGGCTTCCACAAAACCCGGCATGGATGGGAATTTCCGAATAGTGTCCTAGAGTCTGAGAATCAGCATATGCATATAGTGGAAGGTCCGGAAGCTGATTAGAACACTAAAGAGTCCCACAATTTGACCACCTTGTGGTAGGCATGAGATCACAGGGAGCAAATCATGACAAGGACATGACACTCCACTCTAAAACAACCCACTTCACTCTATGACACATGATTTCACTCCAACAGACTTCATTCCACTTTAGTACACTCCACACCACTCCACTATATGACTCACTACTCCACTCTATGACACGCCAATTGTATTGATTATTGATATTTGGAAATAAAATTTCATTATCAAATTACATAAGACAATCACAGTACAAACAACTATAATATTTTCCAAACAATGCAATAAAAACAGCAATAAATTAGAAAACTAAAAACAAGTATACAACAAGATTTCATCAGATCAAATCCAATCTCCAATGGTGACCATTCTTTCCTGCTACCTAACAACATTTGCCTCACAGATTATTCTGTATGCAGGAACTTAGAAACCAACACTTCTACCAGCGTTGAGGAGTCACTCTAGCGTATTATATAAGCCTCTCCTCTTTCTTTCAAATTGAGGGAATGTCACAGGGGCACTCTACACCTGCTCCTGGCAACAGAATAGCAAGTGTTAATTTGTTTCCATAATGGTTTTACAGTGAAAAAAGAAATGTGACCTTGAGTACACACCACCCCAATTGGCAATGTAAGCTGCTACTGGCAGTGTCCTGTACCCAAATTGCAGAAACACAGACCAAGCATGAGTCAGTTGTATCTAGTCCAAGAAATCCTCAGCTTTGTAGATGTATGTTGCAGGAAAGTACTTGTCAGGGTACCTGTGGTGGATCGGCTAACAGATTTCTCATAGACCACTTTTTTTTTTTTTACTAATTGTTTATCTTCTGGCTGAATGGAACATGGCTCCTCCCAAAAAAGATTCAAGCTAAGATCAGTCCACCCATTTCATTGTAAATGCTGGGTTAATTCCTAGAATATCTTGGAGACTACCTCTGTAGTGGGACAATTCACTAGCGCTCCATATACGTGTCAAGCAGTGGTCTTAATGCAGCCAAGGCTGCTATTTCATGGATGCCTAAGTCAAGGTGTAGGGATTCCAAAGGTTACCCTCTCTAAACCAGTAAGAGATCTAATAAAGTTGTTTTCCGCCACACTCAAAAAGTTGATGTCACTATGGACCCATAGCTCCTCCTTTTGTGTGGGCTTTATAAATGTATATGGCTGGAAGTAAGAGGGTCCAGTTGACGTTCTTTGCAAATCTGCATATAGCCCCCGCTCTGTGCTTCACTTCAAGTGTGCTTTTTATGATCTGTGGTTCCCATGATCCGGTTACCGCTAATCTGACACTTAGGGATTAGATCTCTCACTTTTTCCAAGGTTTCATTCCCCACTTTGATCTCCAACACGACACACCAATCAACTCTACATCCCTCCACCGAACACCAATCCAGTGCACGGTACTCCACTATATGCCACTCCACTCTACACCACTTTACTCTACACAACAACACTCTATGCCACAACACTTTACGCCACAACACTGTTATGACACAACACTGGACGACACTCCAGTGTACACCACTCAACTGTATGCCACTCTACTGTACTCCATTTTATGACACACCACTTCGCTTTAGCACATACCATTCCATTGCACTACACATGTACCACTTCATTCTATAATATAAGAATCCACTCCAAGAGACTCCACTCCATTCTATGACACTCCAATCCACTCCACTCTACGACATGTCAATCCACTCTATGACACAGACTCAGCTGTATCTCACTCCAGTGTATGCCACTCCACTCTACACAACAACAATGTATATCACAACACTCTATGACACAACACCACTCTATGCCACAACACTGTATGACACACTTTATGACACTTCAGTCTATGCCACTCAACTGTATGCCAGTCCACTCTACTCCATTTAACAACACACCGTCCACCTTATCACATGTCACTCCACTGTACCATATGCCACTGCACTGTACGACATTCCACTCCACTCCACTGTATGACACTCCACATCAGTGCACCTTGAGAAATTCTACTCCAGTGTACAACAGTCCACACCATTGCGCTCTATGACATGCCACTCCACTCTATGGCACTCCACTTTATGCCCCTCCATGCTAAGACACTCTATGACATACGACTACACTCTATACCACCCCAATTGACTCTACAATATGCCACCCCACTGTATGCCACTCCACTCTACTGCACTCCAATCTATGCCACTCCAGTCTATAGCACTCCACTCAACAACCACCCCACTCTATGCACTCCACTTTACGCCAGAAGATTCTATGCCACTCCATTTTACACTATTCCACTGTATACCACTCCACTCTGTGCCACTGAACTCTATGTCACTCCACTGTCCTCAACTACATGCCACTCCACTTAATGCCACCCTTTTCTACTCCACTCAACTGTACATTATTTCACTCTATGCCACTCCATTCTACAACACTCCACTCTAACCCAAGACACAGTATGCCATGGCACTCTACTCCACAACATCTATGCAACAACACTGTACGCCACTCCACTGTATGCCCCAACACTCTACACTCTGACAGTGTAAACCACAATACTCCATGGTACTGCACTCTACGACAAAACACTGTATGATACCACTCTCTAGGTCATTCCACAGTATGCCACTCCAGTCTACTCTGTTCTTTGACACTCTACTCAACTCTACACCCCTCCACTCTACCAAACTCTACTCCAATGTACAGAATTCCACTGTACAACACTCAGCACCAGTCTATGCCACTGTACAACACTCTAGACTCTACTCAACTCTATGCAACTCCCTCTGCACCACTCCACCCAATTTACCCCACTCTGTGACACACTAGTCTATGCAACTCTACTCTTCGACCCTCTGTGCCAATCAACTCTATGACACTCTATGTCAGTCCTCTACCACACTTTACTCGGGTTGACGCCACTATACTCTACAACCTCCCACTCCATGCCACTCCAATCTACTCTACCCTATGACACTTTTCAACACTCTACAACACACACCACTGCACTTTATGATGCACCACACCACTCTATGACATTCTACTCCACTCTAATCCACGCTACAGCACTCTACTGTATGACACACTATTCCATTCTATGACACTGTACTTCACCCTACGATACAGCACTTCACTCGATTCCACAGCATTTTACTCCACTGTATGACACTTTACTGTACTCTACACCACTTTACTACACTCTACACTACACTCCTCCACTCTATGATACTCTATTTCACTTTATGCAATTCCACTCTACAACACTCTATGCCACTGTATGACACTCTACTCCACTCTATACCCCTACACTTCATTCTACAACACTCTACTCCACTCTATGCTACTGTATGAGACTGCACTCCACTGTACACCACTCCTTGACACACTAGTCCACTATACAACACTCAATGCAACTCCCTCTATGCCACTCCACCCCACTCCACTCTACTCTATGATACACTACTCCATTCTACTCCACTATACTCCACTACTGCAATCTATCCCACTCCACCATACGCCACTCGACCCTATGACACTCTATGCAACTCCATTCTGCCACACTCTACAACACTGTACTCTGTGCCACTCCACTCTACTCCACTCCACGCCACTCTACTCTACGACACTCCCCTCAACTCTAGTATGGCTAGGGAGCTGACAACACTGTGTATGAAGTGTGTGTAGTTATAGTGAATTGAAGGTGATGTGTAAATTATACATTTAAGGAATAACTATAAATTTAGAATTTCTAATGTTTGCGTAGTATAGGTTTGGTTTATATAGAAAGAATAAATAAAGTTCTTCTAGCTGTAAAGCTGTAACTAAGCCTTAACCTTTCTTATCTATCTATCTATCTATCTATCTATCTATCTATCTATCTATCTATCTATCTATCTATCTGTGTGTATATATATATATATACACTGGTTAGCAGTGGTAAAGTGTGCAGAGTCTTAAAACCAGCAAAAACAGTGTCCAACACACATATATGTATACATACATATCTGTGTGTTGGACACTGTTTTTGCTGGTTTTAAGACTCTGCGCACTTTACCACTGCTAACCAGTGCTAAAGTGCATATGCTCTCTCCCTTTAAACATGGTAACATTGGATCATGCCCAATTGGACTATTTAATTTACTTATAAGTCCCTAGTAGAGTGCACTATGTGTGCCCAGTGCCTGTAGATTAAATGCTACTAGTGGGCCTGCAGCACTGATTGTGCCACCCACTTAAGTAGCCCCTTAACCTTGTCTCAGGCTTGCCATTGCAAGGCCTGTGTGTGCAGTTTCCCTGCCAATTCGACTTGGCATTTAAAAGTACTTGCCAAGCCTAAAACTCTCCTTTTTCTACATATAAGACACCCCTAAGGTATGCCCTAGGTAACCCATAGGGCAGGGTGCTGTGTAGGCAAAAGGCAGGACGTGTACCTATGTAATTTACATGTCCTTGTAGTGTAAAACTCCTAAATCCGTTTTTACACTGCTATGAGGCCGGCTCCCTTCATAGGCCAACATTGGGGCTGCTCTCATACATTGTTTGAGTGGTAGCTGCTGATCTGAAAGGAGTAGGAAGGTATGGCCAGAATGGTGGCATTAATTCCTGCTGACTGGTGAAGTTGGATTTAATATTACTATTTTAGAAATGCCACTTTTAGAAAGTGAGCATTTCTCTGCACTTAAATCTTTTTGTGCCTTACAATCCATGCCTGGCTAGGTTTAGTTGACAGCTCCTTTTGCATTCAGTCAGACACACCCCAAAAACAGGATACTCAGCCTCACTTGCATACATCTGCATTTTGAATGGGTCTTCCTGGCCTGGGAGGGTGGTGGGCCTGCTCTCACACAAAGGACTGCCACACCCCCTACTGGGACCCTGGCAGACAGGATTGAACAGAAAGGGGATCTGGTGCACTTCTAAGCCACTCTTTGAAGTCTCCCCCACTTCAAAGACACATTTGGGTATATAAACAGGGCCTCTGCCCCTACCAACTCAGACACTTCCTGGAGAAGAAACATGTAACCAGAACCTGCATCCTGACAAGAAAAACTTCCTGGCTGCCCAAAGGACTCACCTGACTGCTTTCTGTGAAGGACTGCTGCCTTGTTGTTGCTCTTCTACCTTGCTGCTCTCTGGCTGAGGTGAAGAAGTGCTCTCCAGGGGCCTGGATAGAGTTTGCCTCCTGTTCCCTGAAGTCTCAGGACCATAAAGACTTAGGCGCCGCCACGCAGTTACCGCCATATGGCCGCTCTGCGGTCAAAAGACCGCGGCGGCCATTCTGGCTTTCCCGCTGGGCCGGCGGGCGACCGCCAAAAGAGCGCCGGCCGGCCCAGCGGGAAAGGCCCTGCAACAAGGAAGCCGGCTCCGAATGGAGCCGGCGGAGTCGCAGGGATGCGACGGGTGCAGTTGCACCCGTCGCAATTTTCACTGTCTGCTAAGCAGACAGTGAAAATCTTTATGGGGCCCTGTTAGGGGGCCCCTGAACTGCCCATGCCAGGGGCATGGGCAGTGCAGGGGCCCCCAGGGGCCCCACGACACCCATTTCCGCCATCCTGTTCCTGGCGGTAAAAACCGCCAGAAACAGGATGGCGGGAAGGGGGTCGGAATCTCCAGCGCCGCCATGGAGATTCAGCCCATGCAGGGGAAATCCGGCGGGAAACCGCCGGATCCCCTTTTCTGACCGCGGCTTTACCGCCGCGGTCAGAATGGGCTGGGAAGCACCGCCAGCCTGTTGGCGGTGCTTCCGTGGTCCCCGGCCCAGGCGGTCTTGGACCGCCAGGGTCGGAATGACCCCCTTAATCTCTTCAAGGACATCTTGTGCGGCGAAATTTTATGCACAGCTTGCCAGAAACAACTGCACGCCGAACCGGAACAACGCAGCCCGACTTTGCAACGAGAAGATCGAGACAGCACCACTGTAGCAACCGGAAATTCGACGCACAGCCCACTGGATCTACGCACAGCTCAGCCAGAAAGACGCAGACCGTCTTCCATAGAGGAATTGACACAGCGCCTGCCGTGCAGTACAAAATTTGACGCAACGCCCACCGGATCGATGCAGCTCCTGTGACTTCGTCCTGCCAGCGCAGGAAATCCACGCACCGTCCCTGGGGCGCCTGAAAACCCCACAACCCGAAGAGGATCCACGATCGAGCGCCGGAAATCGATGCACAGCCATCCCTGCGTGGAAACTAAATGACGCATCGCCGTGTGCGGCCTGAGAAATCGATGCACACCCCTTTGTTTCCACGCTTCTCCTCCTCTGCGGTCCTTTGCAGAGATTTTTCACGCAAACCAGGTACGTTGTGCTTGAAAGAGACTTTGTTTGCTTTTAAAAGACTTAAGACACTTTATATCACTTTTCAGTGATATCTCTACATTTACTTATTGCATCTTTGATTGTTTTGACCTGCATTTATCCAGATAAATATTATACATTTTTCTAAACACTGTGTGGTGTGTTTTTGTGGTGCTATATGGTGGTATTGTATGATTTATTGCACAAATACTTTACACATTGCCTTCTAAGTTAAGCCTGGCTGCTCAGTGCCAAGCAACCAGAGGGTGGGCACAGGATAATTTGGATTGTGTGTGCCTTACCCTGAATAGACAGAGGGTCCTTGCTTGGACAGGGGGTAACCAGACTGCAAACCAAAGACCCCATTTCTAACAATATACATATATATATATATATATATATATATGGATATATATATATATATATATATATATACATACATATATGTATATAAAATGGAATGCAACATTACTAAAGTATAGAGGGGTAGATGGGATTCCGAAGACAGTGAGGGGCAGTGACAGAGGGACAGAGGGAAGGCATTGAAAAGGCTGGAAAGCAAACATTTCTTGGAATTTGACACTAAGGAACCACTTGGGTTAAATACAGATGAAAATATGTCTGTGCATCTCTAGTCTTTTAAGACAAAATGACAGTCTGAGTTCTTAATCGCAATAGAAGTAATTTCATTTACATCAAGTGTTTTATTAAGACATCTGTGTTATGTTTCAGAAAGTGGTGGAGTTTGCATAAAATGAATCACTGATGACCATAAGATACAACAAAGTAATAAAACCCAACAGAGCCCACTGAGGCTTGATGCACTGAGAAAACAGAGGTTTATGTGTTTGTTGTTTTTCTGAAAGTATTTCCCCTGTATTGTGATATTGAGTTGCTGGGGCTTTATGGGGAATTAAAGAAACTGAGGGCATTGAACAATTGCTGATGCCAAAAATATTTATTTTTTTACATTTTTTTGATTAATTACTAACCATTGGATTCAGTTATCATCGCAAAAATTCACTGTTGGATCATTATGACAATTAGTCGCAAAGAATTGCTTTCCTGTTTGGATATTTGCAAACAAATGAATTGTGAAGTATTTCTTGTATGTTACTAGCATGTTATAAATATAAAAACATGTTTTAAAATGGAGCCCTTTATCATGATTAAGGCTATGTGGTCAGCTGAAATGCAAAGAGACTTTCTTGGTGGACCAATAAAGACTTTGAGCACAGATGAAAGCTTGCCGGCGCCTCTTTTCAAAAGGGGGTGGAGGATGGTGATGCAGTTAATGAGAACAGGCAAACCTCATAGTTGGTGGACACCTTTCCTGATCATGCACTTTCAAGCATTTTGCTCCAACCGTAGTTTGGATTGGAGAGACACCCAAAGACACTCCTCTCTCTCTCTCTCTCTCTCTCTCTCTCTCTCTCTCTCGCTAAGCACTGGTTGTTCTTGAACACGTGGGCCTATATTTAAAAAAAGTGGCACATAAGAGCTGATGCACCACTTTTTCTGCAGCCCATCCTACCAGCACGTAACGACACCATGGTTGCACCATATTTATAATACACTGCACCATGGCAGTTGTTAGCACAATAGCGTCAACATTTTTGATGCTAGTGTGACACTTTGCTACACTAGCATAAAAAATGTTGATGCTAGTGTAACAAAGTGCAAGGAGGCCTATAGGTTTCTATGGGAGCACCATTTTAACGCCTGCACGGCACAGGCATTAAAAATTACTGCAAAAAACATGCAGTGAAATCTGTTAAATTTTACTGCGCCATTTTTGCAAGCCTCCTAGCACCGGTACACCCCCCTTGCATACATTATGCCTGGTGCAGGTATAATGTGGCGCAAGGGTTTACAAAGTGGCACAATGCATGCATTGCACCACTTTGTAAATATGGCATGGGGAAAAAATGACTATGGTGGCGCAAAGGCGCGCTAGGGGTCTTAAATATGCCCCTTAGTATTTCTGGTAAATATTAATAGTTTATTTTGGAGTGCGCTAGGGTCAGGATGGACTTGCAATTGAGGAACAGGCTCTACTGCTTGCTTCACGCTGCAGATTCAAGTCTTCCCCGGGGATGGCTTTAATTCATAGGTGAAAGTTGGATGTAAAACTAGAGCGCGGTACCACTTGGGAAATAAAACCTTATGTTTATATACACATGAAAGCATGTAATGCCACGTGGGGACACTGCAGACCTTCCCACATTGTTCTGCTAGTCAACCACAAACAGCAAATTTAACCACCTGCACACGCACCACTTAAGGTGACAAACCCGTTTAATAACATACTCTCCCTGGATAAGGTTTCTTTACACCCACACAGTCCGAGCCCGGCAATCTGTCGAGGTTGCAATGCAGAGCACTGCTGTGTCAGGTGCTGAATTTAGACATTCAGCAGCATTTTTATGTTATTATAATCGCTTACTCATCTGCAGTTTCATTTCAACGTGCTGGCTAAGCGGTCACGCGGAGGACAGCTCATGTTTTTGTACAGAGGGTGATAAAACCAAAACAACTTAAATGTAGTTTTTTTCAGTAAAGTGTTTAGCAGGACACTGAAGGCTAAGGAGTGAGGAGCAGTGAGCATGAGTTTAAGTCACATAGAGACCTTTGACTCACATCTATGCGTTTTCAAAAACTGTCATTTGACCAGTTACATAGTGTTTCTGCAGGACCTATTTCCTGTCTTATGAGTTTCTGTAAATCAACTGAACCACAGGTGCCGTGATTGTGCATGCATTTGGTGTGGCCATCTTTGAATGGGGTATAATAAGAAAGGGCCATTCAAAGATTGCACCGCAGATACAGGTGCGAGCTGTTATCTTGAAAGGTTAAAAAAGGGGCATATAATAAAAAAAAGTGATGGGGGAGCAAGGAGACTGAAAGGGGGACAAACTCGTTTATCATATGTACTGCAGGTGATATCAGCAGTGGAAGGATACATGCCATTGAATCAATAAATCAGTGAGACCAAAGTGATCCTGGACAGGAAAAACGCAAGAAAAGGGAGAAAAACCATCAAACTAGGAGCAGAGGTGCAAGACATCGAACTATGAATAAGAGAATGACCCTTAGCCCGCTCCGTGTATTGTATTGTTCACTATAGGTCTTTGGAAATAGACACTTTCCAAAGGCAAGGGCCTAAAAATGCCAAATAAGTCTTTGAGCTGGTTACTGATGTCTTGTGGTATCCGTAGATTTAATTTGGTATTTTGCTGTAAACTATACACTACAAATATGTGGCAACTGGTTACAATGGAAACCACTTTTAAATAGTGAACTGGAATTTCCATCACAGACTGATATCAGCTCCTCGTTGTGCACCAAAATGAGATTTTGATGTACTTACCACTTTTTAACAATACGTTACTGGTGTTTCCCACAGACAGATTATACTTCTTTATTCACTCATGTCTTGTAATTGCTTCTGTGCTCGCTTATCCTGACATGCTCACCCCCGCACACACATTATGAAGTGAACTAGGATGAGCTGTTTCCTGAAAACATCTTTTCATACTTTGTCAGACCAACATTACTTTCACAGGCATTGCCACAGACCTCTCTCACAAAAACAATAAGGTGATGGATGGAATGCTCGAAATAATCTCAGCTACTGGCAATCACTCAGGGCTACATTCCAATCCATCATTTTTCTCCCACCATGTCACCACAGTTTGGACCCAGCCATATACAAATCAGCCCTGACCCTACTCCTCATGGGAACAATCCAGCCCAAACTGCCAAGCCACGCCTTCCATGAACTGGAATGCAAGAAACCTGGGACCGGTTTTGCCCTGATAAGGGCTCATCCGCAAGGAATAGCCTGATTCCAGTGGCACAGTGAGCCCAGGACCGATGCCTGGGCATTCCAATTGCACTTAGGATGTCAACTGCAAAAACAACCAGGTGATGGATGGAATGCTTTGCAGTTCAGGCTCTACTGCTCCTTTTGGAGCAGGATCAAGACTGATTTGCATATGACTGTGTCCAAACTGAGGTGGTATGGTGGGCGAGGAACAATAGACTGTGAAGCAGCCCCGAGCGATTGCCAATGGCTGAGATTAATTCAAGCATTCCATCCATCACCTTTTTGTTGTAGTCCACACCTCTTTTAAGCACTACCACTTTGCTCACCTGTGTAGTATGTGTATTTTGAGACACCTCTTTTTCTCACACAGCAACTCCCCATCCCCTCTCCGCTTATCTCTCCTGTCCCCTTCATGGAACGTGAGTCAGACCCAACTCTGCAGTTAATGCTTGCATCACAAGAAACTAATATACCACAACATGGAATAGCAACATAACTAGTTCACTGATGGACAAAGCATGTTCATTCGGTACATTCAAAATGGCTCCCTGTCGAAGGAATGATGTTAGCAGGTATGATGAGTGGTAATGAGAACTAGTGCAAAGGGATCCGCTTTGAAAAAGATCCCTCATGTTCTCTGCCTACCCAGTAACCTTGTAAGAAATGTGGTAAAAGATGCAACCTGCCAGCAGGAACATGTGGCAGTAGGTTCACTGCTCCACACCTATCATTTGTGCTGCCAGCCGTCCAGCGGCTGAAGGGACTCCAGTGTTTGAACAACAGGGAGTAATCCCCTGGTGAAGGAGAAGTGTGCAGGTAACAACCTCCTATTAAAGGATTAGGCACTTAACGCTGAGTGGTTTAGAGACCGCAATGGAGTAGGAATTACCCAGGAGCGAATATTTTGGAGGGAGATTTCAGCAGAGGGCCCTTTGTTCCTTCTCGAGCACGACCCTTTTGGTACTCGGTACCTGGTACACAAAAATCACAAATGACACAAAATACAAAGTATACGTAGTTATGACTCCAAGTTCTCAGCTACTAAGATTTCCTGGCTTAGGTCTTTCAATTTTAAAATATAATGTTCAATATGTAAATATATACAATGGGACATTTTCTTGCCAGTTTTGCAATATGTTGTTTATGGTTTGAGGAGCCGAGCAGGTAAGGGCTGGTTTAGAGATGGGTGATAACTGAAAATCTTGCAGTTTTTGAAAGAAGCATAAATCCGGCGTTGGAGGATTACCCGCCTGTGGGAAATACTTTGAATAAATCATCTCCTCTATATTATCTATCCCACTGGTTGTAGAAGTTTCACTGGCGAAAACTCCACCGGTGAAAAAACATTCAATAAATCATTTACCAGTTCCTACACAAGTTTGTCACGGATATGCCTCCAGTTTTCTGCCTAGGCTGGGGACATTGATATGTTTTGTCCTGCTGTGGGCCACCATTCTTTGCTTGGTGGTCCCCATAGGAAAAAAAATCGTTAGACATGATGGGCCTGATTCACAAAGGCCAATTTAGACCAAACGTCTAAGTTTAGGTCAAAAGTATAAACTTAGACCAAGTCTAACTTTACTACGAGAAAAGTTAGACTTTAGGTCTAAACTTAGACTTTTGCTCTATACTTAGACTTTTAGTCTATGTTTACCTTTGTGAATCGGGCCCAATGTTGAAAGGCACACCCTACATAGTAAGGTTGGCCTTTAAGCGCTATTTATACCACTGCTTGAAGGATGTCACTGTTTTCCCTATAGAAGAGCGGAGTTGGCTCAGTGTCTAAATAAGGCAGAATAACAAGAGGTAAGAAGACTGGACAACCAAAGATCTTGACAAAAGTGCTATTATTGTTCACCTTGCTATGTGGCCCTTAATCTTCAAATCTTGGCACCAGTTTACAAAGGTAAAATGTGCAAACTTATTTTTTTTTCACATATTCTTTACAATTTTAAGCAATGCTTTCCTTCATAAAATCATGTTTATTGTTTTGAGTCATGGTTTTATCCAGATTAAGTTGCAGATAAATCTTATCTGCAAGTAGAGCAAACGTGCAAATTGTGTTCAATTTGCAATGCTCCCATGGAATGCTCAAAATTAGTTGACAATGCACAACAACGCTGGAATATTGACTACCGGCTAAACAACATTTTTCACCACAAAGCCATTAATTTGTCAAATCAAATGAACCCGATGAATAGTGATAATGGTTTTGCAATAGTGCTGTATCAAAAATACAAGCAAATCAAAATTGGATATATTCAAGGCACACACAAAAAGATAAGGTTGGCCAATATTAGAAACGAAGAAAGGAGAAGTGAAAAAAACAGACACTGGGGCCCATATCTATACTTTTTTAGCGCCGCATTTGCGCCGCTTTTTGACGCAAAAACGGCGCTAACTTACAAAATACAATTGTATTTTGCAAGTTTGCGCCGCTTTTGCATCAGAAAATGACGTAAATGCAGCGCTAAAAAAGTATAAATATGGGTGAATATCACCACACTGACTCGACAGTCTGCTGGGCACTGATGGTTACAGGTAGAAGTTGATATCTGAAGACAAAGTGGGATATCGTAATATTCTGTCAGTAAGGCAGGACATCTAACTTTAACAGTAGAAACGATGCACCATATGAACATCTCCATGTAACAAGCACTCTGTCCTCTGGTGTGAAGCTGGGGTTCCTGAAACTGAACCATACCCATTTTTAGGTAACTGTATATATTGACTAAGCGTCTTCCCTATTGATACGATAACTATTGTATGCTTAGAGATTCAGGCTCTGATTCTTACAGTTTTGGTTTCATGCTTGTCTTTTATACAGTTGAAATATGATAAAGAATTGTGAGAAATTTGGTTGCTGGTTGAGGGGGGTGCAAGCCATCCTCAAGCAACAGCCGCAATCCTTGTCAGGGTGTACCACAAACGTCACTAAATCAACCTGTTCTTAAACCTCTAGTAGCTTACAAAAAAGCAGTCAGGCTTATCTTAGACGCAATGTGTACAGTATTTACGAAGCACAGAAACAGCAATAAAATGAACACACAACACAAGAAAAATCCCACACCAATTTAAAGAAAAAAGAACAAAATGTAATAAATTATTTGATAACTAAATGACAAAAATTCAAACAGTAGAACCGGAGATAGCCGATATCAAAGATTTAAGGTAAGTATTGCTCCTGAATGCACAAAGCCCCACTTGTGGTTATTTGGTCGAGCAAGACCGGCTGACCATGATAGACACCAGGCCGCATACAGGAACTAGGTTAGTCCCACTGAAAAAGCTACCTTCTAAAGCCCAGCGCAAAGAGTCTAATTTGAGGTGGAGACAGCCATAAAGAGCAGGAAGTGTATTCTGGATGAATGTCGCTGTAGAGCAAAGAGCATGCCAGGCGCTGTGGATGATCGTTGTGGCTCTGTGAAGATTTCGTTGGTGCCACGGATGGTCGGCAATGGATATTCTCATGGACCATCACTGCACGCAATCAATGCTGTAGCAGAAGGTGCAGCTCTCGCATTGCCTGTTGTCGGTGGTGGTCACTGTGGCACACAGAATCGGGTTCACCAGAGCTTTGCGTTGGCGATCAGTGTGGGCAATAATATCTTTGCAGAAACAGGTGCATTCACGGTCACAAAGAGCCCAAAACATCAGGATTTCTCCTTTTCTTTAAGGAGGAACTCAACTGTTGACACATAAAGGGTCCAGGGCCCGGGGGGGCACCTCTTGGAGATCAGGAATTCAGTCCAGCAGAGGCAAGCATAGTTCAGGCAGGTCCAGAACAGCAGGTCAGGTGGGCAGTTGCACAGAGTGTTCTGGAACTTGATGAGTCCCTGTAGCTCCAAACAGGTCTGTCAGCTGACCCTTGGAGTCACTTCAGCCTGGAATGAAGGGTGCAGGTCCAGTCTTCCTTCTCAGACAGTAGGGCAGGCCTCCAGCAGCAGGGTAGTCCTCTGGCAGCAGGACAGTCCTTCTTCCGTAGTATCCCCAGGTCCAAGAGCGTACTGATGAGTGGGTCTGAGGGTCCCATTTATATACTGGGTGCCCTCTTTGAAGTGGGAAAAGCTTCTGGATTTTTCCCTCCACAAAACTGTCTGGAACCTCCTGCTTTCCCTTCCTGGTCCCAGTTTGTCTAGGTGCAGAACAGGCTAGTGTGAAGACCTGTGTGTGTGAGCTGAGCAGTGTCCTTTGAATTGCAAGTGTTACAGGTGACAGCGCTGCTCCTCTCATCAAGTCAGGATGGCCCATCCTGCCAAAACTCAAACCCTCCACTGTGATGTTGTCTGGGAGGGATACACAAAGGCCAATGGCCAACTACACCTAGCTGTGTGACCCAGGAAACAGGCTGCAGGCACCAAATTGTTAGGACAAGAAAATGCCAGCTTTCAAAAAGTGGTATTTTCAGAACTGTGACATAACATCCGACTTTACCATTAAAGAGGGTTTTAAATCACAATTCCTCAGACACCAAACATCAAATTTCTACCTGTTCTCCAGCATATTTTATCACTTATTAAATGTAATAAGGTATTCCAATGTTATCATATAAGAGAGGTAGGCCTTGCAATAGTGAAAAACAAATTTGAGAGTTTTTCTTTAGCAGGATACGCACAATTTATAAGTACATGTCTAACTTTTTAAATGCACCACATCCTGCCTTATGGGTTGTTTAGGGCCTACCCTAGAGGTATACATATGTATTAAAAAGGATGGTCTAGTTTATTTTGCCATGTCAAAATGGGTGTTTAAAATTGCACACACAGACTGCAGTAGCAGGCTTAAGGGGTTGCAAAGGGCTACTTAAGTGGGAGGCACAATAAGTGCTGCAGGCTCCCTGGTAGCATTTAATTTACAAGTCCTGAGTATATGGTATACCACTCTACTAGGGAAGGGTGAAGGCAAAAAGTTTGAGGGTAACCCTTCAGAGAGGTCCGTGTCCAACAACAATCATGAGTATTCTGCAGGTTTTGTTATGAGCAACACATCACTTTCCTAAATCCAAAGTATATCCTAGCACACGTATATACAGATATGAATTTTCAACTGTTTTTGATGAGTGAATCTTTCCATTGGCTCACAAGAATAAGACCCAGAGTTCATTAAAAAGTAATATCTAATGTCTTCAGATAAAATATAGTCAATGTTCAAATAGTTATTTTCCTGAATGTGACTTAGGGCCTGATGTAGATACTGGTGGATGAGTTACTCCGTCACAACGGTGAGGGATATCCCATCCACCGAAATCTAAATCCTATAGGATATAATGTGATTTAGGTTTCGGCAGATGGGATGTCCGTCACTGTTGTGACAGAGTAACTTGTATGCCAATATGTAAATGAGGCCCTTAGTCTCCAGAATAGGTCTCTGTATTCCCAAATTGATCTCCATCAAGCTGTCAAGTAAAAAGTATTGTTCTCAAATCGATTCAAAAATCCAACTCACACTGTCCTCGTTGCAGCAACATATTTAACAAATGGCTAGCAAGGATGCTGTGGAACACAAGGAAATTTAGAGCCCAGTCATTCAAAATGGGAACCACCATCTCCAAACAACCTGGAAGTTTAAGGATTAATGGAAATTGCGATTTTGTTTTCAGCCATTGTTGCATTATTGCATTTTGCAGATATATGAAGCCTTTCACCAAGTGTCACCAACATTCTGCGACTACTGACAGCCTTTCCTACATTGAAATTATCTTGAAGTTGGGGCACCAGCAAGACGTCATAGGCAGCATGGAATTCAGCAGCTAGGCCATCAGTTCCTGGGGTCAATGAAACAACAGACATCTTAATTCCTCCATTGAGAGTGACAGGTGAGTTGGGCTAATTGAGCCCCAAACTAGGAAGGCCTAAGACTAGTCACATATATATGCCCTTGTTATGTTATGATATGTGTATTTCTAAAGCACACTATCACCTGCGAGGGTATGCTCGCACTGAGTAGGTGTGTTTGCCTAGCCCTATCTAAGGTAAGTAGGTTCATTGAAAAACCAGGGGCCATATTTAAGAGCCCCTAGCACCACCTTAGCGCCACAATAGCGTCATTTTTTGGATGCTAAGGGAGCACTAAAGCGGCTATTCTGCTGCACCATATTTACAAAGTGGTGCAATGCAAGCATTGCGCCACTGTGTAAACCCTTGCACCACATTAAGCCTACGCCAGGTATAATGTTTTCAAGAGGGGCGTTCCGGCGATAGGAAGCATGCAAAAATGCCACTGTGAAATTTAAAAGATTTCAAAGCACTATTTTTGGCGTCATTTTTAACACCTGCTCAGAGCAGGTGTTAAAATGATGCTCCCATAGTAGTCTATAGGCCTCCTTGCACTTTGTTGCACTGGCATCAAACTTTTTCACGTTAGTGTAGCAAAGCAGCACAATAGCATCAAAAATGTTAACGCTATTGTGCTAACGACCGCCATGGTGTTCCGTATCGTAAATACTGCGCAATCATGGTGTCATTAGGTGCCTGTAGGGGGACGCAAGAAACGAGGTGCATCATAGCTGATGCATGACTTTTTCTTAAATATGGGCCCAGGTCTTCAGCTTCTTGCTGAATTCATGAAGGGAGGAGGAGGCTCGGATGTGGAGAGGAAGGTCATTCCATGCTTTAGGAGTTATGTAAGAGAACACTCATTCTCCTGATATGGTACTGTGAATGCGTGGGATGTTGGTGAGATGGAGTCCTGTGGAGCGGAGGTGTCCGGATGGGTGGTGGAAAGAGAAACAACTGTTCAGGTAGGTGGGCCCTGAGGTCCGAAGTGCCTTGAATGTGTGTGTGAGGAGATTGAATTGGGTCTGTTTGTGTATTGGGAGCCAGTGTAGCTCCCTGAAGTGTGGTGTAGTGTGAGTTCTGTGTGGTAAGTTTAGATGAGTCTGGCTACAAACTGATGGATGGTCTATAGTCTTCTGGTGAGTTGCTTGGTGATTCCGGTATAGAGGGTGTTGCCATAGTCTAACGTGCTGGTGACTAGGGTGTTGCTTGGAAGTTATTTGAAGATTGTCATCAGCATCTTCAAGGTGTGAAAACAAGATGCAGCGATGGTGTTGACTTGTGCAGTCATGTCCAGTTTCCTGGTAATGATTATTCCGATGTTTCTCCTGTGGGTTCTGGGTGTTGGTCCGAGTTTGGATGGCCACCAGTTGGAGTCCCATGGTGAGGTGTTTTTGCCAAAGATCCCTACTTCTGTCTTTTCCATGTTGAGCTTGAGAAAGTTGGCTTTCACCCAGTTAGCGACTTTAGTCATGAGGGCAGTAAACTTGTTTTTTATGTGATGGGGTCTTGTCCATAAGGGAGAGTATGAGTTATGTGCCATCTGTGTAAGAGTGGATATTGATGTCATGTGTGTGAATGACATTGGCCAGAGGGCTCATGTGTGTGTTGAAGAGGGAGGGCTGAGCAGTGAACTATGAGGGACTCCGCAATCGGGTTTGCAGGCTTCTGAGAAGTAGGGCTGTAGGCTGACAGCTTTCATTCTATCCGTTAGGAAGGGGAAGACCCAGCAGAGAATGGGTCCTTGGATGGCAATCTTGTACAGGTGCCTGATGAAGATGAGATGTGAGACCATGCCAAATGATGAAGAGAGGTCCAGGAGAATGAGGGCCGTTGTGTGCCCCTGTTGTCAAGGATCATGAGAATGTCGTCTGTGGCAGCAATGAGATGTGCTTCTGTACTGTGGTTGAGCCTAAATCCAGACTGCTTGGCATAGAGGAGTTGGTGGTTGCTGAGGTGTTTGGTGTGCCATTGATTGATTAGTTTCTCTAAGACCTTTGACAGGTATGGTAGGAGGGAGATGGATCTGTAGTTGGAAAGCGTGACTGAGTCAGCAGATAGTTTCTTGAGCAGGGGCATGATGGTGGCATATTTCCAGGTGACTGGGAATGTGACTGAGTCAATGGTGGGATTGAAGGCGAGTGCTGGTACTTCACTGATTGGTAGGAGTCCTTTGGTGAGGGAATGGTGGGCTGGAGCCCCCAACCAGATAATCTTAATGGTAAAGGCGATTTTGACAGTGGTGACGACAGGCTACAAGATCAAGGTTCATTAATCGGCTGCGATGGGAAGCTGAGTTGCAGCAGTAACAGGATGAACTTGAGGGTCGAAGCTGCTCTATATTGAGGTGCTTTTGTTACAGGAACATTCCAAGGACTTGTTGCAAATGTCTTGTGTGGTAGTGATGTTGCTGGAGTTGACAGGAAACATGGTGAAATCTTTGATGATGGCAAAGATTTTCTTGCTGCTATTAGTGCTGGCATAGATGCAATATGCAAGCGCTGAGCAAGGGTTCTGCCCTGGGAGAAGTTGCTCTTGACATGTATGTTTAACATGAGGCGTTCCAGGTAGCTGGTGGGGCTACCCATGTAGGGGGCAGGTTATGGTATCTTTGAATGTGACAGCAACTCCACCTTCAGGCTTGTGCTGATGGTCTTGCCTAATGATCTTGCATCCAGTGGAGATGGCGGGAGCGATGTCCAGTGCCGATGTTGGGTTCAGCCATGTTTCTCTGAGAAGGGCAGGTCGGGGGCGTGGTTGTGTAGTAGGTCCCATATATCTGTGGCATGTTTGGTGTGCAAGTGGGTTTAGAGGAGCATGCATGCGAGTGTGGTGTGCTGTTTAGGTGGTGTTTGGTCCATGTGAGCATGAGCGAGTAGGGTGCTGGCTGTTGTTTGTGCATCAGTTGAGGATGTAGGGTGTGGGAGAGTGCATGAGGACTTGCAGGAGGCGCAAGTCAATGCTTTTTCAGTGTTCTGTGATACAGTATGCCACAGTGCAGTGAGCAGCACCTGGGGTTAACAGCAGGGAGGAGCACAATGGGCATCAGTGGGTAATGGGACAACCTGGGTTCCTGGTGTGGGCATGGTCCAGGCGTGGGTTGGTGCAGATTACCTTACTTTTGGTGCGCCTTTGTTGCGCCACCGGCACGACTGCTGTGCATTCACACTGAAGGCACCATTAAATAGGCCCTGGAAGAAGACAAGGGTAAGGTGGGCAGGTAACCAGTGATGTCATATATTGAGCAGATCGATGATGGGAAATTAAGTCTTTTTGCCTTCTTCCTTTAAGAAGAGTTTCATCAGGAAACCTATGATGCCGTATACTGTGCAGATGGATAAAGAGAAGTCCAATTATGTCACCTATATGCAGTAGAATGATGGGAAACTAAGTCCTCTTGCTTGCCTTCTTTTATAGAGAGTGTTGGTAGGAAATCAGTGATGTCCCTTCCTATGCAAATGAATGATGGGAACTCCAGCAATGTCACTTCCTGTGCTAGTGGATTATAGGAAAAAAAGTTAATTATCCAACTATTAACATTCCTGTAAATCTCATTGATATTGTATTGGGAAAAGTGGAGCTTTCCATCCCGTCTTCATTACACCACCACTGGAGACCTAGCTGACACAGATCCTACAATTTGAGCAAGCCTGTCTTGTCACCTTCAGAGGACCTCCTTTCCATGTATTTCTATGGTTTAAGCCTCTCAGACGTTCTAGAATGCCTTTCCTTATTAGCAAGTAACCATTGTTTCTGTCTGTCACTGTCTACTGCCAATTTCTCTTGACTTCAAATTATCTTTTTCATTGCTTTTAAATATCCATAATCAATCTGACCCAATATTTTGTTTTCATAAAATGCACCTGACCAGATCTTTAAACACCTCTAAGAGTTTTCAAAGATAACTATCTAAAAAATCCATTATACCCAAATAGTAATCAGCCCCCAGATCGTTGCCTTAATTTAATAGCACAAAGGACTGAAGCATCCATATCGGTATGCATGCCAAGGACCTCGCACAGGTGAAAGTATATAGCAGTCGTGAGTGATAAGACACCCTCTTACCCAAGAATTCATCATCTTCCAGCGTCCCGCCATATTGATCGAGGTAAGGAATGTATTCATTCTATCATGGAAGTCATGAACAGGAGAGAAAACTGAGAATTCCCTCTCCTTCAAGTGAGTGTTCCTCCATGGGTCCCTTAAGTTCCAGCCCTCTTTCCAGGGCCCAAAACTTACTTAACACTCGAGTATTAGGATTCCACAGAGGGGAGGTAAGGACCTATCCACTGTAATGTTTGTGACACAGTTAAAGTCACCATCACAAATCAGCGGTAACCCTGGGTCCATGTAATCTTCAACCAAGTGCCATTTATGAACTGTGTAGGCAGTAGATTGGTGGGAGCAGCGATACTAATTAGGTACACTCAGTCCCCATATCCAGTCTGCCCTTGAGCAACGCTTATCTACCATCCAAATTTACCATCTGTTCAAAACGCTAGAATAGAACTACTGGCTTGACCAACATGAGCACTTTCCTAGCAAATGCAGAGTAATTTGTATGATACATCTGGCCCCTTCAGCATGTCTGCAATTATTGTTCTTCAGCCCCTGATGTGTATGTTTCCTACACCATAGCTATATGCAGGGGCGTAGCTTGGTCAATACGACTAGGAGGGCATGAGCTCCAGATTTTCATTATGACATTGGCAGTAAATGCCGCTTACCGCCACGCTGATGGCCGTCAACATACCGCCACGGTGGCGGATATCCGCTCTCCGTATTATGACACACACACACCAATCCGACAGAATACTGCCACACACACAAATCTGCCAGCCCAAAAGTCAGTGCAAAAATGAGGTACCAACACCCATATCTTTACGCCAACAAAACAACTCCCACCACATTATGACCCACAAATCACCACGGCGAACATTCAATGCCAGAAAACCACTGGCGGTACATAGCGCTGCGCTTAGCATAGACACCCACAAACAAAACAACACTACATTGGCTAATACTAAAAACACACACCTGACATTCATACACACACCACACCTATACGCCCACACGACTATAAAACACATACCCACATCACCCACAACCCTTTGCCGACACCAAAAGACTGCAAGAGTTATCCACTGACAACACAGAGACAACTACACACAGACCACTTACACCCATACATCCCTCACTCACCCCACATCACACACCCCACCACATTACTCAACACACTCTCACCAACACACAACACACAACACCCATGGCACCACAAAGGCGCCCCTGTTCCCCTGAGGAATTAAGGGTCATGTGGAGGAAATTATCAGGGTAGAGCCACAGCTGTTTGGAGCACAGGTACAGCAGATTTCCATTGCCAGGAAGATGGAGCTATGGCAGAGAAATGTGGACAGGGAGAATGCCATGGGACAGCACCCAAGAAGAAAGGGATGACATCAGGAAGAGGTGGAACGTCCTATGGGGAAGGTACGTTTGTGAGAAAACAGGGCTGATTGCAGAGGCCCCCTAACTTTTTGCCCCCATTTTCCACTTTTTGCTGGTGTTTTCCTGACTCCCTAGTATATGGTAGGGCATGTAGGTTTAGGGACCACAGCATAGGTAGTGCACCCATAGGTGCACTGCTGAGGTGCCCAGTGTCATTTTAAAGGCAGGCCTGCCTTGCTGGCTGCTTTTAAATTAAAGTTATATGCAAATTCGACTTTGGAATTAAAAGTAGTTCCAAAGTCTTAAACTACCTTATTTTTACATATAAGTCACCCCTAAGGTGTGTCCTATGTGCCCCTAGGCATGGGTGCCATGTAACTATAAGCAGGGACCTTATAAAAATTGTTTTATAAGCCCTGGTGAGGTAAAAACAGCCAAATTCGTTTTTCCCTCATTGTAGTAAATGGCCTTCATAGGCTAGAATGGGGAGACTTTATTTTAATTTTTAAAGTCTCCTTAAATGATGCATACCAAGGGTTTGGTATCAAATTAATTGTTGTAATAAATCCCACAACTTCCAGTTGCTGGATTTAATATAACTTGTTCAGGTAAAGAGTTCTAAACTTTACCTAAAAAGTTGCCAATTTCAGCCCTGCATTGTTTTTGCAGCTGTGCTCTGATTGGCCAGCCTTTAGCAGCTTGGCCAAGCTGCCTTGATGAGGTGTGAAGTGGCCTGGCTTCACACAAAGGAATGTGCCTGTGGGAGGGAATCTTCCCTCAGCAGATGGTGAGGCAGGAAGGGGGAGGGCTGCCAAACTGGTCTTCAAAGGCAGAGAAGGACATTTGGAGCAACCAGCAACACCCCCACATCCTGCAACCCCAGACAACTAGGTGCCCCCTTGATTAGATTAGGAGAGGGCAGGAGAGGGGTGTGTTTATGATTTTTAGCCACACCAGTGGGTGGGCTCAGCCAGATGTAACCTCCAAAAATCAGATTCAGCCATGATGGATTTTTAGAGAATTTTGCCTCCTGGGATTGATTTTTGCCACACTTCCCAGGAAGTGGTCATCACAGGGGGAAGGACCCTGCACCTGATTGGAGAACCAGAACCCCCCTGCTTTTCACCCAGGAGCAAGGATAAAACTGGCAGACCTGCACCCACACCTCAGTTCCCTACCACATCCAGCAAGGAAGAACAACAGAAGAAGAAGGACTGCCCTGCTGGACCCCTGGCCTGCACCTGGAACCTGCACTCAGAAGGACTGCACCAGCTGCACACTTGGGCTTCACCAAAAGAAGGACTTTGCCTGGCTTCAACTGGTTCAAGGAGGGACTCCCTGTTTGCTACAGGTGAAAAATTGCTATCCAGAGTCCACTGCACCAACTCCTGAAGACAGCGACCAGCTGACCACTGTCCAGTGGCCAAAAAGGAGCTTGCGCCAGGTGCATTCTGGGAGTTGTAGTCCGCACCCGCCAAGGACCATCTCAGAACCTCTGGACCCTTGGGGTGAGCTGTGGACCCCATAAGAACCTTAAAAGGACATCTGGGAGAAGCCCCAGAAGTTTGGAGAAGTTTGGACAACTTTTGTAAAAAAGCTCCATAGAGGGACCGACCCGCCGCAGCAACTCTAGCCGGCTTGCCTCAACAGCGACCCGGCCTGATTTGCTGGTTCGTCCCGGTAAAGAAGATCTCCGAAAAAGAGACTAAGGCGGTCATTCCGACCGTGGCGGTGAAGCGGTGGTAAGACCGCCAACAGGCTGGCGGTCTTTTTTCTGACATTCTGACCATGGCGGTTACCGCCATGGCCAGCCGCCGCTTCACCGTTCCGACCGCCACGGCGGTAACGACCGCCGGGCTGGAGACCTGGGTCTCCGGCCCGGCGGTCATCACATACCGCCGGCGGTATTCCGACCCGCCTGACCCCGGCTTACCGCCATGGATTTCATGCGGTTTGGGACCGCCATGAAATCCATGGCGGTAAGCACTATCAGTGCCAGGGAATCCCTTCCCTGGCACTGATAGGGGTCTCCCCCACCCCCCACCCCCACTCCAACTCCCTCCCCTACCCCCCCACCACCCCTGCCACCCCCAAAAGGTTGCAGGACCCCCCTCCCCACCCCGATCCCCAACATGTACACAGACATACACACATACACGCACGCATACATGCACGCATTCATGCACATACACACACACCCCCCCGCATTCATGCACGCACTCTTAACATACACACACACACCCCCGCATTCATGCACGCACTCTCAACATACACACACACCCCCCCGCATTCATGCACGCACTCTCAACATACACACACACCCCCGCATTCATGCACGCACTCTCAACATACACACATACAAGCACGCCCCCATGCACGCACACAACTCACAACACCCCCCACCCCCTTTCCCTAACGGACGATCACCTTACCTGTTCTGGTGATCCTCCGGGAGGGAACGGGACCCATGGGGGCAGCTCCGCCGACACCGCCACGCCAACAGAACACCGCCACAGCGAATCACAAGTCGTGATTCGCTGGGCGGTGTTCTGTTGGCGTGGCGGTGGAGGTGGAGCTACCTCCACTTCCCCGCCTGCCGCCAGTATGGCTGTTGGCGGCTCTTCGTCCGGAAACGGGCGGAGCGCTGCCAACGGTTGTAATGGCCCGTGCGGAAGACCGCCAGCACTGGCGGTCTTCCGTACGGCGGTCCCTCTGCGGTCTACAAAAAAGACCGCCGAGGTCAGAATGACCACCTAAGTCCGAAGGTAAAAAGTTGACCGGGACCTCCCCGCCAGCGTATCCGAGGAGGGCTCCATGGACGTCGGATCAAGATCCAGGTTTACCCCGGTCAAAGGATTTTCACCTCGAAAAAACGACTAAGTCCAAAGGTAAAAATCTCCCCCGAGGATTCCAGCATCGCGTATCCGGAGAAGGGCTCCAGGAGGTCGGATTGGACTGGCAGGTTCGTCCCGCTGAAGAAAATCTTCGAAAAAGAGACTAAGGGCCTCATTCCGACCCTGGCGGTCGGGGGCAACGGAAGCACCGCCAACAGGCTGGCGGTGCTTCATTGCCCATTCTGACCGCGGCGTTAAAGCCGCGGTCAGAAAAGGGAATCCGGCGGTTTCCCGCCGGATTTCCCCTGCTTGGGCAGAATCTCCATGGCGGCGCCGCCATGGAGATTCCGCCCCCCTTCCCGCCATCCTGTTCCTGGCGGTTTTTACCGCCAGGAACAGGATGGCGGGAACGGGTGTTGTGGGGCCCCTGGGGGCCCCTGCACTGCCCATGCCACTGGCATGGGCAGTGCAGGGGCCCCCTAACAGGGCCCCAGGAAGATTTTCACTGTCTGCATTGCAGACAGTGAAAATCGCGACGGGTGCAACAGCACCCGTCGCACCCCTGTAACACCGCCGGCTCCCTTCGGAGCCGGCCTCTGTGTTGCAGGGCCTTTCCCGCTGGGCCGGCGGGCGCTCCCTTGGCAGGCGCCCGCCGGCCCAGCGGGAAAGTCAGAATGGCCTCCGCGGTCTTCTGACCGCAGAGCGGCCATTTGGCGGTTCCCGCCAGGCGGGCGGCGTCCGCCGCCTGCCAGGGTCAGAATGACCCTCTAAGTGTGAAGGTAAACTTTTAACCGAGACCTCCCGTGACCTGTAGCCGAGCAGGGCTCCATCGCGGTCGGCCTGAAACTTTGACTCTGCCCCGGTCGAGGTGCAACCAGATGAACCGATTGGCGCTTTTTGTTTCTAGGCGCTAAAAAAAAAACAATTCTTTAAAAATTCATATCTCCGGTTCCCCTTATCCGATTTTATTCGTTTTGGTGTCATTTTAAAGATAAAAATATAATCTATTTTTATAAATTGGTTTTGGATTTTTAAACTGTTTCCTGTGTTTTATTTAATTACTGTTTTGTGATATTTGAATGCTTTACACTCTGTCTCCTAAGTTAAGCCTTGACGCTCGTTGCCAAGCTACCAAGGGTTGAGCTGGGTTTCATTTACTGAGACCTAACTGGGCCTTAGTGGAGGTTAGTGGCCTATTGCTAAGTGTAGGTACCTACCTGCCCTTACCAATAACCCATTTTCCAACAACGTTCCATAGCAGCAAGGCACCAGCTTGCAATACAGAGGACTGGCGATGGACCCCCACCCCTCCCCCACAGTTCACAGCATGGGAGGAGCAAGTACTGGCATTACCTCATCATGAGGGACTCGCTGGAGTAGTAGGAGGACTGGACACTGGTAAGTCAATCTTTACTACTTATCACCCCCCCATACTTGCATGCCAACTCACACCCTACCCTCACTCCCATCACTCCACTCCACTCCATCCCACACCCTGCACCTCCACATATGGCTAACCCTAATGCCAACCCCTGCATGCTATACCAATGCATGGACAGCCCTCCCAGCCCTGCATGGACACCCATCACAAAAGCATGCACACCATAGGGAAACTAACAATCCCAGATTACATAACCATACACAAACAAAAGGTGACAGGGCAACAACCATAGAGGGTAAGCCAGGGATGTACAACATGTCATACACATGAAGCATAATACAGCACTTACACTCCCACAGGTACCCCAGCGAATGTCAGGGACACTGGGAGGACCGCTGTGCACCAGGGGGAGGACAGGACCAAGGAACTGATTCTCCAGGAGGCACTGTCAGAGATCCTGGGAGCCTACCAACATTCCCAGGACATGATGGGCCAGATCTTAGACAACGTGCAGGAGAACAGGCGGCTGCAGGAGAGACAGTATCAGGGGATCAGGGAGGACTTGCAGGCCATCAACATCACCCTGATCTCCATTGAAGGGGTGCTGGCAAACATGGCCAACATCATGAGGGAGGCAACAGCACACCAGAGGGCCCCTACCACTAGCCAGTCCATCGACCAGCTCTCCACTTCTGCTGCCGCTAGTGGGCAGGAGGCCCCGCCACAGGACCCACAGGCCACCAGCATCCATCCCGCTGGAGAAGGTGAACCACCCTGCAAACGTTCCCTGAGACCTAGACAGAAGCCAGAGACACTTGCCAAGGCCACTGCCAGGAAATGAGACTCTCCTGATTGTCCCCCTTGTGTCCCACTGTGTCACCTTGTCCCATTTGAACTGCCATTGCTTCCCTTTCTATGGCACCTTGACACTGAACCTGTGCTACAAACAGACTGGAGTAATACCCTGGACTTTCCTCCATCATCATCCTGTTCCATTGCACTTCTCAATTTATTAGCACTACAATAAACACCCTTGGACACAACTCGACTACTTGTATGTCATGTGTTGAAAATGTGTATTCTTGGAAACAGTTACATCCATTGCAAATGTACTGTACATTGTGAGAGCATAGAAATAATGACCTGTAGCTGGCTGTAGTCAGCACATAAGTACACAGTTGTTATATCACCAACATCTGCAAAATGACAAACCATAGGTGACAGTAAGTAGAGATAAAAGGAAGTGAATGCCATCGCCACAGCCACACAGATTACACCAATAATCATAGAAATGTTAATCTGCACTGTCTCACCTGTGTGTCATTGGAAGTACTAACGGATTATCGATGTTCTGTTGTCCTCACCCTCATCCTCAGCCTCTTCATCCTCACTGTCCTCAAGGTCCACTGCTGCCACAGGGGCATCTCTAGTCTCCTCCTCCTGCAGAAAAAGTACATGGCGTCTGAGGGCCAGGTTATGCAACTTGCAGCATGCCACTACTATCTGGCAGACCTCCTCGGGTGAGTAGCACAGGGATCCACCTGTCAGATGGAAGCACCTGAACCTGGCCTTCAGGAGGCCGGAGGTCCTCTTGATGATCAGTCTGGTTCACCCATGTGCCTCATTATAACTTTCTTCAGCCCTTGTCCTGGCATTCCTCACAGGGGTCAGCAGTCACGGTAGGTTTGGGTAGCCAGAGTCACCTGCAAGTATTGAGTGACAACATTTAGCCACACACAATCCTATGGGGTTGACACCAGAGGTATACACTAACAAACAGTGGGTGGGGACCAAGGCTCACCTATTAGCCACACCCTGTGCCTCTGTAGTTGGGCCATCACATTTAGGATGCTGCTATTCCTCAGAACAAAGGCATCGTGCACCGACCCAGGATACTTAGCATTAACGTGGGTGATGTACTGGTCCGCTAGGCGCACCATTTGCAAATTCATTGAGTGGAAACTCTTACGATTCCTAAAAACTTGTTCATTCTGGCGGGGGGCAAATGCAATATGTGTCCCGTCAATCTCCCTAATAATGTTGGGGATATGTCCCATTGCATGGAATCCGGCCTTCACAGTGGCCAAATCTTCCACCTGGGGGAAAGCTATGTAGTTGCACATGTGTTTCACCAAGGCAGACAAAACTCTTGCTAGCACGATAGAACACATTGGCAGTGACATGTCTGCTGCCAAGCCCACTGTCACTTGAAAAGTACCAGTTGCCAGGAAATGGAGCACTGATACAACTTGCACAAGAGGTGGGATCTCAGTGGGATGACGGATAACTGATATCAGGTCAGGCTCCAACTGGGCACACAGCTCTGTGATTGTGTCCCTGCCTAGTCAATAGGTCAGTATTATCTGCCTTTCCTCCAGTGTAGCCAAGTCCACCAGAGGTCTGTACATGGGGGTATGTCTCCACCTCCTGTTCATCTGCAGCGGTAGGTATCTAAGGGACACAAGAGTGAGTAGGGTGTCACAACTGGAACCACAACTGCAGTGCATTTATGTATTGGGACAGTGTAAATGGCGAAGTATGTGCCAATCTAATCTGTGATGCATGAATTGTTGATAGGCCTGTTCCCCCCCTGAAATGGCGACCGCCTGTCCTGTATGGAGGGACAGGTGGAAGTGAGTTATTCCACTGACGTTGGGTGTCGTGGTGGAAGGCGGTCTTGCACCGCCCTGCAATTTCTCATTGGGTAATATCGGGCTCTATGTAGTACAGTGGACAATGGGGATTTACCCTGGCGGTGACGGTGTACACCGCCGCGGACGTGACTGCCATTTTCTATCTGATTACTCACTTGTTTCCTGACCTTCAACAGGAGAACACCTACACTGCATGTGTTGTTGTGACCTGTGTCTGGGACCTACCATGGCACGTGTGACTGGGGAAAGAGCCCCAGCCTTCACTTCGGAGAAGTTGGAGCGACTGGTGGATGGGGTCTTACCCCAGTACGGACAGCTGTATGGGCCGCCAGACCAACAGGTGAGGACACATTGGGCACGATGCATGTGGGAAGGATGCATGGAGATGTGTGTGCAAGCATTGTGTAAGGGGGTGGGTAGAATGTCTAGTGGCAGTTTACATGTTGTGCGCTGGGCTATGTGTGTGCCAATGGTGATGGAAAGGGGTATGGTGGGCCATATGTGAGACAGGCTGGACAGTTTATCTAATGGTGTTCTCCTGTCTGTATTGCCTCTGCAGGTCACCGTCCATCAAAAGAAGGGAATATGGCGTGCCATCACCAAGGACATGCGGGCCCTGGGGGTCTATGGCAGGCGGAGCACCCACTGTTGGAAACTTTGGGAGGACCTGAGATGCTGGGCCCGGAAGACCGCAGAGGCCGAGCTGGGGGTGGCCTCTCAATGAGGAAGGGGTGCGTGTGAGACCCTGACCCCCCTGATGGCCCGCATACCGGTGGTGGCCTACCCTGAGCTGGATGGACACTTGAGGGCATCACAGCAGCCACAAGGGGTTGAGTACAGTGGGTATCAATACATATTTTGGCTGGTGGGGTGGTATCCAGGTGGTGGATGTGTGTTAGTAGATGTCCCTGAGGCCGGGCCAGACATTGCAGTATGGGTCAACTGAAGGGTAATGGGTGCATGGCAAATACAGGTAACCTAGCTTGTTAGCAGTCCATTTCAGCCAGGGCATTGTGGGTCCCAGGAGTGCTGCAGTTGGCGGTGTGTGGTCCTCATCTTGCCTTAGTGACTAGCCATATCACTGGTAGTGCAATGCATAGCGCTTAAGCCTGTTCCCTGTGTGTGACGGTGATGTGCATGCCAATAGTGGTGTTGGTGCAGTCATTGACCAAGTGTATCCTTTGTCTCCCCCCTTTCTTGTTTTGTCATCCTGTCCTTGTGTGCATTAGCATCATCTGGCAGAGGAGCATGGGCACCGGCAACAGAGGGAGCTGCATCCAACAGGACCCAGGAGGCAGAGTCCACCAACGCCGAGGTTACCAGTGGGATAGAGGGTGAGGGGAGCACCATGGCGGAGACTGGAAGAGACAACACATACTCAGATACCTCCTCCAATGGGAGCTCCCTGGTGGTGGCGGTCACCTCTGTGACCACTCCAGCTGCAGGTACAGCCGCCACCCCCGTACCAGCACCACCCTCCCAGTAGCCCCTCAGTGAGTTTCCCGTGCCAGCTCACCCAGGAGGGTGGGCATCTCCTCCGCCCCAGGCACCTCGGGCCCTGCCACAATGAGTCCTACTACGCTGAGTGAGTTGGCCATTGACATCCTGAGATCCATCTCTGTAGGGCAATCAACCACAGTGAATACCATCCAGGGGCTGGCATCCCTGATGCAGCAATGCAATGCATACCTGGAGGGTATTCATGGTGAATTGGCGGCCCAACAGAGATCGATTCAGGCTCTGGCTCTGGCCTCCTCTCTGATGGCAGCCATTGTCTCTGTTTCTACTATCCCCCCTCCAACTACCACTTCCCAGTCCCATTCTCCTCAACCCCAACCCATCCCAGGCACACATACAGACGTGCATGCACACAAGACAACACCCAAGAGTGGCACAGGCAAACACAAGCACCACACTTCATCCCATAACCACTCACACAAACACCATTCAGTTGCAGACACAACATCCACTGCCTCCACTGTCTCCCCCTCCTCCTCCTCCTGCTCCGCCTCCCTCCCAGTCAAGTCCACACTCACACCTGCATGCACTACATCAGCATCCACCATCACCCCACCAAGCAGCAGACACACTTCACTAGCAGACACCTCCACAACATCCATCCACTTGTCCCCTGTGTTCTCTCCCACCATGTCTGTTACCCCCTCCTAAAGGACACAAACACAAGCACTCAGACACCCAACAGCCATCCACCTCACACATGCACACTGCCCATGCACCTGCATCCAAGTCCAGCAGTCGTACACAACCAACAACCACTTTCTCAACCTCCACTCCCATCCCTCCTCCACTCCCACTGTCCCTAAGAAGCTTTTCCTTGCCCAACTTGACCTCTTCCCTCCCCCTCACCCCCGTCTTGCCCATACAACCAGGGTACCAACCTGCCAGCCCAGCACCTCAGCCAAACAGTTGATGGGGACAGTGGTGGCACCTCCTAGTCGTGGAGGAAGGACTGTGAGGAATTCCACTCCAACAGCCAGGAAGGGGAAGGAGCCCACAACAACTACAGCCAGAAAGGGGAAGGAGCCCACAACACCTACAGCCAGGAAGGGGAAGGAGCCCACAACAACTACAGCCAGGAAGGAGCCCACAACAACTACAGCCAGGAAGGGGAAGGTGCCCACACCTCCTGCCATGGAGGGAATGAAGCCCTTAACTCTATCAGAGGCTGGGAGGGTGAAACCGCCACCACCTGTGGTCACGGAGCCCTCACCACCAGCAGAGGCAGGCCAGGAGGCACCATCACCTGCTGCCACAGAGCAGCCCTCACCACCAGCTGAGGCAGTGCAGCTATCACCGCCAGCAGAGGCAGGCCACGAGGCACCATCACCTGTTGCCACAGAGCAGCCCTCCAACCCAGCTGAGGCAGTGCAGCTATCACCGCCAGCAGAGGCAGGCCAGGAGGCACTATCACCTGCTGCCACAGAGCAGCCCTCACCACCAGCTGAGGCAGTGCAGATATCACCGCCAGCGGAGGCAGGCCAGGAGGCACCATCACCTGTTGCCACAGAGCAGCCCTCCCCACCAGCTGAGGCAATGCAGCTATCTCCGCCAGGACATGTAAGCCACCTGCCAGGGACTGCTGCACAAGGACCCCCCTCCAGAACCCATGGGTATGTTACCCACCTGAGAGACTATGATCTTGCACTCCCCAGCACTGATAAATGGGCATGGAGCCCCCTCCATAACCAGTGGGCATGTTCCTCACCTGAGAGACTGTGGCCTTGCGCTCCCCAGCACTGAGAAATGGGCATGGATCCCCCTCCAGAATCAGTGGGCATGTTCCCCACCTGAGAGACTGTGGCCTTGCACACCCCAGTAAATGAGGTGCCTGCCCACTTGCAAACTGATGCCCCTAAAGTGTTCTCTCTGGGTGATGTCAGGATACAAGTTGGGCCTTGGACTGTGCCCTATGGCATTGTGTGCCATTATGACTTTGAACTGGGCATTGGCCCTTTATGAACATTTGTATATATTTGATTTGTGTGGTGGGTTTTACTATGCATACATACATTGTCAGTACTTCCGAAATCTGATCCTAGTTTTATTGTGCTGTGTATCGTGTGCCATTGGTTTACGTCTGCAGCTGGTTGTGTGTATGATGCATGTGTATCTGGTTTGTGTTGTGCGTGTGTGTGTTACTCTCATTTTCCTCCCTCCCACCCTTGTGTGCTAGGCGGCTGTACTCACTGTTGTCGTCTTCGTCGGTGTTGGTGTTCCAAGTGGAGCATAAAGTAGAATGATAATCGGGAAGTCTTGCAGTTCGGGGTCCATGGCGGTGAAGTTCTTCTCTGTGTCTCCGATGGTGAGTCCTTTCACTTCTGAGCTCTGTTTCCGCCAGTCTTTTTATGGCGTTGGTGTAGTACATTGGCTGTCTATGGGTGTTATCACCGCTATGGTCATAATTTGGTGGTACTTACTGCTAGTCTGTTGGTAGTATTACCGCCACCTTATCACTCACCACCAGGGTTGTAATGAGGGCCATAATGTTTAAGTACATTATAAGGCAAACAGGGTGCATGAGAGGAGTCTAAAGGGCAGTGGAAAGGGAAAGGATTGTGGATTGGTAGGAGTACTAAGAGAGAAAACACAGTACTTTGTAAAATAGCCAATGTTTTTGAGGACTTTCAAAACAGAGAGGGAGAGAGTGTGGGAATTTATGTATTTTATGTTTTCCATAGCAGGAATCGTTAGCAGCTGTTGCAAGAAAGCAATTTAATTTGCAGTAATGATACTGCCTTTAAATATTGCATTTGATTTGGGAAACATCCGGAACCATGACTCTGAAACAAAAAAGTTGTGAACAACGCAAGCAGAACAACGCTTGCATGAACAACGACTTTGTTTTTCTGTACCTTAACCAGGCATGTGCTGAACAACGCACGTGCGTGGTTAAGGCAGAGAAAAAGGGAGTCAGCATCAGGAGAGGGAACGGTCAGCTAAGTGGGGCTTAGGAAGGGTTGGGGGTAGTTTTTAGTAGTGGGGTAGTTTGGTTTTTAGGGGAGGGAATGGGGGGTCAGGGTAGTTTTAGTATTTGGGAGGGTGTGGGAGGGTAATGGTAGTTTTAGTATTAGGGGCGGTGGTGGGGGTCGGGGTTGTTTTAGTTTTTGGGGGTGGGGGTGGGGCTCGGGGTAGTTTTTTTTTCCGGGGGAATGGGGAGTCACTTTAGTTTTAGACTTGAAGTGGGGGGGTCAGGGTAGTTTTAGTTTTTAGGGGCCGGGTGGGGGGTCATGGTAGTTTTAGTTTTAGGGGCCGGGTAATTTTAGTTTTAGGGGCGGGAGGTCGGGGTAGTTTTAGTATTAGGGCGGGGTTGGGTAGTTTTGTTTTTAGGGGTTGGGGTCGGGGTCGTTTTACTATTGAGGGGTGGGGGTCAGGGTTTTTTTAGTTTTTAGGGATGGGGTTCGGGTAGTTTTAGTTTTTAGGGGCAGGGGTGGGAGATCAGAGTAGTTTTAGTTTTAGGGTCGGGGTAGTGGGTCGGGTAGTTTTAGTTTTAGGTGCAGGGCTGGGGGTTGGGGTACTTTTAGTTTTTAGGGGCGGGGTGGGGGGTCGAGTAGTTTTAGTTTTAGGGGTGGAAGTGGGGGTAGGGGTAATTTTAGTATTGGGCGGGGTGGGAGTAGTTTTAGTTTTAGGGGCTGGGCGGGGTAGTTTTAGTATTGGGGCGGGGTGAGGGGTTAGGGTAGTTTTGTTTTTATGGGCGGGGTGGAGGGTCAGGGTAGTTTTATTTTTAGGGGTGGGGGTCGCGGTTGTTTTAGTATTAGGGGTGGGGGGTCAGGGTTGTTTTAATTTTTAGGGGTGGGGGTTAGGGTAGTTTCACTTTTTAGGGGCAATGGTGGGGGTTCAGAGTAGTTTTAGTTTTAGGGGTAGGGTAGAGGGTCGGGTCCTTTTAGTTTTAGGGGCGGGGTGGGGGGTCGGGGTAGTTTTCATTTTAGGGGCGGGTGTGGGGGGGTAGGGGTAATTTTAATACTAGGGGCGGGGTGGGGGTATTTTCTTTTTTAGGGGTGGGTGTTGGGGTAGTTTTGTTTTTAGGGGTGGGGGTCGGGGCTGTTTTAGTACTGGGGGTTGGGGGGTCGGGGTAGTTTTAGTTTTCAGGGAGGGGGTGGGGGGTCAGGGTAGTTTTAGTATTAGGGGCAGGGTGGGGATCGGGTTAGTTTTGTTTTTAGGGTCGGGTTGTTTTAGTATTATGGGGGTGTGGAGTCGGGGTTTTAGTTTTTAGGGGCGGGTGTGGGAGGTCGGGGTTCTTTTAGTTTTTAGGGGCTGGGTGATGGTGTCAGGGTAGCTTTAGTTTTAGGGGTGGGGAGTCGGGGTAGTTTTAGTATTAGGGGGTGTGGAGTCGGAGTTTTAGTTTTTAGGGGCGGGCATGGGGGGGTCGGGGTTCTTTTAGTTTTTACGGGCGGGTGGGGGTCGGGGTAGTTTTGTTTTTAGGGGCAGGGTTCGGGGTAGTTTTGTTGTTAGGGGTGGAGTCAGGGTTGTTTTAGTATTAGGGGGTGTGGAGTCAGGGTTTTAGTTTTTAGGGGCGGGTGGGGGGGTTGAGGGAGTTTTAGTTTGAGGGGTGTGGGGTTGGGGTTGGGGTAGTTTTAGTATTAGGGGCGGGGTACTTCTGGGCATTAGGGCAGGTGGGGGGGTCGCATGCTGGAACCACGCATGCCGTCCCACACATGCCTTTACTTGGCATGCCTTTACAACGAAAAATCGTTGTTAAGGCATGCGTGGGAAAGGCATTCGTGGTAACAACGCGGTCGTTGTTCTGACTGTGTTGTTCAGGCATGCGTGCTTCCAGGATTCGTTGTTCCATCATACAACCAAAATTGGAGTCCTCTTTCCATTTTCATGAAATATCCCAGTTCTTGACTTTAAAGTTCTGGTCACCCTACAAATAATGAACGTTTGTGAGTACATAAGTAAGTACCCCCTTGCGCTCCCCATGGGCATAAAGTAAATCAATTTTTTCATCCACTTTCACCCCACCAAACTTGCGGTCTCTCAACTTCGACCCAATGAAAACTACCGCCTTGCAAAACAAAACTTTACAATTGCGAGCATAGTGAAAAATGAGATGTGGGTGGAGAACGATTGCCGATTATGCACCCGTAAAGTTTTGGTTCCACTGAAAAGGTCATAGGAGCCATTGAGTGTGCCTATCTGTGCTTTATTTGTGAAATAAGTGCCGATGCTTAAAGCGCTGTTCATACACCCGTGGCTGGCACTATTAAATGTCAGAGCGCTAATAGCAAGGGTGCGCAGTCCTGAACCCACCTCCGGCCCCTTTGATTCACTGCCAGAGACTCCCTATCCAGTTCTCTCACTCTTACAAGTTTCTGCTTTCTCCATTGGTGACGGATTTTCTGTATTTCTTTTCCTCCATCTTGAGGTTTTGTTTGTTGTTTCTGCTTTTAGTCTCGGGAAATGCCTGATGTGGAGAATTAATTGCAGGCCCCCAAAAATAAGTGCAGGTACTCCCCTACCGACAACCACCAGCACAAATTAAGCACTGGTGCCTGCTCTCTGTCTCATCCACTATTCCATTAATCACAATACTTTACCTTTAATGGGTGTTTCTATTCAACTGGAAATCCCCGCTAAGAATGACTCTTGGCAGTGGCCCCTTGTTATGTCTGAGGCATTCAGTCAGTTCTCTTATTATAGCTAACAGCACCTTTAATGCTGAAATAGACATACACTTACTTTCAATAGCTAAAGCAAAACCCCAAGTCCCCCGAGGGAAAATGCTGTGGCTAAAATGTCAGCTCAGAAGGAACGTGTCACAAATGACACTGGGTCTCTTGAGAGATTTAAAAAGTCTGTGCATACAGATCTATACTATCATACCTAGTATTAAGGATTCATGTTTGCTGTAAAAAAATGCGCTTCTGGTCTAAGAGTTGCTGAAAGTAATTAGCCCCGCACCTAACAAACTGTTTTTCAGTGATTAACTAAAGCCACGAAGTGTTCCCACATTTTAACCTTGTGATTACAGAATGTTTCAACAAACTTCTCCTAACACCTTCTAGTACCAAGGAGCTTTGATAAACTCAAACTATCACAATTTGAATAGTTCGGAGCTTAGCCGAATAAATTCCACTGTCCATACTTGGCAATGGTGGCCAGGATGCTAATCGTATTCACTGGCCGCCTGATGGTGAATTAAGCATGTATAATTTATGAAATATTTTTATAATTTCCTTTTTTAGGACAGTATTAAATTGGACATGGAAATACAGACGCACATCGGTTACATAGTGTTGTTCTCTAATCCGCAATCTATGTTCCATTGCTATAGTATGTAGGCCTTCCTGTGATGTTTATCTTGGGCTATGTATGGGAATGTGTTTCAGATTGACACAGGTACCATTAGCGCAGGTTTCCATGAGTATTGTCAATGCTGCATTCTACATTTATGGAATACAACCCTTCAAGAGACCTCAAGCTGACAGCACTTTTGGGTCAGAGGCATCATTCCACTCGTCACAAACACGGTTGCAAATTGAAACATGTATTTTTGAAAACAGTGTGACATTTCTGAACCTACCTATGTAGTTCTACGTCGGTTTGCAAATTTCTGAATCGGATTGCACTTAGACCTACCTAATTATTATTCTTCAGGTAGGTCACTAATTGCGACTCAATCCAATTGGCCACAGTAAAAGGGATAGTACCATGCAAAGGTTACCAGATCACCACGTCTGTAAATTGTTTTTAAATAAAGTAATTTTTAAAGCTGCCCATTTCCCTGAAGAAAATGGGGCTGTTTTTTTAACAAAAATGTTTCAAACAGTTTCCCTGTGAGTTGGCAGTGGTCCCAGGACCACTGCCTACTCCCCCAGAATCTTTTTTAGGTTGAGCGTAAAAGTGCTTTGACCTGTTGTAAGTATTGTGGGCTTTTAACCACGTCCATCGCACGTCCATCACTTTCACTCGTTCGTGGGCTTGCCTTTCTAAAATCCTTTGTTATCATTTGTAAATGCTTTACGTTTGGCTCTCCTTGGGGTGGTTTTGTTACCGCCTTGAAGACTGCACCTGTTACATGGATAATTGCACGATTACCGATACGTTTGACTGCAAGCAAACATCTTTTTCTTTTTGTGTCTCTACTTCGCGTTCATGTCGGCCATGGTGCTTTGAATCGGCTCGCTTATGTCAACTGTTTTACATTTAGTTTTCAATTTAAGTGGCAAGACATCTCCAGTTAGGAATTTACAATGGTAATAGCTTTAACTCGAACAAATGTGAGATCCATTGCATTGCAAATGCTGTTTTACAGTTCCCAAGGGATTAGGGGCTCAAAGGAGACTCTTTTGCTATGTGAATGAGCTACCACGTGAACCTGAGAGACAGTCACTCTTCAATGGTTTGAGACCATAATTCCAGTCACACACCATTGATACATATGATATCAATTCGGTATTTGGAAGGAATGCCCAAAACACACCCTTTCCAAACACCATTGTTCATTCAAAAACCCATTTTAAAAGTCAGTAAAACTTTACCAACTCCTAAAATGAGTTTGGTACATGACCAGAAACGTTTTTACAATCACAAACTGTGAATCAGAGTGTTTGTGACCTCAAAAAATTCACATATCTGGCCCATGAGTCTACAAGGCTGCAGGGACTATAGGTTACAGCAGGCCCTGCAGGTCCTGCCGAAAGGATCTTGCATGTACTAGCAGTATGAGGCCTCGCTTTCAAACGAATGAAACAGGCGAAAATATATTTGCATAAAATCTATGAAGATGGGAGCCCTATATATCCTATGATGCTATGATGTGTATGCAAATGCAAGAAATAAAGCTTTTGGTTTCCTAAAATGAGTACCCATCCCTTTAGTTTCATTCTATCAGGTAAAACAAAAGCCATCTTTACAATCTAAGTGAGGAAATGTTCACTTGAATCAGGTCACTAGCACCTAAACGTCAGAATATGTAAGTTGCATTACTTTTGATTCCATGGTATTGGGAAAGTATTAGAACATTTCGATAGATTGTCTGCAATAGGGAAAATGTGCCCGGAGAGCAGATTATGTATTATGCTATTGCTTCCTCTTCCACCAATTTTTCATATTACAGAAGGAATACAAGTTTTAGTATGTATTATGCAATATGAAGGCACTATGCCCTGGCCAGTGTATTCTCGAAGGGACATTGTCTCATTGGCATAACAGCAAGCCCAGCACAAATGGGCTAATACCTGGTGTCCAAGGATTTGCTTCCATACACAAATGCAGGGAGGCGCAGAACTGTGGGCCTACGAGACAGACTTTGGGGGGGAGGGGTGCAGAAAGGATCCCACGTACCTTCTGGTATGGACCACGAGGGGAGTTATTCCAAACAATACAATATTTAAAGAAAACTCACCCTGCTCCAAAGCAAAGCTGTGGGTGCCTAGGAAAGGGGCAGCAGTCTCAAGAAGAAGCAGGAAGCCTGGTTGCGCTCCAGTGCTGCCACAGTCTGGTCACTGAGGGGGCACAGAGCCCTCTCATGAGAAAAGAGTAACATCTCAGCCCATTCTTGGAGGTGAAACCATTGCCCAATGAGGCTGTACATGAAGTTTTGCTGTGCAAGTACACACGGACATGCTGTGTGCCTTTGTGGCACCCCGGGAGTCATTGCTTTAATATTGAAAGCTGAATTGATGAATAGCAAGTCAATTTTAGCAACCAATGAACAATCACTGATAAGACAGGCTCCACAGTGTTGTGCATAAGTAGGGCCCTTGGCTGAATGAATGGACTTTGCAGTCCTTACTTCATCACAGACCAGGATTGTACACTAACACCCCTTACTCAAGATGTTCGAATTAGTGCTGCTTCATTGGCTCTGTAAAAAAGATGTGTCTGGAAAGTTTCGACATAAGCACATAATAGATCAAGTGAATGATTACAAAAACGTCACCCAACATTCAAAACAGCCATAAACCTCTTTTTCCATTTTGTGCCTCAAATTGCTACCCCAAGTTTGTGTTTTTATGTATTTTTCCTTCACCTAGTGGGAATTTGTTCAAGAGCAAGTGCTATTTTAACTAAAAGAATGTGAGCTAAAAATCAAATTAGCTTTTTAGCACCCTCAGTGTGATTTATTTGATCAAAGTGTCCAGTAAACAATGCCTGAAATAAAAGCTCTAGTAGGACAAAAGTTTTCATTGCTGCACATTAGTTCACAAAATAGTATTAATTTGCCATGAAAGGATTTTCATAGATCTAGAACAAACTTCTGACTTTTATGGAATTCTCGAAGAGTTATAGACTTTTATTAGAGTTCGTTTAAGGAGTAGAGTTTGTGCTATATGCTGACTTGTTTGCAGTTCTTCTACTCCAAAGGCAAGTGTTGAAATATCTATATCCTATGGCTAGGGTTTTAAAGAAAAGAAACCTCTGTTCTTCGCTTTTTTTGAAGTTTTTATATAGAGCCAACTCGACCTGAAGGTATCGGAGCACTTTACATGAGAAGCATCAGTTACATTACACAAAGACTATATATTTTTAGTTTTTTTACATACTGGGGAAAGTACGTGATTTGCCTAGAACCACAGGATGTTAAGCTGATGCTGAGCCTCTAACCTGGTTACCCAGTTCCATAGTCGGAGGCTTTAGCTGTAACGCCACATCCTCTTCATTTCTAGCTCTCTACTAGACACATTTCCGTGATGGGTCACAGTGTGCAACTTACCCAGAATTCCAATGATGGCTGCATGCTTGATCGTCGCTAGTAAGTGAAGATTAAGTAAAAGTTAGAAGGTGGGGGGAGTGTTACAGCCATTAGATTAGAACAACTCACCAATGACATTCTAGTCCCCCTTTTAAACACCTCGGCATTTGAGGGAAGAAGACTTTCTTTTGTAATTGTAATTATTGTAATTGTTACTAATCATGGGAGTCTGTATGTTGGATTGAATAGGATAAAGGAGGGATGGAGGAGGGAAGTCTCTAGAAAGTGTTATTTGGGAGTTCATAGATGATATTTGGGATTAGTCAAAGGAGGGATAAAGGAGGAAAGCATCTAGAAAGGGTAATCAGGGAGATCTCAGTAGTAAAATGAGGACTGGGATGAGTCAAAGGATCCACAGAGGAGGAAAGAGTCTAGAAAGGTTTATTACGGACATCATAGTAGTACTATGACATTTGGGATAGGTCAGAGAGTGGAGATAGAGGATATATTGAGAGAGGTACAGGATGAGACAGAATTGCAAACTGGAGAGAGTTGAAAGTTTTTTTCTTTTCTACAGTTGGGGTAACATATTAAATGTATAGATGTATAGATGCATGGAAGGGCATAAATGTATTTGGAAAATAATAAAGAGTATACATTTGTATTATATAAAGTTCCCTATGTACATGTATGGGTAAATAGTTTAAAACACCAACTTGCAATTGTTGCAGTATATAAAGTTAATTTACTTATGCTTTTTAATTAATATCTTTGGGAACTTTTATGTTTTTGTTTGTTTATTAATTTATATATATATATATATTTTTTATTTATTTATATTTTCCCAAATATTTCAATCGTGAAGAAGTTATAGATACAATTGTTGTGATCACATTTACACATTGTGTTAGATAAATAAAACAGAACAGAGACCCATGAGCATATAATCAAATAACTTATATAACTTATCATACACTGTGATAGATAAAATAAAACAAAAACCAATAAGCATATAATTAAATAATGTATATGTAAACTATGCACTGGCCTATGTATGTGTTAAGCATAAAATAATATATTTTTAACCATAACAATATATACATTTGTTAAGCAAATCTATAAGAATATCAATATATTTTTAAGAATATCTATGGGGGTTATTACAACTTTGGAGGAGGTGTTAATCCGTCCCAAAAGTGACGGTAAAGTGACGGATATACCACCAGCCGTATTACGAGTCCATTATACCACCAGCCGTATTACGAGTCCATTATATCCTATGGAACTCGTAATACGGCTGGTGGTATATCCGTCACTTTACCGTCACTTTTGGGACGGATTAACACCTCCTCCAAAGTTGTAATAACCCCCTATATATTTTAAACCATAAGTAGAATAGATAGTTGTACAAAGAAATGCACATATCTAAATACAACAAATAATCAAATTAAATATGTTTACATACACAGACATATGCTATACATTTGTGTTTTGAGTATGGTGGTCATGTAGGAAAAAGCCAACTCTTGAGTAGTCTTTTGAAGATAAGATAGTTATATGTGGATCTTATGTTTGGGGATAACAAATTCCATAATTTTGCTGCTTGAACAGAGAAAGCTGTAATACCCATGATTGTTTTCTTGTATGCTAGGGTTTTGAGACAAGGTGACAATCTGGAACTGATGTTCCATTATTATATGTATTTGGTGATTTTATTCCTGATGAAAAACAGTACTGTTGCACGTATTGCTTTGTGGGTGATACAAAGCAACACAAAGGTGGATCTTCTGGCAACCAGAAACTAATATGGGGCCCTCAAGGCAAGCAAGATGCTGGCTTGTGGCTTTTACATGTAGGAGTTGCCTGGCAGCAGAGGTCCAAATTAATTGTAGTCTTTACATAGTTGATAAATATGCTCCATGATAAAAGCCATTGGCGTAATCAAGTTCAGACAGTGGAAGGGAGAAAGTAAATTGGACCTTGTGTGGAAATCCTATGTGAGGGAAGATGTGTTGCAGACTTTTCCTAGTAATGAAGCTTCAGCTTGCTATCTTATTCACTTGGGCATTTATTGATAGCTTGGAGTCCATGGTAATCCCAAGGTTTCTTACTTGCTTGGATATTTTAGGAGGTGGCCCTAAATCATCAGGCCAGGCGAAGAGTGGGTCATACATTTTCCAATTGCCACATGTGAGTACTTCAGTCTTGGAGGTATTCAGTTGAAGATGGCTCCTTGTGATGTACTGATCAATGTCTCGGAAGCAACTTAGATTTCTGAGTTTCCAATGTCTGTGGGGCTTTCCAGTTTAAGAAGTATTTGTGTGTCATCTGCGTAGGTATAGCATGTGAGTTGAAATTCATTGATCACTGCGGGTAATTGTTTCATGTAGATGTTAAAAAGCATGGGTAAGATGATAGATACTTGAGGGGCCCGTAGTTTTGTGAAGCATGGTTTGGATGGGAAGAGGGGAGTATGGTTGACATTATTACGTTTTGAAGGTAAGATGTGATCCAGCTGAAAGCAGACCCCTCTATCCTGGCTTTGTAGAGCCTTTGGATTAGAATGTCGTGATCAACTGTGTTGCAGGCAGCTAAAAGGTCCAAGTGAAGTAGTGCAGTGACCCCATTATGGTCAACTGTGTTTTTAACGTCCTCCCAGATGGCAATGAGGGCAGATTCTGTGCTGCTTCCTGGATGGAATCCTGTTTGGAAGTGAGAAAGAATGGAGTTATCTTCAATGAATTGTTACATCTGGGTGAATACTGCTCTATCTATCACTTTGCCCAGGAAAGGCCCATTTTTAATCATCAATAGTTGTTTGGGTCATAAGGGTCCAAGTATTTTTTTTAAATAATCGGTGTATGTATGCCTTTTTTAAGTCTTCTGGAAAGACTCCCGTGGTTAAAAAATTATAGATAATTGTTCTGACTAGTGTGGCAGCAGACGTAATTAAAAGAATATTCTTGAAGATTTGTGGTGGACAAGGGTCAGAATGGCAGTCAGCTAGACCGCTTGCTTTGACAAGATCTAGAAACTCACTTTCTGATAATTGTGTGAGGTAACATAGAGGCTAGGTTACCCTACTGTTGGAGGGGATTGTTGAAAATATGTTGGAGCTAGTGGTTTTTCATTGTTTTAAATAGAACTCAAACAGGTCTGCTTTGTTTGTAGAAAGATTTGCCAGTTTGTCGGTATATTACTAAGAAACAGTACAAGTTTCTTTTCTGCATTTAGGTTTACAAAATTCAGTATGAATTTCATAAAATTCTTTAATTGTACATTTAGCATTTTGAACTCTGTTTGAAAAGTACCCTTTTAGCTTTTTTGATTGTTGATTGGCTTGATGGTTATTTGTTTTGAGCCAGGTGTGTTGCTCCTTTGCAAGTTGTTGTTTTATCTTTTTAGTTCTGCATTCATCCAAAGGGCTTGTTTTCTTTTGTCCTGTTTTATTTTTAGTGGTATTAGGACATCGAAAGCTTCCCGGGGCCACTGATATAGTTTTTTAACTGAATCTATTGTGTTTATATCTGTGTTTAATGTTAGTTGTGTTTCTAAGTATTCAAAATTTAGTTTGTTCCACAGTCGATATGTGGTGGCATGTAAGGTGGCCTTAGGTGTGGTGATTTACAGTGTTTTGTATTGAACAGTCACCAGATGGTGGTCTAACCATGTGCCTGGAGTAACCCCTTGAAAGTTAACTAGCTCTGAATTTGCAAAAATGACCCCTAGGATGTGTTCAGCATTATATGTAGGTTTGTGGATGATCTGATGTAGGTTTGGTGTGTCTAGGCCAGTGATGATGGTTCTTGGATGGGCCCTATGTAAGTTTGTCAAAACATATGTTTAGGTCACCAAGGATGCATGGGATGAAGTATATTGTCATAAGGTTTGAAACTGTCCAGAAACATGTCTGGAGACGTTACATTGCTAGGTGGTGGTCTATGAGGGCCCCACAACCTTGTGTGGAAATGCCATAAGCTTTGGTGTGATTTGTTATTTCTTTACAAATAACAGCTAGCCCACATTCTCTTTTGCCTATGCGTTTTGTGTGTAATTTGATAGCCTATAGGAACAGCTTTGTGGACTACTGGAGCCATGTCATCTTACAGGATTCAGTTATAAAGAGGAAATCAGGTTGTGTGTCAGTAAGTAGGTCATAGATGTGGTGCTTGGGTTTAGGGTGTGGTCGATCATTTATTAGTAAGCAGTCTAGAGTATGTGTTTTGGTTGTGTGGTGACTTTGTTTTCTAGAAGAGTGGGTAGTATTCTTTGAACTAGTATCTGGTGTGTTATTAGTGTTGGTATTATCTGTATGAGATTAACAATAGTGATGTTTGTCTATATCGTAATCCTCATCCAGCAAGTTTAGAAAGTATTTTTGGGGGTCTCCCGAGCTTATTAGAACTTCTCTTCCTCCCTATGAGTTGGGTCTATGAGTCTTTTTAATAAAGTTTTTAATTAATACATTTTAACGATGGTCCGGCAGCTGCATACTGTCACCGGGCTGCTCACTTTCGGTTCTCCATACCTTCACTATCATCATCTTTCTTTGTACCCACACATTTTTGTTTCTTTTTGAAATAAATGACAGGGCTCAGTAGCTGAAAACTACTCCAGGTCACTCATGTTTGAGTCCTCTCCCTGTACCTTCAACTTGCCTTGGTTCCCAATCCCCCTTTGCTCGATTTGTTTTTTGATTTTTTAAATATTGTTTTCCCTGACAACTTCACACTAAACAAGCCATTTAATTTTCTAAGAATGTGAAGCATCCCCTGCGAACTCTATTTTTTTTAATTTACCTGTCCATGAGGGTCAGCCACAACCTAAGAATGGTAAATTATAAGAAGTATGGTTGCCATCTTTGAATGTATTATCTTAAAGCATAAGGAAATTAATTTAAAGATGACCACTAGGGATGTGCCCTCATTTGCAGCTATCTTCTTTTGCCTTAGCAGCAATTGCCTCTCCAACACCAGGAACCTGACCAAAAATCCACACATTTACCAAAAACAGAATCTTCTGTTTATTGGCATGGACACGGACAGCGACACACCATAAAAGAGAGTAGTGATGGTCAACAATCTCAGTCAATCTTACGATTAACTGGTTATCATCAAATAATCTTAAAGTCAGCCCAAAGGTCCTAACCGGCCAGGACAAGAATACCAGAGGAAAGTCTTCTCAGAACACCTAACACCTCAGATACTGTCTGCACCTCATCCAGATCTGGAAGCCCAGCGGCCAACCTGAAGCCCAACCCAAGCAGGATAGAATTCCTATTATTTATTTGTCAAAGACCAAGAAACAGTACACTCCTGGCTCAATGGCATGAACCTTGATGGCTTTGGTCCTATACTGTGACTGAATGCAAATTCACTTGAATTCACCCTTAACAGCAATCTCACCTTCAAAGAACGCATTACCAAACACAAAGATGGCATGGTACCAGCTCTCTCATCTAAAGACCATGAAACTGTTTCTTCCAGAATGTGACTTCTGAACTGCTGATCAAATCTTCAGACTCTGCTATATGGATGATGGTAATGCCCTGATTAATGGCCTCCCAGATTCCACACTGGCACCCTTTCAGGACATCCTACACACTGCAGCACATTTCTTCCAGCGCTGGAAGAAATATAATGACATTGCCCCACCCTGATGGACTTCATTGGCTACCCTTACTGGCCTATACCATCTTTAAAACCAACTGCATCATTAACAATGCTATCAGGATGAGCACCCCTCCTTATCTTGCAGACAACCTGGTCATCTCTGGTAGCTACTGGCAAACCTGCAGCCAGGCCACCATTATTCTGAAGACCAAGAACTGTAAAAAATAAACAAAAAGACAACAGGTCTTTTCCCAGCTATGCACCCAGGATCTGGAATAACATCCCTGCATCCATCAGGATCACCTCAATGCTGCTCCACCGTAGGGGAGAGTTGAGGACATTCCTCTTTAAATAACACTACATCACAATGCAACAGCAATCCAATACCTGGTTACCTCTCCAATCACTTGTTGGCTCTGTGCTTGCCTTTGGCTGTGTAAAGTGCTCTTCTGCATTTTGGCCCACATTTGCACTGAACAAAAGTTAGCATAAATACATATGTTTTGTTAATCAAAGCTGGTAAAAACGCTGAACCCTTGGGCTCCTAGAAGGTAAGATGTTTACTATACTATCAAACATTATTAGAAGAAGAGAGAATACTTTGGCTACTCTGAATGGGTCCATTTCAAGGCACAGTCCTCATGCCTGACTCCTGAAGCCGTCTCAAGAGTGTGGTGTGGTTGACTGTGTTGAACGCAGCCAACAGGACTAAACTGATTAGATCAGGTGAGCCAAAAGGTATCTGACATCATTGAGGAGCAAAATCACAATTAATTCAGTTCTGTGGGTGGGTGTGAATCCTGCTTGAGCAGGATGTTGGGGCCCAAGTTTCCAATGTGAGTTCAGACTTGTGAATTTACCACAGTTTCAGTTAGTTTGGCAGGGAAGACAGTTAAGGCCACAGCCAAAAAACGGACCATCAAAGAAGGATCTCCCTTCTTTTAGTAAAGGGATGACAATTTGTTTCTAACAGGAGGAAGAGAAAAATGCCTTTGGTTAAAGGCCTTGATTAGACTCATCAAGCAAGGACAATGAGAAGACCCGGCAAACTATTTAGAAAATGAAGGTTTATTAAAACACAAGGTACTTCTCTCTCATCTTGCACACAACACAGCTGACTGAGAACTGAACATTTTAAATGAGCTTCTCCTGAAGGTTCTAAGGTTACACCATCTATAGATAAGGGAGGGGAAGGACATAGGAAGATAGGTACCATTCAGGTAAATAACAACACATTTCCTCATTATACAAGAACAAAATAATTGTAAAGATAAGAACAAATACCTCTACTGCAACAAGGAAAATAAAACTATATAGCAAGTTATTCTCTTGACATTATAAGATAATAAGAGAAGAAGATAGGCAACACTCTGCTCTGATACAGTGTGATTTTTAATACAAAACAAAGTCATTATGCCACAATGGAGGACGCAGTCTCCTCCTTCTTACTCTCTCTTGCAAAGACTTCTTTGCAATTTTGCCATACAATTGCAACTGTTCTTTTATTGGATAAGTGTTACTGCTTGGTGACCACAATCCATACTCCATATTCACTCATTTTCCAAGACTACAATATTATGTTTGACTTTTTAGATTTTCTACAGTTTGTAAAATGTTTCCAATTTATATGATCGTCATTTGGTTTCTTTACCAGGGCCCATTGTCTCACCTTCCATTTTTGTTCTATGACCCTTCACTTTTTATCATACCATTCTTTAACCTTCTGTTTGTTTTTTGAGAATTGTCCCTGTCATCTCTTCCGTGTTCATATGAACCGACACACATTCCAGTATGGTTGAAGTTCAGCAGGAAGTTTGCTACATTTACTGTGCTAATCCTCAAAGATGTTGATTTTAACTAATGTCAGTGTTTCATCCTCAGAGATACATTTTTCTCATTCTAGTATTACTGGAATAGATATGTTCAATACAGGGAGTTCTAGGACAGGTTCCTCAAGAGTATTATTTATAGGTATCCTTGGTAGAACTACTGCTGCAGTGTTTTTAGAACCCTGGACATACTCAATATTGAAATTAATATTTTACAGGCTCACTACCAATTTGCTAATTCTTGGTGTGGTTCCATCAATGTCTTTCTTAGGCAAAGAGCAGGAATCAGTGGTTTATGGTCTGGTATTAAATAAAAGGCATGCAATACATGAAATTATTAGTTGATCCAAAGCAGGCTAATGCATCTTTTTCAATAGTGGATGTGTTCTTTTCAGAATCTTTTAGTGTGCTTAATGCCAAGGCAACTATTTTTTTCTCTCTTATATAATTTGTGAAAGGGTGGCTCCCAATCCTTTGTAGCTAGCATCAGTGGTTAGAATAGTTTTGAGATTTACATCAACATTTCCTATATACGGCCATTAGCAATGGCTTTCTTGATTTTATTCAAGATGGTAACATGGTAGTATGCTTTGACTTCCATTCAAAATGTGTACCTTTTTTGAGTAATGCCCAAATGGGCCGGTCTAAATCTGATTTTTTAAATAAACTTTGACATGTATTTAGCCAACCCTAAGAATGATTTGACTTTATCCTTATTAGTGGGAGTAAGGACACTCGTGGCAGATTCAATCAAATCCATTTTAGGTTTAATTCCTTCACTAGAAAGGGTGTGCCCAGGAAATCTACAGATACATATATGTTTCTTGATAGTTAGGCCAGCATTTTTAAATTTGGACAACACTTTTCCTAAGTAGTGGTCGTCTTCTTCATTAGAGCCATAAATCAAGATGTAATATTGGAAACAAATCATTCTATGTGTCTTGCATGATTCTTTGGAAAGCTCAGGCCGCCGAAGCTAACCCGAACTGCATCTTCAGAAGTTTGTACGTTTCAAAATGAGTAGTGAAAGTGGTAACTATCTGTGATTTGGGGTGGAAGGCAACCTGCTGGCATGCTGGAGACAAGTCTAAAATTGTTGGCATCATATATGACACTCAGCATTTCATTTATTATAAAACTGGGTGCCTATCCACCCATATATTTAGGTTCACGCTTCTTAGATCTACACAAATACATATACTTTTCTCTTACTTCTTTGATGTAATTGCAATTGGAGCTAATCATTCTGAACTTTTCACTGCCTCTCTGACCCATTGTTCATCTCGTCTTTTCAATTCCTCTTTCAGAGGCTCTCTCATCAAGAGAGGAATTGATTTAGTTATGTGTACCACTGGAATGGTATCAGCCTTTAATTTGAATTTATGCATATAGTCTTGTACTAGTCTCAATTTCTCAGTGAACATTTCCGGAAACTCTTCACAGATGTTCTTTCCTACTAACTCTCTATCTACCATCAGGACCTGCTCTCCATTATCGGGATTTAAAGTTATTTCTAGATATCGCTGGTGTTTCCACCTCAGCAGCTCATGGCCTTTTTTTGTGACATCGGTTTTCCCTGCTCTATGTCCATCCTTCAAAGGAATACACATTCTTATCATGCCTTCTAATGGAAAGGGATCCCTGTTGCACCCTCTCCTTGGAAATTATTACAAAAGCTTTGGCTAGCAACCAGTTTATATGGTGATCATGAATCTGCATACACATTTACCTCCTTACCATCTAATTTGATTTCACATAATTCACCTTCTCATAATCCCCTTGCTGGGCAGTTTGTCCCTCATCTCATTTTCCTCGATATGTATTACATGCACAATCTTGTCAGGTATCTTACAAATGTTGGTGAAAAGCCCCCTTTTATTACATCTCTGGCAAATTACACCCTTTGCTGGGCACCTAGAGTTGTTAGCTAGGTGACTAATAGTTCCACATCTAAAACATTTTAATCAATCACTCTTAGGACCTTATTACGACCCTCGAGGTCTTAGGACCGCCAGGGTCATGGTGGCTGTCAGACAACCACCAATGTGGCAGTCAGACAGCCACATTACGACCACGGTGGTAGCGCCACAGTTGGACCGACAGCACCGCCAGCACCGCCACCTTTCCACTTCAGGATGGACTGGCAGTGCTGGCGGTCCTAATCTGCCAGGGCAGCGCTGCCCTGGGGATTACGTCTCCCCTCTCCGCCAGAGCTTCATGGTGGTAGCACCGCCGTGAAACGGCTGGTGGAGACAGGGTGCAGGGGACTCCAGGGGGGCCCCTGCATGGCCCATCCACTTGGCATGGGCAGTGCAGGCCCCCCCGGACAGCCCTGTCGTGATGTTCTCTGTCTACTTAGCAAACAGTGAAAATATCAATGGGTGCTGGTGCACCCTACGCACTATAGCATTGCCGCCGGCTCTATTATGAGCCAGAGACAATGCTGTAGGCCATTTCCCACTGGGTCTTCTGCCCACTGACCCAGTGGGAAACTCGTAATGGGACCCACAGAGAGGTGGCTGCACTGGCGGCAACCTGCCCATTGGGACTTCGGCGGACGGGCTTTTCCATACACCAAAGTTATAATCGACCCCTTAGTTGTTTTTGTTTTACAGTTTGTCCTAATTGATTTCACAAATTAGCGAAAATATTGATCTCTTTATCATCTTTGAGATTTTTTTATGCAATTTCATTTCTTTAACACAAATCGCAGTATGCTCAATACTTTTTGCTATGTTTATAGCTTCTGTAAGATGGGGGGTTTGGGTAATAATTTCTCCTCTAACTTATGATCATTTGTGCAGCAAACCAACTGGCCTTTATTCAAGGAGCCAGTAAGGGGACCACAATCACAAGTTGCAGACATTTCTTTTTCAACTGCAATCTAAGTAGTTACTTTTTCATGTATCCCTTGTATTCTGCTAAACATGTATGCCTTTCAAGTTCAAAATTAATTATTTCTTTAAAATGCATCTCTAATTTCCTTAACGTAGTTTGAAACACTTCTTACGCACCTTCTCCCTCCTCCTCATTTGCTTCATTATCTGTCAGGGTGCCTGAGAAGAAAACAAAACAAAAGACTCATGTGGTATGTACCAGTAAATATAAGGGTGTTTTGAAGAAATCTCAACTTATGAGATACATGAGATTGTCCAGTTGGACAATGAAACTGCAACAAAGGCACCTCAAGATGGCAGCTAAAACACAAGGAAAAGACTCACACTGGTTGTTTTGTAAATCCAACTCAGTGGAATGTTAAGGGTGTGCTGCCTTCAGAAATGCACACTTCACTCAGGAATTTTCCATGATAGGTTCTCTCACCAAGTTGTTCCCAAATTTTTCGTCAGCCAAGTAAATAGGATAATGGTGTCACTCTCCTTCCTCAAGGAAGTAGAGCATTGCAAACAAGCACTCCCTAATGCTGAGTTCTGGGTGGAGTCGCATTCGAGAATATAAGTGTTTCAACCAGCACAACCGCGTTTTGTGAAAGAGTAGCATATTGAGCATGTGCTTGCTTAAAAATAATTATTCCTAAATGTGTCAGTCGAATACCCAATGTCAGAGGTGATTAGTGTTCCAAAAACAGAGTTTACACTGTGATCTAGGCCAAAGTACCCAGTAGTGTCTCTAGATAGAGATTAGTGGCTCAGAAGACAATAGGAGTGTATGGAAAGATGTTTGCAAGTGCAGTGGCACTTACACCATAACATTTATTGCAGAATTAATTTCTTTAGAAAAGGACTGTAGTTCATTTCTAAAAACATATTTCTTCTAAGACTCACTTGTTTTGAACTTTTTAAATTTCAGAAAGAAAGAACTGAAAATAATTCAATGAACAGTCAACTTACCTGAATTCACGTATTATTCCACAAGCCTGCTGAAAGTGAGTGTGGCAGAATGCAGTCATGCAAGTATTCCTAACGAAAAAAAGAACTAAAGATTGATAGTGAATTGTGTGAAACTATACAAAACAGTTTAAAGCATTCAAGTCATCTTCTACTACATTCTAAGGATTGTTAAGAGAAAGTTACAGGATTTTCTTTCAGCAAAAGGAGTGTTAAAAGAAAATATACAAAATACAACTTACTCACCTTACAAGAAGAGAAGCAAATGGCTTCTCATATGGAGTATGTAGAGTTTGAAGTTATTTTAGGTTCTTATGAGGAAAATATATAAACACCCAGTAAGGTTAGTGGATATTTATAATTTATGCTAATGTTGATGTGTTTAATTGCTGTCACTTATTCTACAGTAACATTTCACTGATAAGAAAATGCTATCCTAAGAAAGAGTGAGGAACCCAGAAGACTTGAGAAGAAAGTCTCTTCTTTTCTCTTCCCATCCCTTTTCCCCCATTAAAGTCCTCTTTATTTCCTGTTATATATGTTCGAGAGGGAGGAGAATTCTGAAAGGGGCATTGGAAATGAATCTTTATTCTGTATTATGTATTGATCAACAGTAAAAAAAATATAGAATATTGACAGCCTCTTGACATTATCATTCTGCTCAGATATGGCCTTATAGACTCTTCTTCCCTGCAATCCTAAATTGTGTAATAAAATATGTTGTTTCCTTAATTACCCCAATAGCAATCAAATATGAATGAAATATCTTTATCCATCTATTCCAGCGAATAGCTGGTTCTCCTTCATCTTTTAGAAAAGGGTGGTAGTTGATTAAAGTTCGCTACACCCACAGTATTTTCAAAAATATGTAAGTTATAGAAAGTTGAGCAAATAGAACACCAAAATAAAGAGGAATTTTACAAAAATGTACAACTTTAGTTCTTATGTTGATCTTATTTGTTTTAACACACTCTTTTTCTAGTACATAACCAATAATCACCTTTTAGCAGGAGGAAGCTTTTTGAAGACATATTTCTAGTTTTAGTCCTCATATGGTCTAAGATACCCGTCTTATTTAAGACGATTTGAGGGCCGAGCCAGGAACACAACAACGATGATTGCACTTTAAGATCAGAGATTGACTGGGGACTGGAAGGAAGAAATCCTACAGCTGAGGAAAAAATACAACAACCGAACATGTATTGTGAAAGGAAGGGTTTATGGTCAGAAACGCTCTCCAGAAAGCATGAAAGAAAGCACTATCCACAGAAGACAGCTCCCACAGTACTGCATCTCATTTCAGGTAAGCAGCAAAGTGTTTGTTTGAGTTAAAATCCTCAATGAACGTAGTGGAGATAATGACGTGATGTCTCACTCGACGAAGTTCCTCACATCAGCGAAAGTTACCAGTCTGTCACTGCACCTCTGCTTGCATCGGCACTGCAGGTTCTGAGACTGCTGCTGTGGTCAAATAGTGATTTCACTGCATTTTACCTGAGATTGGGTGCACATGTAGTCCCTTGGTGGCTATGTGCTTATGAACCGCCACTAAAAACACTTCAGCGCCTATACACAAAAACCGTTTACACCAATATCAATGCTCGCTCTATATATCTCAACTGCAGGGAGCACTAATATGTCACTCAATAAGCCCTCACAGGTCTTACCAAAAGGATTTATATACTGCTTTAGTATTAAAAGCGTGATCATCGAAGCCGGCACCAACCGGGCAGCTTGGTCATCATAGAGTGATACCTACAGCTCAGGAAAATGCTACTAATATTCGAAGAACAGCCAAGAGTCCTGGCAGGCACTTTAAGCTTAAGAGACCTACTGACTGATATATTCCTATCAGGGCTCCGTGAGCTATATAGCCAGTAATAGCTGTATGCAGAGGACAGTAGGCAAGGATATCTTCCCAGGGGTGGCGACTCACAGCTATCCTATCGTCCTTGCCATATGATGAGGTGACAAAAGAAGAAGCAGACAAAATATGTAGAAAACGAAGACTTACTATAACTCAAGGTGCGTCTCCTGTCTTGCCACAACACAGCTGACTGAGAACTGGACATTCTAAATGAGCTTCACCTAAAGGTTCTAAGGTTATACCATCTATAGATAAGTGAAGAGGAAGATGTGGGAAGATAGGTATCATTCTGGTAAATTGCAACACCTGTATTAATTGCCATGACTGTAGTAAGAGTGATCTCATCCCAAAAGGTGTACAGAGGATTGATTAGACATGCAAGGCAGTGGTAGAGCTACAGCTGTCACTGGGAGGAGCTGGAAGATGTTCAAGATAGTGATACTTTTATTCTGGAAGTATGTAGGAAGACTGGAGCAGGCCTTGATGGAAGTGGAAGCAGCTGTGGAGAGTTAGGCAAATTGAAAATGCTATAAATCTCCTTATTTTGAATTGGAGGAGGAGGTATATGCGTTTGAAAGAATGAGGTGCAACTGGTGCACCCGAACGTCCTACGGATAAGAGTACTGACTTTTATGATCAGAAATTTTAGAATATCGTGGATGATGTCATCGTCTTTCCAGGCCGTATGCTGTTTGTTTGCATCCGACAGCAAACCAATAATCCTCCTAATTGCCCACACACTAAATGCATCAATCCACTGACTTAGCCTGATGGTCTCCTCTGCTCATCATCACGGTCGTCCATTTTGCCGCTCACAATATTCCACCAGGTCTCATTGCCTCTTTGCATTTTTTTAAACCTCATGGTCAGATCTATTGTCTGATTATTTGCCCTGGAAAATGTACAGACCCAGGAGAAGGCAAAGCATGATTTATCGATGGGGAGTGTGAAGATGCAAACAGGACTGACTTTAAAGTGGTGTGATTGGTGAAGTCACACTTGCCGTTGACTTTGGTGGGGGTGGCGCTGTGTTTAAAAATAGCTTTTGGTTTAAAAGCATGAGAACTTTCTTGGGCATCCAGCAGTTCACTGGCAACAATTATAAATGTCAAGAGAACTTTGGGGATTAATGTTCCTGCTGGTGAGTGGACGGAATTGTGTCTACTGGCAGTGTTGGATCATCATAAAGTAATGCAGAGGGCCAATTTGTCTGCAGATCACAGAAGTGAGTGAGTGTGTGTGAACTATGACCAGCACTACAAAAAAATGAAGTGTTTGTCAGAGACAGGCTATGGAGAGATGAGATGCACTGTTGGAAAGTGGTAGTGAGGGAATTAATGGACAAGGAGGCCCTGGGGGCGCCAAAAAAGAAAGCCGCTAAAGACTACCCTGAATGCAAAGCTTTTTGACTTGCAGTGTCACAAAGTGTTTTGTAAAACTTTGCATTCATTGTGAGTTTTGCAAAGGATGCAAGGTAGGAAAAGTGAAATAAAGGGGGAGCAATCGTGTATACTAAATGTTTTTGCAAGAAAAGCTTTGTATAAAACCCCTTTATTTGGAATATTCTCTCAAAGAGTGAAATTTGGCCAATTTGAAATTAGAAGAAAGTCTGCTACCATTATGGAGTGGAGCCAACTTTGCCCAACTACTGAGCGAACATTCAAAGTTTTCATACCTGCAATCTTACTCCATTCAATTTTCTTGTTAAACAAAACAATTTTCTATTTCGGCTTCTTCTATGCTGTGATCATCCATACAGAAGCATTTCCCTTTCCCTCTTCAGGGAGATATCTCCCAAAACGATCCTGCACACTATATACTAGATACTCTAGCCAATGTTCATCCGTGACAATAGGGTTGGAATCACCCTCAGCCTAGTAGAACAGGCAGCATTCACCTCCTAGAAAAGACACTGCCCCTTCCATGTGCTCTGTCTCACTGACAGGGGCATTGGAACTAAATGAATTCCTGGTGATACACTCACACCTCAGCAAGCCATGCAAGGACAGGAAGTTGATTTCAGATCCTCCTCAACAACTTCTACCTTCTATTCATAAGTTAATTATAAAATAAGTAAGATACCATCTAGTGAAAGATCTGTGCACATAGGGCACAACACAACTTACACATCATAATTTAAGCATGTAAAACTTTTGAATCAAGGAAACAGGGTCAAAATGAGCAGTCACTTAATCAGATTGCGTCACAAATTTGCTGTACTCCGCGCACTTTTGAAAGTGGAAAAAAGAAGTGCAGAACTTTTTTGTCCCCTCATGCATTTTGTTGTATCAATAATTTCGCATATTTTTACTCTTTTTAGAGTGAAAAATAATGTTTAAGATATGATCTAGAACAGTGGTTCCCAACCTGTGGTCCGGGGACCCCAGGGGTCCGCGAACGCTCTTTAGGGGGTTCGCGACAGCTTAGAAAAGTAAATAAAATCAACAGATTAGGTCCCCAGCTTTTAGTAATGACTCAGTAGGGGGTCCCCAGATTAATATAAAGATTCACTGGGGGTCCCAGGGTTCCAGTAATGATAAAGTGGGGGTCCACAGAAGTCAGACGGTTGGGAACCACTGATCTAGAAGGACATTTCTCTAAAGGTAAAAATTCATCAATCCACTCAGTTCAAACCCAAACCATGTCCAAAAACGTCTGTAATACTTAGGTGGCAGGCTGCAAGCACAACGTAATGGCAGTTTAAGGGGCTGCCCTCAAAGAGCCCGGTTGCAGACCTCTTTCAGCTGCTGAGGCAGCTCCCTCGCGCTCTAACTGATGAGGCTGCATGTTCTCTTCAGCGGCAGAGTGGTTATCCCGAGGGCTTGAATTACCACCACAAGCAGCAGCTGAAATCTTTATCAAAACAAACAGTAGTTCAAAACCCACAAATAATAACAGTCGCAGCGTTGTACCAAATGAGCAGGGATCATTTGCATAATAGCAGGCGGTGAGTCACCTCTCTCCATCTCTACCCTCTCTGTGTCTTGCAGAATCTAGTGTGCTTTGCTGTTTCTAACTCAGCCAGGGGGAGGGCAGGTGGGGCAGGGCATTGCACTGAGAGTACAAGGCATGGTTGACATCACCCATGCCATGTGATTGGCCTGAGCCAATTAAGGCGGGCTGGTAGAAAGAGGAACAGTCGAATGTGTCATCCTGATTGTGTGAAACACTTGTTCTGGCCTCTTAAACAACCACAGAACCACAAGTTGGGTGCAGAGGGAGTCACACAAGACTGGGCCTGCGATATTGGTCAGCGGAGAGGGGGAATCACTTCGACGGCAAACCACAGAGTTTCGTAGAGCGGTAAGCTTCACAAAACCACAACCCATCCACTGCTTTTTACAATTTCATTGTTTGTGTGTTTTTTTAAGTGCATTATCTTGAGGTATGTGTCTCGTCATCACTGCTGAGGAAAGGGAACAGAGAGCAGCCATGGTTTGAGTGGGCTGATAATGCCAGGGTTTTTTTCTTTTTTTGTGTGTTTTCCGCTCCCCAAGGTGAAAGGGATCTAAAAGCCCCCTCAGCTTTAGGAGACCGAGGACGTTTTGAAGCGGAAATGATGGCCTCAAACAGCATATTTGAGTCATTTCCTTCGTACCAGCAGTGTTTCATGAGAGGTAAGTGGTTGTGTGATTGCTGTATATGAATTGAAACACTTCTGTATTAGAGCTTGTGCTGTGAGCTCTCATAAACTTCTCACTTGATTGGAAATTTTTGTTTTCATTGACTGCTCTCTGGATGTTGTAATTATAATCAGCTTTTATGGAACAATTGATGGTCAACAGCCCTTCAAGGGCGAACATTGGCATGAACACTGATAAAAGTTTCCATAAAGTTTCTCCAGGCATGTTTTGTTGACTGAAGGAGGTTGAGTAGTAGAAGCCAGAAGGAGAGTGGGTTGGGGAATGGCACATTAAGGAAAGGGCGCACATGTTGTTTTTGACCACCAAATAATTATTTGGGTTTACACATGTGGTGTCAAAGACTTTGCTAGCCAAAATCTGATACAACAGTACAGAAAGGGACTGTAAACACACCTGGACCTGACAGACTATGAACCAAGTGTTCAATGAACTGAGGACAGCACCAAACTGCTGTGGTCCAATATGAGGCTAACAGTACTTCTAGGGATCAGCAAGGAGCCCACCAGACAGTAGAACGCACAAGAAAATCTAGATACATTTCAGGGAGATTGTATTCATGTTTAAATCTGATTGTATTCTGTTCCTGTGTAGCTCTGGTGTTCCCAGCTCTAACTTTGCAAATCTATTTGACAAAGATAACGTTATGCAATGTGCACAAGCACAAAACACACAAAAAAATTAACAATAAGGCAGTTAAATCATCAAACAAGAGAGTGTTTTCGAAGCGCTTTAGTAGAAATACATGCTTATTGAGATGTGTGTTTTTCGTAATATCAGAATCTATTCGTCATGTAAAACTCAAATTGTACATCAACATGGAAAAGTGGTGATTCTCTTAAACGGATGCTTGGAAATAAGTCATTGCATCACTGTTTACACTCTCACGCGCGCGCCGTTTCTGATGTGCTAGTGAGGGGTTAGCGCTCCCTCCCCAGCCCTCTGCAGTGTTTCGTTAAAACGAGCGGACACGTTTAGCCATTCCAAACTCGGACTTTGAAGTCTTCCGTGCTCGTGTAAAATCGCGCCAAGCTTGGCTGAGGTATTTTCGGTTAGTTACACGTGCAGTTATTTAAATTATTATTAATGTAGGCAGCAGTGCCTGATGCAAGATGCATATTTGCATTCTGCTGCCCTCCCTGCTGAAAACCCCTCCCTTACGGTGTCGGCATGCAACAAATGCGCCGCTGGGGTCTGAGTTATCGTGCATGCAATTGCGACTTTGCAACGCCTCGCGCTGCACCAGAAGGGGAAATTGGTGCAGGGACCGTTAATTTCTGCACCATCTGCCAGGGCCAAGACAGTAACGCGATGACTCATTACCCATTCATATTAGAAATCAAGTAACGGAATGAAAAAGAAAAACAAAAACGTCTGCTGCGTCACGCTGCCGACTCCAGCTCCCTTTCGCTGTGAAGGAACGTGAATTTCAACGACAAAAGAAAGAGAAGCCGATCTGGGGGAAGTCCGTGCGCGGCATTTCAAAATGATTTTCAGAAAGTGTTTACGGGAAACAGTAGAGATGTTTTGCAGAGTTTGGTCGCGAGGCCTTCTGTGACTGCCTTGTCGAAGCCGCGCGCCCGCATGCAGACAGTTCAAACGAGCCGGCGGTAACCAGCAGCTCTCTCTGTCTCTCCTCCTTAGCACCTAGCAGACAGTTCAAACGCGGCAGTGGTAACCAGCAGCCAACATAAGATTTCCGACTCTCCCACTGAGCAGCTAGCAATTCAAAGAGGAGGCAGTAGCCAGCAGCCATCAGCAGCTCTTTGACTCTCCTCCTGAGCAGCTAGCAGACAGTTCAACTAGGCTGTCATAACCTGCAGCAGCTCTCAGACTTTGCCCCTGAGCAGCTAGCAAACATTTGAAACGAAGCAGTAGTTACCATCAGCATTTCTTTGGCTCTCCCCCTGAGCACCTAGCAGACACTTCAAAAGAGGTGGAGGAAACCAGCAGCAGCTCTCTGACTATCCACTTGAGCAGCTAGCAGACAGTTCAAAAGATGCAGAGGAAACCAGCAGCAGCTCTCTGACTCTTCACCTTAGTTGCAAGACAGTTCAAACAAGGCTGCGGTAACCAGCAGCAGCTCTCAGACTCACCCCATGAGCAGCTGGCAGACAGTTCAAACAAGGGGGCGTTAACCAGCAGCAGCTTTCAGACTGTCCTCCTGAGAGGCTAGCAGATAGTTCAAACGAGACGGTGGTAACCAGAAGCATCTCTCTGACTCTTCCCCTGAGAAGCTAGCAGACAGTTCAAAAGAGGAGGAGGAAACCAGCAGCAGCTCTCTGACTCTCCACCAGGGCAGCTAGCAGACAGTTCAAATAAGGGCGGTAACCAGCAGCAGCTCCCTGACTCCCTCCCTTAGCAGCTAGCAGACAGTTAAAAGAGGTGGTGGTAACCAGTAGCAGCCCTGTGACTTTCCCCCTGTGCATTTAGGAGACAGTTCAAAGAGGCGGCGGTAACAGACAGCATCTCCCTGGCTGTCTGCCTCTGAGCAGCTAGCAGACAGTTGAAAAGAGGCAGAGGTAACCAACGCCAGCAGCAGCTCTCTCATTCCCTCTTAGCAACCAGCAGACAGTTCAAGCCAGGCAGTGGCAACCAGCAGCTCCCTGGCTCTCTGTCCCTGAGCGACTATGAGACAGTTCAAAAGAGGCGGCTGCAACACGCGGCTCTCTGCCCCTGAGCAGCTAGCAGACAGTTCGAAAGAGAAGGCGGTATCCAGCAGCAGCTCTCTTACTCTCTCCCCTAAGGAGCTAGCAGGAAGCAATATTTACAATAGAACAACAAGCGCCTTCCTGAATTTGGCTATGTCCGTCAACACTGTTTGCCCTTTGTGTCCTCAGGGAGGCCCAGAGCGGATATTTTCTCATATGATAAGGTAATAAGTAGTGAAATATAATTCGGCTGGTGTTGTCAACACTGCCTGGGACAAAGACTGGTGCAAGCCTTGGTGCAGGACTAGAGGAGTTTACTCATGCAACTGCAAAACGATTACTCACGTGGCGCCCACAATATTATCAAAATACTGTAAAGGGCAAATATTTGGGCACAAATTATAATCACTGGTCTGCCAGAACAGTAGCACTTGTACCAGTGGGGCAGGCACAGCATGCCCTTGTATGGAGAAACAAGGTCACGGACACTACCAAATGCACTTATTTATCCAAAAAAACGACACTTTTGAAGCTCCCTATTGGTTTCAGCTAAATCCTGCATCTCAGTGCTGAAAATAACCCTTGACTTAACAAAAATAACACTTGGGCCTTGGTTCAAAAATTATAATTATCTTCAAAGACTTGCTGTTACCTATATTTTTTAAAATTGTTTACAGAGGCCCACTGCTAGAAACATAAAAAAAACAGTGACTCCGTGTGCTGAAATGTATTGCACTCGGTCTCTAAACGGCCGAAAACCAGGAGTTGATGGGGAAAAGTTACAACTCATTTCTTTCTACGGATTTACTGTTATCAGCGTAAACAGCTCTTGCAGAAGGAAATCCATAACTCTTTTTTAGACTGATAAATAGCATGTGAATTTTTGAGTGAAAAAGAGACACAGAAAAAAGTCAGCTATTGTTCAGAGTGGTGGGAACGGTGTCAGAGAGCCTGACGTGGTAATTGACTGTGGTCCACCGCAAAGGATATGGCCTGTTTCTATCTCGTCACACCATGTGGCGGCCTCTCACACGAAGGCTGCAGGCAAGGTGAGAAAACTGAGTCAAAAGAGAGTTCTCATGTGCTGCCATGTTTGTGCTGTAGACCAGAGGAACTCAGAGGAAGGCAAGGCCAAATATGACACTTCGTATTATTGAGGTCACAGGTTGAGGGGACGATTTCATAAAGCAATTTCCAAGATTTTATTGCGGTGCCCACTCAAAGTTGATAGGTGGCTCAACAGTGACATAACCAATAGGGTTGTAGCATAGGAAGTCTTCCTTCAGTGAGGGCATTTGATGTGGTGTCACAATACTGCAATCTGACTGGCCTACCTTCTCTATGAGGTGTACCTTGTTGACCAAACAAAAAGTCATATTCCATACATATAAATGAGTGACATTTTTCAGTCTGGAAAATTAGTTGTCAGCGACAATAAGAATCTTGACTGTTACATGTGATGCTGTTTTCACCAATGTGACCACCTATCTCTTGCCATCCCAATTTCCCATTCATCTTGCTGAATTAACCCTCTGAATGATCCCTCTGTTGATTGGCCAGCATCATACTGACTGCGTTGTGTGCACAAACATGGACCCCCAACTTGGCTTCTTTGTCAGGTGTCTGCTACTGCCATTGCTTTTGACCTATGCCATGTATAGATCCTTTGACTTATAGATTTAATAAATATTTGTTTTTGTGACACTGCCCGTTGAAGTATTCCCAGTTCAAGGCCATTCATTGATTTTATGTGTTTCAATACATCAATAGTTGTAGTTCACTTTTAAAAAACAACTAGAGATTGCATTTTCTTGAGGTCATCAGTGTTCAACGATGGGCATCTTTCTCTGTGGCCATTTTTAATAATTAGATGAGTGTCTCTGTTTCATGCTGATCTTTGGTGCCATCTTTATGAGGGTATGTGTGCCTAAATGTTTTGGTCGACTTCAGACCGAAGGAGTACAAAATTGGACACATGATAAAAGTGGTTTGCCCTTTTTGTCTGCAAATGAGTTTCATTGACTTGTTGAAAGAACAATTGTTGCCACATTTTCATCATGTTGTACAAGCATTTTATGTAGGAAAGGAGCAAGATCATCGATCATCATTGAACACGTGTTGTTTGAATTTTTAAATGGCAGTATAGGCCCGATGGAATACCAAGTTATTACTTGTACATTACCTTCCAAATATATCTGAAATATGCATGTGTATGTGAATTCTACCCCGGTCCCTTGAGGGCCTATTTTCTTCTACTAACATTTTATTCGTTGCATCACCTAGATAAATTCGCAACTGACATAGAAAACCATAGAAATACAAATTAGAGTCAAATGTAATACACTTCAAAGTCTCTTCAGGTGCCAGACGTATTGTAAATGCAGTTACAAGTGGGAATGCAGATCAGCACGATTTACACAAATTTGTATGCCTATGAGGAGGAAAAATCAGTTATGCATTCACACTATGCATATTTTCACAACTATCAAGGCTCTTCACGCTTTTATTCGGAGGTGATATTAGACAACACCATTGGTGTCAATTTGATGAGTAGACACAATGCGTTGGTCCACTTCTCAGTGGATTGTGGCACTGTGCTTGAGTTCACAGTGTGTTGGTCCACGTCTCAGTGGATTGTGCCACTGTCCTTGAGGTGAAACAGTACGATGGTCCACTTCTGAGTGGATTGTGGCACTATGCTTGAGTTGACACAGTGCTTTGGTCCACGTCTCAGTGGACTGCGGTACTATAGTTGAGGTGGCATAGTGTGTTGGCCCACTTCTCAGTGGAATGTGGCACTATGGTTTAGTTGACACACTAGAGCCAGCATAACTAGAATTGCACTAGCGATGGAGCATTTTTTCACTGGTGACAGTGCAATACATATAATGCAGTTGTTTTCACTTAAGTGCTTCACAATGGATCTACCACTCTGAGTTTGTAATGGCTAGTTATACTTTTGCAGAGTTCATGGTTTATTCAGAAATTAACATTGTTAACTGCATGGAGTATAATACATGTGTATTATAGGGTGGTACATCAAACTGTATAAATATTTATGCATCTTTTAGAGAAGCAGTTAAGTGAGCAAATCAGTGGCAGCAACCAGCAAGATTTAGGGTTCAGTTGACAGGTACTCCATCACAACCATGAGAAATATCATGTCTGTCATAGGATATAATGCATTTGTAATAAGGAGGGTGGGATATCCATCACGTCTGTGAAGCAGTAACCCATCGGCCTTACTCTAAATCAGGCAAATTATCCAATTATTTACTTGCAGCAGACCAGGACCCTGCTCCTTCCAGCTTTCTTTAGATAGTAGAATTAAGACACTAGGCACCTCCTCATTTTTGTACCACCATCCCTACTTCTTTCCAAGCTGGATGGAGGTAATGTCATCCTGGTCCTGACTGTCCACTGTAATGTCTGTGCTCCACTATGCACCCTATAAATGCAGCGAGCAAAAACGTGATAATATTGCTCAAAGAGTTGAATCAGTCCCAAGGCGTGTGCCCTGACAACCTCCACACCTCTCTGATAGGTTGTGGATCCCTGGTGGATTCAGAATAAAGCAAGGATTCTCTGTGACTTGAGATCCCGAAATATTGTGACACAACATCTGCCCAGGCCTTCTCCTCGGCCGCTCCCTACCTCCGGAATTCCCTCAGCACTGAAATGGGGGTCATGCATCAGAACTGTACTTTCACCAATCCATGTAGGCTTTTTTCTTTGCCCATGCCTTCCTCAAAATTCTGTTGCCCTGAGTGTTTTCTTGGGATCCTCTTATTTACACACTTCTGCATGCTTCTTTTTTACGTCTTCCTGTCTTTTTCCTTCCTTTAATTCTGAGTTGTATTGCTATGTATTTTATTTAGTAGTGAATACTTTAGAATCACTGTGAAGAATGAAATCAAGTAATCAACATATTGATAGAAATGTTACAGGGACGTACCTAGTACAGGCGATACCATGTTATGTCTCATGAAGTTATAGCATCAATAGCTATTTTCAATGTAAATTGATATTTTTGCCCTTACTTGTGCGTTTATCTAGTGAATATGTGATGTTGTGAATCTAAAAGAGAAGTTATATGTGTGTGTGTGAGGTCTGGGTATATCCACTTTAAAAGTATATATGTTACGAGAAAGGATATGTAAACACAACCTTTCCGAACATTGCATTCTTTTAAATGATTTGTGCTGATTTAAATATATGGCTTTTGTTCATAAAACACAAATAAATATTAGTTTTAAATAATGATCTGTTTTGAAATGAACTTCAATTTACCAGTGCAGTATTGCGATTAATGCCTCCAAATAGATGGAACTGGCAGGTTGTGACATTAATTATGTAAGGCCCCATGAGGAGCTCCCATCAAGCTCCAAACCTTCTTTAAACACATAAGGACCCCACATTGCAGACTATGCGGGCATTGAACAGCCAATGATGGTGCGTACTTTGCGTCAAAATTGGCCTTGCTTCATTTCGATTCATCTAATGGATAGCGAAGTCGAGTTCATTACTGTAAATGATGTAAGAGACTTTTGATAGTTCTGCTTTGTAAAGGACCATTTGTGAAGTTGGCTGATAAATACATTAGGTTGTTCACTAAGGAGAGGACGTGGGCAAACTGGGGTACATGTGGGCAACAGCGTCGTAAAACAAGCATAATTCTGTGTGAAATTGTGACTGCTGAGTTGCTGTTGTGAGGTACATGGGCACACTATGGGCCTGATTATGACCTTGGCGGAGGGGATTACTCCATCCCAAATTGTTACAGGTATCCCATCCACCGTTTTACAAGTTCCATAGGATATCATTTGTAATACGGCAGATGGGAAATTCATCACATTTGGGACGGAGTAATCCCCTCCACCAAGGTCATAATCAGGCCCTATATGTACTTAGTGGTAGATGTATCACCTATGAAAGTGACAGGGTTGACCTATAGAAGACAGGTGAATGCTGGTGAAGGTATTTACCAGTTAGGACACTGATGTTTCAGTAATGTATAGTGACAAGATACCTTTTCAGGTTTTGGTGCTATATAAGTATTTGGACTATAGGCTTTGACCATCTTCAATAAGAAATGTTTTTGGGGCTTTAACACGTGCAATGTTAACCCAGTTTCTACCCGTCTAAGTTAATGACCGAAAATGAAAATAAATAGAAAACCTTGCTTTCTAGATGAACACAGTTCTTATGAGATTTCCAGTGTATATCCCAAATGATTAACAAACCCTCAGTATACAACTGGAAGCAGGCCTCACCATTAAAGGTCACTGTTTATTGCAATGGCTCCTAGTGCTGCATTCCATACTGTACTTTACCATATGAATGCTAGACGATTTGAGAGTTCAAATCCGAGTTAACACTATGTCAGACAAGTGGCCCATTGAGAACATGGTCAGCGCTGCCATTTTATAGCTTTGTGTGGAAAACTGCGGCCACCGGAAGGCTCAATATTACTCCCTGTATGATGGTGTCTCAAAACAAACATGCTGCGGTTTTCCATCATATCTAGTGAGTTGTGAGAGCATCTTTGTTAACTCTGTCTCTTGATCTTCCTACTTCCACCCACGGAGGTCGCTGATAAATGTATACATTGACTGATATTTGGGGCTATCATGGGCATTCCTGCGCCCAGAGTGGCGCCGAATCCTGACACTTTTACGCACCAGGTATTTTTACTAACCAGTTTTCATGCTAACATTTTTATAGATTTTAGAGTTGTTTACTACAGAGGAGACATTTGTATTTAGAACATGTTTTGGGCTATTTTTACGACAGAGGAAAATTCAGTACAACATTGGACTGCCCTGGAAGTTCATTCATCAGGGAAAAGAAAAAACAGCTTACCCAAGGCCTGATGGTCTAGAATGAAATGGGAGGTTGGTGATTACCTCTCATTAACAGGTGTGTTTAACTCATTTTCTATGGTCATTTAGTTTTGAATATATTATATTCTTATTTATTTATAAAGTTTTATATAGCACAAAAATGACCCTAAAGGGTATCAGAGCACTTTACTAGTGTCAAGTAAGAGGAAATAGGTAAGTTATACAGCCAACATATTTGAAAACATTACAAGGTGCAGCAGAAGGTAGAAGGCCAAAAGGTCAAAGCAAGTGAGTAAAAAACATGGAAGTAGCCATACGTCGTATCGGTATTCGTAGAGAACAGCAAGTACACTAGGGCAGAAATGTATTCAACAGAAGCATTTTGACTTCTTTTTTTAAATGATGCTGCTGAGGGGATCAGTCTGATTTCAGGGGGCAGGGAGTTTTAAATTCTCAGGGCAGTCCCAAAAAAAACTTGGTTGTAGGTTTTCCTTTTGTGGAATTTCTGAGGTTTCAACAATAAGGTGCTGGTGCTTCTAGAAGATCTGCAGGCACCAGAAAGCTCCAATGTTTCTGCCAGATACCCTGGTATGTTGAAGTGAAGGGCTTTATGGGTCATGCAGGTGATTTTTATCTGTATCCTCCCCCTGTATGGGAGCTAGTTTAGATATTTTAGATTAAGAGTGATGTTGTTGGTTCTTTTGGGTCCTGTTATGAGTCTTGCAGTAGGGTTCAATCAATCAATCAAAGGCATTTGTATAGCGCACTGCTCACCCGGAGGGTCTCAAGGCGCTGGGTTCAGGGAAGCCCTTAGACGGGCCAGTTTAGAACTAGGAAGGACACAAAGGGCTGTGCTTCAATAGTCCAATTTGGAGATCACCAGAGCTTGAACAGCTGACTTGAATTTATCAATGGGAAGAAGGGGTTTTATTTTTATTACTATGCTCATTTGAAAATGTGCTCCTTTGGTGGCTTGAGAACATGTGTTCCTGCTTGTTTAGTGTGAGAAAACAGGGCTGATTGCAGAGGCCCCATAACTTTTTGCCCCCATTTTCCACTTTTTGCTGGTGTTTTCCTGACTTTAAAGGTGCCCTGGGTACTGCTAACCAGTCCCAGGGCCTGTGCTCTGTGTAAAATGGATATGCAAATTAGGCTAATTGTAATTGGCTAAGTTAACCTATCTATAAGTCCCTAATATATGGTAGGGCATGTAGGTTTAGGGACCACAGCATAGGTGGTGCACACCTAGGTGCACTGCTGAGGTGCCCAGTGTCATTTTAAAGGCAGGCCTGCCTTGCTGGCTGCTTTTAAATTAAAATTATATGCAAATTCGACTTTGGAATTAAAGGTACTTCCAAAGTCTTAAACTACCTTATTTTTACATATAAGTCACCCCTAAGGTGTGCCCTATGTGCCCCTAGGGCTGGGTGCCATGTAACTATAAGCAGGGACTTTATAAAAATAGATTTATAAGCCCTGGTGAGGTAAAAACAGCCAAATTCGTTTTTCCCTCATTGAAGTAAATGGCCTTCATAGGCTAGAATGGGCAGACTTTATTTTAAATTTTAAAGTCTCCTTAAATGTTGCATACCAAGAATTTGGTATCAAATTAATTGTTGTAATAAATCCTACAACTTCCAGTTGTTGGATTTAATATAACTAGTTCAGGTAAAAAGTTTAGACTTTACCTAAAAAGTTGCCAATTTCAGCTCTACATTGTTTTTGCTGCTGTGCTCTGATTGGCCAGCCTGCAGCAGCTTCTGCCAGGCTGCCTTGATGAGGTGTGAAGTGGCCAGGCTTCACACAAAGGAATGTGCTTGGGGGAGAGAATCTCCCCTCAGCAGATGGTGAGGCAGGAAGGGGGAGGGCTGCCAAACTGGTCTTTAAAGGCAGAGAAGGACATTTGCAGCACCCAGCAACACCCCCACATCCTGCAACCCCAGACAGCTAGGTGCCCCCTTGATTAGATTAGGAGAGGGCAGGAGAGGGGTGTGTTTATGATTTTTAGCCACACCAGTGGGTGGGCTCAGCCAGATGTAACCTCCAAAAATCAGATTCATCCATGTTGGATTTTTAGAGACTGTTGCCTTCTGGGATGGATTTTTGCCACACTTCCCAGGAAGTGGTCATCACAGGGGGACGACCCTGTCCCTGATTGGAGAACCAGGGCCCCCCTGCTTTTCACCCAGGAGCAAGGATAAAACTGGCAGACCTGCACCCACACCTCAGATCCCCTCCAGAATTCAACAAGAAAGGAACTAAAGAAGAAGAAGGACTGCCCTGCTGGACCCCTGGCCTGCACCTGGACCCTGCACTCAGAAGGACTGCACCAGCTGCACACTTGGGCTTCACCACAAGAAGGACTTTGCCTGGCTTCAATTGGTTCAAGGAGGGACTCCCTGTTTGCTACAGGTGAAAAATTGCTAAACCAGAGTCCCCTGCACCAACTCCTGAAGAAAGCGACCAGCTGACCACTGTCCAGTGGCCAAAAAGGAGTTTGCGCCAGGTGCATTCTGGGAGTTGAAGTCCGCACCCCCCAAGGACCATCACAGAACTTCTGGACCCTTGGGGTGAGCTGTGGACCCCAAAAGAACCTTAAAAGAACATCTGGGTGAAGCCCCAGAAGTTTGGAAAAGATTTGAGAATTTTTGGAAAAAAGCTCCAGAGAGGGACCGACCCGCTGCGGAAATTCTAGCCGGCTTGCCTCAACCGCGACCCGGCCTGACTTCGTGGTTCGTCCCGGTAAAGAAAAACATCCAAAAAAGAGACTAAGTCCGAACGTAAAAAGTTGACCGGGACCTCCCAGCCATCGTATCCGAGAAGGGCTCCATGGACGTCGGATCAAGATCCAGGTTTACCCCGGTCGAAGGATTTTCATCTCGAAAAAACGACTAAGTCCGAAGGTAAAAGTCTCCACCGAGGTAACCCACATCGCGTATCCGGACAAGGGCTCCAGGAGGTCGGATTCAACTGGCAGGTTCGTCCCGGTGAAGAAAAACAAAAGACTAAGTCAGAAGGTAACTTTTTAACCGAGGCCTCCCGCGACCTGTAGCCGAGCAGGGCTCCATCGCGGTCGGCCTGAAAGTTTGACTTTGCCCCGGTCGAGGTGCAACCAGATGACCCGATTGGCGCTTTTTGTTTCTAAGCGCTAGAAAAGTAATAATTCTTTAAAAATTCATATCTCCGGTTCCCCTGAACCGATTTTAATCGTTTTTGTGTCATTTTAAAGATAAAAATATAAGCTATTTATATAAATTGGTTTTGGATTTTTAAACTGTTTCCTGTGTTTTATTTAATTACTGTTTTGTGATATTTGAATGCTTTACACTTTGTCTCCTAAGTTAAGCCTTGACGCTCGATGCCAAGCTACCAAGGGTAGAGCTGGGATTAATTTACTGAGACCTAACTGTACCTATGTGGAGGTTAGTGGCTTGTTGCTAGGTGTAGGTACCTACCTGCCCTACCAATAACCCATTTTCCAACATTTAGGTTCTGGTCACGAACTATTCCCAGTGATCTTATGGAGTCTATCACATGTGGAAGGTAATTCAAGCTGTTAGTTGCTTCAATCATTCTTCAATATCGAGTGATTATTTGGGTGGGGCGAGGAATTCTGTTTTGAGAGCACTAAGGCTGAGGTGATTGCGGGTTAACCAGTTTTGGTTTTTTTTGCAGTGTTATTTTGAGAGATTGGATATCTTCAGGGGAAGAGATTTTTAGGTACAATTGTGTGTCATCAGTGTACATGTGGTATCGAATGTTAGAAGATTCTAGAATATCCGTTAGAGGTTCCATGAATAGGTTAGAGTATGGGTTAGAGTCTGGACCTCTATGAGACCCCTAATGTGATCGCAATGGAATTGGATAGGGTCTGGTTGACCTTAATTCTTTGGGTTCTGTTGTGGAGAAATGAGGTGAAACAGTGTAGAACTGATACAGATAACCCCATCCTTTGTTTCCAGTAGATCAAGGAGATAGTCATGTTTGACAGTATCCAAAGCAGAGGATAGGTCTAAGAGGATTAGAAGGTAAGATTCATTTTGGTCTAGCATTTTCAGCGCATCGTCTACTCTGCGTGTAAAAGCTGATTCTGTGCTGTGACCCTGACGGAAGCCAGACTGGAATTGCTCTAACAGTTAGAATTGTTCTATGTGGTTGCATAGTTGTACATGGACACATTTCTCGAGGAGCTTTGCTAGAAACGGTGTGTGGTGGAGATTGCACGAAAGTTATTGTGGTCAGTTTGATCTGCAGTGGGTTTTTTCAAAATAGGGTCACCTGCCCAGATTTTAGGCATTCTGGAATAGTGCCATGAAATAATGAATCATTCACTATCTTGGTCCAGAGTAGAAGTACAGGTGTTTTGATTTCACTGAAAAAGTTAGGTGGTAGAGGGTCGCAGAAGTGGTTTCAAGGTGTCAGTGTTGTTAGAATTTTAAGAATATCGCTCTTGTCAAAGGTTTTGAGTGTGCTCCATGAAGCTTTGTTTTTGAGGGTATGCCCTTGGAGATACAGGGGCTCATCGATCAGAAGAGGGGGACTGATAAGAAATATGACCGGAAAGTGCTCCATTGGCTGTGGAAGAGTTGGCTTGTTTGTAGCTTGATGATTTCAAACACTTTTTTGAGCAGTTTCTGGCTTTGTCTAGTTGGTTTCTAAAGAAATCAGCTTTTGAATCTCTGATGTCTTTGTTGTAGATGATCCTCAACGATCTCTGATGTTTAATGTGTTCATGTCATATTCCAAAAGTTGAAAAGCAGTGACCACAGTTTGGAATAAAAGTATAAGACTTTAATGTGCTTCCTCAGGGATTCTTTGTTAACTTTCCTCTGGCTCCCAAGCCATCTTCTCAACGTTCCTGGTGCAAATAAGTCATCCTATACTGAGAATTGTAGTGTTTTCCATCTTACCTAAGTTTTCTTTTCCAAAAGCCCTCTCACTTTACCATGGCTTGTCTTTGACATTTTCCTCTCTCATTAATATTTTAAGAGCAATCCACCTTTTATCTTCACCAGGCCCCTATTTCTCCTGAGACAGGAAGGACTGAGATGGGAAACACTTTGAAATCCCACCAAGTTATAAGAAAGTCATGACAGTCATTGTGTTTCATTGTGCAATAATTTGACCACTATCCAGATAAAATCAGAGCCGTGCCAGAGGTTTCAAACGTATTAACATATAGTAACTGCTACTTATAGGTTTCAGCCCTGTTTCTAATGTTCATGCTTTCACATTACTAGAAATCCATTTCAGAAGAGACACTGATGTCAGGTTCAGCAATGTGGCCAAGGCCTGCCTTAACACTGGAAGCTGCCCACCAGCTCTCTACCGGCTTATTCCCCAGGATGGTAGAAGGTAGAAGTACATAAAGGACAGTAGGGAAGCACTTATTCCCACTACTTGCTGCTACTTGTAGCACGCTTAATTATTGAATGACTAGAGGACAGGCCTGCAGTTATCATTACTAGGAGTGGGCAGAACTTGTGGAGTTTCAATTTGTGTAATTCTGTGGAACTACATGAAAACTCTGCAAGATTCTGCTGAGTACCACTGGAGTTCTGTGAACGGGCGGAAATCAGCATGTCGCGCTGCTCGCACTGCTTTTAAGTGCTGGGAGCTCATCTCATGCTGAAAAACTTGGCGTGAACAGCACCACGTGGCGTGCAAGAGGGCGCTGATGCTCGAGCTGATTTTGCTGCCACTCAAGTATATTTTCTACTTGAGTGGCAGCTTACGCACCACAGACTCGACTGCCCGCGACTGTTCGTGGTGAGTACATTTCACTGAGTCCCATTCTAGCACCCAAATATTGTGCTAGGGGATGCCAATTCTAGTGCTTGCCAACTAAGAGTTGGTTGACTGCACGTGAGAAAAACTTTGCTACGAGGCGGTTGGCAGAATTTGGCTGGAGCTCCATGTTACAAGTGTAACGCGGAGTGGCCAAAATTCTGCCAACTTCTCTGAAAGAGCAGAATTTATCACCCACTCTTAATCATTACCTTTCAGAAGCCCTAAGTCTCAAACACAACATAATAGTCCATTATAATATTTTAGCTCTGGGTGCTCGAGCCCTAACTAACAGGTGATGCTGCTCTAGTGTATTACTTTCTGATAAGTTGATCAACCCTGTCACTGTGATAAAACTGTCCAACAACAGTTCCGGCATATATTCATACAGTGAGTTATGGGTGCCCTTATGGCCTTTAACCACTTTCTTGTTACTGTATTACATGTTAATGCTGCAGCCAAGCAAGACATCTAAGAAACATCAACTTGGAGTAGAGGCAAATAAAACTTGTATGGATTAGTTTTGTGGAAGAATCTGGTTACCTTGTACCACTAGGCAGTGTGTGATGCGTGTAAACAAGTTCACAGGAAGCTGTGTGAGAGAGAGTACATCTACACAAATTGTGCAGTGACCTCTGAATAGATGCTGTGGGTGAATATTATGGGAGGATCTGTGGGATATAACCCAGGAGGGTAGTACTGTGGGGGGAGTCTGTACATAGGTACCATTGGGCTATGTGGGAATGTGAACTGTACGGCGAGAAAGGATGAATGGGTATGAGTTCTGTTGGAACGTACTTCGAAAGGATCAGTGCATGAGACACTGGGATGGAGTGTATATGGTACTTTAGAGGGAATTTATATTAATGATTTTAAATATAATTAGTCTTGTTAAAAGTAGCACCGACTCTCATGGTGGGATGGTATAGAACAACATCCCGACTTGCCTAGCTTAAATTTTTGAAGGGCATTATTTATTTATTTATTTATTTATTTGTGTTTGCTTGTTTGTTTATGTTACATTTTTTATAGCTCCACTCTACCAAGAGGTGTCAGTGCCCCTTTACAATGAAAAAAACTTAAGAGAAAGAGTCCTGAATTACAATCAGGCATGTGCAGGGTTGAAGGCCCTTGAGTTAATGTAAAACAAAAATTAAGTTTGTCAAAACAGAGACTTTGGTACTATAAATATGGCTATGAGTGCAGGTTGAGCATAATAGTATTCAAAGTAGTAGAGATTATAGGAGAAGAGGGTTGGGTACACAGCCGGAAGAAGGGGAACAAGGTTAAAGACAAATGTGCAGGGGTTAGGCATTAGATGCTTCTCAGTCCAACGGCGTTTGATGAGAAGCGCTTGCACTTTTTAGCAAAATGGGAGAAGGTCTTCGTTACACATTAAACTTCAATAGGTTTGAAGAAAAATTCCAAACTTTATGGAGGAAAAATTAGGCACCATTCCACTCCCTAGCTCTGTATATGGGCCACTGTTAACCATCCATTCTTGATAATTCCATACGAAACCAACCATTCATGGATGTTTATTTAGCATGGCCTATCACCAGTATTCCTTTTTGAATGATTTCTTGTATGTATTAAATGTAAATATAAGTTCACACCGGAAAACCATGCTATAGAGACGTGCAATTGATAAAAAGTGATAAATGCAGTTACTTTGCCCCAACCACTTGTTCAAATATCCAATGATAAAGCAAACATATGGAAATGGTTTGATCCTGAAAATGTTCTGAAAAGATGGATGGGGTTTTGAAAGTCATTATAGTCTTTCTAGTGACTAGTGTTATATATACGGATTAAGGGGTTGACATTCCTGTATAGTTGTATAGTTCTTTTATACTTGTTGGTATAGGTTAGTTAGTATTCTGGCAGATTTGTTTCCCCCTTCATTAACAGAAGGCTTAAATATTCTCTGCAGTACTTGGGCCACTCTTGACGCGTATTAAAATAGATAATCTACTGCACACCTATGGCTACCAAGTCAACAGCCACAGAAGTTAAAAATGAAAATGATCTAGCCCAGGAAAGTCAACAATTTTTCAATAATTTACAGTGTTTACATAGATGAACAAATGAGTCCCTTTCCTACGATCCTGCTATGAACCCCAACTGTTCCTAGCTCAGTGTACAGGGAAGACTTTGGTCACTGGCTAATTCTTGTATCCCATTACCAAGATGGTGTCTAACTGTCTGACATGGTAACTATTGGAACCTCCAAAACTCTATTTTCCACTGGAGCTCTACTGTGCTTTATGCTACCTAGACCCAGTGGCCAAATGTGATTTGAAGTGGCCAAAAGATGATTTCCAATCGTGATAAAAGAACCTTAAATAGATAAAGGTAAGTTAGTTTTGTAGTGGAGGTTTAATGGCATAAAGTCCTGAAATAGAGGAACCCATTCCTCCTACCATGGGCTTTTCATGAAGATCCCTGCTGTTTTTTTTTAATTTCTATGTGATGGGTTGGTGTCCTGTCCATGATCCAAAGTGCTGTGTAATATCTGGTTAAATGGACCAGAACTTGGTAGAAGACTAGCTAAGTATTTCCCATCATTAGCTCCTGATATTCTCATCACATCAAATAACACTGTTCATTGCTTGCAAATGACACTGAATCTTCTTCTACCCCAGACCTTCAGTTGATTTCACAATGTATATGTTTTAGAGAAACACATAACTCTTCTTCGGGACACATCTTGTCCCGCAGAAGAGAATCTGTATTGCATTGACTCTATAGCCTAGTATTTTAATAGAATGGATTATGAGGTTTGTATATTGTCAAGTTACAAATACATAATAGGCCCTCATTACAAGTGGCCCATAAAATAGGATGGTATTTTCTCATCCCTGGGGTATCTGTACCTCGGGGGTACCGGTAGCTCAAGTCAGGGGAAATCTGGTCCATTATGAGTTGGACCTGAGCATTCCGTTAGAAATGAGAAATTTCAAGGGAAATCTACAATTCTGGGTTGGATGTACCTTGGTAAATCACCATTTTTGCCCATCCCGGACTTTATCCAGAGAGCTTTCTGCAGCTTCATTTGAAAGTTAACAGATCTGTTGGGTTTCCAATGATGTCAGATTTCCTCTGTGCCTGGTAACACCCATACCAGTCCCAGTTGATTTAACTGGCTAGCTGGTAATAAGGGTCAAGGGAAGTAAAATATATACATTTGTCACATTGTACAAAAAATGACCAACTATAAGTGTAGAGTTAAAAATGTGGCTGAGTTACTGCATTTGAGGTTAAGGTTGGTAGAGAGTTGAATGCTCATGTCCCCTTCATAAGTAGATCTACTGCTTTCAGGGTGTATTGATTCCTCTGATACAATGAATAAATGACATCTACTATACGTTTATCTACCCTCTCAACCTGCCGGCGGGACCATAAGTGATAGGAGTCTGGTGACTCCTTCTTGGTGGCTCTCAATGTGACTGCTGTGCGCTGCCTTGTCATAAAGCCATCCTGAATGTGTTACTGTGCAATGCTGCCTAAAAGAAAGGATCTTACGACTTTAAGAAAAGCATGCAAATATTTTATGCTGCACAGAAGAGCATAGGTGACTTTATTAACTGTTTGGAAACTATGTTCTTGCTGATATAAATAAGTAAATAAATAAACCCATGATTTGTGAAGCGCAGCAAATCACCAGTGAGGGTCTGAAGGTGCTTAATTGTAGGCACAGGGAGATTAAGTGATTGTCCCAGAATCAAAAGATGCTGAGCCCATGCAGAGTCTCAAACCTGGTTTTCCCAGCTCCGGAGTTGGCAGCTCAGGCCGTTATACTACACCCTCTATAACACCGCAACCTTGGGTGGACTCTGCACCTACCACAATACTCAGGAGACCCCATCTTTCAGGAGCCCCTACTTTTACATGTTTGCAGTGACTCAGATCTTTTAGGGATTCTAATCTAATTTTGCAAACAGGACCAATTTATGTTATGCCAGTAATTACAGCAGTCTTCGTTCTGAATTAGTCAAGTGCACATGCCTGATATCAGGCTGATCACATTACGCTGGAGGCCCTGATGCAATGAGTTTTAATACTCTAGTCTGAAAGATAATATATTGTGAACCACTGATTGGTGATTAGATTGAGCCTTGCAGGATGTCAGCTTCCTTCAACATCTACGCCTCAGGAAACCAAGTGACTCCGCCATATTAGTCTGTGGCTCCCAAGTGACAATGTTATCTAAAGTAGCTTGGATAATGCATCTCTTTGCCACACGTGAGCAGTCTGCTGTGAATGCTGTAAGCCGTACCCTTCGTTTTCAGTCTTTATGGCAGCTCTTCAGGCTGTTCACTCTAGAGGGACATGAGCAATAATGTATAACTGAGTGTGAACTGAGCATGCACCTGCACCTCGGCAACTTTTCACACATTTATTTGGTAATTGAAGTTCACTTGCTCACAAATTTGGTGGCACTTTTGTTACCATATCAGTCCCCTTACTTGTACAACTGTCCAAAGGATGCATTCCCTCCTGCTGAACATGATGAGGAGAATAAGAAAGGCATGATCCATAAGATAAATGTAAAGTTAGTTTAGATTTTTCAAATCAGACATTGTAATTAAGATTAAAAGTTAATTATTTTTTTAGAGCTGTCTTTTTATTTCCGTTAAAAAAAAAATCATGGCGTCTGGTATCAAATAAAAATAAATAAAATGACTTCTACACAGGAGACTAAGGACCAAATTAAAAAAACACATACAGAATTGAGAATGGATGCTTTTAGAAAAACTTGTCAGTGTTCTCCCATGTACTTCAGCAGTCCCATAAAATAAAGGGAAAAAGCAAGCATACGTGGGCATAGATTAAATTCATATCGCTACGTTACTATAACAAGTCTAGTGAGATCATAAATGTACAGGTCAGAAGAAACATTGCCCCTTGCTAACTACATTGAGTTAATTCTGGGCAGGGTTTTTTGGTCCCAAAGAAGACATCTGTCCCGTCCTGATGTGCAAAGGATTAGGGTCAAGAGAGTGTTGGCCATGGAATAATTTGCATCCATAAATTAAAATATTGTGTCAAAAGCTGGTCTGGTATTTATATTATCTGTCAGCAGATATTTCACCAGTACTCACAACATGTCTGGACACTTTGTGGGAGAAACAACAATAAACACTGGTTCTACAGGTCATTACTCCAAATCTCCTTCAGGAGCAAATAGCTGTCAGATAAAATCCAGTCTTGGTCTTACTACAGTAGGGACAATCTATTCAGAACTGAGAGGCCAGATTCCTCCCAGACCAGAAAATAAGCAATTCAAGACTGGGTTCATGGTGGTTTGGTCATGTCAGTGAAGTATGGCTTGAGTAACTATACATTATTGATATGGCCAAATTATATAAAGGTGGTTCTTGTGTGGAGTGGCACAGTAGGCACAAATGATGGACTGGAATGTCAACCACACTAAATACCAGTGGTTGAGATTAATTCAAGCATTCCGTCTATCACTTTTTTTAACTTCGTGCAAAGCCCAGAAATTGGTCCTGTGCTCACTGTACCAAACGTCACCTCACTGACCAGTAGGCTGAACCCAGTCCAGAGTTGCTTCTTTCCCATGCAGAGGGGACCTGGTCTGGCAGTTTGTTTGGTCTGCACTGTTCCTATTGGAGCAGGGACAATACTGATTGGCCTTAGGTTGGTTCCTGTCTGCAGGGGTATATTGAGCAAAAACAATGGTCTGGAATGCAGCCAGGAGTATTTTCCAGTGGCTGAGAATAGTTCATGCATTTCAAAGATCACCTTTTTGTCTTCCTCAGTGCTAAATATTGCAACTATGTTACATGTTGTTATCACATTGTAATGTTCGGTCCTGTGTTCTTTCATTCCAGCAACTGTTTAAATCACAATGTAACAAGCTAGGCTTTTTTTCCCCAAGTTTACAATGTTATCATAGTGGCTCTGCAGAGCTGAACGCCTGGCGTATGTTTTTGTCCCATGAAGCGTCTAAAATTCAAATATATAACTAAGAATTTCTCGAGTTAATGCTCGAACCTCACACAAAACGAGTCGGAAACAGTGAGCAGAGATTGCCTCTCTCTGTTTCCGATACGTTCTGTGTGAAGATCAAACATTTATTCCGAGAAATTCTGAGCTATAAGTTTGAACTTTAGAAACCTCAAGTGCAAAAAACCTGGCGCTCATCTCTGCCACAACCATCATGGTAGGACCCCATACCTGCTGCATGCCACACAAAGAACTCGGATCCTAACTCTGTGTATACCTACGTGCAATTTTGCTCAAAAATGTATACTTCGGTCAGAAATTACAAATCTTTATTTTTGGAATACTCTGTAGGAACAGCATTGTTTGAGGTAGATTTCCTGCAATGTTAAATATAGGTTTTGGGTGGGAACGTGAGTGTTCCTAATGAGGGCCCTGCATTCACTTACCCACTGGAATTACGCGATGACGAAAACCAAACGATGCAATAGGGTTCACTAAATGATGCTGCAAGGAAAGGTAAATTATTGTAACAAATTATTCAGCATTTTAAGCGACAAGGAAAATTATGTGCCACATTCCCTGGCATTGTTAGCTAGTTGTACATTTAAAAACGGGTTAAAGAAACAAAAGGATTCCGACATTATACAAAATGCAGAAGCAGAAATAAGAAAGCAAATTACAGTTAACAAATTAGCAGAGACGATGCAAAATATAATATGCATAAATATAAATAATATTGGATAAATAATGATATTTCTTCCACGGAAACACGAGAACAATACTTTATTAACATTAGTCTTTCTTCCTTCCAGCATAAAATAGTTTATGTAAAATATCTACACCGTGACACTCAGCAAAAAACATGCGCTTATTTGATCCATATTGTGTAGTAAAATGAATCTCATTTTTATTCTTGGCATCGCAGGTACATTTTAAACCCTGCCTTTAGAAGCTCGATTTTAGTATTTTGTGTCCACCCAGTGTAAGAACACACAGGTTGTCTTTTTTATGGAAAATTTATGTTGAAAAACATTGCATTCTATTTACTGCTATATTAAGGCATTTGTAGTACTTCGAAGGTGCATGAAAAGGGTCATCATCATATTTTATTTTCATTTACCCTACAAAAAAGTATCAAAACCTGGAGATTTGGGATTTTTAGATTGGGCTTTCGTGGTCTTTGGTATTTCTTAGTGTAATAGCTCTTTTAGCATATGGAAACAACCTCTATTTCCACTTCAAGAAACTCAGGGGCCTATTCATAAAAAAGTAGGACATTTACATGTGATATGTACGTTTCCAATTGTTTGGAAGTCTCAAACTCCTCAATGATTCCACATGAAAAGCTGTGTCTGAAGCAGGTTTCCATGAGAGTTCCTTGGGAAATTCTGTGATTTGCTTATATGGATTGCAATCGCTCAGGTGAGAGTTCTCTGTGGCGAAGCACTACTCATACGGGTAGGCAGGTAGGAAGTAATTGATTCCTCGTGCAAATGCACATTTTTTAGCCATGTGGAGAAACTTCTTCCCCCTACATCCTCCCTAAATTTGGGGTGAACTATTTTCCTTTCCGCCCCGGAAAGTGATTATGACAGCACTTGGCTCAAGAAGTTATACTGCGCTGTTCAGGCTCAGAAGGGAAATGATAGTAGTTTGTGAATACCCCAGTGCCATCTTAAGGATTCTGGAGTCCATGCACAGAACATACTTTGGAGATCCCTGTTTGGAACAATTATAAACTTATTATGCATTTGCAGATAATTGAAACCTATATGATGCCAAATAATACTAAATTATAGTTCAACGTTTAGAAATAGGGGCTTCCAAAAACATCAAAAAGCTCAAATTCAAGCCAAGAACGCTCTAACAATCATTGTCTGGAACCCTTTCTCATTGCACTTGCATCTAAGTGTTTTTTGTGTCTTGCAACACTTTGCATGGAATTAAATGTCTAAGCAGCATGTTTCTCCCATTGTAAGAAAACCACAATAAGGGTAACTTAATGGGTGTTTAGTGGACTTCAGCATAATATTAAAATATGACATGCACATAGCACTTTTCATTGTAGCTTTAACTGCCAGATATTCGTATCAGTGTTCTTGCTGTAAAGGGGAAAAATCAAAGCACTGCTCCCTGAATTGTCTCCATTCCATCAGGTGAAATCTGATCATTTTTTCTTAATTTTCTTCTCATGTCTTGTCCCTCTTCTACTTTTTCAATGTGTACACCTCTCTGGCTAGACAGTGAAACCTGGTTCTGCAAAAATAGTGTGAGGGCTCACAGGAGACAGGTAGAACAAGAGGTGAGGTAGAGAGAGAGAGCTGGGAGAAAGAAGTAGAGACAAGTACAGAAAAGAGAGTGATAGATATGCCATGCAAAGAAAGATGAAATTGCAAGAGAGGTGAAGCAGATGAAGGAGTGATCCAGGGAGGTGAAATGAAACGGAGCATCAAGGGGTAGAAAGAGGGGTGACACAGAGAGAGATTAAGTATAGATAAGAGATAGAGAGGTAAAGGAGGACACAAAGACTAGTACATAAACAGGTGGGGATAAGAGAGACAGCTAGTGAGAGGCGGGTTAGAGACAGAGAATAAGTAGAGGGAGTAGAAATAAAGAATTTGGGGGTTGTGGCATAGAGAGGTAGAGATGGGGGAAAAAGTCAAGAAAGAGGGGTGAGGTAGAAGAAGTGAGGTGAAGAAGATGGATATGAAACCAAAAGATATCTGAGGCAGAGAGAGATGTACGGGATGGTAGAAAAAGGTGTTAGGTGTTTTCACATCTAACGGGCAATAGAGAATTGAGGAAGAAAGTAAGTCAGAGATTTTATGATTGGTGGAGTACAGAAAGTTGAGATACAACTAGATATAGAAGTAGAGAGGAGAAATAGAGAAAAGAGAGCTAGAGAGTGTTGAAGTAGCTAAAGAGGATAGGTAGATGTGTGAGGCAGTTGTAAGTTACATGGAGGTCGACAGAATTGTAAAGAGAGGTAAATTAGTGCAACCAAGGTAAGGGAAGATGGATGACAAAGTAAGAGGTAGCTGAAATGGAGAAAACAAAGTAAACAGAGAAATAGAATGGTGTGTTATGAAAGGGTACAGACTAACAGAATCAGGGGTAGATGTAGTCAGAGATAGGGCCGGACTGGCCATAGTGGGCATCATGGGTTTTGCCAGAAGGCTGGAAGGAGGTGGTTTTGCAGAGGTGGGGTTCTCTTTTGCTGAGGTGCTGCAATATCGGCCCCCAGTAACAAAAGCAGCAGTGCTTCGCACTTGCACTCAGCCCCGCCCCCGACTCCGGGGCTGGTCTGACAAAATTGCCAGGGCTGCTTTGGGTTGCCATCCTGGCCCTGCTTAATTATGAGGCCCTTCAAAAAGTGGTGGTCTGAATTACCACATACCTGGAATACCTACAAACACACTTGCTTGTGGACGTTCACAAACTTCCAAGAATAACCACACCTTGAAATGCCCAGAAACATCTTAAATCCCACCCCTTAAGATGAATTTACAAGTGTGGAGATCTCCGCACTTGTGGTGTAGACCTCTGCATCCGTAAAAGGGTCTACGCTACCAGGAATCTCAATTCCAGGCAGGTGTAACTTGTAATCAATTGGGTTATTAGTTTAGAGGGGTGAAGCCCGACTCAAATAATGAAGATAATCCTATTGAGGGTCAACAGCAAAATCACTAAATAAACCTGGGCTTAACCCTCATGTAGCTGGGCACAAAAGCATTTAAGCTTAACTTAGAGGTAATGTGTAAAGTATTTATGCAGCACACAAACAGTAATAAAGAGAAAACACAACACCAATACAATCCCAAACCAATTTAAAACAACAGCGTAAATTTTAACAAATAAAAGTATACCAAAACAACAAAAATCCAACCAGTAGAACCAGCGTTATGATGATTTTTAAAAGTTTCTGGTTGAAGTAGAACAAAAAGTACAGATTGCCAGGTGTGATTATCTGTTCATGCTGGACTGGGTTAAAGTCAGATTTTACATTCTCTGAGTCCAAGTCCACAAGTGGAGCTGCAGTGGTGCTTCGTGTTGGCAGGCAAAGCAAGGAAACAATTGTCGAAGTGGGGATCAGGTCAGCATTGCGGACAGCTGCTATTTGGCACAAAGAGTTGGTTGGGGCTGAATTTTCACATTGGCTGTTGATGCGGATGGTTGCTATTGTCACCTGCTGTCAGGACTGACGTGAAGAGCAGGTCGTCACTGGAAATTCGCACCAGTAGGCATCCCAGATGGTCATCGGGTGTTGCAAGGAGTCTGTCAGTGGTTGGAAAGAGCCCAAAATCTCTGGATCTTTACCTAAAATTCAGGACTTGTGCTTTTGAGGTGGGAGGGGTTCTCTTTGATGCCAGCCAATGGTCCTGGACCTGGGGGCTCCTCTTGACAATCAGGACTCGCTCCAGCAGAGGCTGGCAGCAGGGCTAAGCAGGTCCAGTGGGTGATCATCAGCTGGGCAGTTGCAGGTCAGGAATCTGGAAGCTAGTTGTGTCCCTGTAGTCAAACTAGAAGTCAGCCAACAGACCCTTGGAGTCACTTCTGGGGAGCCTGGAGTCAAGGAAAGCACGACCAATCTTCCTCTTCAATCAGCGGGGCAATCATTCCGAATCTTCTGATGAGAGGTTCTGAAATTGTCAATTTTATCACTTTGTGTCGGGGAATTCCACGGCCTACTCCCACAACTGGTTCTGGTCAGTTCTTTCCTTTCCTTTCCCCCTAACTGTCTAGGGTAAAAAAGGCAAGGGCAGGCCTGATGTCAGGTTCCTTTATGTGTGCTGCAGGCAGTGCCCTTTGAAGTGCAATCAGGGCAGGGTGCAGCTCCTCCCGAGCCATCCTGTCAGGAAGACACACTTCCTCCACACCTAGGTCTCTTTTGTCTCTATACCTGGAAATAATACACAACCCACAACAGGGGAGTCATTCATAGTCATGTTACACAGAACACTGACAGAAAGGCACAGTAGGTTTGAGCAGAAAAATGCCAACTTTCTATAAGTGGCATTTTCAGAATAGTAACTTGAAATCTGACTTTACCATTAAAGAAGACATTAAATTACAATTCATTTGAGTGAAAGAAGCATTGCTCAATCTATTCCCAAACTGAAGTTATCACTTATTAAGTGCACTAAGGTAACCTAGTGTTAGTCAATGGGAAGACAAACAGTGAAAAACGACTTCAGGAGTTTTCACTCCCAGGACAAGTAAAATTTAAGTGTGTGTTAACGTGTCCGTCTATGTTAATTTATACACATCAGGACTCGTTTTAGGCCAATGAATCTTTGGGCCCAGTGGTGAGACACAGTAGGACGAGATAACTAATCAAAACATCAATCAATAGGTCAATATCATTGTCAACGTTTAACATCAAATTAGACGTTCAGCGCAACCATGACCTTTCAGTCATGAATAACCACACCTTAATGGAGTTAATAAGTTTTATTCCCTATTGATTACAATCTAGTAGCAAAGGCATTAATCTCAAAGTCAATAAACACATAAGCACGATGATAAGATGGCAACCACAATAAGCTTTCGATAATGCAAAAATTAGTAACATGAATAATCAGATAGATATAAGCGGATTATAACACTTCGAATTTCTAAGATACTAGTTCAGCATAGCACCACGTCAGTCACGTCAGTTTGTCAGTCAGAGTGAATACCTCGTCTAACCTCTAATTAGCATTAGCATGTTGGGCGTCATGCAAAACAATTTTGAACACCAATTTGGAAAACATCTAACTAAGGTCTCTATCAAAACATACAGCAGTTGGTACCTAGAAAGAAAAGGCAAAATGAATTTCCATTAGCAATTATATAATTACTCTCCTCTGATTAGGTCAGCATTCAGGATCAGTCTTCGTCTTCAGGACATCAGTCAGATCACCGTCAGTCTATCTAAGTTAGAGGCAAGAGACACTCTCCTCATAAGGAGAAAAGTGTAAGGGGCAGTGATATGGGCAAGGATGGTTTGTCTAAGTCTCAAATCACAGAATAGTGTGACAGAGTTTCGGGATGTAATCAGTATCATTCCCTACCTAAAGCCTAATGCCTGGTTATTTCCTGTGTCATGGGTTTTTATCCCTTTCTAGTGATTTATTTCCCCAAAATTCTATTGGTTAGTCAATACACCCCATCATTGTTAACCTATCAAATTATACATTAAGTAATGCATTTGTCATCTCTCGATAAAATATTGGCTTCTGATTGGTCTTCATAATCAGTCTTCCGTAGGTGGCATATCCGGGGTTACTTCATCAGCTTGGCACACGTCTCAGGTTAAAAGTTCTCGTTCCCTCGTCTCATTGTCCTTGGAAGTATCTACAAATGTTTAGAGGCACAATCATTTTATACTAAAAGATGCTAGCATGCGGATGGGAAAATATCCCGATGTGTCGAACTAATACAGAGAGAACAATAGCTAGGTCATGGTTGTTTGCAAGTTTCTGCACACTGAAGAGACAGGAAAAATACGTCTTTAATATGAGAGCTACACAGCTTCTGCTTGACTCACGCTAACTTAAGATATACGAGTTTAATGAATGCAGTTCTATACGTTTTAATGTGCTCAGTTAGGCAAACTATAAACAATTATTCCTTACAGTTGACATTAGTTTATACATGTGAACGATTCCCATTTTTATGAATACACTTTTAATGGATGTTTATTAATACAGCGTTGTTAGACATAAGCATTTCACGTCTATAATATGTAATATCAAAATACACTCTCTCATGTGCATGTGCTACTTTTTAAATACCATGCACCCTGGCCTATGAGCCTTTAGAGCCTAATTTAGGGGTGTCTCATGAGTATTAAAAAGGAATGTTTAGGCTTGGTAAAAGGTTTATTTTATCAGGTTGAAATAGCAGTTTAAAACTGCACTTCAGGCTGCAGTAGGAGGCCTGAGCCATGTTTTTCAGTGCTACTTTAGGTAGAGGCACAGTGTGTGCTGCAGCCCACTTGTAGTATTTAAATGTACAGGCCATGAGTGCATGTAGAACCATTTACTTGAGATTTATAAGTAAATGAAATGTGCCATTTGGGTGGATACCTATTTTACCACGTTTAAAGGTGATAGCACAAGCATATTGCTACTAATGTCAACAAAAATGAATTCAGCAAAAATAAGGGAGTGAAGGCAAAAAGTCTGGGAAATACCACACCAAGGATGTCAGGTCTAACGTAACTGAGGTAAATTTGACTGTAAACGTATGATTACAGCCACATTTACCATTGTGAATATGCACCGCTACAATTTTTTCAGTTGAACTCTAAACCATCATTGTGAATGGTCTTTAACTCACATTATTTTGTGCAGCCCAGCATTGGTCTCGAAGGTCGCAAGCTTTAGCGTGTAGCAATGCAGGTATTTAGGTGTGATTGCTTAGTTTAGGTGCTGTCTTTCTTGTGCTGTCCATTTTGCCAGCTTTAGGCAGGACTGACTTTACTACTGTTTCCTTTCAAAACAAGTATAAGCATGCAGACTACAGCAGTGAACCTGTAGGCTGGTCATGCACTTAGGTACTTATTAATTATTGCTGTAACCTTTTAACTATATTACACTGTTATTGATTATTTCTGACGAACCAACAAAGCAGTTCTACTGAGACTCACGTGTTGAAGAATGTATGCAATTTATTTTAACAGTGATAAATGAGTTAATTCTAGAGACGCACTAGGGCTGTGATTATTGAATAACATTTAGATGAATATCTTGTTATAGATATTAATTCAGAAAGTTGCTTTAAAGGATGCATGCTATAAAAAATAGTTCTATTCCCCTTTATTTGTTAATTTCTTTAAATAGTATGTTGTATTGTGCTGTGAATAGCTCACAAACTGAGTATGTATTTTAATTCATATTCTAGTGTTTATTGTTTGTGGTGGATTTGTTATGTTGGATCAGCTGTTTGGGTAATCTGGTTGTAGTGAAAATCCCCCAGGTGGTACTAGAAGTAGTAGCATTAATAATGATAATCATAATAATAGAACTAATAAAAAGAATAGGTATTCTTGTTCTGTTTCTTCCTCGTCTTCTCATCCTCTTCTTCTTATTATTACTATTATTAGGTACCAAACATCACATATCTATCATCTCTGGTTTAGGAATTACAATTTATTAATTTTAATAAGGAATACCCAATGTTACCCTATGGTAGGTGTAGACCTCTCAGTAGTGAGAACACAAATCTGGGAGTTTTTCACTACTAGGACATGTAAAACTACAAAGTACATGTCCTACCTGTTAATTACACAGCACCCTGCCCTATGGGCTGCTTGGGGCCTAGCTTGATGGTGGCATATGTAATAAAAGGAGCGTTTAAGGCTTGGCAAGGGATTTCTAAATGCCAAGTCGACATGGCAGTGAGACACTGCCTTTGGTTAGCAATGGCAGGACTGGGACAGGTTTTAAGGTGCTACTTCAGTGGGTGGCAAAATAAGTGTTGTGTTGCAGGCCCACTGGTAGTATTTAATTTACAGCCCCTGGGTATATGGTGTACCACTCTACAAGGGACTTACATGTACATTTAATATGCCAATCAGGTATATGCCAATCAACCCATGTTTAGGGGAGTGGGCACATGCACTTTAGCACTGGTTAGCAGTGGTAAAGTGCACAGAATCCTAAGGCCAACAGAGCAAAAATCCAGACAAGATGGAGGCAAGCAGGCAAAATGTTTTGGGAAGACCATCCTAAGGCTGACAGGTCTAACATTACTGGAAACTCACCTACTGAAGAAATCCTAGTTAGAAAGTAATGACAAGAGCATGGTCAAAGATTACAGAGGCCTATATGAGACACACCCTTGATATTATAGGTTTGACCAAAATGAACAGAGAATTTGAGGCTTGTGTCACAAACTCCTTACATTTCATTGCCCCTTTCAAACAGATTATTAACTGATGATTTTTAGAATGTATGTGCTTTGTAATACTCTATACTTTGCCCAAGCTCAGCAATATTTCAAAAGATAAAATAGCTTTGGAGATGATTATAAGTAAATTTAAATATCTGTTTGAGTTTCCTAAGATTTATTTCATATATACATATGTATGGCTCTGAACTCATCAATAGAGATATTCAAAATAGCTGACTCATTCTTTTATCCCAAATGCAATAATAAAAATATGGACATTTCTAAAGAAGTCTAAATTCCCTGGCAGACTTTTTCTTGAGAAAATATCCAAGCTTTTCTCAGCCTTTATTAAAACGTAGATGTTCTACCTACATTTACAGTGTTGTTGGAAAACAAAGCAGTATCCCTGCACAAGGAGTTTGATCCATTAATTTCAGAAGCAATTAAAGCTCAGACACTATCTATCAAATCAGCATCTCTTTTGTAAGTATGCACTAGGCATATTTTGCACTTGAAAAGGACTTAGCTCAGTCAATTACTTACTTCTTTGTGTGAATCTTCTCTTTAGGTTGTGTGTTGTTACCAACATGTAAGCAAGATGTTGTGACACCTACATTGAAAAAAGACAGCAAATTCAAGTGTTCTGAATAACTATTGGCTGGTTTTGCAGCTTCTCGTTCTGATAAGTATCATGGAAAACATGTAAGTGGGCAGTTCTCTGCCCAATTTAGTTTTAGACATTTTCATAGCATATAATTGCGAGTCAAGCTGGATGTTAGAAGAGGGCAACAGAGAGTTTTGATCTTACTCAATTTCTATATAACTTTTGATACAATTTCTCAAGATATTTTGATGATCGCTCTTATGAATATTGGTATCCGAGATCATGCTTTGGCCTGACACATATCATATTTACAAGATAGATGTTTAGTGATGGGAATCGCTACTTAATTCTATGATTTCAAATCAGAAAAGCAAGGCAATGTTTACATGGTTCCCCACAAAGTTCTTCATTGTTCACTGTTTATGTAGCTTCCGTAGCAAGATAGATCTAATCTTTCAACTTTATTTTGAGCCAAAGCAGATGACACCCAAATAGTCATTAATTTGATGGTCCATCCACTTGTGCTAAAGCCACTTTTAAAAACTGTCTCTGCAGTGACTTTTAGGCTGTGCAAAATGCTCTGAGGTTCAATTCAGACAAGACAGAGATCTTTATCTTGGGAGATCTACAGTACATATGGTTGGGTAGCTGATGGCCTGGAGAGCTAAGATGTTGTCTTGTTTTTGAAGCAAAGAATCTATGAGTTACCACAATACTCTGTCTTTCAGATCACAAATCAACACATCTACATCAGCTCCTTTCTTCTACATACAGAAGCTTAGAAGATCAGACTTTACTTGCCACTTCACTCTTATAAAACCTATTTCCATCCTACAATTTTATCAAGGATGGAATACTGTCATGCTCTTGAATGTGCCTATAGATCGATTATTGAGGCTGCATGTCATGCTGAACCTTGTAGCATGGTTAACGGTGGATCTCCCTAGACAAACAGATTCACTTTTCATAGTTGGATTACATTGTCTGGCTGTTGGCAAAAGAGTTTTGTTTAAGAGTTTTTACATTTCCCGGTGGGCCTTTCATCAGCTCGGGTCAATATATTTTCAAGATAAATTCCAACATTATATTTTAAACAGGACCCTGAGATCGTCTTTGTCTGCCATGCTATGTATCATTCGCTAGAAGAAGGAGTTATGTTGGGGTCAGTCCTTCTTAATACCAGCCACTAAGGAATATACTCACACCCTTCCTGAGGTGGGAGACAAATCATCTCATCTTCAAGAAAGCCCTACAGACATTGCTGTCTCTTTAGTAAACAACTAGCCCTTAGTAAAGACATTCTGTTTAGTTCTTGCTTACAGGCTCCTTCAGTGCCAGGACACCTTCTGGCAGCAGTCACACTATAAATCAATTACCTGTAACATTAACATAGATATACTAGTCAAAGCACCTTAGTCAGAATATGTTTCATACATTTTAGTGCCCAATCAAAATGGCTGCCAATTTTGATTGGATAGTGATATATAAACATGCTATTAGTTTGTTAGAATATTGGTAAACAAAGTGAATTGGGTTCTGATGACACACAGATAGTCATTATTGTAGACCTATTGTTTTAGCAACAGTTCTACCCTTAAATAAACAGCTGTCTAAGCTGCATGAGATTCCCTACTGCAATACGCGACTTAACTAGTCACAGGCATTTGAGACTGTGAGTAGAACTAATCTGATGTATTATAAACCAGCCCTCCCCGTCTGTTTTCTTTCTCATTGTTAAAAGTCTCAGCTTGAGCAACCCAGACAGAGACAGTCAGAGCATTTTGCTGCCTGGTATTTGTTAAGTCTAGTACATCTTATATTTTAGGGTCACATGGAGGGCATGGCTGGATTTATTGAGCAAGCTGACTCAAATATTTAATTTGACTAGGTGACGGATGCACTTTTTTACATTCATTCTGCTGCATTTTAGTAATCCCTACCATTGCCAATTAAATTAAACATTGCTGAGCTCTTTATCACCACTGCTTGCTTTTCAGCCCCCACCTCAAAGAGAAAACTCAAAATAGGAATGTCAGTGGATATTTTGGGACGCATAGCACACTCCTACATATTGTTCACAGAAGAATAGAAATAATGTTCCACCTCCATAGGGTGGCAGTGTCTTCTGGTGTAATTTCACTTTGAGTCTACACACCCAGCCAGCAAGAACCATAATTCCAAAGCAGGGGTAATGGGCCAGGATTGCCACCTTGGAGGAGTGTCGCTGCCCATGCTGGCATCTTTTTTTGTTTTGTAATAGTATGCTTATCAAATTAGCTATGGAGTAGAATCAAATAAACAACAGATAAAATATATTTGTTGTGTCATTAATGATGTAGGGTAGAGTTATAATAGGAGTGGTGTGTATGCTACCAAAGCCAACATATTAATAGAACAACAGTTTTATCTCAAGGTTGATTCCACCCTTCTCCACAGACATTAATAAAATGTCAACTTAACTACAAACATATCTCAGTCAAACCTCATGCATGCCTCAAATGAAGCCAATTTATCAATACAAGTTAAAGGCGTCTGGTATGGAACTACAAGAAAGACCTGTGCATATCACCTTCCATTTCTGCTGCGGGAGCGCTATCGGACGCCTCTGTCTCCTGTAATTCAATCAGTGTCTACGTCGAAGGGTGGAATAAACATTGAGATAAAAGTGTTGTTTATATGGTTACATTTTGTTACTTTATATCAAGCTCCATAAGCAATGGTGAAATATGTGGGTTAAAGTATTACAATGTGTCAAAGAGAACAAGTATGTTGAATAAAAGGTAATGTAAAAAAATATACTAAGATTTCTTCCGATTGTTGTCACTTTAGGCTCAATATATGTGTTGCAAATAATATACATTTTTTAGATGTATACTGTTGTAAAAGATATAGGTTTGGCAGTTCTTTGCTTCTTTTGGTTGGAATTCCCAATAGGCACTATGCAGCCCTGTCCAATCAGCACAGTTTATTCTGACCAGCAGTCAAAGGACAGCACCAGCCAGAAATGACATGAACAACCTAGGATATTCCTATTATGTTAATAACTTACAATGAAATAAAGACCTGAGTTTGAAAAAAATAGAGATGGGGACACCCTCATCGAATGAGGGTGACCTCATCTCAGTCAAAAAATACAAAAAATCATAATAGTGTTTCACACAATGTAAGTGCTGGTGTCACGCTTGGGGTCACTTGATTTGGTGACTGGAAAATGTACTCCTTTAAGTGTTTATGCAGAGTTCTCAAATTTCCCCATGTGAGGTATGAGTGGCTTATCCTAGCCTGAATATTATCCATTGAAATGTGGAATGTGCAGTTTTGCTTTTACTGATACAGATAATGGACTACAAGTCCTATAATGTGAAGACAACATATAACCAGGTGAGCTATTGACGCCTGAATAGGGACAGCTTGTAAACCCCGCATGCTGCACAAGAACAGAGGAACTAAATTGTGCAACCTAAAAAAGTAAAGAAAACCATTCTAATATATTTTCTGGTCTACTAAGGAATGTAGGTATTTATTGTATTTATTTATTTAAATCACTTGTTAAAGTGCAACTGCCACCTCACAGATATCATGTAGCTGATGATATTACCTGGGGAGGGAAATAACAAATTCCTTACAGTGAGAAAACAAGACTAAACAGTTCTCGACCATGCTACACAACTTTAGGGAAAAGCCAGGTTTTTAAAGCATTTCTAAAGTGCATCAAATCAGAAGAAAGTAAAAGGTGGCTGGAAGATGATTACATAGTCGAGCTGCTTCAATCATGAAGGCTCGCCCCCCCTTGTCTGATTTTTCTAAATTTATCCACATAGGACAGATTCACAGAGGAGGAGCTTAAGTTCTTACCAGGGGCATACCATTTTATTTTCTCTTGCAGGGGGGTTGGGCCACATCCATGAAGGAATGTGTGAACAATGCACATAGATTTGAAAATAATTATTTGTCTTAATGATAGCCAATGTGAGTATTTCAGCACCAAGGATAGAGATGTCCTACTGGGTCTATTCAAGGCCAATGTGGCCGCCTCTGCTTGAACTCTGTGGAGCCGTTTAAGCAAGTATTCTGGAGCTCCTAAAAGCAAGGCATTACAGTAATCCAGCCTGCTTAAAATCACACTATGAACTACCAAAGCTCTAGAGGAGGAAGGCAGTAATGGAAGATTATTACGTAGTGCTCTAATTAAGGGGAAGCAGGACCCTGCAGTATTAATTACAAGAGATTCCAGGCTCAGTTTCTTATCAAATGTCACCCCCAAGTTTCTGACATTGTCTGACAGTACGGGGACCCCATCGGAGAGAAATGGCCAGAAGTTAGGTGGGAGAAGAGCTGGAGACTTAGTTGCCGAGCAGCAAAGGAACTCTGCCTTATCTCCATTGAACTTCAAGGAGTTGAATTTGAGCCAGCAATAATATTGTTCATGCAATCATGGAAGGCATAAACTGACATCTTTTGAGTATTTTCCAGAGACAAGATTAATTGAGTGTCAACCACGTAGTTAACCAAGCTGACATTATGCGAAATGGTAAGTGAGATCAAAGGGCTCATTTCAATATTGAAGAGTACTGGACTAATTGATGAGCCTTGCGGAACACCATCTTTAACAGGTCTGAAATCGGAGCGAAAAGGTGGAAGGGAGACTGCCTGCAATGTATCAGAGAGGTAGGACTGAAACCACTTCGCAACCGTGCCCCTGTCTATAATCGAGGTCAGCCTAGCCAAAGGCATGTTATGATTGACCGTATCAAATGCGGCAGAGAGATCTAGCAGAATCAAAACCACCAATTGACCATTGTCTGCCTTTACATTCTCAGTTCATTCATGGTGGTAAGCAGAGCTATTTCAGTCTCATGAACTGGCCGGAATCCGAGTTACTCTTCCTTCAAGAATTTGGTTAATAACATTTTACTGAAAAAATGCTCCAGAATTTTTACAGGATAAGGTAAAAGGGATATAGGTTCGTAGTTCCTTAGCTTTGCAGAATCCAGCAATGGCTTTTTTTAACAAGGGTGTAACAATTGCCTCTTTCCAAGCTGCTAGGACCAAACCATGATACAAGGATTGGCAGGAAATTTGCCAGAGCATTGGAAATAGTTATTTTGCCTGATCCTTCCACACCTTATGCGGTAAAGGATCCGGTGTTGACCCAGAGGACTTGTTCAATGCTAAAGTTGTAAAATCATCTTCTGTAGAACATTTTCATTTATATGTGAAGTTCTTATACACATTACTGTAAGTACTCCACATGCTTATACTATCCACCTGGTTGACACTGACTCCTGAGGAAACCTGAGTTGAAGTGTCAATGCCTTCTGTGATTTGTTCCTCAAAGAAACCCATGAGGTTGTCACATAATTCCTGTGATGGGGGTATAGAATGGTTTGGGCAAGCTGAATTGGACAGTTCACGCATTATATTAAACACTTTCTCAGCGCTGTTGGGTGAAGCTAAGATAGCGCTAGAATAGTGTTCCGCTTTTGCTGTTCTGATTTCCTTCTAGTACTGTTGTAAAACATCTTATAAAGCTTTTTTATCCTCGTCTTTATAGGACTTTTGCCATTTTCTCTCAGCTTGTTTGCAGGTCAATTTTAAGGCTTTAATCGAGGTGCTAAACCATGGAGCCGAAGGTCTCTGTGGGGTTTTCCGTTCTTTAATAGGAATAATCCGGTGTAAGGTGTCTCTAATACTGTTTTCCAGCTCTAAATATTTTTCTTCTGACAATCTGCCCATAACAATAGAAGGGGCAAGATTTAAACAAGGCCTGGTTCTGGGCTGTTTATTCCAAGCCCTACTGAGACGTCTAGTGGCCATGTTACGCTTCTGCAAAGCTGATTCTCTGTCTTGTAAGGAAAAAGTCACAAGGAAGCGATCTGTCCACCAAAGGTAAATAATATCCCTAATAGCAGCAAGATTTTGAGTGGAAAAGATAAGGTCCAGAATATGCCCATCCCAGTGAGTTGGCCACAGGACTAATTGTTGCAGTCCAAAATTGTTGCAGGACCCAAGAAGATCTTTCCACGCAGGGTCAAGGTCCCTGAGAGCCCACAGATTAAAATTGCCTAGAATAACAAATCTTGAGTGAGCCAAAGCCATATTACCAAAAATATCAACAACGGTTTGTAGCTAGGCACTTGAGGAGACTTTTGAGTGGTAGCAGAAAATACCATAGAATATGTAACCCTTACTATCCTTAAGGGAGAAGCCCAACAGCTCGGGCCCAGAATCTCATCTAGGCTTAGTGGAACAAAATCCCACTTGTCCTTATATATTAAGCCTAATCCGCTACCCCTTTCTCTGAAAAAAAGGGTTTATGAAAGATCGTATAACCTGTCACGCAGACAAAGCCCAAATCAACATCAGAGTAATTTGTAGTCCAGGTTTCCACCAGAAACAATGCATCCCAGTCCCCTGATTGAAGTAATAGATGTAGTTCGGCTGAGTGTTTCACCAGTGATTTAACATGAAGGAGTTCACACCTTAAAATATCGGATTCAGCAGTTACAGCTCCACCAGAATTTTGTGTGGCTACTTCAACAGAAGGAGTTGTTACAGAAGAACAAAGCGTTGACTTACCCAAGTCAAGCAGCTGCTCTCTAGCATAGCAAATTATGCCTGCTGTTTGGAGATCTCAATTATAACTGGCAGCATGGCTGGTGCTGTGCGCAGTCAGTGGGCGGATGGGTGCAAATGGGCTTGCCTTTGGTGCGCCTGCGGCTCACCTGCTGCATGCACCCGCTGTGCGGTCACACCGGCATCAATCTTAAGTAGTCTCCTACTGAGGAAGAATAGACCGACAACAAAGATGGTGGTAGGTGGTGACCCGCTCTCACAGGCAGAAGTACACCACAACAGCATAACACACTGAGGGGCATATTTATCAAGTAGCTGCTTCAACCTTGCACCACGCAAAGGTGTGCAAGGACAATGCAACTCCTAAGTTAGGTTTATCAAGCCATGCAGGGCCACATGGCGTGGCCCTGCATGGCTTGATAAATCTAGAGTAACGCAACATAGCGCAAACCGCTGTGTTGCATTACTCTACCATAGGGAGGTGTTTATTGGGTGGAGCGTTCCCACGCATCCATGGATTTTTGTGCATTCCCAGATTTACTATTATTAGTAGATGTGGGAATGCATCAAAATATTACACCTTCCCAAGGGAGGCATAATGAGGAGAAATACCTATATTTAAGGAAACGGCAGGAATGAACTGTATTATGTTAAATACTGCATATACCTGCCCTTTCTCTTTCATACAGCGCAGCAGGTGACTTGCTGTCCTCTGCTGAATGAAATGATAAATTTGCACCAGAATTCAAAATATACATGTTGAACTTCTTTTCCATACAAAATACAAATTATCAATTACTGTTCAGATGACAGAGGTCTTCTCCTCATATAAAAACTGCACAATCAGGCAGTGGCGTAACAAAACTTGAGGGGACCCCCATGCAAAGTACATTGAGAGAGGCCCCTTCAGAAGTCACTCTGGAGCTCTCATGCCAGGTCACTGTGCAGGGGGGGGCTGGAGATCGGGGGCTCCCCCGCACTGCAGGGTCTGCAGGGGTCTTTGTTACACCACTGCAATCGGGCTCAAAACAAATTCCCACTTCACTCCAAGCAAATCAGCTTGCAACAACTCAAGATGACATGTTATCTGCACAGTCACCACGATGAGTTGATCAACCTTCTTCCCCCACTATCCTCAGAAGAGAGCATGGAGGAGTAGTCCAAAAAGTCCCCAGAGCTTCAAGTTAGCAGAGAAAATGAAACAAGCAAAGCTTTTTTTATTTTATTCCACAAACATATCCAATATACAAAACAAATTTCTCAAACATATTTAAAATATAAGTAAAAGGAGTAGCACAGCAGCCGAAGCCCTCCAATCCTGACACAGAAGTGTACGCCTTTTCAGGTGGCTGGGTATGTGTTTTCAAGCAAAATGCCCTCACTCACTCTGCAAGAGAGACAATAAATAAAATGGCTTGAACAATTGCCCCATGCTGAATGTTGTGCCGAGTAGAAGCAAGATTGTGAATGACACTTGAACAGACCAATTGACAAAGAGGGCTGAATGAATTCCCCTGTATGTATGTACCTGCAGTCTACCTAGCCCGATATCTGTTTACCACTCACTCTTTCTCCACAACTAGTAAATCCCACAGATTCATAAGATCACAGAGTGGAGGTTACACTGCCACAACCAGAACAGGAAATGGAATGAAGAAATTAAAGAAGTATTACCAACACAATAAAAGGACCTGTAAAGCTCATCTGTACTTCCAGCATACCACAAACTATAAAATTGCATGTCTGTCTCTCACACTTCCTCAACCCACTGCCAAGTGCTGCAACCCATGATATGATAACCGAATCGCAGAGGTCATCATGCACTACATGGAAACACTGCCCACAAAGGCTCTAGGCAAAGACAACACACTTCCAACCATACACCTACATGGTGTAGTGTGGTATCCATGTACACAATTGCTTCAGCACCCTGCATAGGGGCAGTAAGCCTATATAAATGTTACAATACAATACACTGTCTCACATGCAAATAATGTTTCTTTCTACAGTTGTACACCCTCAGATTACTTGTTATCTCAAAACTCTCCTCCACTATAATTCTAAAGCCTGCCCTTGATACAAAAATGTAGACAATTTACTGTTTTCTCGCCTTACCTTGCACCCTTTGTATGCCTCCTCATTCTAAGTATTGTCAATTTCAAGTGGAATGATTATCTGCCTTACTCGCCCACAAACGAGTGAAAGTGATGGGCCTGAGGTGGGCGTGGTTAAAAGCCCACAAGACTTACAACAGGTCAAAGTGCTTGCACGCTCGACTTAAAAAGGCACCTTCCATCATGGGATGGGACATGAGAAAATGAGGCTGAGCCTGAAACTGCAAACCACTAAAATGTTAAGAGTTCAGTAAGTTTGGATGATTTGATGATAACGCAAAATCCCCATGTTCCACTGTTCATGTAATTTTGTATGTGCCCCCCCACACTCTTCCACCTATTAACATACTCGCCATCAGCCTTAAAACCAAATGTCCTCGCCTTTCCATGCTACTCAATGTGGCATCTCAGAGTGGCCTATCTAAGTTCCGCATTTTGTTTTGTGTCTTTGGTCTCCCATGCATAAGGTTGTTCTACGGTATGCGTTTGTATTGTATCATTTCACGTCTTGTCCTTTCATCTGCTGTAGACATCTTTTTTGGACCTTGTTAATTGTTATGCATTATTAGTAGTACTCTAGCTCCACCGAAAATCCCAGTAACGGTATTTTAACTATATTTTAAATGGGAGAAGCAACATCTCTGTCAATATATATTAGGTGCACATAAAATATTCAAGGCTAAAATTACCCCAGCACTACCTGGATGTCCCACATGTGCGCAGTCCAGGACAGTGATGGCAAAAAAACAGCAGGGACAGTCTCCGGAGTCCACTCTTGAATCTTGAAAGCCATACTGTAGGTGATCTGGCTGCGGAAAGAGGTTTTGTAATATAAGTAACAAGGAATATGTCAATAAAACAAAAGGAAACACACCTCCTTAGTACTCAGTCGACGGATGCGAAATGTTGGAGCAAAGCCTGCATGCAAATATGGCTGGTACACAAAAGTTTAGGAACATTTTGCTAACCTTGTCCTCCGACAATTGGGCCATTACTGAGTCCTTTAATATGGTTTAGCTTGCAAAGGAGCAGTGAGAAGCTTTCTAGAAAATCCCTAGGTGTCACCTTGTGGAATAGGTAATGGCCAGACCACAGATAGAATTTGTCACAAATAATGTCACATTACACATGTCCCATTTTTTTCATGCTGAGTTTAAAAATAAATATTATTTTATATAAAATATGGTGTTGTCTTTCCGGATGTTAATTGCATCTTAGAATCATATATTTCCGGTTTTGCATTTGTACCTAAAATGATCAGGGCAGGTCTGAGGAACCAAAAGCAACCCTGGCAAAAATATTCAAATCAGGCCCACTTCTGTTATCTCTTTGCACTCTTGCTTTCCATCCATCCTTTCTCTCTCTCTTGCCTCTTCTCTCCTCTCCCTCTTTGATCAATTCCCCCGTCACCCCCCTTCCTCTCTTTCTCTCTGTGTCGAAAAGCCTCCCTGTACCTGCTGAAAAAAAACTAAGGAGCTGGGAAAAGTGACAGGAGCAATACAAATGCAATGCAAATGCGAATTTCCCAAAAATTGAGCCTCTACTCAACACCTAGGAGTTGTTGGCATGTGATCAGTAGTTGCTATCTTGGTGTCTAGCGCATCCCAAATAAGGATACTAGAACTCTTGCCATCCAAAGTGGCATGCTTCATCATCGGGTCCAGCTCCTTCGCTGGGCAGGCACTGCACTGCCCATTGGTCCCTCCCACCCCTCCGCCCCCCCATCCATGAAGCGGAATGAGAGCACTTTTTAATGGGAGATCTTTTCACTGCCCAACATTGTGACAGGTGCAAAAGTCATGGGTGAGTGTGAATATATGAGATTAGTGCAGGTTAAAATTGGTCCTCGAACCCCTAATGCCCATGCTTTATTTACGGGGATCCCAGCCAAGATTAAAAACAATTAAGAGGACAAATAGAGCACAATTAATTCGGAGGACCCTCTGTGTCAGTCCACATGTTTCACGCCTATATCTGCCCAGTCAAGTCAACTGGTATTTCATCAGGACAACATCCTAAATTCACCCTAACCTAGGTGGTACCAACTTCTTCAGTTACCCTAACATGTGTGGCCACCAATGAGACGTTCACCAGTGTTTGGTCCTCCACTGTATATAGAAAGTGTAAGGGGAATCGGAAGTAACCGTGGGCTTTTAAAACCGACCTCCAAGGGCATCAGCCCGCCAGAGAAATACCTAGTGAAATAAATGGCCTATCCGATACTGAGAATGACGGTCATTTATAGGAAGGCAATGGCTAATTCAGTCTGTGAAACAAAGCGAGTGGATCTTTTTTGAAATTCTCTCCCTTTAGTCTGCTCAGTGCTGGTGTCACACTCCCAAACATCACACAGACAGAGTTGAATGTGGCTTCTCGAGCTTGTAGGCTGAACTTCCGGCAGAACTTTTTTTGTCGCTCAGTCAGATGGCGCCAGCCTGAAAACACCGTAACTTGAGCAAATTAAAATGATGTGGAAGCGGGCGCCTGTCCTAAAACCTCTTCCCTCGCAGGCAGGGTCGATTGCACTGACAGCAGTTGCCTTCATCGGGCGTGTAATTAAGATTAAATAAAAATTCCGTTGTGTGGTACAACGTAGAGATTACATTTCAGGCTCGAGCCCTTGCACGTATGACCGCCACTTCTATTTGGACGATGGAGTTGCTGTTTGGAGCTCCGGCCTATCTCACCATACCTCCAACATGCCTCCCTCTGGTGATCGTCCTTAGCAACGCCCTGCAGACAGTCGCCTCCAAATTGTGTGTACACGATCCAGGGAGGTCATCCATCTCACATCAAAAGAGCCTTTCAAACAGGAGCATTTGAAAGTTTGTTTTCCAGGCCTGATTCATCCCCTCGTCCTCCTTTGAAAAGACTCCTCAATCAGAGGGATTAGCTAAATGCACCCGGCTGGCTGCAGACAGTCCAGGCTGTTGGTGCAGATCAGCTCTGTCATCCCCTGCTGTGTGCACGTGGATTAAGGAGCGCCACACAAATTACACTAACTCCATGGGGCGTGAAACAATGGCGGCACTCCACACGCATGCGTACAACGACCCAGGGCCTGCACGTGCCGAAGGCAAACTATGCTGCGCCTGTCACTATCCGGTAAACTCACCGGAAGTTCAAGTGCGATTTACAAACACAATGCGCGCTGCGTGTGCCCTACGGTACAAGCTGCCCACTGGGCAGATACGAATTCCACTTGCAGTTCGACTCCTGTTGAAAGTGTTATTTCATGGGCATTTATATAGCACATTTCATACCTCTTGCGAGGTATGCAACGAATTTTCTTTTCATTTTACACCTGTTTTATTGCCACTATGGCCAAGATTATAAGTGCATAGCTCTAGAGCAACGATCTGCTGTGCCACATCATAGGTCCGCATATATTGTAAACAGTCTCATTCATCTAACCCCCAAATACTTTCACCTTTATAAGTCAGATTTATTTTCACATCCCTACCCTATGTGCACAGTCAGAAATGGCAAGTGTATTGGGGTGGCTCAGTTTAAATTTCAATCAGAAGGGAGAAAGGTGAGTGGTCTGAGGGAGAAAAGGCGACGGGAGCAAATTCGCTTGAATGGTCGATATGTTGGAAATGTTAGCGCTTTGTTCACCATTTCGTATGTTTAGTATATAACCAATGAATTAATTTAATTTGTGCAGTTTCCTGAACCTCCAGCTGAATCCTGAATGCCTGGGTGAAGCCCATCCTTGCTGGCCATCCGCATGTCCCCAGGTCCAGGAGCATCCTGGTCATATGGCCAGAGAGGCAAAAGCCAATTTTGGGCAGTTCCATTCATTTTCTCCCAAAAAAGGTGAAAAAAAGGATCTGTAAAAAAACAGGCAATGCAACCACTGCAGTGGCAGATGTATTCCCCATAACTCCACCCATGTTCGCTTAAATGCGCTGAAAGTGTGATGAATTATGAAAAACAAAAGTGATATATTTCTTCTGACAGATAATATACAATGCCCGTGGAGACTCTGGAGCATGGTTGTTATGTCAGAATATCACTCACACTAATATCGCCCAACATAAATATCTTTTCCTCAATATTGTTTACAAAAATTTTGCCTCGTTTGGCATAGACTGTTTATTATTAACACCATTGGGACAATATTTTTGTAATCAATATTTAGGAGATGTATTGATGTCAGGCGATATGTAGTCCACTGGGTAGCCTCAAGGATATGTTAACAGGGAATTCCGTATATAAATTGCTACCTAGTAGGTAAGACAGTTAAATGGCACCCGACATGAAGTCCATGATGTCTTGAACAGTGAGGTGATAGTCATATGTTTTTACATAGCCCTCAAAATCACACTTCTGACATTTCTAAGGTCAGTGTACAAATGGTTTACCACTTTAATGTTACTAAATTTATTGACCTTAGAAGGATGGAAGCCCGAGTTGGCCTTGTACGTATTCAAATACATTACCTGTAGGTCAATACAGGCCTAATAACTAAAAGGGCTGGATCAATGCCTTACAAACACCTACAGATTATGCAACCTATTACGACAAAGGGATCCTTGCACTTGAGGCACCCTGTCCCGAGCAACATTCCGTCATTATGACGGATTCCCAAAATGAAGATAGTCATGCTGATAAAAAATAATTTTGGAGAAAAGCCAAAATGACGAAATATTTGTGCCATGAAAATATAATGTCAATGGTAAATGTACATTTAAACAAGCATTTACAATGCAACGGGTCTCGCGTTTGCTCATGTTAGAGCTGATCGCGTTGTAAACTCCTAACCCGACTTTTCACCTATCAGTCAAAAGTGCATTTATGTGCATAACCCGAAAAAGTGAAATTAACTATGTAAAGCACTCGACTTCTGCCAAGCGAGATCACGCTCGTAAATTAGAGAAAAAGAAGTCCACGAGCCCGTTGGAAAACAGCTAGCCTCGCATGTTTTCTGTACTTGGTCGCTGCGCTCGAGGAGGGCTAGCCACCGGAAAAGGCATGACGTATGCGTGCCTTGGACTAATCAAAGCAAGCAGATTTTATTAGGCAAGCCCACGAACCAATAAAAAACACTGAGGTGAAGTTGACAGGGCTCCGAGCCCTTTTCTAAATACTAAAGCGTCTCGCTGCGATACACATGCGCGAGCGCATGCAACGCAGGCTCGACCCTAAAAAGGGGGTACCATAGTCTTTCTTGTAAGTCTACTGGTATTATAAAACGAGAAAAAGACAAGTTAGAGCACCTGGGGTATTGAAGGCAGGGGGGAGGGTTAAAGGATCGAGGAAAGAGGAGTAACCCTCCTTAAAAAAAGAAAAATGGATCTGGGTTTAAGCCCCCCCCCCTTTAACAGACAGAAACAACTAACCTAAAAAAATGAATATATATGAAAGGCTTTCACAAGGTTGGTTTTGCAAATCTGGTGAAGGTCATTATAACTGGAAAAAAATCATTCTTAAAGAAAAAGCCTTCAAGAAAAGTTTGACGAAAACATTTTGTCAGAAGAATTTTCGTCAGGTTAGTTTTAGTTCCGGAACACTTCTAACCACGGAGAGCATCACAAAGGGAAACAAGCATACAAAATTATGGCAATGATTTGAAATCTCAATTGAGTTTACTCAAATAATCAGTATCATAGGCTGAGAGGGCAAAGGTTTCTGGAAATTGTTGACTAATGTGACATAGTAATGCTGATTTGATTCCACCCACCTATAATTCATTTCACCCTCACAGAGAGCCATGCAGTTCATGAACAGATCTCCTCTTCTGCACATTTCTACAACAGGTGCCCACTCAATCCTGCACAAGCAACAGGATTCGATGCAAATGTGCGTGAGGGAGATACACATTGACAAAATATTGCTAGATGCAAGCCAAAGAAAATGCATTGCTTACAGGTGAGTGGGTGCCTTGAGGGTTTGAGGGCAATGAAGTGAAGGAGATGCAAGGAAGTACATAATATGATACTAAAGAGGAAAGAGATGAGGTGTAAAATGTACAGATGTGAGATTTCAGAAAGATATGAAGAGGAAAAAAAATAAGAATGGGAGTGTTTGGAACACTATGAAGACCACTATCCCTTACACAAAACTCAGTAATGTTTAATTCACAATCTCATAACTTCAGAATTGAAACATTTTCAATATTCATTATTTAAAACAAATTCATTGTTGTTGCGCTATATTTTATACAGATAACCACTGATAAAGCCAATGGTCCTGGCTTGTTTTGGTGTACGTCAGTTGTGTTATATATTTGGATGCAATAACAGAACACACAGAGATGTAGTACAATATCATTCGGGCAACAGACTATGGGAAGCACAGATTTTTTATTTACATGTGTAAACCACGGCCTTTATTACATAGGCAATGCCTTGTTATAGACCTCCAGGTTTTTTTTTTAATCCCACTTAAACTTAAAGACCTGGGGCCCACAAATATTGACATAATCAAAAGCTGCTTCTAGCATGTGCTTGGTCAAAAACTGCCCCCTTTCCTTACACAAAAAAAACAGGGGGAGCATACGAGGTATACTGGTCAACATGCAACAAATGTACGATTGCCCAGTGGGTTCTGTGAATATTCTTTTCATCTAAGTGGCCAAGAAAGTTGTGGATTCTCAGACTGGAAACTTAACAATAGGGATTAGGGCTGAGCTGCACTCAAGGAAGAGCGAGTCAACTTTAAGCGAGTACAAGACAAAAAGTATTCTCTTCTTTAACTCATTCGGGCCTACCTTGAAGGTAAAGCCACTTCATCTATCTCAGGGAGAATTTCTGGGTTAAAGCTTATTTTCACAGTTTGTTCAAAACTACCATCTAAGGGCTAGAAACGCTTCTCAGTCCGAAAGCTCATTTGTTGGGATCCTATTGTCTTTGCAGCAATGTCAATATGTTGGTTCCTTTCATACACATTCAAAGGCACTCCTGTGTTTGAGCCCCACATTTAATCTCAGAGTTGGGCAACCAGCACCTGGAGATTATTCTGTCTGTCAGACATGCTTTTTACATGTGACAATTCATTCATTCGTTTAATCCTTCCACCAACTATGTTCTCACATTGATCCCTGTTCTGTTAAGTATGGATGAACTAATCAAAGGTCAACATATTTTACTTCATTTTCCTTTCCCTTGACACTTAAAAAGAAACTCACCGCAGTATCATCTATGGGAAAGTTCGTGGACATGACCACTCTACTAATCCCAGCAAAATAGTAAGGTCCAATGGATGAAACAGAAGGTTGCTGACGCAAACCAATTTCACTCAAACAATCTAAGATCAGAGTCTGTAAAAGGTTAATTACCCTGGTTCTACCACCTACCAAAGCTATAAGACCTTTTAATAGTGAAGAAACCATGTTCAGCAAAAATGCAACAAAATATTCAAGTGCAATCACAATTAAAAATGTAGCTTTATTACCTAATTCCATTCCCCCAAGAAATAGCAGTAGCTCTTGTTACTAATCTTATCACAACACATCTCTGCAAGGTAATAGAAAAATAATGGAATTCTACAAGTGTTCTTGACAGCCATTTTGTCCTCGTGGTATGTTGTTGTGACCCTTTCTTGGTATTTCAGGTTACAAAGCTTTGTCAAAATATATAAATAGCACTGTGTAATCTACTGCTTGTGAATATACATGTCCAAAGGCCTCATCGACATCTGAGCTGGACCCCCTACTCCTTCCTTGTTCAAAAAAGTATTACAAAACGTTCTTAATAATGCAATGTGTTGAGAGACCCAAACCAGTCCTTTTAACACTCACCTCTTGTTATCTAAGCAACCAGATAGTGGCGCTTCTATAAATCACTGATGTGCCACTAATGCCCCCAGAAACCAGCAGATTTTGGATGACTCACTTCTGACTCTAGTTGAAGTTATTTGCAGACTGTGATATCTGGATCTTCTCTCACTGTGCTACAGGTTCTTGAAATGTCTCGCCCTTGTTCGAAGAATATATTAAGTGATGTTGGTATCATATTTTCTTCCCTGGAAGTAAACCATTCATACTCATTGATAATCGACAGTTGCAGTAAGACAGGATGTAAATAAACCAAATATGCTAGATGTTATGCTAGAGGATTTATAAAGCGCATGGCGACTCGAAGGCCTCCCACCACTAAGGGAAAGAAAGAACCACTGCACCAAGCCCAGATGCATCAAAAAGAGATCAATACTTAAATAGCCAGGTATTGAGGGTTTTTTTAAAACTCAACTCATTCTTCATAGAGCGAAAAGCCTACCCTCCACGTTTGCCTCTTCTTATCATGGGGACAGTGGCTAAATGTGAGTTGGTAGATCTCAGGACCTTTTTGGGTGAAGAAGGGGTGACCAAAAGGTGGGAAATTGGTGGCACCCACATGGAAGGCTTTGTTCAGCATACACATGGATTTAAATTCAATCATTTGTCCCAAAGGCAGCAAGCAGAGATCGATCAAGCCCTGTCTGACTGATTATTATCTAGGTATCTCTGACCGCAAACGTGCAGCTGAAATTTTGCACTACTTATAGTTTGTGAATAACTGTCTTAGGAGCACATAGGTAAAGCGGCGAGTTGCGTAGTCCAGTTGTGAGAGAATCAGAGCCTGGCCTAGTCTCCTTGAGAGTTGAGGAAGTAAGTGCAAATTCTTGCACAGCATTCACATAATGCCAAAGCAGGCTCCAGACAGTTTGGTACCCTGGGTTTCGATTGTCAAAGTGCATTCCAACCACACCCCCAGACTTTTTATAGCTGGTTTGGGAGCAGAGGAGGACTGAGACGAACAGGCCAGTCAAGGGCCCTTTGGGGATGAGGATTGCTCCAGAGGATCAAGAGGTCAGTCATAGATCCATTCAGCTGGAGGCAGGATTTATTCATCCAGATGTATCCACATCTGGGGCAAATGAAAAAACGAGTTGGGTGTCGTCTGCATTAGAGACAATGAAAATTCCTAAGGGGGAAGTAATGTCCACCAAGGGTTGCATGTACAAGTTAAACAATGTCAGGCAATTGGATGACCCGTGCGGTACTCCACAAGTAACTGGGAAGATGGCAGAAGAGAAAGCCTTCTCAAAAACCTGAAGAGATCTAGCCATCAAGAAGGAGTCTATGCAGCTCAGAGCTTTCCGTATGACCCCAGCCTTATGAATCCTATCTAGGAGTGTTAGGTGATCCATGGTATCAAAGGCCACACTAAGGTCAAGTAGTATAATAGCAACTGTGGCCCCTTGATCCAGTCTCTTTTAAGCATCTCCCACCACCACTAAAAGGGCGGTTTGGGTGCTGTGCTTAACTATGCAATTACCTGATAAATAAATATGCAATTACCTCCCTTATATCTATCTCCCTTTGAGGAGAACATAGGGGGTACATAACCCAGCAACCCACCGAAAGTATGAAGACATCACCATTCAACCCCAAAAGTTAAAGCACTATGGTAGGAAGGAAAAGGACCCAGGAGAATAGAATATTTTTGTTAACTAATGACAGTATTCACTCCCGAGGCCGCTCTGTAGTTCCATTCATTACTCAAAGAGAATAAAGTCAAGAAAATGCAGGATCATAGATAATAGGTTATTCAATAGAAGCAGCAAGTCCTAAAATCATGCATGTTGAAAATCATTCAAGACTGATTTCAACGCCTTTTCTTCCACTGAATGTAATGTGCAATCAAGCATATCAGTAGAAGGATGTACAAATACTTGCATGAGATAACCTGAACCTTGGCTCAGAAGCTAGACATTCCTTGAGTCAGTCTTGCCTGGATCACTATGAGTAGATTGGTGCAAGACTGGAAAAGCCCTTGCTAGTAATGACCTTATCTATCTGTTGAGTGAGGTCACCAGGAAATGCAGACTCGTTCTGGCAGGAAGAAAGTCAATGAAACAGGACAGCTGAGGCAGAATTACACTTATCGTGCCACAAAAACAAGAACATGCCTGCAAACATGTAGGGATATATTTACAAACATTTTGGGGGCACTTGCACCACACAACATAGTTGTGTGCTCTATTGATGTATAGTAACTAGATGCTGTGTTTGTGTTGCTCTATGTGAGCACCCAAGCAAAACATTGGTGAACGTGTGATGGTTCATTTCCTCCAGGAAAGTCAGAATTTCAGAATGGCTGTGGTTGGAATAGGATTACGTAAAATAGGATGTAATGGTTTTGGCATATGAAACTGGGGCAGCACACACGATACTATGTGGTTATTTTGTTATATGTTACACATATTGAGAACCTGCAAAATAAGGTGATTTGTCAAACATTACAAGATCTTCTATGTTCAATCCTTGAAGGTGGCATTAGATTCCAAGTCTCCAGTTTCCAAGTTGAGCGGGTTAGTCATGAGAGTCTATGGGAATCATTTAGAGTTTCGAACATGCAGGACACCCACCAAAAATTGGCAGATGCACCACCCGCCCTATTTTACACATTGGTACATAGAGTGTGGGGGGGCTGGGGCATCTGTCATTTTTTTGTGGATGACTTGCATCCACCGGTCACGAAATAACCCCCAATACCTTCTTTCTCCTCCCTTTCTCTACCCCCTCTTCTTTTCTCACGGCTGAAATGGGACAAGTAATCCTGTATGGACAGATTCATGTGGTGTGAGGTCAAACCAAGCTATGTCCACATAATTTGCCAAACAATCCCCACATCACTAATGTCCTTTTACCTAATAAGTCAGCATTGCCAGTACTATCTGTAGTGCTATAGCCACTACATCAGTAACTATCTGGAACATGACAAACGCCACCCGTGGCACGTTTACTCAAAGTACAACCATCACTATTTTGTTCTTTTTTGCACATATAGTGCTCTGAAGCAACCAAAAAGTGAACTTTTGGAACAGTACTAAACAATTAAATCCCTACACAAAACAGCAACAGTGAAATGTTACAATACCATTTCTAAATTAGTGTGAATCAAGCAAGCAAAGAGAATTCGGCTACCTGGAGGGAGGTTTGGGGGCTAAAGCACTGCATTCCAGCAAATTGTGAAAAAATTGAGCCAATGCTCCATTTTTAGTTCACACTCTGCCGCAATAGCAAGGAGTATTAATACTCAGAAGCAATGAATATGGCTCACTTTGAAGCAATACGTGATGGAACATCCAACCTTCCATGTGCCTAAATCCAACGATGCTGAGTTCCATTCCGCTGCTTCCTCGCACACCTCCACAGTGAAATACTGCTAGCAAATGTGAGGATTGCTATTCTTGTTCATGGATAGTTTTAATTATTTTAGCAGAGTGGAGAAACGTTGTGACTAGCAGACCAGGCTCCTCGCCACAACACCCTACTTACCTGTATTTTGAGGGTGTCACCCTCCTTGGACTCTTCTCCCTCCAAACAAGTGAAAAGTCTCTCAAGGACTTCAATTGGGTCAAGTTTCAGATTTGTGTGGCTCTGGGCTAGGTGTTTTTCGGTGCCCTTATTCATATCTACTTTGAATTTTACTACCAATGTTATGCTAACTTAAGCATGCACGATGCTCAACAATACTGGTGCGTATGTTAACATTTGTGGAAAGGGGGTACACAAAGACAGCCAAAATATGTCTGAGTGTGGGCCCCAAAACCTTTAACATGACACTGAGCAGAAAGAGTACAGTCTGAACAGAGGTAGGCCGGGAGGAGGAAAGAGGTTGGGGTATAAGAATAGAGATGATCTAGAGGGAAAAATCTTTGATTTGATGGAGAAAAAAAAATGGATTTTAATTTATTGTTTCAGTTAGTTAAAACCATAACAATTTTAGCATTTGCACAATAAAAGCATTTCACTGTGATTTAAAATTCCTTCACAAGGTGATTTTATATTAAAGTAAAAAGGAAACCAGTTTTACATTTTAGCAGTCCCGGGCCTCATTTTCAAGCAGGGCCCTGGTTAAGATGGGGGGCCCTGGGCAATTGCCCCCCCCGCTACCAATCTTCTTGCCCTTGGGGACTCAACTGGTGGGAAGGTGACTTTTCAAGGCTGGACGCGGGCGTGCAATGCACAAAATGCATTTTCACTCTTAGGTGCCAACCCGATAATTCCTGTGGTGGTTTAACAATGGGCGGGGCTTGTGGCTTTGTGCTTTTAGACCCCGCGGGAGCCGCCGTTCCACAGTCTTTCTTATTCTTTGTCTTCGCTGTGGTATTTCTTCATCTGCCTCGGTAAACACCTGAACGGTGGCGGGTGTCGTCTGCCCGTCGGGGAGCGGCTGTGCGCCCGTTTCAGTGAAGTTACTGGGAATTTAACGTTTCAGACGGAGGTGTCCTGTTTATTGAAAAACAATCGTCAGTTGAAAACGAAGTTGCGAGAGCAACAAAAACCACAGGCCTGTGTGGCGCTGATAACAGCCCTCGGCAGCTTTTTGCAGAAGTTCCGTCCCTGTAAACACCAATAAAAAGGGGCCCGTGCGAGCAGCTCTTTCCTGTGCGCATTTCTGTTTCTCGCAGTCTGTTGCTGCCGCGCTTTTGTTTTTTCAAGCTGGAGGTTCATTTTTCAAACATATTTACTTTCACTGCCTCTCGCCCCATTTGCGCAGACCTTGTATCGCCCCTGCGTCTGCCGTCAAGACGCTGCAGAACAGCCAGGAAAGCTCTGGCCTATCAAACCTGACCACTTGCACAGAGAATATACCACCCACTTCCAATAAGCAGATCCCAGGCCTTTTAAAAGACACAAAGCTAGTACCATGAGAGTAAACAAGTGCAAAGAATATATGCAGGTGGAAATGCATTTTGATGTATGTCACTGTAGTGCACTTGCTGACGTTAAGTGAACTGCCAGAGCATTACAAGGATGAACAGTGAAGTCAGCCATAGTGAACTTTAAGAGAGTATATACTTGTGCCTTGACGACCTTTTGTACTTCAAAAATTGTGCGGATCGCTTTGATTGAAGTGCAATGCAAGCACATGTGAGCAGCGTGTGTTCAAATGCTTTGTGGTGTTTTTTGACCACCTCGTGGGGCGGCACCTACAGCCTGATCTGCTCTTATTCAATGCGGCCCCCGTTTCAGGTACCATACCAAAATCACACCACCATCTATGCTGACGATGAAGAAGGGTGCCAACACATTGTTTTTCTTTTCTCGGCGTGTCTTCAGACTTTTTAGCTGCTGCTCTGTACTGGTCATATCTTTTTAGTAACTCCATTCATTTATCTAAGGAGTCGTAATGGTGATCCATCACCAGTGAGATGCTGACATCTGCATTTGAAAGGCTATTACTGACCCGCAGCACTGTTTAACCCTTGATAGCATACAAGAAAAAAGTTGGAAAGTCAGAAACTATTTTTTTTTAGAATTTCAGAAGTCTGCAAACTGGCACTGTGACATATAATAAGGGCTAATGGATTATGCATGTCTGGGGCCGTAGTTTTTTTTTTTTTTGCATGATAATGGGTTTTCATAATTTTCCATAAAATGTACAATCTGCTGTATAATTTTAATATTTTACTGAAAAATATATTTTTCTAGCTTAAACATTGTTAAACAAAAACACTTCATGTACTTCTGAGCACTAGACACTTGGCAAAGTTTAACCAGTCATTTTTCAGTTGCTGATAGCTAGGAGCGGCTCGTGGGACGGAAAAAAGGCATGGGGGGGGGTGATAGTAGGGAGGGGAGGGTGCACGATGGATAAAATAAATAATGTCATTTTTAGAAAAAAAATACCTTTTTGTGCCGTTCCCATCCGCTCCTCAACTGCAGGCACAAGCTCCCAGCCTGCACCGCGTCCAATCCAGCTGGCAGCATGAAAGCAGCGTTAGGATTGTATGGAGCACCAAGCCAGGGAGCTCCGTGGCAGACCAAAAGTCTCTGTCTGCTGTCTCCAACCCAGCAACGCAGTGCCTGCGTTGCTGGGTTGGAGAGAGCCCAGTGCGCATGTGTGTTTGGCCGGCCCAAGACGGACGGCCAAATATACATGCGTACTGATCTGGGAGTGCTGTGCACAAGCCCTCATCCCTGTCACAGCCCCATGGCACTGCCCCTTATACTATAAAATGATAATAAATGTTGTTTATTATCGCTCTATAGTAAAAGTTGTGCAGCTGTTGCTGCTGTTGGGGGGCGACGCTTCTCCGCCCTAATGGAGGAGCCACACCTGCTGATAGCTGTTTTCAGGTCTTAAACCAGTATTGGGATGTGGTGCAACTTTGCTCAGGCAATTTTAATAGTCATTAAATTGACAAAATAAAGAAATAATGATGCTACAGATACTGCTACAGATTATGCCATATTACGCCCCATAATTTCCCTTTCCCACTTGCATAATTCTGTCAGTCTCTGCTGCATATTTCGTATGGCTCTTCCTATAACACCATCTGCTATTCTTGGCTTTATATCCAACAGCATGTTGCATTCTTGGCTTATTGTTTTGCTTTTAACATTGTCATTATGGGTTAAAAACCCAGGCATATAAATAAGGCTCCAAGTTCAATTTTTACAGCTACAGACAGAAAAGCATCTATTTTCTTCTATGTATTTATTTTTAAGCTTGGGTAAAAAGAGAAATGTGGTTGTTTTTGAGTGATTTTAAGTGTTGTCAGTCACAAGTGAAAGGCTGTGCAGATTGACTGATAAGGGAATTACAAGAAAACAAGTTTCCCAATGAGGCTTGAACAGCACTATAGGTGCATAAAACTGATGATAAAATATGGATGTTATCATAAGAGTGTATTGGTTTATTAGCTATGGGCATTCATATCATTGAAACCTGTGAGGCATTCAAATCTGAGTGTATGTTTATTGGTTAAGTAAATTTGGAAATTTGCTACTTTCTTCTTCAGTGTTCTACAGAACCCAAAATAAATGTGGATACACGCTGATAAATTTTGCAAAAAATAAATATGGATAAATACGGACAGAAATGGCAAAAAATAAATACCATGAAACCGGAAGCCCTACATATAAAGTGCTACAATCCCAGAATTGACCTCTGATGTTATGCATTACGTTAAGCCACTTGTCAACTATGTTTTAAATGTTTACAAAGCCATCTAGTCCATTCCAAAAACTGCTTCTTTCACATCGACAAACAGGAGCAAATCTTGCTTTCATATATTGAGAGGGTTCTTTCTTTTATGTACACCATGCAATAAAACAAGCATTGGCAATACAAATCGCTTGGTCTTTTCTGTAATGAAAACTTCAGTACGTAGTTGGACTAAACAAAGTGTTACAACATGGGCAGCACTAGAAAAACCTTCCCTAACGCCTAGAATAAGTAAAAGGCAGGTAGTAGTAGAAGGGACATTTTATGGTTAACTCACAATTAAAGAACAGGTTCAATGTAAATGGCTAACGCACTGAAAAGGGAGTGGGAGGCGTTAAAATACTGTTCTATATTCTCTGTAAATAGACATAAGCATGCAAGAAGTACAATAGTCCTGGAAAAAAAAAAAAAAGACCACTTATGGAATTAACATGCTTTTGTATACTCACATAGGACGATTAAACCTATTCTATCTTGTGTGGTATATTTCATCAGCGAGTTTCAGATCTGGCACTTGGAAGCATCCAACACTACACTTGTTCACTGTTAAGGATTCCATCCTTTGGATGAGGTTATTCCCCTTATGGCTATGTTTATGTTCTCCCTTTGTTACAATCCGACCTATATTAAAATTGTGTGTTGGTGAGCTCAAGAGTTTCTACTGGTGTCTCCCTACTACCAGGTTAAAAACAGGAGGGTCAAGTAATGGGCCCTTTTTCGTCACTATGTTTCTGTCCTTGATTATTATCCCTGTGGGTTCAGGTGCCTTCCTCAAGACTGCAGGTCTTAGTATCTCAGATGAATTATTGTGAAAAAGTCCCTGATCATAGTGCATCTTATGCAAATGCAATATATACACATCTGTTGTTTCTTCATAAGATGGAGCAACTGGAGTGGAAACAATCCTCCTTCAAAGTAAAGGCACATTTTGGGCAGAAACAGTGTAAGCTTCTGCCCCTCACATGAATGGCTAGAACAGCAGCAGCTCAAGCTTTCCCCATCGCAGTACATGTACAAATTAGTTAAGAGCAGTTCAGTCTTTGCTTTCTTACAGAACATGCCCAGCATGGCAGTAGCAAAGTAAGCTTCCTTCTCTTACTGCACTCACAGAACATGCACGGTTAAGGATGAGAGACCAGTAGATCAGATCTCTGGATCAGGTGCTTACTCACCGAGTGGAAGGTGTAGGTGGATCAGTAAGTGAATATGTGACTTCTGATATAATTCTCACTTAGATGATACTCTACATCAGTACCCTGAAAGTCCTGCTGCTGTCACTCGCAGGTCTGATGTCACTGTTGTACCTCTGGTTATCATATCCTGCATTTTTGTTGCTGTCACATGCTTTCAATCCAGCTGTTGCCATTTACGTGTGCAATGCCACCGAACCTTACACCTCAAATGCTGACCTGTTGGTATACCTATACAGTCCTTCCTTACTTGTGGTGTGAAACCTGGCGAATGGCGCGTCATGTGCCCACTATGGTCAATATAAAGACTAACTGTCAAAAACAAAAAAACATGGCTCTATGCAGCTCTTTTTTGCCCCATTACAGCTACTTCTGTCTTTATGATATTCCTGTCTCTCGTCAGCCTCTCTTTATCCAGCTTCTACCAAAATCCTTGCGCTCCTTTCCTGCCTTTTACTGCTTCCTTATCACTTTATCTCTCTCGTGTGTAACTCTGGCTTACATTTCTATCCATTCTCAGTCTCTTCTCATTTTCCTCTTGTTCACCTTCATTTGTCTTTTCACCTTTTTCTCTTACCCTAAACTCTCTCACTTTCATTATTCACATCTATCACTCTCTTGTTCCTTTGCCCTCTTTTATCCCAATGTAGCCTAATGTACATATCTGTCACACTCTTCGCATCTTTCCCACTCTCTCGACCCCTCTTCCTCTCACCTACCCCGGCTATTCATCCTCACCTATTCCTCCTTGTCAAATCATTTGAGTGCTTTGTCATCACTTAGGCTGAGGACACCAAACTGATTTTTACATTAGACTAAAAAGCCCCTGGCTCTGCAGGCAACATGACTGAGTTTGTCAGAAATACAGTCACAGATGCAATGAATTTCCTGTAGCTCAACAAAGGAGGGGTTAATGGAAATTTAGAGAGGAGCATGCTAATACCAACAAACAACCACAAAAAACTTAGATTCACAAAACTACACCTATAAAATTACTGTAGTCCACAGCCCGACCTTGAGTAAGTCAAGAACTATATATATATATATATATATATATATATATCTGTCTATACATATATATGTATATTATCTAATGGCAGTCCCCAGTAGGTGCTTATAGTTAGGACCTACTTTCCATAGGAAAAGCGGTTTTCGTTTTGCTAATAACTTTGGCACCATTCGACAAATCTTCAAGAAAGTTTCTAAACAAATTTGTCCCTCACTTCAGCTGCTGTCTGGAAAGTTTCAGGGAGATTCATCAAGCGGGGCTGAGAAAAAGGGGGTGGTCCCAAAGCACATTTTCCCCATGCAATTTCCCATAGATATTTTAGACGACTACAGCCTGAACTGCTGTAATGGAATTACACTAAATTTGGCAGAAAGATAGATTTGGGTCCAGAAAGAGTGCTTTTTGTAATTTGGTATGAATCTGTTCAGTAGTTTTGCAGTTGTTAAAGAAAAATTATTTACGTATATCTAGAGATGTGGAAGGTCGGCAAATCTGACACATCTCAAAATGATATCTGATTGGCTGCCACCAATTCAGTCAGGAAGTAGTGGCAGTTATCTTGGGACTCAGCCGAGTCCCAACAAAAAAAGAAAAAAAAACACAATGGGGGAGGGTAGGAATGACCTGACCCCCAAGGCCTGGTGGTGGGGTCCCACATGGACCCCGCTGGGTGCCAAAAATGTTTTTTTTTTGTGTAAATTTTGCTATGGATCCATGAAGGATCCGCGGATCACCAGCAAAACAAAATAAAAAATGCAGTTATCCATACTTGTTTTTTTTGCCCCGTGGGGCCAGGTCTCGGGGGAATTTATAAGTAAATATAGGGGAGGTGGAGTGCATGGTACCCCCCTGCCCGGGCCGATTACAGCCCCAGGGACTCCATCCCCCGGGGTCCAGCCAATGTAGAAAACAAGGAGGGCGCCACCCTGCCCCCTCATGGGCCGATTTTGGCTACAGAGACCCCATCCCCCAGGGCCCAGCCGTGCATTAAATGGTGAGTGTTGGACTTTTTTGCTTATGCAGGGTCATCCCCGATCTTTTTGCCTCCTGCCTCCTATTTTTTCTGACCTGTTGCTGTTGGCTTTTGAACTCTGACCAGTGCTAAAGTGCATATGCTCTCTGTGTAAATTGTATTGTTGATTGGTTTATCCATGATTGGCATATTTGATTTACTAGTAAGTCCCTAGTAAAGTGCACTGGGGGTGCCAGGGCCTGTAAATGAAATGCTACTAGTGGGCCTGCAGCACTGGTTGTGCCACCCACATAAGTAGCTCCGTAATCATGTCTCAGACCTGCCACTGCAGTGTCTGTGTGTGCAGTTTTACCTATAAATTAGACTTGGCAGGTGTACCCACTTGCCAGGCCTAAACCGCCCCTTTTCTTACATGTCAGACACCCCTAAAGTAGGCCCTAGGTAGCCCCAAGGGCAGGGTGCAGTGTATGGTTAAGGTAGGACATATAGTAGTATGTTTGATATGTCCTGACAGGGAAATATTGCTAAATTCGTTTTTCACTGTTGCAAGGCCTGTCCCTCTCACAGGTTAACATGGGGGCTACCTTTAAATCTGATTAAAGTGTAGATTCCCTTTGGGAGCGGATAGACATGGAGTTTGGGGTCTCTGAGCTCACAATTCAAAAATACATCTTTTAGTAAAGTTGATTTTAAGATTGTGCGTTTGAAAATGCCACTTTTAAAAAGTGAGCATTTTCTTGCCTATACCATTGCTGTGACTGTCTGTTTGTGGATTCCCTATCTGGGTCAGTTTGACAGTTGGGCTGGTTGCACCTCACACTAGACAGTGACACAAAGGGAGCTGGGGTGTAGTCTGCATTTGCTGATGAGCCATCTGTGCTAGGAACGAGGGGAGGAGTGGTCACTTACACCTGAAAGGGCTGTGCCTGTCCTCACACAGTGCAGTCTCCAACCCCCTGGTGAATGTCTGGGGCCTGGCCTGGGCAAGGCAGGATTTCACATTCAAGAGAAACTTTGCTTTGAAGTATGCCTACTTCAAAGGAGAAATTGGGTATAAGAAGGGCACCCAAAACCACAGACTTTAGAAACCCTTCTGGAAACAAGAGGAATCTCTGCCTGGAGAAGAGCTGAGGAAGAAGAGCTGCCCTGCCTGTGACTGTGCTTTGTGGAGCTATCCTGCAGTTGCTGCTTCTGCCAGAGAAAGAGGGCAAAGACTGGACTTTGTGTGCCTTCCATGCTGAGAAGAACTCTCCAAGGGCTTGATTTAGAGCTTGCCTCCCGTTGTTTGAAGTCTCAGGGGCAGCAAAGACTTATCTCTGCCAGCACCTGGAGTCTCTGGAGAGACTCCTACCCTGCCCTGTGGTGCCCATCCCATTCCTGGGACACTGAAAGGGGAAGCTGGCAGCCTAAAGAAAAGGAAATCCACGCACAGTGCGCCATGCGGGGAAAAGATCGACGCAACTCCGATCTGCGGCTGAAGAAACGACACACCGTCAGTTCCGCGGCTGAAAATCGACGCTCGCCGGAAACGCGACTGAAGAATCGACGCACTGAGCAGGAGAAACAATGCACAGCATCGTTGACGGAGGCTGGGGGATCGCAACCCGCGCTGCATGGTTTTCGGATCATCGTGTGGCTGGATTTCCGACTCAAGTACCGCTGGGTGTGTAAAAACAAAGCAAGGCCTGCCCGGATCCAAGAGTTCTGATCGGATCAATGCATCCCTCTCCTGCGGAGAGAAGAAACGACGTGCCCCGACCCGACGAAAGGAGAAACTACGCAATGTCCCGCTCGTGAGTGCAATAGACGCATCGCAAGCCCTTTTTGACGCACACTCACCCGTGCAGGGTTATTTTTTACGCACTCAAGTTACTTTTCCACGCTAACAGTGTTAGTGTGTGTTTAAAACTACTTAAAGACTCTTTTTGCATTTTTATTAATAAGTTGACTTGTGTATTGTGGATTTTTGTCGTTTTGGTCTTGTTTTGTTTAGATAAATATTTCCTATTTTTCTAAACCTGTGTTGTGTCATTTTGTAGTGTTTTCATCCAGTTACTGTGTGTTGGTACAAATACTTTACACCTAGGACTCTGAAGTTAAGCCTACTGCTCTGCCAAGCTACCAAGGGGGTAAGCAGGGGTTAGCTGAGGGTGATTCTCTTTTACCGTGACTAGAGTGAGGGTCCTTGCTTGAACAGGGGGTAACCTGACTGTCAACCAAGGACCCCATTTCTAACAGTGAGGCTGTGCAATAAGTGGAGCCATTAATGGCCCTGGGGACCCCATCCCCAGGGCTGGCTTTTGCTATGTGCCCTGGTGCCCATTCCCAGGACATAGCGGTTTCCCTACAAGCACTGGTGCATGCAGAGAAACCTGTGTTTGCTGTCGCTTCCATGGCGCAATTTCAATGCTTCAGCCAAGTGAGAACAAACACTAAGGACAAGATGTATCAAGCCATTTAGCATTTCTTAATGGACCAAATCGCTATTTCGAGCCATTAAGAAATGCTAATTGGTCATTCCATATGTACCAAAGCAGAAACCCAGTTGCAAATTGTGATTTCTACCCCGCAGACATCTCAGTTTGTGATTCCTTAAATAGGAAATTGCAAATATGGAATTCCTTTTTCGATTTCCTAAGCACATGCACAAAGCATTTTCTAAATGCGAAATGGGCATTTAGGAAATGCCATTACCATTGACTCCAAGTCAATGATAACCATATGTAATTTAAAAAAAATGTGCCCAAAATGCATTTTTTTAAAGTGCTGTGTAATCCGCACATCCCACTAGGGCATATATGTGCTTTACATGTGAACCACTTTTTTGGGATGCATCAAGCAGGGCCAAGGGCTCCCTCGGTTTTGCATTTCCTTATTTGTAATTTCCTATTAGGAGATCACAAATTAGGAAATGGTGAACCATTCGTACCTATAGGAACGAATGGTGTAGTGTTTGTTAAATAGCGATTTCCTAGTAACGATTGTGACTATGTAGGACTTGCTATTATGAAATTGCATTTTTTTTACATTCTATTTTGCATTTCCAAAATAGCGATTTCTTAGGATTTGCTATCCAACTTTCATACATCTAGCCCTAAATCCGCTCCCAGCAGTAGGAAGCATGGGAAATGCTCCCACTCACTGGGAGCAAACTTTTCATCTGTTTCCCTGCACACAATGAAGTGGGCAGGGAAACAGATGAAAATGTTTTTCCCGCCTGCAGGGAGCAGCATTTTTAGCTGCTCCCTGTGGCAGGAGCAATGCCAGCTTCCACACAATGGCTTAAATTATAATTACTAAATATTTACACTGAAAGTGTGTGATTTGGTATATATAATTTAAGCCATTTTTGAGACATTCAGCTAAAAATACTAGAGCTAGCTGGACACTTGTGGAACTGTAAATCAAACAAACATTAGTAAAGACAATAGGTCTCATCTATGCAAGCGCTATTGGCTTTGCCAATATGATTTAGCCATGTTTTATACCAGCTTGGCAGCTGTTCAGCATGGCTAAAAGTGGTGTAAAGGAGAGCAGCATAGAGTGCTGTGTTGTAAAGTAGAGTGTCATGGAGTAGAGTGGTGTGTTATGGAGTGCCGTGGAGTGGTGTAGAGGTGAGTGGAGTGGCATAGCATGGAGTGACATAGAGTGGTGTGAAATACTGTTGTGGAGTGTCATGGAGGGTGTAGAGTGTCATAGCGTGGAAGGCTGTAGAGTGTTGTAGAGTTGAGTTGAGTGCCAGAGTGAAGTAGAGTGTCATAGAGTGGAGTGGTATAGAGTGTTTAATGTGGTAAAGAGCAGAGTGGACTGGTGTAAAGGGTGTTGCGTAGAGTGGAGTAGAGTTCTGTAGAGGAGAGTGGTGTAGATTGGAGTAGATTGTTGTAGAGTGGAGTGGCACTGAGTGGAGTAGAGTTGAGTGGCATAGAGTGTCTGAGTGAAGTGGCATGGAGTGGGGTGGCATAGACTGGAGTAGATTCCTGTAAAATGGAGTGGCACAGAAGGGAGTAGTGTAGTAGAGTTGAGTGGCATAGAGCATCTGAGTAGAGAGGCATAAAGTGACATGGAGTGGAGTGGCGTAGAGTGGGGTAGAGAGGAGTGGAGTAGTGTCATAGAACAAAGTGGAGTAAAGTGGCAAGGAGTGCTGTAGAGCATCTTAGAGTGGAGTAGTGTCATGGAGTGGCATAGAATGGAGTAGAATGGCCTAGAATTAAGTGGTGTAAAAAACAGTGGGGCAGAGTAAATTGGCATAGAGTGCAGTGGCTTAGAGTACATGATTTTGAGTAAAGTGTTATAGAGTGCAGTGGTGTAGAGTAAGTGGAGTGGCGTAGAGTAGTGGTGCACAGTAGAGTAGAGTGGACCAGCATAGAGTTTCAATGGTGTAGAGTGGAGAGGCGCAGGATGGAGTGGCACAGGGTGGAGTAGAGTGTCATAGAGTGCAGTGGCATACAGTAGATTGTTTCAGAGTAGAGTTTTGGAGGGCAAAGTGCAGTAGTGCAGGATAGAGTGCAAAGGTGTAGTGTAGAATCTTGTAGATTGCAGTGGTGTAGAGGAAATTACAGTGGCATAGATTGTAGTGGCATAGAGTGCACTGATGTAGCGATGTGTGGTGCAGAGTACAGTGCAATGGCATAGAGTGCAGTGGTGCAGAGTAGCATAGATTTCAGTGGCAGAGAGTGCAATCTTGCAGAGTAGAGTGTCTTAGAGTACAGTGGTGTAGAGTGAATTGGCATAGAGTACAGACTGTAGTGCTGTAGAGTGTTGCAGAGTAGAGTGCTATAGAGAGCAGTGGCATGCAGTAAAGTGGTGCAGAGTAGAATAGAGTGGTGTAGCATACAGTGGCATGGACCTCAATGGTGTAGAGTGGCATAGCGTGCAGTGGCATAGAGTGCAGTGGTGTAAACTGTTGCAGAGAAGAGTCTAGTGGAGTAGACTGCAGTGGTGTAGAGCAGTTGGCATAGTGTGCAGTGGTGTAGAGTGCATTGGTTTCAGTAAAGTGGCATAGGGTACATTATGTAGAGTGCAGTGGTTTACAGTAGACTGGCATAGAGTGCAGTGGCGTAGAGTAGAGTGGTGTAGGGTGGTGCAGCATAGATTAGAGTGGCATAGAGTGCAGTGATGTAGAGTAGACTGTTTCAGAGTTGATTGTAGTGACATAGAGTGAAGTGCTACCGGGTTAGAGTGTAGTGGCGTATAGTGCACTGGCATAGAGTGGAGTGGTGCAGAGTAGAGTGGAGTGGGCTAGAGTGCAGTGGTGAAGAGTGCAGTGGTGCATAGTAAAGTACAGTGATTTGGCTTAGACAACAGTGCTGCGGAGTAGAGTACAGAGGTTTTGAGTAAAGTGTTATAGAGTGCAGTGGTATAGAGTGGTGGAGAGTAGAGTGGTCCAGTGGCATAGAGTATAGTGGAGCAGAGTATAGTGGTGCAGAGTAGAGTAGCGGAGAGTTCAGTATCAGAGAGTGCAGTGTTGCAGAGCAAAGTGTTGTATAGTGCAGTGACATAGAATAAAGTGGCGCAGAGAACAGTGGCATAGAGTACAGTGGCATAGAGGTAGATGAAAAGATATCCTTATGTCTTGTAAAAAAAAATTACAATGGAATCAGTGATTTGTTTTCAATATTTCCTTGATGCCAGATTGTCCTTGTGCAACTGCACCTGTTGCACAAATAGAAAAAGTGATATATAAGTGCACGTGCAAAAGGCAGGGATGGGAGAAAGAGATGCCTGCTAAAGTGTTATGAAATGTTACTGATGAGGATTTGTTGTTATTTCGAAAGAATACATTTGCATAGGTTAGAGGTGATAACGCAAATAAGTCAAATCTAGTTTACTAAAAAGTGGTCCATGGCAGAGGTATTGTGTCCTGAGTTATAGTGCTATTAATTAAAAATGCAGCTGTATTTTATTGCAGAAAAACAAATGATTATAGTAAATTTATCTTATTTTTGGCATAAGGTATTACTGCATGTAGTACGTGTAATGTAATTAAGGCGCACTAAGTAATGTTGTATAGTCTAGGGCTGGAAAAGTAATACAAAGCGAGAGGCCTGTTTGTGTTTCTTATGTGATTTAATAAGTGAAAGGTGGGGCCTGAAAGAGCATATATTTAAAATTGTTTTCCACAGTGAAAGAGCATGGAGGATGCAGTGTAATTGTTGTTAGAGCGTGTGGTGAGTTGTAAGTAGACACAGAGTCGGGCAGTGTTAAAAGAACCTAAAGTCAGATTGTGAAGTTTGAAGATGGAAAGGCAGAGGGGGAAGAGCTTGGGAGTGCTTAGACCTGAGGGTGGGTGGAGGAGGGATTCTTGGAGTGGTTCTAAGACTGTGATGTCTGTTTGTTTACAAGTAGCAGGAAGGTTAATGTTACAACTTGGGCATTTGTGCATAAAAGCACAAAGGAGTGAAATTACCGTCCTGGGGCCAGTAGACTTGCTGCCTGAGTGGAAGTTAGGACTTTGTAAAAGCATAGTGAATTGGGGAGGGATGAGGTGCGTCCAGGGCCAGAAAAGGAATACGAGGATGGGTGAGATGAAGTTGTGGTGATGTTTATTGTGTTTGCGTTGGGAATGATGCCATTGTACCTGCTGCACAAATGTAATATCCCGTCTAGTAAGTGCAGTTCAGAATGATTGATAAAGAGAGGTGTGTTGTTGGTGTGTTTGCCCCCGAAGCAGGATGATAAGTTGTGGTGTTAGTAAACAGCCATACTCAGGGTCACAGGAATTATGTGATTTTGCAGCCACAGTGATGTTCGCATAATCATTGTTTTGCCATATTTGCCACATAATACATCATCTGCTACAGAATCTGAAGACTTCAACAAAGAAAATTGTTTCTATCTCAAACGATTCAAAAGTTAACAAAAATGCCGAGACACATATTGAAGTTTCGGTATTAAACTGGTACTAATGATGTGAAACCAATGCCAAGAGAGTGTTACCAAGTTTAAACATGACGTAATAATGGGGTAATACTATTACAAAATGTGCCACATTATGCAGCATAATGTGCAGTTTCTTGCTGCATAATTTACTCAACAATGCCACATAATTCAGCCCTTTACCGCCACATAATTCCAGTGGCCCTAGCCATAATTTATATTTTATTAGAACATTGGAATGCTGGAAGCTCCATTGAAAACAATGGAATGCTGCGGGCTTTTACTGGCCGATAAAAGCCCGCAGCGCCAACATTCCAATGTTCGCTTTGTTCACAGCAGCAGCTGTGAACAAAGCCTCACGGAGCCCGAGGGGACTTTAATCCCCTCAGGCTCCGTGAACATTCTTTTATTTAATAGAACATTCTGCCCTGAGTGGCAGAATGTTCTAATAGCCTTAGAACCCGCCGTAGCGGGCTCTACCGGCTATTAAAGGCCCTTTCCATTGTTAAATGCCCTCGCCTTCGGCTCGGGCATTTAACGCGTGGAGCGGGCCTTTAATAGCCGGTAGAGCCCGCTACGGCGGGTTCTAAGGCTATAATATGGAGCTAGGGACAAAATGTATAAACACGGGTAGGCAGAGTGTGGTGGTCTCCAAGTGCAAGTAAAGAAATTGTGTTCCATGTGTCTGTTTAAAATGTAAACTAAAGCATTAGCATAGGTTTAATGTTTCCATGAGTTCTTATTGTCCTGCTGCCACTGCACTTGCTGTTTGAAAATAAAGTAAGCTCCCGGAGGTGTGTGTTCAAAGGATAGGGAAGGAAGAGGTGGTTTGTGGTGCTTAGAAGAGCGGTGATGGGTTGTAGTTGTGAAGGACAACTTTTCCTTTTTGCCTAGGCTGAACCTGTTCTGGTGCAAAATTAAGACACCAGGACACGTTTAGCAGCGCCTGCACCTTGTCTGCTTTTATTCTAAGCAGCAACATGCTGGCAGAGAGGGGGCTTATTTTTATTTATTTTCACTTCCAGCTGAGCCAAAGATAAAGGCCGAAGTTAAGGGGCCATCAGACCTCCTTTTGTTTCAATCTGATCCTGGCTGGATGCGGCCTATAGGCTTACCCTTAGATGCACATGGAAAGAAGGTGAAAGAAAGGCTCACAGCTTATTATCACTTCACAGCTGCTTAAGAGAGGACTGTTTTTGATTTTGTTCAGGGCCTGTTTATGAGATAAATGTATGCACTGTAAGAATGTCAGATGTGTTGGTCTGGCCGGGTACCTCCACAAATAGCATATGAATATCACTAGTTGTTTCTTTTATAGAGCTACTCATTCCAATGCAGGGTGTCAGAGCACATTAAATAACGTACATATTATACATTGACAATAAAGCATGTTAGTATGTAAATCAATGTACAATATGTTAGGGTTAGTGAGGGTTACATGATGTAGGTGTCACGTCATTCATATCACACTGTGCTATATTAGAAGGATTACAATTTATTAACTGCAAGTAACAAAAGGACCTCTGTGTTAAAAGCAGTAACTCACTTACTAGATAAAATACAAATCTGTCACCTGCATTTTACATTATGTGCTATTTTGGGGTTGTGTTACAACATCATCAATGGAGCATAGGAGGGGCATGAGTGGCCTACATGGAGAGAGTAATCTATATCCTCTTTCCTATAAATGGTCTCACTTTGAAGTCAGCAGAAAGCAAAGTAATCATCAAGCTCCCTCAGAAGACACAGCTTGACATTTGACCTCTGTCATTGAATGCACAGCAAATGTGACAAGATAAGAACAAGATTTAAAGGCCTGGTTACAGAAAGAATTTTCATGAAAGAATTCAGTAAACACGGTTAGGCAAGGGGAGGCACAAACTCACGCTGCACAACCTAAAGCAAGTAAAGGCAGCAAATAGAAAGTAAGAAAATGTGAGTTACAAACTACAAAGCCAATGGTAATCAACAGGGGGAATACATTCTTAGGCCAACTTTCTGAAAGTCCCTTGGAATGTCTTTAGCGAACCAGTCTCCGACTTATAAAGTAGAGAGTGCTGATTGGCCACGTGGGTTTTTCCCCAATGGCTGGTTCACTCCTGTGGGGCCAAGCATTCTCACTGGCTGGCCGAAACACAAAAGAAAATGTTGCAGGCAGCATTATAGGACATGGGGTTCCTTCCCCGTGTCCTAAAACTTAAAATATAGGCAGTAGTAAGTGGCAGGGTAGTATTGCCCTGACACCCCGGCCCTTAAGGGGAGGGGTGTCAGAGGATCCCTCCAGTGCAAAAAATTAAAACCAAAATTGCAGACCCGCAGGACCCTCACAAGAGATTTTGGCAGTCCCCCAGTGTGGGCCTGCTGGACTCCCACAGGAGCTAGACCAGATGCCTGTGTATGTCTCTGCCCATGTTTATGTAAGCCAGCTTTGTTTCTCTGGGCTGATTTGATGGGTTGCACAAAATTGTGATATATTTTTACTTCAGATACAAATAGGTAAAGTATGGTTTGTATATTTTTTCCACTTGTTATATTACAGCCTTGATAAAGTCCGACAGGACAAAACAAGTGTCAGCTGCTCTGATAATTTTATGTAATCAACTGTTCTTCCACAACGACTACATAAGTGTGTCCACCTGCGATAAAGAAAAAATAAACTGAAAATGATGCACCAATCTACATACCAATCATATACTTCACGATTACTTTTGCGACAGATTCTATGTGTGCTCAAACCTTCTTCTCACTGATGTTATTTTAGATGTCATCAGGGTTGTTATCAATTATGTCATAGAACATGTCATGATTGATGTAATATATCAGCAGGGTACGGCAAAATTTATTAAACCTAAAGCACAATGTTATAGTGTGGTAAAAGTTTGTTTAGGAGACACGGATCTTGCAGCAACGCTGGAAGAAGCTGTTAGAATTTCAGTGCAAACAGAATTCTGACTAATAGTGAAGAAGCTATAGGACTGACATATTCTGCACCTTAGTTTTCAGAACTCACCACCTCTCGAGCAGGAGGATAAAATGCCATGTAATTATACCATTGACTGACAATGAATTAGCCAATAATGTTGTAGTGCCCCGATGTAGTTGGGACATGCTTACATTAGAAGGGGTTTTGCACAGACATATGGGTTATTACAGAGGCCGAGGTGATGAGACCTGTTTTGTAGGCTTTAGCCGACATCCAAGTTAAGAATTCAGAGGACCAAATGCAAAAAAGCATAGAAAGCATGCAAATAGATGGATGTTTTGTATGGTCCCTTACCAATGCTTGTTCAATTTAGCACCCTGAGGTCCATTATGTGCAGATGCTGGATGGTCCACTGTGGCAGCAATTAGTTATCAGTGGTGACAACTATTGTCCATCACATATCAGTGAGACATAATAAAATGATTTCCTAGTGCTACACTTCCAGTTCTGGTATATCCCCGTGTGATAGCTCAGTGCTATGAGAGTTAATTGGCTTAGAATATGTCCCATGTAGCCTTAGCTGTGGAATGACTGATTGTGCAGAAGTGAGTAATGAACTGAATGAGGTTCCACAATGCTTTTTAGTGCTCTATCACCCAAGAGTTCAAGAATTTAAAAGGACAAAAGGATGTTGTGAGAAAGTAGCCTCTTTCTTGCCTTGTTACCCCCACTTCTGGCCTGTTTGTGAGTATATGTCAGGGTGTTTTCACTGTCTCACTGGGATCCTGCTAGCCAGGGCCTAGTGCTCATAGTGAAAACCCTATGTTTTCAGTATGTTTGTTATGTGTCACTGGGACCCTGCTAGCCAGGACCCTAGTGCTCATAAGTTTGTGACCTATATGTATGTGTTCCCTGTGTGATGCCTAACTGTCTCACTGAGGTTCTGCTAACCAGAACCTCAGTGGTTATGCTCTCTCTTTGCTTTCCAAATTGTCACTAACAGGCTAGTGACCACTTTCACCAATTCACATTGGCATACTGGAATACCCTTATAATTCCCTAGTATATGGTACTGAGTTACCCAGGGTATTGGGGTTCCAGGAGATCCCTATGGGCTGCAGCATTTCTTTTGCCACCCATAGGGAGCTCTGACAATTCTTACACAGGCCTGCCACTGCAGCCTGAGTGAAATAACGTCCACGTTATTTCACAGCCATTTACCACTGCACTTAAGTAACTTATAAGTCACCTATATGTCTAACCTTTACCTGGTAAAAGTTGGGTGCTAAGTTACTTAGTGTGTGGGCACCCTGGCACTATCCAAGGTGCCCCCACATCGTTCAGGGCAAATTCCCCGGACTTTGTGAGTGCGGGGACACCATTACACGCGTGCACTATACATAGGTCACTACCTATGTATAGCGTCACAATGGTAACTCCGAACATGGCCATGTAACATGTCTAAGATCATGGAATTGTCACCCCAATGCCATTCTGGCATTGGGGAGACAATTCCATGATCCCCCGAGTCTCTAGCACAGACCTGGGTACTGCCAAACTACCTTTCACGGGGTTTCACTGCAGCTGCTGCTGCTGCCAACCCCTCAGACAGGTTTCTGCCCTCCTGGGGTCCAGCCAGGCTTGGCCCAGGAAGGCAGAACAAAGGACTTCCTCAGAGACAGGGTGTTACACCCTCTCCCTTTGTAAAAAGGTGTCAGGGCTGGGGAGGAGTAGCCTCCCCCAGCCTCTGGAAATGCTTTGATGGGCACAGATGGTGCCCATCTCTGCATAAGCCAGTCTACACCGGTTCAGGGATCCCCCAGCCCTGCTCTGGCACGAAACTGGACAAAGGAAAGGGGAGTGACCACTCCCCTGACATGCACCTCCCATGGGAGGTGCCCAGAGCTCCTCCAGTGTGCTCCAGACCTCTGCCATCTTGGAAACAGAGGTGCTGCTGGCACACTGGACTGCTCTGAGTGGCCAGTGCCAGCAGGTGATGTCAGAGACTCCTTCTGATAGGCTCTTACCTATGTTGCTAGCCTATCCTCCTTCCTAGGTAGCCAAACCTCCTTTTCTGGCTATTTAGGGTCTCTGCTTTGGGGAATTCTTTAGATAACGAATGCAAGAGCTCATCAGAGTTCCTCTGCATCTCTCTCTTCACCTTCTGCCAAGGAATCGACCGCTGACTGCTCAGGACGCCTGTAAAACCGCAACAAAGTAGCAAAGACGACTACTGCAACCTTGTATCGCTGATCCTGCGGCCTTCTCGACTGTTTTCCTGGTGGTGCATGCTGTGGGGGTAGTCTGCCTCCTCTCTGCACTAGAATCTCCGAAGAAATCTCCCGTGGGTCGACGGAATCTTCCCCCTGCAACCGCAGGCAACAAAAGACTGCATCACCGGTCCCCTGTGTCCCCTCTCAGCACGACGAGCGTGGTCCCTGGAACTCAGCAACTCTGTCCAAGTGACTCCCACAGTCCAGTGACTCTTCAGTCCAAGTTTGGTGGAGGTAAGTCCTTGCCTCCCTACGCTAGACTGCATTGCTGGGTACCGCGTGATTTGCAGCTGCTCGGGCTCCTGTGCACTCTTCCAGGATTTCCTTTGTGCACAGTCAAGCCTGGGTCCCCGACACTCTAACCTGCAGTGCACAACCTCCTGAGTTGTCCTCCAGCGTTGTGGGATCTTCTTTTGTGACTTCGGGTTAGCTCCGGTTCACTCCTCTTCGTAGTGCCTGTTCTGGCACCTCTGTGGGTGCTGCCTGCTTCTGTGAGGGCTCCCTGTCTTGCTGGGCACCCGCTCTGTCTCCTCACGCAATTGGCGACATCCTGGTCCCTCCTGGGCTACAGCAGCATCCAAAAATCCTAACCGCGACCCTTGCAGCTAGCAAGGCTTGTTTGTGGTCTTTCTGCGTGGGAATACCTCTGCAAGCTTCTTCACGACGTGGGACATCCATCCTCCAAAGATGAAGTTTCTAGCCCTCTTCGTTCTTGCAGAATCCACAGCTTCTACCATCCGGTGGCAGCTTCTTTGCACCCTCAGCTGGCATTTCCTGGGCATCTGCCCAATCTCGACTTTGTCGCGACTCTTGGACTTGGTCCCCTTGTTCCGCAGGTACTCTCGTCCGGAAATCCACTTTGGTTGCATTGCTGGTGTTGTTCTTTCTTGCAGAATTCCCCTATCACGACTTCTGTGCTCTCTGGGGAACATAGCTGCACTTTACACCTACTTTTCAGGGTCTTGGGGTGGGCTATTTTTCTAACCCTCACTGTTTTCTTACAGTCCCAGCGACCCTCTACAAGCTCACATAGGTTTGGGGTCCATACGTTATTCGCATTCCACTTTTGGAGTATATAGTTTGTGTTGCCCCCATACCTATGTGTTCCTATTGCAATCTATTGTAACTATACATTGCTTGCATTACTTCCTTTTGCTATTACTGCATATTTTTGGTATTGTGTACATATATCTAGTGTATATTTGGCATCCTCATACTGAGGGTACTCACTGAGATACTTTTGGCATATTGTCATAAAAATAAAGTACCTTTATTTTTAGTATATCTGTGTATTGTGTTTTCTTATGATATTGTGCATATGACACCAGTGGTATAGTAGGAGCTTTGCATGTCTCCTAGTTCAGCCTAAGCTGCTCTGCTATAGCTAACTTCTACCAGCCTAAGCTGCTAGAAACACCTCTTCTACACTAATAAGAGATAACTGGACCTGGTACAGAGTGTAAGTACCCCTTGGTACCCACTACAAACCAGGCCAGCCTCCTACAGATGTATACTGTGATCAATAACCAGCGATGAACGTTCATAAAGCGCTATATATTTACAAGTCTTCTAAACCCCTAGGCACTCTCCGCTATTATGAAGACCAGGTCATTTATTCCATGTAAAGACGCTCCAAATATGACCAAGCTAAATATATATTCCTTACAGTTCCACTTAATAATTCGATGACTAGAATGGCAGAATATAAGACTCAGATGACAATTGAATGGGCAGATGCAACAAGACCTTTGTATTGTAGGCCAATTCAACTATATCTGAAGCTGTAAGAAAAGATAAATCTCCCTACCCCCTTTTTGTAGCATGATGGCCATACTTAATGGTACTAGAGACAATCAAGTGCCTCTTTCTGCTGATGCCCTCATGGTTGTCTAGTTCGCTGTGCCTCAGGGCCAGAGCAGAACTCCTGTATATGCTGTATATGTAGTCTGTTAACCATAGATGTGCGTGAAATCTTTTGTCCTCGGAAATAGGTAATATAGGCAAAAGTCACGGCTTGTGGGTGTTACAGAGGCAGGGTGGCACTTGGGGGGGAGCAGGGGAGAGTGGTGGTGGGGGGAATTATTAATAAAAAAATGTAAATGCTGGGAGCCTGTGCCTGCTCTCTCCAGCCCGGCAACACAGTGCCTACTGCGCATGTATGTTTGGCTGGCCCGAGACAGCCGGCCAAAATACATGTGCACTGAGGGGAGTGCACAGTGCACTCCCCTCATCCCTGTCATCCCCAATGCCTCGCCCGTTTAACAATGAAAGGATAATAAACTAAGGCCCATATTTATACTTTTTTAGCGCTGCATTTGCGCCACTTTTTGACACAAAAACGGCGCAAACTTACAAAATACAATTGTATTTTGTAAGTTTGCGCCGCTTTTGCGTCGAAAAATTACGCAAATGCAGCGCTAAAAAAGTATAAGTATGGGCCTAAGTTTATTATCCTTTCATTGTTAGAGGATTTGCAGCAGTTGCAGCTGGCGGGGGGGCGACACTCTTCCACCATAGCGGAGGAGCCCCCACTGATAGGCAACATTAGCTCCGGATTCCACAGCTTGCTAAATTTCCGAACTTTTCTTTCTGGAGGAGATTTCTGCCAAAAGAAATTATTCTATAGAGACATTTCAGGCAAATTATTTTCGGCAGTGAAATTTGCCAGTGCAATGTGGAATTAATGACAGGGGTAAACATGAATACTTTTGTTTCATCCCATATTCTGAGGTCATCAGCTCGCTATCTGTTGCGAAACTTGCAGCCACTAATCACTGCATTACATGCAAACATTAATTTGTGCACAATTTTCACCCGCATTCGCACCGTAGGCCCTTGTTGTTAGAAAATACATGAACATGAACCTTTGATTGAGAAACCACATATTAACAAGGACATTTAATTCTTATCTACAATAGTATGGCGACAGCTTAATCAGGAGTAACGCACCCTCTAGGTCTAAAAGCAGCCATACCAACCACGTCAACATATTAGGCTACACCAAAGGGAAATCCCATGCAGCCACCCTTTTCCACCTCTTTCCCACTTGATCACCCATGGGCATATTATGGTGCTTTGGCAGAGAACCCTCCACAGTAGCCAGATTGCCACCACTCACAATCTTGGAAGTTGAGTAGTCAGTCAACTAATATTCCCAGTGCCCAAATCCGATCAACCCTTTGTCAAAAGAAGTCAGAACCAAATAAATTACTGCTGAGCCACCCCTCCTAGTGAAGTAGTTTGATTCAAGTGACTAATGAGGTAAGGGAACATATGCTGTCAGTAAAAGACCGAATGATAGCCACAGGATGTGAAATATATGTACGGTCCCACCTCTTGGCATTTCTTCTCTGGTGCTGTACCCCCTCCGCCTATATATTCAAAAGCACCGCCAGTGGTCACATACACCAACATGAAATCTCTGGTCAGCATGGGCAATGAAACGGGTACCTCCCCTGTCCCACAGCCGTAAAATACCTAGCAGTTTGGCCATAAAAAAGCTCTTATTAGCACATAAGGCACACAGAGGACAAATGAACATTCTCCTATCCTCCTTCCGAGATATAAGGTAGGCGTCCAAGCAGAAGCACTAAACCTGCAGGACAGCACCGGATCACGCAAGCCACGGTCCATGAGGAGAAACAAATACTAGTTTTATAGAAGTATCAGATCCGAACAGCTTGTTGCACACGAACATCTGATGAGGCTTGCAGGTCACAAGATTGAATTCAGACAGGACCAACTTATTCTTTTACCTTTCCAAGGCTGGTACATGGAGTTGTAATCGAAGGTTAACAGTAGCATAATTTATTTGGAAAAGTGTTTAGCTGCAGCTAAAGACTCAAATGTAGCATTAGGCATTAGATATAAAACAGGACATTTTTAAAGCATTACTGGGATAGGATGGTTGGATGCTCCTCTCTTTCAGCCATGACCAGTCCATGCCTCACCCATGCCTCTTTCTTCTACTTCTGATGATTTCAGGATAAAAGAAGGCTGCATGTGAAGAGCATGTGATCTCTCCCTCTGATCCCTGGGGTGGGTCCAACATGAAGGAAGGGACAGACAGCACAAATAGCATACACTTGTGCCTCCCTTTGTTCTTCTAAAGCATAAATAACCCCCTTCCTTGAACAATTTGGATACTACACATGAAGAATAGGATGCTAGGGCTCAGTAAACAATACATATTTGCTTTTCGGACGCATAAGCTTGAAGCCCTGAGGCTCTTATCCGGACTGACCGAACAACGGCTGCTGATGGTCATTTTCTCTAGTCAGGGCATAAGCTTTGGCTTCTGGCTTTGCTGCAGGCACAAGAGAGCATACTTTGCTCACCCTGACGATTAGCACTGTATGAACTCACTGTACAATGTAAACACCGCTAAATATAAACCCAGACACAAATGTAGACGGTTTATAAGGACTTTGCTGTAAATGAGTGATGTGTAATTTGGCACAAAGAATGATGGTTATAAATTCATGTTGTCAACAGTTTACTATTAGTTATACATATATAAACTGTAAGAAAGGCTGTTTGAATGATGTATACAAGCACATCTAAACCTAACATAACAAACGGTGTTATTTAAAACACATGCTGATGATGAGCTAGAGTAGAAATATGCACTAACCATTTTTTCAGGCAATTTTAATATTTTCTCCTCAACATGTATCTGCACACTTTTTTTGGAGTGGGCAGCTCTTCTCACTGATTGAGTGTTTTACATGAAAGAGGTAAGAACCCAACCCTCATGCGGATTGAAACAATGGTGGGAGGCGGGCGGACTACAGGCTCACACAAAGTGTCAGGGGTACAGTGAGCATCGCTCATAGGGTGTATGCGTTGAGCAATGGATCCTACAACCAACCTTGTTCTCTTAGCACAAGAATCAGCTTTTTGGTATCTTGAATAGCACCATGCATTCACAATACCTATCCTGTGAGTCTATCAAGGTTTCCATTCCTTGATCCTTAATACATTACTCAAATAAAGCATAATTGACAAGTCACTCATATTCCGCAGTTTGCTGCATCATAAGAGGCACTGATTGTCTTCAAGATCTACAAGTGACTATTGAGATTTACAATTGGAATATCAAGTTTGTCGCATCGAACTACGAAACTATCAACTCCTGAATATCAAATACCACTATAGTGTCAAGACAATTATGTGAAAGGAGGTATAGATTCACTAGGCTAAACTCCACACCTATGTATAGAAGATATTTTGTAAGTCAACATTTTTTAATTTGATAATCTGACACGCAATCCGATGAATGGCTACTAGCCGTTCATGAACTCACCGCGCAGTGAGCAAGCAAGGCGTATCCTCTGATCAAAATACCACGGTTCGGTTTTGAAAGACTTAACTTTTTTACAAAAGTACCTGGTGGACAGTTTTATCAGATAACTGCAAGTCACAGAAGCAGTGTGTGTCTAGTTTTGGGCTTTTTATCACAATGCTTTGCAAACAAGAACTTTGGCCCTCATTATGAACATGGCGGTCTGGGCCGCCATGCCAGCGGTAGCGGTAATTACCACCACCAGCAAGGCGGTCCAGACCGCCATATAATATACCTGGCAGAACTGCCAGTTTTGTAACTCCGCCACCGCCAGACTTCCGCTACTAGGCAGCCTGGCGGATGGCAGAGTTACATATCTGACAGGGCAGCGCTGCAAGCAGCACTGCCCGCCGGATAATATGTCAGGTTCCACCAGCCTTTCAATGGCGGTTCACCCCGCCAGGGAAAGGCTGGCGGAATGGGTGTCTTGGGGCCCCCCTTGGGGCCCCTGCACTACCCATGCACTTGACATGAGCAGTGCAGGGGCCGCCATGCACAGCCCCAACGCACATTTCACTTCCCGATTTACGGGCAGTGAAATGCGCGACGGGTGCTGCTGCACCCTCCGCACTGCTACATTGCCACCGGCTCCATTTGGAGCCGTCGTCAATGTTCAGGCCCTGCATTCAGCTGAATGCCCAGCTGAATGTTCTTTATGTGGCTGGCGGGGGTTCTGCGTGCTGGCGGTCTTTTGTTGATTGCCAGAGCCGAACTCAGTGGGTTTTCCCGCCGAGTTCATAATGAGGGCCTTTATTCCAATTGGTCAAAGTCAGCCAGTAAGGAGGTTGGGCAGCTGCCTAGTGCACTACCTACAGAGGATACCCAATAACTCATAAAAGCAACAAAAATGCCACAGTTCACAGGTGAACGCATTGTGGGTGGGGTGCAAGCAAAGGGCAATTGTGGCTAGGCCTGATCGACATGAGCTGTACAACAACACTAGGAAGACATTAGGTAGTTATGGAAACAGTGGCGTCCCTGGTGACATGGAGTCATGTACTAATCCAATTCGTAGGTAAAATAGTTTACCTGGTGCATTTGGTGGTTTGCAAAAAGAATAAACACTCCAAGACTACTCTCAGGTGTACATCAGTATAGACCATGAGCTTTATCTCCTCCCCAGTACTGCCCAAGACATGGGATAAACTAAGCCCCTCATTTCTAATTCACAGCCTGCTCATCATAGTGCTTGGAAGTGGTGCTACATTGCATGAAACGGCCCAGTCATGGGCACAGTGAGCCAATAATGTGAATATGAAAGGCAGTAGCTAATGCTGGTGATTACCAGGGTAGGCACACCTTTAAAACTCAACCCCTACAGATATTTGAGGCCCAATCACAGAACATTTTTGATTGGTGAGGTTACATGTCTTATGTGGTAAGAAAGGCAGTGGTTTCTGTAAGCATGTTTTACCTCTGTAGCAGATTTCTAGCAGTATTAGAGGGTGGTTGTGTTTCTTTTAGTTGCAGTGGTAAGGTGCTAAGTAGTTTGCGGTGATGTGGGTATGCCCTGCATTATTGCATTGCGTTGTAGTTGTTTTGCACTGTGGTTGTTTTGTTGTGTTATGTTTAAACTATTTGTTGTGCTGTGCCCTTTAAATTTTAGTGGTGTTGTTGTGTTACTTTGTGTTCCGTTATTGTGCTGTGTTCTATTGTTTGCTTCAGATGTGTCAGCAAATACTGCTACATTTCCCGCCAAAAGCGACACATTCCTTTAAAGTTTCATTGGCAATTGTTACCACTGTAAAATACCACTTCTCCACCCCCATAGCTATTTAGGACATAAGCCATCCCAAGTCTGTCCTAAACTGGAATTTAAACTAGCCCAGTGAGTCCAAAGCGCTGTGCCTTTTTTTTGCCTTTTTCACTTATTGGTGGGTCGGGAGGGTGACCTAGAAAGTGCAGTTAGTGTGATATTTTTAAGCCAAAATATCTGCAATTTCTGAATGTATTCGAAACAATATTCACCATATTTATTCACTTTGTTATTGATATATTTGCTTGTTTATATATTAACTTGTTTTAAATATTTTGTCAAGCATGGATGAAATCCTCTTTGGGGGCGGAGCTCTGTACGGCTATATACAAGGTTTGATAAAGGCAGTGTTTTTGCAGCGAGCACTTAAGAATGCATGTTAGCCTAAATGAACAATAACGGTACCGATTATCATTAATAAAAAAAAACTGCTGCATCACCTGGCTTCCATCATTTGCTTTGGCTTTGTTTCTTGTACTTCAGAAGCACTGGATATTCACTGAAACCCTGCACTTGTAATAAAGTAAGGAGAGCCTTTGTAAAAACATCTAGGAGTAGGCACTGTACTGTTGCACAGAATATACCCTACTAAGATTAGCCACCGTACTATCATTAATTACATGTACCTCTCCGAGTAACCCCTGGATGGTCAACAGCCACTGAGGGTACTCACTGTGCTATTATATATGCACGCATAAGGAGTAAAAGCCATGGGGGCATATTTACAAGAAAGTGGCGCATTAGCCCCGATGCACCACTTTAATTGCGTCGCCCCTGTCCCACCTAACGACACCATGGCTGCACCATATTTGCAACACAGCGCACCATGGGGGTGGTTAGGAAAATAGCTGCAACATTTTCAACGCTACTGTGGTGCTTTGCTGCACTAGCTTCAACATTTTTGTCACTAGTGCAGTAAAGTGCCACTATAGCGTTAAAGCACAGGGAGGCCAATTGATTAAAATGGTTGAGTCATTTTAACACCTACCCTGCGCCGGCATTGAAAATGACGGAAAAAATGGCACAATGAAATGTTGTACATTTCACTGCACCATTTTTTTGGATTTCCCTGTGTCAGAACGCCCCCCTTCCATACAATATGCCTGGCGCAGGCATATTGTGGTGCAAGGATTTACAAACTGGCGAAATGCAGGCATTGTCCCACTTTGTAAATATTGCGTGGGAAAAAGGCCTCCTTTATGCCGCCTTAGCATACAAAAAATGACACTACGGCAGCACAAAGTGGTGCTAGGGGTTTGTAAATATGCCCGATAGTATCACAGAGGACAGAAACTACTAGGAGCAGTAACAATACTGTCATTGATTACATATAAGACCAGGTGTAACTGCCATACTGTCATAGAGAACAGGAACCAGTAAGAACAGCAACCGCACCGTCATTGTTTATGTAACCCGCTAGGAGTAGTCACCACACTGTAGACCACATAAGTCAGTGTGAGTCTACGTCATATTCCCATAGAGCACATGAACCAATAGAAGTTACCACGATAATATCAACAATACACAAACCGCTAGGGGTATCCGCTATAATGTAACAAAGTATCTTGTGGGGAACCAATGTACCGCCATAGACAACTTAAACCACCAGAGGCAGCCGCTGCGCTGTACTTCTTACATATGACCACTGGACCGTAACAGTGCGCGGAAACCACCAGGAGCTACCACCGCACTATAACTGACTGTACATAACACTAGTAGTAACTAACAGTCATAGACTACACAAACCACTAAAAGCAGCCATGGCACTGTCACTCTATATACATCACGTAGGAGTAACCGATGTAGTGTCATAGAAACTACTAACAGAAGAAACAGTGCTGTCATTGTTTACATATGCTGCTAAGAGCAGTCACTGGACCATCATAGAGTACATAAGCCAGTATGAGGTGACGTCATACTGTCATAGAGTGTGTAAACCAATAGGAGTAGCCGCAGTACTATTGATGACTACATAAACCAGGAGTAGCAATTATTTGATGTAACAAACTACAACAGAAGGAGACTCTGAACTGTCACAAGCTACATAAATCACAAGGAGCAGCCACAGAACTGTACTGATGACAAATAATCAACCTACTGTAACAGAGTGCAAAAGTCAACAGGGTCAACCAGCGTGCTATCATTGCATAAATATAACACCAGGAGTAACCACCCTACTGGCACTGAGTACAGAAACCACCACATGCAGCCACTCAACTGTCATTGCTTACATGTACTGTATAACTAGGCGTAGATGCTGTACTGTCTTAGAGGACACAAACCACTAAGAACAACCACTGTACTGTTATCAATTTCATATAATAATAAAAGTAACCACTGTACTGGCACTGAGTACAGGAACCACTAAAAGCAGCCACTGTAGCGTCATTGTTTACATATAGTACTCGGAGTAACCACTGTAGTGTCATAAAGTGCAGAAACCACAAAGTACAGCCGCTGTGCTGTTATTGTTTACATATAACACTAGGACTTACCATCAAACTGTCCTAAAGTGCATAAACTACTAAGAGCCACCACACTGCTACAACCAAACATATAAAATGCTCGGAGAAGCCACTGTACAGTCAGAGTACAGAACTCACTAAGAGCAGCCACCGTACTGTCACTGAATACATATAACACTAGTAGAAACTGCTCTACTGCCATAGAATGCGGAAACCAGTAATAGCAACCATCCTACTGCCGTCGATTACATATAACACTAGTAGAAACTGCTACAGCAACCATCCTACTGCCGTCGATTGCATATAACATTAGTAGAAACTGCAGCACTGCCATAAACTGCAAAAACGAATAAAAGCAACCACCTTACTACCATTGACCACATATAACACTAGGAGAAACTGTCAAACAACGTAGAGTACAGAAACCACTAAAAGCAGCCACCGTGCTGTCATCGGTTACATATAATCAAGACCATGGGAATTATGCGATTGTGTGGCTGCAGCGATTTTTCCAAAATTATAGGTTTTCCACATTTGTCACACAATCTATCATCTGCCGCATAATCAGCAGATCCTAACCCCAAAAAATCCTTACTAGCTCAAAAGGTTCAAAAGTTACAAAAAATGCAACAGCACATGTTGCTGCACAGTGGAAGGCCCTTTGCTGGATTGGCCACTTATTGGTTGCTTATTGCATTATTCGATAGTTAAACTGGTACTAATGAGGTGCAACCAATGCATGGAGAGTGTTACCGAGTTTAAAAATAATGAAGCCGCATTACAAAATGTGCCGCATTATGCCGCATATTTTGCCTTTTCTTGCTGCATATTTTACTCAACCCTGCTGCTTGATTTGACCCTCTCCTGCCACATAATTCTAGTGGCCCTGTATATAACACTAGGAGTAGCTGCTGCAGTGCTCTAAAGAGCATAAACCACTAGGATCAGCCACAGTTATACCCTTGATTACAGATAATACTAGGAGAAGCCAACCACCGTACTGTCGGAGTACAGACATCAGTAAGCCACCGTACTGGCACTGTTTACATATGCCACTAGGAGTAGCCATTGCACTCTGGTAGGGTACAGAGATCACCAGGGATAGCCGCTGCGCTGGCACTTAGCATATAAAGTGCCAGAGTAGCCACTCGATTGCATAAAACACTAGCGAGAAGCCACCGTACTGAGCACATACGCGTGTGTGGGCCCTTGTGTCCCTTTAACACAAACCATAGGTTATGCCTTGAATGAAATGAGTATAGGCCCCTGCTGATCGATGCCGATTGGTTCCGCAAGCTGCCATGTGGATGAGGTTTGCAAAAGCGCATGTTTTAAGTGTTAGGATTTACAGTGTGGGAACGCAGAAGCCACATACACACCGCTGAACCACCACAGCCACTCCCCGCTTGTAGCTGAAAGGTCAGCATGTTATCAGAGTATTAGGAGGCAGCGCATATCACTTCCCCAGGCCTCGGCTTTGCATCTATTTGCATGGGCTCGTGTGGGAAGCCAGCCAGTCCTTGTATGAAACTGTTTCACCTTGAAATAAAATGTCACCTTTTTTGCATGAGTAAAGCTTGCCAGCCTTTTTCCATTTTTATGGGCCTGTAATTTTAGCAGGTGTGAGAAGTGGGAAACAAGCGTGTAAAGCCCACCAGGTATATTTTCAAGTCAGTCTTGAATTTCCTCCAATGAGCTACAGAAATTACGAGGGTGGAACCGGGTGAAAGCCCCATCCATCCTGCTCCTCTGCCTTGAAACTGACTTCTTGAAGTAACAAACCAGACTGAAACCGCACCTCTTCTACCAGGCACATGGACCTAACACCACCCAAGGCCTTCCCCAATCAGCTGATTGCCTCCTCAGCCTACAGAAAGCACCCAGGGGCTGCAAGAGTCTTTTCAACAAACAATTAACTGATTGAATACATTAAAACTTATACCAGTTCTCACCATCAGCCCCAGTCACAAAGCCCAAACGAAAACAGTGGAAATGTGTTCCGGTAGCCTTGCTACAAACGTCTACCTCTTCTGTGCATTACCCAGGATCCCAGAGCTGTGTGCAGAAGCGTGTTGGGGACACCTGGACCATCTCTGTTTAAACACTGAAGTACTAAAGTTGGATTGTGCAGTGTGCAACTTATTGTTCCTGATGCCCAAGATTAAAAAAACTGCTAATAATAGAACTTATCTAAGTGTTGGTAACAGTGGTGCTGAAACCCTGCCAGGTTCTTTGCATGTCTTAATAAAAAATAGTTTCAAAGTTCCAGAGATCAGTGTCCTAATACAAGTTCATATTTACCGGCTTTACAAAATGATGCACAAATGCAAATTTACCAACTCCCATCTAGAGACCGGCTTACGTACTCTCCGACTCATACAAAAAACACTGCTGAAACACATAGGGGCAGGTTTACAAAGATCTGATGCAACACAATGCAGTAAGACAACCTTGATGTGCTGAGTCAAACAGAGAGGGCAGGCACGTCCCATATCTAGTAAGATATGGCGCCTTCCTGTTCCCCCTCTGCCTAGCGCCATCACCGGCACCCTTGCGCCATGGCGCAAAACACATTAGGCGACTTAAACGTCTAAAATTTATTTCAGTTAAAAATAGCACAAGCAACACATAATAGGGCAATTTCTCATTCCAACCAACCAAAGTTCTAACTCATAAAAGCCGAAATATATGCAATTTATTTTTCAAGGTTCTTCTATGCTTTTCACTCAAAACAATTCAATGGAACATAAACAGGTGACAGAAACTATAAATAAGTATAAGTTGATGTTGAAAATATAAATATAGCACGTTTATCAGTTAATTCTACAAATTGTAACAATCTATTTATAATTTTAAAAAATATGTAACATTATCATAATGTAATGTTATTTTTTAAATTCAAAATAAGCTGTTAAGTATTTTACAATTAAATTACAAATATGTACTATTTTTATATTTTTCAACAATAATTTATATTTTTCACTATTTTAAATAATGTAATTTAATTTAGCATTATTTCCTATAGATTTTTATTTTAAATCCCTAACTCCATTACTTTCTAGGGGAGGGTGTTTTGCAATACCAGTGCATGGCCACGTGTGGTGCTGTACTTTCTACAAAAGTGTAAGTTACTACAAAAGTGTAATTTACTCCAAAAGTGCAGGTTGTGAACACCGAAAAGTAGTAAGCCTACTCAGAAGTGTAAACTTACTCAAAAGTGTAAATTACTTTTGTGAATCAGCCACTAGCTGTGCAAGTGAGCCAACTAAACCTTATTGGATTATTCTTTAAGTGAAAGTTCTTTTGACTAGTCTACAACTTTTTTACTTCACACGTGATCTTAAATACATGTTGTTCTGTGATCTTGTGCACATCTAGACATAGCTGGAACCTGGATACTGCGCATTACAAATGCCTTCTTAATCCTGGGCGGTGTTGTGAGCACGGAGCACGTGGGGAGATGCGTACCTGGATAGGTGTGGCATTAGTGGTCTCCAATGACCTCTTGATCAATTGCATTAAAACTCACTCCACTCTGCCTGGTCCCAAAAGCATGTGCGACTGAGCCTGCATCAGGGAGTAAGCCAGGGTGCCCAGCATAGGAATGAACAGCGCCTGGCCCATCTGCAGGAACTGCGCCACACGTCAGCATAAAAATGGCGGTATTTTAACAACCATAGAGCGCTGTCAGCACCTTTTCTTCTGCCGTATGCTGCTGTATACAGCATTGTTCTCCATTTACCGCTCTGCCCTTGCCTGGCTGCCTGATTTGTCATACAAATGTCAGTTCCTGATAAGAGTTTTCCATATCGAACAGCCATGCACTCGTTTTTTGTTCGTGTCAGGTATAGAAAAAAGTTAGTGTTGTGTTTGTGCAGATCAGTAAAGGGCACCCCCGCGAGAGAATTTGCAAGTGATGTCGGCGCTTCTCGGAGCACTTCATTTCCTTAACACAACAACGTGTAGAAGGCGCTTTGTGTTTTTAACAGGAAGTCTTCTGTCACAATAACCCGTTTTCAACTTCCTAAAAGAATGAGGCGATCTCCAAAGAAGCCTGCACGCTGCAGCATTTGTGCAAGGCTGCTCAATGTATTTATGTATTTATAGTCTTATAAAGCGCTGCTGGTCCCTAGAAAGGTGTCCTGACGCTGATTTCTGAGGAAATAATGCTTGATAGTGGATGTGGCTCTTCAGCACAGATGATTCTTATGCCTAAAATAGAGAAGATCGCGATCCCCCATGAGCCGAGGGACACCACGCAGCAAGGTCGCCAAGCTTTCAGCACGCAGTTTATTACACACTAGAATATCAGCGCATGGTTCAGAACACATCGCGCAAGTGGTCATACATATGCGCCATGTTTTTCAACATTTCTTTTATATTTACTTATCAGTCCCATCTCTCTTCTTGGTCAGCTGTTCATCCATTGAGTAGCTCAGCCTCTTATATATCCTGACCCGCTGGGGGTTTCAGCGTATGCTGGTGGGTTGCTGCCAACTCCTTTTGGGCTCCCCATGACTTTGCCCGGGCTGCAAGTGCCATACCCGCTCGCCGCTGCCCCTTTTGCCAGTCATTGTTCCTCTCCTTGTGACCCTGCTGTTAGGCATCCCAAGGGTCGTGACAGAGTGACTGTTCCTCTTGATTAACTGTGCTTTCTTATGGACTGACTGACTGTCTCTCCCGCCACGCTGCTCGTGGTTCCCTGACCGCGGGCAGCTCCCCCTTTTTGAGACCTAAGAGAAACTGAGCAACTCCAACTCCCCTACTATGTTGAGCAGGAACTTGTTCATGCCCACCCCTGTTAGGTGTACCCCATCCGTCGTACAAATCCCCACCCATTTGCCCTGCAAAGCTTGTACATGGAAATGTTCAATTTCCTCCCAAATCGCTCCACCGCCCATGGTCCCTAGTCCCTCTCCTTTCTGCCCTGGCAATGATCTCAGACCATAGTATGTCTGCCCGGTGTAAGAGTCTTTCTGCTGCCTTGAGCCCAGAGGCCATGGTTCCTAGGAGATTCCTCCTGTCTAGGAGGCAAGGTAATTCCCTCCAAGGTGTATGACTACTGTGTCAGGTCTGGTCAGTGCTTCTTGCAGCGTTTTGAGCAGTTTGTCCCATTTCATGCTTGGCACAACCACACCACTTCCATGTTGCGCAGGCATGGGTCCCGATAGTCCATCCTGGCTTTCACCCACTGGTTCGCTCTGGATATGCACGAGTGACCTAGGATCCAAACCGTGTGGCATCTTCCGTTTGGGCCTGGCGTGGAAAGAAATGACACTGAAGTACTTGTGGATCTTATGTAGCTCCTGAATGCTCCCGATTCCCAACGCCCTATACGCTTAATGTGCCCTTGGCTCAACCCGCATGCTGCTGCAGTGCTTGCTGCCCCTATATGGAACAAGTGGGACTCAAACAATTTGGAGGGAAGGCCTGCCTTCTCCAAGGCCAGCCTCAGGACGGCAATGAATTGGAACCGGCTTAAGAATGCCCCTTTTATAACCCCAGCACAGTGAAAGCACACAGCTGGCAGACTGGGCAAATGTCCCCATGCAATTCAGCTGTGTCGATTTCCCCTTTCCTTCCTGACCAGTTTTTGACCTCCAGAGAAGAATCACTACATGCCCTTTGCCCAGGGTTATGTCCTCCCCTAGGATGTATGCGTGCCAGGGTGTCTCATGGACGGGGCTACAAGCTCACTCACTCTGAAGACCCCAAAGAAGGCTCAGGTGAATGCTGTTGTAAACAGTGTCACTTCTTGCCCCCGCTGCACACCTCAGGGAGGGCTTCCAGCAGTTGTCTGAGTATGGAGAAATCAACAGGACGTGCTTTATCCCTTGGCCTGGGGTGCAATCTTTCCCAGCCCCTTGTGGCTGCCCTGCATATGACTGAATTGGTTGGGTCTGCTCTCTCGGCCAGCTTAGTGTAGTAGGCTACAGCGCTGAGGTGGGTCTGTGCCCAGGTCTTCGTCTGGTCCTCAGAGTATGCCCACGCTATGAACCTTTGGAACTCCTGGCTTGTAACTTCGATCTGCGTGCCCACCCCTGTTGCTCTCGTGAATGTGTCCCAGCACTTAGGGTATCTAGTGCTTGTCTTGGGGGCGAGCATATTGTCCACTAACCAACTGAGGTCTGCTCCACCAGTTCCCACAGGTGGCCCGGTATCGGTGTCCCTTCTGGCTCTGTTGTGGTGACAGTTCCTTGAATCTCTGCCATTGAAAATGGGTTAGGGCATCAGCATTATTATTATCGCTGCCTGTGTACCTCGGCCTGATTGCAATATTTTCCTTTAGTTGGAAGCCTACCAAATGCCTCAACAGGCGTATCATGGCCGGGCATTTCCCTGTACCCAAGTTGATCGCCTGCACTACTGCGTAGTTGTCTGACCAAAGTGTGATTTTCTTATTCGCTAGCTGGGCTCCTCATGCCCATTATAATTAGGAAGAGTACCAGGAGCGTGATGTTGCACGTTAGCCCTTTTTGTGCCAGCTGGGGGGCCAGTGCGCTGCTGCCCACGTGGGGCCCAGTATTGCCCCGAAGCCTTTGCCTCCTGCTGCATCTGTGAAAAGTTACAGCTGCTAGGAGGACACCAATGGGTCCCTCCACACCACGGTCCCTTTGAAGTTGTCAGTCAATAAACTCTGCACATTTTTCCAGGTCCTGTCTCACCTCTGTGTTCACCCTGACTCTGTGATGTTTCTTAACCAAACCTTTTGTCAGCCATTGTTAGTCTCCTGACAAAGGGCTAGCCTGCATGGATTACCCTGCAGGCAAAAGTGAGTTTCCCTATCAGCTGTTGCAGTTCACCCAGGGTGGTCTTCTTTTTGTTGCCCATGACCTCCAGGCATCCCTTGAGTTCCGTCACTTTAGCTTGTGGGAGCCAGCTGATGCCTGCTTCTGTGCCTTACTCAATTCCCAGAAAAAACAGATTTGTGGTTGTCCCCTTGTTTTTGTTGCTGGCCAGTGGCAAATTCAATTCCTGTGCTAACCTGCAGAAGGGTCCCATTCAGAGGTTCCCTTCTTCCGAAGAATAAGAAATCATCTAGGTAATGTTTACAGTCTTCCTGTGTGACCCAGGTCCAGGGCAGCCATTCTAGGAAACAACTGAAAGCCTTAAAATATGCGCAAGAAATGGCGCACCCCATTAGGAGACACCTATCGTAATTGTATGACTGCCCAAGTTTGAAGCCAAGGAGGTGGTAATTATTTGGATGCACTGGTAGGAGCCAGAAAGCGGCTTCAATGTCTGCTTTTGCTAGTAGGGCACCCCTCCCTGCTGCTTTTATCAGGTCAATAGCATTGTCTACCATTTCATAGGAAACAGAGCAGCTACATTGATGTAGCCCATCGTTCATGGACTCTCCTGGTGGGTAAGACAGATGATGTAGCATCCTGTATTTTCCTTGTTCTTTCTTAGGCACCAATCGCAGAGGGTAGACCACAAAGTTATCCATAGGTGGCTTGGAGAAGGGCATGCTACCCTACCTAGCAGCAGTTATTTCCTACCTTTTGTCTTGCCACCTTGCCATTGTCCCTACCCAATTTCAGATTCTGGCAAAGCCGTTGCTTGATGGGACCGTGAAATGGTATGGTGAAGTCTGCCATGAAACCTTCTGCTAGCAATTGTCTGTCCCTCTTCCTTGGATAGGTGGCGAGTGCCCTAACCAGCCTTCTAGTCTCGATGGGGGTAGGGAGGGATGCTGCTTGGTCGTGTCCCTTTTCCCTCCCATCTACCTCGGCAGGGTTATTTCTTGTTGTCCCTGTGGTCCCACGACCCTTTCTCTTTCTTGCAATCCACTGATGGGTGTGCCCCTCCACAACACTCATCCCTGTATCTCCTGCATGTTGCAGACATACTCCTGTGAGGGTTACTCCCTGTTGGATTCATGGCCTTCACGGTCTACGAGAAATCATATTTTCCTCTTCTCACAGAGGGACAAACATTCAGCTCCCAATTGATCACTCCTTCCTTGGCTGCTACCATGTTGTTGGTAAATCCTTCAAAGTCCTGCTGGTCCCATTCTGTTACTGGCTAGGTCTGCATTTTTCCCTAAACCCTTCATCGTAACACAGCCAGGAGTCCCCTTGATATTTCTGTTGTGCTGCATGTACTCACTGCTCAAGTAAAAACAGGGCTGCCAAGCTACTCTGCAATTTTTCCACAAATACACACGCTAAGGTTCTAAGTGCCTGTAGCCAGTTCTCAGTTGTTCCCCCCCCACCCTTGGCTTGCCTCTGTCCCTCCTGTCTTTTTCTTTTTTATCTTGTGCCATGAGGTCGAGGCCTAACTTGCGTACTTCTAAGAGGGAGAAAATATCTCTGAATTCTTTTTGCCATATTCTCTCCTTCACTGCTACAGGGATGAGGCCCGCTAGGCCTGTCTCTTTTGTCATTACCAGTGGGTCACCTGGGGACAACATAATGTTTGCACTGGGGGGCTTCTCCTGCTTTGTGGACCCTGACTTCCTGGACGTGCCATCCTTTCCATTGGCGGGCCCAGCTTCTCCCTCTTTGCTAACCATGCCCTACTCCCTGCCACTTGCTGAGCTATCTTGTGGCGGGTCCCTGTTGCTGCCTTTACCTGTTTCACTTGCACACTGTTTACCTTTCCTTTGGCATTTGGATGGGTGCTATGATGCTGGACCCTGCCTCCCCCACTTGGCTGGACCATGAGGACATTCCAGGCCAGGAAAAGGGGCAAAAACCTTGTTGCATTGTCTTAACCACCCCAACTTGTGTCCCAAAGCCCCGCTGGCTCCTCCTGCGGTTCCCCTACGTCTTGCTGCACATGCCCTTTTCGCTGCGCATATTGATCACCGTTTTTGTCCTTTGCCACACGCTGCCCTGCTTCACTGCCAAGCAGGCCAGGTGATGTGGGTCCATCAGCAGCAAATCCTAGTCCATCACTGTAGCCCCCATCATCATCACTGCTGTACCAAGCTAGTGTTGCCGTACAGCGCTTGTCCCTTCCTTGGCTTCTCCTGGCTTTGACCCCTTGTATAGCCTTGCAGCACCCTCCCCCCAACCCAGTGGCACATGCTTGACATTGAGGCTGCCGTTCTGGCTACATGCCCTTTGTGGCTTGGGCCGGGAGGCGCCATTGCTCTCCCGCAGGGGCTCCTTAGGTGATTGCCTAGGTCTCGTCGCTCTTTTCCCTTTCAGCCGCCCCTCCTGCTCCATTGGGGATATGACCTGGGCATTCACCCACTCATTTCCATGCCTGGCCACTAACCACCTTGCTGTTTCCAACATTTTTTGTCTACCTCTGGGTATGATGTCGCTCGTGCCCTGGATTTTGCTGGTCGCTTGGACGCTTGCTGCTCCTCGAGTTCCCTAAAATGTGCAGGACACTTCCTCTCTCACCCTCTCCGGTGACTGGCTCCTGCCCTGCCATACTTTTTCCTCTTGGCCCAGGTGACATCCTTCTCGGCCCAACCTAACTGTGTCAATTATAATTGTCTTTCAGTTTTTTTATTGTTTTTTTTTTTTAAAAGAGGCTTCTTCTTAAATCAGGTTCCTTATATCATCTGCATATTTACTGGCTTCTTAAATCATCTGCCAAAATATTCAGCTCGGGCAATTTCAAAATGTGTGCCCGATGGAAAAAAAAAAAATGTCTGACCCTTACAGGATTAGAACCCTTAGTATTCTGATCTAAAGTCAGACACGTTATCCACTAGGCCACGCAGTCCCCAATTACTAGCAGGCTCCCCCAATGAACTTCAAAGCTTTGTTTGCTGCACTGCCCCTCCCAATTCAATAGCAAGCACACACATTGGTTCTTCTTGAGCGTTACTTAGCAACTGTGTCTGGAAAGCTGCAAGGTCCCGCGCTCCGCAAGGCTCGTCTCTGCAGAACTCAGGAAAGGCTCCCCCACCAGTACGGCTCACCTCCTCTCTTTTTGTGCTCCTGCGCTGGATTCGGTGTCCTTTAGCTCCTCACACCACTCCTCTTCTTTCGAGTCTCACCAGGATCACAGTTGTTCCGTGGGCCAGGCGGTGTCATGTCACTGTGTCGCATATGCTCTCATTATCCTAATGAGACTACTGGATTTTGAGCAGCAGGATCGCCTGCGGTGTGGGAGACTGGGTCTGACCCACTACAGGTGACACCTGTCGCCCCAATCCGGGTTTTGCTCCGGCTAACTAGCAGTGCCTCATCTCTACCCAAGAGCAGGGATGATTGGGCAGCCGAGCGCATGACATAGTTGATTTCTCAGTGATACCGTGGTCACTCAGGTCTCATCCGTTTCTCTCAATTACATTAGTCTCTCATACACAATGACAAACAGAGGCAGTATATGTTTCAATAATGTTTTAATGAAGCAACTGCATCTTAGATAGCAAAGCATGGGCTGCAATAATTAGGACGATACAGCATGACAAGATTAAAATGGTGACAAGGAGAGTAAAGCATAGAAATAACACTACCATATTGTCACTAGAGTCAATAGACTAATTCCTACCCAGGCTATTATAGAGCGCAGTGTCTTAAGCTCTAATTCTGCCCTTCAGGTTCCCCTGGGAAGACATCATTCCCCATACCTGAGCAAAGGCCTGAAGTCTGCATAAGCAGCTGTAGCGAAGCGTTCAGCAATCAGCATACAGTCGTGGTTCTCTGGCTGGAACAGGGACAGGGAAGTGTTTTATAATAAAACAACTGATGTTATGAGAAAATGTCCCTATGTAAGGATGTGTGTTTTTCAACGAATGTCAGAGACAAAACTTGTACCATGTTCATCGGCAACCTAGAAGAGTGAGCAAGAATGTCTTGTTTGAGAACGCAGTGCTGGCCTAGGCAAAAACAGCTAGATAGAGTAAAATAAAACAAGACCGCAAATGTGGCTATTGTAAGAATAATAAAATGAAGCTGAATAAAATATATCTAGGTTAAAGTGCACAGCGGCAGGCCTAATATGCTAAAATAACGTGCATGGAGCTATAACTAAAATGGCTACACAACCACTGCAGTACGAGGATTAGAGTGTCGTAGGGTTGAGTAGAGGGGAGTAGAATTCAGGGGTAGAGAGTGTTTAGGAGTGGGGTGGGGTGAAAAAGGGTGGAGTGGGTTAGAGTGGATTGAGGTAGTGGTGTGGATTGGATTGGAGTAGAATGGGGTGGTTTGGACTGGGGTGGCTTGAGTGGGGTGGATTGGTTTGGGTTGGATTGGATTGGAGTGGGGTAGATTGAAATGGGGTGAGGTAGATGGGATTGGGTGGATTCAAGTGGGGTGGATTAGATTTGATTGGGTGGGTGGTTTGGATTGTAGTAATAGGGCTGGGTTGGGAGGGGTTTGGTTGGATTAGAGTGAGGTGATGTGGAATGGACTGGACTGGGGTACATTGGATAGGGTTGGGGTGTGTTGGATTGGATTGCAGTTGATTAGATTGGAGTGGATTGTGCTGCATGGAGGTGGGGTGTATTATAGTGCAGTGGTGGATGGATTGGAGTGGGGTGGACTGAAATGGGAAAGTGTGGAGTGATTTGGTTTGGGCTGGGGTGGGTTGGAGTGGGTGAATTATGTTGGAGTGGGGTGAATTGAGTGGGGTAGGCTGGATGGATTGGATTGAAGTACAGTGCTGTGGACTGAACTGGGATGGGGTGGGCTGGATTGGGGTAGAGTGGGGTGGATTGGAGTGGAGTGAGGTGAGGTGATGTGGATTGGAGTGGGGTGGAGTGGATTGAAATGGGGTGGGGTGGACAGGAGGAGGTGGATTGAGTTGGGGTGGGGTGAATTGGACTGGATTGGGGTGGGTGGATGGGACTGGGGTGGATTGCACTGAGGTGAAGTAGATTGGATTGGCATGGAGTGGGGTGTGGCGGACTGCAATGGGGTGGACTGGAGTGGGGTATATTGGAGTGAAGTGGAGTTGAGTAATGTGGATTGGACTAAGTAGGGTTGATTAGGGTGTGATTTGGTGGACTGGATTGAGTGTGGTAGATTGGGGTGGATTGGTGAGGGGTGGGGTGGACTGGATTGGGGGGACTGGGATGGACTGGATTGGAGTGGAGTGGATTGTGGTGGATTGTACTGGAGTGGGGTGGGGTGGATTGGATTGTAGTGTGGTGGATTGATTGGAGAGTGGTGTACTGGATTGAAATAGGGTAGGTTAAGGTGGTTTAGAGTGGTGTGGATTAATGCAGACTAGATTGAACTGATTGGGGTGAATTAAAATGGATTATATTGGAGTGAGGTGGATTGGGTAGAAGTGGACTAGATTGGAGTGGGGTGGATTGGATAGCAGTGGGGTGGGTTGGATTGGATTAGGGAGGGTTGATTGGAGTGTGTGGAAAGATTGGAGTGGGATGGTTGGATTTGAATGGGCTGGGGTGGGTTGGATTGGATTGCAGTTGATTAGATTGGAGTGGATTGTATTGCATGGAGGTGGAATGGATTAGAGTGCAGTGGGGTGGATGGATTGGAGTGGGGTGGACTGAACTGGGAAAGTGTGGAGTGATTTGGTTTGGGCTGGGGTGGGTTGGAGTGGGTGGATTATGTTGGAGTGGGGTGAATTGAGTGGGGTAGGCTGGATGGATTGGATTGAAGTACAGTATTGTGGACTGAACTGGGATTGGGGTAGAGTGGGGTGGATTGGAGTGGAGTGAGGCGATGTGGATTGGATTGGGGTGGAGTGGATTGAAATGGGGTGGGGTGAATTGGACTGGATTGGATTGGGGTGGGTGGATTGGACTGGGGTGGATTGCACTGAGGTGAAGTAGATTGGATTGGCATGGGTGTGGCGGACTGAAGTGGGGTGGACCCACGCGCCCCACCTCCGGAAAATAATCAACTGTTCCTTCGAGACAGCAACCTTCCCAGAAAGCTGGAAGCACGCCGAGATCAACGCCTTTCTGAAGAAGCCCATGGTGGACCCCTAGGACCTCAAGAACTTCCGTCCCATCTGCCTGCTCCCTTTTCCGGCAAAAGTGACCGAGAAGATTGTCAACAAACAGCTGACCCGCTACCTCGAAGTTAACAACATCCTGGACCCCTCCCAATCCGGTTTTCGCAGTAACCACAGCACCGAGACCGCCCTCATCGCCGCCACTGACGACATCCGGACCTTGATGGACAAAGGAGAAACAGCCGCCCTCATCCTCCTGGAGCCTTTGACACGGTCTGCCACTGCACCCTATCAGCACGCCTCCATGACGCCGGTATCCAAGAGAAGGCCCTGGCCTGGACCACATCCTTTCTTTCCGGCAGAACCCAGAGCGTCCACCTCCCACCCTTCTGCTCCAAAACCACAGAGAACATCTGCGGCGTCCCACAGGGATCCTCCCTCAGCCCGACACCGTTTAATATCTACATGGCCCCCCTCGCCCACCTTGCACGACAACACAACCTCAACATCATCTCCTACGCCGACGACACCCAGCTGATCATATCCCTCACCAAAGATCCCCACACCGCCAAAGCTAACCTCCACCGAGGAATGAAGGCCGTAGCCGACTGGATGAAGGACAGCAGACTGAAGCTGAACTCAGACAAGACGGAGGTCCTCATTCTCGGACCCACTCCATCAGCCTGGGACCACTCTTGGTGGCCCACGTCACTAGGCACAGCCCCGGAACCCACGGACCACGAACGCAACCTGGGGGTCATCCTCGACTCCACTCTCTCCATGACCAGCCGTCTCCGCGTCCTGCTTCAACACCCTCCGTATGCTCCGCAGGATCTTCAAATGAATCCCCCTCGACACGAGAAAAACCGTTACCCAGGCCCTCATCACCAACAGACTCGACTACGGGAACGCCCTCTACTCAGGAACTACAAACAAGCTCCTGAGACAACTCCAACGCATCCAGAACGCCTCGGCCCGACTCTCCTCGATGTCCCCCGCCACAGCCACATCACACTCCACCTGAGAGGCCTGCACTGGCTCCCCGTCAACAAAAGGATCACCTTCAAGCTCCTGATCCACGCACACAAAGCACTGCACAACACCGGACCCACCTACCTCAACAACTGACTCAGCTTCTACACCCCCACCCGAAGCCTCCGCTCAGCCAACCTCGCCCTCGCCACAGTCCCCCGCATCCGAAAAAAACCACCCCCGGCGGCAGATCCTTCTCCTACCTCGCCGCCAAGACCTGGAACACTCTCCCCACCATCCTACGACAGACCGAGGACCTGCTGGCCTTCAGAAGACTCCTCAAGACCTGGCTCTTCGACCAGTAGCACCCCCCCTCCCCAGCGCTTTGAGACCCTCGCGGGTATGTAGCGCGCTTTACAAATGCAGTGATTGATTGATTGATTGACTGGAGTGGGGTATATTGGAGTGAAGTGGAGTTGAGTGATGTGGATTGGACTAAGTAGGGTGGATTAGGGTGTGATTTGGTGGACTGGATTGAGTGTGGTAGATTGGGGTGGATTGGCGAGGGGTGGGGTGGACTGGATTGGGGGGGCTGGGATGGACTGGAGTGGATTGTGGTGGATTGTACCGGGCAGGGGTGGATTGGATTGTAGTGTGGTGGATTGATTGGAGAGTGGTGTACTGGATTGAAGTAGGGTAGGTTAAGGTGGTTTAGAGTGATGTGGATTAATGCAGACTAGATTGAACTGATTGGGGTGAATTAAAGTGGATTATATCGGAGTGAGGTGGATTGGGTAGCAGTGGACTAGATTGGAGTGGGGTGGATTGGATAGCAGTGGGGTGGGTTGGATTGGATTAGGGAGGGTTGATTGGAGTGGGTGGAACGATTGGAGTGGGATGGTTGGATTTGAGTGCGCTGGGGTGGGTTGGATTGGAGCAGGGTGGATTGGGCTGCAGTGGGGTGGATTGGACTGGGGTGTGGCGGATTGGGGTGAGATGAATTGGGTTGCATTGGTATAGATTGGACTGGGGTGGATTGGATTGGAGTGGGGCAGATTGTTTTGGATTGGAGTGGGTTGTCTGGCATTGTAGTGGGGCAGGTTGGAGTGGGGCATGTTGTTTTGGATTAAAATGGGACAGATTGGAGTGGGGCAGGCTGTTTTGGATTGAAGTGGGGCAGACTGAAGTGAGGCAGATTGTTTTGGATTGGAGTGGGGCAAATTGGATTAGGGCAGATTGTTTTGGATTGCAGTGGGGCAGGTTCGAGAGGGGCAGGTTGTTTTGGATTGCAGAGGGGCAGGTTGGAGAGGGGCAGATTGATTTGGACTGGAATGGGGCAGATTGGAGTGGGCTGGATTGGAGTGGGACAGATTGTTGTGGATTGGAGTGGGCAGATTGTATTAGGGTGGTTTGGACTGGGGTGGATTGGGTTGGTGTGGGGTTGATTGGACTGGAGTGGGGTGGGTTGGAGTGGAGTGAATTGGGATGGAGTGGGGTGTATTGGATTAGGCTGAGGTGGATTGAATTGGAGTGGGGTATATTGTTTAGATTGGAGTGGGGCATGTTGGAGTGGGTTGGACTGTTTTTGAGTGGAGTGGGGCAGACTGGAGTGTGGCACATTGGAGTGAGCAGATTGTTTTGGATTGGAGTGGGGCAGATTGGAGTGGGGCGGATTTGAGTAGGAGAGAGTGTTTTGGATTGAAGTGGGGAAGATGGGAGTGGGGCGGATCAGAGTGGGGCAGATTGTTTCGGATTGCATTAGGGCAGATCAGAGTGGGGCAGATTGTTTTGGACTAGAGTGCAGCAGATTGCACTGGGGCACATTGTTTTGGATTGGGGCAGATTGTTTTGGATGATGAGCATGGGGACACAGTGGAACTCCAATCCCTCTTTGGTAAGTAAATAACACACTCAAAATAGGCTATTTTGCACTGTGATCTGGCTTCAATAGGCTGCCATTGTGCCAAGGACTGAATACAGTGAAGTTCTGTCATGTTGCCTTCACAATTGTAACAAAGGGCTCCTCCATCCAGCAGCCACAGTGCCACCCTGCATTTAACATACATATGAAATGTGCCACGCTCTCTCATATATGGAAGAACAGGAAATTACCTTCCAGGAAAATGGTCAAACAGGGAAACTCTGGCAGCAGAAACTGGGAAGATGACCATATTGGTTAGGATTGAATATTACCTAACCCTAGCCCCCATCACAGGAAAACAACGGTATACTTGTTTAGCTGACAAAAAAAGAAGGGAGTTTGAATGCCTAATATCCTTCCTTTGATCCATCTGGCATTTCTTGCCCTACGTACCACTGTAGGTCTTCCTCCAAATTCTCAGCTCAACATCATGGACTTCTCAGAGAGAGGTCCTCATTCAGCAGAAATCCTTCAGGGAAATAGAGGGTATAAGAGTGCCATAATTCTGGGTGGAGCAAATGGGCAATCCTTCCAAGCACCCCACTTACAGGGAATCAAAGCTACTTTTTGGTGAGTTCTGTATGCAAATGTAAACCAATGGAGCATTTAATACAGCAGAGTGATATAGTGAAATGTTGGTTCCAGAAAGAAAGAAAGCTGTTGCATGTTATACTGGCCTCAGAGGTGCACTTTGGGTAAGCCAGTTGAAAGTGAGTAGCCTTAGTCAAGTCTTGAAAGAACAAGGCACTTCACTTTAGTCTGGAGATCTTGTTTGGGTATGAACTGCATGAACCACCAGAAATATCTGAAATGGAACCATACCATTTTAATCCTGGCAATGCTCCGAGGCTGTAGAGGCTAGTTTACTATTTTGAGCTTGTGCCACTTTGCATCACTTTGCGTGACCTAGCAATGGCGCAATCCATTAATAATTCTTCCCCTGAGTCTTTTATCAAGGCTGACACACATGAATGTTTCACTGTTAACTCTGAAGGAGTTAAAATCAAGGATACAGAAAGAGTTGATTCAAGGTTGTATAGACATGTTGGACTGCATAGGTGACATTAGGAGGAAATCAGTTTTTAATAGGGTGAATTTGAAGTGGTGGTTTGCTATCCAGCCTTGCACAATCTGAAGTGTTTGGTAGAGGTGCTACTATCATTGGATGAAACAATCTTGAGATATAGCTGTGTATCATCAATATATTCATGGTATAAATCCTTGAGTTCCTAAGAGATTGTAGATCAAGATTAAAACATTTTCCCTGGTGCACCTGCATCTGTTTGGACTTAGCATCAGGACTAAGGATCAGGAACCCAATAGTGCAGGCCCAGCAGTCCATCCGCTCATGCCTGCTCACGATGTATTGAAGCACTCAGGATGTATTGAAGCAGATAGCCCTGCCTGGCTGATCCTATTAGTCTACTCCAACGGCACTCAGATTTTTTAAAGCAGGCCTGGACTCCAGAACATCTTCTTTTCTTTGGCTTGCTTCACAAGTAAAGGATTGCATTTTGAACTATGGAGGTTTGATCTGGTTTCTTTCAGGATCCCCTGTATCCACTATCAGTCAAACGATCCATGTAACCCTGAGGAAATGGGTGCAGGAAACTTAACATTCCTAAAATATTTCCTACATGCAGCATAAAGTAGCTCAACAGAACATTAGGAACTGCATAACTGGGAGCCTGCATGGCTGAGAATAAAAAGCTGCTTTAGCATCTGATTTATTATTGGACTGGGTGCTCTCTGCAGGGTCAACCCAAACTTTTTGCCTTCTCCCCTCCTATTTTCTGAACCTTTTTTTGTTGGCTCTTAGGACTGTGTGTACTTTACCCCTGCTAACCAGTGCTGAACTGCTTGTGCTCTCTCCTTTAGACATGGTGAAATTGGCTTAAACCCAACTGACACATTTAATTTACTTCTGCATCCCTATTAAAGTGGTACTACAGGTACCCATGGCATGTAAATTAGATGCTTCTAGTGAGCCTGCAGCACTTATTATGCCACCCACTTAGGTAGCCCCTTAAAACATGTCCCAGGCCTACCATTGCAGCTGTGTGTGCAGTTTAAACTGCCATTTTGACCTGGCAAAATGAATCTGTTACCAAGCCTAAACATTCCTTTTTAATACATATGTCACCCCTAAAGTAGGTTCTAAAGAGCCCATAGGACAGGATTTGTAGGATTTAAAAGGTTGGACACATACGTTTAAGTTTTACATGTAGCAGTAGTGAAAAATGTGCAAATTCGTTGCAAGGCCTACCTCTCCCATTGGATAACATTGGGTTACATTATAACATTTATTAAGTAATATATTTTGATTGGGAGCAGGAAGGAAGGCCATGTTTAGTGTCTGAGGAATTCTAATTTAAAACTCTCTTTCATAGTAAAGTCGGATTTTAAGTCAAAAGTCTGAAAAAAGGCACTTTTAAAAAATTGCATTTTCGTGTGCTAGTCTTTTGGCGCCTGCAGCCTGTTTCTGGGATCATATGACTAGGTGTATGTTGCAGTTAGGCATTTGTGTATTCCTACCAGACAGAATCACAATAGGGGGGCTAGCTGTGCCATCTCAGACAGGAAGGGGGGTGAAGCTATGCACAGACCTATTTACACTTCAAAAGACTGTGCCCTGCTCTCACATAAAGAACTTCACACTAGCCTATTATGCCTGCAGACAGGCCAGAACCACGGTAGGGAGGCAGGAAATACCAGACACTTTGTGAGGAGAAGCCACCAGAAGTTTCTTCCACTTCAAAGGAGGCACCAGGTGTAAAATAGACCCCCCCAGACCTCCCCTTCAGTTTACTCCTGGATCTGCAGAAGGACTTTCAGAGGACTGCCTGCTGCTGTGGCCTGCTGTATACTTCAGAAGGACTGTTCTGATGCACCAAGAAGGACTACTCTGCTGCCTCAAACCTGCTCTGAGCCCGCAGAAGTCTGCCTTCCTGCCTGAGCCCTGCTCTTCCACTTGAGCATGGGATTGTTTAGGGTGACTCCAAGGGCTAGTTTGCTGGCCTCCTGATCAGATCCTCAGGGACAGAAAGGGTTCAAATCATCTTCAACCAACACCTGGACCCTGCCTGAGTGAGTCCTGACCCTCCAAGTGGTGCCTCTCTAGTCCTGGACCCTTGGAAGCAGTGCTTCCCAGATAGCCCAAATCTAAAATTTGGGACTTGGAAACTTTTTGACTAACCTGCTTATCAATCCACCCAGTGTTCATCGCCGGTCAGCCTGACTTCACAGCAGCAATTGCTATATTCTTCTCCACAGCAGCAGATCCTGTTTAGTGGCTCGTCTCAGAAGTGGTGTCTGGCTTTGTGGAGCTCCTGTCAGCTCCAGCCTGCAGCTTCAGCCTGTTAGAGATTTTGAACTTCCAAAAAGGAGACTGAATCCAAACATAGGAATCTTCACTGCACCTTCGTCCAGTGCCCCCGATGACACCGCCTCCTCCTCAGACACTGTCAGCTGGCTTGCCCCACTGAGCTTTACCCTCTCAGACATTTTCTTCCAAACTTTCTTCTAAGTCCGAGGGTAAGCGTGGACTGGACCCAATCCACTTTATTTATCTGACTTGCGCTCCACCATGGTAGGCCATAACTTTTGACCCCGTCTTGCGTGACTAGATTTCCGTGGTTGGTGCTTTGATTTTTTTAGGTGATATTTTCTACTTTAAATTTAAAAAAATCATAACTCTGGTTCTACTGATTAGATGTTTTAGATTTTGGTGTAAAATAATTAATTAAAATTTGCTCTGTTTTTCTAAATCAGTGTGAGATTTTTCTTCTGTTGTGGTTCCAGTTTATTACAGTTTGAGTGCTTCATAAATACTTTACATATTGCTTCTAAGTTAAGCTTGACTACTTTTGTGATAAGCTATCTGAGGTTTATGCACAGTTTGATTTAGTGACTTTTGTGGTTCACCCTGACAAGGAATGTGGCTATTGCATGAGAAGGGCTCACATCCGGCAGGGTGGGGCTATGCGCCAGCCATAATGGCCACACCTTGAGAGAACTCCGTAGCAGCTTAACGAAGTCCCCCTACAATCTGCCCAATCATCTGATTACATTGCCTGGTCTGAAGGAGCCTGCATCACCGAAAGTGACTGGGGGCTGGAGACGCGACCCTCGCCCACTGACACCCATAATCCTGCAACACAAGAGGTGGCCGAGAATGGGCACGTGTTGGGCTGAGACAGGCCCAGAGCTACGGAGGTGCGAAGCAGGGTAGGGTGCTTCTTTCTGGGCATGGGCTGCTGGAAGTGTTGAGAGAGCATTAGCCCGAAGGAGTGGGGCGTGGGAGTGCCCAGCGCTCCCTGAGGTTCCAGGCCATGTGGGGCTGTCGAAGAGGCGAGGCCGGGCCGCAGTCTTCCCTTGCAGGGGACACTGCGTACGGCTTGCATGCTGCCCAGGCTCGGACACAGAGACCTTCAACGCTGGTGGAGACAGATGGGGAGAGCCTGAGTATAAGGAGCTGCAGCCGAGTACCTGGAGCTGCTTAGGACACCATGTGGTAAAAGGAGGTGAGGGAGTGCTACCCCCGGGCTGGGGACAGTAGGCGTCCCTGTGGCGTGGCCTTGCTTGTGGGGAGACACAATGACAAGGCCTTGGTCCAGTGGGCCTCAGTGATGCACTTGAGCCCTGGGAGTATTTCTATGACACTTAATCAGCACCAGCAGGTAGAAAGGGGCTGTGCAAGATTGCCGGGTGGCTTGCCGGACTTTGCCCACCCCCGGTGCATTCTATTTCCACCGCTGACAGCGCTTCCAGACCATGATCCTACTGCTTCATCAGGGAGAGCCGGGGCCTGCAGTGAACACCTGCCCAAGGGGCTGAGAACACCACAGGACAGAGACATTAAAGGGAGAAGCTGAGAGACCCTAAACGTTAGTGAACGCCATTGAAAGGCCCTGATTGGAGTACACCAGGGAGTGTCACAGCAGTCCATCATTCCAGGTGACAGGGAGAGAGACTGACAGATTTAGTCAGCGGTACTGGTGCTTTGCTGATATTGGGGCGGCGCTGGCTTCCACCCCCCACCACCAGAATTGTAAGTATCTAGCAGGGGACTGCTGGGGCCAGGTGGAGTGTTGAACTGATCGAGGCGGCGAGGTCCTGCGAGGCGGGGTGCTCTGAGGGCCATCAGTGCAGAGCCGCATTCAACATGATGAGGAACAAGGGGCAAACACCTTCACAAAAACAAAATGGACAAATATGACGTCCTCAAATCGGCCATGGAGGCGCAGGAGGGTGGCGAAGCAAGGGAAGACAAGGGAGAGGAACGGAGCCCCATGACGGAACCATCACTAGGGGCGATCATGGCAGCCATCCAAGACTTGAAATAATTATTGGAATCGAAATTGGACACCTTGACGGTGGATGTCACAATTCTATGAGGAGATCTCCAAAAAATTGCCGAAAAGGTTACAATAGCAGAGACAGACATTGCGCATGTGCAGTCTACATTGAAACGTTTGGAGAGTTAAGTGCAGTTCCTCACTAAGAAGTACGAGAAAGTGGCGGCCAGTCTTGAGGGCCAGGAAGGCAGAGCAAGAAGGAACAAAATCAGAGTGGTGGGGGTCCCGAAGGGGGCTGAAGGGAAGAGTGTTGAACTTTTCCTGGAGGACCTCATCACCAAAACGCTTAGCACAAAGCGACTATCTAATTTCTTTACCATAGAAAGGGCCCATGGGGCGCCTGTCCCCCTGCCAAGGCCGGAGGCCTCTCTTAGAGCCATCATTGCGAGGGTCCTCAACTACTGTGACAGGGACGCGATTCTGCAGGCAGCCAGGACGCATGACGATCTCCAGTATGAAAACACTGTTAACCTTTTTATTCCGGATTTCACACTCCAGGTTCAGCGACAGAGACGCAATTTCTAAGAGGTTAAAAAAGCACAGAGAGGATGGGAACTTAAGTTCATGATATTACACCCGCCCACTTGCGGGTGATAGTGGATGGTAAGACATGGTACTTCACTACACCGGAAGAGACGTGGGAGTAGCTGGATGGGTGGTGCTCCTTGGGTCACAGAACTAAGCGTGAGGAGAGAGTGGGACGGTGAGGTGCTGGGAAGGAAGGTGAGTCATTGAATGGCCATGACCCTTGACAGAATCACCTCCAAAGCGCAAATATTCTTTGAAAGGTGGATAACTCAAGACTAGTCAGGGTCGGCTACTGTGGTGCTTCGTTCGAATACGAGGATTATGGAGGGTTGGAGGCCCTGGCCTAAACATAAAATTGACCCTTGGCTTGGTCCTGTCAGTAAAAGGCAGCAAGGTTTTGCTTGTTTGCTTGGGAGGGAGGGGCAGGACGAAGCATGCAGTGACACTATGGACCAGGCATGTACTGTTGAATCTGATTGGTATAGGGGGGATTTCATGCTATTGTTTTCTTTACTATGTGTAGCGGGCTACTTGTGGCAGAGCGGGCCCACCCACATGAATCAAAGTTTTCTTATGGGCAACAGGCACTCTGCAGGTTGGGGGGGGTGCAGCGACATCAGAGGCACACGCTCAAGTAAAAGTTCAATCATATCATTCATTACAGGTTTCCAGTTCATGTGAATGTCTTAATCATAGAAAAATGAACCCCAGGATGGGGGGGGTAGGCAGTTCAGACTCTGCTTGGAAGGGTTGCAGGGTGGGGGAAGTTTGTTTGTTGGGAAGCATTGTCTTTTGGTTATTTGTTTACTCAAATTCTTTACTGTTGCTCTGATGCAATGCAATTGATTTGATGGATGAGAAGGTGCAGGAGATGTTGACAAGAAAGAAAGGGTTGGAATGCCCGACGTACAGGAGACTTGCTATTGGGCTCAACATTTTTAAATGGCTCCAGAAATATATCGTTCCGTACAAGTGCTGACATGGAATGTAAACGGGTTGGAAAACCAAATTAAATGCACAGTGGCTCTACAGTACAGGGATCCCATGGGCCAATATGTAGCAATATCAGGGGCCTGGGAAGGCCAAACGCTAGCTGTATATTCGGTATATGTAGCCCTGAAGTAGCAGGCACAGACACTCACTGATGTTGCGGCCCTATTGCTGGACATGCCGATTGGCCTATTGATATTGGGAGGGGACCTAAACCTGGCAGCGGACTCTGCAGTTGACAGAGAAGGTCCATAACACAAGGGGACTTTATGGATGCCCTGGAGTTGGTAGATTTGTGGCGAGAACATAACTGGAGGCGAGACAATACACCTATTATTCTGTGGCTCATAGCAGCTACTCCCACTTAGACTACTTACTTACTATCCAGGCACACATAAGGAGCTTCGGGGTGCCCTGCATAGTTCAAGAGGGATTTCAGACCATTTTCCCGGTGAGCGTGACACTCCTAGTTCCAGCCCGGACAGATGCGCTACCTACCAGGTTGAATCCCTAACACTTAAAGGACAAGGGTTACAGGGATAAATTGAGGGAGAGGGCAGACCAGTACTTTAAGGACAATAAAGGCTCAGTGGACTCAGCTTCTGTCTTATGGGAGACTTTAAAAACAGTAATTAGAGGCCATGCACAGGATCTGATGGGGGGAAAAAGAAGGAACACTGATTACAGTGTGAGGAGCTCGAGCGAGACACAGAAGTCTTGGAGCACCGGAGTTTGGCAGTTGGGTGGGGGTGACAACAGACCTCTGGCACCAACTATGCCATAAGCAGCAGGAGCTGGGGGAGGTTGCGGAGCAGCACACCCGGGCATACACCTTAGCTACGCAGAGATAAAGCCACTAAACTACTGCCGTGGTTAGACAAACGTGATCGGGAGCAGTCTTGGGTTAGAGAGGTTATAGATACTGGGGGGATGCTGCGAGTGTCAAACAATGACATTGCGGATGCCTTTGCGATGAAGTATGAAAGGGTTAATGCGTCAGGGACTCGGGAGACTGAGGCGGGTTGTACGGGACTCCTGAACGACATCGAGTTGTCTCGACTGTCGGAGGATGACAGAGAGACCTCAGACACTGAGTTAATGGAGGAGGAGGTGGCTCTGGCTTTGAGAAGCCTTCAGTCAGGCAAGGAGGTGGGACCAAATGTGTTGCCGACAGAGTTATTGAAATCCATCATGGATAAGCTGACAAAACCTATGCTGGCCATGTTTCTGGAAGCAAGGGGTAGGGGGTGTCTGCCGCTGGACCAGAAAGTTGTGACCATCGTAGTACTTCCAAAAAAAGGAAACCCCCAGTGGAGTGTGGCTCATACAAGCCTATCTCCTTATTAAACACAGAAGTCAAGGTGTTGGTGAAGGCCTTTACAATTAGACTGTGGAATGTCATCACTAAATTAATACGTCTGGACCAATCCAGATTCATGCCGCTCAGGAGCATATTCCTTAATTTGAGGTGCCTCTATCGAGTCTTGCATATGACTAGCTCACCAGACTCGGAGCAGGCAGCTCTCCTGTCTCTTGATGCCAAAATGGCCTTTGATAGCATCAAGTGGCCCTATATATTTGCACTTCTTTAGAGACTGGGATTTGGACCGCAGTATTGCAGCTGGATCCGTCTCCTCTACTGGAAGCCCATAGCCCGAGTGCGGGTCAATGCTACACTCTTGAGAGCCTTTGTTCTACACAGAGGCACTTGTTAGGGGTGCCAACTCCCCCCAAGTTATTTGTGCTTACAATTGAGCCCCTGACGACAGGGATTCAGAAGGACCCCTTGATATAGGGCATAAGGACGGGTGGAGCATGGGAGGAACACATCTCTCTCTCTCAGCTCATGACGTACTGTTATATGTCACTAATCCACACTGGTCCATAGACATGATCCTGCAGATTCTTTGTATCTTTAGGGGCCATTCTGGATACCAAATTAATTGGGATGAAACCCTTATCTTCCAGCTGTCCGGGGACTCCCTCATGGTGCCACCAGAATGTTCTGCATGAATAGCCCAGGATTGGTTCATGTATTTTGATATCTACTTCACCAGGGACCCGGAGCGCTTTTTTGAGGCTAACCGTCTCCCTCAACTGAATAGATTGTACAGGGATGTGGACTTGTGGAGCACCTTGCCATCGTCACTAATCGGGAGGGCGTCTCTCTACAAAATGATGTTGCCACTGCAATTCTAGTATGTCCTACAGAACGCCCCATGCAGGGTCCCACTGGAGGTGTTCTGGCAAATTGAGCATGAAGTAAGATTGTCATTGAGGGATGGAGATTGCTCTTGCATAATACTGAGTAAGCTACAATGAGGGGTATACGTAGGAGGCCTGGCTGTCGCAGACATTACTAGATATTATTTGGTGGCACAATTGGTGACTATCAATGATTGCTTATTCGCAGAACAGGAGGACCCAGTGTTCCGAGTAGAGAGAGGTTCGTTTGGGAGCTTTGGCTATAAGCAGCATTGAATAAGCGGTCCATCGGGTGGACTTTACCACTACACACCGAGACCGTTGTGCGGGTGTGAGGGAAGTGACACAATATCTGAGATGGGGGAACACGCTTACTGTCCGAACACCCTTGTGGCAAAGTGATCTATTGAGGGAGGTTGGGGGCGGTGAAAGGTTTAAAAAACTGGGCATTGTTGGGAATAGACCACCTAGGGGATGTCCTGAGGAAGCAGGCATATGTGTTGTTTGAAGATCTTAGAATGGGGTATGACATGCCAGTCAGAGCGCTATAAATATCTACAACTGGGGCATGCCTTACGCTGTCACATATTGGAAGGTGAACAGCTGCCGGACTCATCTCCACTGGAGGATGGCCTTCTGTTGGAACCGCTGGAAATGAAGGCGATGTCTATGAACCATAGGAAACTGATGAATAACTATCCTGACCCACTGATTTCCCTAAGGGCGGCCTGGGAGGGAGACCCGGGAGGACTGGAGGAGGACGATTGGGTGGAGGCACTTCAAAGCCCCATGGAGATGGATATACGTGCTAATTTTAGACTGATTTAGCTGTGAGTTCTCCATAGAGCAAACTACTCCAGGATACTCCTTCATCAGATGGACCAGGGGGGCTCCCTGCTATGCCAATGCGGGCAATAGGGAACCTTCTATTATATACTGTGAACCTACCCCAAGTTCAGACTTTTATGGGAAAGTGTAACTGGGATTATGGCCTGGGTGCTTGGGGGGAGGTCCCCCTTGACCCTAAATTACTCCTCTCAAACATCAGTGGTGAAGAGAGCTGGCCGAAATACCTAAGGTTGTGGCTGGCCAACGCAGCAATAGTAGCTAAACGCAACATAGTAAGAACCTGGGGAGCAGAGCAGCCTCCCAGCGTTGGAGAGTGGAAGTCCGATCTGGACTGGTGGCTGGGGGCAGAGAGGGTGGTTTATCAAAGCAGGGGACAAGATATGGTACTGCTGGAGCACATATAGGGGGAATGACTGGGAGGAAGATTGAGCAGAAGGAGGTCAACAAATGAGCAGAAGCAAGACGTTTTATAAATCCTTCACTGTCTTTATTGTTCGAAATGATGCTACATGTTTATTATGTAAATTATCCTGTTATCAAAACCTTATCTTGCAGGACTAAAGGATGTTATACCAATCGCTGTCAATTGTCTGTTGTGAGCAACAATTGTTTTGGGATTACTAATAAAAAGATTTTTTTTTAAAGAGAAGGGCTCACACCCACCTCAATCAACATCTCAGTGTCTCACAATTATTACTCAAAAGTGCTGTCATCATGGGGTTCGGCCTAAGAAAGAATCTATGCTTCTTTCTAAGTGGGTAGACATTTCTATATTAAAAGCGCTGCATAAATACTTAAATCAAAATAAAGTTGAAGCTCTTACTTCTGCGTGTTCACAAAATAAGTTTTCCATTCTTTATGTCCTTCTCAAAATTAGTGAAGGTAAAAAATATATATAGAAAAACTCTGTACTTTTAAAAATAGATATGTGAGAGAAAAGGTGCAAAATAGCCATCTTTTAGCTGAAGCATTATATCGCCAAATCTTTTTATCAGAATATCCTTTCCCAAGACTTTTTTTTTATATGCTGAACCCATAAGTCTGATGTTGGAGGAAGACAAGAAACTCTGCACATTTGGCAGAGTGCAAAGTGTGAACATGTACATTTTCTAACTTCACAGGCAAAGTTTAATTATTTGTCTACTCCCTCTTTTTGATCTGCCATATGCAGGTACCCCAATGTCTTCAGTAATCTCAATAAGACTCAGTAAGTCATCATAGTGACCAGGTTTGTATTCAGACATTGGAAGCAGAGGTTAGTGCATCCGTAAAACACTTCAGCAGTTACCATTAAGTCATCTTTTATTCTGGTTACAAAACTGGCTAGAAAACAGAGTTAATGCATTTTCCTAGAGAGAAACCACTTGGAACCTCCCTGCCTAAACTTCTTAATATGATCTTGAAGTATACTTGCTCGCAAAGGGAAAATGAGGAGACCTCTGACTACACCAACAGTCAAGCAGGCTGTGCCCAAAACTAAATTCCCTTAAAACTTTCACCTAGATTAAGCTTCAGAACAATAGGAATATTGCAATAACTGGAAAGTAAAAGTGATCAAGGGTTTGGGTTTTGCTTACAAAAAAGACGTATGCCTAACAGTCTACACCCACACACCCAAATACGCATGCAGATGCACCTACACCCACACACACTACACAATAACTTGAAGAAGGTGCAGTCATCCCAGTGAAAGAGTAGTCAGACAACCAAATATTATTTTCCTCCAAGCTTTTAGGGGAGTGTCACTGAGAAACTGTCAGCCCACACATGTAGAGGGTGGAAGCACAGGATATACTCGTGATGCATGCTTGTGATATGTTTACAGGGCATTGGCCAGTGTTAGGTTAACCATTATTTTATTTCTCTATATTGTCAATGCACTGCACACCTTTTCCTCCACATTCAGTCAGACGAATCTCACAAAATGAGCTGCAGTGGCTTTCATTCAATATTCAGTGGTTTCCAATGACAAGCTGAACGGTAAAATGCATGAGATTAATGAGTGTTGTTGTGATCATACTGGGTAAACACTGATGTCAGTTCTACTATGAATCCTATTAGGCTCAACTGTAAGTAATTTAATACACACAAAAGCTATTCTACTAACGGAACAAGCACCACGAATTGGCTTGTAACACGATAGTAAAGAGGAAAAAGGGCAATTGCATTAAAATGAAGAATTTAATGGTCAGCATATTGGGCTTTATCGTGGTGGTTGTCATGGTATCTTCTTGTTTGGGCTGGTCACACTATTAGTAGTTAGGACATGCTAGTCTCTCATCCAGTACCACTCTGACATGCTATCTGCTCTACATCAAGGCACATATTCAGCCCAATATTAAACCAATAAACTGTTGAGGTGTTTGGGAGTTCAGCTTGCTGCAAATTTGGAACATGGTTGTTAGAAATTACCATTTTTACATGGTCTTCCCTCAGAATTTTGCTTTGTGTTGCGACCCCTTAAATCCCTAATATAGGTACAGTACCTATGGCCTGTGAATGAAATACTACGAGAGGGATTATGGCACCCACTGTTCCACCCACCAAAGTAGAACTGAGAAACATGGTTCATGCCTGCTATGTCAGCCTGTAGTGCAGTTTAAAGCTGCATGGTATTTGAAAAGAAGGACACTGTCAGTGAGAGACCTCTGAATTCATTTTTACTGTGGCAAGGCTGGTATTTCATAGCCTAAAACTGGTTTACCCTATTACATGTGATAAGGGCTAAATGCAGTTTGGGAGCAGCTAGAAAACAATTTCAAAGATTCCTTTTAATAGTAATTTCAAATCCAACTTAATGGTAACGTCTGGTTTTAATATATTAGTTTGTAAATTAAACTTTTAAAAAGTAGTCATTTTCTTGCCTAAATCTACAATTGCCTTACTGCCAGTTTACAGGGGTTACCTGGACCCTGATGGCTGTCCGGGGTGACGTGTATTGCTCCCAGACATTTGACATAGGGCCTGGGTGTAGGGAGGTGTGGGTGTTTCCTGACAGGTTAGCTGGGGAGGAGCTATGCCCCTGCCCCAATAACACTTGAAAGGGGCCTGCCCTGGCATACACAGAAGAACATCACACTAGGCCTGCCCATGACTTTGTTTCTCCAGCTAGGCTGACCAGAACCAATTCAGAAGGTAGACAAAGGATTGTCCCCCACTTACAGCCTGACACTGGGCATAAAAGTGACATCTGCGGAGCCTGAAATCAGAACACTCCCGGACTTGTGACGGCTCAGAAGAAGGACTACCCTACTGTCTTATGCCTGAAAGAAGATGGGACAGGCTTGCCTTGAACCCAGGACACTAGAAGTAACTCCAAGGGTCTGTCAGCTGACTTCCTCTGTGAACTTTGGGGATACAATAAGTGTCCATAAGCCTTTCCTGCTTCCCAGCTGACCAGACTCAACAAGACCTTACCTGTCCTCTCTGCTGGCCTCCGTGGAGTCTTGTATTTGAACCCCCCATGGAGTATTGACTCTTTACCATCTCATTTGCCTTCTATGTTCCCACTGCTTGCTTTTCAAGCACTACTTTTTTCTTTTGTGTTAATCAAATGCCGAAAAAGGGCATCATAAAGAAGCAACCATAGAGAGAATCTGGGTACTACTCTTCACCGGAGTGCAGGTAGTCATCAGAACTGTTGAGTAACAACAATGGAACTGAAAGCAGTGACACTTTCACAAAAACAGTGGATCCACCTACAACTCTTTCCCATAGCCTGTCGTATCATCTAAAAGGCATCTTAAAACACAACAGCAAGTATACCTTATGCAGCACTGAGGTTGCTTTGGTCAGCCAATCTGAACACTCCATAGAAGTGCATGTGTTTTCCAGGTGTCTCACATGTGTACTTCTTTCCCCCTGGACTCCGTGTTGCTCACTGTCATCTGTGAGCTAATACCTGACCCCTCCCTGTTGCACTTGCTCTTCTGTCTTCCCCCCTTTGAATTCTCACCCGTGTGCTTCTCCAACATCCACTACATGTTGCTTTCTCAACCATTTCTTCTACACTCCACCACACCCTCTATTTTGCTTTCCCTACCCTTGCTCTCCTTCTCTCTCACCCATTGCTTCTCCCACCCATGTCCTCGTCTATCACCCCTCACATCTCCTTCTCTCCTACTGCTTTCTGCATTGCTCCCCCCACATGCATAGCACCCTCCATGTTTCTACACTCAGCTTCTCTAAGAGGGCTTTAAAATCCCCTTAAAAAGACTGTGTTGAAATAAGTAGTAACATTGACAGACTTTGGGCAGCAGCTTTGAAATCTGCAACATGTTAATTGCAGGATTCTGGACCACATAGAGTTCAACAAATCTTTGTGGATTGACAAATATTTATGGATAGGAAAAATATATGTTTGGCCAGGCCACAACCAACATGGACTGATTTACCTAAGATTTTGGAAAGCAACAGGAATACCCTGTGCTATAGAATTAAGAAATATCATGCTTTCTGGCCCAGAGACTATATACCAACTTTTGTGTTTCCCCACTGTCATTTTGTTCAATGTATTGTCACACTTCAGAATCTTTTCATTAAAGCACTGTCTTTATGACAGAGCCAGGGCTGAAGAATGGAAGGAGGGACTCTTGACTACTAGCAAGTGAAACAACCACTTGCAAAAGCAATTCAAGAAACCAACATTTGTTGATGTACGTGTTTGCATACGTAGCTCATTAAGCCAGATCTGTGGACTGTGCCAAAGCTTTTTTTTTAATAAGAAAACGGAAGAGGAAGAACAATGGATCAAAAAGGTGGAGAAAACAACAGGAAAATTAATAAAGGTAATAAATTAATGACAATAAACATAAACGAAAAGTCAAATCCATCAACATTTGCTGTGTTGGTTGTTGCAAACCTAAGAGTTAAAGGGTGTGAAGGGAAAGAGCTGTTACATGTTTCACTCCAGTGTATCAGGTATATTGAGAGCTTTCAATGCTTACCGAGCAACTAACAGCCATAATGTTCACCGTAGCACCACTAAGAATCTTTCACCACAGACACCTTCCACACAACCTCCATCAGCGTACTGAATCCGAGAAATATTAGACAGAAGCAGCAGAAGACAACAAAAAGGAGGTGAGCTAAGACTCCTGAGTAAAAGTGGGATGCAGCCTGTAAAACACCTACTTCATTACTAAGCACTTCAGCCAATAGATGTTGATGCATCCTGATACCCGCTGAAGGAAGATCTGAGATTGCAAGGTCCATCATGGGCCATGAAATATTGACACCAGCTGCAAGAAACCAAATGCACTCCAATGCCAGCCCAATGGCATTCTGGACCCTTCAGTTAAATTTCAGCAAATATTTACTGCTACCTTCAGTTGAACAGCTATTCAAATAATGAAGATACCCCTAACAACAGAAAGGTCACGAATGGTCACTTCGTTTGCATCTCTGAAGAGTTTGAAGAACGGGTATCATGTTTAAAGTGCCATCTCAACAAACATTTTTGTATAGAGAAAAAAAAAACTAAAGTACACTTTGTTTTCTCAGTTCAAATAGTAAATGGCCCCAACGCACAGGAATGTTTCTACATTCTTGTGGACACCATTCTACATTCTATGTGCTTGCATCCTCCAAGCCTTGAATGGTATGCAGATATAGGGAAGATGAGTGACAGTCTCCCAACCCTACGTATGGTGCAATGACCATCAATGTGACCTTGTGGGTCTGTGGCAGAAGTGCCACAAGGTTAGAGGTTTACCCTGGAAGAGCCAACAGAGGTATCAAAAGTGTAAAGTTGGCACTTGTCTGTCTCAGAATTGAGAATGGGAATTGCAAATTTGATGGGGTGCGAGGACTGCCGATATACAGTGGTCCTCAGTATTCTTCCAAAAGTCTAAATCGGGACCATTATATTCACCAATGCCCCAAACCAGTGGTGAGAGACTCCTCATTCTCTTTGAATAAAATGATTATTTTGGCTAAAAGGTATGGTGGGCCACACATATATTTGGATGCTGGACCTGCGCCATGTCAACAGAGTTAGCTGTAGGAGGCTGGACTATCCACAAAGAATGCACTGTGTTGGAGTCGAAGAGTAATAATAAATAATTTGAGAAGGAGCCATGGACTTTTAATCTCTTTGCTAAACATGAAACGTCTGACGTAAATAAGGTATCCATGATTTTTGAAGTTGATAGTCCTGATTCTACATTGACCACTTTACCTTGTCTGTTTTTTACTCTCTAGTTGTGCTTGTACATTAGAGCTTTTTGAGGAGCCCTAACACTAACACCTTCTCTCCCTTGATCCATAACTTATTTGGTTCCTGTCTGGAGTTGCTTAGATTTACCAAGACTTTAGGTCACAAGATCTGTGCTCTCAGCAACACCAGATTGCACTAGGGACATATGTTGACATGGCAAAGCTCTTTTTTCCTCTTTTTGTATCCATTTCCTTTGTACTTTTGAATATCAGGTACATGAATATTGTGGCACACTATTATTGTGGACAACATATCAAAAGGTAAGTACAGAGAGGGAAGTACAGATTTACTATTTGTAACTCCACATCTGTGTGCCTAGTAGATATTTATATAGTCAAGGTACATATATGTGGAGTTAGGTATAGGAAATCTGTACATACTTACCTTTCAATATTTTGTCCCTCAGTAGTATGTCCATGAAATTAGTGTCCCAGTTTATCCTGGACCTAATATTCAGGATCCACACCCTTTCCCTTAAGCCTGATTTGTGCTGTGAGGCATGTCTGCACTATGATGAGTGTTGTCTTGGTTTAACTTTTATACTCAAATGCCATGGACCTATTGTTAGTAAGGGCCTGAATTAGAGCTTGGTTGATGGAATACTGTGTCACAAATGTGACGGGTAGCCTTGAAAATTCCACCCTTGAAACACGAGTCACCTGACCATTTTATATATATGTACCTTAATTATACATCGATCATCAAATCTATTACCTTCTGATTCTACATTGAGCTGTATCAACAATAAATATTCTATGTATCTCATCATTCATGATAGATTGAACTTTTGATTACTGTAGTAGCCCACTGTACTGAGGTGGAAATTTATTGTATTAGTATATCTTCTTACACTCTTGTAACCTTTATTGCAATGATTAAACTATACAATAAAATTGTCTCAATTGTCTTAGGTTTGTGTTAACTTGTATTGTGTGATATTCAAAACTGATTGAGGCAATGCTCCAAATATTCATACAATGTACAAAAATAACTTTATTTTTGGAAGTAACTGTTCCTATTTGGGCAGCACGGAATTATTCAGGATTAGTACCCCGAACATTAAGCCATTGCATGTACTATTATTGTTTATTGTACTAAATGGATCGCAGATTGCTCAGTACTTAATTTGTGAAAGAAAGAGTGCTGGTGCCCAGAGCTCTGCTCAAAACCTGTCAGCTGCTGCAATTTTAAGTCAGCACCGAGGATACCTTGGTATGTAGTCTTTAATCCACTACCAGACAGCCCCTACCCCTTTTTCTCGTATTTGCAGGTTTCTGCTTTCACACTTTGTGATGGTTTTGCCAAATGTCTCTTCCACCATCTATTGGATTGGTGTGTTTTCCCCTCTCTTGCACCCACTAAATGAAAAATAAGTGTTGACCCCCAAAAACAAGTGCCTGTGTCCCCCATTGGAAACCACCTACTCAAATTACGCAGTGGGATAGTTTGTAAGTTTGACATTTCATGCCACTGTCATCCAACTGTGATTGTTTTTTAACATAATTTTGCCCTTGCTTAAGACTATCTTTCCTGACTTATGATTGGCATAAGTCAGGATTTCTCCTTTATTAATTGCATTTTAATTTAAACATGTGGTAACGTTTCCACAGTTTTAATTGTTTTGCCTTGTTTGATCATGTAAACCCATGAATCTACTGAGCTGTACAACACATTCTCATACAACTATCAGTCAGTCAGTGACAATCCTTCATAGGAACTCTCCTTCACATCACAAACAGTAAGGTTCAAAGGGAGAGCAGATATAGGGGCTAATTTAGAATTTGGCAGCGGAGGTCCTGTGTTGCAACGGGGTACCCTCTGGCAAACACACGGTCCGCATGCCTGATTTGGAGGTGGGCGGACCGACATTATATCACAGATAGAGCCTACCCCTGCTCTATCATCAACATACTACTCCAGCAGCCCAGCGCAGTATTGGCCCTTGGAGGTAGGTCAACCCACCGTCTGTCCAATTTAGGGAGGACGAGCGGTTTGAAGGCTTTTTTCTAAGTGTTCGTCACCGGCAGGTAAAACATGGTGCTGATGGACACTGAAAATAAAAAATGACCTCCACTTCATAGGAGAAATCTCACATGGTGTACGGCCCATTAATTTTGCCTTTTTTTCAAAAAGAAACTCCTGCTTTGGGAGTTTATTTTTGAAATAACTAAAACTTAGTTAAAATTTCAAGGATGGCCACCATGTTTGATGGGCCATCTGTCAGACTTTTCCAACACTGACAGGAAACGCTGTGACGGGCTGTCAGTCAGGGGATTGAGTACTTTTCTCCATCGCCCTGATGGACATTACTCCATTCTTCAAAGTCTAAATCATGCCTGACACTGCCATGACATGAGGAAACACATCACGGCCCAGCTGTGCGCAAATGAGCATATTTTTGAAAACTCAATGACTTCTCTGCTGAAGGTCACAAAACTTAGCAAATACATAAAAGGCAGAGCACACACGCATGTCCTACAATAAGAGTAATTTATTTATATACATTTTTTTTGTTTTATTTTTATTTTTTTAAAGCATCAGATGTCTCTTAAAGTTGATCCTTCCAGCTTTTTTCAAAATGCTTTGTTTAAACCGACTTATTTTTCTCTGCTGGTATCTGACAGTGATTCTGGCCTGCAACTGACAATAGCAAATGGCAGAAACATACAGCTGTGAGCAAACCACACATAAGAGGCCACCGTGATTAAATATGAATCGGGAGTGAGGCGAGTGGAACTCCAGGCGCGTGCTGGCGGCCGACAGATCGGATTCACTTTAGTTACGCCGAAACCACTAATTCGAAGTTTGGCCTGACCGCCCCCCTTCGCCTTAATCTAGCAGCACCTGCCGAAAGACATCCAATAACCTGCTCTTTAGCGGGATGGAGAAGTCACAAAAGAGAAAGCCTGCCCTGTCGAGGCTCATGTTACAAGCCAGCTGCCTCCCAAAATCAGTTAGGCTCCTAACTTTGAGCCTTTTGTTGCTTTCAATAGACTTTTTTTTAACTTTGAATAAAAACACCCCCACCACCACCACAAGCATAAAAGTTGTGGAAGAACAAATTACTTACCAGCAGACCGAGCAGGATGCCAAAACTGAGGCATCTCCAATCTAAATTGATTTAACCTAAAAATGTCCTTAAATTACCTCCCACCTCCTTGCAGCCCTGATTTTCCAAAGCTGCTGTCCCAACCAAGGCTGCTGTGACGGTGCTGTTGGCAAGTGAACATGGACTGCTTGTCAGGGTTGGACAGGAACAGAAAATAGGCCGGAAGCTAAAAAGTGATCCGTATTTGCACGATATAAGGGCAGTTTTAAACTCGTAAAGACAGGGTCTCATGTTATTGTGCTTGAAACGGGAGACTGCAGGCTTCGTTGCTTGCTGCCTTCAATGTTTGTGGTAATATCAGTAAAATCAACAGCAAAATCCGACAGACTTTAAACCAGGACCACAAACAGGCAAAAAGCAGCCCATGCACTGATCTGTCAGACCAGCCCACAAGGCACTGCCAGATGGACCTACAGGCCAGTCTGGCACGGAGTTTGGGACATGTTCATTTTTTTAAGTAAAGTGTTGTACTAAAACGGGTTATGTGCACAGAGCAAAGCAGTTAAAAGGTTTGTCTTCAATATGGAGTGCAGTGAATGTTCCCTGATATGTTAGTCTCCAATGATGCCTAACCTGAAATGTTAACTTAGAAATGAATATGATTTTCATTAGCAGGTACATTTCTTTAGAATATGAACTTGTTCCTAGAGTGCCTATATAAAGTTCGTGGTGTAAAACACCGCATATGTGCAGAAAATCACTCTCTTTTTGCTTAGTTCACAAATGTTTGCACATCTCAAATAAACTTAAGGGCATGAGATCTGAGCGAGGTACAGACAAACTTCCTGTCCTGATTAACGAAACCATTTCTAGCGGAAGATTACATACAGGCCTGACACATTTACACTGCTGGAATGGGGTGGGATTGTGGGGGTAACTGGTTAAGGCAACCTGTGCACGCCAGGGAACACCCACAAACCCAGAAGTTAGTGCGTACTCCCCTACTCTCTGGAGGTACTTCCACAGCCTAGAAACTCTCATACATTTGCTCCTGCTGAAGGCAAGAGGACATGCCTATCTCTCCGTGGTGGAAAAGGGAGAGAACACCCTCAGATTTAAGGAAATGTATCAGAGCGCTAAATGGAGATCATGCTTTCCTGGATTTGTCCCTGTAGTAGTTACCTTTCCGCAGCTCTCACGGTGGCCCCTCCACTCTATGGTAAATGCTGTTTGCTTCTTTGGGAGAGGTTTACAAACCCCAGTGTGGCTCTGCAGATTTGTGCAGAGGTTCCTTCCTAAGTTCTTCTGTACTCATAAAAGAGAAGTAGCAGAATAGAGCGGTCAATTTGCACAGTGTAAGTAAAAGTTCCCCAACTTATTTGCTACCATAATATCCCATATTTAGAGCACCTTCGCCTAGCGCACTCAGTGTAATGCTGAACACACACACACAAGTACACACACACAGTCACACAGGTACACACACACGCGCGCGCGCACAGCAGAGGAGGCCTGATTAACAGATGGTTTCTAGGAAGGAGAAGAGACTAGTTCTGATTGAACACTGAACAATGAGAAAATAAAAGTTGTCAATATGGCTAGACTTCCAGTCGTGGGTCAGGGAAAGAGCTGATCTTATGAGCAAAATAAGCACAATGGCTCACTAAGAGTAGACGTGATAAGATGGAATAGGAGAGGTCCAAGAGGTGGCCCTGGCTCAGTGACAAAAGAGGAACATGGAGATGGAGAGGAAGGGCTAAGCCAAGAAAGAGATGATAATAAAGAGGAAAGGTTGTAATGGAACCACACACGAATGAACCATGAGTGAAGGAAGCGTGTCAGACACACCCAGCAACATAAGGGCCTCCATGATTACACCATAAGTATTCTCCAAAGCCATATGAGATTCACCTACAACTTTCACTGTCTTGGGCTCCAAGGGCACCATTTTACTTGTTAATATAATTGGTGTACAATGCAAGTTAACCTCATTCCTCAGCTCCTGGGGTAGGGTGTGGGGGATTAAATTGATTAAAACAAAAAGAGGGCTTATAGATCACTTATTTTGTTTCATTTTCATCTGACAACTATTTTTGGGTGAAAGTAGTTCTTTATAGTGCCTAATAATCTGTACATGTGCCACACCCCACTATACCCAGAAAGAGCACAACTGTGCCTTCCAAAAGCTGGCAATGTAGAAACTTTCAATAGGTCTTCCTGACATATTTATACTGAAAAAGGACTCCAAAAACACATTCTTTGTTGTTTTTGGCAAAACGTTTTTGATTGCGATAATTAAGTTACATCAATTAAACTGCCCTGCCAGATTTTTGCCGTCTCACATCTGCCCACAGTGGGTTTAAAACGTCTCACTATATTTCTTGGACATTCCTATGTTGTTTTGTTTCGTTGTGCTCCTATCGCTTGGTGAATGCAGCACCCCGAAGCCCTTCAGCGTCAAGGTGGCACTTTACAAACGAAACATTCAGTAATTAAGTTAATATTGGGATAAAACGTAAAAGGCCGCACCTGGACACAACGCCTTCATTTCTGAAAAGAAAGAAAATAAGACTATTAGAAAATAAAACAAATACAAACAGGTGCATTTCTGCTGGTGTTATTTAGCCAGAACAGGAAGCAGAGGCGGTGTTTAGGCCAGGCGTGGTGACTGACGGTAGGTGCTGGTGCAGTGATTGAGTAGAGGGGCGCTCTTTCAAATGCAGCTGTGCGATCCTACCAGCAGAGAAGTTTGGGAGCAGATGTGCGAAACAAACCCAGTTTACAGCATACCTCTTCTTTCGCTCTCTACGCACAAAAACATAACATACAGTTTTAGGCAATTTACTAATCAACAGTATGCCATAAAATGAAGTCGCTTTTTGGATGGAATATCATTACATATACTCACCCGCCCGGCTTCTCTCCATCAGCGGTGTAAAAAAAGTATATATATGTGGTGAGTGAGTGGGTAGGCTGAAGAGGTCATGCCAGGTAGGCAGGCTATAATAGTGCATAGGCTGCAGGGAGAAGAATGTACATCCAGAAGTTGTGGAGGGGGCAACCTGCAGCTGGCAGGCTGAGAGGTTGAGGGCTTGGTGGGGATGCAGGCATAGTTTGAGAATGGGTGCACAGTAGAAAATGATGTATGGAGTTTCAATGAGGGACTGCAGAGCTGTGCTGAGTTAGTGAAACACAGCCTGTTCCTAAAGACATGGTAGGTGTTACCCCTCACTGTCCCTAGAGTCAGGCTCCCACCCTATTGTAAGCTGTGCTCTAGGGACTCCTGCGGTTCCAATGGACCTGGCCATGGATTGACAGCTTTCATGCATCCTGGGCTGTGCATTCCCATGCTTGCGTGTGGTCACATGCTACAGCAGCTGCCCCAGCCTAGCACCACCATAGTCAAGAGGTGGTCCTGAGGAAAGACAGCATGTGCAAGAAGAAAGACTAAGCGAAGCTGCTGGTATATGTTCTGCTGTAGTGTGCCTGGAGGGTGGGCTATTATACAAGGCACTGGAATCACTGGACATCATGCCTAGAACGGAGTGTGACTGGACTTGACTAGTGCAACCAAGACAAACACCTATGGTACAAACACTCAGAGATATAGCAGCGTAGTCACTTTTTGTGAAATATATACTGATGTCAGGGGTGTAGCTTTGGGGAGGGGAGGGTGTTTGGGGTGTTATACCCCCTAATAAATGAATTTTCTAAAGAACAGGGTACATTTGCCTTCAGTCGGGGATGGTGAGGTATCTGATGGATTTCACCTGGCATTTATGCACATACACAAACAATGACAAAAAACACACGCTGACTCTTATTTCTGTTTTGAAAGTCCCAACAAATGTTCATTATTTTACAGAATATTGTGTTTCTCTCACTTAGTACTTCTACCAGGTTGCATACCCCTCCTTTCCCACTACCTCTTAAGCCTCTCTCATGTGCTCTGCTTGTCATATGATGTATTTTAACTATATATGCCTGCATGATTGTAGGGACATCGGAAGCTCACACCCCTCCTATATTACTGACCAAGCTACGCCCCTGACTGTTGTCCCTCACATTATGAGGTTGATAGTTTGCCATGGTGCATTCCTGGGGATTGCGTGATTTGAGTAAAGGTAAGAAATCTGCAAGTTACAGGTGTACTCCTGCACCTGCAAGGATTGCTGGCATTTTAATGACCCAGGTAGACATATAGGCCCTCATTATGACTTCGGCAGACGAAAAAACCCATCCACTGAAGTCCTGACAGGTAGGTTGCTGCCAGTATGGTTAGAGCCAACGGCAATGCTGTAGTCCGTAGTGTGCACTTAGGGTGCACAGCACCCATCACAATGTTTACTCTCTGCTGAGCAGACAGTGAACATTGCGAAGAGGCTGGCCAGGGGGTCCCCTGCACTGACCAAGCCAAGTGCATGGGCAGTGCAGGGGCCCCCCGCAACACCGGCACCCCATTTCTGCCAGTCTTTTCATGGCACTGCTACGGCCATGAAACTGCTGGCAGAGAAGGGACCGCCGCATTGGTGGTGGTTCGACCTCCACCGCAACCCTGGCGGTCATTAGACCGCTAGAGTCGTAATGAGGCCCATTGCCTTTTTACACAAATGCTAACTGCATGATGTAACACCCGAGTGATAGCAGATCAGAAATATTTATAAATGCCACCAAAAAAATCAGTGTAATTGTCAAAGGACAGTGGTCCCTAATATGCAAGAACAATATCACATTTAATTAAAAACATATGAATGATAATAAACAACTATTTTGCTGCCATCGCACAGGTCACACTGCGTCTCCCCACGTAAGTGGAATTCACCATGCCCATTATACCACGGAGAGACGCTGGGACAGTAGACGGCCATTTCGGCTATGACTCCTGCTGCTACTCACTATTCCCTGGGAGCTACGTATTCCCTCTTCGATCCATTGAGTCTCAAGCTCCTCCTCCGTCTCCCAATATTAAGAGTCCTGATGATGACCCCAAATTGCATGGCTGGATTGAAATGCTGTTGGCTGAAAACACGAACCCTAAATGTATTGTTATATCTGAACTAAATGGCCGTATTCTTCCTTCCTTGATGCACACACCGGTCACCTTGATCACACTTGTGTATTGCACTTATAACACCAAGCAAGTTCTTCTCACTGGCACCTGTTGTTAATTATCATTTTAATGTGGTTCCATTAAATGTGATATTGATTAACAGCAATGTTGTCCTTGCATATAAGGGACTGTTGTTCTATGATGAGTACATGATGACCCCGGGCCCCTAGTGATCACTGAGTTTCCCCTTGCTCTTGTACTACCCAAAAAAGTGTGAGCATGCTGAGTGAGAAGGGGACAAGGGGCATGTTGACATTTTAGCATACATCTATGACTGAGCACTGATCATGTCAGTGATGAGAAGTGTATGAGTCAACACCATGATCCCAAGAAGGAGAAGTGAAATGAAGGGCTGACAAATGGCATGTTGCTGATAGCAAGCTGCAGGCTATTTCTGGCTAACATGTGAAAGGGAAGGATGCAGAGGGTTAACATCATCTGTACATCTCTGACATGCAGGAAACAACAAAAATAGATCGGCGGATGCAGGCTTGGCCTGGAGCAAAGTTGCTTGCAACAGTCAAGTATGGCCGGAGTTTGACACTTCCCTACATCACCTCCACCCGTGCAGCGGGTTCCCATACTGCGAATATGATCTTAGTGGTAGAACTATAATATCAGGCATTCTCACACTCTTACAACCATAGACAGACCAGTTTTACACTTTGTTGTGTTTCCTCACCTCTGGCACAGTACTCTTTAAGAATAATAGAAGGAGGATCCTCTCTCTGTCCGAGGTTAAGGCGACCTAGATACTTTAAAAGTTGACTCTAGGGCTTGGCAAAGAGAGCATCAGTACGGACACCAGATTGTACCTTACTACATATCAGAAATATGTTCATAACAGCTAAAGTACATATCAGGTCTTCCCACTTTGTCCCTCACCATACATGTGTGGGTGTAAGATATTCTATTTATTTTAAGAAAGAACTGTCTACAAGAAGACATGTCAAATCCTCGGGTACTCTGCATTTATATTTTCTGAGACATTTTTTTAACTTAACATGAGTTAACCCTAATATAAATGTTGGTTTATTTCATTAGTATGTAGAACAGTCACAAGCATGGCCTACATCATTAATTCAAAGCTATAATAAAAATACACGTCTTGAGTTTTGAAATAACCATATATTCATAATCATTCACAATCATATATTGTCTGTATACTATGGCATTCCCTGGACCTCTCTCAGCTCTTCTGGTTGACTGTTTTAGCCTGTGAAGAATGTTCCCAAATGGTAGATCAAGCAATATTGCAATGTAGGAAACAATATACTGTCCAACATATAAACCAATAGGGTTGAGAAAACCTGATTTCAGTAAAAGCTTGAATTCAAGAAGGCTTGCATCTCTGAGTCGAATATCTGTCAAGCTCTACAGAGGGAGAGAAGCTCTGCTCACACACATTCACCCCCACAACCCTTCACTCCTACTTGGTAGCTTCGTAGTTAAAGTCAGTTTGCAGTCTTAAACTCTCATCTCAAATGTGCCACATAAATGTAAGGGTTGATTCCACTGAGTTTAGGGACATGAATCCTCTCTCATAGTCTAAAAGGAGAGGGGTCCTGTGTAGGTTTATAAGAAGGAACAACTTCCGGGCTCTCAGTCAGACCAGCCTCAGCACACTGTGATGTCATCGAAGATGCTCCGCAGCTACTGGCTGGCCCAAGGTCACACCGCGTCCAACACAGTTACCCCAGTCCAAATGTTCAAACCACTAACATATGAGTCAGGACTCAGATCCAACTGACTAACAAGCGATAAGCAAAATCAGGGATGAATCCCGAAGCCCAAATCAATTTCTGTCAAGTACCACAATATCAGCGACCACCCAGCTGTATGCCTTTAGGGCTCTACATTCATAGTTTTCATGGTCTAATCCTGACAGTCGAAAGCATACACATAAGGCTTGTTAAGACTTGCAGACTAAGAACGAAAACCCCTTAGGGACATCACATGAATTCTTTAAAGCCCAACTGTTCGTTCAGGGGTGCACCTGACACATGACTGATTCTTTAATACCCCCATTGGCCTTTCAGAGCTCTGGCTGATATGTGGCTTATTTTACAACAGCTCTGTGACCCTGTTAAATGTGCAGCTCTCATCTGACTGAGCTTTCAGACGCATGCTTGTCATGCGAATGACAATGTCCCAACCTTATTGGCCTTTCAGGTGTGTGCCTGGCAAGCGATGTAGGCTGCCTTAGACCCCTGGCTTTTTGTAGCTGCACCTGACATCTGACTAACTTCACCTCAGCCCTGCACTATGTGCCTAGCTTTGTGTACCTCTGTTCCAACCTCACTTCTCTTTAAGAGGTGTGCTTCACATGTGACTGACTCAGTCTGGGCCTACTGACATACACAAAGGTGCATCTAGCATGTTTCTGCCCCAACCACGTGGGTTTGTCAGAACCACACATAGTGGCTTAGTCTTCCTCAATCTATCTCCTTTTTCATAAGCAGTGCCTGTCGGGAAGCCTCCCAATGCCTTAGAGACAAATCTCTCTTCCATCACTTTTTCACTCCAGAGGCCTCTTCTAATCTTTATATACTCTTACTGCTGGTGCATAAATTCGCACATTTTTACAAGCATACTTTGCATTTTGTGTGGTCAAATTAAAACACAGTAGATTCATGGAAATGTTTTCCAACTCATCAAACAGAAAAAAACATCTGTGAAATATAAAAAAAAGGCCACCCTTCCCAGTGAGCCAGTGAAAAGATCATATGCCATTATGTACTTGAAAAACTCCATAGGTATGAACATCAATTACTATCAACCAACGGGAGGTGCATATGTTGAATAACACATACAATACCCAATGAATGAACACAATGCCCCTCTCTGTATCCATTAACTACGCCACATGAAACAGCCGAAGCTGCCTCTGTCAGACCTAAAAATGGGAGGAAAACAGTCTTAGATACCTACTCTTCCGAGGCATTGCGATCCATCTAGACAACAATGACAAAGTCTTAGGGCCAGACGTAGCAAGTAGTTTTGCCCATTCTGTGTCTATGGGAAAATGTGTTCGTACATATGACCCTTAATTACGCAATTTATAAATTTGGTATTTTCAGATACCATTGTATGGCAGAATGCCTTGTTGGAGTTGCAGTGACATTATCACCCTGCAGCACCAAACATCTTCTGATACTGCTGTGGAAATCAATCACATAGAGGTTTTCGTAGGAGGCTGGCCTTCTTTCAAAACAAAATCATGCGTAATGGGGCCACAGTAACATCTGCTTCTATCCGTGAGGACACGGTACTGAGGTCTTACTTAACACCTGAAATATAATCACACTCATTCTGTCTTGCAGCCTTTTAAGGAGTGTAAGGTCCGATGCTGTGTAATTCTATCAACCAGGTCACATGCATTTCAGGAAACTCCTAAAAATTGAACTATTCAAGCTCCCATTCTGATTGATAGTCCCAGCAACTGGGGTCTCACACTACACATCAGGTACTGGCTCGTTCATCGTCCGGGCAACCGAGGTCTGAAACTACAGAATATTAGCTACTGACTCGGTCAACCGTCTGGTCATCTAAAGTCTGGAAGTGACGGATATCAGGCTAGGTAATCATCTTCTCTGGTCAACTGGGGGCTGGAACTGCAAAAAATTAGCTACCAACTTGGTCAATCATCCGGGTCACCAAGGTCTGGAACCACAAAGTATCAGCTACTGGCTCGTGAATGCCCAGTCATCTAGGGCCGGGAACTGCAGAAATTCATGTACTGGTTCGGTCCCTAACTGAATGGACAATTTGCCCCCCTACTTCACCTTTTCATTAATCTGGGGGACGTGCCTATCCATTTTGTTAGTCTGATTGAAAGGTGACACACTATGCACTACAATGCATAAAAATAAATAAATAATGCTATCAGGATTCACCTGAGCCATATCATGCGTAGCAAGCAGTCAAAATAGTGAGTGTTTGTGTGCAACACCTCACTGGATGCAAGGCAATGCAAGGCTCTGAGTGATTAGGTGTTATCCTTGTTCCACTTTCTCTGCTCTCATTAGGATCAAATGCTGTATGATGTCACTTCCGATGTCATTGAGATTAAAGGCCCTTGGACATCACTTCCTTTGACATCATCTCAGTGCCCAAGGGCATGTAATGTCACTTCCACGAACCCTATGATTTCGATCCCATCAAAGCTTTAATCAGAGTCTGGCAAGGTTCCACTGCAGTGCATTCTATTTCCACTCTGGTAAACATTGATTGCCTGATTCACAAAGCTGTTTGCAAATGACAATGCAAATGGGTGGATCCCTGTTGAGTGCAGAAGGTTTAGCTACTGCACAGCTCTACGCCATGATTGAGTAGAATTATGCAGTAATAAATGCAAGATATGGTGAATGAGACACACAAGGCATGGTTTTCTTGAAAGTTTGTGAACCCCTGACCTTCACACCTTGGCAACGGGTGGTGTTTTGATTCACCGAAGGACTGAAGTAACTCCCTTTCCGTGATGGGAGGGGGAAAGGCCCGTTAGGGGCTGTAGAGGTAGTGGTTCCTCCACAGGGAAAGCATGTTTACACATGGAGAAAAAAGAAGCTGTGTATTTGTGCATCGGGCATCCGCGGAAGCAGAAGTGTACACTATATACAATAATACATCTGGGAAATAGCAACCTTTACAAAAGTTTCATGACTCACTCAGTAGCACTTCTGGAAATCTGTGACTAGCACAGCTCTCCAGGCATATTACCGCTACGTTTTGTGAACAGTGGAAAATTTGGACTCCAGAGGAATAGTACACCTCTGAGTTCACATGTATAATTCCCTTTGCAAACAGGATGAGTATATTCTTTGGACCTGTACTTGTGCCACCTCTACTTTGTGCTGAGTGGCATTTAAAAAGTTGTTTTCCCCAGTATATTTATGATGCCTTGTAAGACTACTTTCTTGTACATCATATCAGTAGCATTTAAACTTCTTATGCTGTCACAAATGGTGTAACTGCGTATACTTCCCACATTCATATACACAACGTCACATTTTGTGAACAAGGCTATTGAAGGAGCTATAATATCCTCAGGGGGTGGGGGTAGAGGGATATGCCCCAATTGCCTAAACATTGCAAGTGACTCAACTGAAATTCTACCGTGGTCTAAGGTGCTCACTATGATCCCGGGGGGGTAGGGGGGATGAGGTGTGGAGAGTGAGAGGAGTTGAGGCGGGGGGCATACTTCAAAGCCACACTACAAGTCACCCAGTTTTACTGGTACGGATCCCGACCCAGTAAAACCGCGGATCCTCTGGGCAGGGCCTGTGGCCCTGTCCAGAGACAACCGACACAATGGGGAGGGGCACACAATGCTTCCCTCTGACGTAGAGACATTGGGGCCCCGCTTCCTGTTGCTTCCTGACCTTCCATGGCCCTGCAGCTTCCCACTGAAATGTTCCACCTGCTTAGAGGAGGTGGTAAATGTGATCAGATTTGTCCCTAGATTCAGGGAAAACCAGCAGAAAAGGCCTTGCAATTCCTGGCTTACATTGTTACTTCACAGTCTAGTGGAAAAACTATAATAGCCAGGTTTAGGTTACAATCTGCTGTCAGAGATCCCAACCACTCAGCATCCATGCACCTAACTCTGGCCTACAAGTAATGAAGACCTAAGGGGGATATTCTTCAAGAAATGTTGACAAAATATGATTCTGAGTGGTACGTATCATCATGTCATAATAAATGTTGTTAGTATATATTAACACTTACACAGTGAGTTTGAAAGATAAACTTTTTTAATTCTAGAGCCTGACACGCCCAGGCATCCCTACACTCGCCACCTGCACCCCAACATTCGATGCACACAAATTCCCATTTTTACTGTGTGCTCAGCTTAGCCCTGATTGGCAAAATATTTTGGGGCCTATTCACAAAGATAAATGTACACATTACCTTAACATGACCTAAATTACACATGAACTAAACACGTGCATTTACTCTGACACTTTCTAGTAAATTTACAACCTTGGGATATTAAGTATTTTTAGTGTAAATTTACAGCAAAGTGTAGACTTACATGTCTCCACCCCTTAAAACAAGGGGCAGAGCCAACTGTGTAAGTGTAAAGTTCCTCTGAGTAATTTTCCATACGAAAGGCAGAGTGTTCTAGCATTGAGGCAGACCTATCACTATGGTAGAGTATAGTGCAATAAACTTTATCAACAATTAGTAAAAGTATTTCTGTTTATGTTTACAATGAATCTAAATTACATGTATGGATATATTTTGAATGTATATCAACATCTAAACAAATATGCTGCAGAGCTAATAACTTAATTTTGAAATAAATATTTAATTATTTAAATATATTAAATTACATTATTTTTTAAAGTTGGATTTAAATAAACCCTACCTGAAGCAACATTTTGCATTGAATTATTTTAACCGCTTTGCATAGAATTACTTTAAATTATTTTAAGAAGTTAAAAACAAAGTTACATAACTGAATGTTCATTTATTTTTTATATAAAACGGTTATTAAAATATAATAGTCTATTGTAACATAACTTGATATGCATTTGTATGTACATGCACTTTTTGAACACTAAATTAAATGAATACATAGGTTTTTTTTAAAGTTGAAATAAAATAATGTATTTCACTGTTGTTTCCTATTGGGTTCTTTTCTATGCCACCGTTTCCATTATTTTCCATGGGTGGGCTTTATAGTACCAGCGGTTATCCATACATGGTGCAGGACTTACTCCATGTCTGAATCAGAACAATATTACTACTGTTTTGGATACTTTTTTTCTGTAGTAACTTTAGAAGTTCAGTTTGTGAATACAAAGCGATTGCTCTTCGGTGGACGACTGTCTGTCCCTCTGTAAACTTCTCCTTACTCCTCCCTAAACCCCTCCTATCTAGCCATATCTATTCCCTATTTTTTAGCCACTCACCCAGGTCCCTCCCACGTTTACTACTAAAGTTTTTACCTACATGTGCAGAGATCTCTGCAATCGGGCAGAAACTCACACATGAAAGACAGGCGAGGCAGAGGCGTTGACCTCCACATGTCGATTAGTGAATGGCATTTTGTAGTATGCTAGCACTATTATAGTACTACTAAAAATACTACAAACTGCTCTTTGTGAATAGGCCTCTAATTGTGAGTTATTGAATCAGGATCTGGGGACACAGGTGCTTGCAATAGGAACTTAAAACCACTGAAATAATGCCATTAGGCCAGGCTTCCTGCGGTAATTCGTTTAGAACTAGAGGAGTGTACGTGGGTTTTGTGCAAAAAGGTGTCATTGTCATTGTGACAAACAGTCATAAAGTTGTAACTCTGTATATTTACCAACATTCCAAATAGCAGATGACTTCTCTTGTGGTGGACAAAAGTTTATTGTCTACAAAACGTTCCTAAATGTTTCTTTATATACTTTTGTGTATTGTGTCTAAGTATATTATTTCAATTTGGTGCACTGCGTAAGTTGAAACTCTAATGACATTGCTGAAAGGACTCCACCAACTTGCTTTGTTCTAATGATAAAATGTTTGTACTTTTACCATCCATATATTAAGGATTATACAGTTTTTTACTTTTAAAACGTGATAGAGTGTCCTTGGTTTCTGAAATACGATAATAAAACGGCAAATAAATCAGCAATTCATAAAATACAGTCACAATTGTCAAACCTGCACTTTGGGAAGATTGGACTTGGCCCCTAACTCCCAATGTGGACGGTAACAGAAGTTAGCGGCAACATAAGGACCTACAAGTTTCACTGGGAAAATGTATGTCCCAAATTTTTCACCTTGATGGTTAACTTGCTCAAAGGAGGAGAAATAAGAAAAAAACATAGACCGATTGAGGCAAGCTATACCCCATTTCTCATGGCCTGGTATTCCCCCAATCCGGAAGTACCCAAACCCGTGGTGTACTACCCATGGGACAGAAATTCCAATGGAGTATTCCAACATCTATTGTAATGGGGGTCTTAATAGTAACAGTTTCTAGAGCAATGTGCAATTTGGATACAAAAAAAAAAACATTTTAACTAATTAAACTACCAGAATTTTCTCAGCCAAAAATCCAACTGTTATAGTTAGGCTTAGAAATTGCAATATTTGTTCTTTCCGTTTTTCGTGTATATTTTTGAGTTTTTTTTTAGAAATCCAATACAGGTGACAACTTTTACGAAAATCATTGTCGGGTAACAGCACCAGTAAGTCCCCTTCATTTCTTCCCAAGGGTTACTTCCCATATATTCATCATTACATCTAAGTGTGTGGACAAAGTAGAAATGGATTCTGTGGTTACATCAACGATGTAAGCAGTCCACCATGCAAAGCAGTCAAATATATATGGATATTATTTTTGCAATAATAATTCCTGTTTTTTTATTGTATGTTTCTCAGAACATTTTTGCATCATGTCCAAAAAAAGGACATTGAGCTTTTATAGAGCAAGTTTACACTGTATATCTTAATTAATTTTAATCAGCGTCCAGATGCCTAACATTAAACGCTCATTATCTCTTCATCTAAAACATCCCCTTCGCACAAGCTGCAAGCTCCAGGCAGTTCAATATAAAATAAACCCTAATAATGAAAAGGCTTGATAAGGTTGGCTCATTCACTTGGACCTGTTTTCCTAAGAGAAAGTGGAATGCAACTAGAAGCCAGCGCCCAGAAATGTAGGTGGCCTAAGGGCGGCGGAAGCAGCTGACATGCACAGATTATTTCCAGATTACATGGTCATGGTTAAGGACGAATGTCAAATCTCTAAGTAATACTAATAACTTTAGGTTTTGGTTTTTTAACAAGTGCAACTTTCACCAGAGGTTTCTTGGTTCTTCTCATTTGTACTAATAAAACCGACAAATTAATATTAATAATAATATTAATAAGAAGAATACATATTGTTATTGAAATAGTATAACTAATACTCCGAATATTCACTAAGGGTCTTATTTAGAGTTTGGCGGATGGGGTTACTATGTCACAAATGTGACGGCTATCCTGTCCGCTATATGCATAACATGGCGGACTGGATAACCGTCACGATTGTGATGGAGTAACTCTAAATCAGGCCCTAAACTCATTCCTTCCACCCTTCACATAGGTTTTTCTACACTGTAATTATCTGCGTTCATGACAAAGAATTACACAATGGAAAAAACAATTTCCAGGAGTTTTTAAAAGGTATTCTGGCAAGTGTGTTGCCAGAATATCTTTTATAAACCCCTGACAGGCATAAATACCAACGTTTAGGAATAAAACCGCATTTGTAAATCTGGCTGATTACAATCAGAGGCATTTTGGAGTTTTATGCCTTTTGCTGACTACAGTGCTATAAGGGGGAAATACACAATTACCCAGGTTTGCTGTATAAGATCATCGTCACTGGCTTTTACCTCAGAATTAAATTTAGATAAAAAGTCAAATCATCAGCAGATATTTCTTTACATGAAATTGCTTATTTTAAAATTAGAGTTCCATAGTTTCGCCTATAGCAGCTGACACATGGAATGTGGCACAATTCTTGATGTCTGTGACTGGAATGTGTACCAAGTATTTAACAGCAGCTGAGATAAATTCTAGACATCCATTACTCTCTTTTTTGTTTTTCCTACAGTTAGGGACTAAGTGTGACGGATATGCTCAAGTGTGGGCCCTATGCTTACTGTGTCATTGAACTCAAGCTGCGCCTCACTGATGAGGCCCAAATTAGATGAAGATTGTCTCTGGTTGCTTATGGTCCCATCTGCAAGGGATAAGGCCCAGCAGTTCAGGCTGGACTGACCTACTGGATGTAGACCAAGGCTGACTAACATATGGCTGATGTGTGTCTATAGTGCATAGTGAGCAAAAACCCTTGGACTGGAAGGTAACCAGAATGTGACCCTAAGTAATTACCGATGGATGAGATGAATTCAATCAAGTATTTCTTTGTCATGATTGAACTTCATACAGAGCACAGGTCCATTCCATTGTGCTAATTGCTACATATTCAAGCAAAGTCTTTCTTCCTTAATAAAAGGCTAGCTCAAAAGCCCCCTCCAACAGATTGGCCCACTGAAGTATTTCATGCACCCATTCATGTACATTGCCTGCAGCAAACCTTTTACATTTCAAGTAGATGCCTCATCAGAAGTACATTCCCCATCAAAAGAGTAAATGAACCCCAGCACCCCACATTAACCCAGACAAGAACGCCCCCAACCTAGTTGCCACTGTGAGGTGTGTCCAGATATCACCTTGCCACATGCTTTGCCAAATGCTTGAGTGAGTGTGTAAATCAGATACTTATATAGCGGAAATTGACACTTTAAGGCTAGATGGTGTTGAGAATAGCAGAACGAAAACTACATCCAGCCAAACTACTCAACGGAAGAGATAGGTTTTCAGCTGTTTCCTAAAAGTGCCACCAGTCCAATGCATTTGTCAATCACTGCAGCAAAAAAGTCCAAGGCAACAAGTTGGCGCACTGTAAGACATATAAATAAAGGAATCATTGAATACATCAATGTTCACCACTGCTCAGTGCAGAGCCTGCATAGGGGCGTACCTATCAATAGTGCAGCAGGTGAGAGGGCGCCACGGTCCTGTGGTGCGAGTGGCCCTCCGCGCCCCCAATTAAAGCATCATTTTTTACTACCAAACCAGGAATGGGGGCCCGTGTTCCTTGGATTACAAGGTCCAGGGTCCCCTTGCTGCGCCATTGGGCCTACAAAGCTGGCCGGGAGTTTGTTGTGCAGCACTGTTTTCCCCACCAATATATCAGATTTCCTTTGGACGCTGCTCCATGTGCTTTAAGGCAAACAGAGAAACCGCCGGTAATTGCCTGTTATTCAATGCGCACACGACTGACGTCCTCTCCGCGCGCTACACATCTGCCTCCGGGTTACAATGGTCGGACTTCTTTGTGGCGCGGGCTCCTTTCACGCGCTCTCCCTTTTGATGTCCTAATATCAGTGTAACTCCATCTCGCGCGGGGGGCGCGCCCCGTGCGGCAAATCCTCAATTATGAGACTGTAATCACCGCTGCAGCTTGTTCATTTCATTCCGCGGGGCGGGGAGTCGTTAGTTTGTAATTTGTGATGAGAAGTTGGTCTGAATAATTATAAGGAAACAAAACTCAATATTATTTAAAATGTTCCTGATCTAACTAAAACATACCATGAACAGTGTCCAGTTTATAGCGCTGCATGTGCCTCTTTCACCCTCTTCAGCCCCCATCACCAGTAGGTAGTGCCCCCTGGGTATGTGTTTTACTTCCCATTTTTCTAATCACGAGTCCTTTTTGTTGCATTTTCGTTAAAAGAAGCTGTTACCATGAACCAGATATTCCCGACACAGAACAGCAAAGCCAAGGCATGTCATCTTGAAGAGCATACACCTATGCGAACATTGTCAAGTTTGATAAAATACTTGGTGAAACATTCACTTTTGTATAAGTTAATTTTATTTGAGACCATTTTGTGATTATAAAGTAAGCAGTAGCACTAAGAAATGAATATAACAAATTCATCTTATAAAATAACAATATATCAATATTTAAGGGTAGCGGGTGGTGCCGTCGGACCACAGCCATTGGTGTCTGTCCATGGATGAATGACAAATGTACAAAGGGGGTGAGATAAAAGCCCGTGCCTTGAAGAGGAGGCAGACTGGAACTAACACAGCTAAAGGTGTCTAAGGCGGTGTGGCCAGGTGGGATACACCCTAGGATACGCGGGGAGCTTAGGGAGGTGTTGGCAGCACAACTGACAAATTTGTTGAAGTGCGTCCTTCAGACAGGTGCGCTGTAGGAGGACCAGAGAACAGCAGATGTAGTCCCACCTCACAAAAGAAAAACTTGGAAAAGGCTGCCAACGAAAGGCCTGTAAACCTGACCTTGATGGAAGGAAATGCATAGAAACATTTGAGGAAGAAAGATTGGCGGGTATCCTGAGGCCACAAATTATGGGATCCACAGCAGCGTGGTTTCACCAGGGAAGACCACCACATCTTAAGGTCCCCTTGATGTTTGACTTGGGGCCTTGGTACAGAGAGGCCAGTGAATGTGGTCTCCTTGGATTTCAACCAGGCATTTGCCATTGTTTCACAAAAAAGCACCTTGGTAACCGTAGTCTGGATCCCTGGGCATTAAAATGTACTAGCAACGGCGACACGATGCAAGACAATGTGCGCTGGTAATAAGAGTCCATTCTTGGGTTGGGTAAAACATGTGGATTGTTGCAGGGATCTCTTATTAGGTTCCCTTAAATCAATACCTCTATCTGGGAAATTGCAGAGCTGAGGCCAAGGTACCCTCATTAACATAGGAAAGTAAGATGTGTGATAAACTTGATATCCTAGAAAAATAAAAGTAGAAATTAAGAAAACTTCAAGAGCAGAGGTAGCAGTGCCAAGTGTGCCCTGTTACACAAGGATGTTCATGGCTCCAGTGTGTGAATCCACAGCAGTCAGTGGTCTATATGTGCAAACAAACGTAGCAATGTGCAGCTGCATAAGGAGCACCTTGTGAGTTGCTGCTGCAGGCCCTTCTGACATTTCAGGTGGTCCTTACTGCCTGACCATGGTAGATGGTTCCCCAGAATGCAACCAATCTTTTTAGTGCCATTGTGCCCTCCCCTAGGTCTGGACTGCGGGTGCACACATGTAATTTATAGTAGTGTGTCTCCTACCACGCAACCAAGATGTACACATCCGCACAGCCAGCAGGCCCATTAACGGGTGCCATAGTCCACTCCACACGATGTGACGCAGCCCATGAATGCACCCATGTGGAATGGGTGAGACAATGAGGCTGTTATTGGGACCCTCCATCCTGCTCCTAAATCTGCCTTCCCTCTCGAGTGCTACATTTCTGCTATCTCATGTGGGTCATACATGCATCTTAGATTGAGTCTTCTCACAAGTGCATCTATACCTCTACAGCGGGAACTTGTACAAGAGCAAATACACTTTTTGACTTTACATGGGGCATGCCCCCGTGTAAGCGAGGTAGTGCCTCCTTATTATTGCTCATGTGCTAACCGTTCATTTACATGCTCATTTCAAATTGTACAGGGAGTACAAAACTAGACACTGTTTCCATTTTCACCTTCATTGTAGCTTGTATGACCTTTGACTGAGTAACTGCAAGATCAAGCATTTGGGTTAGAGATAATCTGAGTAGCATTGCAAGATGGAAGAATTAGTACAGTACATCCCGTTTCTAAACACGCGGTCAATGTAGTGAGGTGGACAGCACATGTAATGTACATGTGGCAACATGAAGAAAATTACAAATGCGATACATTGAGAGGCTTTACCCAGTGTATTTGGTCCACTCCTGGAAATCACGCAAATTATCTTTCATGAGCTATCCAGGCAACACACAAAATTTAGCAACAGCTGATGATTCTTTCACTCAAAGACTGACTAACTTTCATGGCTGTGTATCAATTGTTAATTAATTAGTGGTGACCACTAAAGTTCAACTCCAACAAGACTGAGGTGTTATATGTACCTGGCCAGCAGGCTATAAACATTTTCCCTACTAATACTAATTTTTGGTCACAGCTTGCCCCCTCTCCTTCTCCAGTTGCCATAGTTTGCAATCTGGGATTCCAGATTGATGCTAACCTCTCTTTAAACTGTGTAGCGTACCATCTGTCATTGGTTCAGCTTCAACCACTTTCTTGATAGTGCCCTGAGTCTGAAACTCTACCTTTGATGTCCGCGCATTCTCAGTCAGGGCGGCAGCACTCTGGAACCAACTGCCTGCTGATCCGCGATTATACACCAATTTTTATCGTTCCTGGAAAGGTTTGAAAAGGTTTTATTCCCAGTAGAAAAATGCAGTACTTACTGTGATGCTGTCAGGCTCTTGTGGCACCGGGACACCTTGTAGGTAGCAGACCGTTTTAAAAATCAAGGGCCATTCTCTGCGAATCACAATTAGGAAATCACTATTCTTAATGCACAAAATCTTTTAATTTCATTTAGAGATTTCTAGTGGGTTGCAAATTGACCTACCTCATGAATATTAATGAGCTAGTTGCTGTTTGGGACCCATTGGGAATAGCAGCCATCATAAGGATGGTGACCAGCTGAGGTCGGCAGACCACCATGTCTTAATAAAGCAATCTTTTTTTTTTTATGCAGACCATTTTACTTTACGAAAAACGGGATGAGTTTCAAAAACTAAAATGAAATGTTTAAGTTTCATTTTTTAAGAATAGGCAATGCGACTACTGCACTCTCAAAAAAATAATTGTTTCAACATTCACAAAGAGAAATGGGTGCCATCGGAACCCATTCCCATTTGCGAATGGTTACCCCCACCTTTGAATTGTTGGTAAAAAAAATAATGATTTGCAACCGTAATTCGGACGCAAAGCATTCATACACACCACTGTGATTCTGTGCTTGGACGGGACCCCCTTGACACACCACTTCTAAATACCAAATCAGTATGTATGTGCAAATACAAATTGTGATTCGGTAACATGTTACTGAATCACAATTTGTTCTTTGTACATAGGAAAATGCATTTTTTTCAGCCGGAAATGACCTGACGGGTCCGTTTCTGACTGCAAAAATGGTTGGTACATATGGCCCTTAATTTCCATTACATTTCAGCATTAGACAAATTAATTAGAGACAGTCAGAGGAAAGTGACTAAATTAAAGTAAGCTGGGCATCTGAAATATTATTAAGCGAAGGCTTAAATGGCTTCAGATAAAATGAAAAAGGTTCGGGGTAAAAAAATACCCATGGAAGTACCTGCAGTAGAGGAGATCAGCATATTTGAGCGGAGATCTAATTGTAGAACAAGAGCATTGACATACAACTTATCAGAGGGATGCTTTAGAGTAATTAAAAGAAGGTATTATTCAGAGGAAGTGTTGGATCTGCAGTAGTGGAGAAAGCAAATCTGTAAGTCATTAAAACCTTGATAAAGTACAGGCAGTTAACTGTTGTATGATGCATACACGCGGAGATGGACAACATACAGGCACACATGTATACCCCGAGAGCATGGGTCTGCATACAAATCAGAACACCAGCAAGTACCCTTACATGCAGACAAGCAGCATGATGGTAATCGTGCACACAGAAAAGCAAATGTCTCTGTAGGCACCAAGAGCCTCTCATTTTGTATTGAGCTGAGAACTGTTTGGAAAACAAAATGTACTATTCAGGAAACCTGGACTGTGTATCCTGAAGTCCACATTATTCTTGCTATTTTGGTGCCTGTCCACTCCCATCCAACCTGGAAATGCCTTGGAAGATTCGATCAGTATTGATTGGCTGCGATTATTCTTTTAGAAGGTGTGATCTTCTCAGGATCCCCACTAACATGCCATTAATGACACATCTAAGAAGGCATGGGACAGACACAGTGACGTAATCAGTGGGCAGATTTCACAAAGCTCTGGCTTTGAAAGCCTGACATTTCCCCCAGTAGGAAATGTACTCTTACATTTGGAGCAAATTTACAAAAGTCAAGAGATTCACAAAGAATGTCAGTAATACTCAAACAAACAGGACAGTCATAAATGCATAACGGTTACATGTATATAGAGTCCGGTTCTAAAAAAAAAGAATCTCCCATATCTAATTAAATGTCTTCATTTACTAGCTAAAGTACTTCGAAGTCTAAGTATACATACTCCATGCATTGTATTTGTTTAATACAGAGTTAGGGTTGACCGAAGTTTCTTGTGTGCTTTTTTTGTCCTTGCAGTCCCGAAAAAACATTATGATATCAAAATATTTAAAAAAAGTTTCACTTATGAAAAAGTTGACTGTTTTCACTTGTTCTAGCATAAAAAAAACTATGGTTCTTAGTACAAATCCAAAAGACTGAATTTGCTGCCAAATTATGTAGCAAGAAAAAAGGATATCTTAGAAGAAGGAGATCGGAAAGGTGCGTAAATAATGGTAGGATGCCTTTGAAAATAGGTTTCATAAGTGTGAGGTGTCGAGACGAGATATTGCTGCAAGGCCCAGGGTCACCCATATTCATAAAAAATAAAGAAAATAAGACACTTAACTATTCCCACACAATCCAAGGCACAGAAATTTCACATGATTTAAAACATTAATCCAAAGTAAATTAACATGTTTACAAATATAATGAATACATGGCATGGAATACAACAAACTATAAAAAAAATACCAGGGTTTGGACGATACACGCTTACATTTTCATATGAAGAGCTTGAAATGTATTAGCCAAAGATTACTTTGGTATTCTTACTCAGGCACAACTTCTTAAAATGAGTGCTAATTGATGAAAAATGTAAAAATTTGTGTGCAAACAGAGCGCTGTTGATGATGGGGCCCTCGGTACCCAGTATTCTTGTATTTTATAATCTTATGTTTTCTTGATGGATACTGTAACCCCCTGAAAAGCACTCGGTTATCCACTGGAGTCTTCTTCACACTATGTAAATCCACAGAATAAATAAGTTAATACTGGCAAATGCTGATGGGAGCTACATTCCTGTTGTCAGCAAGAGAGAGATGTTTTATCTCAAGCGTGGTGAGTAACATCACCAAAATGATAGACCAAAGCATTTTAATCCCTACAGCCTGTCAAGGGTTAGAATGCAAGATGGTTGCATTTTTCAAAACCTCATGGAGTGACTCATAACCACTGTATCATGATTTAGATCCATGACCTTGGAACTTAGTGGTGTTATGTATTTACACATTTGCAGCATAACACTTTATTGCACTGTAGGAGATGAGGGGACGCTTGTGGTGAAAATGTCTGAGGTGTACAATTTGTGTGTTTGTGTACTCTGCTGTTTAGAATCTTCCACGCAATTATCTCTTGGGCATGTCTTCAATTGTAATAGGTAAACAGTGTTGACTGAGTTCCAGATCAGGGGTGTAACGCAGGGCCCTGCAGTCCAAGAGACGCACGGGGGGGCAAAATCTTCAGGGTGTGGGGGGTGCTCACACAGCCCATAATCAATGAATTTCTGTGAAATATGGGAGTCTCAAGGGCGCCTGATCAAATTCTGCAAGGGGGTGGTGGGTTGGGGGCATCATTTTACATTATACCACTGTTCCAGTTCTGTGGCAATTGCATTAGTATAAAGTGATTCTGAGGGGGTTGCACGGTAGATACCCTGCACGAGTGCTGTGAGCTTCTGCGTTAAATTGATTGCTTTGGAGAAGAATTATCAGTTTGTATTTTCCCCTTCAGCAATCACAGTTTGCTTCTGAATAGTCTGTGTCTAATTTGGTGTAATATTTGCATTGTGATAAATAGCATTGTAGTTTTCCATTTATATAGTGTTTTTTACCCATGTTATAGTCCTGATGTGCAGTTGTGTACAGTCGGGTTAGAAGGTAGCCTGTTTGTTGTGCATGGTTGGCAGCATGCTAATTCATACTGTTTCTGGTGTGGACAGCACTGGGTGCTGGGCAAGATTAGCAGAGTGTTAGTTTGTAGAGTTATGGCCTGGGAATGGAAAGCCCTAGATGTTGGGCATGGTTGGTAGCCTGTTAGTTTTTAGTATCACCGGTGTGGGAAGCACTGGATGTTGGGCAGGACTGGTATAGTGTTTGTATGTAGTGGTGTAGTGTGGAAAGCACTGGATGTTGGGCAAGACTGGTATAGTGTTCGTATGTAGTGGTGTAGTGTGGAAAGCACTGGATGTTGGGCAAGACTGGTATAGTGTTTGTATGTAGTGGTGTAGTGTGGAAAGCACTGGATGTTACGCGAGGATGATAGAGTGGTAGTTGGAGTGTTGCAGGTGTGGGAAGCTTTGGATGTTATACATGGTTGGCAGTGTTAGTTTATAGTGGTGCTGTTTGGGAAGCACTGGATGTTATACATTGTTGGTAGAGCCTTAGTTTATACTGTTAGCAGTGTGGGAACCACAGGATGTTGTGCATGCTTGATAGCATGTTAGTTTATAGTTTTGCCAGTGTGGGAAGCACTGGATGTTGTGCGTGGTTGGTAGCATGTTACTTTATAGTGTTGCCATTGTAAAAACACTGGAAGTTGTGAATGATTGTTATAGTGTTAGGGGCTTACTTATTAGAGGCTTGCGCCACCAGAGCATCACTTTTTTTGATGCTCTGGCGGCCCAAACCTCTCAACCATATCCATTAGGCCACACAAAGCCTCTTTGCGTCATTTTAAATGGCCTCATAGATATGGAATAGGACAAAGTAGTGCAAGTCGATGCGTTACCTTACTCTGTGCCAGGGAGGCATTCCGCAGGCACTGCGGTGGGTTTTCCCACGCAACACCCATGGGCTTTCACGCTGCCCAAATTTACTTAATCACATAAACCTGGGGAAGCACCAAAACCTTACACCTCCCCAGGGGAGGTGTAACAAGGATAAATATTTGTATTTCTGCTTGTTGTTTGCTCTTTCCATGTGTGTTGCTTTCTGCAGCACACACAGAAAGAGGAAAATGCCTCTCTGGATTGTTTTTGTGCAGGAAGGTCCATCTTCCTGCACAAAAACAACCCTGCATGCAACGCAGACACCCTTGCACCATGTTGCAAGGTTGCCTGTATTTGTGCTAGGCAGCCAAAAAGCACCAGAGCAGGGGGAAAAGACAAGAAAGCACATTATTGCATTATTATGGTGCATTTCTGGCCTTTCACATTGGCGTAGGGCAGCACTCTAAGAAGACTTGCAGCACTGCCCTATGCCAACCCCCAAGAATAAGCCCCTTAGTTTATGCTGTAGCTGGTGTGGGAAAGACTGGATTTTTTGCATGCAGTTGGCACGACAGCTCCCACAGTGTTGCAGCAAAAGTTACTTAAGATGAAGTGGGCTTTGCAACTTACAAGCCACTTCCTTTTAAACCAGCCAATTACTAAACATTGTGCAGTAGATCATTACACTATGCCCATACACTAGGGCAGTGGGGAGAGATGTGTACCTTTCCTGTGTATTTTGAAAGTTTCACTCCCTCACACATAAAAAAACAGATTTTGCAGCTTACAGCTGTTGTCTGATGCCCAATCTGACCTCTGTTGGTGGCAACCTCAGGAGCTGCACAAACTCGCCTTATATTAATGCAGGTCCTGCAACACTTCCATCTGCAAGATGTTGCTTGATTCTGAAAAGTAATGTTTGTCGTCGAGTTATGACCACACATTTCCACAAACAGAATGTGCCACACTTCAACGGCCACCCTCTTGTCTTCTCATTTGTTCTGTTCATTGAATACTGGTGGGGGTCTCTACTGATTTTCCTGATTTGTGACAGTTCTGGGTGGTATGGCATATATAAACAAACTGTTTCTCCTGCTTTTGTTTGTGTGTATATTAAATACTCCCTCTGGCTAAATGCAGTGTAAATTTACATCCTCTGTCAACTAGACTGTTGGCGTGTCATTTCTATGGAAACTGAAGCAGCTGAGTGTGTTGTCCTCTGACACGTCATCCTCATATGTGAGATGGTAATAGAATGGCTCCATTTAGGGCACAGTGGGATGGATTCCTGAGATTGCACTGCTGCTGGTGAAATTTAACACTGACATTTCCGGAGTGCAATGCTTTCACTGAAAGTTGTGCAGTTTTGCACTGACATCTGCACCAATATTTGGATTTAGAGAGCAGTCCAAACTACTGTACCACGTTTTTCTGCAATACACCCCTGTAAATGGTGGCGGGCCATGAAAGCCCCAGTGGGAGTGGTGGGATTAAACACTGCGCCCTCCATTGTGGCGTTATTCGGTGCCTCATTCAGAGACTGGAGAATACTGCGTGCCCGGTGAGGCACTAACAGCATGGTTCCTACCTTTGGAGCAGGTCACCAATCTCACACTGATTACACCCCATGTTTGGGGCCTGTAATCCACTTTATACTTATTCCCTTAGGGGGGCATTAATGGTGCAGAAAATGTGTGCAGTGTCCTAAGTGGTGCACACTTAATGCATCCCCCAAGGACCTTTTTGCTCATACGTCTGTGTCTGTAATTTGTTTCAGGTGCAAGGACAAAGCCACGTCCCCTAGGAATTTATAGACAGATGATTACACATTGCACAGGTGTAAAATGTGCTGCAAGCAATGTGTATCACAGAGAGGGCTACACAAGCATCTGTAGACCTTTCACTGCCCCTGGAGGGTGAAATGCAGGTGTAAATGCATGATGCACTCAATGGCGCTTCCGTCTTATGCCCACTGATTTTCTATGGAAAGAAAATTGCAATTTAATATGAGCCTCCATTCTTTAAAATTAATTAGGCACATACATAATTAGCAGGGCTCGGCAATAGGCACTGATTTGGTAAAAACAAAAGTGCATGTCCTTTGGATAACAGATGTGAAAGTCATGTGGCATGTGAAAGTTAATGTATTCGGAAAAAAATATACATTCAGAAAATCTTCCTGTGCTTTTGAATTACTTTGAAGAAAGTAGGTAACAATATTTCCTAGAATTTAAATATACAATAAGAATTTTCAAGAGTGGCAGACCTCTACTTAGATACAACATATAGGCCCAGATTTAAGAGGACCTAGTGCCTCCTTGCTCAACATTAGCGTAATATTTTTTACGCTAATGTGGCCCAATGAAGCCAAAATCGCCGTGCCAGATTCACAAAGTGTCGCAACCCCTTACGCCACATTATGCCTGTGCCAGGCATAATGTATGCAAGGGGGCGTTCCCCCGTTAGGGGGGGCAAAAACATGTCGCAAAGAAATCTAAAATATTTTTTTGAACGATTTTTTGTGATTTTTTTGCACCATTTTCAAAGCCTGCACAGAGCAGGCGTTAAAAGGAGGCACGCCATTATTTATAATGGGCATCAAAGTGCTTTGCAGGATTAGCGTCAACATTTTTAACGCTAATCCTGCAAAGCACCAAACTACTGTAAAAAATGCTGACACTAGTTCCCTAACTACCGCCATGGTGCACGTATATTTAATGCAGTGCACACATGGCGGCGTTAGGGGGGGCGCTAAGGGGGTGCAAGAAAAGTGGTGCTGCATTGGATGCAGTGCCACTTTTCTTAAATCTGCCCCATAGTTTGTTAACATTAATATTCTAAGGCTTTAGCTGGGCCAGGACTCCCTATCTTGGACCCCATTGGACACGAAAATGTTGCCTGTAGACGTGGCCTTTGAGCACAGGAAGTGTTTCCCTTCTCTCTCTATGCAAGGTTGTCATCAGTTCAGGAAGTAAACAGTGATTGAAAAAACGAGATGCTCTCAATTTGCTCTACAATTGTTGTGTTTGATGGTGCTGTTCACACATTTTGTAAGCTGAAAGTTGGCCAGTTCCTTTTTTCTGGCTGGGCACAGATGTGAGAAGTAAGAGAGACAATGCCTTATCCATCAGTTCATAAATCCACTCAAATAGATACATATATACTTTCCCAAGCTCCCTGAAAAGCCAGTCAATTTTCAACATACAAGAGAGCAATGAGAGAGAGAGTATTCATTTGTGCAATCACAGCCACTACCCCTATTTCATTTTTTGGTACAAATGATGCCACTATGACACCCTCCAGATGTGGTAAGCCACTTAAATTACCATTTTGACCTTCCCCAGGGCCAATTACAAAAATGTAAACAGCTTCCTGTTGGTTAAACTGCACAAGTGTGCTAGAAAACGGATGCATAAAAAAAAATCCAGTTTTAAATTCCCATTCTAGCTTTTTCGAACAGTGATCTGTTGTCTGCATTCCAGCTATTTGTTCATTTGTTATTAAAACATAATTTTTCTTTTCTCTTCTGCCTCGGAGAGAAAGGAGATGAGTGGTTTTAGCATCCCCCTGCAGAGGAAGGGCACTGCGCGAGCTGGTGATGTCATCCGGGGCACTCTTTACTTCTATAGAGAGATGGGTGAGTAACTACTGACAGACAGCCCTCCTTCCCCCCATCAAAGCTAGACTCATTCCCCAAGCATGCGAGGCTGTAACGAGCAGGCCTGTGTCCGTGTGTGCAGAGTTTCCCACTCGGGGGAGTCTCCCCTCACCCCAGCTTCCAGACTTCTCACACCCACGCGAGCAGTGATTTCATCAGCAGCTGCCTTGATAAGCTCAAGTAACCACATACTGCTCGTAGATTCCTGCACATGCTGATGTCACGTGCTAAAGAGGCTCTGAAAATCGAGGATTGCTCCCTCTAGAAATCTTATCTCTAAAAAAAGTTTCTTAGGATCATCACAGTAAACTGACCAGGGTTGTCGCTTTATTTTTTACTTAATTTGCTTACTTCTTCATGAGGAGAAATAACAAACGATCCGCAAAAACAGGGTCTCAGTGGGACAAAAATAAGCCCGGCCACGTTTGCAAATCAGACTGGTTTTGAACTGGTAAAGGCACGCTCTATGGGTATTTTGCAAAGTACCAGAGTCTGCATGCATTTGTTATTGCTGCAGGCAGTGTTTGTAGTAATATCATGGTAAATGACAGTACAAACCAGCTCTCCCGGCCACAAAACTGGCCCACAAACTGCTAATAAAAATTAACAAGCATTTGCAATGCAATGGGTCTCACGTTTGCACGAGTTGGAGATATTAGCGTTGTAAATTCCCAACTGGACTTTTCTTGGAACATAAAATGAGAAGTAAAAGTAAAACAGTTGACATAAGCGAGCTGATTCAAAGTGCCACGGCCACCATAAGCGTGAGCATGAAGGAGATACACAATCCATGTAACAGGGTCGGTGTCCAAGGTGATAGCAAATCTGCCACAAGGAGGGACAAACGTAAAGCATTTACGAATGATAACAAATGATCTTTGGCGTGTGGTGGGCGTCGTTATAAGCCCACAAATAGATTACAACAGGCCAGAGCGCTTGCGCACTTGACCTAAAAACTGTCCCACACACTGATCTGTAAGACCAGACCACTGGGCATGGCCTCACTGCTCGATAGGCAGGGTGACTGGAACTATACGATTATAGTGTTTTTCGCAAAGCTACTGATATGCCACATTTCTCACCTTATTCATCATCAGCTGCAAAATTGTATTTTGCCCCCAAAAAATTCTTTTTAGCTCAAACGGATCAGAAGTTACTAAAAATGCGGCAATGCTTGTTGCTGTGCAGCAGAAGGCAGTTCACAAAGGTTGACTGTTTGCTTTTCAGTTGCATATTACTGTGTTGGGATGTCAAACTAGTACTAAGAAGGTGAAACCTTTGTCCAGTCAGTGTTCACATGTGTGGATATGAAAAAATAATGAACCAATGCTATCACAAAATGAGCTGCATAATTTGTAATTGCTTGCCTCATCAATTTGTGAACCCTGATGTAGAATTTTGTCCTACCTTGCTGCATAACTCCAGTGCCCCTCCCTATAGGCCAGTTCACAATAATCTCCGTAATGCAACTTTCTCTGTGACCGCTGCTTTAACCAGCAAGATTGTTCAGTGAGTTAATGATTGCTGCTGACTTCTGCAGTGAGCTAAAGGTCATGAGTTTGAATCCTTGTAGACTCCGGGGCTCATTAAGAGTTTGGCGGTCCCAACGCTGGACTGCCAAACCCGCGTGGAGGATGCTACCGCCATGGTGGTGGGCAGTGGGACATGGTTGTGGGCAGCACATGGCCCCACCTATGGCCCCCTGCACTACCTCTCCACCAGCATTTTCATGGGGAAATCCTAGTCATGAAATGGCTGGCAGAAAGGGGGGTTGTAATCAGCATGGCGGCGTTGAGTTCAGCACCGCCATGGCTCATTACAAGCCCGACTGCCGTCATGAAACCATGTTACCGGCGGAGACGGAGGTCCTTTGGTGGTCGGACCGCCAAAGTAGTAATTTGGATGTCGGACTGTCAAAGCTGCAGCAGTCCGACTGCCACAGTGAGTCTGGCGGTCTGAAGACTCGTAATGAGGCCCTCTGTCTTCTACCTTTTTAAAGGTCTTAGATTGAGTCTGTTTATAATGGGTAAAAGCAACTAAAGCAACATCATTTGTTTACAGTGCTAAGAAACTGCAGGAGCATTATTTAAATATATATATATATATATATATATATATATATATATATATATATATACACACACACACACACATATGCAATTTCTATTTTACATAGTCAACGATGCTCTGTGAGATAGAAAAAATATCCATGTTCGGATTTTGTCAGTAAGATGTCTTTGTGCCAGGCGCGAAGGTCATGTGACATTCCCATCAAGCTGACAACGGATAACTCCACACAGGGCGGTGTGATTTCCCTTTGCAAACACACATTTTTTCCTCCACAAGGAACATATTTTTTCCTGTGGAGCAACCCTTTCCCTTATGCCCCCATCAGATCTGAGGGTGATCTAGTCCCCTTTGCTCCATATAAAAGAATTTATGCTAACCGTTTGTTGTAGTAAATACGATCCTTTCTAGGGTGGAAAGGGGAATATGATGAGCTTGTGACCATTCGCAAACTTCAAAGACTAACCACACCTTGAAACGCCCATTTTCCCACACCCTGAGTGCCTGTACTTCTCTTTAATGCTTCTAAATATGCAAATGTACAGAACTCTCATGTTTCAGCAACACTGTGATTTTTTTCATATGAAAGTGCTGACACTTTCCCATATGGCATCTAAATATTTTTTTTACGCTAATGTGGCTCAACGAGGCCAAATTTGCCACGCCAGAACTTTGTAACACTTTGCTCTATATTATGCATAATGTATGCAAGGGGGCGTTCCCCTGTTAGGGGGCCTGCAGAAATAGCACAGTGGATTTATTTTATGGCTATTTTTTTAACACCTGCACAGAGCAGGCGTTAAAAGGAGGCACACCATTATTTATAATGGGCCTCTATATACTTTGCAGGCTTAGCGCCAACATTTCTGGCGCTAATCCTGCAAACTACGATTGCATCACAAAATGTTGACACTATTGTCCCTAACTTGCGCAATGGTGCGCCGTATGTTAAATACGGCGCACACATGGTGGCATTTAGGGGGGGGAAGGGGCTGCAAGAAAAGTGGCGCTACATGTAATGTAGCGCCACTTTTCTTAAATCTGCGCCTTTGTTTTGCAGTACTTGCATGTTTCGTCAGCACTGGCACTTTTCCACATGACTTCTACATTTTTCATTTTTTATTCTGGTATGTTTTGGCAGAGCAGTATATATTTCACATGGCAGTGCTGGCACTTTGCTCTGGGACTTTTCCACACATCTTCTAAGTATGTATGTGTTATAGTGGTATGCTTTTGCAGGACTGCACCATGTGGAAGTGCTGGCACTTTTCAGCTTGGCTTCTAAATGTTTCATTTTAACAGTGATAGAAGGTTTCGGCGGGACTGGCACGTTTTCACAAGGTCTTCTGAATATTTACTTTCACAGTGCCGGTATGTTTCTGCAGTACTGCAACACATGAAAGTGCTGGCACTTTTCCACATGGCTTCTACATTTTTAGTGATGGCATTTTGTTTGTGAGTACATTGTTTGAGATAGTGCTGAGTGCTAGCACTTTACTCCAGGGATTTAAACACTGAATTTAACGGTCTTGGTGGGATTTGGCAGCACAGGCACTTTTCCACGTGGCTTTTAAACACGCATTTTTTTATACTGGTGTGCTCATGCAGAACAGCAATTTATTTCATGTTTATTTCACGTTTTGGCTTTTTTCCGCAAGGCTTCTAAAATGTTATTTTTTGTAATGTCATGTTTTGCATGACTACACTGATGTGACATTGCTGGCACTTTTACTCCAGGCCTTTTAAATATGTCATTGTACGGTATGTTTTGGCATCATACGCACTTTTCCACACGACTTCATAATAGTTAATTTTACGTTCTGGTATGTTTCGGCAGGACAGAAACATATTTCGCATGACAGTGTTGGCACTTTTCTCAAGAACTTTTCCACAGAGCTTTTAAGTATTTATTTTGCTGTGCTGGCATATTTCTGCCGAATTCAACATATTTCTTGGGGCAGTGTTGGCACTTTTCCACATGGCTTCTAAATATATCATATTATTTACCGTCATTTTTTGGCAGAACATCGACATTTTAAAAAGACTACTGTTGAAGTATGTATCTGTTTAATGTGAGTTTGTATTCATCATTTGTTCACGCTCGTTCGTAGGACGGGGTTTGTGTAAGACCACGTGTTATTCTGATGCACTATACCCTGACGCCCACTTATCAACATATAAAATAAGTACATATTTCTCGTGACAGTGCTGGCCCTTTTTCCCCGGAACTTTTCCTCATACCCATAAATATGTACTTTTTAGCCCTACTAGTTTTGGTGGAACTGCAATGTTTCAAGTAATATCGTTGGCATTTTTTGTAGGGCTTCAAATAGTTAATTTTACAGTGTGGTGTGACTGTCCACTCTTGTTTTTTTATTTTTTATTTTTACTTTTAACCTTATTTACAGGTATATTTTTTTTAACTGCTATATACCCTAATGCCAATTTGCCGGCCCTGTCTTCAAAACTGTAATCAATTCCCTGTGACTCCACTAGGACTTTTCTGCACCAAAGATGTAATTTTTAGCTGTACTATTTTCGGTGATACAGCAAAGTTTCAAGTAATATCTTTGGCATTTTTTTTTTTTTTTTGCAGGGCTTTAAATAACTCATTTTACAGTGTGGTGTGACAGTGCACTCTTATATTTTTTTATTTTTTTATTTTTTCGTTTAACTTTAATTACTGGTAGATTTTTTAGAACTGCAAGATACCTAATGCCAATTTGCTGGTTCTGTCTTCAAAACTGTAGTGTATTTACTGTGACTCCAGTAGGACTTTTCTGCACACATGAAATATATGAACTGTAACGTCACTGAAACTTTGTGTGCAACATTTGTAATGTGACAGAACTGCCACGTAAATATGGCAGTGAATGCAGTTAACATAACAGCCCTCTCCTATATGCATACATTTGTACATATATTTATTTCAGATGTTTACCCTGGGACAGCTCCAGTATGTGTCTGTAACACTGTACCCTGAGGGATTTATAATTTATGTTCTTATTGTACGGAATACTAATTGTGTAAAAGCACATGCGACAGCTTTCCCAGTAAAATGAAAAAAAACATAGTTGCAGAATTTTGGCTCTTGAAATCAGAGCAGTTGCCTGGGAGCATTTGGGGATTTCGTACCCTATAAACACTTAAGACGCCTCTGAGCTGGCCTGGAGTTTTATAGGGTAAGAAAGCATGTGCGACCCGCAAATAAAATCCAAACAGCAGGAACCAAAGGGGGCGTTGTCGTACGTGGCAGAAGGGAGGAGAGAACAGCGGTCTACAGACTGGGAAGAGTTCCTACAGAAAGTAACCACAAAACAGGCCGGTCATTTAACAATAGATAATGCCCTGCGGAAAAATGTACTAGGCATCAGTCTTTATAGCAACAACATTTATATATATAGCGCTTTTAGTGCACTTGTGCCCCTTCTAGCTGCTATAAACAACCGATGGCGTTACTATGAACTATAATGCTGCTTAAATACATAAGTTTATATGCTCCAAATGCCTTCTGAATAGACCCTCTTACCTGGCAAGTTAGCTCAACGAGTCAGTGCTCCTCACAGACATCTGCAGACTCGGCCTTTTATCCTCCTCGGGTTGGTAAACAGAGTACCGTGGTTATTTGTTTAAAAACGTCATGAAATGGTATGAAAACCAATTATAATTGTCAGCCAGCAAAGAACAATTGGTGTACAGGCCACACTTTGCAGCGCTAGCCAAGCGTGAGATTAATTTTTAAAACATTTGCAAATTGTACTAAGTTCTAACCTCGGACGGATGGAAGGCTGAACAGGCCCGACCCAGGTTTTAGCAGTAAGCATTCAGCACACTGAGCCAGCCTACTTGCGTAGATCTCAGCATGTGCAGGGATGATAACAGTGTCACCAGCGCTCTGTACCCTGTACCAGGTTTCGCCAGTATGCTTTATCCCCACATGCCCTTCCGCGATCCCATCTGTCAATGTACCCACCACGTGCTGCACCAGGGTGGCAATGGCACACTATCCCCCCCACATTATCCCATGTTGCTCTCTGCTGTATATTTCACACATGCTATGCCCAGGTGCCACTGCTGCACGTAGGCCCCACATGTTTTTTTTCATGGTACCATCTTTGTTCTTTATCCCCCACATGTTGTACCAGGGTGCAGCTGGTGCACATTATTCCCCACCTGCTACACCATGCCACTGTTTGTGCTCCACACCTCACACAGGCTACACTAAGGCACCACTGGTGGGATTTAGTCCCACATTCCTTCCAGTGGTACTAGTTGCACACACTATCCCCACATGCTGTATACAGGGGCAGCTGGTGCACATTATTCCCCACCTACTACACCAGGTTGCTGTTTGTGCTCCACACCTCACACAGGCTACACTAAGGCACCCCTGGTGGTATTTAGTCCCACATACCTTCCAGTGGTACTAGTTGCACACACTATCCCTACATGCTGTATACAGGGGCAGCTGGTGCACTCGATTTCCCCTTAGGCTCCACCCAGGTGCCACCGGCACGCTTTTGCCCATCCTACTTTTCCATGGTAACATCTGCACGCTGTATCCCACGCTTGTTGTACCAGGGTGCTGCTGGTGCACTTTATCCCCCTCACGCTATACCAGGTTGCTGTCTGTACTCTGCATCCTACACATGCCTCAGCTAGGTGCCTCCACCATGCTTTATTCAAACTTTCTTTTCCATGGAACATTCTTGCCCTGTGCCCCATAGGATGTACCAGAGTGCCACTGGTGCACTATACCCCCTCATTCTACACCAGATTGCTGCCTGCACTATAATCCACCATAAGCTATGCAAAGGTTCCACTGACACCTTTTAGCCCAACATGCCTCTCCATTGAACCATCTGTGCTGGGTACCCCACCCATGCTGCACCAGGACAGCTCGAATGAAAGGGCGCCTTTGCTGTGATCCTGAGGGAGGGGCAGACATACAAGAAACAAGCCTTCTCGCCAGGGTGTTGGCTGCCTGGAAATAAATGCATATCAGTGACAATGGCTAATCTGTAAATGTAAAGGCTGCTTGGGACACTTTAAGTTTCCTGAAGACAAACATTTATTCTTTTTGAGAGGTATCATAGGGGTGTTTCAAGCTGAGCTATGAAGTACCTGCTTTTAATGACAGTTGTAAAACTGTTTGCACTGGGTGCATTCTCCATATTACTAAATTGTACACTTTAAAAACACTTTTTTTAAATTGTAACCTAATTTTATGCTCACATTTTGTGGCAGCCTATTTTATACTGTGAGTAATGCACATTTAAAATAATGACTTACATATTCACTGTGTTTTCTATCGGACAGGGACCTCCTAGCACTAAAAATACACAAGACACTATTTCTTGCTGAACCAAAGAGAATTCAGCTAAATGGGCCCCCGGGTGCTCACACACATCTGCAATGATCACATTAACCAACAGAGGTTTCATAACACAAAATAGTGTATTTCCTGCAGGTGTTTTTAAACTTGCATTTAATTTTCATTTAAGGTGTGCATTATTTTACATGCAGATACCTGATGGTGAAAGATCAAAAAATAGTCGCAGAATATTTTGTTCTTTTTAGCTATGCCTTTAATTCTGCCTCCTTTTTCACTGACCACATCCCTATTGCACTCATGATTACAATATCCACAGTTTTTTAAATGCCCTTTGATCACTGAGAAAGCCAGTGATGTAAGCATATGTTGGCCCACAGTCCCTCACTTGACTATATGCCTTTGTTTTAGACATTGTGTCAACTTAACATGTGATCTGTATTTACTTAACACAGTGTACAATTCATCTGACAGAAATGAATAAAACACAGTCCTCTGGTGATAAAAGGGACTGAGACAAAGAACGTAATCTAATCAGTTGCTTCATTACACCATATGTGACCAGGAAACATGGGTTCAAATCCTGGCTCACCTGCATGACTAAATTGAGTGATTTAAGTTAAATCAAGTTACTTCATGTGTCTAGTTTACTTGATAGTGACATTTGAAAGCACATTCAAGTAATTCAGTTCAAAATGGATGCTGTGTAAAAACCTTGCTTGTATATGCCTCAAAAGACTGAAATGTTCCTCCATCCATAAAATAATATTGACCATGACATAAAGCCAAAATTCATATGCTTCTTTCAGTCATGGCTTTGACAGGACGGGGGGTCAACAAATGTTTTAACGTTCATGATTAGAAACTTCCAATTGAAATAAATGTCAATGCAATGTTGTGATCTAACATACTAAATTGAAACACTTCCATGTGTTGAAAAAAACACTTTCTACATATACTTATATATTTTTTATTGTGTAATTTGTATCCCAAATATTTGAAGGTTCTGCATTCTCTTTGGCTCTTAGGGATGAGCCATACCACTGGTTCAGGTTTGGCTCGACTGCGGTGTCATTATTTGACATGGACACAGTGGGCAATTTCCCAAGGCCCAGCAATCCAAGGGGCCAGTCCCGACCCACCCTCCACAAGCACGACCAATGGGCCATTGGAACCAACAGAGTTTGCCAGGGTGAGAGGGTGCTGCTTATTTAACCACTTGACAGTGCCTCTTCTGTTTCTGGCCTCTCTACTGAGGCTACTCTAAATGTACTCAATACTTTCCAGCACTCACGAAGGATCTATTTTTAGGAACTGTTCTGCCTTGTTCTTCTATTATTAATCTGGTTCTAATCAATCACCATTTGAATCAATTGCTGCGGATCTCCCATCTGATCTTGACTTCATCCTGCTCTTTAAATCCCTTTCTGGTGGTCGGGCTCCCAGTTCTGAGATACATATAGAGTCCCTAAAGCACACTCCAATGCAGCAGCTGGGCCTTCCTGGTGCTGTGAGACTACAGACAAGTTGTGAGTACCTCACATCCTAACATTTGGTGTGAGACTTTCACCCAGACCATCTGCTCTGCCTCATTAATTGCTTCAGGTTTGACATCTAGTGGAGGGTCAGGTGAGCAACATGTGGTTGTTCAACTTAACTGAACTAGCCGAAGATGAAAAAGTCACTTACCTTAATGTTTCTCAGACAGAACGACTGGGTATAAGTGAGCAGGAGTGCCCAAGGGCATCAATTTACTATTGAACAAGGACATAATGCACCACCTGAATGTACCATACCTAGAGGCAGTTTCATACACAGCACAGTGAATAAGTAGTGCAATATAAAAAATAGTAAATAAATGCATTGATAAACCAGTGCGGTATGGCTCCTCCTCCTTTTGTCCAGAATGTTTGTCCTGAATTTTGACCCTCAGTCCTGACTTTTTTATAGTCCCATCCTGAATTTGTCTCTATGACAGGTGGTCACCCTAGTGGGGGTGGAGGCTGAGAGTGCCTGCTCTGTTCTGCAGAGACTCTTGTGCTGATGACCTAGAATACTTATTAAATATATTCTTTTAAATACCGCTTATCTTTATTTCTAATGTGGATGATGCATAAGAGTCTATTGCAGACATTTTTCAGAGACATGCTGTGTTTATGTTTTATGCAACATCCATAAAAAAGTTTCTTTTTGATCAAAACAAAACATCACATATGAGAAATGGGAGGGTATCACAGAGACTATTTGTAATATAATTAGTGAGCATTTGCTGTGGTACAATATTGAAAACACATGTCACAATCTCTGATACTAGATGTACACACATTTAGAATTTGAGTGTGCCTGGCACTGTCAGTGACCTGACCAAAGAGGGCATGAAAGAGCTTAAACTGGATCATAAAACATAAAGCTTCTGCAAACATGGTCCCCCCCAGCATTGGTTTGGCCCAGGGCTCATGAATCCTTAAGATGAGCAGCTGCACTGTGGATAATGTTGCTGCCGAAGTCTCAGGTATGAAAACCCAAAAGACAGATGGCTAGGTCGCGCTGTGTGCCCTGCCTGGCCACGGGGACAGCGTTGCAAGGAGTCACATGAGGGTTGGAAGGATGATCAGCTCCTGCCACAGTAAGGTTACTTCTGGGGTGGGGGCAAAGGGGAATTTATGGACCAGTTCCCACATGGTGACCTCTCTTCTTTGGTGTCTACAGGGATGGTTGTGTGGCTATGGGATATTAGTGTTACACATGCTAGCTCTGTCAGCTTTTACAGCATTTATTCCCAAACCTGTTTGTGGAGGGGCCCCACCCTACAGAAAAGGCAGATGTATGCGGATTAAGGAGAATATTTTGGTTTCTCCTTATTTAAGTTCTGTGAAGTTAGGGAAAAACAAGGCCTGGCAGGGACTGTGCCTGCTGACAGATTGTGCAGGAGAGAGAGAGAGGGTGGAGCTCAATGCTCTACTCACTCTTGTATTGTATTGGGACTTATATAGTGCTTTCTTACCCCTTGTCAGGTCCAAGGTGCCTTTACTATTATTTTCTATGTTTGTATTTAAGCTTTCTAGGAAAATAATCAGCAGTGTTAGCCTGAGACATTGTGATCAGCTTAAAGCGATAGGGGTCAGTATGATATTTCCTTTCTGGCAGGGTTCAATATACTTTCATCATCTAATGCGGATAAAGGCAGATTGCAGGACATTTTACTGTAACGGAACAGGTCAGTAGGATGGGAGAAAGTGCCCAAGAATTCAGCAACTATAGTCCAAAACACAACAACCAGACTTAAAGAAATAAGAGATAGTTTCCTTTGTTTGCTAAAATGAGCTTGCAGGGCCCAAGCCAAGATTACATGCACAAAGAAGGCAAGCAAAAGCTCTGCTCTCACACTACAGACTTTAACTTAACTGCACTGTCCAAAAGGCTTACTCAGCACACACTGCTGACTGGAGCCTGCATTAAGAGAAGTTGAATTAGGAGTTTTCCAGGACAAAATATGACACCTATTGGTTACTGCTGTCTGAGATCATAGGTCTCTTGCCAGAGGTGAGAGTAGATGTAATGGGGGAGGTGGGGCAACTGGGAAGAGAGTAGACAGAGGAGATCTGAAGGAAAGTTGTAGAAACATATGTTAAAGGTGTGTTTCACAAGCCTCACTTGTCTGAGAGGAGCTGGGCTAAGACTGAAGAAAATTAGTACCACCAAATGGGTGTTATTCTGCCGTCGTGGCTGAAACAATGAAAGCAGGGTACGTACTGATGCATACAGACCCGGCTCAGGCTAATTCACTTTAAGTTTTTACATCAGGTGTACCATACCCGCTTCAACTTTGTGCCTGGGGCCTGTGACCAGACTACAGGTGTGTCCGGTGTGAAACCACCAAAGCAGACTTCATCCACTGTGCCTGGCTCTGCCCACCTATAGATGCCGGGCCACGATTTTCCAAACTCTTTCTGAAATGCTCGACACACTCTTGGCACCATCACCCAAATTACCATTGCTAGGCTGTGCCCTCACCATACCACAAGAGGATACGTCTCCATTGCCCTGTTGATAGCAAAAAGACTGGTTGCATGACATTGGGGGAGGAGATACCAACCTGAGGTGAAAATGTGGCCTCAGGACCTAACATACTGTCAGGAACAATTGGACACTTAATACCTCCAGGTCCCCTCCAAAGAGCAGACTAAAAGATATATGGGCTCCCCTATGGGACTACTTGCGCATGCACAGAGATGCTGATCTTGGCGGGCAGTCTGGATGATGCTTATGTACCCCTTGTGGCCCTGAAAGGCCCTTGCAGGTGGAACCTGCTCAATGTTAGCCCCAGAGACATGCCATGTTATTACCAGAGTTGACACCCTGATGTGGAGGGAGATGGTCTTCCCCAACGTAGCCCTCTACAACAGGATACTAGCACATAATGAGTCTAAAGCACCATCACTGATCTCACCTGTTCATACTTTACATCATGATGCAATACAATGTCCTATGGAATGTTCATGAATGTATTTCCACTGTCTTGTTCTGGTTACAGTCCTATTGATAAAATTAAATTACAAAAAACAATGAAAGCAGGGTAAGTCTCCTTTTTTCCCATTCTCTGTTTTTTTTAATCAGAAAGTCATTCACTACTACTACTGAAAGTGAAAGCTGCCCTGGGGAAAGTTCTAGATCTAGAAGGTAAGGAGGCCTCCTTGCATAACCTCAAAAGTGGAAGGATCTCTGGGATTGAAGAAGAGTACTAGGCTTGCATGGAGGGGTGAGGTCAGAAGTGTGGCATGAGGCAAGCCAATCTGCTCTTGCACTGTCAGGGCAGCGGCCCACCAAGCACTTTGTCTCTCACTCTTGCATGTGCAGGGTGGTAGCTTGTTAGGGTTTGAACTACGGGCTGACTAGGGCTAACCTGACTGAGGCAAGTCCATCTTTGTGAGCCTTCGGGGGCTTCAAACAGTGTTGGAGGTGAACCCCAGCTCAAAATGTTGGCTTCCTTTGGCCCAGCAAAAGTAGGGGGAATTAGGTCTTTTAAATGATTAGGTAGCAGATTCTGCTCAGGTTTCCAGCCTCAATTACTTTTCCAATTCTTTCCTCGTTCGCGGGGTGCATTTGTTCAGCAGTAGGTGGTGTCCTTGCCTTTAATAAAATTCATGCCCACTTCTTATGTCGCCAATTTAATTTTTGTTGGCATTTTTTTAACTCATTCGACATTATGACTGGCACATGTTGTCATATGGATCACTGGGCCTTCGCTGATTAACCCCTCTTTTTTGTTGTACACACACTGAGTATCCCATTGACCTTACGGCCAGGCTGGTGTGTGTAGCTACCTATATGTTTCAGTCCTTATTCGAATTATAAGTTGCACACCCATTTGTTACATACCCTGACCTATCACACTGCCAGGAGCTGCATCCCATACCATGATAACCGCACCTCCATGGTCATGGTCATCACACGACATAAAAGCAGATCCCACAGGGCATCAAAGCAAAAACAACACCCTTCCAACCACACACACTACACTGTGTACCTTGCTACATATGTGGGTAAGTGCTTCAGCACCCCACATAGGATTGGTAAGCTCTATACAACAGTACAATACAATACCCTGAGACTACCATTTGGCAAACCACAAAATAAGGATGAGTAATGTTACTTGCCAGGGTAACTCATGTGATGAGTGGTGTACCTGGGACAGCCATTCACTGAAGCCCATGCCATATTCTTCCATTTTGTGTCCTACCTAACACTGTGCTCATTTAGATTTGGCGTAATATCTCTGCACTTCGGCTAACTGTGGCCTAGGGATGTTGAGTGTTGCTTACCAAAGTCACCCATGGAAAGAGTGGTCACTCTACAAGTGGCATCCTTCCACCCTATTACTCCCCTTTGATCCCTACAGAAGACAGTCCTTGGTTAGATTTGATGTAATATCCTTGGCATCTGGCTGACTGTAGTATGCGTTGTGTAACTTGCCAAGGTTATATATGGAAGGAGTGGTAAAGCTGAGACTGCCTCCCACGGACACCCATTTCTCCCTTTTCATTCCTACAGAACACTGGCCAGATGTACAAAGCATATCTGTGGTTGCAAAAGCTTTACTTCAGTGTTTGCTATAGCAAAAATGTTTTTTTTAAATGTACTAAACCCATTTTTTGATTTTATTACAGGTCCCATTGGGACGCCTATCCCTTTGTAAAAAAAAAGTTTGTCCGGGAGTAGGCAGTATTCCAATGGGCCACTATCTACTCTCAAATAAACTTTTAACAAGGCTTCAAACGCTTTTTATTGCAGCCCCATTTCTTTTTTAGAAAACGGACTGTAACTTAATAAATATTAGAAAACAACCACAGACGTGATGGTCTCCTGACTCCCGGCAGGCCACCATCTCCGACTCATGAATATTGACAAGATAGGTTGAATTGTGAGCCATTATCACCCGGTAATTTGTGAACTAATCTACTTGTACACTAGTCACAAAAATACTGATCTCAGTTTGAGAGCAGTATTTTGCGATCAGTGTTTTGTACATCCAACTCACTGCCCTCAGTTACGCTTGGTCTTCACTCACTGCCCCGGGCGGCTCACCCCGTGGGAACCACAGAGAGATCAGTTATCTACGGCCGGTTTACATTAGAGTGTCTACAGCATTTCCTCGAACTGTTTCAGAGTATGAGTGCCCCTCTCCCCCACCTCACCCCGAAGTGCCCTGACAAAGCCGTGTTGCTTCCCTCGTGGGGGCCCAGCCGTGCGTCAGCAGCTGCCTATGGAACTAATAAGGAGAGAGACTGAGTCACCGGCCTCGGACCCCCTGAGCTGCCGGCCCTGTGTGTCGGCACTTTGTACCGGACCCCGAGAAGCCCGCCCTTCCTCGCTTGTTACAAAGACCCTGGCACGCTGCGTCTGCACTGCAGACTGAACTCGGCTCAACTGAAGCTCTGGCCTGTGATTCACTCACAGTGACTCGTCTGTCTGCCCCCAGGAGTGTGTGGGGCCGTCGCAAGTGGTCCAAACAAAGCGTTGTTGCTGTCTGTCTGCAGCCACGTCCACTCCCTGCTTCCGCGTTACTCTCAGCATCAGTGCTTAATTTGTGCTTGTTGTTTCCGGTGCTGAGCACCGGCACTTATTTTTGAGGTCCGGGGCTTATTCTTCCTCCTCAAGCATTTACTGCGAGCGAAAGACACACATGGGAAAGACAGAGAAAGAGAAAAACGAAAAAGCGTCACAAAGGGAGGAGGCAGAAAGCTGCAAGAGTGAGCTGAAGGGGCAGTGAGTGGCTTTATAATGATTGAAGAGGCCCGAGATGGCCTCAGGATTACTCCGCCTCAGTATTCTGTGCTCCTGCATTTAACTGCAGCAGCCGCGGGTTTCAGGGGAGGGCTTTGGCACCTTTTTATTTACAAATTAAGCACTGCTCAGCATCCATCAGGCCCAGTAGCGGGGATAACGGGATGCATGCAGTAGCAATTCTGTCAGTGGAATCCAGTGGGAAACGGGATGTTTATAGGCTAAGTTTTAAGAATACCGCCAGCTGGTATCCAGACCAGTGTAGTATTAGTGACAGAGGAAGGTTCGGACGGTGGGTAAAGGGCAGATTGGGCGCAGTGAATGTGTCTGAGGAGTTAACAGGGGTGTGCCCTGAACCAGTGAGAACGCCCATCATCTTTAGTGGCACCTGCATCATTCAGCATCCTTGCAGGGTGCCTACCTGGCGCTGACTTCCTGTTGTCTGAGCTTGGTTCTGCCCTGGCCTCCATCTTGGATGTGTCACTGTAGGAAGTGTGCGCTCAGTACATTGAAGTTTCCCTATATCAATGTAGCAACCACAGATTACCGCCACACAGACTACCATATGTTAATTTAGGAAATTACAGTAACATTTCATCTAGACTAAATCATTTGTTTTAAATCAGTTAAAATTTAATAATATTCACTAAAATATTAGGAGTGGAGATTCTCATATTCTGCTTAATGTTAACTAGTTGCAATTTAATTTACTAGTTACCACTATGGTTACGTGAAGGACAATTATTCCTTTCAATTTAAATGACTTAAATCAATTAAGGGCAACTGTTAGTTCTAGTATTAGGGTTAGGTTAAGGGTAATTGTTTATTTTACTTTTTAGGGTCGAGCCTGCGTCGCATGCGCTTGCGCATGCGTATCGCAGCGAGACGCTTCAGGTATTAGAAAAGGGCTCGGAGCCCTGTCAACGTCACGTCAGTGTTTTTCATTGGTTCGTGGGCTTGCCTATTAAAATCTGCTTGCTTTCATTAGTGGAAGGCATGCATACGTCATGCCTTTTCCGGTGGCTAGCCCTCCTCGAGCGCATCGACCAAGTACAGAAAACATGCGAGGCTCGCTGTTTTCTGTCCGGCTCGTGGACTACTTTTTCTCCATTTTCCTAGCGCGATTTCGCTTGGCAGAAGTCGAACGCTCTACACAGTTAATTGCACTTTTTCGGGTTACGTACATAAATGCACTTTTGCCGATAGGTGAAAAGTCGGGTTAGGAGTTTACAACGCTATCAGCTCTAACATGAGCAAGCGCGAGACCCGTTGCATTGCAAATGCTTGTTATTAACAAGTTTTTGGGATAACACTAGTATAAGTGCTAGGGCAAGGAAAGTTATTTGATGTCATTTAAATGTAATTTACAGTAACGCATTATTAGGGTTACAGTCGGGACTCAGTTAAGGATAATTATTCAATTTAGTGTTATTTAATTTTAATTCATTTTGATTTAAGGTTAGTGTTGAGGTTAAGTTTAGGAAAATTAACTGACAATTTATTTTAATGCAATTTACATAATTAAGGGTTAGGATTGGTTTTAATATTTCATTAAGAAATAGTATAGTATAATATAACCAAATGTTAGGGTTAAATAAATAATTACATTTGATATATTTAAGCATTATTATAACATTAATTACTATACTTATAGTTTGGATTCGGTTCATTTCATAACAATTAACTATAAATCAAACAGTAATATTATCTTTATTTAAAAAAAAAGGTCAAGGAGCATGTGGGGTCGATTTAGAGGGGGTAAATGTTATAACATACATTTCACATGGTGATTCATGCGTGGGTTCCAAAACAACTCTTAATACTGTGCTAGGTGTCACTAGAAGAACATATTACAAAAAAAACAATTGGAGGGATGATGGGTAAGTTTGGCCAAATACGGAACTTCTTTGCTCTATGCACCTGAACGAGGGTGTGGGACTGAGAGATCCAGCAAAACGAGTCCCTCCTCTAAGAATCTATTGTAAAAGCACTGCAGATGTTGTCAAATGTTTCACTTTTAGGAAGTAAAACAAGAAAGTCTTTCAGGATCTAGTCTAGTTGGCAATCATAAGTAACAGTTACCAAATGTGCCATTAGGAATTAAAAATGAGGAGATATTGGCAATACATTTTAAAGGAGGGAGCTTCCAATACAATCATTTTCCAGTGGATCATCAACAGATTCATTGTCTGATCATTGTCTGATCAACGGGAAAGTGTCCGCTGCGCTTATGCTGCTGTACTGCTTCCATTAATTAGCCCTGTCAAGTTTTCCATGATGCACTGCTCCAGTCCAGGTTCTTTCTTTGAACTCTGACTTACAGTCTTGTTTATTCCATTGTAAAACTGGACTGCAAGAATTCAAAGAAAAAAACCTGGAATGGAGCAACACATCACACACTGACCCGGGAAACTTGATTGCTATGATAAATTATTGCCATATTTTTGGTAATTTCAGCCGAGAGGTCAAGACATGGTAGGAACCAAGTTTGAACTTATTTCTACCCCTTTCTAGGGTGATTTTAAGAGGATGGGTACACATTGGGAGGATTCCGTGCCCAATACCCCATTTTATTGACAATATAATTTGTATCAGTAAATTGTGGAAATGTTGACTCTTTGATTTACAGTGGAATCATGCACCTAAAATGCTAACACTTGGGCACACATATCCTTGTTTTCTGAAGTGCCAAACACCGTCAAGTAGTTCTGCTTCAGCACACCCTATGGCACTTGCAACTGTCTGCCAGAAGCAGCACTGAGCAGGTGTGAAGTTCATCTGCAGGTTCTTAGTTGAAGAGCTTGGTCTTCAGCTTCTTGTGGAATTCCATAAGCGAGGAGGAGCTTCTTGCGTATAGAGGTCATTCCACGTTTTGGGTGCTAGGTATGAAAAAGCTAGGCCTCCTGGTCTGCTTTTACGGCTGCAGTGTGTGTGTGTGTGTGAGAGAGGCAGAGCGTAGGTGTCTGGTGGGGATGATCGAAGTGGAGGCAACAGTTGAGGTACGTCAGTCCAGTGTTGTACAGTGTCTTGTATGTGTGTGCAATGAGTTTGAATTGTCACTGTTTGTGCATCAGCAGCCAATGGCAATCTCCAAAATGAAGCATAATGTGGTGCGCCGAGAGAGGTCCAGGACGATTCTGGCAGTGGCATTCTGGGTGGTCTGAAGACAATGGAGGAGGTGGTTGGGGATTCTAGTATAGAGTGTTTTGTTGCAGTCAATTTGAAGTAAAACTCTGTAACAAAGATAGTGCTTCAGGACAAGTGGCCACCCTCTCTTTGTATGATGCCACTATCGGCATAAGTACATGAAGGCTACGTCTGAATGCATGTGGGACTTTATTATGGACTGGTGCCAAGCGTCGGAGTGCTGTATGCATAAAAGTGTAAATGGTGTAGTGGGCGTAACATATAGGGACGTTGGGGCAGATTTACAAAATTATTTTTGAGTACTGGCAGTTATACTACAAGAGCTCTCTTTTACATACTCCTACACGTCTTTGTGAATTGGCTAGGAAAAGTCCAATACCCTGTTAGTAAAAGTACAAACATTAGTATAGTCTCTTTCTGTTTGCACTGCGAATGAATATTCCATTCCATTCCACTTTAGCCCCATTTTACATGTTTTGGGCCTTTTAATAAAGGCATGTAAGAGTTTGTGAAAGAGTAGCACAGCAGAATTACTTTACATATGCCAAAATGCCTTTGCCAGTAGGCCCTATTATCTGTCAAGATAGCTCAGGGAGTTAAAGCTCTTTACAGCCATCTTCAGACTCAGCCTTTCATCCTTCTGAGGTTGGTAAAATGAGTACTGCTGTTATTTGAACAGCTTAAAGAGGGCAGAGGTGTGCTATAAGTAAAAATGATTATTGTCAGCCAGGAAACAACAATTCAATGAGCTTTCTATACTTTTCAGTTACTGTCCAAGCTTGAGATTGCATTTTAAAACATTTGTCAATTGTACTAAGTTCTACAGAGCCGGACTGAGTGTTTGCTCTTTCAGAGCGACCAGACTGTAGTGTACGAAGTTCCTCCCCCACCTTCATCCCCACCCCTACCTCTGACCCCAAGACACAGTGAGCAATGACTGATTTGACAACTTTTAGAAGGGACGTTTAGATCTGTCTGCTCCCTCAAGCTGCACAGCATGACTTTCTTCACACAATCATTCTAATGTGTTTAAGCATTTTACTGATTCGTGCATTTCTTAGTCATCTGTTTTCTTATCTATTTACTTCACATTTTAAATGTATTTATATAGTGCCACTATGATGAATTTTCAGTTTTCGTCATCTGGTCACTAGCATCTTCAAAAAAAGTAATAAAAAACAAATTTCTTTAAAAAAAACACAACTTTTATTCCATTATCTCTAAGTGTCAGTACAAGAACTTCACCCAAAGAACCATTATTCACCCTAACTGTTATACGCATGTTACTCGTCTTTCATAGCTCATTCACTCTGTAAAGTAATCTCAAAGACGCATTAATAGGCATTCGCGTCTGGTGTCGGGGTGGAGTGGTGGGGGGGCTAGAGGGGTTCCAAAATAAAAACACAAACACACACAAAAAAAAAAAAACACGTACCTCAATCCTTGACGCATCACCGCTCTTCTGGCACCACTGGTGGCACAGGCTCCCAGACTGTTCTGCGACCAATCCTAGCGCTGCTCTCATGCAGCTAGCAAGATGAGAGCAGCATCAGGATTGGCCTGAGTGCCCTCGATTTGTACTCCCAGACAGACTGGGAGCCTGTGCCTGCTGTCTCCAACCCAGAAACGCAGCTTGGGCTGGAGACAGATCAGTGCGCATGTCGGGTTGGCCGTCCTGAGATTGCCGGCTAAACCCACATGTGCACTGACAACAGTGCACACCACTTCCCCTCGTGTCTGCCATCCCCCATGGCTCACCCCCTAGAAAAATAAAATGATAATAAATATTGTTTATTATCATTTTATTTTTCAAGTTCTGCAGCTACTACTACTCCTACTACATAGCAACGAGCCACCGCTGTTAACAGGGCTGTAGGAAAAGGTATTTCACAGTTTGGAGTACGAGGCAAAGAACAATATTCCTGCATGATGGCGGGGTGTACAGAGGAGGTCAATGATTTTCACCTCTTAATTAATGGCCTCTTCCACTTTTTTCTTCTCACAGGTAATTTCCATTGTTTTTAGGTAACACAACACATTGCACCAGTGGTTCATAACCTGTGGTACGAGGACCCCTAGGGCAAGGCCTACTCAGGGGGTCCACAACAAAATTAAATGATAATAACATTAAATTAAAATTAATAAAGTATATACAAAGAAGCAAAATTTAAAATTTGGTATCTTTTTAAATATTTGATTGTGAATTAAACAAAATATTTCAATATTTGAGCATTTGTTTGGTTTATACTTATTTTTGTATTTTGGTGTATTGTTTTGAGGTTCAAATCATAGAACGTGCTTAGACCAGGAGCACCCAGCTTCCAATAATGACTCAGTGGGGGTGCTCGGATTTAACTAATGATTTATTGGGGGTCCACAGAAGTCAAAAGGTTAAGAACTGATGCAATGCATTTTCTGTAATGCAACAAGTCACAACAACAAGTGGAGCCAAAAAATCTGCCTTTTAATGACATTGAACTCATTTGTTTTATGAATTAGTTGCAGTAGCTAGGGATTATTACAGTGTGTAGTTACCCTCGATAGTTGAGTCCATTCCATTATCAAATCATGTGGCCTGTGACTGCAAATGTATGATCTGATATCACAGTTGGTTGGAATTTAGCAGGTTAGTTTCTTTAAAATATGCAGAACTCTATAGAGCTTTTTTTTTAAAGTATTAAAAGTGTTAATACTTCCTAAATAAACTTTGGCATTTGTTGTACCTAATCTGGGGCACCTGAGGATTCACCTCCAACTAGCCCATGAGGTCCAGTTCGTTCAATCCCCACACACCACTGAGGGGCTGAATCTAGCAGAAGCCAGCTCACAGTGGGCATCTTGCCTTATCTAATGAGACAACAGAGACCAACAGCAGTTAGCAAGTGCACACAGCAAAGCACTACTCAGATGAGACTGCTTACCAGACCATTTTTTTATGGAAACAAAGACTGCACCTTTACTTCCTTGGGAACGTACATCAACCCGGGAGCCTTCCCTCCATCTACTTCATGCCCACTGTCTATTCGTTCCTTCATGGATCAACCCAGGCCCGTCAATAGGAAGCAGCAGTTGGGTCATTATTTCTCAGGCCCCATGAATTTTCAAGGCCCTGTGCTCATGCTACAGTTATTTATAGATTTTAAAGCAAGTCTGCTCTATTTATTAATGATGAGGCATCTACCATTGTTAGTACCAGTGGATGGTGCTAGATGCTGAGCTTGCTGCCTCGAGCCCGCAAACATTTCAGACATACCTATGTCATCCAACTATACACAGAAAAATGCATGCCTTGCAATCTGAGGCTTCTCTGTGTTCTTTAACAAAAATAAACTTTCATCTTTTGCCATGGTGGTAGCTAAAAGGATGTTAAGTTGATAAATTCCAAGCAGATGTGTTTGTGTATGTTGTCTACTGAAGGTGGGGAATAACTGCGAGTCTGTTTTTCCCTATCTTCACTTCGATATTTATACAGCTTCCTTACCTTCCACCAGCCACAGTTCAGTATATTTGGGACACTCACAATCTTGGAGAATCTCATCCCAGGTGTGGGATGTGGGATCTGAGTTTCATTCCCAGTAATGATGTAGCTCAGGCCTGTTAGTATGCATGTTACTGTGCTGGTTTGTGACTTCTTTTCCCTTGGGTAGACGCTGACCATCCTTGCCGTTCAGGTCCCTCTGCTTCATTTTTACCACTTGTCAGGCTTCAATTCCCATGTTTCCCTAGCACTATGTGTTTATCCTACATACTCCTACTTAGGATGTATGTAGGAAAGTACCATCTTGCCTGGCTTGTTACCCCCATTTTTCACTGTATATATGTTGTTTTAGTTGTATGTGTCACTGGGACCCTGGTAACCCAGGGCCCCAGTGCTCATAAGTGTGCCTGAATGTGTTACCTGTGTAGTGACTAACTGTCTCACTGAGGCTCTGCTAATCAGAACCTCAGTGGTTATGCTCTCTCATTTCTTTCCAAATTGTCACTAACAGGCTAGTGACCATTTTTACCAATTTACATTGGCTTACTGGAACACCCTTATAATTCCCTAGTATATGGTACTGAGGTACCCAGGGTATTGGGGTTCCAGGAGATCCCTATGGGCTGCAGCATTTCTTTTGCCACCCATAGGGAGCTCTGACAATTCTTACACAGGCCTGCCACTGCAGCCTGAGTGAAATAACGTCCACGTTATTTCACAGCCATTTTACACTGCACTTAAGTAACTTATAAGTCACCTATATGTCTAACCTTTACCTGGTAAAGGTTAGGTGCAAAGTTACTTAGTGTGAGGGCACCCTGGCACTAGCCAAGGTGCCCCCACATTGTTCAGAGCCAATTCCCTGAACTTTGTGAGTGCGGGGACACCATTACACGCGTGCACTACATATAGGTCACTACCTATATGTAGCTTCACAATGGTAACTCCGAATATGGCCATGTAACATGTCTATGATCATGGAATTGCCCCCTCTATGCCATCCTAGCATAGTTGGCACAATCCCATGATCCCAGTGGTCTGTAGCACAGACCCTGGTACTGCCAAACTGCCCTTTCTGGGGTTTCACTGCAGCTGCTGCTGCTGCCAACCCCTCAGACAGGCATCTGCCCCCCTGGGGTCCAGCCAGGCCTGGCCCAGGATGGCAGAACAAAGGACTTCCTCTGAGAGAGGGTGTTACACCCTCTCCCTTTGGAAAATGGTGTGAAGGCAGGGGAGGAGTAGCCTCCCCCAGCCTCTGGAAATGCTTTGTTGGGCACAGATGTGCCCAATTCTGCATAAGCCAGTCTACACCGGTTCCGGGGACCCCTTAGCCCTGCTCTGGCGCGAAACTGGACAAAGGAAAGGGGAGTGACCACTCCCCTGACCTGCACCTCCCCTGGGAGGTGTCCAGAGCTCCTCCAGTGTGCTCCAGACCTCTGCCATCTTGGAAACAGAGGTGCTGCTGGCACACTGGACTGCTCTGAGTGGCCAGTGCCACCAGGTGACGTCAGAGACTCCTTGTGATAGGCTCCTTCAGGTGTTACTAGCCTATCCTCTCTCCTAGGTAGCCAAACCCTCTTTTCTGGCTATTTAGGGTCTCTGTCTCTGGGGAAACTTTAGATAACGAATGCAAGAGCTCATCCGAGTTCCTCTGCATCTCTCTCTTCACCTTCTGCCAAGGAATCGACTGCTGACCGCGCTGGAAGCCTGCAAACCTGCAACATAGTAGCAAAGACGACTACTGCAACTCTGTAACGCTGATCCTGCCGCCTTCTCGACTGTTTTCCTGCTTGTGCATGCTGTGGGGGTAGTCTGCCTCCTCTCTGCACCAGAAGCTCCGAAGAATTCTCCCGTGGGTTGACGGAATCTTCCCCCTGCAACCGCAGGCACCAAAAAGCTGCATTACCGGTCCCTTGGGTCTCCTCTCAGCACGACGAGCGAGGTCCCTCGAATCCAGCGACTCTGTCCAAGTTACCCCCACAGTCCAGTGACTCTTCAGTCCAAGTTTGGTGGAGGTAAGTCCTTGCCTCACCTCGCTGGGCTGCATTGCTGGGAACCGCGACTTTTGCAGCTACTCCGGCCCCTGTGCACTTCCGGCAGAAATCCTTTGTGCACAGCCAAGCCTGGGTCCACGGCACTCTAACCTGCATTGCACGACTTTCTAAGTTGGTCTCCGGCGACGTGGGACTCCTTTGTGCGACTTCGGGTGAGCACCGTTTCACGCATCCTCGTAGTGCCTGTTTCTGGCACTTCTCCGGGTGCTACCTGCTTCAGAGAGGGCTCCTTGTCTTGCTCGACGTCCCCTCTCTCTGCTGGTCCAATTTGCGACCTCCTGGTCCCTCCTGGGCCTCAGCAGCGTCCAAAAACATTAACCGCATGATTTGCAGCTAGCAAGGCTTGTTGGCATTCATTCGGCGGGAAAACACTTCTGCACGACTCTCCACGGCGAGAGGGATCCGTCCACCAAAGGGGAAGTCTCAAGCCCTTTTCGTTCCTGCAGAAACTTCAGCTTCTTCTGTCCAGTAGAAGCTTCTTTGCACCCGCAGCTGGCATTTCCTGGGCATTTGCCCATCTCCGACTTGCTTGTGACTTTTGGACTTGGTCCCCTTGTTCCACAGGTACCCTAGATTGGAAATCCACAGTTGTTGCATTGTTGGTTTGTGTCTTTCCTGCATTATTCCTCTAACACGACTTCTTTGTCCTTAGGGGAACTTTAGTGCACTTTGCACTCACTTTTCAGGGTCTTGGGGAGGGTTATTTTTCTAACTCTCACTATTTTCTAATAGTCCCAGCGACCCTCTACAAGGTCACATAGGTTTGGGGTCCATTCGTGGTTCGCATTCCACTTTTGGAGTATATGGTTTGTGTTGCCCCTATCCCTATGTTTCCCCATTGCATCCTATTGTAACTATACATTGTTTGCACTGTTTTCTAAGACTATACTGCATATTTTTGCTATTGTGTATATATATCTTGTGTATATTTCCTATCCTCTCACTGAGGGTACACTCTAAGATACTTTGGCATATTGTCATAAAAATAAAGTACCTTTATTTTTAGTATAACTGTGTATTGTGTTTTCTTATGATATTGTGCATATGACACTAAGTGGTACTGTAGTAGCTTCACACGTCTCCTAGTTCAGCCTAAGCTGCTCTGCTAAGATACCATTATCTATCAGCCTAAGCTGCTAGACACCCTATACACTAATAAGGGATAACTGGGCCTGGTGCAAGGTGCAAGTACCCCTTGGTACTCACTACAAGCCAGTCCAGCCTCCTACATTGGTTGTGCAGCGGTGGGATAAGTGCTTTGAGACTACTTACCACTCTTGTCATTGTACTTTTCATAAGAGAAAAATATACAAAACAAGGTCAGTGTATATACACATAGCCAAAAAGTTTTGCATTTCCTCTTTTCACTCTTTTCTAAGTGCTGAAAAGTACTTCTAACTTTCTAAAAAGTTCTAAAAAGTTTAAAAAAGTTTTTTTCTCTGTCTTTCTAAAAGCTCTGACAAACTTTTTATCTTTTACTATCACTTTAACTCTCTCTAAAAATGTCTGGCACAGGCCAAAATGTTGATCTGTCCAAACTTGCATATGATCACCTTAGCTGGAAAGGAGCAAGGAGTCTCTGCATAGAGAGATGTTTGAGTGTAGGGAAGAATCCTTCCTTAGAACTGTTAATTAACATGCTTAGAGAACAGGATAAGGCTAGAAGTGCCCCATCTGTTGAAAAAGTAGCTAATGGTTCTCAATCTGATCCAGGGACTCCCCCAGGAAAAGATTCAGGAAAGAAACTTCCTAGCCTGCCCATTACTAGACAGTCTAGCATAGTTGGTAATGATGATGAGCCACACCATACAAATAGTGTTGTCTCACATCATAGCAAAAGCATTTATTCTCACCATACTGGTAGTGATGTTTCTGTTAGCCAAGCTGTTAGGGTGGCTTCTGTAAGGGACAGGTCTCCTTCTGTCCATTCTCACCATACTTCTGTTTCAAGGCATGTCCCTCCCACCCACCCTGATGACAGATTGTTAGAAAGGGAGCTCAATAGATTGAGAGTGGAACAAACCAGACTGAAGCTCAAGAAGCAACAGCTGGATTTGGATAGACAGACTTTAGAAGTAGAGAAGGAGAGACAGAAACTGGGTTTAGAAACCCATGGTGGCAGCAGCAGTATTCCCCATAGTCATCCTGTAAAAGAGCATGATTCCAGGAATCTGCACAAGATAGTTCCTTACAAGGAGGGGGATGACATTAACAAGTGGTTTGCTGCACTTGAGAGGGCCTGTGTTGTACAGGATGTCCCTCAAAGGCAGTGGGCTGCTATCCTATGGCTATCATTTAGTGGAAAAGGTAGGGATAGGCTCCTTACTGTGAAAGAAAATGATGCTAATAATTTCCAAGTTCTTAAGAATGCACTCCTGGATGGTTATGGCTTAACCACTGAACAATACAGGATAAAGTTCAGAGAGACCAAAAAGGAGTCTTCACAAGACTGGGTTGATTTCATTGACCATTCAGTGAAGGCCTTGGAGGGGTGGTTACATGGCAGTAAAGTTACTGATTATGACTTGATCCTGAGAGAGCATATTCTTAATAATTGTGGGTCTGATTTGTTGCACCAGTACTTGGTGGACTCTGATCTGACCTCTCCCCAAGAATTGGGAAAGAAGGCAGACAAATGGGTCAGAACAAGGGTGAACAGAAAAGTTCATACAGGGGGTGACAAAGATGGCAACAAAAAGAAGGATGGTAAGTCTTCTGACAAGGGTGGGGACAAATCGAAAAATGAGTCTTCATCAGGCCCACAAAAACACTCTGGTGGGGGTGGTGGGCCCAAATCCTCTTTTAATCAGAACAAGGAAAAGAAACCATGGTGCTATTTATGTAAAATAAAAGGCCATTGGACAACAGATCCCAGTTGTCCAAAGAAAGGCACCAAGCCTCCTACCACTACAACCCCTACTGCTACACCTAGTGTCCCTACTAATAGCAGTGGTGGTGGGAGCAAACCTACTAATAGCCAATCCAAGGGAGTAGCTGGGCTCACTATTGGTAACTTAGTTGGGGTTGGCTTTGTTAGGGAGGCCACAGAGGCTGTGTTAGTCTCTGAGGGGGCTATTGATTTAGCCACCTTAGTTGCTTGTCCCCTTAATATGGATAAGTACAAGCAACTACCCCTAATAAATGGTGTTGAGGTTCAGGCCTACAGGGACACTGGTGCCAGTGTGACTATGGTCATAGAGAAACTGGCCCACCCTGAACAACACCTACTTGGTCACCAGTACCAAGTAACTGATGCTCACAACAACACACTTAGCCACCCCATGGCTGTTGTAAATCTCAACTGGGGGGGGGGGGTTACTGGTCCAAAGAAAGTTGTGGTAGCTTCAGATTTACCTGTAGACTGTCTATTAGGGAATGATTTGGAGACATCAGCTTGGTCAGATGTGGAGTTGGAGGCCCATGCAGCAATGCTGGGCATCCCAGGGCATATTTTTGCTTTGACAAGGGCTCAGGCCAAAAAGCAAAAAGGACAGGGAAGCTTGGATCCTGGAACAATGGACCAAGTGCTCCCTAAAGCTAGGGCTAGTAGAAGCAAACCACTTCCTACTATCCCTCCCACTACAGTGGATTCTACTTCTGAGGAAGAAGAATTCCCTCCCTGTGCAGAACCTACACCAGAGGAGCTGGAAGCAGACACTGCTGAGCTTTTGGGTGAAGGGGGGCATGCCAGAGAGGAGCTGAGTGTGGCACAGCAAACCTGTCCCACATTAGAGGGTCTCAGACAGCAAGCTGTCAAACAGGCTAATGGGGATGTCAGTGACTCTCACAGAGTTTACTGGGAGGACAACCTCTTGTACACTGAGCATAGGGATCCTAAACCTGGAGCTGCCAGGAGATTAGTGATTCCTCAGGAGTACAGAAAGTTCCTCCTAACACTGGCACATGACATTCCCCTAGCTGGGCACCTGGGTCAAATGAAAACTTGGGACAGACTGGTTCCATTGTTTCATTGGCCTAGGATGTCTGAGGACACAAAGGAATTTTGTAAGTCCTGTGAAACCTGTCAAGCCAGTGGCAAGACAGGTGGCACCCCAAAGGCACCCCTTATCCCACTGCCTGTGGTTGGGGTTCCCTTTGAAAGGGTAGGGGTTGACATATTTGGCCCCCTTGACCCTCCTACTGCTTCAGGCAATAGGTTTATCTTGGTGGTAGTGGACCATGCCACAAGATATCCTGAAGCAATTCCTTTAAGGACCACTACAGCACCTGCAGTGGCAAAGGCCCTCCTGGGATTATTTTCTAGGGTGGGCTTCCCAAAGGAAGTGGTATCAGACAGGGGAAGCAATTTCATGTCTGCATACTTAAAGGCCATGTGGAAGGAGTGTGGTGTAACGTACAAGTTCACAACACCCTATCATCCACAAACAAATGGACTGGTGGAGAGATTTAATAAAACTCTCAAAGGCATGATTATGGGTCTCCCTGAAAAACTCCGCAGGAGATGGGATATCCTTCTACCATGCCTCCTTTTTGCCTACAGGGAGGTACCCCAGAAAGGAGTGGGCTTCAGCCCCTTTGAACTTCTTTTTGGACACCCTGTTAGGGGTCCACTCACACTTGTAAAGGAGGGTTGGGAACAACCTTTAAAAGCTCCTAAGCAGGATATTGTGGATTATGTACTTGGCCTCAGATCAAGGATGGCTGAGTACATGAAAAAGGCCAGTAAAAACCTTCAGGCCAGCCAAGAGCTCCAGAAGCAATGGCATGATCAGAAGGCTGTTTTGGTTCAGTACCAACCAGGGCAGAAAGTGTGGGTCTTGGAGCCTGTGTCCCCAAGAGCACTCCAAGATAAATGGAGTGGTCCCCACACAATTGTTGAAAAGAAGGGAGAAGTCACCTATTTAGTTGACTTAGGCACTGCCAGGAGTCCACTTAGGGTGCTCCATGTCAACCGCCTGAAACCCTACTATGACAGGGCTGATCTCACCCTGCTCATGGCAACTGATGAGGGACAGGAAGAAGACAGTGATCCTCTACCTGATCTCTTCTCTTCCACAGAACAAGATGCTCTGGTGGAAGGTGTAGTTTTGGCTAATTGTCTTACTGCTGAGCAGAAAGACAATTGCATAAATCTCCTAGATCAATTCTCTGAACTCTTCTCTACTGTGCCAGGTACCACTTCTTGGTGTGAGCACACTATAGATACTGGAGACAGCTTGCCTGTCAAAAGTAAGATCTATAGGCAGCCTGACCATGTCAGGGACTGCATAAAGCAAGAGGTCCAGAAAATGTTAGAACTAGGAGTGGTTGAGCACTCTAACAGTCCATGGGCTTCTCCTGTGGTACTGGTACCAAAACCCCATTCCAAAGATGGAAAGAAGGAAATGCGGTTTTGTGTAGACTATAGAGGTCTCAACTTGGTAACCAAAACTGATGCTCACCCTATACCCAGGGCAGATGAGCTCATAGATACACTGGCATCTGCCAAGTATCTAAGCACTTTTGACTTGACTGCAGGGTATTGGCAGATCAAATTGTCAGAAGATGCTAAACCTAAGACTGCATTTTCAACCATTGGAGGACATTACCAGTTTACTGTAATGCCTTTTGGTTTGAAAAATGCACCTGCCACTTTTCAGAGGTTGTTGAACACAGTCCTGCAAGGGCTGGAAGCTTTCAGTGCAGCATATTTGGACGATATAGCTGTCTTTAGCCCCAGCTGGGATGATCACCTGGTCCACCTATGGAAAGTTTTGGAGGCCCTGCAAAAGGCAGGCCTCACTATCAAGGCTTCAAAGTGCCAGATAGGGCAGGGTAAGGTGGTTTATCTGGGACACCTTGTTGGTGGGGAACAGATTGCACCACTTCAGGGGAAAATCCAAACAATTATTGATTGGGTTCCCCCTACCACTCAGACTCAGGTGAGAGCCTTCATAGGCCTCACTGGGTATTACAGGAGGTTCATTAAGAACTATGGCTCCATTGCAGCCCCTCTTAATGACCTCACATCCAAGAAAATGCCTAAAAAGGTATTATGGACAGCAAACTGTCAGAAAGCTTTTGAGGAGCTGAAGCAGGCCATGTGCTCTGCACCTGTCCTGAAAAGCCCTTGTTACTCTAAAAAATTATATGTCCAAACTGATGCATCTGAATTAGGAGTAGGGGCAGTCCTATCACAACTTAATTCTGAGGGCCAGGATCAACCTGTTGCTTTTATTAGTAGGAGGTTGACCCCTAGAGAAAAGCGTTGGTCTGCCATTGAGAGGGAGGCCTTTGCTGTGGTCTGGGCTCTGAAGAAGTTGAGGCCATACCTGTTTGGCACTCACTTCATTGTTCAGACAGACCACAAACCTCTACTTTGGCTAAAACAAATGAAAGGTGAAAATCCAAAATTGTTGAGGTGGTCCACATCCCTACAGGGAATGGACTATACAGTGGAACATAGACCTGGGAGTAGCCACTCCAATGCAGATGGACTCTCCAGATATTTCCACTTAGACAATGAAGACTCATCAGGTCATGGCTAGTCTTATTGTCCTTCGTTTGGGGGGGGGTTGTGTAGGAAAGTACCATCTTGCCTGGCATGTTACCCCCATTTTTCACTGTATATATGTTGTTTTAGTTGTATGTGTCACTGGGACCCTGGTAACCCAGGGCCCCAGTGCTCATAAGTGTGCCTGAATGTGTTACCTGTGTAGTGACTAACTGTCTCACTGAGGCTCTGCTAATCAGAACCTCAGTGGTTATGCTCTCTCATTTCTTTCCAAATTGTCACTAACAGGCTAGTGACCATTTTTACCAATTTACATTGGCTTACTGGAACACCCTTATAATTCCCTACTATATGGTACTGAGGTACCCAGGGTATTGGGGTTCCAGGAGATCCCTATGGGCTGCAGCATTTCTTTTGCCACCCATAGGGAGCTCTGACAATTCTTACACAGGCCTGCCACTGCAGCCTGAGTGAAATAACGTCCACGTTATTTCACAGCCATTTTACACTGCACTTAAGTAACTTATAAGTCACCTATATGTCTAACCTTTACCTGGTAAAGGTTAGGTGCAAAGTTACTTAGTGTGAGGGCACCCTGGCACTAGCCAAGGTGCCCCCACATTGTTCAGAGCCAATTCCCTGAACTTTGTGAGTGCGGGGACACCATTACACGCGTGCACTATATATAGGTCACTACCTATATGTAGCTTCACAATGGTAACTCCGAATATGGCCATGTAACATGTCTATGATCATGGAATTGCCCCCTCTATGCCATCCTAGCATAGTTGGCACAATCCCATGATCCCAGTGGTCTGTAGCACAGACCCTGGTACTGCCAAACTGCCCTTTCTGGGGTTTCACTGCAGCTGCTGCTGCTGCCAACCCCTCAGACAGGCATCTGCCCCCCTGGGGTCCAGCCAGGCCTGGCCCAGGATGGCAGAACAAAGGACTTCCTCTGAGAGAGGGTGTTACACCCTCTCCCTTTGGAAAATGGTGTGAAGGCAGGGGAGGAGTAGCCTCCCCCAGCCTCTGGAAATGCTTTGTTGGGCACAGATGTGCCCAATTCTGCATAAGCCAGTCTACACCGGTTCCGGGGACCCCTTAGCCCTGCTCTGGCGCGAAACTGGACAAAGGAAAGGGGAGTGACCACTCCCCTGACCTGCACCTCCCCTGGGAGGTGTCCAGAGCTCCTCCAGTGTGCTCCAGACCTCTGCCATCTTGGAAACAGAGGTGCTGCTGGCACACTGGACTGCTCTGAGTGGCCAGTGCCACCAGGTGACGTCAGAGACTCCTTGTGATAGGCTCCTTCAGGTGTTACTAGCCTATCCTCTCTCCTAGGTAGCCAAACCCTCTTTTCTGGCTATTTAGGGTCTCTGTCTCTGGGGAAACTTTAGATAACGAATGCAAGAGCTCATCCGAGTTCCTCTGCATCTCTCTCTTCACCTTCTGCCAAGGAATCGACTGCTGACCGCGCTGGAAGCCTGCAAACCTGCAACATAGTAGCAAAGACGACTACTGCAACTCTGTAACGCTGATCCTGCCGCCTTCTCGACTGTTTTCCTGCTTGTGCATGCTGTGGGGGTAGTCTGCCTCCTCTCTGCACCAGAAGCTCCGAAGAAATCTCCCGTGGGTCGACGGAATCTTCCCCCTGCAACCGCAGGCACCAAAAAGCTGCATTACCGGTCCCTTGGGTCTCCTCTCAGCACGACGAGCGAGGTCCCTCGAATCCAGCGACTCTGTCCAAGTTACCCCCACAGTCCAGTGACTCTTCAGTCCAAGTTTGGTGGAGGTAAGTCCTTGCCTCACCTCGCTGGGCTGCATTGCTGGGAACCGCGACTTTTGCAGCTACTCCGGCCCCTGTGCACTTCCGGCGGAAATCCTTTGTGCACAGCCAAGCCTGGGTCCACGGCACTCTAACCTGCATTGCACGACTTTCTAAGTTGGTCTCCGGCGACGTGGGACTCCTTTGTGCGACTTCGGGTGAGCACCGTTTCACGCATCCTTGTAGTTCCTGTTTCTGGCACTTCTCCGGGTGCTATCTGCTTCAGAGAGGGCTTCTTGTCTTGCTCGACGTCCCCTCTCTCTGCTGGTCCAATTTGCGACCTCCTGGTCCCTCCTGGGCCTCAGCAGCGTCCAAAAACGCTAACCGCACGATTTGCAGCTAGCAAGGCTTGTTGGCGTTCTTTCGGCGGGAAAACACTTCTGCCCGACTCTCCACTGTGAGAGGGATCCGTCCACCAAAGGAGAAGTCTCTAGCCCTTTTCGTTCCTGCAGAAACCTCAGCTTCTTCTGTCCAGTAGAAGCTTCTTTGCACCCGCAGCTGGCATTTCCTGGGCATTTGCCCATCTCCGACTTGCTTGTGACTTTTGGACTTGGTCCCCTTGTTCCACAGGTACCCTAGATTGGAAATCCACAGTTGTTGCATTGTTGGTTTGTGTCTTTCCTGCATTATTCCTCTAACACGACTTCTTTGTCCTTAGGGGAACTTTAGTGCACTTTGCACTCACTTTTCAGGGTCTTGGGGAGGGTTATTTTTCTAACTCTCACTATTTTCTAATAGTCCCAGCGACCCTCTACAAGGTCACATAGGTTTGGGGTCCATTCGTGGTTCGCATTCCACTTTTGGAGTAGATGGTTTGTGTTGCCCCTATCCCTATGTTTCCCCATTGCATCCTATTGTAACTATACATTGTTTGCACTGTTTTCTAAGACTATACTGCATATTTTTGCTATTGTGTATATATATCTTGTGTATATTTCCTATTCTCTCACTGAGGGTACACTCTAAGATACTTTGGCATATTGTCATAAAAATAAAGTACCTTTATTTTTAGTATAACTGTGTATTGTGTTTTCTTATGATATTGTGCATATGACACTAAGTGGTACTGTAGTAGCTTCACATGTCTCCTAGTTCAGCCTAAGCTGCTCTGCTAAGCTACCATTATCTATCAGCCTAAGCTGCTAGACACCCTATACACTAATAAGGGATAACTGGGCCTGGTGCAAGGTGCAAGTACCCCTTGGTACTCACTACAAGCCAGTCCAGCCTCCTACAATGTACCCTACAATGTCTCCACCTTACCTAATGCAAGATTTCCTAAAGTAGTGCCATCTACCTCGCCCATTGACCACAACCCTCTTTTTCCTTCTAACCAACCGGTTTCATATCCCAACCAGTTTAGAACCTGCCCGATATTCGTCATGAATGGTCCAATATTTCCCCATTTAAAAATAAAATGAAAGTAGGTCTGTCTACATGCACCCAATCACCTAAAAACTACTCAAAAGGTAATTTCATTTTACATACCAGGAATAGTGCAATTTATACTGGCAAGTGTAGCCTTCATTGTGTGGCCTACTCTCTCATTACAATAACTGCTGCTGTGAAATGAAGGTAGGTGAACAGGTGGCTGTAGTGTATGGTAAGCTATAACATCAGGGACGTAGCTTAGTGAGATTCGAGGATCGTAAATTCCAACTTTCCTAATTAAAAGGCAGTGTACTGCAGGGTGGAGAGGTGGGATGACGGAGATTTGGGCTGTTTCCATGAGGAACAGGGTCAGTGCTGATTTATATTATCTGTGCATCTGTCTAGAGTGGCACAGTGGGCGAAAGGCGATTGGCTAGAATGCTACCCAGAGCATCTGCCACTGGTTAGACTATTTGCAAGAATTCAACCTATCTCCTTTTGGGTGTTTGATTGCCAGTTGAATGCCTGGAAACTAGAGACCGACACAGCTTTCCAAGTTTCCTACTGCCAATGTTTGTGGATTCCAAAAAGTAATATATTTTCACCCCTTCAAGGAATACTTCTATGGGTGCAGATTTACTATTTATTTGGACAACTAGTCACCATACAAGCCTGATTCACAAAGGTAACTTACACTTTTGAGAAATTAACACTTTTTACAAGTTTACTACTTGGGTATGTTTTATAGTTCTACAATAGTACTTCATATGTACTACAAAATGCTGTTCATAAACTGCACTTTTAAAGTACTACTGCAAAAAAATAAAAGTACTTTAGAAGTGCAGTTTGCGAACAGCAATTTATTTTATAGCCTTTTTGTACTGCTATTGTAGTAGTACAAAATGTACCAGAAATCCAGCTCATGAATAGCCTCTATGCTCTTCATGAAAACCCTAAAGTAGTCACGTAAACCCTAAAAGTGACCTAGACTCTAATTGTAGCTGGAACAACACTGTAGTCTGTTAAATCAACCATAAGAGGTACTTGTACAGTACGCATCCTGAACTCTGGTGTTTAAAAGCACTCTCAGATGTGATAATAAAGTAAAAGGAGTCTGTGAAATAAAATGTCTGCCTGGGATCACACACTTGGACAAGCAGGAAAGCTAGTATTGATTCCAGGTTATCTGATTTCAAATTTTGAATTTTAGCTGCCAGATTATATATCTGTTTCTCTTTCCTGACTCACAGCAAAGGTCACTGTTTTGTCTTTTATTCATGGCCCATAATCAGAAAAACAACACAGACTACCAGACCTGACCCGGCCCCATGACCGGATTACCAGGATAAGAATGCATTTATTTGAGTCGTGTCAAACACAAGCTACTCCCTGTGGCTAAAGTCTGCCTTTACTGCACATAAACAAAAGGTTCCTTTAAATTGTAAATGTGTCCACATATGCTTTGTCATTTGCTTCTTGTTTTTCATGACTTTTTTTTAATCGATTTGTTCAGATATCCAGCACAATAAAAACAACACAATTAAAGTAAGCAAAAGCACACAAAGACCACACGTACAGCACATCACGAGAAGAGCTATAGAGAGCAATGAAGCAGCATCTGGTGTTGCCACAACTGAAAGGACGATAAACAGAATGTAGTTATGATGTGTTGAAATATGGGCAAGTGGTAGATGTGAGCATTTGTGCCAGGTCAACACATTCAAGACTATCTAGAAATTGATTATTTCCCTTCAAATGTGTTGAGCTGCAGATTGTTTGTTGGTCATTGCCAATATGTGACTTGTTTCATTTAGGAAGTACCTCTTTTTGAATGTATTTATGTATTTATTGAAATAAACTCTCGTAAATTGGTATATTTTTGTATGTAAGTCTTACTAGACTGCGCTCATACTTTGAACAGATTGTATAGGATGAAATCTGGATCTCCTTTGTGTTTCTTCAGATATGGATCACAAAATCATGTGAGGTACATATGTATTTTAAACTAAATGACAGTGTAAAATGTATGTGTAGTTTGCTAACAATCAATTTTCATGGTTCCAATGAGGATGTCAGTATTAACGTCATAGGTGACAGGATATTTGATGCCATCATTGGTGTGTAAACTGTATTTTATTAGTTTTTTCATAGTGTAAGAAACTTGCCCACCTGGCTTGTGGAGCTTTCTAAAGCAAATAAAAAATAATGTGGCACAACAAATTTCAATCCAAGTAACACCACCCAAATATAACCTTCAGATAAAACAACATTGCAGCTTTAGCACCTGACTCAAAGAGGTAAACTTAACTTTTGTGTAAGGTTAAAAAAAAATTGTATTCACAAACTACGTGTTTGATTTTACTAATAGTAACTTTACGACTGCTGAGACTATCCAGCCACGTGAAGAAATTTGTAAATATAAAAATAGGACTGGCCTATCTTTTTATGTGCAGACTCTCCGCCACACGTGCAGAGTTAACGCAGTCATAAAATTACTACTAGTGACATTAAACTCATAGTTTGTAAATACAAAATAATAGTAAACTTATACAAAAGTTTAAATTTACCTTTCTGAATCAGGCCCATAAACTAAAACCTAGAGTAAATTGAAGAATCCAAAAATACATAAACCACACATGCTGGGTAAGTTTGAGAAGAAATGGTTTAAATTACTTCCTAAAATTCATTAGTGAGAATTAAGACTTAGGTGCAAGGAGTGCAAATTCCACATAATAAAAAATAAATGATTACTACATCAACCTTTAGGATCTTTATTAGTAGATTACTTCAACATGTTTGCAGGTGTTTCAAATCTGGAAGTAAATAATGATGAAACAAGTTCTAATCCTAAATCATAAGTATTCACCAGTGAAAGATTAATGATATAGGGAGTCATCTTGACCTCGGCGGTCTTTTCCCAAGACCGCAGAGGGACCGCATTGCGGAAGACCGCCAGTGGTGGCGGTTTGCCTCTCGGCCTATTATGACCGTTGGCAGCTCTCCATCCTTTTACGGACGGAGAGTCGCCAACAGCCATACTGGAGGGCGGTGGGGAAGTGGAGGTTGCTCCACCTCCACCGCCACGCCAACAGAACACCGCCCAGCGAATCACGTCCTGTGATTCGGCATGGCGGTGTTCTGTTGGCGGTGTGGTGTCGGCGGAGCAGCCCCCATGGCTCCCGTCCCCTCCCGGAGGATCGTCGGACCAGGTAAGTCGATCGTCCGTGAGGGGAGGAGGTGTTGTGTGTTGTGTGTGTGCGTGGGGGTGTGTGTGTGTGTATGTAGAGGGGGTGTGTGAGTGCGTGTATGCTTGCGGGGTGTTGCGTGTTTTGGGAATGAGTGCATGTATGTCTGTATGGATGTGCGCGTGTATGTTTGTATGTGGGTGTGCGTGTCTGACTGTGTGTGTGGATGTAGGCATGTATGTCGGTGTGTGTGCGTGTGTGTGTTGGTGGTGACTGTGTGCGTGTCGTGTGTGTGTGAGTTCTGTGATGTTGGGGGTCGGGGTGGGGAGGGGGGCCCTGCCACGTTTGGGGGGTTGCAGGGGTGGTGGGGGGTGTAGGGGAGGTAGTCGGGCGGGGGTGGGGGGGTATGGGAGACCCTATCAGTGCCAGGGAAGGAATTCCCTGGCACTGATAGTGCTTACCGCCATGGATTTCATGGCGGGTCCAACCGCAGGAAATCCACGGCGGTAAGCCGGGTCAAAATACCGCCGGCAGTATAGTGACGGCTGCCGGACTGGAGACCCTGGTCTCCAGCCTAGTGGTCATCTCCGCCCTGGCGGGCGGAACGGAGAACCGGCGGATGACCATGGCGGCTGCCATGGTCATAATACAAAAAAAAAGACCGCCAGCCTGTTGGCGGTCTTACCGCCGCTTCTCCGCCTTCCGCCAGGGTCATAATGACTTCCATAGTGGTTACTATCATTCTGGTATAACTTGAAACTGTCCTAGATTATTTAAAATAAAACCGATGCCCACTCTGCTCTGTGAATTTGTGCATGTGCTGGCTGAAACTGTTGTCGCTCTAAGGAAGTATCTGAATAATACTGATGAAAGACAGGCCTGCCAATGTTTTTGACATCCACATTAATGCCTCCTGACATTAAAAAAATATTAGGAAAAAGTCCCAACTGCAACACAAACACATATGACGAAACCCCTGAAATGACTTACCATACAAGTATGCTGTAGGTTAGAAATGTTGCCTGTACAAAATAGGGAAGTTAAACGCCTGTCACCTTGGGCCTGCTATCATAATGAAATCTAGCAAAGTCCCTTTGGTGATACAGTTTGCTGTGTGCTCCCATTTCGGCACATATGGCTGATAATTTTGTGAAATAGCCAAATACATTCTTGTCTAAGGAAGCTAAAACGTTATGCTATGGGGTTAAGTTACCCCTTACTAATGAAAAGTAAATGACACATGGAGGGTTTTCAGCTAATAATAGTTTTCATTTTATTCAGTCAGTTACCACAGGATTTATTTGCTTTAACAAAACCTTTCATAACTTGTCAATTTGAAAATATTAAACAAATTGGTCAATGGGTACGGGGAATTGTATTTTCAGAACAGCACTGGGAAGATATTTGGTCCTTGTTAATAACAATTATTATTTTTTGATAATAATAAATTCTTGTCATATGGGAGTATACATATTGTATACGTATAAAGGATAGGAAGCTGTATCCAACTCGAACAAAATGATGCCCTGTGAATTAACAAGATGTGGGAGGGCTTCCTCGCATTCTTTGCATTTACATAAGCAGCAGCATAAATTGAAACTGACTGGGCATTAAACATATTAAAATACAGCCGTTCTTTTCTCTTGAACCTTGTGTGACCCACTGTTTTGATTGTCAGAGGTAGTGCCACATGCACATGTGCTAATTCATCTTATTTATGTGGAGTTCAAGTTCCTGATTTTCAGGCATTGTAGACAGAGTCGTCCACTAATATATTATGAATCAATTAAGAGGTGGTAAAATCAGTGCCAGGAACACTCCTTATGGACGTTGCTTGGGGCTCTACTTCCTTGTTTTCAATCAGTTTTTTTTATATTATTCACTATTATTATTCACTATTAGTGTAATAAAAAATGGAGTACAGTTAGCTGGAATAAGACCCTCCCTGGGAGCTGAGGTAAGTAAAAAACACTTTTAAGTGTATGTTGTGTGCACGCTTGCCAGTGAGTGTGTGCGTGTGTAAAATGAAGTGTGTGTATGAGTGAATGTTTATTTGTGTAAGCATATGTATGTGTGTGCGTGTGTGTGTGAAAGTAAAGATGAAATGGTATGTGATGTCACTTCCGCTACCCTTGGCATTTTGGTGACTTGGCGCCCATGTGTCTGTGGAGTGGTGCCAGTGCTACCCTCATTTGCTGACGTGTTTTTTCACATAGCTGGAGAATCAAGGGGAACTGTCTCTAAGGCATTCATTTTTTTGGCTTGCAGGAGAGTTGCTGAAGGACATCATATTGCCCCCTAGTCGAAGTACAAAGTGGGCCTGACTGTTTGATCTGCCGACTTAAACTTAAATGCAAACTGTGATAGTTGGATCACTCAGGGGAATCACACTGCTAATAACGTTAATTTCCTTTTAATTAGTTTTCCTTCTTCTGATCGTTTTCTTTCTTTTCTTCTGATTCACTATGGGGGTTATTAGGCCACTGCCAAACCGCCACATGTCCACTCCAGGGCGGTCGGACCCGCCGAGCCAGAGATAAGTATCTCTGACCCGGCGGGCCACAGAAGACCACTGGCAGTATTAGGAGCCACCTCTCCACCAGGGTTTCCGTGGCGGGAGCTCCGCCACGAAAACCCTGGCAGAAAGGCCACCGGTGACAGGGAATTCCTTCCCTGTCACCGGTAGATGACTCCTCCCCCCAGAAAGCACTAAACCCCCCCACCCCTCCTCCAGGCACAGCACACCCCTCTAGACACAGCGCCTCCTCCCCCCATACATGCGCACACACACACACAGTCTCCCACATGCACCACGCATTCACTTATTCACCTATACTTGCATACACGCACTCACACGCGTCCATACTCAAATTCACCTCAGCAGTCATACACATTCAACCACACATACTCACTCCCCTCCAAACATGCATACTCACATGCAGACAAACACGCATTCTTACACGCAAAGACGCCTTCACCACAACACTCACACTTGCATACAACCACGCATACACACATTCATGCACACACGCAGACAACACATACTCACACACAAAACACCCCCACCCTTCCACCCCCTCCCCTGTCGAACGATCAACTTACCTGGTCCGGGGAGGAGGTCCTCCAGCAGGGAACGGGAACAGGCGCTTCCTGCGCCGTCAGCGCCACGCTACCAGGACACCGCCAGGCCATATTATTGCACATAATAAGGCTGGTGGAGTCCTTTTGGTGGGGCGGGGCCGGTGGTGGAACCGCCCATGTGCCTCTGCCCGCCAGCACGACTTCTGCTGGATTTCCACCCAAAGCGTGGCGAAAATCCAGCAGTACCCATAATATGGTGGGCGGAAGTCCGCCAGCACTGGCGTTCTCCTAGTTCCCGCGACTTCGGCGGTCTTTGAAAAATACAGCCAAAGTCATAATGAGGGCCTATGTCTTCAACAGCCTTAATTTTGAGAATTCGATGCCAGCAAAGGTTCTTATAGAGGAAGCCTGGTTCATCAGGCTGAGTTTATGCATTGTTTGGATCACTCTATGACAGGTGTGACCAACGTGTGTCCAGGCAGAATTTCAAAATAGCCTCTGCTTATGTAAATTAGTTCAATTTATAGACACTGTATGTCAGTTTATGTCAATAGTAGGCAGAATGGCTCTCATAGCTGATTTGAAACTACTACCTTTGAATCCGAGCAAGGTTTAATTAACTTTCCATCCTTCTAACGTTAGAAAATGAAGGTCCATGAAATTGTATAAAAGTACTGCTTCTTCATAATATAGGTTAAAATTGTATAACTGCAACATGAAGCACTATCTACAAACAAGTTATTATTATGTTATCCTGAACAGTTATGTTGGTAAGGTCTCTGGGACCTAAATTGGACACTCATGCTCTTTAACTGAATACATTGTAGACAAGAGTATCCACACATCCTTGCTGGTTTGGGAAGAACACATCAGAGTATTTTTGTGAACTCAAATACTTTGAAACATGCTTTGGAAATAACAGATGTGGAGAGTGGTACTTTGTGAAGTCCTTCTATGAATATGATTTATCATTGCATCCATATTGATGCTGGTTTGGCAGGTGGAAACAAAATGGAGTCTGAAAAGGAAAGAAAGAAGGGGAGAAGTGAAGTGATGAGAATAACTCTCTGGTGCCTGCTGGTCTTTAGTTGTCCTTGGCCACTGGCACAGAGCCTGGTCCTTCTGCACAAGCATTGATGGACAAAAGTGGAACAGAGGATCAACCTCACATCCTCGCCCAGCTCCAGCTGCCTTTAGTTCAATACATACTGCCTATCTACCCTGCCCACAAGCACATCCTTCCAACGCTCCTGCTAACATGTAGCTAGGCAGAAATGACACAGGGAAATAACTCCCACAAGATTGTTTCTAACCAAAATCATATGTGAGGATTTGGGTGTACTATATGATATGGCTGAGGGGCCTCATCGTGCAGTACACTCATAAATACTGCCTTGGGTCTAGTCAGGTTTGTTTACTTAACCTTAAGTTTCAGCCCTGTTTAGCTGTGGCTTCGAGCAGTGGGGCTTGGTAAAGGAACTTTGGGCCAGATGTAGTAAGATATTATGATTTTGCGACTCGGAAATTGCGAGTCGGTGCGACTCGCAATTTCCGAGTCGCAAAATCATATGCAGAATGGTGTCTCAGACACCTTCTGCAAATCGCAAGGGGGGGGTCGCAAAGACCCACTCATTAATATTAATGAGGTGGGTCGCAATTTGCGACCCCCTTGCGATTCCCTGCACTCACAGGGATGGTGGCCTGCTGGAGACAGCAGACCTCCATGAGTGTGACTGCTTTTTTAATAAAGCAGTTTTTTTTTGTTTTGGTATTGCAGCCCGTTTTCCTTAAAGGAAAACGAGTTGCAATACAAAAGAAAAAATTAAACCATTTGGTATTGTTTTTTCAGTGTAGGCAGTGGTCCACTGGACCACTGCCTGCTCTGAAAAAATATTTATGGCGACATTCACAAAGGGGAAGGGGTCCCATTGGGACCCCTTCCCTTTTGCGAATGAGTTAGCACCCACTTGACATGGGTGCTAACTGCGAATTGCTTTGCGACCGCGTTCGCGGTCACAAAGCATTTCTGCATTGCGGTGCGAATCGCAAATAGGAAGGGGAGACCCCTTCCTATTTGCGAGTCGCATTCCCATTTGGCGAGTCGGAAGTGACTCGCAAAATGGGGTTGTGCATCGCAATGCACGTTTTGCATGGCGCAAACTGTGAATTTCGCAGTTTGCGCCATGCAAAACGCTTCGTACATCAGGCCCTTAGCGTAAAGCATTTAACAGCATCAAACAGTGAAATAGGAAAGACATACAACATGAAAGAAATTGGACACCAATTCATAAAAATAGATTATATTTTTACGAATTTTTAGATGGCTTGATGAACAAAATCCACCAGATGGTTCCTGAGATACAGATTTAAGAAGGAATTATCACTTTTGAATGCAACCACAAATGAACATTGGTCAAGAATAAATTTGTAAACTTTTGAAAAGTTTGGAAAAGTTAGTTTGACAACTTCGGCCTGGATAGGGTGGCCAAATTGGACAGGACAGAGCTTTAGGTGGCCAGAGTGGACACTTTGGACACCAGAGTGTTTTTGACGCAAGTTCCAAACTTTACAGGACGACTGCCATAGTCATCAATGGAGTGGTCCTGATGCTGAGAATACAGGAAAAGATGTTCAAAGGATGCTCAGTTGTGTTGCAGTCGACAGGGGTGTCTTTATCATCTTGGTCCACATGTGAAGTGGGGTGACTTTGGTCACAGAGATCGGGGTCCCACAAAATCCTCTACGATGCAGTAGCAGGCCAGCTGATGCTGAGCTACTGGTTTCCTTCCACCACAGTTGGGGTGAAATTCTTAGATCCTTAGGTGTGGGCTAGTGTCCCTTGGGTGCGATGAGTCTGGAAATGGATAGCACTTCTGGGTCAGGCAGACTGAGGACTGAGATAGCCAGAAGTTGCACCTGAGTGTGCCTGACCCAGGTGCAACTTCAGGCTATCTCGAATTGATCCTTTTGGGCGCTCTGCGACTGGTAGTAGCAAAACTTTTGAGGTGGCTACCAACTTGTCGGTTTGGCCTTCTTCAACTCTTGTGTCTCTGGAGCTGGTTCCAGGGGATCAGCCAACTGATTCTTCGAGTCACTGCTTTGATCTTGGGCTGTGAATTAACTTTTCCCCGAGCCAGGAGCCATATGCATAGTCCAAACTTCACTGGCCCAAAGCGCACAGGTGCAGTCCTTCCAACGTTGCAGCCTCTCTTTGTGTGGTTCAAAGGGCAGCTTGGCAGTCCTTCCTCAATCCTCACACCAAATCCAACATGATCTGAGGGGTTGGGTGCTAGGAGAGCCATATTAATCCCAGGAAAGAGTCTAGAGGGGACCACATGGTCACTAGCAAACAGCATTTAAGTGTAAACACATGGTACCAACCTGTTTTTAACTGCCTTTATAAAAAGAACCCAAAGCTGCCACAAAGCAACATGATCACACTATATATAAAACATTAAAATATATGCTAGTTTATAATATTTGAAGAGCACTATAAGACCATTTTGCACCTTAACATTAGGGCCTGGAATGTTGTTTTTATTGGTTGCAGCATTTAATAAACTATCAGCCCATGGAACACTGCAAGTGTTCTAGAAACCAAAAGTGCACATTTTTCTAATAATGTGTAAATTGGAGTTAGATGCTAAATTATTATAAGTTGTGGATTCCTATACCAACTTTTTTAAGGGTGACTGATTCTTATTAACATTAATCTTCTAATGTCTTTGTGGTAAATAAAACCAGGTTTAGTCACAGATGTCCATAACATGTGAAAATAGAATTGAAATTAAAAACAGAAATTATTGGCTAACATATTAAATGAACCACATCCTCAGAAGTGGCTCTGGAACTGGGTGACCTCAGCACACAGGATGTTCTCACCACACACAGTGTTATAATTGGAGTAGGAGCTTAGATTTCAGGAATTAAATAATCTACTGGCTGCACATATTTTAGCAGATATTTCTGCAGGCGGGAAAATGTGGAAAAATAAAAACAAATGAGGTTGACCACAAAGGCACATCTCGATAAGATTGAAAAGTAGTGCAGCAACAAGAAACACAAGTGCAGCCACTTACAGATGAAAAGATAGGTGAGACAACCACAATATATGGACCACAGTATACACACAGCGATCTTGTGCAAGACTTTTCCATACATATCACTCTTTAAGAAATGTTAGGCATTCCTACTATCATAGATTTTGAGGTCACCAGGCAGAGAGCCACAAAATAAATAGTTTTACATTGACTGACCGAATCTCAAAGTTTATACAATATCAATCAAAGTGCAAGTGCTTTGATGGAAAACCTCTCCTGCAGGTACATGGATCTACACTTAGACTCCCTCTAAGACATTAGACATTAGCATCATACAAACCAACTTTTGTACAGGCCCAGAAGTCCTCAGCAACTATCGACCTATCTCTCTACCCCAGAAAATTCCTGGAAAAAGCCATCAGCATCCAGTTTTCACACTTCATTGAACAGCACAAACTCATAGACAACTCACAATCGGAATTTCACAGCAACCATAGCACCAAAATGGCCTCATCACTGCAGCAGACGGCATCTGTATCATCATGGACCAAGGAATCTCCGCAGCTCTAATTCTGCTCGATCTCTGCAGCTTTCAACCCGGTCTCCCACCTCACTCTCATCACCAGACTCAATGCAGGAATCCAAGCACCAGCCCTCCAATGGGTGCGTTCCTTCCTATCCAAAGAATGCAATGCATCAGACTACCGCATTTCACCTCCGAACCCAAAGATGCCGAGTGCCACAAGGATCATCCCTCAGCTCCACCTTCTTCAACATCTACCTCACACCCCTTGCGAAGATCACCCGCTTCCACGGACTCAGTATCATCTTATAGGAGGATGACACACAGAGTGCCTCTCAGAGGACTCCATCAATACCAAAAACAACTTCAAATACTGTATAACAGAAGTGGCCACCTAGATGGGCACAAACTGCCTCAAACTCAACCCCGAGAAAATGGAGGTCTGGATCTTTGTTCCAAACAACTCTCCCTGGGACTTCATATGGTGGCCCACTGAACTGTGACCCACCCTGATACCCACGGACAGGGCCTGAAACCATCATCCATGTAACCCCAAATCAACACTGCCATATCTGCCTGGTTCAACATCCTCCACATGTTCAGAAAAATCTTCACATGGCTCCTCATGCACTCCACTCCTCACACACAAGCTCCAGACCATCCAAAATGCCACAGCAAGACTTGTTTTCAACCCACCCCATTGCACCCACATCACTTCTCACCTCAAGGAACTCTAGTGGCTCCCCATTCAGAAATGCTGCAAGTTCAAGATACTAACCATTGCCTACAAAGCGCTACATCAGAATGGACCCGTCTAACCTCATCCACTATCTGCATTTCCACTAGTCAACCCGCAACCTCCGATCAGCTGCACTATCACTCGCACACATTCCCCACATTCACAGAAGCAGGGCAGGAGGCAACTCATTCTCCTATCGCCTATGAAATGCCCTCCCCAGGACATCAGAAGAGCCACCACGTTCACAACATTCAGCAAGAAACTGAAGGCTTCTTCTGTTGCTCCTGAGCCCCCGCACATTCTCAGCACCTAGAGATACTCACAGGTGATTAGCTTGCACTTTACAAATCCCTTTTACATTACACTAAATTACTCTTGAAAAAGTCTAAAAAGTCACATTTATCATCCACATTGGAAATCCGTCTTTCAATGATTGTTTCAAACCTGGAACTGCAGTCGTCCTTAAATTTCCACCATTATGACTACTCAGTACACACAGGAAGCTCACACTGAGGCTGTCAAGAGGTGGCGTGAGGATTACTCAAAAAAACTAAACAACAAAAACAAACTGCAGTAAATTAAGTTACTGGTTGAAGGGGGTGAAACCCTTCTCAACCAGAAACCACAATTCTTGGCAGAGTGAAATACAAGCAAACCCCAAATTAACCAGTGCTCAAAACTCAGGTAGCTTTGCATGAAGGCAGGCAGGTTTATCTTAGAGGCTATGTGTAAAGAATTAATGGAGCACTTCAAACAGTAATGAAGTGAAAAGACAACACAAGAAAAATCCCACATCTATTTAGAAAACTAGAGTAAAATGCAATTAATTATTTGAGACCAAAACAACAAAAATCTAATCAGTAGAACCGGAGATATGCAGTTTTAAATATGTAAGTGAAAATAGTGCCTAGAAGCATAAAGTGGCAACTGTGGTTATCTGGTCATGCCGGAACGGATAAGGTCACAAGTTCAGACTGACTTTGACAGAGCAAGGAAGGATACAGGGACCAATTTAGGCCTGATTAACAAAATACCTTAAATCCTGATTGTGGAACATTGAGGATGTGTTGCACAGTGGTGGTACTGAAGAAGTTGTGGGGCTACGATGCAAAGTCTGGCGTTGAGGATGCATTGCGCACTGGTGGTTCCAAGATGCTATGGCTGCGATGTGATGTCCTGCGGCATTGTCAAGGATACCGTTGACAAGGACTTGCAATGTGAAGTACAGCATCAAGGATGCGATGCACAGCAGTGGTTCAGAGGAGCTGCACAGTCCTGCATCAGGAATGTGTCGCATAGGAGCGGTTTTAATGTGGTGCTGTGTTGGTTGTGCTTGGACCATAGCTGGGCTAACAGAGTGCCTTCAGGCCCACTTTCAAGAGTCCAGGACTGGCATCACTTAGGGGGTAGGACTCACAGCAGACAGAGTTCAGGTGCTGGTTCAAGGTGATTAGAGCCTTTTCTGTCCCTGAGGCTCTGATCAGAAGTCCAGCCAATGAGCCCTTGGAGTCACTCTGGTGGTCCTGGGTTCAAGATGCAGGTCCAGTCTTTCTCATGCAGGCAGCAGGGTAGCAGAGTAACATTCCCTCTTCTGAGTCTTTTCACAGATCAAGAGGTGTACTGAAGAGTTGGGTTTGAGGGTCCAGTATTTATAGCTGGTGGCAGCTTTGAAGATGAGGTTCTGGAGGTTACATCCCCAGAGGGGCTTGGAATTTCCTGTCTCCCCACCCTTGCCCTAGGTTGTCTGGGGGCACAAAAGATTAGTGTCAAAACCTTTAAGAGTGTGCTTTGGCAGAGCTTTCTGATGTGCAAGTGTGGTAGGTGACACCTCCTCCCACTCATTAAGTCAGAAATGGCCCATCCTGCCACCACCTATTCTCCCTTTGTCTCAATTTCTGCGAGCAATACACAAAGATCAACTGCAAGCTACACCTAGTGATGTGACCCAGGATACAAGCTGCAGTCACCAAATGGTTAGGACAAGAAAATGGCAACTTTCTAAAAGTGGCATTTTCAGAATTATAAATTACAAAATCCGAGTTTATCAATGAAGAGGGTTTTGAATTACTTAATTCTTAAGACAACAAACTACACATTTTTATCTGCTCCCAACTGAACCTTATCACTTATTAAATGTAATAAGTTAACCCAATGTTGTCCTTAGGGAAAGGCAGGCCCAGTAGTAGTTAAAAAGTGAAAAACGAATTTGAGAGCTTTTGCACTACCAGGACATGTAATCCTTAAAAGTGCATGTCCACATTTTTAAGTACACTGCATCCTGCCCTCTGCACTGTTTAGGGCTTACCCTAGGGATGACATATGTATTAAAGAGGAAGGTTTAGACCTGGAAAAAGGGTTTTTTGGCCAGGTCGAAATAGCAGTTTAAAACTGCACACACAGGCTGCAATGGGAGATCTGAGACATGGTTAAAATGCTACTTAAGCGAGTGGCACAATAAGTGCTGCACGCCCACTGGTACCTTTAAATTTACAGGCCCTGGGTAGATGTAGTATCACCGTACAAGGGACTTACAAGTAAACTGTGACCATTCATTGTAAGCCAATTTTACTATGTTTGAAGGTGAGAGCACAAGCACTTTAGCACTGGCTAGCAGTGGTAAAGCCCCAAAGCAGGTAAAAACAGACCTAAAGGCAAGAAAGTTCGGACAAAACCACTCCAAGTATGTCAGGTCTGGCACAAACCAAATAACAGTAATTGCTCCATTCTCACAGTAACACAAATGCATCTGTTGTACAGTATTTAAAAACAGCCATTTGAAAGCTTTGCTTCAAAAAGAATGTATTGGTCATGGCTGGAAGTTGGTCGACTCTCTCCAGGTACGCTGTACCTGAAAAACGAGCAGACAAGGGCAGATCATAACTACACAACAGACCCAATCCCACTGCACTTGAAACATACTGAATGGCACAGCGAGGCTTCAAGCTCTGGCATTCTGTCCATGCCAGCACCGGCCTGCATCCCCCACTGTGCACACCCATGCAGTTTCCAAATACAGAACCTCTGCACATCTTATTCTAAGAATAATCAAAGCAAGCTACAACTCACACCTGTAACCACTACCAGCACCTTGCTTTATTATTATTGTCATGAATAACAGACGCAGCAACACAGCCGTGGCTGATGCCACTTTGTGGGACTTGTTCCATACCCAGAATAGAAGAGAACATAGGTCTACACAAGACTGGTTTCTCAAAACAGTTCCACCTCTGTATCTACTCATTCAAAGTAACAGCCACTACTCATGCCCTTTGACCTGCTATAAGTCCATGGCCCAGATTTACAAGAACCTGGTGAAACAGTACTGATGTACCAGATTTCTTGCACCCCCCCCCACCGCCACCTAACGACACCATAGGTGCGCATTATATACATTATGGCACACCATGGGACACGTTAGGCCAATAGCATCAAAATTTTGATGCTATTGTGGCGCTTTACTCCACTAACGTCAAACATTTTGGTGCTAGTTGAGCATAGTGCAAGGAGGCCCATTGATTTCAATGGGTGCATCCTTTTAATGCCTGCTTTGAGAAGGTGTTAAAAATGATGCCAAAAATGGCGCAATTAAATCTTGTAGATTTCACTGCACCATTATTGTGGGCCTCCTAACGCCAGAACGCCCCCTTTGCATACATTAGGCCTGGCACAGGCATCATGTGGCCCAAGTGGTCGCAAAGTGGCGCAATGCATGCACTGCGCAACTTTGTAGATATGGAGCAGCGATTTTTGCCTCCTTGAGCCACATTACCATAAAAAAATGACGCTAATGTGGCGTAAGGAGGTACTAGGGCCTTGTAAATCTGGCCCCATGTTAGCCCAGTGTAGGGAGGTATCTAAGGGTCCGTGATAGACTGCTACATAAGGATGCTTATGTACGCGCTAAAAGGAAGGTATGAGGCTCAGCAACTGTAGAACACATCAAGCTGAGGTGTTGTTCTATCTGAGGTATAACACCTAGCACTGACTGCATACGAAGGTCACATTTGCTCTGCTGTCTCCTCTTGCTTCTTTCAGGGTCATTTCCATTTGAGAAAGTGGAATCTTACTGGAGTGGACTTGGGGGACTACATTAAGTTAAAGAATGAGCAGGAAAACAGCACAGTCAAACTACCAAGCGTCCTGCTGCATAAGATTATTATTACTAGATAAAATAGGGAGACTGAACATATTAAGGGACGCTTCATCACTTACTACATGAAATAATAAAATATTATAACATCAAATTGACAATAAAGGAGCAAACAAAAGGGAGCATAGCTACAAAATGTCATGAGGTGGCCTTGTAGATGGTCATTGAAGCATTCGGATTTCTGGCTTGTGTTACCATCATGACTAGGCTTGTGCAAAGTTCACGTAACTTGCTTTCATGTAATTATGCCACATTGTGACAAAATTACTTGAAATTAATTGAAATATGAATCCTCCATTCTGCTTATACTTTACAGCAAAATGCATCATTGTTTAAAATTTTTATGCAAGGAAGCATTCTGTTCTAAAAAAAAAAGTGAAAAAAGGACCGCGAGAAAAAGCCGCTCCTATTCTGTTGCTCCTGTGTGTTTGTGGTTATATTTTATTTCCCTGTGCAAGTAGGAGAGAGATGATGGTGGTCAAACATTAAAATGAAGATAGTGTATTTATTTATTATTTGTTCCTATACTCAGAGTTTTTCAGGGCACTGCTAACCACGGAAAGGTGGCCTACCCTGCTTTGGGGTAGGTACATTTAAGATAAGCAGGTTGCAGGAGAATGCAATGCAGCATGTGCTGATGCGAACCAGGTAGACTATCTGGAAAGAAGGGAGAGTCATATCTGGGTGCAGCCAATGAACATCTCACAAAGAAGATAAACAAATGCCTTAGAAGAACAGAGTCCTGAATGCCAGTGGTGAAGAAGGCACCACTTTGGTAAGCAAAGCTGATTTTAAGGACTTTTTTAATGCGTAAGGACATTCAGTACTGAGCCCTTGGCCCATCAAACGCATTTCAAAGTCTATTCACATTCAGTATTGTACGAAGGCGAGATTAATGGCCTCAGATGTGATATACGAATGTACAATGTACCTAGAATTACAATAAGCCTCAACGACTCAGAATTGTGGAACAAAATGGAATTCGGGTCCTATACTGCTTTTTGTTCAAAATGTATGTTTAGGTGAAGTTCTTTACCTTCAGGGACTAAAGTTCATTGCAAGGGATTTTCAAATAATTTCAGCAATTACAGTACTGGGTCTATATCTGGTATGTAATGCAGATAAGAAAGACTTTTCTAAGTGTGTGATCAATTACAGTACTGTGCCTGGGATGCTGTGTGTGACTACTTACAGTACTGGGTCTGTAACTCTTACGTAACATAGATGAGAAAGGCTTTTCTTATTGGGTGACCTATTACAGTACTGTGCCTTAGATGTTTGATGCCACTTGCCAGGTTTTTTCTTATTGTATGACTACTTACAGTACCGGTTCTGTCGATGGTATGTAATGCAGATGAGACAGACTTTTATATTGTGTGAACTATTACAGGACTGTGCCTTCGATGCGTAATACCGATCGCAAGGTTTTTTCTTATTGTGTGACTACTTACAGTACTGAGTCTGTATCTGGTATGTAATAAAATGAGAAAGACTTCACTTAATGTGTGACCTGTTCCAGTAGGGTGCCTTCAGCTATGATGTGCCACTTTTCTTGCACCCCCTCACGTCACCATAGTAGTGCCATATTTATAATACAGCTCACCGTGGGGCACGTTAGCACAATAGTGTCAACATTCTTGATGCTATTGTGGCGCATTGGCCGACTAGTGCCAAAAATGATGGCGCTAGTCCAGCAATGCGTGGGGAGGCCCAATGGAAATAATGGGAGCATCACTTTAACGCCTGCCTTGGGGAACGCCTCCTTGTATACATTATGCCTGACGCAGGCATAATGTGGCACAGGGGGTTACAAAGTGGTGCAAAGGCCTCCTTCACGCCACCTTAGCGTAAAAAACAAAAAACTACAAGGGCAGTACAAGAAGGCACTAGGGGCTTGTAGATATGCCCCTAAGTACCAATGTCGAGGTCTATTCTTGTGTCACCACTTACAGTACTGGGTCTGTCTCAGTGCTTAATTTGTAAATAAAAACGTGCCGGTGCTCAAAGCCCTCCTCTTTAACACGCGGCTGCTGCAATTAAATGTGGAATACGGAATACTGAGGGAGCGTAATCCTGAAGCCATCTCGGGCCTCTTCAATCCATTTAAAGCCACTCCCTGCACCTTCAGCTCACTCTTGCAGCTTTCTTCTTTCTACCTTTGTGACGCTTTCGTTTTTCTCTTCCTCCATCTTTCCCATATGTGTCTTTTGCTCGCAGCAAATGCTTGGGGCAGAAGAATAAGCGCCGGCCCTGAAAAATAAGTGCTGGTGCTCAGCACCGGTAACAACAAGCACAAATTAAGCACTGGTCTGTCTCTCGTACGTATTACAGATGAGACAGACTTTTCCTTTTGTATGACCTATTACCGTACTGTGCCTTAGATGTTTAATACCGATTGCTAGGTCTTTTCTGATTGTATGACTACTTATAGTACTGTGGCTTCGGTTTTTCATGGCGATTTCAGTGCCATTACTTCCTGTGTGACCATTTGCGGCACTGTACCTTCGGTAATTAAACTGGCTTCAGGGGCATATGCGGTGATCTTGAAAACTTTTCAAAACTTTTCCTTTAAAATTGCATACCATGCCATTTAAAATAAAAGTTTACTTTCCAAAGCGCCAAGGACTTAACTAGGCTGTTTAAGTGCAAATATACCTGAAAGGAACTCTTCTTGACAGCTAACAGAGCTGTTATGCACTTGCCGTCTTAGCTATTAAGGAAAAAGCAGCGACAAGCCCTGTAGTTGCTTAATGCAATTACTTGATTAGAGAAAGTCATTTCATATGGAAACCGCTACAGGAATAAGCAATATAGCTGTCGATATTCTCTCTGCAAGGCCCAGGGTCTGGTGGCCAGCGTATGACCACATCGTTACATGGTCATTAGCACATTTCCATCAAGGCTTAACTATTCACGCCAGCAATGCCTTCAAAACCTTGAGGGACCACGCTGACGTGCCAATGGCCTCCCTCCATCAATTTCAGCAGTGCTCTTGTGTTAATTAATATGCATTGCTTCATAAATTTTTACATCCCTGCTCCATTTGAGTTCTCTCCTGGTGTTCTGAGGTCGCCTGACCCCAGCCCGGTGACACGCGTGGAAAAGACGCTCATCACCACGCATGGATTTTGTCAAGCGAATAAGGCCAAGTCACCAGTGCGGAATGGAATGACAACACCAAGTGCAAGGCAACATGGCGGCTTTGAGGTGGTTTTGGAGAACTAACTGGGATACCGCTTAGCTTCTCTGTTTCAGGCAGAGGAGAGGTTTATGGTCCCTCTTACTGAGGGCATTTTGCTGGCAAGTGAATCTGGACCAGTATCTAAGTCTGGATGGTTTCGAAGATGGTCAGGTCACTTGACCAAATATTGGCCGCATTGTTAACAATTTAGAACTGTAAACTAAAAAGACTTGCTGTCCTCTAGTTATGTAGCCACTGCAGTTTTAATGCTGTTCACCTTTCCCAGATTGCCTTCCGTAGAATGGGTAATGCTGGTATTTTATATGTTCATCTTACTTATTTTTCTGGTTTTCATAGAGCGCACAAGGTCCAACGTACATAAATTGAATAATTACAAAAAAAGAACTAGAAGAGTAATCTGTAGCAACAGAGTAAGAAGAATATAACATAATGCAAGTGAAATAGAAGGAGGAGATAAAATGAGAGCAGATTCACAGTCCAAACAATAAATTCGATTCTGAGTGGTTTAACGTACGTAATAATACCTACAGTGTGTTTATTTATTATTTTTGCGTTTTATATAGCGCAACATGCCTCCTCCGGGGTACTTAAGAGAGCTGTACAAGTCAAAATATATGTACATGTTTGATGGAGTAGTTTGACTACAACCATTTGAGTCATGGCCCCAATTCATGTACTCCTCGCTCAAGTCAAGTTGCATTGTTCTTTTTTGTTAATTGAGAAAAGTCCTTAGAACAACTTGAAGTCTTTGCCAGACCACGACAGACCCTGGCAACTCACCTTCCGCTAGATGTCTCCTGCATTAGGTACCCAGCCAGCTGCAGCGTTCTGGATGGTCTGGAGTCTTTTGAGAAGGTGGGCTGGTATTTCTGTATGGAGTGTGTAGCCATAGTCCAGTCTGCTTGTGATGAGGGCCTGGGTGAGCCCTGAGGGAGCCACTTGAAGATCTTGCATAGTATGGGCAGGATGAAGAAGCAGGAGGAGGTGACAGTGATCCCTTGTTGCCGCTAGATGTCTCCTGCATTAGGTATCCAGCCATCCTTCTTCTACGTTTCTTGTTAGCCCCTCTCGGAAATTGGTTGTCATTATTTGAAGGATCTGTCTGAGCATGGACTACTGGACGCTAAGGATTGGCCCAGGTGAAAATCCAATTATGCTGACACAAACTGCGTAATTTGAAGCATTTTGCATTATGCTTTTTACATAAAAGTCCATAAAATTACATCATTAAGCCACTTGACATAATTGGGGGCCGCTTGGGTAAAAATTCTACGGCTGGAGTGCAGGAACAACAAGTATAGCCAGAACATGAGCAGCGCTTTTCTTTGGATTTATGTTTGCACCATTTTTTCAGTGAAAAGTTCACCCTCACAAACAACATTGACACTAGGACCATTTTAACCTAAAAATATAGCATAAAATGCGAAATTTGTGCTACGAGTCATTTCTCGCGATTTTTCTGAAATTTCGCAAAATTAACCAAAAGACAAATGTACAGGTTTGGAACCCCCCTACTCAGTCCCATTGGATATTATTTTTCATTATATACGCAAGAGTTTTATACAGAGCTTGGTTAAAGCAGTACTCCGGAACTGACTGCAAACTGGATTTGCGCTTTGTAATTAATGTGATATGCATCATAGACTTTAATTGGTACAACATACCAGGTAGGAAGCTCATCGGAATGCCTGACTTGTACCTAAACTATAACATCCTTGGATTAGTGTAGAGGAGGAGGGTGGATTGGTCCATACTGATTCACTCTCTCAAGGTGACGCAAGGCCCCTCTTACTATCACAACATTTCTCTCTGCATTCATCTGCCACACACCTACGAAATGCCTCATTACCACCCAACCTAATCAAAAAATGCCAACTGTTGCTCTCGAATTACATCAGTGGGTACCACCTCCCATCTGTGTTGACTATTAAAACCTGCTATACCCATTGATACTATAGCTTTTTATAGAGAGCAGTCACTGTTCTCACTAAACATTAGTAAATGGGCATGCCAAACAATTTCAATGACTACAAGTGTGCAGGAAATTAAGTACATTTTGGCAATTTATATTCTAAATTCTGAATTACATAAGTGTATTCAGGTTGTCCAGAACTCTTGGAAACTCCCCAATCAAAGACAGGCTGCCTCCAATTGCACTGATACTTAGGGCCTGATTTAGAGTTTGGCAGATGAATTACTATATTACAAATGTGACGTAAATCCTGTCTGCCTCTGAGTCTAGCAGTGGTCAGTGGAGGGACTAGAGTGCTAGTTGGAGAGCCAGGTCTTTAGCTCCTTTTGGAATTCCAGCAGCAACATGGAGGTCCTGATGTGCAGAGGGAGGTTGTTCCAGGACTTTGCTGTGAGGTGGGAGAAGGATCTCCGGCTCTGCTTTTGTGTATGCCGAGTACTTGGGAGAGAGAGAAAGAGGCAGAGTGGAGGTGTTTGGCGGGTTGATAGAAATGGAGATGCTGGTTGGGGTAGAATGATCGGTGTTGTGCAGAGCCTTGAATGCATGTGTGAGGAGCTTGGATTGGCAACGTTTCTGCACTGGGAGCCAGTGCAGCTGCCTTAGATGGGGAGTGTTGCGGATACATCGGGAGAGCTCCAGGATGAGTCTAGCTGCAGCATTCTGGATGGTCTGGAGTCTTTTGAGAAGGTGGGCTGGTATTTCTGTATGGAGTGTGTTACCATAGTCCAGTCTGCTTGTGATGAGGGCCTGGGTGAGCCTGAGGGAGCCACTTGAAGATCTTGCATAGTATGCGCAGGATGAAGAAGCAGGAGGAGGTGACAGCGATCACTTGTTGGCCATGGAAAGTCTGCTATCAAGGATGATTCGAGGTTTCTGGTGCAATCAGTCAAGGTTGGTTTGGATCTGAGTTCTGAGGGCCATCAGAAGGAATACCAGGGGAGTTCTTCTTTCTGAAGATCAGCACTTCTATCTTGCCGGTGTTGAGCTTCAGGCAGATTGCCTTCATCCATTCTGCGATTCTGGTCATGCAGTTGATGAAGTTGTTCCTGGAGTTGGTGGGATCTTCTGAGAGGGAGAGGATGAGTTGTGTGTCTTTGGTGTAAGAGATGATGTTTAGTCCATGGGATCTGACAATGTTGCCCCAATGTTGTCATGTAGGTGTTTAAAAGGGTGAAGCTTAGAGACAAACCTTGTGGGACTCCACAGATGAGCTCCTTGAGTTCGGAGCTGAAGGGTGGGAGGAATACTCATTGGGTTCTTCCTGTGAGAAAGGAGGTGATTCACTTGAGTGCTGCTCACTGTATTCCGATGTGGTGGGGTTTGGCGATGACTGTAGGGTGTGAGATAGCTTTGAATGTCACAGAGAGCTCTAGGAGGATGAGAGCAACTGTATCAACTCAGTCGAGTATGGAATAGATGTTGTCTGTGGCTGTGTTGAGGGCAACTGGGTGCAGTGGGAGCTGTCAAGAAGTTGATGGTGTTCCAGGTGTTTGGCGAGTTGCTGGTTGATGCATTTTTCATGACTTTGGCTGGGAAAGATATTAGTGAGATGAGACAGTATTCTGGAGTTCACTGGGGCCAGTCTACCGTTTCTTTAGGAGGGCACTGACCTCTGCGTGCTTCTAATTTTCTAGGGAAGTGGCAGTTGCCATCGAGTCATTGATGATGGTTGTGAGTTCAAGGCTGATTTTTGGACAACCTAGGCTGAAGATGTGGTTAAGGCATGGGTCAGTGTGGGCACCTGAGTGTGATTATTGGCTATATATAGCACCTATAAAAGGGCGGATGGAATATCCATCACATTTACAATGGTGTAACCCGATGTGGCAAACTCTAAATCAGGTCCTTAGTATGGCCAGAAGCTGTTGTTATCCCTTTAGGAATATATGACCTTACACGCAGCTGCAGAAAGTATACTGCCTCAACTGCGGAGTGCCACCGACTCCCACTAAGCCCACCATGTTACGACTCAAGTATTTATTTCCTACACCATCACCTCTGACTACCCAAAAGTACCACCTCCACAGATGGCAGATGTGCCAGTATGCTCTTTGTGGACATGTGGAAAAGCAGTACACTCGACGAACCATTAACCGGCATAGCGAGCATTGGTTATGAAATAGGTGAAGGGTGGCTGACTCTCTTAGAACTCATGGACAGAAGGGAGTCACCAACAACACTCAAAATTTATATCTAGCCCACACCAGTGTTGTGCATGCATTATTTATTATTTTAATGAACTACTGTGATGGTTTTACTGGGATGTTCACAAACAGATTCAAAACTCTAGAGTGAACCACCACTTTCAATAGGAACTTGGATTATTTTTTCAACTAGAGTTTCAAATCAAGCCACAATCTTGCATTCGCCAGAGGTCAATTGAAATGGTTAAACGTGGTCAGGTGAACAATCATAAGAAGGAGGGGGCACACCCGAGGCAGAGCTCATGCCTTAGATGTTGGGGTGAACGTGCCGACATGTCAATTTGGGTTGTTTTTTCTGGCAAAGGGCCAAAATCACTTCCCTGTGATTATTCCAGGCCATTTCTGGGCTGCGTCGATACTCCGGCCTAGGGTGGTCACAGTTCTTCAATTTGTTTGCCAGAGCACCTGATTGTTTCTCAAAGGTAGCCAAATTGCTGCAGTTTCGTCGCTGTCTCAAGAACTGGTCAATCAGGAGGTTTAGTTTTCAGTGGAATCACCAACCTATGGTTTACTAATACCATAGATATTGGCTTAACATGAGTCACGTCCTTGTCATCCATGGGGACCTTCTCAATGTTTTGGAGGGTGAGAAATACCTTTATTTACATATGCATGTGTATACTTGCATTTGTGAGCCACTACATGGAATATACAGAGTGCATGCATGTTTACGGGTGTGGATGTGTTTGCACATTTGCTTTAGATATGGGTGTTGGGAGAGTTGTGCAATCACATAATGGCCACGTACAATGGCATGATTATACCTTAGTTGTGATACATTCATGCCCTGTTTACAGAAAAAGCATACATGTAATGATGTGAGTGTGCTCGTTCTTACTATATGGTGTAGGATTCCCACACCACTCACAAGGGTGAGGATAGTTATACACACACTTTAGCTCCTCACTTTCATGGAAGATTAGATAAATGCGCATAGAGGTCTTAATGAGATGCCAATTGATCATTCTTCGACACACTTAGGCATGAAATATGTTGACCAGTAACTGAGATTCAAGTACTCTTACTTGTTCTTACACAAGACGAATAACCCTTGCACTTAAGAGACTATAACCTAGATATCCTACAGCCTATTATTCTGTTTTTACTTCAACATGGACTCGAAACCCTGTTAAACAGATAGTCCTTCCTAGTTTATAGTTGATTTTATATCACTTTTTTCATTCCAATCTTCTCACCCACTGACTTAACATGCATCCATCACACCAGTCCTTCATTGGCAATTAAAAGATCTCCGGCAAAGAGCCCTCTTGTATGGCTCGTTGGGCATTGCAGCGCCAGCCCAACGTACAGCAGGCCCAATGATGAAGCATGCCACCTTTAGGTGGGTGAGGGCACTTGTTCTCAAGAGCATATGCTCCAAGTAACCATACAGAGACTCGATTGTGAGCCTTGCCTAGTCATGACCGGAACAGTATACTCCTGATTTCATTATTAACATTGTTAACCAAGGACTAGAATCCCTAGATATTAATATTGTTCCTCAAGTGTTATATATAAACACATTCATCATGATATTTGGTTATAACAATGTGTTTTGGGTCTTTAATAAAAACCCAGTTACAAAGTTGTTTAACTTTTAAGCAGATAACTGCCCCAATAAAATAATTTTCATTCCTGTAAATGAAATTTAAAAAATGATTCAGAGCAAAAGGGAAATGAAACAAGATAATTTTCTGTTAAGCAGCACTGAATTCAATATAGATGTAACTCTAGGATATCTTGGCAGTCACTTCACATCCGAACTAAATTAGTCGCCAAAACGTACGAGCCAGAGCAGGTTTTTCATACCCTACCTACCATGCAGATGTTCATCAGATATTTGGGGAGCGAGGCATTCTTGCATGTCCTAGCCTCATGCATGTGTCATTCTTTAATGAGTCGAAATATGTTATTTGCTGAATGATTCAAGCCAAGTGGTAACTAAGAGGTCTTCAAAAATCCATTTTTGACCTTAAACTGGTTTGACTGTTATGGGGAATCGAAGGAAAAACAGGGTCTCACAGATTTAATAGTACTTTTTCTATGGAGAACAAGTTAGTCATCTATGCTCATTGAATAAGGAAATGTGCCTCAGAAGATCAAAGCTATAGATGGCTTGAAGAAGCCGAAACATATCCTCTCGGTATGCCGTAAGCTAAGGAATTGCCTGATAGGCTGCTCAAATCATATTTACCCAAAACAAGCAAGCATAGTGAGGGTTTTTAATCAAAATGTGAAATAAAGGCCCATGTATGATATTAACTCAATCTTATGGACACCGAAAAATGTATCTCAGAAGTCCCTCACCCAATTCACATCACTTTATATGTAAATTTTGGGTGAGCATTGTTACCAGTAGCTGCTATGTAAGACTACTGTAAAGCTTGGCACCTTGTAACCTCATATTTTGTTGTTTAAGTTTTGCATCACGTGGTATAAACTAAGGGTGCCCACCAGTGGTGGCCGGCAGCTTTTGGAGGGAGCGGGGTGGGTGGGCGGGAAGCACACACACACACACACACACACGCACGCACGCACATCCATTAACACTCATAACATTCAAACATGCACACACGAACCAAACATTCATTTTAAAAGATCAAACACACACTCATTCTTTCACACATGCACGCATGCACATCCATTAACAACACTCATAACATTCAAACATGCACACACGCACCAAACGTTCATTTTAAAAGATCACACACACTCATTCTTTCACACACACACACGCACGCACATCCATTAACAACACTCATAACATTCAAACATGCACGCACGCACCAAACATTCATTTTAAAGCATCACACAAACACACACACTTACCTTCAGCCTCGGAGGTCCCAGGAGGGTTGGGACTGCTGCCTTTCCTCATTAGCTGATCTTAGGTCAGCCAATGAGGGAAGGGAGCAGTCCCAGCCTCGTCACAGAGTGTGATGGGGTCAGTGAGACTGTTGACCCCACCCCACTCTATGACGAAGTGTCACTGATTGACACTCGCCCTGGGCGCTTCAGGGCTCAAACCTGAAGCGCCCAGGTTGAAGTCAATGGGTGACGTTTTCCTCGTCACCCAGGGGAGGGCCTCAAGGCACCTTTGCTGAGCCGAGGAGGTCATGTCCATAGGAGCTGTGACCTCCTCAGCCCAGCAAAGTTCAGCTCAGGCAGCCAGGACTCTGCGCAAATTGCGCATGTCTGCTCCTGGCTGCCTGACCTGAACATGAAGAGTGTCTGTCAGGCTGACCTTTGTTCAGCCTGACAGACACTCTTTATGAGGGGCAAAAGGTGGGGGGGGGCGTGGCCCCTCTGCCCCAAAGGACCGGCCATGCCTGGTGCCCACCTTAATTCAGGAAGGGTCTGATTGATGACAAATTTTCGGGACAGACAAATTTGTATAGAATTTTAACTAAATAATACTAATTGACATAGTCAGGGGTTATGCTGAAAATATGACATAAAACCAGCCCTCCTAAACCTACGTTCGACACCACTTGCTTAAACCTGCAGTAGCAGCACTTAAATGGGCCATCCAGTGCAGAGAAAACATCACATTTCTCTGCATTCAGCCCTGCATCACTAACAATAAGAGTTCTAGAATGTGCTTTGTTTGATGATGTCACCTGGGGCTTTGAGACTCATTTGACATAATTCACCGGGTTGCCCCATTAATGTTTTATTCATTGTCATTCATCTCAACATTCTGCAATGCAATGTGAAATAGATCAGTTTCTTTGTAGAGCATCTTAATAGATTATTAAAGAATCATTAAATTGTGTGATATGTTTACCATGTAACTCCAAGACAAAAGGACATCTTATGTCCAGCTTCAGGTTTTCATTAAACACATACATGCGTTCTGGGATTTGTGGTTTTGGTTTAGTTCAATTGACCCCAGCAAACAACGATACCTGAAAGTAATAAATTGGTAAAAGTTCAGGACTGGATACAGCCTGACCCCGTGACATGGAGTCATTTGGTAACCCTGTAGTGTAAGGCTTATCACCTGTTTCCTTAAACCCACAGAAAGGTTTTGTTTAAAGTGTTAAAGTAAGATTTGAGTTCTGTACTAAATGGTAACCCTCTATGGTCAGGAGTTATTTTGGAACTTGGGGTATCTGAGTGTCATTCTGGTGCCATTAGTACCCAAGACAAATCAAACTTGCTCTTGAATGCTGAGTGATCGAATTACACTAACTTGGAAAAGCCTATGTAGTTTTATGTCCCAGAACATTTTTTCATTTTAGATTATGTTTATGTTTGCTTATTTTTTTTTTTTACTGTGGTGCTTGGAAGTGTGTGCTTTGTTTTGTGGTAACCATATAAATAGAAGATATGAAAGAGGAGATTAGGAGGAGATGAGCTCAGTGGCGAAGCCCTGAGTCAACAGAAAGGAAGGCTCCATCCAGTAAGAGGACAATCAAGATAAGTGGGGGAAACAACATTACAAGCATTTGCAATGCAACGGGTCTCGCGTTTGCTCGTGTTAGAGCTGATAGCATTGTAAACTCCTAACCCGACTTTTCACTCCTAATGAAACCTATCGGCAAAAGTGCATTTATGTACGTAACCGGAAAAAGTGCAAGTAACTGTGTAACAGGGTCGATATTATGTAAAGCGCTCGACTTCTGCCAAGCGGGATTGCGCTGGAAAAATAGAGAAAAAGTAGTCCACGAGCCGGACGGAAAACAGAGAGCTTTGCATGTTTTCTGTACTTGGTCGATGCGCTCGAGGAGGGCTATCCACCAGAAAAGGCATGACGTATGCATGCCTTCCACTAATGAAATCAAGCAGATTCTAACAGGCAAGCCCAGGAGCCAGTGAAAGACACTGACGTGACGTGGACAGGGCTCCGAGCCCTTTTTTTATTCCTAAAGCGTCTCGCTTAGCGAAACGCATGCGCAAGCGCATGCGACGCAGGCTCGACCCTAAAAAAGACATGAAGAGGTGGGTCTCTAGAAGCATAGGCAGCTGGAGAGGGGCCCGTAAGGAAGACACGGTGGGTTTGACAAGAGGGAGTAGGTTTGATTTAAAGAGGTGCCACGCCTAGTGGTTCCCAAACGGTTTTTTTCCACGGAAGGATGCACTAAGAGGGAGTGTGTGGGCCAGGGAATGAGGTCCTATCAGTATCCGTTTCGAATCACTTGCACAAAGTACCACTACCGGCTGGAGCCCTCAGCCATCCCTAGCACCTGCTTACCTGCAGGCACTACAAGGGGCCTGACCGGGGAACAGCATTCGGACAGCCCGGAAATATCAGCAACTGTCCTTTGTTTATTTCCAGTGAGGTTTTGGAAATAAAAGAAGAGCAGCCAAGACACAGAATAGATCGCTATATTGGTTGTCCTTCTTCGTTGTCTACAAGCCTCAGAAGAAATGAAAGAGGGACTGTGGTGCAGACCAGGGCAGTGCTGGTCCTCTCTAGTGCAAGTGGTGACCACTGGCACCCGCCACGACCAAATAAGCAATGAAAAAATGAAGCCATGGGCTGGACATAGTCAAATGTGTCCATGAATGAAGAACACACCATGTGCTAAAACCGCAAAGTGAGTGAATCTACAGAGGGAGCGAGTAGGGTCGAAATCCAGTCCTGGGGAGGGAGCTTTGGTGTAATGAGTGAAATATCCACAAGGTAAGTGTGAAGGGCGAGGTTCCATTACAGCAAGAGGTGGCTGTGGACAGGAGGATGTCATTCCATGATCTAAAGAACTGGAAAGCTATCCTTGGCACAGGCAGTCAACGGGTACAGAAAACCTCACGAGATAGGTTGCCATGATAACAACAACATACTGTTACCTGGGACCCGAACTGCCTACAGCTGCAGGCGGCTTCAGAATCCAGATGTTTCACAGCAAGTGCCTGCTTCTGCATTCAGCACTAAATTTAGCCTGGGCACTATGTAAATGAAACCAGGAGACTATAGCCGAACAGCTGCTCTCAGCGAACAGCTGTTTGTGGCCCTGGGCAAATTTGAGATCTGTTTAAATAAAGAATAAACATCATTCAATCAGTGGAAAACTGGACTATTCAGCAGTCTGGCAGCCTTTCATCTACAGAGTGATATGTCAAAACCAGCCTTTTTTTAGTAGTGACCAAAATGATTAGCAGCTGGCAGCTGTCTGAGACCTTTTGTAAAATGTGTTGGTGGCCTTAGGCCAGAGCGCTCTGAGCAGGTGTTGGCTTAACTAACATTCGCTGTCACAGTGAACAGATGTGCTAGAAGTCTATGTAAAGAGGCCACAGTTTGAATGTGCATGGGAACGTAACGCCTCGCTTACAAACTTCAAGGATGCATTAAGGACCACACTGTTGCAGGTCACTGTGAGGGAGGATGTCCGGCTACTGATCATGTGGTGGCCGGGCTGATTGTGCAGCACTGAATGACTGCTGGCACAACCATAGAGATTTGTATTGTGTAGTAAGTCTTGGTTCATTGTGAAGTAATAGACGACTGATTGTGCATGCAGAATGGGCAGAGGCTACATCCATACAGGACTTCTTGTGCACAGAGGGTTGATTGTGTGCCTATGGAATAATGATTTTGCAGTTATTGAAGGATGAGCGTGCAGTCATAAAGAAATGACTATCCATTCATAGAATGTGTACATCTCTTTCATCAGAGCACTTAGGCCCAGATTTAAGAGGGCCTAGCGCCATTCCTACGCCACATTAGCGTAATTTTTTTCACGCTAATGTGGCTTTAAAAGGCCAAAAACGATGCGCTATATTTACAAAGTGGCGCAATGCTCGCATTGCACCACTTTGTAATCCCTTGTGCCACATTATGCCTGTGCCAAGCATAATGTATGCAAGGGGGGCGTTCTGGCGCTAGAAGGGGCTGAAAAAATGGCACAAGGAAATCTAATAAATTTCCTTGCGCCATTTTTTTCCAGCACTATTAACGCCTGCTCAGAGCAGGCATTAAAAGGGGGCATACCATTATTTATAATGAGCCCCTATGTACTCTGAAGAAGTAGCACCCAGATTTGGGCTCTACTCCTGCAGTATACATTAATAGCATCAATAAAAATGATGCTATTGCCCCCTACCCTGCCCCACGGTGCACGTATTTTAAACACCGCGTACACATGGTGGCAGTAGGGGGGCGCTAAGGGGCGTAAGGAAAGTGGCGCTGCACTGGAAGCAGTACCACTTTCCTTAAATCTGCCCCTTAGTTACTGAGGTAGTACAACAGTAACTGTAGCAATATAAAGGAACAGGTAAGAAAAGAGGCAAGAAAGAGAGAAAGCCAGGAGGAAATCCTTGGTAAAAACAAAAATATACAAACAAGAGAAAACAATGCAGCAACAGACGTAGTGCATCCAATAAAAGCTATTAATTTAAATCTCAACACATTTTCAGAGGAGCAGAGGGGACAACAGGCAAGCTGTGATGAACTCCCTGCAAAAGAGATGATCAAGCGCCCCCAAAGGTGGAAATAATATGCATAGTCCGCAGATAGAAGATACAACCAGCAGCCAAGCACCAAGCTGAGGCCCAGTCGATAAAGGAAACAACTTCAGTGGCCTAAAGCAGTGGTTCCCAACCTGTGGGCCCGGGGACCCCTGGGGGTCTGCGAAGCCTCCTCAGGGGGTCCGCGACTGCTTAAAAAATGTAATAATATTAGCTCCCAGCTATCAGTAATGACTCAGTGGGGGTCCCCGTGTTCCAATAATGATTCAGTGGTGATCCCCGGGCTCTAGTATTGATAAAATGGGGGTCCACAGAAGTCAAAAGGTTGGGAACCACTGGCCTAAAGCATACACAGACTCTGGTAGGTCCCAGCCAGTGAGAAATCACAGCAGGTGCTCAGACCAACAACAGCGCCTCTGGTACCCACTAGAAAGACTGGCCAGCTTCCAAAGCAGGATCCAGCCTATCACAAACTCTCCTATCCCAACAGGCTCGACCCATCATTCAAGGACATAGAGGTGGGGAACACAACATGCTTTCGTAAAGTAGAGTGTTTGGAACAACCCGCGCCAGTCTGGAGTTGCCTGAGTACAGGGACTAGTGTAACACAGCCGTACCTACTTTGGTGCAGAGTGTGCAGTCATAGCAGGCTAAGATCCTGTTGTAGAATGCTGATGGTGCACACAAGCAGGGCTAAGGTGCGGGTGTGGGTGTTCATTTTGAAGACAAATAACGGTTGTGAGGTCATAAAGAGTTGGTTCCTCAGTGTGGCGTCATCTAGATCTAATGATGCAGTCACAAACAGCTGATTGAATAATCACAGAGGATTGACTTTGCGAGCACTCGTGGAGAACTGATTGTGCAGTCAAACAATGATGATTGAGTAGTCTTACAGAGCTGGGGCCAGATTGATCAGTGGCTGGTGTTGCCCTTGCGTCATGCAAGGCAATGCAAAGCAACGTAAGCCCTTAAGTTAGATTTACTATGCCACGCAGAGCCACCTTACGTGACTTGCGTTACTCTGAGTGAGGAAGGCGTTCCATGGGTGGAGCATGTGTGTTCCCACATATCCACCTATTGTTTTTGGCTCACTCACAGATTTACTGAGACTAGTAAACTTTGGAATGCATCACAATGCTACACCTTTCCAGGTGTGGTATAGAGAGGATAAATATGTTTATTTCTCTTTGTTATTTCCTCCTTCTACATATGCTGCATTTTGCAGCACACGTAAAAAAAGGAAAATGCCTCTGGGAATTCTTTTTCTGCAGGAAGGGATTGTTTGTATGCAGGAAGGTGTCCCTTCCTGCACAAAAACAATCCTGTCTGTCACCAAGGTACCCTTGCACCATGACACAAGGGTGCCTGCGTTGGCAGCCACGAGTACTCCAGCGCAGAAAGACAGCAGGAATGAGCCACATGGTAGTAATTATGGCACATCCTTGCTTTCTCCATTTGACGCAAGGCGGGCAGTGCAGCAAGTTTTCTTGCTGCATTGCTCTGCGTCAAATGTTAGTAAATCTGGGCCTAGAGAGTCAGTCATGGAGTCAGGGGGTGCGCCATGGAGGGCAAGTTATGGACTCATAGAACTGTGACTGTGCAAACAGAGAGCTGTTTGAAGAGTTGCACAGGGATGATTTTGTACTGATCTAAGCTGGTTTTTCATTCATAGACGGCTAATTATTAAATTACTTGGGCTGGTTTCACTGCCAAGGAGATTGCCTTTTCAGTTTTTTAAATTCAGCACTGTTAATGAAAGTAAGTCTCATTGAAAAAAAGTTGTTTTTTTTTAAAAGGAAGTGAAATAATTGTTTTGTGATAATTTACCTATCACGTTTTCATTTGTACCTCAACTCTCATAGCGATTTAACAGACTTTGAAAACACACATGTAGCACTTTCCAGATGACAAAATGCACATCTGTTGAGCAATTAAATCTGATCTTCATTATCCTTTAAAATTAACATATGAAACATCCATTATGGTTGGAAGCAGCACATTTGGCTTACAAAAGTAATGCATTTTCTTTCCGTTCATATATCATTCTTGTTATTAGATAATTTTTGGATTGCAAGAGGCCTTTTATTGAGCTGCAAAGAAATAACTTAAGGAGAAGTAAAAATCAGACTTCAAACAGTAAAGGCGAGGGAGCCAAGAAGGGAGCTAGGGTTTGGTGTGTCCTCAAATAGCCTCATCAACTCCAGGTATTTAGAAACATGGACAGACTGGGGAGGCGTATACCAGGTCTGATGAATGTTTGAGACATCGCCCTTGTACCGCCAAGGTGGTAAACTTTGTATTTTAGTTAGTTTGTGGAATTCACCAAATTTACAAACTTTACTTGAGGGAGAAGTTTCTGATATAAAAATAATTTTCGGCTACAAGATTTACCCACTTCAGGTGCAAATTGTGTACCCGCATGGTATTGTACTGTAAAATGGTATTTGTATAGCACTTACCACTCCTATGTGGGCCGGTGTTGGAAATACCATTTGCAAGGTGTAATTTGAACTAAATCCCGAGTTACAGACCCAGGAACAAGGGATGACGATCTAAATGCATTTTTCCTCATTCTGGGCTTCTCAAAATGGGATTGTGTGTTACTCTTCTTCCTAATCAAATTTGTGGCACATTTTCCTGCAAATTGGGAGTGCAAATACCTTTAGTTAGAAATTGGGTCTCTAGTTGGAGGGATGCACCCTGTTCAAGTAGGGACCAAAATCCAATCAGTAGATCCTTGACATGAGAAAGATTTAGGTGAAAATAGCGCATAGATATGCCAAGCACCAACGGTGGTTATCTGGTCACACTGGACCGGGCTGAAGTCACAAGTTAAGCCCGCACGTGATGGAGCATGGGCTGGCTGCAGGGACCCACTTGGGCCAGCTGAACACAGTACCTTAATTCCTGGTGCTCGGTCTGCATGGCGTTGCTTTGTGAGGCTTTGCGTCATCCGGCATTGGTTCCGAGAAGCTGAGTGGCAAGGCTTTTCAGGGATTGGCGTTGCTGTGCATCAGTTCTGATGGGCGGGCAGCTGCGCGGTGAGGCTTTGAGGGACTTTGTGTCACCTGGCGTTGATTCAGGTGAAGCTGCACATTGAGGCTTTGCAGGGCTTTGCGTTGTTTTGCAGCAGTCCTAATGAAAACCACAGAAGGCAGAGCACTTTAGGCACACTTCCAAAGGTCCAGGACTGGGGTGACACCACTTGGCAGGGTAGACTCACCGATGACAGAGTCCAGGTGCCGTAGCAGATGAGTTGCAGGCAGTCTTTGATGTCCCTGAGACTGCAGAAGAACGGGGGCAAGCCAACAAGCCATTGGAGATTCTTGGGTTCAAGGATGTTGCGAGCAAGTCCATTCCCTCTTAATACAAGACTGAAGCCACAGGCCAACACAGCAAAGCAAGTAGCAAAGTGGCAGTCCCTCCTTGCACAGCAGCAGTAGGCCAACACAGCAATGCAGTTGCAGATTGGCAGTCCCTCCTGGCAGCCCAGCATCCCTTCCTGACAGAGTGTCATTGGTTCCAGTAGGTGGAGTTTGAGGTCCTGCATTTATACTTTGGTGCGCTGGTGCTGGAAAGTGGGGGAAACTTCCAGGCCTTCCTCTGAAGTCCACAAAGTCCCTGTCCTGTCCTCCCAGGCTCTAGACACACTACAGGGGGTTATGCAGCCTTTTTGTGAGGAGAAGCCCTTCCCTATTCAGGAATACGTGTCAGCTTCTCCCTCCCATCTTGCCCAGGAAGACCCATCAGCCTGGTGATGGGCCATCAATATGCAAATGCCACACCCAAGCTCCTTTTGTGTGAGACTGTCTAGTGGGAAAGCACAAGGCCCAGCTGTCAACAACCCCAGATGTGTATTCAGAGACAGGCAGAGACACAGAATGGCTGAAGTAAGAAAATGCCAAGTTTTTAAAGGTGGCATTTTCAGACTTACAATTTAAAATCTGATTTCACCATAAGTTGTGATTTTAAATTGTGAGGCCAGGGACACCAAACTCCATATTTCTATATTTTCCTATTTGGAAATTACACTTAAAATATGTTTTAAGGCAATCCCAAAGGGAGAGATAGGCCTTGCAATAGTGAAAAACAGATTTAAGAGTGTTTCACTATCTGGACACGTTAAACTTAAAAGTACATGTCCTACTTTTTAAACACATTGTGCCCAACCCTTGGAGGTAACTAGGGCTTACCTCAGGGGTGACTTACATTTAATAAAAAGGAAGGTATGGGCCTGGCAAGTGTGCACACTTGCCAGGTCAAATGGCAGTTGAAAACTGCACATACAGGCTCTTCAGTGGCAAGCCTGAGACATGTTTTAAAGGCTACTGTAGTCAGTGGCACTTTAAGTGCTGCAGGCTCACTAGCAGCATTTAATTTACAGGCACTGGGCACATGTAGTGCACTTTACTAGGGACTTTCAAGTAAATTAAATATGCCAATTGTGGACAAGCCAATGTTACCATGTTTTAGAGAACAGAGTACCTGCACTTTAGCACTGGTCAGCAGTGGTAAAGTGCCCAGAATACTAAAAACCACCAAAAACGAGTCAGAGAAACAAGGAGGAGGAAGGTAAAACGTCTGGAGATGACCCTGCAGAAAGGGCCATTTCCAAAACCTTCAATGGTCTCATTTGTGACCAACTTACATTTTTGTTTCAGTTGCAAACAAAAGTGAACATTGTGTTCCATGCACCAGACAGGTAGAAGTTATGGCAGAAAGCAGCAGAATAATATAAAGTGAATGAAAATGAAAAAGGGGAAATTATGACCGCTAGAACCAAAGTGATTTATTAAACTTGGACATGAAGCCCTGAGGTATGAGTGAGCCAAGCATTATACCGTGTCTGGATAGAATAGTATTTCAAGAGACAGGAATAAGAGAACACTGCAAAACTGATTTCAAATATAACTAATCTGAAGAAAAACACTGTAGTCCAAATATAATTGAAGGGCATATTCAATGACAAGTGGAAATATTACTGTTTTTGAGGTATAATTTGATTAATCTCAAATTAAGTATGCCATTTAAGGACAATAAACATGCAAGCATAAGCAGGAAATATCTCTTAAGGATATATAGAGCAATAAGAAAAAGCTGTTTCACTGAAATACCACACATGTGAGGCTGGAACAACTGCAGGTTTATAATCTGCACCAAACTTGACATGCGGAAACGTTGAAAACAATGGGCATCCTCATTACGAACCTATCGGTACTGATGTGTAAAAGCAGAAACCGATGAAATCGGAGTTGAAAGTTGTATATGGGTAAATGGGAACTTCATTTGAGATATCCTGCAGGGGTTTGAATAAACACACTATTATGTATGTCTACGGAAATCAAAAGGTTTGAATGATTTCTTGAGAGACTCTGACTGAGTTTGACTGATAATGAATGACTGTGTGAATAATTTGTAAATTATGTAAATTGCAGCTATTGAATTCAATACTGATTTGAATTATATGACATAAGATTCGAACATAGGCTGGTAATTCATCTAACCAACTTCAAATAGCATAGTTGACAAGAGTATACAGATAACTTAATTTGAGATATATTGCAAGGGTTTGACTAAACACACTGTTATATATTTTTACTGAACTCCAAAGGTTTGAGTGATTTCTTGAGAGACTTTGACTGACTTTGACTGAATAGGAATGACTGTGCGAGATACTTGTAAATTATGTAAATTGGAACTATTGATTTCAATATTGATTTCAATTATTTGCCGGAAGAGCCCAACACAGGATGGTAATTCATCTGACCAACTTAAAATAGTTTTTTTTCTATCTCAAGAATTATATGAAGGAAAATTCTCAAATACTTTAGTAAGCACCCCTTCCTTGTAGCTGTTTTATGAAAATTCATGGACACGGAGAACATCTGGAAAGGGAGCTCCAGAAAGCTTCATATTTCTAGTGCTTCAGGGCCGATTCAGCAATGTTTGTGTAGATATGCTTAGTATTAATATGTGCTGTGCAGGTCTGGGCCCACGAGCCCAGTTCTCGTAGGTTATATTCCTGCATATCTAAGTCCCATGAATGTTTATTTATCTATTGCCCATGTTCAAAACTCCACTATCTATTATTAAAGCATATTGAGTCAAAGGTGCTGACTACCTTGAAATCCTGCATGCAACTAACATCAGAAATCTACACTCCTTGTTGCGCAATTCATCACGTCCCTTTAAGAAATTTAATTGTAGTGGTAGAACCTTGGGATTCCAGGGTCTTAAACTTTGTACCAGCCTTGGCCTGCACCTTCAAGTGAAAATTGTTTACCTTTAATTCTGGAACCTCCAGAAAATCAAACTCTTCCAACAGACTTCCATCAAAAAGCCTAGTTCCTTGTCGGATGTATCAAAGATTGCAAGATCTGAGTTCACACTACTTTCTTGGCTAGGGTCTAACTGGCATATACTCTGACCTTCTCACTGTTGTGTTTTTCCTTTATATTTCAGCTCTTTGATATGATCAGGTGGCAGGTAGTGTGTTGGCAAGAATGGCTTCAAACAAGGTGTTGAATACAAGTCGTACTTTATTCTCCAGCTCCAAGCATAAAGAGTTGCGCTTATCCCAAGCCTATGTACCACCTCCAACTATCATTCATCGAACTCTGTTCCCCACCTTCACATTCTAAGCTCCTCCTGAAATTCTACATTCTTCAGGAGCGCGTGCCGCGTAGTGCTTTATAAAATCCCCAAATGATAAGAATGGTAGATGTGCATGAGGTAGGACTGTTAGATATTTTGATGTGTGTTTGGGTATTGTCATCATGTATGTGTTAAACCATGTTTTAGCTGCTGATTAAGGTAGAAAGGACTACTCTAGAATGTGGGCCTGAGACAGTGCTGATAGTTGTGGGGCTCACCAGGGATGACAGTAATGATAAAAAGTTAGGAAGCCATCTTGAGCTATTGGGTCCTGTTGAATAGGAACTTGGTGAACAATGGAACAATCAATTATCCGATGTTTCCGGCTGATGAGAGCTAGATTAAACAGGTTTTGTGGTAAATGTGTCACTGTAAATTTGAGGAACCTCAAAGCGCAGAATGTGACCTTGGTCCAGAGAAGTGGGTAATCCTTCCTCAAGAATGAAGCTTAACTGTAAATCGCTTGGGAGAGGTTGTTCTACTCTAGATGGGAGGACAGCTGTGCGTTTACCACGGTCTCTAATACAGCGGAGGACAGGGATTGGTCTCTAACTCATTGACAAGGGCATCAGGTTTGGTAGTGGACTTCACTGACATTCACGGTATGATGGTATGTTTGAGCTGCTGGGTGATGCCAGTGTTTGAGGGTGATGTTGCTCACATTTTAAAGCAGCTGTGATGGTAGGGAGGCAGACAGATGTAACATTTGCAGTTTTTGTTGAATGATTTAATGAGCTGATGACCATGCAGTAAGCTTCATGAACAAGGCTGGGTACCTATGCTTCCCTATAGTGAGCCTGAACAGGATGCAATGAAGTTCTTAGCCCATATTGTGGCGATTTAGTTACTGAAAAAGCTATGAGGGCACCACACAGCTATTGGGAAGAAACAGAAACAACTTTGAATAGTGGTGCTAAGAAATAAATAAAATGCCCACCCTGGATGCGCAGGTCTGAAAGGGGATTTCTTTTAATCAATGGAGGACATGTTTTACCCACACTAGTGAATGAGGCATTCTGGTCTGCAGGCAGGAAGAACTGATTTTATCAATCACTTCTGTAAAGGAAGTCATTGTGGTATGAGGGGGTGGATTTAATCACAATCACTATTTTGTTCGTATCATTTGGTTAGTGGGAGTGTTTTATGAAAATCATCTATACTAATGTTCCTGAAAGTAAGGCTGAGGGCATACATATCTTGTAATTGTCTGGATTGGCCTTGGTGCTGATCTGCCAGGGATGAGGAGTTCATGAAAACGAGGACAGGACAGGAAAGGAGATGAAATGGAAGGAAGGAGAGGACGCGGAGAAGGGAGGGGAGGAGAGGAGAGGCAAGGGTAGGATAGGGTAGAGAAGGGAAGGGTAGGGCAGGAAGGGAAAGAAAGGATATAATAGGACAGGCCGGGATAGGATGGGACAGAGAAGGGAAGAGAAGGGTAGGTTTGGATGGGGTAGAGAAGGGTAAGGAAGGGAATGGAAGGATGGAGTCAGATAGGGCAGGGAAGGCAATGGAAGGGAAGGCAAGGGAATGGAAGCGTAGGAGAGGGGAGGGGAAGGAAGAGAATTCAAGCATGAGACAATTTAAAGTTCAGTCAGTAATAGATTTCCTACTATAATTAGACCACCTCTATAATAAATTACTGACCGTGAAGCTCACTGCACTCTTCCTTAAAGCATGGTTTTTGATGTGATTAGCACGTATCAAAGATTGTTGGACTACCATGCAGCTGAAAAGTTATGTTGGCTTGGCGATGCAGATGAACAGGAAAGCGCAGAACTCATACTGTGGACTGGAGAACTGTGCAGGTGACAGATTGCTTAAACGCCTTTTCTAAACCTCCGTTCTGTCCACACCCTTCGATTCACATTCTGAGGAGGATGTTGTACCCAGCAATAAGGATGTGTTGGCAGAGATGGTTTGAATCCTGTAGACAGTGTTGTGTCAAAGCTGCTGAGACAGATATGATGGGTTGTGAATTCCAGCTGGGTTGCATGTGGAGGAATTGAAGATGCAACAGTTGGGATGACTGGTAGATTGCAAACAATTGCCTGAGTTGGGATATAGCGTTAGGATCTAGAGCTGTCAGGATGATTGATCCAACAGCATTTTCACTACAAGCATTTCCTGGCCTTTTGTGTCATCAGCGAAAGGTGAAGGGTAATTATGCATGTGAGAAGCGATACCAGAGCAGTGCAATAGGGACTGTATCAAGAGATGGACAGAGCATCCTCACAGTATCTTCACACAACTACATTCCCTAGTAGTATGATTACCAGAGCTATGCTACCAACGTCCCTTATTGAGGCTTAGAAGGCTTCACATATTGAAAGGCCCCATTCCCAGAGCAGACTGGGGTTCCCCTGGGAGATGGGCTGGTGGGCAGAGGATCCCTGCACCATCCTCACATAGTTGTGTTTTAGTCAGACTTACAAACTTTACCTCTCCTAATAGGGACTTTGGATAGGAGAAGGGGCTGGGAGGCTCCCTCCAGTCCTGAAGCTGGTGGGCCTGAATGTGTTTATCCTAGTTGCACTTTTTCAAATTTCACCTGGATGCCGGGAATGTTTTTGTGAGGAAAGAGAGAGGTAATAATCTCCTGTGAGGGAAGAAAAGCCATCCATCTTTTATATCTGAAGGACCCTCCCCTGCTTGCAAGGATCATCCACTCTTTCCCTCACATTACAACTCTACAACATGTTCTGCAGCAATGCTTGCAATATATGTGATGAAATTGCATCTTAGCGATTTACTTCTAGCTGTTAACTATCATTTTTGGTTAAATCATAGGTAAATCATAGGTTTTTAAATTGATATTGGTCTTTGCAACTGGATGGATGTTATATGAGTCCAGGTCTTCCTAGTTAACCAATGCTAAATGCTGGAATAGATATTCCCATAAGTGAAGAAGTGACTGAAACATACAATGGTCTTCTGGCGTATAGGAAAAGCACACATCAATAAACACAATGTACCTGCATGCAGATATCAAATCGTTTTATCTTTTGTAGGTTCACAATGAGTAACCCAATCCTGGTACTGATGGTGGGTTAATACTCATACAGGCCTGCCTGTGTTGTGCTCACCTTAGAGAGTTTGATTAGAACTTGTCTGGGTGAGTATAACTGGCTCAACCTCGACTGTGTGCATTATTACATAATTATGAGATATTAGTCAATGGTGCTTGCGAAGTGGAGATTAGATTGTGGTTAATTTGTACTATTAAATGTTGAATCAAATGAAAATTAAAAATGTATTGGTACTTTAGTGATTGAATCAATTTCTCATTGAATGACAAAGGCCTGTCTCAAGTTTCATTGCACAAGGATGGGGTGTTGCTCCTTGCCAGTGACAGCAAACACTAAAAAGTGCAAGAATTCAGCAACTCAGCTTCACGCCTTCTCTCTACGGCTCACTAAGAGCCTGGGTTCTGCTTAGAAGCCATCTTCAACTACACGTATCATAGAGCAAACATGGATGACAACCACCTGGTGCCAACCACTTCTATCCTTTTAACTCAAGGCCTTGATCATTGAAACAATAGTATGAACTCGAAGTTATGTCCTTCCAACTGGCATCTCTCAAGCTTGCCTGATCCCATTGCAAAGCATCCTGCATGCTGAATCCCCTCTTGATCAAAGGCCCTTGGAAGCACAACACATTCACTGCTCTCTCTGACAAGTCAATTGGGTCCTGCTGCCCTAACTTATTACATTCAAAACCATCATCAATAGGGTGGTCAGCTCTTTCGCTCCACTGGACCTGGAATCAAGTCATCTTATCTCTGCAGTACCATCACCAGGCGTGTAACCCGAAATTGCAGACAATGGCTGCTTCGTCTATGCAGTGTACATATACCTACTTAATAGAGAGAGAGAGAGAGAGCATTTGGGGGTCTCCATAACTCCATTCTCCCATCAACCCCCTCCCCTCACGAGTACAGGTGTAATGGTGACAAGCATAAAACACTGTGGTATTGATTTCTTGGTAATGGGTTTCTTTCTTTTACATAGGTTTAAAAACTGGACATTAAGATTTCTATTGCCTGGTTTGTTTGTTAGCTATCACATCTGTTTGTAGTATATTCTGTCCCAGGCAGAAGAAACAGATTGTTTTTTTTTTTCAAAGATTTAGTGTGACTTGCAGAACTGCCAATAACACAAATTAAAGCCAGGTTCTTCCACATCAGTACACCACGCATGTACTTAAATCTTCTAGGGAACATCTTTGTCATATTTGCAAACAGCCAGACTGTGGAAATCAGTAATTGTCATTTTTCTACAGTGGCTGTGTAGGCAGGATACGCACATGACTTCCTAGTGACCTTCTGCCTTGGAAACGTATTACATTGTTTTTCTTAAGTGTATTTTTTATATCAAATATCATACAAAGGAGCTGCTGTATTTTAAAAATATATTTTAAAAAATGTATATTCAAGGCAAATAAAATGTAAATTCAGATAAATTAATCACCATCAACAGAAAATATAGTTTCCCAGCCTGCTCAAAAATGCAATAATTATAGTTGACGTTATACCCCCTTATCATAAAATCCCATAGCCAGCATGTGCCGCATACCAAGGCTACGTAGCCTTGATTCCACCTCACACCTCTTTAAATCACCACTTCTTGTCTGTTTATTAGGTCGAGCGCACAAGTGCTTTGACCTGTTGTAAGTATGGAGGGTTTTTAACCACGCCCACCGCACACCCATCACTATCACTAGTTCATGGGCTTGCCTTTCAAATATCCTTTGTTATCATTGGTAAATGCTTTATGTTTGTCCCTCCTTGGGGCAGTTTTGTTATCGCCTTGGTCATCAACTCTGTTACATGGATAATTGCAAGTTTGCTGATACGTCTTTTTCATTTTATGTCTCTCCTTCATGCTCATGATCATGGTGGCCATGGCTCTTTGAATCGTCTTGCTTATGTCAACTGTTTTAGTTTTCATTTTTAATTTATGTGGAAAGAAAAGTCCAGTTAGGAATTCACAACGCTGATATCTTTAACTCGAGCAAACACAAGAACAATTGTATTGTAAATGCTTGTCTCAAACCTGAAGGTTGCTGCTTTCTCTGTCAAGTGTTTTACGTCTTTCATTTCCTTCTTCGTTCCTTGCTGTGTGTTTTTCACTCTCTTGTTTTGGCTCAAAGTTTGATAAGGAAAACTATGCGTTGGTCCCTAAAAATGATGGTTCCCAAAAATGAAAACTGGTGGACTATATCGCATACACCGCTCAAATTAAGCTGTTTGCCACACATCATAATAACCCCCTTAGGAACATTAATTGCATAGGTATGCAATGCAAAACAAGAAAGTGGGTATTGTTGAGGCTTTTCTAGCTATCAAAGTTCTGTAAAATCATTAATTCATGGTCATTATATTGACAGGTCACAGTGCTGGTGTCACATTCCATCCTGCTGAAAGATAAGCCCCTCATTGTTCCAAGAGTTCTCCAAGAGGCACAGTTGTTCTGATTGGCAGATATCCAAAAATGTTGTTTGTGTTTGTGAGCTAAGTGTTCTTGCACTTGTATCATGCCCAGATGTGAGGTGCAAAAACGGAGGAGAGCTTTTGCTACTTGCACATAACATGCCTTAGACAAAGCTTGTTTCCACAGCAAGGATTCAAAGACTGCTAGAATGTTTTTAACACATATCAAATCCACTCATCACAACTTTGGATAAGGAAACTGCTATTAAAACTAAATCTGTAATCTTCCATATGAAAGTCAATGAAATGATTAGATGAATCAATCAGATTTTTTTTCAGAAACAAAGGGTTTTTTCACCCCTCGAGGGTGTCACTTCTTCCCCTGTTGGGTTAGATTGTTCTCTTGCTACTCAAAAATGCTCGCCCCCATTATTTTTGCGACGCTACTGCACAAACTGCTGTCTGCAGTGTGCAAACTTCTCTGACTGTGGAATGGTGTTCATGCTTCACTGGTCATTCAGGATGGGGAAGTTTGCAAAGCAGTTTGGAGCTTTTTGGGGGGCTACCAGAACTGGATGAGGAAGAACCCGGAAACAGCTGCTGCTTCAATCAGATGTAGATTTAATAAAAATGAAGTTTATGACCCAAATTGGCTACATTGTTCTATGTCTTTTCTTTTAATAATTCATACACAACTGTGCACCTGCACAACTGTATATGTGTATGCTAGTGCGCCTGCTGGGCTTTGTTCTACACCAGTAGAGCCATGTGAGGCCTACTCAACACATACTGTGACCTGCTCTCTCGCACTGATACTAGCACAGCAAGACAAGGGTGATGGGGAAATATCTGCTGGTGCCTTTGGATGAGTGACACATGAGGGGCACTGACTTTATGCACCTGATATTAATCCATCAGAGTCTGATCATCATCCTTCTGAATATTATGAAACAAATCAAATCAGGGATTAGAAGGACAGACCTCTAATCTCACGGATTATAGGAAACATGTTTACAATCTGGATGTTCAAAAGTCACCTGCTTCTAGTTATAAAGCGGTTCGTGAGTTATTTCAAAGTTTATAAATGAAAATCAACACTGGTCCTCAGAGGCCAACATTTCTCCAAGGTACAATTACTTATGAAAGTTGCAGTAAACATGCACCCTCTCCTGGCCTCTTATTTTAAATAATCTATTCTGATATTGAGTAGCCTTGACTGACTGTTCTGTTGCTTTGTACTTCTACTTAGTTCAGCACATATTTATCAGCATTTCTCTGGCCTGTCTGATAAGGGAAAATATTTTCCAATAATTATTTCTTCTTTAAGGTGGCATCCCCTATGCCTCCCCATTTTACAAACGCTACAAAGTAAATGACATAGCAAAATCTTAAATTCCTAACATTGCCTGAACCAGGCAACTTTTCAAGATCACAGTTTCAAGTGCACATATTTGTAGTAGAGAGCCGGGCGTCTGTTCCTTGGAGTAATCCAGTGTTTACAGTGGGTGCGCTGATGTGATAAATCTGCGATTTAGCAGGAGAGAAACACAGAGTGGTTGTTGCTGAGTGAGAGCCTGAGCACACGCACTCAAGGCAAAGTGATATTTTGCTGTTCAATGGCAGATGCTACCTAGTAATTAAAGGAAAAGAACAGAGATTGTAAAAGTAGGAAGGTATACCCAGGGTCCCCGGACTTATGCGATTCTGCAGCCTCAGGGTTTTCCGGAAAATTACGGATTTGCACACTCAGCAGATTTTTTAAAAAAATGTTGTTTCTAGCTCAAACGGATCAAAAGTTGCCAAAAATGTGACACTGCATTAACGTTGACTGGTCATCTGTCAGTTGCGTTTTTGATAGTAAGCTAGTAGTAAGGACGTCTTTGCACAGTGTTATCATGTGTAAAAAAATACAGAACAATGAAATATTATTATCGCAAAATGTGCAACATTATGCCGCATGATTTGCTTTTTCTTGATACATAACGTAGTCAACCCTGCCACATAATTCCAGTGACCCTGCCTATACCCTACCATGTGCATGGTCAGATTGAGTGTTTAGGTAAAACTCGTATCATGAGTGCAAGAAAGAGGGATTGATTGGTAAAAACTGAATACAACCTTTTTATGTTATATGTGGTTGAAAGTAAAAAACAAGCATTTGCAATGCAACGGGTCTCGCGTTTGCTCATGTTAGAGCTGATAGCGTTGTAAACTCCTAACCTGACTTTTCACCTATTGGCAAAAGTGCATTTATGTACGTAACCCGAAAAAGTGCAATTAACTATGTAAAGCACTCGACTTCTGCCAAGCGAAATCGCGCTAGTAAATTAGAGAAAAAGTAGTCCACGAGCCGGACAGAAAACAGCGAGCCTCGCATGTTTTCTGTACTTGGTCGATGCGCTCGAGGACGTATGCATGCCTTCGACTAATGAAAGCAAGCAGATTTTTTTAGGCAAGCCCACGAACCAATGAAAAACACTGACGTGACGTCGACAGGGCTCCGAGCCCTTTTCTAAACACTAAAGCGTCTCGCTGCGATACGCATGCGTGAGCACATGCAACGCAGGCTCGACCCTAATAAAGCTCTGAATCACCAGGCTCCCTGTAAAATATCTTTTGCATTCTTGGGGTTCGTTCAGTATAAGTGGACGCAGCATACTAAGTGGCGTGCACCAGTGCCATGCGTAGTCTTAGTCCAGTTTTACTGTTCTACTGCTACACCTCCCTGTGCGCAACTGAACACATCTCCTGGTCTTTCTACAGGACTTATTCAAGGACTCTATGGTCATCCGACATGATTAGCCCACAATTACTTCCAACTTAGTATTAAACCACACCTTATGAGTACATAGTGTTAAGCTCATTTTTAGGTCATTCCAGCTTGTTGGAGAGGTAGCCACTTGAAGGCAACTGGTTAGACAAGCATGCCCCCACCTCTCTCTCTGGTGATAAAAGTGGGTCTTAGGCAGGCGAGAGGTAGGTTGGTGGGAGGGAAGCTGAGAATCACTAGCAAAATTCAACAAATATGCAAACATATTTTTTCTCTCTAATCTGAAAGAAATATACATTAAATAAAACAACTGCTGAGTGCGAGCGCGCACACACACACCACACAAACAGACACACACACATATATACGAAGAAATGTCTCAGTGTTATGCTGTTTAATGGTGTCAGAATACCAACCCTAGGAAAATGAAAGTTGTGTTTCCTTCCTGGGAACTAAACTTGTGACCTGCAGATGTCAGCAGCAAGCATTTAACTCACTGGGCGTAAATGCCCTCCTGACCATAAACATACGACTGCTGAAAATCCAGGGAACTGTCAGATTTGTCACAGTTGTAAGTTTCATCTGCTGGTGTCAAAGTCCACAGAACATGATTCTGTGCCCGAAGATCTGTCATTGCCTTAAATGTTCTTTGTCCAACTCTAGAGCTCTGGACCACCAATGCTCTGATGAAAGACATGAATCTGGTGCTGCCTGGCTGCCTGCCCGAAGGCAATTTATACCGAAGGTATTCAGGGGGCGGGGCTCAGAGGACAAGAGCCCCAAGATCTAGTGCGCATGCAACCATATGCTGCCAGCATCCCGGTGGGGATCCCATAGGGAAAGAGAGATGCTTTCCCTCCAGATGTTACTCCAGTCACTGGGTTCTGCAGGGTCTTGTTGCAGGTGACATGACATGTCTGCCCACACGATTGACAGGAGTTAAAATGTGTGCTTTTACCAGTAAATGGAGTAAAGATGTTTCGGTTTTTTGCTGCTATGCCTGCCATGGCCTGCTACCTGCTTGTTGTTTTGCTTGTGTTTAACTGCCCGTCAGGCATCACTTTGAGCAAAATGTGCACTTTTCCACTTGTGTTTGGTGGCCTGGCTCGCCCTCAGAGACTCAGAATTTGACCTAGGACCGTTTACACGCAACCTTTGGTAGATGCTCTTAGGCGGGGCGTGCTCTCGCCAGTCTGTTGCCTGTCAATCAAAGACGTTATCGGTGCGTCTGGCGCTGCTTGGCAATGTATTGTGTCAAGTCTAACGTGAACTCGGTAGTGAGTTTTACAAGTATTCTATTGTACTGTTTTTTTAAAGCGCTTTCCTACATTATAGCTTCTGCAATCTTCTCTGGGTGAAGATTTCTTCTTGTTGCCTTTATTAAAAGTAATGGTAAAATGCAATACAGAACTGCAAACCTTCTTTTATCTACAAAAATATCACTAATAAAACAGCCACATCAGTGATTTTTTTTTTAAATTTTGCTTTTTTATTGCAAGCATATGGTGGCCACATTTATGTGGCGATCGTTTTTTCTGTTTATTTATGTGGAAAATGCTTGCAATAAAAATGTTTTAAAAATGTAACCATTGCCAAGGCCAGGCCCGTTGGCTTTTGCCAGTGCTAATTTAATTCTGTATTATTTCATGAAGTGTCACCTAAACGTTTGCGGGTCGCGGAGTACTGGGAGGAAAACAGAAAAACAGTTGTAGGAGAAAAGTTGTCATTTGAAAGACCATATTATTATTTTGGTAATTTCTTAGAGAGATATCTGGGGAGTGTCAAGGGTAAAACAAGAGAGAGTTATGCACTCTAAGCGATTTACAAATTATTCTAATAACGCAATAGAACAACAGAACAATACGATGCTTGGGTAGTTATACTCACAAGCGAGAGCAGGTGAGTTTGCAAGGAAAGGCTAGTTGTCAGTCGTGACAACTACACATGAAAGAGGAATTAAGACTTTGGTCTGTAAGTATGGTAATAATAATTGGATGCAATTTTTAGTCATCAAATCTGGGTATATTTTCTATATCCAGTGTCCCAGTGTCTCAGGGACACTGGATATAGAAAATATACAATTTTAAGGTAGAAAGAAGGCAATTTTTAAATCAATCAATAATTGTTCAACAAACACTAGCAAAAACTAATCCAAGCATTATTTAATGACAATAACTCAAACTTTCACTCAACATCAATTCACTCAGATTCACCCTGAGCAGCAGCTTCACTTTGAAGGACCACTTTGTCAAGAAAACGAAGAGGGACTGTTACCAATTACCTTTTCTAAAGAAAGTGAAACCTTTTCTTCCAGAAAACGACTTCAAAACTGCTGCTCAAGCCCTCACACTCTTGCACCTGGTTGGAGGCAAAACCGTGCTCCCTGCTTCCCAGACTCCTCACCGGGCCCCCTAAACAGCATTCAATATACAGCAGCAAAACTCATCAAGGGCCTGAAGAAATATGGCCATATCACCCTCACTCTAATGGACCTCCACTAGTACCCCTTGCCGACCTGCATAATCTTCACAATCAGCTGTATTATCTACAAAGACATCACAACTGGCACCCTGACTACATGTCTAAAAAGCTGACCACCTCCGATGGCTCTTGGCAGTCTCACATCCAGGACCATATCAGACTAGAGATAAACAAGTGCAAAGAAGGAAAAACAAGACAAATTACCTTCACTATCTATACACAGTATCTGGGACATCATCCCTGTATCCATCAAGATCTCCCAAGACCTAGGAAAGAGCTGAAGACACACCTCTTTAAGGCAAACTACATCATGATAAGTTAACATTTGTCCAGCTACTCCTCCAGTCACTTGTTAACTGACTGCATGTTTGCCTCTAACCTTGTACATTACTCCTCTTCCTTTTGGCTAGGTCCACACTATACAAATACCAAATATGTGAGAATATTGTGTAGAGAAATATTGCCTAACATAAATATGTACTAAATATTGTCTGAAAAAATATTGTCCAACTGGGCTTAGATGTTCTATTATTAATTCCATCATGGTGATATTTTTGTAAAGAATATTAGTGCGTTTCAGGGCATTTGGAAACTTAAGGCCAAAATATTATAGCCAGAAACACCTGACTTACATATTCAGCGGCCCTTAGCAACAGCGCTACACAACAACACTTGATTAATGTTGCCACTCAATCACATTCACTTGCTCTGCGGTACAGCAAATGATTATACCATTTTTTATATTTCATTATTGATTTTCACTTCAGCTGTTCCATGCATTAAGTTATTTGATAGAAAAAATATAGTCTAAGCTGCATCCAGACGGCCTGAGAAAAATTATGTTTCTAATGTGTTTTGGAGGCCTAGAAAACATATTTCTATGTCTACACTGGCTGTGTCTCTTTAACCAAAGACTGAAGAGCGAGCTAGTCAGACATGATATCATACAGAGACAAATATCACTCATTGTCAAAATCGCCGCTTTTAAGACATCTCTCGTATAGTCTGTTCACAAAGTTCCTTTTCCTGAAGGATGCGGCTGCCACATACTAAAGGCCTTTAAACAGAACACTAGACTGGAAATTGCTGTGGCTGATTGGTCAGGATCCAACAAAAGTATGGGTACTTTTTGGCGCTGGTCTATAAAATTTGTTGAGATTTTGATTCATTATCACTTGGCTTAAGCATATAAAAATGTGGGTGATGGAGTCGCCTTGGTGACTTATTTGAAATCTTCAAGTACCACAAGACATGATACATGCTGGTGTTAATAGTGGAGTGAGTTATAACAGCGTCTTGTTTGACTATATTAAAAAAAAAAATAACCCCCTTTGGAACTGGGTGTTTCTTCAGAATTCTATGAAACAATGATTCATTGAGGGCTTCCTAGTGGCATACTGCATCCGTTTTTTGCTTACTCCACCGCAATGCACATTTGTCAAGATCTCTCCATTGGGGAAGGATCTATAAATCCATGGGGCCTAGTTCTAAGTTTTAGGCTAAATTCTGATCCAAACAGAAGTATGTACGGGGACTGGAATGCCAGGTTTGCTGGTAATACTATCTCTCCACAGTTTTCCTCAGACAGATTTTACATTGAAAAATCTAGTGAAATTTATCAGGGGAAAATGCACAATAAAAAGGCAAATATGCGTCTTTTAGCATGATTAACACTAAGGCCCGTATTTATACTTTTTGACGCTAAACTGCGCTAACGCAGTTTAGCGTCAACATTTTTTGCGCCGGCTAACGCCATTCTGAAGCGCCATGTGGGCGCCGTATTTATTGAATGGCGTTAGCCGGCGCAAGCAGACCGGCGCTGCCTGGTGTGCGTGGAAAAAAACCACGTACACCAGGCAGCGCCGGCGTTGGGAAAAATGGCGTTAGGGCGTCTTAAAATGGCGCAAGTCAGGTTGACGCTAAAAAATCGTCTTAACCCGATTTGCGCCATTTTAAACGACGCCCAGACGCCATTTAGATGACTCCTGTCTTAGTAAAGACAGGAGTCATGCCCCCTTGCCCAATGGCCATGCCCAGGGGACTTCTGTCCCCTGGGCATGGTCATTGGGCATTGTGGCATGTAGGGGGGCACAAATCAGGCCCCCCTATGCCAAAAAAAATATATTAAAAAAATAATAATTATACTTACCTGAACTTACCTGAATGTCCCTGGGGTGGGTCCCTCCATCCTTGGGTGTCCTCCTGGGGTGGGCAAGGGTGGCAGGGGGGGTCCCTGGGGGCAGGGGAGGGCACCTGTGGGCTCATTTTGAGCCCACAGGCCCCTTAACGCCTACCCTGACCCAGGTGTTAAAAAGTGGCGCAAATGCGGGGTTTTTTGACCCGACCACTCCCGGGCGTGATTTTTGCCCGGGAGTATAAATACGACGCATTTGCGTCGCCGTCATTTTTTTAGACGGGAACGCCTTCCTTGCATCTCATTAACTCAAGGAAGGCGTTCACGCAAAAAAATGACGCTATTTGCCCATACTTTGGCGCTAGACGCGTCTAACGCCAAAGTATAAATATGGCGTTAGTTTTGCGCCGAATTTGCGTCGAAAAAAACGACGCTAATTCGGCGCAAACAGAGTATAAATATGCCCCTAAATCTGTGTGCCATGCCTCATTCATAGGTGGGGAACTCGGAAAAAGTGTTAAATAGCCCATCATGGGATATGTGTATTTACTGGGTGCAGAATTAGTTCCTAAGCCTTTGTTTATGGTAGATCTATTTCTGTTCTGAATAAGAATGATGCTTCTGCATCCTAATGTGTAGCACTATGCATAAATCAGGAAAGGAACATGAACAGAACAGTGGTGTGCGTGAAGTATCCTACTCCTTTGGTGAATGTGATGAGTGTCTGGGATGCTCTCATTCTCTGCAAAGGGTCATATTGGGGTCTACAGCAGGAAAAGAAGTAGCAATAGAAATTGCAATCTAGCTTGTGGCTCAGTAGTCAGCAGCCATCAGTAATTAATTTGTGCTGATGGTTCTAGGAAATGGCCTCTGTCGCTCATTCTTGGGGACTTAGGTTTTATCATCACACAGAGGGCCCAGAACAAGAGAGGGAAAAAGGCAGAAAAGGGAAAATGAAGGGAAAAAAGAAGAAGGCAGGAAAACAGCCACAAAGAGATAACGCAGTGATAAAAAAGAACCAGCAATCATTAAATAAAGAGAAGTGAAGTGTGAAACTGCTTATTCTTTTTCTTAAAATTTCACAACATTTTATGTGAAGATGTGCTTTTGGTGCAACATGTTGTTAGCTGATGTCTTATGTGACTTTTTTCATGCAAAGGTATACATTATAGAAAATAGTCTTGGACGGAGCCAATAGAAGACTAATTTGAGTAGAACATTTTTATTGGCAAGATGTTTTCTGCACTAACCAGTCTCCCACAGGCAAACATTCAGCAAAATCAAGCATTACAAAATTTCAGAAGAATTAACATATTTCACCCACAGAAAAAATTAGGGAATTTCACAAAATTCCCCTGCTTCAAGTTGACAAATATTGTGCACTTGCATCTACTATGTTTTTGTTTAAATTCAACACTGTATACATTCTCTGTGAACTTCCTATCATTCTTATGAACAAAGTATTTAGTGTGCTTGAGTTACAGTTTCCTGTGAGTGTCTTCATGTAAAATTCTGGAGTTTGCACCCTTTTTAAGCTTGTGCAAGAAAAATAAAGTTACCAACATCCATCCAGTATCATGATTGAAATAATTATTGTGAGAAAGTCATCCTTTTAGCATGTTCACCCCCATTTTTTCTGACTGACCCTTACTTTGTCCTGGGCTCTGCCAACCAGGCCCAGGACCAGTGTTCTGATCAAAGGGTATATGGGAAAGTGGACAAATTACAATTGGCAATGGCAGACTGGCTGTAAGACCCTAGAATATAATAGGGTATTGGGGACTCAAACTACCTATAAGTCCATAGCATATAATAGGGCAGGGAAGTTTGGAGGCCCAGTAGATTTCTAGCACTGGAGTGCGCACTGCTGCGTTGCCTGCTGTCATTTTAAAGGCAGCCCTGCCTTGCAGGTTGTCTTTAAAAAGTAAAATGCATGCACATTCAAGATCTGAGTTAAAGGTACTTCCTTCCAAAGTGATAATCTACCTTATTCTTACATATAATTCACCTCTATGGTCTCCCCCAGGTGCCCCGGGGTTGGGTTGCTAAGTAACTATAAGCATGGACATTACAAATGGTGTTTTATATGCCCCGTCATGGGAAAACTGACCATTTCATTTTCCTCCTCTGTAGATACTTAGCTCCATAGGATAACACGGGAATATTTCATATAAGCTTAAATATTGCTAGGAAGGAGCTAAATGTGTCATGAAAGGACTCAAAAGATTGGTAATGATAAATCCAGCAACTTGCCACTGTTGAATTTATCATAACTAATACAGAAGATAAGTTATAGGACTTTCCTTTCTGTAAGCCAAAAACCATTGTGGTGGTGGCCTCTCCTGATTGGTCAGCCCTAATAGGATTAGCCAAGCTGCTTTGATGAGATGATAAGTGGCCTGCACTGAGCAGAGATTATATTATGCAGGGAGTTCTACAGCTACAGAGGCTAGACCATAAAGGGGGCTGGGTAAAGCAAACTGGGCTTCAAAGGAAGCAAGACAAAAAGGAATGCCCGCCAGGCCTGCCCTCTGACCCTGTATCCCACAGACAGATAGTAAGCCCAGGATAGGAATTTGCAGATGGTCTGGAGGCGGAGTGTTAATGGACATGAGCTACACCAGCAGGTTGGTTTAGTCAGGTTTTGCTCCTCTGGAAAAAATTGTCCATCTTGGATTTTAAAGTGCAGTGCTTTGTGGAGCAAAAACATGCCACACTTTGGAGGAAGCTGTCGTGCTTTTGGGTGGCACCCTGCATCTCATTGGATGGAGGTCCCCCCCGCTTTTCCCACAAGATGACTGAATGAATATCTGAGAGCTGCATTGCAACTCAGATGTGCTGCCTGAAACAACAAGAATAAGAAGGACTGTCCTGCTGAAACCCTAGTCTACAACCCAAATGACTGCACTCTGCAGTACTGCTCCTGTTGCATACTGGAACAACAGCCCTCAGGACTTTGCCGTGCTCAAAAAGGACTAAGGAGTGAAGTACCTGAAAGCAACAGGTTAACAGAGCTTGCCTGCACCAACTGTCACAAAAGTCTCCAGCCTGGAGTGAGTCCAGTAGACTTTTATGGATTTGGCCGGGTACACTGTGGAATTATAGCCCTAAACTTCTAAGGACCATCACAGAGCTTCTAGACCCTTGAATTTGTGTTTGGTTACTTTGAACCCCCAAAAGGAACTTCAAGAAGAAGTTCCAGACGTTTGGAGAAGTTTGGAGCAACTTTGGGAAAAGCTCGATAAGTAGACCGATCTGACAACGTCAGTCAAGCCGACTACCTTCAACTGCGACCCGGCCTGAATTTCAGGTTTGTCCTGCTGAAAGCTCTAGACTGCCAGGATTTGTATGGGGCCTCGAGAAAAAGCAATCCGACGATGTTGCATCCAAATCAGCTTGCTGGAGAGGACCGCACAACGTAGAGAGAGAAAAGCTCCAGAAAAGGTTTTAAGTGCAAAGGTAAAATTTTGACCGAAGCATCCCGCTCAGTGAATCCAATCAGGGCTCTATCGCGGTCAGCCTCAAAAGGTGACTTGGTCCCAGTCTATCGCAACCAGATGTCCCCGGTTGGTAGTATTGATTTCTAAGCATTAAAAAGCAAGTTTTTTATTTAATATTTGTAAAATTTCATATCTCCGGTTTCCTATATTGCATTTTTGTTGATTTGGTGTCATTTTAAAGATAAAAATATTTCCTATTTTTATAAATTGGTGTGGGATTCTAATTGTGTGTTGTGTCTTACTTATGTACTGTATTGGTGTATTTAACTGCTTTACATACCTGTCTCTTTAGTTAAGCCCGCCTGTTTGTTGCCAGCTACCAGGGATAATGTATTGAGACCTTGACTGGACCTAACATTGGATTGGTGGCCTTATTGCTTGTGGTAGGTGTGTATTTACCCCTACTAATAATCCACCTTCCAACAATTTTAAAATGGCACACCCATTTTCACAAGGAAACACTGGCATTCCTGAGGAAATATTGCAGACCTGCCAACTTCAAAAGAAATTTCACCATGTGAGAGAGGGGCGGGACCTTGATGGAGTGGCACTTTGTGCCCAGAGTGGATTAAGAGGCACTTCTTTATCCCTAACCCGTGACCTGCCAAATTTTTGCCCTACCTCAAAGTAAATAAAAGCTTTGTGAGGCTCCCACTGATATCCTAAGGAGTTTTCACACCCTGCAAAGGACATCAGCTGCTCAGCCCCCTTCTAAAATGCGCTGGAAAGCCACTCTGTGGAGTGGGTTCCAGCTTTGTTTACTGGGTGACTGCATCCTTTGAGTAGGCCATTATTTGAAGCTGACGTGACGCTTTGGTCGCAGGCGAAAACTTTGCTCACCTATAGCATCAAAGCATGTCAGCAACACAGGTCTAAAACAGAGAAAGTGATGGCAAAAACAGTAGGCTTATCTATTATGACCTCATCACCACAACAATCCACCAAATTTTCCACAACCATAAGCAACCATCAATTTAGAGAAGCCCTCAACCAACAGCCCACAGATACACCTATCCTAAGGGGTGGATTTTGAGTTTATTTGTATTGTTGTCTAGGAGGTATTTCCGTGGGTGTAGAAAGCCGCACATGTCAGTAGCACACATTGACCTGTGGTGGATGCCTCTGGACGTTCAGCCCTAACTATACAGTGTGGGTTTGGAAGGCTCTGCATCCTCTATGCAAATCCTAATATCTGGCATAGATTTGTGGTCTTGTGCCGAGGAAAAAGTAACCGCTAAGTAACTGCATTCACTGTGTATCCGTCAGTTGTTAAGTGGAGGTTTCATGCACATATAATTTAAAGAAAGCAGCAAGCATTCATTTAAAGAGTCGAATTTAGAGACGTGTTAAATGTGCATTTGTGCGGCTGTCGTATGGATTGAATTTATACGACTAAACCTATGGATTACACTTCTACAGAAGCAATCTGTATGGAGAGGATGCTTACTGAAATGTCCTGTACCGCCTCAAAAAGCAACACTTTTGTAAAGATATACATGTAGTAGGTCCAGCGTTGGTGGTGCCCAGCGTGACAATCTTTGTTGGTGCCCCCAGCCCCAATCTCCTTTGTATTTTGTGGCATATGCTTGCAACAGAAACATTAAAAATAACCCTCAAGACGACTTGCCAAGACCAAAACTAATGGCTCTGCCAATTCTTGTTTAGAACTGTGTACTAAATAATTAACAATCATTTTTAGGCAACACTCGTCCCTTTGATTTTCAGCTTGTATCTGTTTGATAGGTAAACAACGTTTAAAGCTCTAAATACTTCCAAAGGTTATACCCATGTTTAGAGTTTTTAGATATTACAGTCTGAGGATTGGGTTATTTTTGCATGGCCTCCACAGTCCTAACAACACTTGCTCTTTCTTGTCCAAAATATCCTTCCATACATTGGAGCTATGGGATGCTAATGCCACCCACTTTGTCATGAAGTTTAAGGCCTGTGTGAGGCCTCAGTAAGCCAAGCACTCAACTGCTAACAACTGTGTGACCCTCAGGGTGCAAGATCAGACAAGGCATAACTTGGTAAGCCCTTCGTCCTTCTGTGGTGTTACTGTTCATACTGTTCAAAACTGGCAGGGCCAACATAGCATTGTCATCCTTCCCATATTGATAAAGTACACACTCTTTGTTAACAGTATATTTTCGGTACTTTGAAACAGCAAAACACGTGTTGGTGAACACTAAGTATAAGAATCCAAGTTAATATTAGAAAGTCTGATTGCAAACAGCAACATTGGTTTGTTAATGTTAGTATGTAATATATTGATGTTTATGTGGTGCAAATCCAGGTGTGAAGCAGCAGAGTCCTGTATAACACGGGTGGGCAACATGTTCCCTACCGAACACCTTACAGAATACCTAGAGTATACTAGTATACCTTCTGAAACCAGACAGGGACCCCACCAGTCTCTTCCTACCGCCCAATAGCCGTACTGGGGACAGACTACAAGATCATGGGCAAGGTTTTGGTGGACCGCTATTTGAAAGTACTTCCAAAACTGATCCACTTTGACCAAAATGTCTTTGTGCCAGGTCAAAACACTTCCTATAATATCTGCCGCTTATTCCACGTAATGGATCAGGCCTCTCTACTGTATCCCAGAGCGGCCTGCCTGATACTTGACATTGAAAAAGCTTTTGATTCCCTCTCATGGGCGTATCTGTTTGCCACCCTACAAGCGGTCCAGCTGGGTCCTTGTCTCCTAACCTACACCAAACTACTATACACAAATCCCTCTTCCAGGGTCCAGGCAGGCCGACTAATCTTTCCCTTCTTTTCAGTAAGTCACAGCACGAGGCAGGGTTGTCCCCTGTCCCCAGTCCTGTTCTCCAGAGCTATGGAGCCAATGGCACACCACCTTAGGAAGGAGATCCCCACCTGGGGGATAGAGCTACATGGAGACACGCATGCAGTGTCCCTTTACGCCGATGACGTCCTGCTCTACACCTGAGACATGCATGTCAACACCTCCTCATTAACGACAGCCTTTCAGGACTCTGAAGGGCCAGCCGCGCTCCGAGTTAAGTAGGGAAAGTCTTACACTTTCCCCCTTCCAAGGCACAACCACACCCAGTTACCATAGACACTACACCTTAAACCTGCCAGGCCACAGCCACTGGCTATTTAGGAGTCTGACTTTGTCTTTCACAGGAAGACTTATTTGAGGGCAACCTTAAAAGGGCTTACACCACCCTGCATTCCCAGGTGTGCTTCTGGCAACGGCTCGCCCTGGCCCTTACCGGTAGGATCGCGCTGTCAAAATTATAATCCTCCCACGATTGTTGTAATACTTCATTAATGTGCCAGTTTTTCCCCCATGACGCTTCTTCTGTGATCTAGACGACTTGATGGGGGATCTATTCTGGAATGATGGTAGACGACGTGGAGCCCCCCACAGACTACAGCTGCCAGTGGGTCAGATAGGTCTAGGGGCCCGTCTTTTGAATCCTATTACTTAGCAGCCCAACTCCAATCTGGGACATTACTTGGCTCTACAAAGCCGTCAGAGCACACGTCGACATACCTGTTGTACCTCAGATAGTGCTGGGAGGAAAACCTTAGGGGGCCTTTCCATGATTCTGAATGTGCTAGGGCCTTCAAATCCCCCAAAATAGTATCCCATAATACATGCTTCAAAAATGTTCAATTTATGCTTCATAACTGGGCTTACGTCACCCCCACTCGCCTTAACAGAACATTCCCTACAACACACCTCACCTGCTCGAGATGCTCTGACCCCACAGCGAACCGCCAACACATGCTCTCGTCCTGCCCTGCATTGACATGCTTCTGAACGGGGTGCATACAACCCGGTCACAGTCACAGAATTTACCACACCAAAAACATGGGAAGCCACAGCTCTAGGACTATTCCAACGACGAAACCAACACAAAGTGTGCACCCTTTTTTTGTGTGTCTTTAAATTATACAACTACATTATCTTCCGGAAATGTACATTCTCAGGCACATGTAGGTTAAGTGATTTGCCTAGAACCACACAATTTTCAGTCAAGTGCTGGGGCTGGATTTGGAATCCCACTCTGTAGGTTTCAAGGTTGGAAACTTAGCCACTAGATAATATTTCCTCTTCTAAACCTTAAACAGGGATCCACGTTTTATGGTATTTATTTCTTGCCATTTCGTCTGTTTTTACCCATATTTAAAAATAAATACAGACAAGAAACTAGATGCTTTTTTGCCTGTATTTATGTGTAAAGATTAGGAAAAATTTAAAACTGGGAGCCTTAACCTTAAATAAATATGGAGCTGTGTTCAACCTTCCCTTGCCCTTTCTAGCTCTGGTAGAGGTTTGGTTACCTCCCCCTCTCCCCTGAGGTCACTTAGGAAGTTGACTCCTTCTTCCAACCCCAAATGCTCCACAGAACTCCACAGCTTGCCTTGGCCCACAGAGGTGAAAGATTTGTGAACTGTTTTCAAGTCCTTACATTCTACGAAAAGGTAGCCTTTTTTGATTCTGACACATGTGGTAGTGACGGTCTGTAAATAATTATAGTGTAAAGTGAACGAGTGAAAACTCAAAATGATTGTTCAAGTCCAACTTCTAAACGCCCTGTAACTTCTGTCATGCCTTTTTTCACATTCCACTTTTGGAAGTAATTTAAGTCGAGTAAATTGTCTCTTATTACTGTTGCCTGCCGTTTGAGCAGGTCTATCACCATCCCTCTGAATCCCCCCCAAAAAAGATCGTTGGAGGTTCACAGCCCAGGTCTTTGGAGCACCCCTAGCTGTAGATTCAAGCTGAGGGTTGCTATCTTCAGTTCAGGAAACACCTGAAAACCACGTGATTTAAATGGTGTTCAATTAAATGTCTAGCTTACCAAGGTGTGAGTGACTGAAGAATACTAGACTTAGGTCTGCCATAGCATCCTGTTAGCCTCTAGCTCCCGTAAATCACCTTCATTCGATTACCCAGTTTTTTTTCCCATCTAGTGCACTGAAGTGTCCCAGGTGACATTGGGAGCTTTATACAACACTTAGTAAATAAATATATCTCGCCAACGCCTAGGGCGTGCAATGGACTTGCTTTTAGTGTGTATTATTTGGAGAGTACCGAACATTCTACGCTGCGGTGAAAATAGAGATATTTTTGTTGCCTGCGTGTCCAGTCCTTTGTTTACACATTTTGTGTCAAACATCTGCTGCCCATATACATATATACACAAGTGAGCACACCGTAACCATCCAGCAGGTGAATTCACCGTCATGATTTCAGTATCTGTTGCCATAGGAGATTCAGCTTTCACCCAGAAACACATTTCAGCATTGCTGAATCTTCATTTCCACTTCTCTGTAAGCTCTGTGCACTAATAGCATCCTCTCTCCTGCGTAGGATCATCTTAAATGAAGATGTACAATTAAATCCAGAGATTGCCACATATCTCAATGCATTTTAGTGATCAGGGAAGCATCTGCTTGATTGTGGGATGTTTTGGCAGCAGGGTCTTTTCCAGCGCGGAATTGCACTACAATGTGATGATGTGAAATGAGGACAGCCACATGGTGGACTCATGTGACCAGCCTCTCTGATTTAACTTCCTCTTACTTTGTGTGAATATCTTTTTTGAAAAGCTTACTTCGCATCAATGTTTGGGACAAAGCTATTGAAAAATTCACAGAGTAGCTTAAATGTTGTCCGGCACACTTTGTAGTATGAATTTTTGTATTCCTGAATCTTCAAAGTAGTATTGTGTGCATATGTAATGTAAGTGTAATTTTGGCATTGGAATGTTAGCAGCTTCAGTGAAATTGTTGGCAACACAGAGGGCCAATAATGGCTGACATGGACCTGCCACTCCAACATTCCCATGTTCATCTTCCTGCTTCTTCCTCTTTTATTCGCACATTATACCATCATTGGATGGAAAAATGTACTTGCATTATAGCCCTTCTGCCTTGGACTCTAGCAGTGAATAAGCCCTTACCCTGCAGCTCGGGTCTATGTCTAATTGGGCATGGCCTTTAGTGATGGGTATGGACTCTTAAAAATATTTGGGTGACAGAGTGCCTGTTAAATTGACAACATTCTACCGTCAGTGGAAGGAATATTCAAATAACATTTGTACCCCTTCTTCCTCAGGCAGTGCTCTCCGTGGACCCCTGTCTGTGACATAGGCCTAGATGTTGGGCTCAGTTACAGTGTGACATTATGATGTCAATTTCAAATGGGCTTTCTGATAGGCTGGGTCAGGGCTTCCCATATTACCAGTACTGACAGCTCCTAGAGCTTGTTTTCAAGTCCCGAACATAATTAAAAGTTGCTTCCTACTTGTGGGATTTAAACTAAAAAGATCACTTCTCACTTGCTCTAGGAACTCTCCTTGAAAAAGTAGAGAAGTTTGTTATTGCAGGGGATGAATTGCCAACCATAATACACAGTTCAATTACACAGGTATCTAGACAGACACCACGTTGATGTGTCGGTAAATGAAGCTCAAGGGATTGTAAAAGAGCGTATTTAGGAGTCAGAGGTCTTGCCTGGAACCATCCAGCCTGCTCTTTCCTAAACTGCCTGTAAGGTTAACATTGTTGGCAAGCAGGATCCTATATACAAAACACAGACATAAACTGAAAATATAGATGTAGGCTTGAGCACGGACTTGTAGTCGCAGAGACGAGCGAGGTAGCGGGAGATTCCACGTGTACAGACAGGGTGCATGTGTACAGCCCTCTCCTGTGCACCCGGCCAGGCCGCCCCCGTCCGAGGAGCAGAAGCCAAGACCCGCAGACACGGCCCGGAGACGGCCGCCAACACGCCACACCGAGCGATAGTCACAAAAAAACGGAAAAAACAAAATAGGGTTATTATCATGTCCGTGATCCCCGGAACATCGCGCTAAGCTCTCCCGAGCGTTACAGGCAGTGCAGCGTGGAAGCACTGCGGGAAGCTCTCTCTCAGAGCGTCCCCAGCAGCGCAATCCCCGGGTGGGAGTAGTGCGAACAAACGACAGCGGAGCCCATAGCCTACCTGGGTGTGAAGTGCCTGGATTCCAGCGGCGACTGTGTACTGTGGAAAAGCAACGAGAGGAACTCGCTCCCCGTCAAGAGAAGCGGAACATCGCAACCTGACATACTTCAAAATAAAAGCCCCAACTGTGTGGAACTGGTGATACGCCTTCAAAATAAGGGCATTAGGAGGTTTTCCATTACTTCCTAGTGACTGAAATAACAGTATCAAGAGAGTGTGTCCGGAGATAAGAAGTGGGGTCCTGCACCCTTTATGTATCGTGTCCCACATCCAAGGTTGTAATAACTGTATAACACCAAATGAATGGTGAAGATTTAGGCATATTGATGGTAAAATAGTACATGCACGGATACCGTCGGACTTGCTGTTTGCTGCTGGTTTGCCTTTGGACTCTCCTCTATTTCTGCTTCGCGGGTCCCGCTGCGGCGTGAGAGCCGCTTGTGCAAAACCTACGGACAGTTTCAGTGAGGAACTGGGCGAGTGCAGGGCTGCGAGCGTTGGGACAGGACTACGTCTCCCAGCAGCCCTGTTAACCCGCGTCCCCTGTCACCTGGCCGCTCTCCCTGCAAGCCCCGCCTCACTCATAGCTTAACTTTTCTCTTATAAATTCAAACAGCTACTTCGGCGTCGCGGGAGCGCGCGGGAGTGCCCGGGGATAAGCCCGGGACAAGGGCGGGACCGTCTGTGGCCGTCAGGGCACGCAGGAGGCTGGGCTGGGACCACTCTCTTTCACCTGCATTTCCTTGATCCTACTTGGTATGCGAAAAAGGTTCTGGGTATGCCATCATCAGCCCTAGGTGGAACAGCAGCGAAGGAGGGGGGAGCCAACACTGGGACTCTGGACAATTACTTTAAATCTGTAAAGGGTGATGGAGGAATCGAAACCTCTCTGGAGATGCGTAGGACAGAGCGTCGTCGCTCGATTGAACACTTGAAAAATAGGCCCCTCAGTGACATAACTCCCTATCCTATCTCCCAAGAGGAAGGTTCCCTCAATGGCAGCCCGGATCTTTCATCCCAAGAAGACGTTCCCCTATTACTCCGGGATAGTTCTCCCATTTCTGGCCCACCTCCTAAACAAACTACGGACGCCACTCCACTATTAGTTGCCAGTAGTTCGGCAGTTGACTTATTCACCCAAACACACACCAGAGCCAAAACCAAGATTAATAAGCTAAAGCAAACTGTGGTGGCAGAGGTGTATGACCTACCACCAAATAAACGCAGAAGGAAGATGAGGGGTGGTCAGGGGAAGAAAAAGATCCCCCACTCTGATTTTGGAAAGTCACTCAAGTCCGTACCTATGTTGGACAGGCCTTTAGTTAATGTGCAGAAGGCTACTCCCCCCAAGGGTACTAATATTATTACCACTGCTTCCATTAGCGACAAAGGGAAGAGCCCACTTAACACATTACTTCCCGGTAGCTCTTTGGGGAGCATTGAATCTTTAATTAGATCACTCTTGTTGCCCATTAGCGAGAGCTTGCAGAAAATAGAATTCAGGCTGACCACTCTGGAGGCAACTTTAACCACCCTGAAAATTTTGGACAAAAAACAGAGTAGAACCACTGAGTCCAATCTACCAATAGGAACCTTCCCCAATATACAAAACCCACCGATCCACACGGGGCCTCCCTTGGGCACCACTGCCGCCCCTCTTTTACAGCCACCTATGGCTATCCCAGTTCCAATTTTACCTACTAACTCTATCATCCTACCATCAGAAACAGATGGCCCAGCACTCCAACGTATACTCCCTGGTAAGCCTGCCCCTAGACCACGAGGACCCGACTTACCACCAGAGGCTAACAGCCTCATGGTGGTGTTGGCTGGTGTTCCCTCTCTAGAATTGGGTGAAAATGAGAACTATCACTCACTCAAGAGGAAAACCATTAAATGGTTGAATTGGAATAGACCTCTTCCAGCTCACCTTAACAATGAGATCATTATGGTAAGAAGGGTACCATGGTTGGGGAAGTCGGGGAAATCAATAGCAGGGGACTGTATCATTGTGTCTTTTCGAGACCCTGGAACAGTACTATACATTTGTGCTGGGTCAAATAGATCACTAGATTCTACCATACAGACTTTGCCAGTTTCTTTCTTTTTCCCTCCCATTCGCTTGCACCATGACTTGTCACAAGGTAACTGGACAAGGGTGGAACGAAGATCTAGATACAGGGGATATGCTCCACGTCCAGTTTATCGACCTTCGGAGACTCCCTTTTTGGACCACAATCGTTTTAATTGTCTGAAGGGTCTGGATGGTGTGGACTGACTGCCCCCAAACCCGAACTCAAATCCTGTGACCTTGGATAATGGTCCCAGTAAACTGCCTGATCCGGCTGAACCCACTTCTGAAAATGACCCTGTTAGAGTAATTGGTGTAGTTTCTGGCTTTGGTACTGGCTCTTCCCCCCATTCCATCCCTGCAATCTGTTCTGTGGCTTCTCCAGCGCACATGAGACTAATTTGGTGGAATGTGGCTGGTTTAGCCAGCAAACTGGGCACCCAAGATTGGATAACTTACATTGAGTCCGGGGATGTTTGCATGTTCCAAGAGACTTGGGCAAGGGAAGATTACAACCATCAAGGTTACGAGTCATTTTCCATCTCGGCTAGGTGGGAGGGTAAGGGCCGCCCCTCTGGTGGACTCACAACTTGGGTGGCTTCCCACTTAGGATGTCAGGCTTCACACCTACCGGTGCAATCAGATGATATCCTAGTGGTTTTATTAGCCTGGCCGAACCTAGCGAAACTTGCCCTGATAAATATTTACTCTAGGCCAGTGGGAGCTTTGCGTGAATCCCCCACTATAGAGGAGCTTTCAGTATATTTAGCGGAAATGCCAAGAGATATCCCTTACATAGTGGGAGGGGATTTAAATTCCCATTTCGAGCCGTTGGTCGGTCTCGTAGAGGGATTTCCCATGGAAGAAGAGTTCAGGTGGTCAGTACCCTCTGTTGTAGCACCTTCCCCAAAGGCATGGACGCCTGTGGCTTTGCAGATTACTGCTCTCACCCTAAAGCATGGAATTAGAGCCTGCAATGGACGTATTAAGTCTGATGTACCAAGCAAAACCACGTACAATAGAGTGGGAAGAGAGTCCCGCTTGGACTATGCTCTTGTACAGATAGTGAACTGGGCTTCTATCCTGGACTTTAGGGTGGTGGAGAGACTGGATAGTGACCATAACGCCCTTGAACTCGATCTTAGCCATCCTGGGCCAAAGGCCTCCATAACAACCATGGGGGAGTCCAAACCTGAACTACTATTAGACAATAACAGGAGAAGAATCAGGTGGGATAAACTAGCTACGAGCCAAGTGAAACTTTCGAAGCTCTACGCAGGTTTAATCCCCATTTTGAAAAAAGTGGGAGAGCTAGCCAACGATGTGGGCAATATAGTCCACTATGAGAAATTATACCAGGCTCATGAGGACCTTATAAAGGGAGCGGCCTCTGAGCTTTTTACCAGGGTCCAGAATCAGAAGAGGATCCAACAACATAACTCCTTATGGTACAATGCAGTCTGTAGGAAGGCAAAGGGAGAACTCCTCAGATGCATCAAGGAGGGAACAGATAGAGAGAAGCTGCGAGAAAGTAGACGGGCTTATAAAAAACTGGTCATCCATGCTAAAACCGAATGGGAGGAGAACCAGTGGGAGGAGCTTACCACTTCCCTCGCAACAAGAGACCACCGAATGTTTTGGAGAGTAGTAAACGGGGGGTCGGGGAACCTCCATTCGGCAATAGAACCAAATATTGCAGCAGGGGTGTGGCAGGCACACTTCCAGTCTCTCTACAGTTCCGAGCAGGAAGAAACTAAGATTGATTTCGGTACTGGACTGGTAGAGTATGGCGGGGATTTGATAACAGTGGGGGAGGTGAAGGTAGCACTAATGGGACTTAAAGCTGGAAAGGCGCCAGGATTGGACGGCCTGCCCGGGGACCTGTTCAAGCAGGAGCCCGGTGTTTGGGCCCCCTATCTGGCTGCAGTGTTTAATGGAGTTTTGTGTGGCATGGAAATTCCGAGTACTTGGCTGGGGGCAGAGGTGGTTCCTATATTTAAAAAGGGCTCGCCCCTGCTCCCAGCCAACTACAGACCAATCAGTCTAATTGACGTGTCACAGAAGCTGTTTGGCAGGATACTGCTGAATCGGCTTCAGGACTGGGTGGAAGAAACGGGTGCCCTTAGTCCGTATCAGGCGGGATTTAGAAAGGGAGTTTCTACAGTGGACCAGGTTTTTCGTCTGAACGTTATCTATTGGAGGGCAGCAATATTGGAAGGGGGTAGTTTATACACTATATTTGTGGCCTGAGGGCTGCGTTCGACCTCGTGCCCAGAGGGAAACTCTGGAGTGTTCTGGCTGAGATGGGGGTCCCCCCAGACATCCTGATAATTTTAAAGAGATTGCACCATAATAACTATGCCCGGGTCAGGTGCGGGAAACACGGGGAATTAACAGACAGATTCCCCGTTGACAGGGGGGTTAGACAGGGCTGTGTATTGGCACCGACCCTGTTCTGCCTCTTCGTCAACGGGGTAATCGCCCATCTCAATGGAACTGAATACACTGATGCCCCAAAATTGAATGGCAGCAGGGTGCCTGCAATCATGTTTGCAGATGACACCCTGCTGCTGTCCAAAACCCCCATGGGGATACAGAGGATCCTTGATTCTTTTGTGGCTTTTTGCACAGATAGGGGGTTAGAAATCAATGCTAACAAAACCAAGTTTATGGTTATGAACCCAACCCCAAGATCACGCCCGAACCCCTTACTGGGAGCTTCACGTTTAGAGAGAGTCTCCACCTTTGAATATCTAGGTGTAACGTTGAATGAAACCATGTCCTGGGGAACTCACCAGACTAGGGTTAACCTTAAATTAGTGCAGACCACTGGCGGCATTGCTCGGTTGATGAGAAGCTCCACATATCGACCGCTGGGGCCGCTTATCCAGATATACAAGGCACAGGCTAGAGGAGCTCTGATGTACGGGGCGGAACTGTGGGGTCACACAGCTTCCTGCAGTTTGTCTATAACTGAGAACAACTTCATTAGACAGATAGTAGCACTTCCGTCCAGTACTCCGCTCCTCCCCCTGAGGATGGATCTGGGTCTGAGACCAATAGCAGATGAATTAGGTCTCAGACCCATAGTCTTCTGGCGAAGGCTATGGAGCACCGAAGAACTCTCTTCTTATAGGGCGGAACTGAGGGAGTTTTTAACCCACCCTAAAGCCCTACAGATCCCGTGGATAAAATATATAAAAAAGTCCTGTATGGGATTGGGCCTCCCTGACCTGTGGTCGGATCCAGCTAACGCCTCACTAAGGATCCCACGAAGAGCTCTGGTCAGTGCTTACCACGAGCAGAAATTAGCTATGGCCCTAGACTGCAAGAATGAGGGGTCATTAACATCTGTATTCGCGCAAAGCAAGGACTCATACCGTTTGGAGAGGGTTCTGGATGCTATGTCTCCTGTGCTGGCCAGGAAGCTTTTTCTCCAATGGAGATATGGCACATTGCCTCTGCGATCTTATACCTGCTCCTGGTCAACACTGCCATCTACCAAGCTATGTCCGACATGTGTGGGAGCAGAGGAAAGCGATCTGCATGTGGTCTTGTTTTGTCCAACTTACAAGGCAGCCAGGAAATATTGTCTCCTACCACTTATTAGAAACCTTGGTTTTAGGGAGTACCTCCCGGTGTACAGAATTTTAAAAACTGATGTTTCAGGTCCAATTGTGTTTGCACTAGCCAAATTCCTTACCAATGTCTGGCATATTCGTACCCGTATTTTAAAGTTGCAGGCTCCTATCTAATTTTAAGTTTTCATTTTAATTGTATGGTCCTTTATCTGATGTGTTTCCTGTTTACTTTCCCTTGATGGTTTTACATGTTCATATGTGTGTTTTTTGTGTACATCTTTTATGGCCTAATTGGCCGAAATAAAGATTAATTAATTAATTTAAAAAAAAAGATGTAGGGGTGTACGATATGGCATTTTTTTTGCTAAATTCCATGAAAATTTCCCGAAGTTGTTCTTTATAAGTGAATTGCATTTTCTCGGTATCTCACATGACTTTTTTAAGCAGAGCGTGCATCTCTTGTAAAAGCTTTGTGAGACACCAGCCGGAACTTGATGAAAATATCGCTGCAAGGCATTTTCTGTGTGAACCAATCTCACGCTCTTGCAAGATTTTTTGTATGCAAGGTGCACACTCACTTTAAAAAACAATGCGTGGAATTGCATCATGCACACGTCATTTTGAGAAATATCAAAAATTTCCAATTTCATATAAAGTAAAGTTCAGTATTTTCTCATACTCTGCCGGCATCACAACATTTTGGATCAAGTCTGCTGATGACTAATAGGAATCAGTTGCGTGAAACCCGTGTGGAGGCTTCAAATACTTTACAAATAAATGTGGGTTGATCTCACCAGTGCCTCTAGAATGACACATAATATTGTTTAGTGCTTTGAAACCACATATCTTGGGACATGATTGCTCTATTGCAGATGGCACAATGAAAGCTTCTTAGGTTCAAGAGGGGGGTTCTGTTTTGGTCCTACTATGCTTGAAGAGACTGGAGGGTAACCAGTCTTTGATTAAACTTCAACACTGCTCTATACTCACACCTTCTTCGTGACAGAAATGTGTCTTTGTGCTGTCAGAGCAGAAGTAAAGCAGATCATTGTGTTAGGTTGAACAAGCAGTTGCACCTAGAAATGGAAATGAGCCAGAACAGTAGTAAACTCTTTAACCAGAAAGCAAGAGATCGATTTTTTTAAACTTCCGGTTCCAATGGAAACAACCAGGACTAATCTGATTTGGATAGAACCGGATACTTGGAAAAGATTGCTATCAGTCACTGTGGGAAATCCTGCAATTAGATTATGTAGTGTCGTCAGCCATCATCACACTAGTACATCAGTTCAGACGCTGAACTATGTAATTTCCATCTTGCTGACAGCAGTTCTTTGAGAAGATAGGAGAATTCAAAGTGTTTTTCTATTTGGGATACTACTATTTACTATTTTAAGAAGATTGGTTAAAATGGTTGGAGGTCTGTGGGTCAATACAGTAGTGATGAAGGAGTGGAATGTGACCAGAGCACAACATGACTTTTGCCTCCTTTATGGTTATGACTGCTTCAATCAATCAATCAATCAATCAGGGTTTGTTGAGCACGTCTACTCACCTGTTAAAGGTCTAAAGGAGGGTCGTGTAGCATCCATCAGTGAGGTGGCTCTTCAAAAAGCCATGTCTTCAGCTCCTTTGTGAAGTTGATTAGGAGGGTAGTCTGTCTGAGGTGGAGCGGGAGGGCGTTCCAGGCTGTGGCTGCTATGTTACAGAAGGAGCGTCCCTGTTCTTGTTTTCCTGATGCGGGTACTTTGGCGAGAGAGAGCTGGGCTGATTGAAGGGTCCTGTGGGGTGCTTGGAAGTTGAGTCACCTGTTGAGGTAGGCTGGTCCGGTGTCCTGGAGGGCTTTGTGTGCGTGGATGAGGATCTTGAAGGTAATTCTTTTTTCTATTGGAAGCCAGTGAGTGTTCACAGGTGTTGAGAGATGTAGCAGTGTCGGGGTAGGTCGAGGACCAGTCTGGCGGCGGCGTTCTGGATGTTCTGTAGTTTGCAGGTGAGTTGTTTGTTGATCCCGGCGTAAAGCGCATTGCCGTAGTTCAGTCTGCTGGTGATGAGGGTGTGTGTGACGGTCTTTCTGTGTTCAAGGGGGATCCATTTGAAGGTCTTACATAGGAGGTGGTGGGTGTGGAAGCAGGTGGTTGTGACTGAGCTGATTTGGTGGTCCACGTTGAGTTTGGAGTCAAGAATGATCCCAAGGTTTCTGGCTTGGTTCATGGGGGTGGGCGGGTTTACATGGGTGGGTGGCCACCATGAGTCGTTCCACTCGTCGGGGTGGGGGCCCATAATGAGAACCTCTGTCTTGTTCACGTTGAGTTGGAGGCAGCTGTTTTTTCATCTAGTTGGCTACTTCTCCCATGTCTTCGCAGAAGTTGTGTCTGGCTGTGTTGGGTTCGTTGGATAGGGAGAGAATGAGAATGGTGTCATCGGCATAGGAGACAATGTTGATTCTGTAGCTCCTGACGATGGAGGCCAGCAGGGCCATTGGGCCGCGCCCCAGGGGTTGGAGTCCCTGAGGCCAAGATCGGCCTTATGGAGGGGGCCCATGCGTCCCCCCCCCCCAAAAAAAAGAGGCCACATCCCAGGGAATGTATCTTTTGCTGATATTTGCTGGTGGAAGATTGGGCAGCTGCTCACTATTTAAAGATAAGCTTGTGTTACTGGAAATGAAGACTCTGTGGTAGATTTTTAGGTCTTGCCTAAATACAGGTTTAGCTGTCCGTTGTCAAAAGACCTCTTTTAAACAATACAATACAGCTTTGGGTCAACCCTTTGCTTACCATTGGTTGGCTTTCTTGTCAACATCATTTGCTTGCTTCTTGGTTAACAGCTTTCCTTCCTCTTCTTATGTTTGCCCCTCTCCTAGAGCATATCTTCTTTGCTATTCTTTTAATTGGATGACTTGTATCCTTCTTTTGCTCGCATTTAAGGACTTATTTTCTCTTTTGTTTTGCTTTTAGGACTCCAAAGAAGGGGGTAGGTGGTTTCTTGCTCTCTCCTCCTCTCCCCTGTATGCTGCTCCCCCTTGCGATCCTCAACCCCTGCATATTGTTCTCCCACCCTCTGGATTTTTTTTGCTTCCCTCACCCTTTCCCACCCTACATGACATTCTTTTTATAAACACTGTCTGTTGCTCCCCTGCCCCACTGCCCTTTATGCTCAACACAATTGCCCATCGGTTTCTTCCCCACCTCTCCCTGTCATGGTTTTTTTATTTTAATTTTTTTAACTTTTTAGGAGGGCCCAGCAAATTCAATTTGCTACTAGGCCACTCCTTGTTGTAAATGTTTTTGCATATGTATAAATATATATAAGTGTATATGTGTGTGTGTGTGTGTGTGTGTAAATATATATATTTTCACTGAAAAAAACAAAGGTTACAGGGACGTTATAGTTAGGAAACAGAATTTAAAAAAACATAGAAATTCACTGAAAAAAACAAAGGTTACTGTGAGGGTATAGCTAGGATCTGAATTTACTCGTACAAAACCACTGAAATTCTGCATTTATAGTTAGAGTTATTTCAAGTAACGATAACTCGTGCCCCAAGATAACTATAACTCTCTTTTTGCAATATTTTGAGTGATAATATTTCATTTAGATTTTTAATGATGATATAGAAGTTGTCATGAGTGTTCTAATATATGGAGTAATTAGCAGTGCATGGTGAGAGCCTGCAGCCAGGCCCTGCAACCAACCCCTATAACCAACCAATCCTGCGCTGCAAATGGCCGTGGAGGTAGGCCGCAGGGCCTAGCCTTCAGCCTGGCCTTGCAGCCAACTCCTATAACAACCCAACCCTGCATGGCCCCCCTCCACAAGCCGATATCAGCCCAAGGGACCCCTAATTCATTTAGGGGATGGGGCCGCATGGCCCCCCCTCCCCTAGCCGATCCCAGACCTGGGGACCCCATCCCCCGGGCCGCAGCCTAATGGTTTTTTTTTTGTGTGAAGGAGTATCGCGTGGCCACCCTCCACAGGGCCGATCTTGGCCCCGGGGTCCCCATCCCCCAATAGGGTGGACTAATTATTTTTTTGGGGGGTGATGGGAGCCACATGGCCTCCCTCCACAGCGCCGATACGGGTGCTGGGAATCCAATCCCCCGGTGCGTGGCCTAAATATTTTTCTTGGGGTGCCACATGGCCCTCCTCCACAGGGTGAATCTCGGCCCCAGGGACCCCATCCCCTGCGGTGTGGCCTAATTTTTTATTTTGTTGAGGGGTAAGGCAGGCCACATGTCCCCCCTCCACAGGGCCGATCTTGGCCACAAGGACTCTGTGCCCTTGGGCCTGGCCTATTTTTTTCTTTTTTTTGGGAGGGGGTCACATGGCCCCCCTTCCCAGGCTGTACTCTGGGACGTGGCCTCATTTATTTATTTTTTGACAGGGGGGCCACATGGGCCCCCTCCACAAGGCCAATCTCAACCCCAGTGACCCCATTCCCTGGGGCATGGCCTAATTATTCTTTGAGGGGGCAGGAGCGCAGCCTAGTTTTTAATTTTTCTTGGGGAGGGAGAGGAGCCATCCCCCTCCACAGGGCAAATCTCGGCCCGGGGACCACCCCCATGAGACCTGGCCATGACGTTGGGGACCGTGCCTGAAGGCATCTCCGCGGGCCGGGAGACAGAAGAAACCTGAGCACCGATGAAGGGAGAGCTGATCTACAGCTCTCCTTTCATTGGAGCACAGTGTTTGCTGTGACTTGGCGGCAGCTTCGAAGCTGCCACCAAGTCACAGCAAACAGCTGTGTCTCGTGGGTGGACACCCCAGTACATAGCAGGAGCTAGCCCTGGGGGGGGGTCCCCTCTCTTTTTTTTTTTTTACAATCTGCCCTGGTGAGGTGGTGGTCCGGTGGTGACCCCCCTGCACATAATTGTTAAAGTGCCCCAGGGAGATGGTGGTCCCCAGGGCTGTGAGGGGGCCGTGCAGTCCTCTGTACATAATTGTTAAAGTGCCCCAGGAAGGTGGTGGTCCCCAGGTTGGGGGGGCATGCAGCTTTTCATAAATGCCTCGAGGAGGTGGTGCTCCCCGGGGCCGCGTTGCCTCCCCACACATCTTTTCATAAATGCCCCACGGAGGTGGTAGTCCCCAGGGCTGTGGGGGGCTGCACAGTCCCCCACACATCATTGTTAATGTGCCCCATGGAGGTGGTGGTCCCTAGGGCTGTGGGGGGATGCACAGTTCCCCACAAATAATTGTTAATGTGCCCCTGGGAAGTGGTGGTTCCTTGGGCTGCGGGGGGCTACGCGGCCCCCGCATCATTTTACAAAGTGCCCCTGGGAGGTGGCAGTCCTTGGGGCTAAAGGAAGCCCTAGGAGGGGGCCATGTGCACCCCCTCCTCATTAAAGGCCCCAATGCCCCCGGGACCTAGCCCATCCAGGGGCTAATAAAAAGAAAAGGGCAGGAGACTGTCTTTTTTTAAAAAAAAAATATCGGAAGAATCAACAAATCCGGAACCACAGTTTCCTTCGATATTGAGAAAAAAAAATGCTTTTAAGCCCTGGCAGGATCCCTCAGGGACCACAGAACCAGGCTGAAGGAGTCAGGGTTACTCTATCCTGGCCCGTTTTTTTTCTGGGATCTGCTGAAGCCCCGTCCCAAGACGGATGCTAACACTTCTTTGCAGAAATGTTGCAGAAATGTTGCCAGCCAATCACATATCAGCACAGGGGAAAGTTGGATCCTCGTCCATATATATATATATATATATTTTGGCCTTAAATTTGTCCAACACTACTAAATGGATTTCCGTCAAAACACAAAAAGTGTGATCTGCACAACAGGATCTAGCATCCTACCAGATTTGGTGTAATGCCGTTCAGTGGTTTGGGCTGTAGGTGTGTCGAAAGGTTCTGTGGAAAAATGAATGGTGGAAAACATGTTTTGGGACCCCCTTTTTTCTTCTTCCCCCACTTGACTGATCACCCCCAAACTTTTGATACAGCAGCTGCACTGACCAAAGTATAAGTTTTAAAATTTTGTGAAGATTCATCAAGCGGCGCCAAAGTTATAGGCAAAACAAAAAACCCTCCGTCTATGGAAAGAAGGTCCTAACTATAACTACATAGTGGCGACCATCACTAGGTTACATATACATATAAGTCACCAGCAAATTCGATTTTGTAAATTGGAAATCCACGCTGGCTTCACAATGTTTCTGCACACATGGGTTATTATGGATGCATTATGATGTATGTATGCACATGGGTTGTGTGCCTGTAGCTATCTTGGAACGGATTTCCTTAATTAGAAAACCATTCCAAAACTGCTATTGTGCGCCTCCCTGTGTGCCTTCTTAATGCCTACACATGTGAATGTTATGTTGTGTTGGGTTTTGTTATGTCATATTATGTTATGTCATTTTATGTCATATTATGTTAAAGTTTTTTTTGCGTAGCATACACCACCCAGACATCTCTTGCTACCTAGAAAGGCTGTAAACATTAAGAATCTACTTAAGACATATTATAAGTGCCTCAAAAGAGGGCTAAGAAGAATGTAGACTTTTCTGGAAACCGAGATAGTATTATAAGCCTCAAGCACACTGGAGAGGAATTTCAGGTCCTAGCATCCACGACTGAGAAGACCTGGTCCCTAATCTTCGAACCGGAAGTGCTTTTTACGTGTGCTAAGCAGAGCTGCTGCACATACTTAATGGAGTACTTTTATGTGGAATGCTTCCTGTACCATGCACATGGATTTGAAGGCAATTCATTTCTGTGCAGAGGATACACGAGCTTAATCGTTTCTTGTGACGTGGTGCTGTAAGCGCTGCAAAGTATTTCACTGAATACTGTGGTAGACCCAGACACAGACTGAGGATACAGTCGACACTAATCACCGTCTCCGTGTCATGTGGGTGACTAGCAAAACTCAAAAATCATCTTTATTAGCCAGGGATGGAAAAGGCCTTCTTACAACATTGGTAATTTGGGATTCCATTGATGGACTCCATCATTGTTTTCATAGGGTAAAACTGTCATTATGGCTTGGTGGAAGTTACCAATATCTGTTTTAAGCAGGCAAGTGTTTTTCCTATTGTTATCAAGATTGGAATGTTCATTGCTTGTTGTTGTGAGTATAGATTTCATTTCATGTCTTTTGTGATACGTAGAATTTAGGTTAGAACAGAGTGTGAGTGAATAGTTCTGTTTAGAGAGTCTAGTTTTGATGATATGTGGTTTAACTGGGAGACCGAAGGGATCGTTTTGTGGTCAGTCAATTACAAAATCCGAGACTAATTCAATCTCAATATTCGTATATATCTAAAAGAATAGGCCCTGGATTTGATGGCGGGTGTGATTATTTATTTCAATCAGTCAATGTGGAACCCAAAGTAAGATGGCTGCTGAAGATCGTACTGGCCGAAAGGTGATTTGGAGAATTTGCTCAGAGACTGATGTCACACATTAAAATGACTATGAGGAATTTGGTGCTTTGAGCTTGCATCAAATGAGCAAAATGTTATTCACAATCCAGATGCCTTGCTGTTGTGTTTCATAAAATTTCACTCATTTGAAGTCTTACCCTAGTTAGAATAAGCATACATGAGTGAGTGGTCTTTATAGATTTAACGCACTGATGCCTGTTTTCTCAGCCACACATTGCCATTGTGTTGAGTAATGTTTCTTTTCACTTAAAAAAAAAGCTCTTACCCTGAGCAGAACTTACAGAAGGGCGTGTACGCTTGTTTGTACAAATCACAGACGGGTGACAACATGTGTACAAGAAGCCCCTGGCCAGGCATGTCAGACATTTTGGGAGGCCTAGGGTCAACAAACTGAACCGGGGTCTTTCAAAGTTTTAAAAACATGTCCTTAAGGAAAGAAAGAGCAAAGAGAAACCACCGCAGATCTAGCATCTTGCATCATCTACTGGTGTTAACCGTGTTAACTGCCTCATCATTAATAAGTAGGGCGGCTGTAAAGTCTGTAAATAAATGTTGCACCAGGAGCACAGGGATCTCAGAGGTGCTGAGCCTGGGCAACAAAGACCTCTCTGCTCCTCCCCCCTTCACCTTAGGGCGGGCTTGCCCCTGCCTGCTTCTACAACACACCAGTATGACCACCCAGAAGTGCAATTTCTGTTAAAAAATAATGAGTCGTTAAGTTCCACTCACGAGTAACTTGTGCTTTTTCATTATACATACTTAGACATACCCCTTTGTAGATCAGTTCCAATTTACACTCGCTTAAGTTGCCTCTTTTTCCAGGCGTAAATCAAATGGACGCCTTGAATACTTTACAAACTGGGCCCACGTATGTGTGGTTTAGCACACAAGGACACTTCTCGTTGGTTGGGTATGATAAATACAAGAAGCATGATATGGAGTTAAACCTGTGCTGCTGACCCCAACACATGAGCTCCTTCAGTGCAGTGGGCCAACTGCTGATCCATCACCACTGGGAATAATTATCATTCAGATGCTGAGGGTTAGCGGTCGGACATTCCCTTAGGTTTGAAGCATTTGCAATCCTTTTTTAATACTACCTTGCTCCTCAGTGGATATTGGTCACATATCAGTGTGTCACCAGACACAATCAGCAAGTGCCCCAATGCAACAAAGGCTCTAAACGACGAGCGTCCACTTTTGATACATTAGTAACCTATGAAGCCATTTTAGTGGTGTTTTTATTACACCTGGTACTAGAGCAAACATCAGAATATGTTGTCATTTGGCTACAGTTTTCCAATTTTAAATGACTACTCATGGCACAGTAAAAACTACAGCTTGGTGGCATCATACCATTTTCTGGGTCCAAGAAGACCCGCCTAGAGTCGGCGTTCATGAGGAAAATGGCAGCTGAACAGGCTAGGTTCTCCACAACCACATGTGGGTGTCAGAGGTGATCATAGCCGGGTGCAGGATGGGCAGGTGGGTAACTACAGGTTGGCAGAAGGGTACTTGGGTTCAGGTTTGCCAGTTTTTGGTAGGGGTGTTGGCCGCATGCTGTGCGCGGGCAGGGTTCAGGCTGGCCATTTCAGCCTGGAATCTTGAACAGGAGCACAGGGGGTCAACAGAGTGGACGGGTGGGTGGCAATCAAGTGATTCCAGTTCCCCCTTTTTCTCAGCAGCTCCTTAAAGCAGCAACTATAGTTTCTGCTGCCACAAACGGCCACTGACGCTGCCCTAATTTTTAGTTAACTATTTGAAAGTCTGCACTTTATGTAGATGCACACTGAGGTGTGAGCTATCAGGATCTTCAACTTTGTACACTACTGCATACATTTCACAGACCTAAACCTTTGTAGATCAAACTACCGTACCATAAACTACAGCTTTTCCCTGCATACATCAGTTGCATAACATACTTATGAAGAATCTTTCATTGATCGGGTCTGAAAGATTCTATCTAGTTCAGTACGTTACCGCTTCTGAGGAGGTGACACAATCCTTTATGATAAACACAAACAATATGGCACCCGAGTTCATGTGTACTGCTGTCCCAGGGACCAAAACACTTCCGGTACAGTGTGCCAGGTAGTACTTCCGTTATTGCTGGAAATAATCATCCCTATGAACTGCTTTAAAAGCTGCCCTGACACAATGTCTGTACTCTCAGCCTCTTTAGGGAGGACGGCAGAAACCTAGGTGTTTCTTTACAATTCTTATTACTTTTGAGGGTAGGTGGGATGAGTTACACAGATATCTCTGCTTTCTTTGTCCGCCCAGTACAGCAGCTGCAACTCTGTCTCCTGGCACCCTTTCTGCCCCACTGAAAATCACCAACATCTGGCGCGCAGTGTGGGAGGTGGTGTGTTGCTACCAAGCATTGTCTTTAGATTTCCCGCCAGCAAGCTCCAGTCCTTCATGTGGTTTTTGATTTCTTCTTTAGAAAATTAATTGTTATTCCCCCCTTTCTTCTACAAAAGCTTTAGGCATGTGTGTCACTGATGTGAAACATTTTCAGGAGCTCACGGATTTGTGTTATCTGCGTCGCACTCCATCCTGGGACGATGTGCTAGCAGCACAGACTGCTTAGAGATGGAGGCCCAGCATAATCTGGAAATTTAAGCTAAAACGTTATCGTGACTCTAAATTTGATTGCATATTCGGGCAAATACACATTTTCCAAATTGACAATCGTTTGTTGTTCCAATGGGATTTCTCCTTCAACAACTTGAAGATCTGGCCACTCCTGGTGCCTCCCAAAAAATCAAGGTCAAGCAGCAGCCCGAGGACGCCACCTAGCGGCAACACCAAATAGGAACAAAAGGTCGAAAAATAACTTTTTTCTGTGACCGCGATTTCCCGAGAACAGAGAATCCTTGCAAAGTATCTGGTTTTGCCTCCTAATCAGGGCTCTAAGTGGGCCGGTACTGTCAGGTACTGAGTACCTGCTCTTCTTTACTTTGAGAGGGAGGGTACCTGCACTTCTCAACAGAGGTGCAATACTTTTGTTTGAAGAGTACTGGGACTTCCCAAAGGCAGGTAGGTACCCTAGTACAGGGTGCCTACAGTTCTCTATTTCCATTTCAAGTACTGCTTAGAATAAAAAAAATTCAAGAAACAGATGCAAACCCATGTTTCAGAGTGACTCATCATTAGATATAGATAGATAGATAGATAGATAGATAGATAGATAGATAGATAGATAGATAGATAGATAGATAGATAGATAGGAATATAGATAGATAGACAGATAGACAGACAGATAGATAGATAGATAGATAGATAGATAGATAGATAGATAGATAGATAGATAGATAGATAGATAGATAGATAGATAGATAAGTTTACAACTGCACCAGTTGGTTACACATCTTTGAGTGAACAATATTCCCAGCAGCCTTCCCTTCTATAGACCTTGATGCCGCACATGAAGATCTGCCTGGAGCCTTGCTATGCTCAATGTGCATTGCTCAATGAGTTGAGGAGTGTGCATAGACGGAATCGCTTGTGCTGTGTTTAGTGGGAACTCAAGGTGTTAAATGCTAACGGTGCATCACCAAGCAACAAACCCGATGTAGCATCAACATAACCTGTTCACCACCCCACAAACCTACATCAGGCTTGCGCTAAGTAGATGATTTCGATGGCACTCATCTGCTGCTCCATCTCCAGTAAAGGTCAACTTCTCTCTGCCCTCATCAGAAAGAGAACTGCTCAATTAAGTCCCAAGGATCAACTTTTTTCTGAAGTCTTGCCAAATATGCACACTGTGAATCAGACAGATCGCTCAATTATCCAAGGGCCCACCTTTAAATACAATTGCTGGCTATTTTCAGGCTCTCACCATAAAATGAAGGAATACCTCTATAACAGTTGTAGCTTTCCACAGGTACCCCATGTCCAAAATGTGCACAGACAAAATTGTAACTGGGTGAAAAATTATGTATGCACATAGATCTATGGTACAAATGTATGCTAGCGTATTTAACGGTTCTATTTCTCCATGAGAATTTTCTTATCCATTGGAGAAACCACTCATCCTAAACCCACATTAAATATGACATTGTTCCTTTCGGAAATGCACTTAGACCTGCCCATGATAGGAGTCATTGTTTTGTGTTTCCATAGTTGTAAAACTACCTGCAAGCAGAAAGTGAATAAACACTAACCAAAGCGTGTGTGGTTGCAAAGAATGCACCAAACCTACCCTTAAATTTAACATTGTGATTAATTCCGCCATTTAAACCGAATTGTGGCTTTGACAAATGCTCTCTGGAAGGGTAAAATTCGGATGGGATTGAGAATTTATTCTCACAAGTGGAATTTCGAGCACTAGGTGTGAACTTAGGTGCAAAGAATGCTTTGAAAATTCGTCCAGCATGGACTCATTTATATAAAAAAAGGAAAAAAAACTCTAAAGGCCCATGCACTTGCAAATACTTGATCTCAATGAATGGTGTCCAGTGAATGCACTCCCTCAACCTCAAAGGATGTTAGTATTTATTCTCATTTTACTGGAAATCATGTTATTTTTATCCTTTCTCAACCAATTTCTTACAGTAATTTCTTGATACTTCTTAATTCCCGGCTGGCAGGTGATTGAGAACAAAAGATCAGGTGTCTGACACACGTCTTCAACCCGCTGCTCTCGTATCATCTCAGTCCTGGTGTCAGAAAATCAATCAGAGACTTCAGCAAAATCTTGATACTTTCCTCCTCCTCTCCAGAAGCTGGTCAATTATTCATAGCATCTCCTCATTTCCAGAAATCTTCAACCCTGGACCTTTAAACTCTGCAGACTTGCAATACCCACATTGACTCGACTCTCTTGTTACCTGTGGTGTTCAGATCTGTGTACGTCAGGGTAACAGGGTAACTTTGTAATCTAACGCCTTGAAACACATGCAAAAAATTAGGAGCAATGTCAATAGTCTCCATTTTAAGATGTTCCTAACAAGAGTTTGCATATAGTAGACCATAAAACAAAGAGCTTTTCAATAAGTTAGTTTTTAGTTGGTTTTGTTCAATCACAGTACCCACAGTTTAGGTCTTATAAATCACAAACTGAAATATTCGTAGGGGTTTAAATGTGAAGTTTAGAATGGTCTTAAACTTATTGACATCAGAAGGATAAAAGTCTGTATCATGCAAATCGTGATTTAAGCCTGTAGCGTACGTGTCACAACCCACAGTCTGATCTTAACAGCAAGTGTTTATGCAACATGGGTGAGATTTCTCTTCATTGGTCAGTTTAATAAAGCTGACTTTCAGGTTTGGTTGGTTAAATGAGGAACTGTGTCTTCTTAACATAGCAGCCTTTCTGGTTATATATGTTTGGCAAAATAGATTGCTTTTGTTGACAAGGAGCAGTAAGATTGGAAGCATGATACCATCAATAAGGGAAAAGAAAGAAAATAACGAAAATGTTGAGTTGAATAATTAGTTTTCTTAATATATATTTTGATCAGCATTTGCAGTTTGTATAACCACAGTGCAGAACATGTACCATCCAATATGTGAAATAGCAAACGGACAGTTCACAAAATCAGCATTTTTGGGGGGCAGTAATTTATCATCATCCATTCAGAAAATGCATCCGAGTTGTAAATGCCACTCAGTGCTAGTGATAATGTTTACTGGATGACCATTATACTTCAGTCCAAATGTATCAGCCCTGTCAGTCTAGATAGTGGGGGCTCATTTCAGGTTGTAAACAATCTCCACTGGTTGTTCACGACTTAATATAATCTAACTGCTGGTCAACACCAGACCAGTTGGTGAACAGCCAAGTATAACAGTGAAAGCTTAACTGACTGAAATATGGAACAGAACAAAAAGTAGTCCCCGAGGGGGGTGGGATTAAGGATGTCCTGATGTATAACAATAATGGGGGCTGGGTGGAGAGTGCAGGTCTTGGCCTCCAGTTTGTACCTGACAGTTTCCTGTGTGCTATACCTTTCACGTCTTAGGGCGGGAATGGTAATGCCACCAGCCCAGTAACTGGTGTTTTGTCGGCATTTGGTATACAGTACGCAATATCCGTTGCTTTGAGGGTTAAACAATGCCCACGGAACCTCATGTCTAGCGTGTTCCATCTTACACCCCATCCGAGCCTGCTGTTTGGTCTACTGTTTCCTCTCCTTCATCAACTTTGCTTTGTTCCGAAATTGTGCTCCCCTCCGGGTGCTCCCATCTCTCCAGAGCCTCAGCCCACAATCCCACCACAAGACGCCTCCTAGTCTGCGAGCATCTTCCGGACGCAGAATGCTCTCTTTGACTCTGGCCCACAAGGTGATGTCTCAAACCCACGCTTCTACCGTTGGTCCCACCCTGGACTTCAGGGTCAGCATGATTCTGCACCTAGCTAATGTAAGGACAAGGGCAAGGTCTAAAAATCTGGTGGCAATCTTTCGCACCTTAGGCCTGGGAAATCCTCCAAGCAGGCACACTTCCATGTTGCAGGGGATGGAATGTCCCAGAGTCTCGTGAAGGCAGGGCAGCACCCTATTCCAGTAGACCAGCAGTGTCGGGCATTCCCATGTCTTGTGGTTAAAGTCAGCACCAAGTAAACAGCATTTGATACATTCTCTCAGCTCTTCGCCGTATATCACCTGTAGCCTCTATTGCGTAAGGTATGTCATATGTAATATGTTATATTGTAGATACTTCAGTCTCATGTTTTGGGAATTTTTTTTGCGGGTCGGCTAGCATCTTATCCAAGTCCTTATCACTTGTCACCCGACCCGGTATGCCATTCCATCTAGCCCGTCAGCGGTCCTTGTACCTTCTTGAGTAAGGATCGATAAAACCATGTCACCTGACATCGAGCCTAGTGAGAGCAGAAGTTGAAACACCGCATGTCGTGGAGGCTCCTCTATGCCCCTGTCCCAGAGGTCAGCGTAGTCCACACCAATGCCTCATATATCAAGAACTGGCCCAGCAGTAGAGAAAATAGTTCTGTTAATTCTTCTAGAGACACTAGGGCACCCAGGGAGAAACACTCTCCCACTGTCACCACTCCAGCCTCAAACAAAACCTGGAGCAGAGCGGCAGTAATGCAGCCGACCGGGGTACCATGGGACAACCCCACCAATGGCAAAGTTGGCGCATAAGGCAGCACCTTCTAAGTTCTCACATTGCAACGGCACCAGTAGTACAAAGCCACCTGCAGCAAGATACCCGGTTGCAAGACTTTAAAGTCAGGGCCAGCAAAAACTCCTTGTGTGGCACTAACACGAGAAGGTCCAGGGTATTTCTGTGGGTGCCATTAAGCCATTTGGCCACCCACTGCAATTGTGCAGCCAAGTAGAACAATTAGAAGTCTGGAGCGCCAAGGCCACCTCTTGCAGGAGGGCATCTCTGCACCGCAAGTGCTATCCTGTGGCAGCCACTATCCCATATGAGGTCTCGAAGGAGGACATCCAGCTGCTGAAACCATGCTATGGGGATTTTAACTGGTGGATTTGTAAAAAAGTATAATAAACATGGAAGCACCACCATTTTGGAGACTGATACGCAAGCCACAAGCGAAAGCCGTAAGGATCTCCAAATGGTAACACAGGATCAAAGGGAACGCAATACTCATCCCAGGTTACCCTGATGTACGTCGTCTATCTGATGATAGATTTAGAGTAGAATAATTAGTTAATGAGATTAATTTTCATAACAAGTTATAGGTAGTTTTGAATTGCTTATGTCCTTTATGAGAGCTTATAGGGTCAGAAGTCACTGGTGCTGCAACCTTGCTCCATCTACTCCTTATTGCAATACTCTGACAGACCCGTTGTGTTTTCTTGCACAAGTGACCTATCTTGCAAGTCCCCTGGATGGCGTTCTACATGACTTTTGTTTTGCTCAAAACAGAGATCTAGAAACTACTGAACTGTGGTGGTCTTCTCAAAGAGGAACTCAGTTTAACATGGGTGACTGCTGTCCTCATGACCAAGCCATGGCATTACTTATAGTTGATGGTACTGATTTCAATGGTGCGTAGGCTTTGTAACTACGCAACAAGTTAGGGAGATTGTCATTCTGGATTCACTGGTGAATGCAATACAGTGTGTCATCGATGGCCTTTTTCATTCCACCAGTGTGAGAGGTAGGGTTTATGGGTGTGTGTGCGTGTGTGTCTTTGTGTGTGCGCGTGCATGTGTGTGTGTTTAGCCCCAAGGCTGCAGGGTGTTCCACAGGGTTGGAGGCACTGAACTACAGTAGAACATATATATGATTATAAGAAGAGGCCAATGAAGGACAGCACATGTGGAGTGCACTGTGTTGATAACTTAGATGATCACGTCAAAAAGGGCAAATATGCTATAGTGATGGAGACTGAATTATTTAATCACACAGTAGTGACTTCTCCAGTGCACTTTACCATTTTCTTCTCCTCGCATGTGATGTACTCTTCAGGGGTTGGCATTTAATTCCATGTTTCCCCGACCCCTAATAATTATCCATCCATCCATGCATCCACCCATCCATCCATCAATTATCCACCCATTATCCATCCATCTGATTTTCCATGTCTCGGCCCTTTCTCTGGCTCACCAGTCATGTGTATCTGTACTTGTAATGTCTGTGATTATATGTGTGCTTACATGCGTGCTGTATAGTTATTGGCCTTTATGTATGTATGTATGTATGTTGACCTGTGTAAATGCATTTCTACAACTAGATGTCTATAGATGTGTTACTCTTTTTTACTCCTTCTGTAAACAGAACCCATCCGGCTGTCTCTCCATCAGTTTGTCCATTTTTGTGGCTGGATGTGTCTTACTTGTCACTGTATGTGTATATGTGTGACAGTATGAGTTTCAGCTGTGTGATAGAGCAGATATTGTGAGTGAGTGTGTGCTTGTGTGTGTGTGTATGTATGTGTATAGGCGCATGTGTGCTTCGCCGAGTTGTCTGTTTCGTGGGTGTCTGCAAGTCTGTTGGTCTGTGTCACAGGATGTTTTTATCATTGTTGATTTGTGTGCATGTGTTTGTAAGTCAGTTAGCCTTTGTGTGTTTGTACCTGCATATCTGCTGGTCTGTGTCCATTGCTATCTGTAGGTGTAGTGGTTGGTGCGGGCATGTATGCATGATCTGTCTTTGAATACGTACGTTTGTTGTGTGTCACCCTCTCTTTGAACTCTGTTCTACAAAAAACAAACATTCTGGCTTTGTCAGTGCTTGTTTATTTAGCAGGCAGAAACCCATATCTATCCATATCCAACTCCCTAACCATGGCGTCATCCTCTCCATCCAATCCATTGCACATTTTTGGCGACCGGAATAATTTTCTTGGCTCACCCCATCTGTTTGAAGATGCTGTCTCAGACCCCACTGCGGTGGAACTACACGCCACATCACTCCCCCATGTGACTTCCATTACACAAGCCTCACCTGCAATCAAACTCTGTAACGTGCCTCTTTCACACATTTGCTTCACCTTCTGCATCCTCACTGCTGCGTCATTTCCGCTGTCTATGGCATGCGTAGAACCCTCTTTCTCTCAGCTTTCCCCGCACTGCCCTCCTCACGTTTTATGTTGCTTCTGTTCTTTAACTGTAAGTATGATTAAAACTTAGTAAATGCAGTTTGTAGTTCTCCTGGTAAATGTTACATTTTCCTACATCTGTCCTATTGCAGGTTGTTTTCTGTGCTCTTTAACTCACTGGGTTACACGGCACATAAAGCAGATGCAGGTCTTGACATTTCAGATGGTCATAAAATGCAGGTGCAGCCAGTCTGGGTTCTGTCGTGTGCATTTATTATACATTCTCTCTTTCTCTGCCCGGGGTCCCTTAAATGGCCCTCCAGAGAGTAGAACATCTTGTCCTGTAATTTTAGCATTATGAATGCTGGCACCTGCAGTTCTGTATTTATAATGGAGAAAGCAACATTGCATGTACTGGAATGCAATTGTAAAACACGGGCTGTAAAAACAACTTATGCCTGGCACAGGAAAGTGTATGCTCCCAATTAATGTATGGATGCTTGTATACTGCTTACGACAGCTGAAAAGAAATAGGACGTGTCTGAAACGAGAGTATTTCAAATAAAGGTAAGGCAGAGACATAGAGAAGCCTGCCTGGTTATGCCAGGGCTATTTAGGTGGACATTTAAATACATTTAATCTTTTTATGAGTTCTATCTCAGGCTAAGTAGAGCAATTTTCAAATTCTGAGTGGTGATTTGCAGCGTAAGGCACACATCTGACTGGATTTTCTCCCTTTTATGGTGATGGTGATAACTGTTATGTTGCGTTTAGGTTAAATCTTCAGAGCAGCTCCTTTGAGTTGGGCCTTGACTACTTTTCCAATTTATATTGGGGAGTAAATAAGGCTGTGTAGGTCTGCTTATCATCTTAAACAAAGTACGTAGCATCCTGGGCCCCTTTTAAACCTAGGGCGCTCTGCCCTAGTCTGTGCTAAGGCCCACCCTAAAATCTGTGTGGCAGGCTCAGACCAGGTCAGTGTGCCCTATCACAATGACTGTGCCACCTGCAGTTTAGTCAAATGTGTGCTGGCTGATTGATGCCAGCAACCTACATTTCACTGTACAGAAAGCAAGACAAAATACCTCTTTATGCAGGTGAAATGAGTGACAGCACCAGCTTGCAAGGGGATGCCAAGGGATTCACTGTAACCGCTCTTCCCCCTTTCAATGGATGCTCTCAGGGAGCACACTGACTGTGCAACATCTCCAGGTGGAGAATATCAGTGCTTCCCGACAGCATCTGCATTCAGGTCGGTAATACAACTCCAGCCCTATGCAAACGAGGGATCAACCCAGTCCCTGAGATTGTGCCTGTGCTACACATCCACTGTCATAATCCAGATTACAGAATACGATGAATAAACTGCAGAATAAGCATCTGTGTTCCCTTCTGTAATACCACAGGTGTGCAAGAAGTGGGCTCAAATGCCTTTTGTGCCCATGGGACTCCTTTAGCAATATGGCCTTTGGTCAGTATGAAACATATGCACTCTCAACTTCGATATTTCTAGGAGGATCCTGCAACTTCAGGAATCTTGGGGAAAGTCTAACACATAGAAAGTAATCTTATCTAATTGATCCTGTTTAGGATAAGAATTCTAAACCTATAAAAGTTGCCTCTGTCTTTTTTTCTCTCAACTGTCACCTCCCTCCCACCCCCCAAACACTTAACAAATGAACAATCAACTACTTTTCCTGCAGAGCATGCAAAAAACATCCCTTGAGCAAGAACACCCAATGAAAGGGGCTCCAAGCATGAACCAAACTAGTATAACAGGACAATAAAGAATATCAAGCAAGCAGGGGTGATCATTCAACACATATAATCATGCTAGTGCTACTTCTGAATTACAATGTGATCATTTAAATACTTTTGATTAATCTCTAAGCTCTAAACTGGAAAGAGGACTCTGTGGAATACATAGAAAACCAGAAAAGAGTGATTCAAAATACTTGCTCAGAAAAAGTAAATATTTAAAACATTTAGAGACACAGCTAATTATAGGACAACCCAAAGTTATATGTAAAGACATACAAGAGGTAAAAGGGTGCCTGCAAAGACAAAAATATAATATATGAACCATTGGCTTTCTTGGCACTATTCATAAGTGCATTGAGATAACAAGTCTAGAGTATTTAAAGCTAACATTTTACTGCTCAGTACATTTTTGAAAGGTTGTACTGCTTAAGCAAGCCCTTAGTCACTGTGCAGCATGTGCTGTAGAGAGCCCCCTTCCCAGCAACTTCTTATAATTTGTGTTCCTCCTCAGCACTGCATTTGAGGACCATAGGCTGTCAGTTGAAAGACTGCCAGACAACCTAAAAGTAGCAGAAATTATAGTAGGATTTATTAACTAAGCATAACCTTTTATGCTTAATGTGACCACACACAAAGCCCCTTCGTAGTAGGAACAGTCTGGTAGGCGAGGGTCTGGAAGATTTATTAAAACATATATTCTGGCTTTCAAAAAGTAAGTCATTTACAAAGATACATTACAATTTACAGTGGTGATCTTGTGCAGAAAAGACAGGAGAAGCAGGATGGTCTATAAGACCTAAAGAAGAAGTCCTGCATCTAGTTTAAATCCAGGGTTATCCACTACTGAGAGGAGACAGTGGCATTTCCAGTTGTGTTGGCCGGAAGGTGCAAGACCATGTGGAAGTCCTATTGGGTGGTGGAAACAATTTGGTCTTAATGTCAGCTTAGCAATTCATAGACGGACCGCTACAAGATATGCTTAAAGTCACCAGCAGTGGCATAAGATCCCACAAAGACCTTAAAGAGGATATGAGTATTGTCTGATTAAATGCAAAAAGAAAACCTCGAAGATTCAGTCAGTGTTGCCAGAGATGGTGCACAAATGTTCAAAAAGGAGAGAAAGGGGGAGAACTCCAAAGGACATCATACAAAATAATTATCCTCCATGATTCAACAGAGGAATTCAAATCCAGCGGGTAGTGGTAGCAATCCAGGACAGAGACAAACACTTAATCTCAACCAAATGAAGACAGGAATTAAACAACATGTGGTTGATGGCCTGTAATCTCAAATCATTCACTAATGCCACCTATTCATTTCCCTGGCCTGATATAAACTAAAAGTTGGAAGATCTTAACTAACTAGGAAAGTGGGGATGCAGAATTTCCATTCATAGAGTAACTCTTAAATCATAATGAGGCTTTACTGGAAAAAAGGATATTGTGAATAGATGCTAGATGGGCAACTCATTATCTTCTAAGCACTCATGAAGCAGTCAAATTAGTCTTTTAGCTCATTTAAAGTACCCTACATACTGTAAATAAGATTTAATTAATGGAAATTACCTAAAAGGTGTACCAGAATTCTTAGAGCTCTATTCCTCTAAGAAGAAACATGACAAAGAATCCCGTGAGCTCTGTTATTCTCCATATGCAGTACTGTATTGTAATTGAAGCTTTACATGTGCCGCAATTTGCCTAAGGCCAATCCTTTGTCTTCCTGGAACTTTTATGTATGATAAAAGGCAGCAACCGAAAAGAACAGATGATTATTGATTAATGAGTAGCCATTTATAATTTATCGGCTCATAAACAGATTTTTGAATTGATTGGAATAACAACAGACCAAATACGTTCTTCGAGATTGTTAAGTCTGCCACTAGCCCACCAGATCCCAGAAACATTGAAAAATCGTTAAAGAGGTGCAAAGGATTTAGTAATGTCTTCAGTGCTAACATCTAGCTATTGAAGCACCCACCACATCCCCTCTCTGTTCCTTGCTCACTGTTGTATGCGAAAAATCCCCCAAAAGGATGGTTTTACTTTATAATGATTTTGGAAACTGAACGCTTCCACATTCTGTCCAACACCACACCTTCAAATCATGCGCCCAACTCTTTACCAGCCAACCTTGCCAACAAATGTCTAATACACTTGACCCCAATTGGGTCAACCTGGATCAAGATCTCTCTCACTCAAAGAGTTTTCCCAACTAGAAGTGGGTCAAGTCATTCCCCTGCTAACAGAAAATCTGCTGCTGTTAATCTCAAACCTTCCGTTCCTGAAAAAAGTACTGGAAAGCAGTGTAAATAATACAATGAAACTTTCAGTGAATGACCACAACCTCGTTGATGACTTTCAATCAGATGTTTGGGCTGCTACCATATATGAACTGGCATCCCACCACTTACTGATGAGTATCTATCCTAGACAAAGGTGATTCCTGGCTGATGTTTTTTCCTGACCTTTTAGTGGCCTTCAGCATTGTGAATCACAACACCCTGCCCCAGATATGAAAGGATACCAGGGGCTTGGAAGACAAGGATCTGAAATAGTTCTCATCATATTTAATGCACCTATCTCAAGTTATCAAAATAGGCAGTTTTTTCTTCGATCATGTTCCAGTGAACTGGGTTGTCCCTCAGAGATGCATCTTAGTCCTGCATTGTTTAACTTCTACCGTGACACTCTTGGCAAGGTTATCAGAGACTAAGGTCTCTCATAGCCTCAGTATGCAGACAATACACAATTGTAGTTGACTATCACCACTCCTAAGAACATCACCCTGGTCAAAATAACCCTTGAGAACATTCAATTGTGGATTATCACCCATCACCTTAAACGCATGTCCAACAAGCCAGAACTTCTTGTCACAACCTTGCTGCACCCTGCTCCAGAAATTGATCCTCTCTACCAACTTCTTAGGCTGCAATTTGTCCTCTTTTGATAATGCCAAATCTCGATTAAACCTACAGAACCACATTAACTCCTTTGCCACCAAGCCAAGTACTGGATTAATCTAATTTGTGGAATCAGTTCCATCCTCAGAGAGCAAGACCTTAAGGCTCAGATTTACAAGAATCTGGCGCATCAGAACTGATACGCCAGATTTCTTGTACCCCTCCTCCGCCACCTAACAACACCATGGTGTGCCGTATTTATAATACGGCACACCATGGTGCATGTTAAGCCAATAGTGTCAAAACCTTTGATTCTATTGTGGCGCTTTGCTGCACTAGAGTAAAAAGTTCTGGCACTAGTGCAGCAAAGTGCAAGGACGCCCATTGATCTCAATGGGTGCATCCTTTTAATGCCTGCTTTAAGCAGGCATTAAAAATGATGCCAAAAATGGCACAATGAAATCTTATAGATTTCATTGTGCCATTTTTGCGGGTGTTCTAATGCCGGAACACCCCCCCTTGCATACATTATGTCTGGTGCAGGCATAATGTAGTGCAAGGGGTCACAAAGTGGCGCAATGCATGCATTGTGCCACTTTGTAAATATGGTGCGGCGATGTTTGTCTCGTAGAGCCACATTAGCGTAAAAAAGAATGACACTAATGTGGCACAAGGAGGTGCTTGAGCCTTGTAAATCTGGCCCTAAATTCTGGACCTAATCAATGGTTCTATCAAGAAATGTCTGTGGCAGCGTAATTATTTACTGTATTTATCGGCGTATAACACGCACTTTTTCTCCCTGAAAATAGGGGGCAAATGATGTGTGCGTGTTATACGCCGATATAATGTTAAGTTTTTTTTTCTGAAATTTCCTCTTAAAATGAGGTGCGTGTTATACGCCGATAAATACGGTAGTAGATTACTAAAACTTACCTTGTTTTTCTAAAAGTCTCACAGCTTGCTGCATCACACAATCTCTGGGATTGGTTGTTCTCATCACATCATCCTTTATTGCATTCACTCTGCAGGCTTCCTGTCCACTGCAGACCGACTTTCAAACGTGCATGCCTTGTGATCTTAAATGCAGACAACCCTAATTACCCGAGAAACAACCTAAAGATTTCTGGGGGATCCTATAAACTACAAAGCTCAAAAACCCTTTTGCTTGAAATCCCTGGATGTGCTCTAAGGGTCTGGATTGCTATTCTGACTTCTATTCGTGCCATTGCCTCCTTGTCTAAAGTCATATGAGAACTTAAATTATTTCTCTTTGATCAGCATTTTGCCTCACACTTCACCTAATCCTTGACAAAAATATCACCTATTATTACTGCTATTTTATTTATTATACCTGCTAATGCTTCAAGTCATGCCAGTTTGCTTCCTTTTCTTTCACTTGTGTCTATTAAACTAACACTGTTTGGAGTTTGTACCTGTCCACCCTCTGCAAAGCGTTCTGATGCTGTACGACCTAGTGTGTGCTAGAGAAAAATGTAAATAAATAAATAAAGTGAAGGCATCTGGCTTTAACGTGTTAATGCATGCAACAACTATATGTCCGTGCCTGTGTTTAAAGTGCTTAGACATGCAACCACCACATGCATAAATGCAGCTTGAATGCATTAGCACGTTACAGTCAGACCCATTAGTGCTGGCCCATCTTACAAACCAGATGCTTAGTATATTTCATACAATGGTCTACTTAGTGTGATTTTCTGCTTCTGTTTCTGTATTTCTGCTTGTTTACAGTTGTGAATGCACGCCTAAGGGCAGTACCTTGATGTAAAGTCTACCTAAGTGTTTAAGAATTTTGTATGCTACAGTTAAGTATTGGTTGTTACTAATGCAATCTGTACATAGCTGCACTGACATCGATGCCAAGGACATTCTTCTTCTCAGAAATGTGTCTGCAGAATGCTTTTGGCAGCAATGACTGCCAAGGGCATGCCAAGCTTCCCTGCAGATCTGAAACATTTCCATATTATGCAGTGTGCTGCAATGTGGTGGATCTAAGGAAATTTGGCCAAGACACTGGGAAAGCTAGGAGCTTCCGCTGTTTTATCAAGACTTTCTTACAAACTGTACCACTGTTAGTTAAAATTCACTCTTTCAAACAAAAAGAGATCACAAGTTTGTGGGATGTGCTATCTGGTAAATTGGATGGAAGTGTTTGGTTTGGGAAACAAAACTTACAAATGTCACTTTTTAAATCCCAGTCAAATCTTTTGTGTCCAGCTAGTCATGCAGTTTTGTATCTCTTACAGTGAATTTGGAAAATACTGTGCATGGCACACACTCAGAACTTGTCCAAGTTCTGTATTCAGGCTAAATGGGATTTTCTTTACACTAGCGGTTCTTAACCTGTGGTCGGCGACCCCCTGAAGGTCTGCTGCTCCCACTCGGGGGTATGCACCTGATTAGAAAATTAATATAATAAAACAGATTAATAAAGTCCATTTACATAAAAAACAAAATTGAAAACTGAAAATGTTATGACATTAAACGTGAGGAAATTTTAATCTGAGGACAAAAATTAAGTTGGCCCCTTTAGTTTGATTTATAACAGCACCGACAATGCAGGAAACATTAGTGTGGACGTATGTGCAGACAAAAAAGTGAGGATGCATTACGAACAAAACAGGCAAAGTGATATGCTAGAGTCTACCATATCATTTTGGTTTCAGAAATAAAGCCCAACTATAAAAAGCTCCATCCTCCCAATTAAAATTATAATTTAGATCTGTGTACATTTTTCTGTCAATTAAATCCAATAGTTTGTATTTTTGATGCATACTTGTTGCTGTAGTTTTGTGTATTTTTTGAGGTTCAACTAGTTGAAGTTACTTACAGCAGGGAAGTCAGCTTCCACTAGTGCTTCAGTGGTGGTCCACAGAAATCAAAACATCAGGAACCCCTGCTCTACATGACTCTGCCCTGACTAGATGGGATGCCTAGGGAGGCCTAAAATGGAAGGGTCGTTTTCCAGTCTCACATTGTTGTGGGTGACCCTACTCTGAGAAATGTCCTACAGCAACAAGCACTCGCCTGAGAAAACGCAGCTCCCTTGATTTTCCCACAAATTATAAAACAAATTTATATTTTCGTCATCAGCATTTGAATGTGGCTGCCAGCTTTGGGAAGTGGTAGGAGACTTTATGCTAGTCTTTCTTCAATGTTCTTAGTGGAAGATATATGGCCAGGTACCGGCGAGGGCTCCCGGCAAATCATCCCCACCCGGAACCACACCCAGCATGACGCTACTTTGTCTTGGACAACCACAAGTTTTGAGGTGAGTGTTCGAGAACCCCTGTCGTATTTTATTTTCAAAAGAAATACGAATACACTGTTCCTAATAGAAGAAAGCAAAAAGAGAAGCACAGGGCAACCCTTAGGTTAGAAGCAAGTGCCCTCACACATCCAATCGGATGTCATGCTTCATCATTGGGCAAGCTCCTCGTCATACTGGCGCTGCAATGTCTGACGGGCACCCCTATAAGGGGGCTCTTTGCCGGAGATCTTTTATCAGTAGCTCTGTGCCATAATGGTATTTTATTTTCAAACACATAAATCAATCATCAATCCACAAAATATTTATGCAGTAAGCCCATTGTATTTACAGCTTTGTCAGATCAGACGGAGTACGCTAATACATCAGATTTCCTATCATTAAAAAAATCAGTTCCTGCGCATCCAAATATCAGTGACTGCAGATGAAATTATGACTGATTCCTAAGACACCCGTTCTCTGTCTGTTACTAAGGCTAGGAGGTACAGGGGTCGGATCTCCATAGTGGATCATCCTGTCCCCTCCCAACGCCCAGTTGTAACCAGTTGCGTCTATACCCTGTAGAGGGGACCCGCCTGCCCACCAGGATACTTACCTCGGGCACCCCCTCCACCCTCAGACTGCACCCCCGCAAGGGCCTGTGCTAGCTTCAAGACCGTTGCGCATGCACGGGTGGTTGCCCCTAGGGACCGCTCATAGCCCCCGCACCCTTGGATCGCATCTTTGCTTCTCAGCCAGCCCCCCTCGGAGGGTCCAATGTTCTTGCAGTCCTGCTCAGGTAAGAAAATGGTACCTAATTGTTCCCCCAGTCAGGATCTCACCCCGGCACAGGCCAGCATAGTAGACTGACTATCTGGCCTCCCCCTCCTGCAGTCGCTCCCCTACCGAGTGGACCAACTAAGCCAAGAAGTTTTCCAACAACATATCAGTCCCCACCCAAGAAAGATGCACTCCATCCTGGAGGAAGAAATACTCCCCTTGAAATACAGCTGTGTGGAACGACAGTTAACCTAGGTGGGTTGAACAACTTGGCAACCTTGTTATTAATTATTTTCACTGAATCATTGCAGGTCTTAACATACAAGCCGCCCCTCCACTGCAATCGGGGGATAATGTTTGATCAGGCAAGCACTTCCTGTGGAAATTTCTTAGCTAGCCAACCGAATTCAGAGACCACCAACTCAAACAGCTGCAGCCGACCGAGGGGAACCAAGTCATTACGCCCAAGATGCAAAATAATGATGTCTGGTGGCGAGCACCCTAGTATAAGCAATGAGTCCAGCACCTGTCTCAGCTGAGTGAGGCGCAGCCCACCTCGCCCAAAAAAAGAAAAGCGGTTTCCAGCCTGCAATGTATGTGATGCAACTCTGTACATATTGATCACCTGCCTGTCGGACGTAATAGTGGCCGATGACTCCCACTTCTTTGACCCCTGCAGCTCCTGCGTGAACTGGAACCTCCAAACGACTGCCTTGGCCACCTAGAGAAGACAGAACAAGACAAAAGGTGCAAGAAACAGGCCCTCATAGAATATGCAATCTAACATACTTCTTGTAGCAGTCTGAGGACCACCTGCTAATTCTCCTAACCGCTGTACCAGAAAACTCCATTGCCACCAACGCTGTGGCTTCACCGATCCTAAAGGAATGAGTACTGAATTCAGAGGTGTTGAAATCGGCCGCGGATAGAGCACCTTGAGTGCGTGTGAAAACTAGTATCTGGTCAGCGGTGTGCCATCTGCATGCACTAAAACCGTACCCCTTTCCCCCACTGGGGTCTGTGCTAAGAAGACCTCCAAATTATAGACCAGATAGCACACATTGCCAGGGGCTCTTCGCAAAAGGATGTGGGCACCCTTCCCATTGTGGTCCAACTAAGAATGAGGGATATTGAACGCCAAGGACCTCGCCCCTTCCAGCCAATGATTATCTACCAACTGCAACCACCTTGCATATCCTTCTTGTTCCTGGCCAACAATTAACCCAGTCTGGGGGACCCATAAAAGGCCAACGTAAAAGCTGCCTAAAATAGAGTGACCTCCCAGGAAGAGGTACAGCCCCCAAAATAGATTCCAGCTTCACCATGTCAATGGGGAGCCTAGAGTCCAATTTGGCACCTTGGAGCCTCTGCCAACCCTTGGGGGCCTTCTTTACCAAGAAGGATTTCATCCCATCAGGTACCCTCCAGAGTTGCACAAAGAAAGAAATGGTGCAGTGTGTCACCTAGCGCATGTGACCAACCTCCCCTCCTCCCTCAGAACCTCCAAAAATGCCAAGACCAATGATGCATCTGACCAAAAGGACCACCCTGTATGACCAAGAAAATTAGCATAGGCCATGAAAGCCCCCTTGTAAGCCTTTCTTGTCTTTTGTGCTAGACTAGCTGCCACGAGGTCTGGTAGTCTTGGGCACCAATCAGCCACAGATGTTCCAGGAAGGACGTTGGGAATTCTTCTGCTTTCGGGTGGTGGAACCTGAAAACCTGCATCTTAAAATGGACAGGGTGTCAGCAGCATTATTCAAGACACTGGGCACCTGTTTTGCTCTAAATATCATATCCAACCTCAGACACAGCAATACAATTTCCTTCAACAATCTCAGAATCATTTTATACCGAGCAGCCTGTTGATTTATGCATTCCACCATTGACACATTATGAGACCAGAAACCTACAGTCTGGTTGCAGAATCTCTCAGGCCACAAGAATCGGGAATAGTTCTAGAAAACCAATCTTAGCTACTAGCCTTCACTGGACCCATTCCGTGGGCCACTGCTGCGCACACCAGGCTGTACCAAATATGGGGCCAAAACCCTCACTGCCTGCTGCATCTATAAAGAGACCCAGCTCTTAGTTGGACCTAGGAGGACTCAGGCACACGACCAGCCCATTAAGGTTATGTAAGAAAGACTTCCAAATCCTCATAGCCTGCTTGCCCTCACTGGAGAGCCTGGTGTGGTGATGTTTTACCTTCAACCCCGACATGGCGTAAGCGATGGATCGAGAGAAAGGGTGCACCATGGGGATGACCTGCTGAGCGAAATTGAGCTGTTCAACCAAGCATTGCAACTGATGGAAAGTGATCTTCTTCACCCTCACGCATGCCTGTAAGGTCTGAGAGAAAGCGACGACTTTGTCCCCCAGAAGCCTCGATACCCCTGCCACAGAATCTAATTCAATCCTCAAGAATTCAGTTGTGGTGTTGGGACCCACGGTTTTGCGATGCGCAAGTGGGACTCCAAACTCGCCCATAATACTCTGAAAGACTCCCAATGTACCTGCACACTGATCTGACCCAGGGGGACCAAAAATGAGGAAATCATCCAAGTAATGTAGTACCCATTGGTGTTGTGATCTGTGTCTGAAAACCCACTCTAAGAATAGGCTAAATTTCTCAAAATAGGAACAAGACACAGAACAGCCCATTGGCATGCACTTATCAAAGTAGTACTTCTCCTCACACTGGAAACCCAAGAGATGGAAGCCGTCCAGGTGGACCGATAGCAGCCTAGCGGGATTCAATATCTGATTTTACCATCAGAGCTCCAGGCCCCAGCTCCTGCTGCATCTGAATTGCCTGATCCAAAGACGCATACCTGACTGAACACAGAGCCCCTCAATAGCTTAATTCACAGATTGGCCCTTTGGCACCGACAAGTTATGGATTAGTCTGAATTCCCTGGCTCTTTCTTAGGGACCACCCCTAGGTGAGAACAGACAAAACCCTGCATAGGAACTCCATCAAAGGGACCCGCTACCTGCCCTAAGTTCAGCTCCTTGAGGATCTTAGCCCTAGCCACCTCAAGGTTGAACCTCAAAGACAGTTGGTTCCTACAATGGGGTGAGCCTATATAGCCTTGAGTCGGGATCCTAAAACCGTCCCTAAAGCCCTCATACAATACCTAGGCAGCTGCGTGGTTGGTGTAGGTATTAAGACAAGGGACCATAGCCAACAAATCTTGCAGATGAGGCCATTTTGTGTCTTTGTATAACTATGTAAAGGAACAAAATGTCATCACTCAACAAGAAGGAAGCTTAGTTACTAATAGGTATGCTCTGAGCTGATCCAAAATATGATTGATTTTAGGCAACAAAGCTTGTGGCTGAAGGTGGCTAAATGTATTCATTTCAATTGAGCTGGTAAAATAGCTTAAGCTCTCTTTTATGCCAGACTCCAAAAATGACTCCTAACGGGCATTATAGTGGTTACAGAGAATAAACATGAATATCGTTCACTTTAAACTCATGATAGTAGGATATATTAATGAAAATACAACTTCTTAAGAGACTACATTTCTGTAAGATATTGGCATGTTTAATTTTTCACTCCATATGCAAATTCAGTACCTTATTTCCAGGACATATTTCAATTGATTGCACTTGTTTTTATAAAGTACAATGCCAAAAAAAGACTTTGGCTGCCCCAGCAATCATGCAGACATAGGTGGTACACCAGCAAGCGTCATCATGAGCAGGAGTGAGAAGAATTTGCAATGGACACGGGAGGACTTTCAGACTGATATAGAAGTCAGGCAGAGTAGGAGTGTGTAGAACAAATACAGAGAGGGTATTCAGTGCTCAAAAGCACAGAAGAAACTAAAGCCAAGATTTAAGAGGGCCTAGCGCCTCCTTGCGACACAGTAGCATAATTTTTTATGACACTAATGTGGCCCAACTAGGCCAGATTTGCTGCGTCATATTTACAAAGTGGCGCAATCCAGGCATTCCACCACTTTGTAACCCCTTGCGTCACATTATGCTTGCCCCAGTCATAATGTATTCAAGGAGGGTGATCCCCCCGTTTGCAGGACAGCAAAAATGGCTCAGTGGAATCTAGGAGAATCTATCCAACCATTGGATGGAATTCTTGTCTTTCATTCTCCCACCACTCCACATCATTGTGTGTTTGCCCTTGATTTTGAATGGCTAGGGTGTGGCTTCCCACTTCTGACCTCTTGGAACTCTTTTTCTGTGTTTTGTTTACTTCATTAGTTGTTAAACCCCCCATAGGAGTGCATGTTTTGGTTTTCAGAGTGCACTCACACTCTTTACTTTGATCCCTCACTACTCACCCCATTTCTACCTCCCTCTTGACCCTCCTTGGAGAAGTGGCAGTCCCTGCATACTGGCCTTGGTGATGTCATGGATGTTCACCGAACCTTGTCTATTGTGGTGAATGAAAGCTATAAAGTCCACAGCATAAACAAGCTTGAAAGACAGCTTTATTACCAGCGCGACCTAGCGTCCAGCCACTCCGGAGAGCACAGGTTCAACTGCCAACTCCCGAATGTTCAGACGCTTGCGTTCGCAGGAACGCGCTAAGAATACACACACATAACATTATCCTCTTCCCTTCACATTAAATAACTAATAAAGGATGCTAAGAAAACTTATATTGTAATTATAAAAAGAGAACACATAAGAAAAACAGAGAACATCTATGGCAAACCAGTTGTTACATCATTATATAATCCTTCAAATAATTAGGACATTTCCGAGTCCTCATCGGTTGTTCACGAACAGCAACATTTGTTTGATTCTTCCCCTCTTGATTTGCACTGGTACCTTGTGACTCACACCCCTCAGTTTCATGACCAGAACCATGCCTTACACCAGAAGTAGACACTTCCTCTCCTCCCCAGAAGAAAGAGCTAGAACATTCTTCCTCCCCCCGACTTAAATCACACTCACCACCCCTCTGGTACAAGGCTACATTCCTCACATTCCACTTCTCTCCTCCTTCGAACTCAACATGAAATTTTCCCACCTTCCTCACACAAAACGGCCCCCTAAATTTAGAAACACCCCCCTTCAGTCTACCAGACTTGACTTTGACCCAATCTCCAACCCTCAATCCATGCTTGTGCTGAGAGGGTACAGAAGTCTTGCATCCACCAGATGCAACCCACTCTTGAAGCCAAGAAGGAATCAATTTAGTCCCCACCGATCGTCCCCTCATCACTCGAAAAGGAGAGCTACCAGTAGCATTATGAATCGTGGAACGATAAGCTCGTACAACATCAATTATCATTTTCCGCACACAACAATGATTAGCCAGAGCTAGTTGTATAGTACCCTTGATTAACCTGTTGATTCTTTCAACTATTCCATTACCCTGTGGATAATATAGGGACGTCCTGGTATGACGCACTCCACAATTCTTCAAAAATAAACACATCTCATTTGAAGTCAATTGAGTGCCATTGTCTGTAATAAGAACCGTGGGAATACCTTCCTCCATAAAAATATCCTCCAAAACCTTTATGGTTGTGGTCGTGGTGATATCACGTACAAATCTCACCACTAACCATCTTGAGTGCACATCTATCACCACCACTGCGAAACGCATTTGAAGCGGAAGTTCCAATAGTGGACCGATAAAATCCAAACAAATTGTGTGCCAAGGTTTCCCTGGATCCTCAATATGCCCTTCCACCCTGCCCACACCGACTTTCAACCTTTTTTCACTCTCCTTACACAGCCTACACTGCTCCACCCAACCCTTAACCTGACCATCTAAGCCTGGCCACCAAAAAAACTCCTTCAACCTCCTACTTGTCATTCCCTGACCCAAGTGACCCTCATGAGCCAGAGAAAATAATTTAAACCTCAACCCAATTGGTGGAATAAAACGCTCACCCCGCATCAATACACTCTCCCCACAAAACGACAATTCATCCAACACATCCAAAAATGGCCTCACAGACAGTGGAAGAGAACTCCCTCTTCTAACCCCTAAAGAAACTAACTTAAAAACACATTTCAGACAATCATCCATAGCCATCTCATGTTTCCATTCTTCCAATGTGAATGTACCTAAACCCCACTCTACCACATCACCAATGGAGGCCACAGCATCATCAGTATCACAACACCTTATCGATTGAGAATCAACTCCCTCCCAATCAATAGACAACCTAGACAGGCAATCCGCCTGAACATTTTTCCAACCTTGAACATACTCCACACGATACAAATATTCTTGTAATCTAGCAGAAAGTCTGGCCAACCTCGCTGACCCCTTTCCCACACCACCAGCAGACAGTATCCTTAACAGTGGTTTGTGATCACTCCTTAGAGTAAACTCCAAACCCCACAAATATGTTCTAAAGTACTCTGTTCCCCAGACAGCCGCCAAGGCCTCACGTTCAATAACAGAATAGTTACGTTCTGTCATGGTCAAAGTTCGAGACGCAAACGCCACCGTTTTTTCACCCTTACCATGCATTTGTGACAGCACCGCTCCCAACCCTGTGCTACTGGCATCCACAGTCAAAATAGAGCGCATATTAATATCAAAAGCTGTTAAGATACCAGCTCCACAAATTTCTTCTTTGATCCCATTAAAACACAACGCCTGCTCATCCGACCAACAAAACTTACTTCCCTTCCTCAACAATTTCCGAAGATCCTCAGTTTTGCTTGCAAACTTATCTACAAACTTAGAGTAATATTCCACAAGACCCAAAAAGGACCTCAACTGTTCCTTATCAGTCGGAGCTGGTGCCAACTTAATAGCTTCTAATAAGCTTTTCTTTGGCTTGATACTCCCATTCGAAATCGAGTACCCTAGGTAGTCAATTTCTTCTACCAGAAAGGTGCACTTCTCTTTATTCAAGCTCAGACCAGCCTCATCAATAATCTTAAGAACTTTTCGGAGTGTAATGTTGTGTTCACCAACTGTTTCCCCCATCACTAGCACATCGTCCTGGAAAAATAATACTCCTTTAACATCCCCAAACAATTTAGCCATCATTCGCTGAAACACACTTGCCGCAGATGCCAAACCAAAAGGCATGCGGGTAAATTGAAAAGTACCTTCTGGAGTGATAAACGCCGTAATATGTTTGGATTCAGAATGAAGCCTAATCTGATGATAGGCACTTCTCAAATCTAATTTTGAGAAAAACTTACCATCCTTAACTGAGGTTAACAGCTCATTAATATTTGGCAAATGATAGACATCCACCACAACATTCTGGTTGACAGACCTCAAATCCACACACAACCTCACATTGCCATCTGACTTCCGTGTAATAACAACTGGAGAAACCCATGGAGAAACCTCCACAGGTTCGATGATACCCTCTTTCAACATGTTGCTTATTACTTTCTTGACTTCATCCCTGACAACAAATGGTATTTTACGAACCTTGTGTTGAGTAGGGTAAGCATCATCCTTCAAGATAATCTTATGTACATAACCTTTTAAACATCCCAACTCTTTCTTAAAAACATTACCAGCCCCCTTTAATATATCATCCAACTGTATGTTATCTATCAACAAAACCTGATTGGATGTCCTGGGACTGATAACTATGTTGAGATCAAATTGATGCATCCAACCTAGAATGGGTGGACCTTCAACTGCCACATAGATTTTCCCAATAACCTTTCTATCCTTGAATTGAATTTCTTTTAACATATATCCCAGCAGTTGAATTTCCACACCTTGATACCCACCAGGGGATATATCTTTTGGCAACAATTCTTCCTTCGCCCACCAACATTTAAAGAGACTCTCAGGGATTATGGTGTACAAAGAACCAGAATCCACCATGAGATTCACTTGAATATCCCCAATATAGAATTGAGCCATTGGTCTAGAGCATCTACGGTCACTCACACACACACTCGGAATCCTTCCATCCTCAATTGCTAATATCCTGTCCTCACAAGTTGATTCACAACAGTCTTCCACAATATTTATGCTCGGTTTCAACTCCTTAACAAATCGGTTACCTTCCCTGAACACACGAGCATAATGCCCCCTGCGACCACATTTGCGACATTCCTTATTGATAGCAAAACATTTCTTGGAATCCCCCAAGTGTAAAGTACTGCCACACCAAAAACACTCCTTTCCTTTGCTTTTAGTACCCCCCACTTTCTTTGGTACAGTTCCAAGTTCCTGTTGAGATCCAGTAGACTCGCTTGATAAAACCATAACTTCTCCAGTTTTCTCTTTCCTTTCTATTTCTTTTATACAACGCCTCGATTCTTCAATAACTTTCGCAAGGTCAATCGCTTCTTGCAAGGTGGGATCCTTTGCCGCCCACAACCTCTCCTGAATCCTTTTATCACGGCACTGAACGATAAGTTGATCACGTATCAGTTCATCTGTCATAGTACCAAACCTACATTTGACTGATAATTCCCTCAGCCTGGACACAAAATCGTCAATAGACTCATGAAAATCCTGGGGTTGCGTATAGAATTTATACCTAACTAGTACCAAATTGGTTTCCTTAGCAAACCTATTCTCCAACCGTTTAATGGCCTCTTTAAAAACATCATCCATAGGCTGTCCATTTGGCCCCATGGAAGGAGGAAGATATTTAAAAATCCTTTGACCCTCACACCCCAAAGTACTTAAAAGAATAGCTTTCTTCCTTAGAGAAGAAAAACCTTGTCCATCCAACGCTACAATATAATTCTCCAACATTTCTATCCAATCTTCCCAAGGAAGAGTTGGAACTCCTGGAAGTGGAAGGAATAATGGTGGCGGAGAAATATTTGCCTGGGTAGCCATGGGTCCCTGTAGTGCAAGCTCCTTTCCTTCAACCTGTGTTCCTGAATAAATCAAAGGATTTCCCTGTTTGTTGCCAAGTAGACGCTAAGGCTCAACAAAGTAAAGAGCGTCTAAGATTTCACGTCGCTAGAATGCTGTCACATTACCAGCCAAAATGCAGAGTGTCTAAATTTGCCACGGAGACACCAACACTCTGACAGGCTGCCGGCCGATGTGCGAAGCGCTCCTGGTTGCCTAGGAGACGCTGACACACTTGCCGGCCCATAAATAAGAAATTCCGTAGGAGCGCAGTAATCAGCCCCTTCCACAGTAGCCAGCAAGAAGAAACAGACGAAAGTATGGCCAAAATGACCCCAAATCCGTGTTCTCGCACCTTCAAGCTGCTTCTTTGAGACACCGCTGCTGAAAGCCGCCGCCAGGCAAAACAGGATCCTCACGACCAGCCGCTACCAACAACCGGAACAAAAGAACAGCAGAAATAGAATCCAGGGCTGACCTAGGTAGCGCAAAACTCTCGTCGCCAAACTGTGGTGAATGAAAGCTATAAAGTCCACAGCATAAACAAGCTTGAAAGACAGCTTTATTACCAGCGCGACCTAGCGTCCAGCCACTCCGGAGAGCACAGGTTCAACTGCCAACTCCCGAATGTTCAGACGCTTGCGTTCGCAGGAACGCGCTAAGAATACACACACATAACATCTATCCCCTCCTTTTCCTTCAGATGCATCTCTGCAGCACGACAAGTGCCAGATGCCATCATTGGTGATCCCCTGGATATTATCTCATTGAGCCAACCAATACTGCCCCTCTCCATGGTGGTAGTTGCTACTGACTTTTAAAATCAAGCTGACACTGGCAAAGCTTAGAACAGCAATCAGCCATGATAAAAGTATAGAAAACAATGAAAGCATTGTTTTCTATATTTTCAAGATGGATGTTGCATTACAGCAATGCACATGACAATTATGATGATGGAACTCACATTGCATCACGTGATGCAGCAGTCATTTTGAAAGAATTGAAAGCAATGTTTTCCTTGGCAAAGCAATCGGAAGTGATGATCTCTGGAAAAGATGCCTCACCGTGGAACTCTGCCTGGTGACCTATAGACCTCGGACTTCCAGCCCACACGCCAGAAACCTTGGAACCATCATCATTAACAAGCTGGACACATCCACCCATGTCAACACTGTCACCAAATCCTGCTTCCACACTCTGCGAATGCTGAGAAAATTCTACAAGTGGCTACCAAACAACACAGAAATCACCAAACACATAACGAGAAGATAGGAAACCATCCAGAATGCAGCAGCCAGGGTCCTCTTCAACCTCCTATGCAGCACAGACATCACACCACGTCTGAGAGATATTCGCTGGCTCCCACTAAAACACGGGGATGTACAGCTCCTCACCCACACAAGCACTACACAACACAGGCCCAGCCCACCTGAACAGCCGCATCAACCATCCAGACACCTCCACTCAGTCGGATTCTTAATAGCACACATCTCTCACATTCACAAAAACAGAACCAGAGATTGAGTCTGCTCTTACGTCGCTCCATCCGCATGGGAGACCTCCCATTACACACCAGGGCCTCTTCCTCTCACTGACTTCTGCAAGAAGATGATGACTTGGATCTTCGAGTAAGTCCTTTCTCCACTCTTGGGGCTCGCCTCTCGCACCTACATAGTGCCCGAATACCCTCGCGGGAGGCAGTGCACTCAAACAATATACATAAGATATCATAACATGACAACACTGATTGGGTTTGCCAATACACATTTGTTAATGAAGTCTCCACCACGAATTTTTCCGCACCATCCCAACGTCTCCCAATGAGGTAAAAATAAATTAATTAACTTTTTTTTTAGTCACACCTCTCTTCTCATAAAGATCACCTAAGATACGATAGTACAAAAATTAGTGATAACCGAATATTTACATAGCTTTAACCTAGTGGCGCAACGAAACTGGAGGGGGCCGCCCTGCAAAGAACATGGAGAGGGTCCCCCTCCAAACTCAGGCCAGGTGCTGTGCTGTGCTGAGAGTTCGGGGGCTGCGGGGGCCTTTGTTACGCCACTGCTTTAACCTGTTGTACACATCTCAACTGCAGGTGTCAATAGTACAAATTCTTGTCATATTACAAATGTTTTTTGTGTTCGCTTTGCAAAGTGGTGGCCTGGTACGTTCCCGCCATCTTGCCTCTAAATAAACACACTTTAGTGGGCTGCAAAATCCACTGCTACGTGTTTACAACATAACACCCTCTCAGGCTTGGCGTGCCTCTTTCATGGGACTTGGCCCAGGAGCTGCACCGCCTACCTAGACCTCCCCTTTTATAACTCTCTATTTTCATACCGTTAGCTAAACTTTTGCGCTGAAGCTAATACATTCTGTCACCTCGTCCAATCAACTGCGCGAACACAACTTCATGTCAGGGCAAGGCGCTGTCAACTGATATGTCAGAAAATCAATTAATTACTTTTAAGCAGCAGTTAAGGGGATCCACACAATTCAGCGATTTGAATTATTAAAGGATGCACGATTGAGGTTTCTGCATAGCTGAAATCCTGTCTGAAAGAAAAGTGCAGTGCGCTGTTCCTGCCCTGGAGCCTAATCAACATTATTGAATCCGCCTTAGGGGGAGGAGCGCGAAGGCGGCGCGCGACGCACGCTCGTGCCAGCCGGAGGCGGCACTAACTAACCAGAGCTCTTAGAAGCATGGCACGCGGGCCGGTCTGCTGTCATGGCAATTATGAACAGACCCCGAGGTTATGAATGTTCGCCATCTGGGACCGGAGGTGCTGAAAGTCCCACCTTGAATAGAAATCAACTCTGGGGACATGCAGGCTCTTCTAAGGCCCCGGGGGGGCCGTAAGTAGTCATGCCCACTGGTAAAGTTCCTTTGCCCAATGACACCCAATCAGATCGACCCATCAGTGAAAATATATTCTGACATCGAAAAATAATTTGAAGTGAACCTAATTCCTGCAAGATAAGATTTAGAAAGAACATTAATAAAACATGTCTATATGATGTCATATTGGTGGAGAAGGGCCACCAAATACGTCACTATGCCTGTATCACAATGAAAAAACTCAGATGTATGTGCTCAAGTGTTACTGCCTAAGTGTGGAGTCAAAAGCATTTATGAGTATGAAAAGCAGTACTTCAGGAGTACTCTTTTGGATACTCTTATGTGCTTTTGTGAACAGCCCCAAAAGTCCAATTACCTATTAATTAAAGTGCAAAGAAAGCGCAGTGCTTTCTAATTTTGCTAATTCCCTATTAATATTCTCTGTATATTCCAACTTTTGATGTTCTGGGGACAATTCACGAATCCAGGCAATAGTACGTAAAAGAGTTCTACATGAGGACTGCTTTATACACTCCAACATACCTTTGTGAATAGGTCCTTGTTAGTTTAATAAGGCCCTTGTCCTAGTTCCCAGTGTTCTACAGGCATGCCTAGAGTTATAAATGAGCAACATTCAAAATCCATGAACCAGTAATTGACCTGTTTTCAGTACCCTCAGAGAAGTACTGTGTCAGGTTTACCCATGTCTGCAAGGGGATGATGGGTGATCCACTGGATGTGTCCGCAGGGTCTGAGGCATATCATGATAGCCTCCTCTCTATTTTTTTTATATTTCTTTATTACATTTATATTTTAACATGACATATTGTAGAATAATAGTACATATGACCTACATGGTCGCACATATGATATCCTCATCTCATATTGCAGATGCAGCTGTAGGTGGCCTGAGCCTATTGAGGTGATGTCAATCTTTTTCTTTGACTAACAACATGTGGCAATAGGATCCTTTTTGAGTTATCTCTGTAAGTATATATGATTGAGAATTCTAAGGAATCGGCTATCTCAATTTGAGAACCAATCCTTTCAGTATGTAAGTATCCCTTAGAACACCTGACCAAGAGCTCCACTTTCATATGTGTGCAGGTGAAAACCAGGTCTGCTTCACCATTCAAGGTGGGTTTTGGCACCACGAGAGCACCAGTGGATGCTTGTACACAGGGCATTTAAGAGATAGATGTTATGTGGGTTGGTAGAAACTGGAACAAACTTTCTGGAACACCTGAGCACCATTGGTAGGAGATTAATCTCCACACATCCCACCTCTAAATTAAAAATCCTAAAATGTATACTACTTTTAAAGTTTACTAAAAATGTAAATGGGAAAATCCCTGAAATGCAGATCATAAATAAATAAAACAAATTACATTTAAAAAAAATCCTTATTACAGATAGATTTACTTTCAAACTTATTTCATTCGGGTGATTAACACAAGAAGAGTCTTGGTGCCGCTACGGTAGGCCTTGTGCAACAAATCAGTCCTTGGTCAGAAAGTAGGTGAGCAGGGCAGACTTCAGAGCTGGGCAGTCCTTCTTCCTGGCAAAGTCTGCAGGTCCAGAATTGATCTGAAGGGTTGGGTCTGAGGGTCTATTATTTATATGTGGTCCCCACTTTAAAAGTGGGAGAAGCTTTGACCGCCCTCCCTCTGCAGAGGTTTTCTGGGATGCCCTTACACCCGGTCCTAGCTTGTCTGGGGCACAAATATGAGGGTGACACCCTTTGTGAGTGTCCGACAGAGATGGCCCATCCTCCCAGCGCCTATTCCCCTCTGTCTCACTGTCTGGGAGCAATACACAAAGACCAAATGTCAGTCACATCTAGTCATGTGACCAAGGATACAGGCTGCAGGCACCAAATGGTTGGGACAAGAAAATGGTAACTTTTTAAAAGTGGTATTTTCAGAATTGTGTCTTAAAATTCACATTTATCTTTAAAGGGGGTTTTATATTACATTTCCTTAGATACCAAATTTGATATTCCTACCTGCTCCCAATTAAAAGAAAAGTTATAATTTAGTACATGTAATAATGTAACCCAGTGTTCTCCTATGGGAGGAGTAGGCTTTGCAGTAGTGAAAAATGAGTTTAAGAGCTTTTCACTACCAGGATATGTAAAAGTTAAATGTACAAGTCAAACCTTTTTAAGTACATTGCACCCTGCCCTATTGGCTGTTTAGGGCCTACTCAGGTGTGACATATATGTATTAAAAAGGAAGGTTGAGGCCTGATAAAAAGGTTTATTTGCCAGGTCAAAATGGCACTTTAAAACTGCACAAGCAGGCTGCAATGGCAGGCCCGAGACTTGTTAACTAGGCTACTTAAGTGGGTGGCACAATCAGTGTTCCAGGTAAATTAGTAGCATTTAATTTACAGGCCCTGGGTACACGTAGTACCACTTTGCTAGAGACTTACAAGTAAATTAAATGTGCCAATTGGTTGTAAGCTAATTTCACCATGTTTACATGAGAGAGCACAAGCACTTTAGCACTGGTTAGCAGTGGTAAAGTACAGAGTCATAAAAACCAACAGAAACAGGTTCAGAAATCAGGAGAGTGAAGGTAAAAAGTTTGACAAGAACCCTACAGAGAGGGCTGAGTCCCACAAGAGGATACCATTTCCTCCCCTGCGCACAGATCTTCAAAGCAGTCTAGTTTCTTGCCTCCTCAAAACCTGTATACAGGAATTGAATTTAACTATCTTTCTGTTTGTTACCAACACCAAAATGAAGCATTGTTTAATATCACACTCAAGTCTGTCTCTCAACACTGCTTCTGAAAAAAACAATTCACGATTCAGATCATACATGTGCATAATAACTGGACTCATATACAAAAGACCCCCCTCCCCACCAAGACATGATTGAAAATGTATAACATTCTCATTGAGTTTCAGACTTCTAAAACTGTTTGCCGGGTAGAGACATGATTTGGTAAACTCTATAGTCAAGTCATATCTACAACTGTGTTAAAAACCTTGCTATAAGAAGGTACAATTGTTATGGACTTTTCAGAATAATTTCTTACCTGCTGCAGACCACTGTCTCACAAATATTATTAGACCATTTTGAATATTCTTTTCAGAACTTAGACGTGAGACCACCGGTAAAAAACGTACTCTAGTTATCTCCTTCTGGGTTCTACCGTTGGCACTTCATGTATCTTATCTTGGCGAGGGTCCTTTATGGCACAGATTACAAATGACAAACTTAATGAATGGATTGATAGATTTTAAATCTTTGGAGGATAAGCTTCTTCTGAATGTAGAGGAAGAAAGTGTTGGTATCTGGCAGATAACTAATAGATAGCCAGTCAATGTATTACGTGTAAAATTCCAGACAAACTTCTATACCACGGGCCCTGAGGGACATAGCAAACCTGTAAAACCCTCACAATTTGGTTTCCCATATGGCTAACTATGATTATCTGTTTAAACTTGTGCAAATGCTGCCAGTCTGAATAATCAAATTCTAAAGGATTGGTATAATCAGTATGCTGGCCATCAGATCTGTTCCATAAATTGTACTGTGAGTACTTATACCCTTGGCTATCACAAGCAGCAAATCAATGATTAATAACAGATCGAGAGTAGCTCGGGCTAGACATAGGTCACTGTTCTAATGTCAGGACGGATGTTAAACATAGTTTCTCATCATGCTATAAGCAACCAATTGCCATTAATTCCCATTACACATTTCAAGATCCACATTTTTGAGACACCCTTGAATACTCAGATTATATGTCACCATTGACTTATGATGTGTTCATTTGCATGTGATGTTTATACCATACCACTTCATTCTAAATAATGTTTCCCTTTAGTTGCCACTAGATGATGGAAATATGGCAGTCAGGACCACACTAGGCTTGAGGAAACATGGCCTGATTTCCCACCATTGGCTAAGTGTTGCTTAGTGGTCATAAGTGTACTTATTGTATTAGTTAATGTGATGATTATGGCACTTGAATAGATTATACATTGCATGTAGGCACTTATTGTAAAGCCCTGATGTTTGGAATGTCTAAATTGGTCTCATAACAATAAACCAGTCCAGATGTCATAGACATGATGCACCCAGAGAGTGCCATTCTACTGCCTATTGACCTGTAGTGATAGATTTTCTGGATGTTTTTCCAATAAATTGCCCCATTAGAGCCTTCCTATACCCTCCTATCAAGGACTTTTCCAATTTGCCTACATGAGTTTGTAAGCCAGATAGACTGCAACTATTCTACAATCTAATGAGCATTACTTGAGTGACCAGCAATCCTATGAGATATCACAGGGATAGTTAGTGGAACTCAAACCCCCTTTCATGGAAAGGTACACTCAAAAACACAAGGAAACAAGCAATACATTTTCAAGATTTATTTTAAACCCCTATCCACGTGAATGTGAATAGTGTGAATAGTAACTACGATAAACACAAGCATATCAGGTGGTGAATAATAGAAAATATTGTAACATAGTGATTGTATCATAAAGCTTATTTATATTGATGTGCCCCACCCCACCTCACTTTCAGCTAACAGAGGGGGAGTGCATAGCAATTGCAGAGCCTGTGTACAGTTTTACACTGCCACGTCGACATGCCAAAATAACCCTTTTGCCAGACTTGGACCTTCCCTTTTTATACATATAAGTCACCGTCACCCCTAAGGTAGGGCCTGGACAACCCAGAAGGCAGGGTGCAATGTATTTAAAAGGAAGGGCATGTACGTTTAAGTTTTACATGCCCTGGTAGTGAAAAACTCCCATAGTTGTTTTCACTACAACTACAGCAAGGCCTGTCTCTCGCATTGGATAACGCTGGGATTTATTTACTACATCTTATAAGTGTTACGCACAACCAAGGAGAGATAACTTTCTCAAGTTTGGTGTCTCTGGGCTCATAATTTAAAATGCCAAGTTATGGCGAAGTTGGATTTTAAATTGAAGTTCTGAAAATGCCACTTTTAGAGAGTTGGCATTTTCTTACTTTATCCATTTGGTGCCTACTGCCTGTCTCCAATACACATCTACAGTGGGGTGACAGCTGGACTTGTGTATTCTCTCTAGACAGCCAAACACAAAGGGAGCCTAGGTGTGACTGATAGGTTATCAACATCCTGAAGGGACATCCTGGGCAGGATGGGAAGGAGTGATGACACACCTGGATGGACAGTGACCTGCCACACTCAAAGGGCTGCACTGCCCCTTCTGCCCCCATAGTGAGTCTGGAGCCAGGGCAGGAAGGGGGACCTCTGTGCATTTCAAAGACCTTTCTTTGAAGTCTTCCCAACTTCAAAAGCACAACATGATATAGGTACTGGACCTCTGACACCACCGACAGTGCATTTCTGGACCTGTGGGTACTCTGCCAGGAAGAAGGACTGTTGTGCTGCCACAAGGACTGCCACTCTGCGGCTACTCTGCTGGACTTCTGCTTTGCTGAGCTGATCTGCTGTCTGCTGCCCTCTTGCCTGGCAATGAGAAGGACTGCACCTGCACCTCTATATCCCAGAACCCAAGTGTTTCTAAGGGCTTGCTGGCTTGCATCCCTTTCTTCTGAAGTCTCAGGGTCGCAAAAGACTACCAACTGCTGCAGCTCCTGGACCCATCTTCAACCAGCTCCTGATCCCCAAGAGGCACCCCTCCAGTCCTGGGCCCCAGGGAAGTGGTTTTTGTAGCTCCTGAAATCAAACTTTTGGGCTCTTCGTGACTGAGAACAGGCCTGCTCGCACTGGAACTATGCCGGTCACGCGAAGAATCAGCACATGCCGCCACAACTTTGTATCTTCACACAGCAAGCATCACCACTCATGACCATGAGGCTCCAGCCCACCCACCCGCAATGCCAGGCTCACTCTTTGTGCCTGCAGACCATCGCCAGCGACACACTCCTTGCTCCGGGAGAACTTCTTCCCCATGAACAAGACTTTTGTCTCAGTTTTGAGAAGGTAAATCTTCTGAGGTTCTTGCCTGAGACTGCATTCAACCCTTGTTCAATTACGGTCGACCTGATCTCTAGGATTTCACCTGCTCCAGTGTAACCAGGTAGCTTTATGCTTTTAAGCACTATTTGGCATTTTAATCTTAGAAAATGCATATCTCGGCTTCTACTTATTGGATTTTTGTCATTTTGGTATTGTTTTAATCATAAAATTAAGCTTTATTGTCTAACCCGGTGTGGTGTCTTTTTGTATGGTGTTTTCATTGTTTTACTGTTTGAAGTATTGCACAAATACTTTACACATTGCCTCTTAAGTTACGCCTGCCTGCTCTGTGCCGAGCTACCAGAGGGTGAGCCCAGGTTAATTTATGGTGTGTATCTGACTTACCCTGACTAGGACTGTGGTTCCTGCTTGGACAGGGTGGCTATCTCTGCCAACTAGAAAGCCAATTTCTAACATAGACCTAAATAAACAACATATATATTTTAAGAAAGGGGATGCCTAGAAGATACACTATGTGATATTTATAACAGTAGCAAACAATACCTTTGCAGTTGTTTGACCAACATTGTAGAAAACACTCCCCTTACTCCTTACTTCCACAGTCTTCAACATTTAAATGTCCCCTTTGGCATATTTAGTGGAATCTTTTAACATCAGAGTCACCTCGTATGAGGATGATGCTCAACTCCTGCTCGCATATGACGGGGACTCTGTAAAGGTGAAGGAGGCATTTGCTTGTTGTATGGCAGCATTACTGGAGTGGCTGGAGGACCATCATTTGCAGTGCAATCCAGACAAGATTGAAATCGTAAAGTTTGGGCAGAATCCCCATCCCAGATGGGTAGGTACATGGCCTAATAACGTGCGCCCACCAACCCCCTCCAACGTCGGTGGCCAGAAACCTCGGCATTATGTTTGACTTTCATTTGGGCCACGGGTTTCAGCAGTTGTAAAGTCCTGTTTTTGGATTCTCTGCATGCTGAGGAAATTTCTTCACTACCTTCCACACTGTGCACAGGTTACACTGGTGAGGACACTGATCTCCTCCAGGCGGGAATATGCCAATGTTCTACACTTGGGTCTGTTACACTGGTGAGGACACTGATCTCCTCCAGGCTGGAATATGCCAATGTTCTACACTTGAGTCTGCTGGATTATTTGACCAAGTGGCTACAAGTTATGCAGTACATGGCAGTCCGCCTATTGGTTAAAGTTCAAAGGTACTCCTCAGTGTCCCCATTTTGGGAAAGACTACATTGCCTGCTAGTGCGTCAACGCAGGGTGTATAAGGCTCTGAGTATGAAACATCAAGTTTTTCATAATAAGGGAACCACGTATCTCAATGGGAGGATCAAGGAGTACCACCCTGGGAGATGCTTGTGGTCTAGTAATGCCGGTATAATTGTGGTTCCCAGCTTTAAAAGGCAACGCAGAGGAGGCTCTTCATTCACTGTTAAGGCTGCAGGTCTGTGGAACTAATAGGTTAAACAAATTAGGTCCATAAAAGAGGGAGAACAATTTAAGAAGGAGCTAAAAACATTCTTGTTCAGGCACCAGGGATGAGTGAATTTGGTTGGCCGTCTGTTTCCACTGTTCTCAATCTTTTTGAGTAGCTGTGCGCTATAGAAGACTCTCTCATTGATTCATTCATACTCAGTCAATTCAAATTAGAAACCTCGCTGATGTCAGGGCCTTTCACCCCATGGCATTATACATGCGACAAATAGATTATGGTGACAATCCATGAACAGCTTTCACTGTGTTTCTGTTTCAGTGCCCACACACCACAGAGAGTTCAACTACCCCTTTCAATCATTTCTGAAAAATAATTAACAAACAATAATTAGAGAGACTCTGTTTTTCCAATTATTTCTTTTTTGTTAAACGAATGAATCTGAATCTCTTGCATTCAAGACATCCTATAATAGTAGGATGGTAGAAATAGTATTGGTGTTGAGCATTATATATGTAGATGGTAGCAGAAGATCTGTATTTGAAGGTGGAGATCTTCCATTTCTTAAAAGTTGGCCTATTTCATTTTTTGCATGGGCTATTCCCATGGAGAGGTAGACTTTTACCCAGTCACTTTTCCTGATGTGCAGTATGCACTGAAGTTGAACCCTAAAACTTAAAACTGGGGATTCTTGTTGTGATGACTCGATGTGTAAGTGCAACATGTTCTCATAAAAGCAAAGAAAAACAATAAATGCATAAGGGCTATTAGCAAATAATAATGTGAGCTTATTTAGAGTTCAGTAGGTGTTTTGTCTGTTGTATTACATGTGTATTATCTTAAGTAGCGCTCTAAATACTGTTGATGAGACTTCGATCACATTCTGACTTAGCGCCAAACTCTAAATAAAGTTGTGTCTTTATGGCAGGCTAAGGCTGCCAGCATGATTGCCTTCCTGAACAAAACTGCTATAAATCAGCAGTTAAAGTGTAGTAATGCCATCAAAGTAATTATATCAAACACACAGACTGGCTCATAATTCATAGCTATATGTCATGCCCTATCTTCAGTCTAAAAAAAACTTACTATTTGAAGCCGCGTCACTAAACCTTAACAGAAACACACATTTCTTTTAACAATAAAAACCATCTAAAAAAATGCCATTGATTCACTGACAGTCCATCCAAACAATGTCAAACAATAAAAACACATGAAAGTCATTGGCTGAAAGGGGCTAAGCCAAAACTCACACTCTCTCTGTATTGGACCTTTCGGAACAATTGATGATCTGAGTTCTTCTAGACAGATGAAGCCGTGTGTGGCCAAACCTAAAAAGGAGTGGAGAGCAAACTTGAGGGCATATTTATGATGCCCCTAGCGTTACCGTGCGCCACATTTGCACCACTTTTTTTATGCAAATGTGGCATTCCCCATGCGTCAATGCAAGCATTGTGCCTCTTTGTAAACCCTTGCGCCACATTATGCCTGCGCCAGACATAATGTATGCGGGGGGCGTTCCCCCATTAGGAGGCCCAGAAGAATGGTGCAGTGAAATTCACTAGATTTCAGTGCGCCATTTTTAGTGTCAATATTAACGCCTGCCTAAGGCAGGCATTAAGATGCCGCTCCCATTGAAAACAATGGACCTCCTTGTGCTTTGCTGCATTAGCGCCATATGGCGCTAATCCAACAAAGCGCCACATTACTGCCATAAATTATGATGCTAATGGGGACAAGACTGCCAGGTTGCGCCATATTATAAATACAGCACACACATGGTGTTGTTAGGGAGTTGCAATGGGGCGCTAGAAAAGTGGCGCTTCATGAATGATATGCCACTTTTCCATAAATATGCCCCTAGATCCCTTGGAGCACTATTTTCCTCCTTTCAATTAAAAGGCAGCTCTACTTTCACAATGTGTCCCTTGCAACACCAATACCTCCTTTACATTAATATGAATCTCTACCTTGAGAACAAAAGCGCCTCGAAGACAGATCGTTATTTCTAAAAGCAAGAGCTAACAACAGTCAGCTAATAATGGAAAGAAGCTAGAAGGGAACTGATTGTGATTCACTGCTCCTTTGAAGTAGGTGTTTGTCCTGCAAAATACCTCAAGTTTAAACAAGCACATACACCGGACTGAGTGAAAATGCACAACACATGGCACCACAGCAAAAGAACAGACCCAGAATGCAACACCATCTAAGTAACAGAAGACCAGAGACAGACAGGCCAAACCCTGACCAGGCATGGGAAACAATAAATGTCATAAAAAGACATGCAACAACATGGCCAGGCATGTATAACCATTGAGAGGCATGTAAAAGAATGGCTATGCATGTTCAATGCTACACAAAAATGTAGCATTCTGGCAAGGCGTATATGGAGACTGAGAAACATGTTAATCCACGGGAGGGCATGTATGCGATAAAGAGCTATGTAGAACCGTGGACAAACATATCTCGCCAGACACAGACACGTACAACCACAGCCACATATGTATGACCAGACACAGACACCTAAAACCATGGCCATGCATGTATGGGCACGGATACACATCTAAGACCATAGGCAGGTATGAATGGCTATTCACATACATGTAACACCATGGACAGGCCTTAAACAGATATCTTAAACCACACTCAGGCACATATGATCATACACAAACAAGTAACACTATAATCGGCATGCATGACCATACAGAGACACATATAAACATGGCCAGGCGTGTACGACCATTCGCAGACATGTAAAACCAAACTGAGATATTTATGACAACACACAGATCTATAAAACCCTGGCTGGGAATGTTTGACCACAGATAGGCATGTATGACTGCATAGAGTCATGTAAGTAGCATAGACTCTAAAATGCATAATATGCATAATGATTATGGGCCTGGCTGTGGCTTCTCATGTATGTGCGGACACATAATTCATTGGACTGAGGCAAGCACTGCGTGTAACCTATAGGTCACAGGTTCAAATCACAACAGGTGAACTCAGCTTCTCACCCTCCTGAACTCAATAAAATTAATATCATTGAGACGAATGATAATTAATATGTTTTATGGGAGCAGGAGACCCGGCACATGTTAAAATGCGCTATAGAAGTATACCAATTATAATTGCCATATGACTTGTATATGGAAATGTCTCACTCCACAGATTCTGGCATGATGATAATGTAATAACGGGACGTGACCTAATGGTTTCAATTCAGGAATTTTGCGTAGCAAAAGTTCTGTAAAATTCATAAAATTAGATGAAGTACGCCGGCTCACTTTACATTTACAAAATATGTACCACCAGAGGCGTGCTTAAAATGCCACTGCTGAAAACGAAGTCGCAGGAAAGTGATGCTTATCCCAGATCTCCCAGCGATCGCCAGCATGCTCGTGTGCGCCAATCTTCAAGCTTCACGCTGGGCATCTAATCTCCGAGGCCGCCGATGTTTCCTGCCCCCTGGCTCCGTTTCCTGCCTTGCACAGTGTGCCCTTGGGCTCACGAGCTACAAGCTTGAGGCTCAGGGTATTTCACAATGCACTTTATCTGCATCCATCAGCCTGTTGCTATCGCAACATATCGCGGGCTCGGATTGGACAAAGCAAGCCTCTTTCATACGTGCGCAGGGTTACACTTTCTGAACTTTAACAAAGCACCCAAAAGGCGCAGATGAGTGGAATTACGTGAAAACGTAATTTATTTTTCTACAAGATATCTTAAGTTTACACTCACTTCCTAGGGGGCCTCTTTATCCAGCCCTCTGGAGACATACAGGCACATGTAATGAGGAAACAGATAGAACATTGATTGATCTGATTAATGATGTAAGGAGATGTCAGCTAGAACCAAGACACTAAGGCCCATGTTTATACTCAGTTTGCGCTGAACTAGCACCATTTTTTTTTAACGCTAATTCAGTGCAAACCTAACTTCATATTTATACTTTGCGCCAAAGTTACGGAGTTAACGTTGTTTTCTGGACGTGAAAACCTACTTTGCATCAATGAAATGCAAGGTAGGCGTTCCCGTCCAGACAAGAACGATATGGCCTTTGCGCCACATTTATCCCCTTTGCTAAAATCCAGCACAGGGGCATGGGGCCTTAAATAACGGCGTTAAGCTTGCTTAGCGCGATTATTTAACGCCTGGGTATGGGCAGGTGTAAGGGGACCTGTAGGCATAGTTCCATGGTCAGAGGCCATGTAAAGGGCCCACAGGTGCCCTTCCCTGGCCCCAGGGACACCCCCACCCACCCCCGAGGGACACCACAGGATGGGGGACCTATCCCAGGTAAGACCTGGTAAGTATATATATTTTTTTCCCCACTCAGGGGCCATGACTTGGGGCCCCCAGCACAGCGCTGGCCCCAATGGTCATGCCCAGGGGACACTTGTCCCCTGGGCATGACCATTGGGGTGGTGGGCATGGCTCCTGTCTTTACCAAGACAGGAGCCATGTCCATGGGGGTTGTGCGCCAGATAATGGCGCTACACTGCTTAGAGGCATTTTTCTGCCTCTAAACAGTGTAGCGCCATAATTCGGCACACAAGCCCCGGTTTCCCCTACGCTTCCCCCACACTGTTAGAGTCCTTTCCAAGGACTCTATCAGGGCATTAGCGCCGGCTAGCGCCATTCCATAAATATGGCGCCCGTCCGGCGCCTTGAAATAGCGCTAGCCGGCACGAATCCTTTTCACGCAAAACTGCGCTAGCGTAGTTTTGTGTGAAAAAGTATAAATCTGGCCCTAAGGGATATGTTTACTTGAATGGTGGCGAAGGGCAGGAATTCACTGTATTTAAGAGATACGGGGCATTTCTGTCTTTCCCCCTGCACTGGCACCGTTTTGACAGCCCAGCACCAATGCAGGCTCCCTTGCCCCTCTGTTGCATGCAGGATTGTTTTTGTGCTCGAAGAGGCACCTTCCTGCACAGAAACAATCCTTGGCAGAGTTTTCCTCTTTCCTCTCTTTTGCAGCACACATCGAAAGAGGAAAAACAAGGAGAAATAAAGATATTTCTCCTTAATATGTTGACACATTCCCAGGTTGCAAGTCCTTGTAAATCTGAAAATGCATCAAAATCCACTGGAGTTGCTTAGGAAAACCCACTGCCCACCCATGGAACGCCTCCCTGGTGCAGAGTCGGGCAACACAGCGACTTGCACTGCATTGCCGTACTCCATATCTATGAGGCCATTAAAAGTCACGCAAAGTGGCTTTGAGTGGCCTCATAGATATGGGTATGCAGCCTGCGCCACAGGAGCTTAAAAAAAAGTGACGCTCCAGCAGCGCACGGGGCTCATAAATATGCCCCTAATATTACAATCCAACTTTACACACTTACCTTGAAGACAAACCTCAGACAAAATACTCTCTCTCTGTAACATGAGTGGTAAATGTGTATAATGTTATGCAAATATGTGCGATTTAAAATGTGTCAATATATATACAAAAAGCAACTTCAGACTGAGATTCCTGCCCCTCCCCATTAAATCCAGGTTTCTATAATCCAGTTTCAGTCAGTCCTGGTCGTTACACTGTACCATAAATTTCACCCACTGCAATAAAAATGTTATCTGTAAAGTGCTGGCCAACCTCGACGTCTTAAAGATAATACCTAAATGAATGTTATGAGCGCGTTACATTTTCTGTAGGCAGTTTCATAGGAATAGTGCCATTGGCCCTAAAGTAAACTCTGGAAATTACCCTTCTGCTCCCCCTTTAAAAGCCAGTAGGCAATTTTAACCACCTTATTGAGATCCCCGAGAAAAAAACCTTTCTTCATGTGTAAATATCAAAGTGCTCCCTCCACGAGTGATGTTGAGCCCACCTGGTGGATACTATTACGCTGGGTGTGGACTCGAAGATGAAGCATGACGCATGACGAGCATGTGGATGAGGGTCCTAAAAAACAAAAGAGGAACTCTCTGACCCTCAGATTTGGGAGTAAGGATGTAGCAGTCCTTTGTATGAAGAGATATGCCTATCTGATGTATGATGTATTTTCCTATGTTGTCTGTTCACCCTCCTAAAAGACTGGTTGATCACAATCACCACATATATAAAGGCATTGAGTCTGTGTACATCAATTTCACAACTGTGTGCCCACCATTGTGGCTTTCAGAAAGGGTGGCCCACGTACAGCATCACTCATACGCAATTAATGCCTTATAATATAGGAGGCATCATGGGATTGGGATCATTATGCACAAACCTAATTTGCTTTCTACCAGTTTCATGACAAAGATATGCCCCCTCCTGAAACTATCTGCAGCATTCTAATACTCCTTGGCTGTGTTTGCATTCAAGGTGTGTCAACAAATGCATATATACACATTGATTTGGTGGTTATTCTATTATTTTGTTCCTGGTGTCGGGATACCTCAGGGTTTATGGGTCCTTATAAAATTATGAATAAGGATGTACTTATTTTTTATTGCAAATGAGTCAAGTTGTTTCTCCAAAAAGAGCTGAAATGTGATCACATATTAGCAGACAAAATGCCAGAGGTGGAATATGCAAAAAAGCTAGTTGAAAGATAGAGCCCCACCCTGTAATAACAGAGGATTTATGGCCTCATACATATGTAAAGTAGCAATGAATTTCTGAAGAGTAAAAAAGCTGTAAATCAATGGAACACATGCAGCTGTAGGGGCCTCAGAGAGGACACAGATCCTGTTCATTGTTAATTCCCTTAAATTCACACTTGAGCAATGTAAATTTTAGCTTCAGGAATCACATTCTCTTTTCAGGGCCTGAATTTACTGTTAGTTTTTGTGAATTACTGCTGACTTACTTTTGACTTACTCCTGAGTTTTCACATGTAAATGACAACTATTCATGGAGAATGTGGTTGTTACTAGGGGTGAACATGACTTGCTGTATTCTGTGTAGTGTAATGATGCAGCATAATCTACAAATTCTGCGAGATTACGCATAATTACTTAAGAAGTTGTAATTCTGTGTTTAGCACCATTCTTAACGCAGAAATAACTCCTTGCTCCCAAAATGGACGCAAGAATGCATTTTGTGAAGGACTATTGGAGAGAGGAGGAACATGACGGTCAGCTAACGCGCTGCCCGTGAACTCCCGTCGGACGGACGAGAGACGCCAAGCATCGCGCGATTTGGGTCATGAGAAGACCTCCCTCCGGTCTGTGCTCGGGAGAGCTGCGGAGGTTTTTTTGCTTGTTGCTTTCGGGTTTGTTTGGTGCCCCCGGCCCCCGGCGACGGCCAGATCGACAGGAGGGATTTTGGGCGGGGAGAGGATTCCCCCCGCGCGCCTTTGTGCACTTGGTCCGGGTGCCTCCACTTGAAACCTGGAGATCCCGCTCGGCGCTTTTGGGTGAAGCCCTGGAGCTGTGCCGGCGAAGCAAGCGAGGATCGGCAGAGACGGTGACATTATTTGTTTGGTGGCTTGGGGGGGAGCCCGGGCATTTAGTCCCTTGGTTGTAGCCTGTCTTCAGCAGGCAGAGGCAGTTCGTATTACCGGTGCTGCCTTCCCAGGAGTAACGGGGCACTTAAGGCAAACGGCAAACGCGTATATACATGCATGTGTTGCTTATTTGTAAAAATAAGCAGGTGCTAGAGTTTCCTATTGACCAGAGGAATTGCGTGCTTTTGGTATCGCGTTTTATAACTGCATTTCGCTAGGGAGTGTTACGTTTCAGCTCCCTGCCATTCCACAAACACAAATCCTGTGCAAACTCACTGCTCTGCGCAGAAGGGACTTGAAGCGCAGATGGACGCCGAGTATTCAGCGCTCTTGTATTTGTGGTGGTTCACCGTCCGTTTGGAAGTACTTGAGATTGTGAATTGCTGCTTCAACTGAGATTTCTTCAGGTTTAAGGGTCTTTGAGGAAAGAGGTGGGCCATTGCATAGATAGGTCCCCCGTGGGGTGGGGGCATTCGGATCCTCACATCTTGCACTGTGTTTTCCAGGATTTCCAGTTGCCAGAAAAAGAGAGAGGGGGCAAGAAAAATACTCCTGTTATTGCGCCTCGTTAATATTCTCATTTCTCCCCTCTACAGTGTTTTTTCCGACTTTTGTCAGGAAAATTAGGAAGGAAAACGGCGAACAAGAAGGGGGGGTCATTGTGTAGTGATATGTCATTGTACATGGAATGGAATGTGGAATGTGGAAGGCACTGGGAGGAGTTGGGAGCAGATCTGGTGGAGAGGAGTAAGGAGATAGCTGGGAGTTACTTGTATGGACTTGATCTATATTTACTTGAATAAATACTAAAGAAATCTACGGTGTCATTGATTACTACATATTGGCGACGAGTGAGGGATCTCTGCGCAGGGGGCAGAGCGGATGCTGTAACTCCCAACCCCTGATGGAAACTACGAGGAATAACTGACTCCGAAGGTGCGTAGATGGATAGTAAAGGAGCAGAAGGAAAAAAAAAAAATACAAAAGATCTGAACCGATCGTGAGTTTATCGATCGTTACAAATTGACTCGCAACGTTTCATGTGCCTCATTTTCTTTGTTTTGTTTTTGCCATAAATATTAGTGCATGGCCGATCGCAGCGTAGCGTAATCGCAGACTGTATCTCAAGTTATATATATATATTTTTATTGGATTTTGCCTCTTTTCAAAGAAGTTGTGGACTACAGTTGCCGTTGCATTCGATTAAAAATAAAATAAAATAAACAACGCGAGTCCGAAGCGGCGTTGTTCACGCGCTGTATGGAATTCTTTCAGCGCGTTCCACAACTCGTCAATAGTGTGTGCTGAAATCAGCGCGCGTCGTTTACGCGTTTGATTTCTCTTCAACGCGGACGATATTCAACACGTAATAATTGTGAACTTGCGGCAAGTGGAAGAATTACCTCTTTCTTTTTGAAGAACGAACTTCTGAATCGGCATCTCAGTCACGCGTATTGATTCTGGAAGTGTTCCACTAAGAAACTGTGAAAGGACTAAGGAAGTGAAGAGATTGCATAGAACTAAGAGAAAGACTATAATTGATTATAATGGGATTACATCACAATAATAGAATATTTTAAAATGTTATTCTGGGAATATTTACAATAGTTTATTATAGTGAAAGCTATTAATGAAGCTCCTGAGCCTAATACTAAAGAGCAATTAAAATCATTCCTAGGACTAGCAGAATATTGCTCTAAGTTTATGCATAACTTTGCAGACTTGGTTGAACCCTTAAGAATGATATTGAAGAAAACCGCAACATTTGAATGGGGAGATGAGTGCAGAATAGCGTTTGAAAAGATTAAGCAGTCAATTGCTAAAGCTCCCACGTTAGGGCATTTTGATGTAAAAAGGAAGACTATTGTAATGACAGATGCTAGTAACGTGGGACTGGGTGCAGTCCTATTGCAAATGGAAGGAAATGAAGAAATAATCATTGGATTTGCGTCCAGGAGATTGCAGGGTGCTGAACGATCGTATTCGGCTATTGAAAAAGAAGCACTGGCCTGTTGTTGGGGTATAAGTCACTATAGATATTATCTTTGGGGTTTGCCATTTGTGCTTCGCACGGATCATAAACCTCTAATACAGATTTTTAAGTGTGGTCGGGGACTGGAAGGTAGCATAACGCCTCGTATTTCGAGATGGTTAATATCAATCATTGAGTTCAATTTTACGGTAGAGTATGTAAAAGGTGATAGGAACATATTGGCTGATTGTTTGTCACGCATGCCAATTGAGGATGAACAGGTGGAGATATACGAAATGTTTGGAGAGCAGATACCAGGGATGGGTGAACCGGCCTTGGAACAAAGAGAATGGGATGAAGCTATAAAAGAGGATGTAGAGTATGATGAACTAAAGAAAGTAATAAGCGGTTTAGATGAGGGTGCATGGCAAGGAAATTTGAAACAGTACATGGAAGTTAAAAATGAATTGAGTGTGCATGGAACAAAGATATTGAGACGTGACAGGATTGTTCCTCCTGTAAAGTTAAGAGGAAGGCTTATAAAGATTGTGCATGAGGGACACTTGGGAAGGAGTTTAACTAAAAGGAGGCTACGGCAATTTTATTGGTGGCCTGGAATGGACAAAGAGGTTGAGGCTGTTGTAAACGATTGTCAAGCTTGTAGTAACAGTGATAAAACCAAAATTGTCAGGCAACCGCCTCTCGGAAATGTACATTTCCCTGATAGACCATGGGAAAAATTAGCTTTAGATTTCCTTGGTCCAGTTGAGAAACTTGGTAGGAGGAATCGGTTCCTTATAACTTTGGTGGATTATCACAGCAAGTGGTTTGTAGTCAAGAGTGTGGAGCAGATCACAAGGTTAAGGTCATTGAATTTCTCAAAGAGGTATTTCTAGATGAGGGTGTACCCAAGATTATAATTACGGATAATGGAGTACAGTTAGTGTCTTCAGCCATGACGAATTTCTTTACTAAATTAGGGATTAAGCATGAGAGGGTGGCATTGTACCGACCACAAGCTAATGGTCTAGTGGAAAGGGTGAATAGGATGGTTATGGAGAATATTCAACTATCATTGGCCAATGGACTTAATTGGAATGATGAATTAAACAAGATGCTGTGGGCACATAGGATAACTCCTCATTCCGTGACTGGTGTGTCACCTTTTGTAGCTCTTAAGGGTAGGGAACCAGCGTCAAAGGAATCTCAGTGGTGGTTGCAAGAGAAGAAGCAGGTGTGGGTTGATCGTGAATGCATAAAAGTGAGAGTTATGGATTCACAAGAGCGTAATAAGATATGTTATGATAATAGGAGAGGTGTGAAGAATATCAGTGTGGAGAAAGGCGATTGGGTGGTGGTAAGAAAAAGCGGTATTGTAAGGAAAGGTGACAGTAAATTTAGTGAACCTCAGCGGGTAGTGAAGGTAACCAATTCAATCGTCAAATTAGAAAATGGTAATGAATGGAGTATGGGACAATTGTGTAAAGTAAATGTAGTTTGAGATATTTATGTTTATGTATCGTATTTAGATATTTTTAGGATAAGTAAAATTGTACATAGTTGATGAAGTTCTTCTTTAATGAATTTGTAATTGAAAATTTGTAAGGGGGAAGATGTGTAGTGATATGTCATTGTACATGGAATGGAATGTGGAATGTGGAAGGCACTGGGAGGAGTTGGGAGCAGATCTGGTGGAGAGGAGTAAGGAGATAGCTGGGAGTTACTTGTATGGACTTGATCTATATTTACTTGAATAAATACTAAAGAAATCTACGGTGTCATCGATTACTACACATTGACTACGGGGAGGGGTGGCGGGGTGCCCTGGAAACAGGCTCTAAACTCCAGTATTTGGACAGAAGCGGCGAGGGGTGTGCGACGTGGGAGATCTTATACTTCCCGCTGCTCTCTTTGTGGGAGCCTCCCGGAGACCCCGGGGGTCTTCACCAGAAATAGCTTAAGCGGGAAGTGGGTAAGAAGGGAGTGTGAGAGTGTTGGAGCCCCACAGTGCATGTCATCAATCAAGCGTCGCCCCAGGGGTGCCCGGGCAGAAGTCAATGACGTGATTGTTGCTAGGAAAAGTAAGCCCGGTACCCGTGGTGCAAGTGCTAATCTTCGGACTCAGGTGTCTGGGACTATAATAACAGGCATAGCAGGCTTAGATCCTAAAACCCATGGTGAGGGGTCAACCTACACAACATCACTCGTGGAGCACCCTCTACCCCACCGGGAGGAAAGTCAAATTGAGCTCCAGGGGAGGAGTGACTCGTTGATCACAAGGTACTTTCAGACTACAATCCCTCCACCACAAGACATGGCAAATGCTCAACCGGTCTTAGGCATGTTAGGGGTTTCAAAGCTAGTTGAAGGCGGTCCAGCTGTTGGCCCAGCACAAGAACTATTAGACAAGGAACCAGCTATGCTGGGAGAGGGCCCTCTTAAGACACTACCCTTGCTGGAAGTTGATGGTAATTCCTCTAGTGGTACAATACCACACGACTTGGATGTACAGGCTCTGTTAATCTCTCTTACGAAAGAAATCAACCTGTTATCAGACCGGTTGGGGAAGTTAGAGGCAGTGGTGGAGGCCCACGAGGAGCGAGTGTTAGCTCAATCTAAGGGCATTTTACAATTAAAACGGGGAGAAAAGTTGTTGCAAGACAAATTGGAAATATTGGAAAATAACATGAGGAGAAATAATATCAGGCTCCTGGGAGTCCCAGAGGGATTGGAAGGGGAAGATATTAAGGGCTATGTGATCTCGTTGATTAAGGAGGTCCTCCCTAGTATGGCAGGGTTTAATCTGGAAGACGATATTCAGAGAGTCCACCGTGATCCTTTTAAGAAAAATCCAGGAAGGAAAAACCCCAGGAAGATTCTGATAAATTTCAACACATATTCTATTAAGGAAAGAATCTTGTCCGAAGCCCTCAAGGTTGGGGCTTTTCCCAAGGGGGATTGGTCTCTCAGGATAAGATCAGACGTGTCTAAGGCAACGTTAGACAGGCAGTGGGAGCTGGGGAATCTCATGCGGGAGCTCCGTGAACTTGGGGCTACAGTCCAACTAAGGTTCCCGGCAGCTCTCCGTATAATGTGGAAGAATAAAATGTACAATATGAGAGATCCTGAGGAGGTCAGCATATTTATAGATCAGATTAAGGTGTCTCAATAAGATCTAGTGGAAAGTCCCCGTCCGGCGAGGTGTTCGAAGTTAGGATAACAAGATGGTTATCCCAGTAGAAATATGGAGGGTTCCTCTGGGGGGGGGGTGGTTTTGGAGGCATGTTGGTGCTGGGTGTAGGGGTGGGAGGCACAGGGTGTTGGGGTTCGTTTTGGGTTTGGTGGGTTGAAAATGATAAAAATAAGAAAGTCCTCATATCTTGCCAATATAGGTCGGGGGGGTCGGTGTTCTCCCTCTTTCTTCCTTCTCTTTGCGAACGATCATGCAGGGTATTGAAAGGTTGAGATTCCTCTCTTGGAATGTGAATGGGTTAAGGGTGTCTGGTAGGAGGAGGAAGATCTTTGAGTACCTACGTTTGGTTGAGGAGGAGATTATTATACTGCAAGAAACCCATCTTCATCAAAGTGAATGGGAGACCTGGCTTAAACAGCTGAATTGGGTTTCATTTAGCGTATGCTCTTCTCAAACTAGTCCAATAAAAGGTGTGGCAGTTTTGATTAAGAAATCCATGAGGTTCAGAGTAGGAACAGTACATGTTGACCCCAGAGGGAGGTGGGTAGTGGTAGAGCTGTGTGTATGCGGTCACTGGATTACAGTGTCGGGTTACTACGGGCCAAACATCGACGACCCAACGCCATTTCAGGACTTATTTAATATTCTACTTTCAGCTAGGTACCCAGTGGTGTTAGGTGGGGATTTTAATATATTGCTAGACCCTGCACAGGACAAGTCAACCCCCCGGGGTACGGTAAATTCACCCAAAACAAGGGCACTGGTGAAACAAGCGATGCAGGATTTAGGCTTGGTAGATGCCTGGCATTGGAGAAGGGGTGAAGGAGATAGATATACATTTCACAATAAAAAATATGGGCATAGATCCAGAATAGATTTTTTTTTAATTCATAAAAGTTTATGCCCAGAGGTAAGAAGGGTTGCCCACAACACAGCATACTTGTCAGATCATTCAGCAGTAATACTATACTTAGATATCAGGGTTATTAACAGGACTACTAGGAGCACAATTAATCGTGCTTTATTTTTAGACGACGCATTAGTAGAAGTGTTAAAAAAAGATACTAGAGAATTTTTTCAGGTGAATCAAGGAACAGCAAGTTTGCGGTGTGTTTGGGATGCGTTTAAGGCTTATATAAGAGGGAGTTTAGTCAACCTTGCAGCTTATAAGTACCGGGAAGAGAGGGAAAAGCTGGGAAATATGGAATTGTCATTAAAAACCCTTCAAGTCTCAATGTATAATGCGCAGTTAGAAGGGAAAAGGGACTTAGTAAAGGAGCTATCTTGTCAAGAGGAAAAGGTTCGGTCTAGTTTAGACGCATTTTTGGAAAATCGCTGTAGGTTAAAGTGGGAAAGTAGTCAGTATGCACATTTTGAATATGGAGAAGGTTTCAGTAAACTGTTAGCATGGAAGGTTAAGTCGGACCTTTCCAAAAGGCACATTTTAGCGGTCAAATCAGATCTTATGAATCAGATCTGCACGGAGCAAGAAGAGATTGAGGGGGCATACGTATCTTTTTTTCAGGAGATATATTCAGAAAGTTCGGTTAACTTGGAGGAACCGGTAAGAGAATTTTTTGATAATGCATACCTCCCAGCTCTAGAGGAGTCTAAGATGCTCCTATTGAATGACAAGCTAAATGAGGCTGAGTTGGTTGAAGGTTTAAAGGCATTAAAAAAGGGTAAGGCAGCGGGGCCAGATAGTCTACCTAATGAATTATACAAGGCTTTGGGGGATGAACTTACCCCATTTTTATTAGAACTATTTAACTCTATGTTGATAGAAGGGGCCTAAATTCCCAATTCCTGGAGAGAGGCGACAATCTGCTTATTGTTAAAGCCGGGTAAGGATTCCACGTCTTGCTCCTCCTATAGGCCCATCTCCTTGCTGAACGCAGACTATAAACTTTATACTGGAATTTTAGCCAAGAGACTGGGGAGAGTCATCGGCGATCTGATCCATCTGGACCAAAAGGGTTTCATGAAGGGGAGGCAGCTTCACGAGATAACTCACGAGCTATTTGCTGCAGTTGATTTGGCGGTACACGAGAAGGCGCCACTGGCGATTTTGACTTTTGATGCGGCCAAGGCCTTTGATCGCGTTAATTGGTCGTTTTTAAAGGCGGTGTTGGAAAAAGTGGGCTTGGGAACCCCTTTTGTTAGGGCGATAGGGGAATTGTATAGATGTCCCCTAGCGAGAATCCTGGTTAATGGCCAATTATCACAAGAATTTAGGATTAGGCGGGGTACGAGACAGGGATGCCCCTTATCTCCCTTGCTTTTTAATTTATACATTGAACCCTTGGCTACTTTATTTCGGTCTTCTAAGGAGATTATCCCATTTCGAACTGGGGGTTGGGAAAAAAAACTAGCATTATACGCAGACGATTTGATGATATACACGAGTGATGTTAGGTCTACTCTACCTAGGGTCATCGCCTTGATGGAACAATTTGGTAGACTTTCCGGGTACAGCATAAACGCAGAAAAGACGGAAATAATGTGTTGGAACTTGTCGTATGCTTCCCCCTTAGTTAAACAAGAGATCAGATATCTGGGTATTCGATTAGCAGCTGATCTTAACGAGGTAGCTAAATTGAACTTTGACATAGTATATAGGGAAACCAAAAAACTGTTAAAGGCGTGGGCCGCTCTTCCTCTTACGATAATTGGAAGATCCAATATTTTGAAGATGTGTATCCTTCCAAAATTTACTTTTTTATTTAATACTATCCCACTAGAGTTCAAGAAGAGCTGGTTTAAAAAACTACAGGGGGAGTTATCCTCATTTGTATGGGCTTCCAAGGGAGTTGCTTGGAAAAAGTTGAGTAGAAAAAGAGAGTGGGGAGGTATTGCGTCTCCAGACCTTTTTAAGTACTATTTGGCTTTCCAGTTAAAAAACATTAGAGTCTTATTGAATAAAAATTCAGAGCACGATTTAGTCTGGAGAGCATTAACGGCACATCTCGAAGAAGGAGCAGACCATTTTTTATATAAATTTGGACATCCCAGCTACTTTAATAAAGTTCGTTTGAAACTCCCCAGACATGCATGTAACGTTTGGATGTATTTTCGGAGGGCGTTAGAGATACCTTATTTTTGTAGTTTGGCTCCCATTTGGGATTCTCCTGGCACTCCGGAATGCCTTATAGACAAACTTTCAACGCCTTTGAGAGCAAGTGGGATGGAAAGATGGGGCCAGTTAATAGAAGGAGTTGAAGTGTTAAGCTGGTGTGCATTCCAGGAAGGCACTGGTGGGACAGTTTCTAGATTTAAGTACCTTCAGATATCTAGTTGGGTAAAGTCTCGTCGAAATGGAGAAATAGGGAGGAGCATATGGGAAGGGAAGCTAAACCAGAAAATCATCAATAAAGAGGTTGCATTATGGTACCACGCTTTGTTAGAATCATCAGATGATAGCGCTTCCCTTCCCCTGTTGAAGTGGGGAGCGATCTTTCCAACTTTAGATGTTATAGCACTGTGCCAAAAGTCTTGTTCAATATTGTGGCTTACTACCAGTCCTGCAGGGCTGAAGAAAAATCATTTGTTCACACTCCGGGTTTACTGGACTCCGGCCAAATTAACAGCTATTGGGAAAACTCAGAAAAATTGTCCAAGGTGTGGGGAAGATAAGGCGGATGATATCCATATGTTTTGGCAATGCTCTAAGTTGTCGAATTATTGGGGAGATATAGGGAGTATTTTTAAGGTAATCTTTAATGTCAACTTAGTTTTAAACCTAGCATTAGTGGTGTTTGGGGTTCGGGAACAGGATACAAATTACCAGAAATTGTCAGTTCAGCAGGAGTATTTGCTGTTTATATTAATCCTTCTAGCTAGGCGAGAAATCTGTCGTAAATGGATTGATCCTCTTCCTCCTCGTGTGTTGGACTGGCAAACATCTGTAAATCGAATTTGTACACTGGAACAACGGGGCCCCCTGTCTAGAAAAGATAATTTTTGGTTGTATTGGGAAAATGTGTATCATTAACATATTATTCTATGCTATATAGGTTTTTTGTTTGGTCTCTTCCCTTAAAAGGAAAAAAAAAAAGAAAAAATATAACTTTTTTTTATTTTATTTTTTTTGTATTTTTGAACTTTTAAAGTCCAATGATTAGATCTCCCCCCCCCACCCTTTGGAGGTGTTGCTTTGGCTATGATTGAAAGTAACATCTTTTGATCAATGTCATCTGTACGAGAAAAGTATAATTAGTATATCAGGTGGGATGATCTACCGAGGTCTGGACTATGTACTTGGAGGCATATTGTCGCCTGCCGCGCCAATGCATTTCCTACTCAACCAAAGCAGGGGTGATGAATATGAGGACAAAAAAAAACAAAAAAAGAATGCATTTTGTGCTAATAAATAGTGCTAAATACAACAGAACACAAATAGTGAGCACTTGCTAACTGTGCACTTGGGGTAGGATATTCCCACAATTTACTCTCACCACTTAACACTAGTTTCGTAGTGCAAAATGGACCCTCACATCCAAAATGGACACAAGGATACATTTTACGAAAATAGTGTTAAATGCAACAGAACGTGAATAGAAGCACAAACAGCAACTCCCTAAATGTGAGGATTTCCCCCCCAAATAATGCTTAATTACGCAAGCGGTAGTAATTGTGTAATTATGTGTAATTATGAATCAAAGAGTAACCTGAAATTACTCTGGTGTAATTGAAATTCTGTCCATGCCTAGTTGTTACTGCCTATAGCTGTCATGTTGCCCCAATCATAAGGACACAGTGTGGAATCATTACAGCAGGGGGATCTTTGATATTTTCTGGATTTCACAGCAGAGCGAAGGAAAGTTAGGTGCCATCCTGTGAGACCAATGGGGACTTGCAGGATTACCCATACTAACTGCCAAGGAGAGAGTGAAACAAGACATCAATTTTCTACAATAGACTAGTCGACTATGTGGCATCTTTGAGTACCAACATTGTGTGCTAGATTATGTGAGGGTGAAACAAAATGTAAATTTTCTATAGTGCCAAATATCTTGTACTCTCCCTAAGCAAATATGCGTGTCTTGTGATCTTAAATTGCGCGGCAATACGTATCACATCTGATATTTCTTATTTCTGAAAAAATGCACAAGACTGCACAATTCTCAACTGTATTTATAATAATAAGTTGGTTGCTTACTATTCCATTCTTTTATAACTTTTGGACAAACAAAACATCTCATCAGTGAGGCTAGGAACCAAAGGCTACATGTACGAAGCTTTTTGCACATCGCAAACAGTGAATTTCGCTGTTTGCGACATGCAAAAAGCAAATAGCAATGCACAAACCCCGTTTTGCGATTCGTAACCTGGTTTCCGAATTGCAAAACGGGTCTGCGACTCGCAATTAGGGAGGGGTGTTCTCTTCCTAATTGCGAGTCGCAGTGCAATGCAGGATTAGTTTGTGACCACGAACGCGGTCTCAAACCAATCGCATTTTGCACCCTTTTGAAATGGGTAGTAACCCATTCGCAAAAGGGAAGGGGTCCCCACGGGACCCCTTCCCCGTTGAGAATGGCACTGCAAACATTTTTTCAGAGCAGGCAGTGGTCCTATGGACCAATGCCTGCTCTGAAAAAATGAAACGAAAACATTTCATTTTTCGTTTTTGTAACGTATCTCGTTTTCCTTGTAGGAAAACTGGCTGCAATACAAAAAAAAAACTGCTTTATTAAAAAGCAGTCACAGACATGGTGGTCTGCTCTCCGCAGCAGGCCACCATCCCTGTGAGGGCCGCCATTCGCAAGGGGGTCGCAAATTGCGACCCACCTCATGATTATTCATGAGGTGGGCATTTGCGACCCCCTTGCGAATCGCAGATAGTGTCAGGGACACCATACAACATTCAGAATTGCGACTCGCAAATTGCGAGCCCCCCCCGACTCGCAATTTGCGGGTCGCAATTCTAAATGTTGCTACATCTGGCCCCAAGTGAGCAGGGAGTCGGAAGGACACTGAAGGCCACATTGTATCAAAGGTGATGGCAGCGCTGGACGTCTGGACTGCTATGGAGGACTTCAGTGCCCCATGTTGACAAAATGGCACTTATACTAAACATATACTTTCACTCTAATCAAACACAGAACTTCAAGGAGTTGAGGTTACAGCAAATGTAAGTGGTAGAAAAAATGTGTTTGAACCTCTAGACCCTCCACACACTTTGAGTTATTTATGTTTAATACTCTCTCTGTAAACAATTAAAAATGGGTGGGATATCCATTACATAAGACTGAATGCACTTTTAGGGAACATGAGTTCCCATACTCATCTGAGTACCCTAATCAAATAAGTAACAAAAGTTCAATGATTGAGAAGTGAAAGCACCTAGTGTCATCCAAAATATGGATAAAATGTGACAAGCTAAACAGAAAGTATAAAGCAAAATATATTATCTTGTTTAGATTGCAGCCCTTTGGGAAACTTGAAGTTCAGTACTCGTAGATAAAGGGACAGAGCTGAACCATAAAATAAGGGGTGCAAATACAAGGGGTGTGCAGTAGATGGGCACCAGAGTACGTGTGCCTAGAGGCCAATGAGCAAGCACTGGGACCACCATGCAATGATTGGGGGCCGGGAGGGACAGAATTAGGTGAGAAAACATGCCAGGCTTCTCTACCTCCTAGTTATCAAGAGATGACTTTATTTATTAATTTAATGTGCTTCTGATTTGAAAGTAAATGTTAGTGCTTGTGAGATGTGTGAAAAGAGGCTACCCCCCCCCCCCCCCTTGACCTTGAAGTCTTGAGAGTTATGTGTAATGGAGGCACGGCTGACTGGCACCCAGGGCTCGAATCTATGCAGGTTCTGGTCTCACAAATGAGACATGTGTGCTCTCATCAGAACCAGTGCAAGTCACTTACATTCATATCATCACCTTAACACAGCGCATCGATTGGTTGGTAGCTTTCACTATGGTAACAGCTTCTTCCAAAACAGGCCACCACTCACCACAAGCTAATCTGGAATCAATGGCTTTTAGTATAGGGTATTTGATAGCGTATTATTAAGGCATGTGAAAAGAGTACTAGTATGAAGCATTACTGCAGAGTATTAGTACAGAATAATAGTTGGAACGGAAGTGAAAGGTACTAGTTATATAGAATGTTTACTAAGGAGAGTTAGAATGCAGCACTACTGTGGAAAATGAGTATGGAGTGCTTAAATTCAGCATTAGTATGAAACATGTGTACAGAGTATAAGTATAAACATGTATTTATTAATTTACCCTTTAGCTGCATATCCAGATGTAGCCCAAATCGCACAATAAGGCAAGTGTCCATATCAAAGTTAAAAACTCCTTATGACACTGCATTTCTCTCTAGACCCTGGTGTAGAATATGTACCTTCTCAGTAAAGTGCTTATCATAGGTCTGAAGGAACCTAATCAAAACTTTAATTGCAAGTTCTATTCGTCACTTCTTTGTAACTCTCTAAATCAGTAGTTCCCAACCTTTTGACTCCTGGGAACCCCCACTGAATCACTACTGGAAGTCGGGGACCCCCAAGCAATTTGTGTGATTTACATTTCAAACATTAAAACAGTAATTCACAAAAAATACACAAATAATCACACGCCAAACAATTACTTAGTCAAGATATAATTATTTTGTATTGAAAAAATATGCAAAAATTGAAACATTTTAATGGGAAGGTTGGTGCTGCATCTCGGCAGCTAACTTTTTAATATTTGGTTTTATTTAGGAAAATTGAATCCTCAGATCAGATTCTATTTCCAAAGTGATTTCTGTTTTTATTTTTTAGGTACATAAGACCTGTGAAAGGTTTTTCACATAAATATGTGGTACGGAAAGGAAGTAAAACCATAAGGGCCTCTCATCTCTCCATAGCTTCTCTGTTACATGTATTTAATTTGTTTTACAGCACCTCTCATACCATTGTAGGGTGTTGGAGCACTTTACAGGGGACTACAATGTGTAGGATTCACAAGTCATCCACACTGGTAGAAATTTTCTAAAAGTGCTTGGTCTAGAGAAGCACAAACTCAGGATTCAGAACATTACACAGTGGTTAGCGTTGACTTTAATAATTATGTATTTCTATGCCAGCTAACCTTTTTTAGTTCCATAAGGATAATGAAAGACTGGGAAAAAACATAACTTTCCCATTTGTTCCCAGCAGTTTGCATGCAGTTCTTTGATGGCAGTTCATAGTTCACTGTGATAGATTATGATTGTAACTTATGAACTGTACAGTAACAAAAGAATCTCTGTGACAGAAGCAGTAACCCACTATGCTATGCACATAAAATCATTTTCTTTGCATCACACACCTTCTTTGCAGCAGGCATATTAACCATCTGCACTACCTTAGATGAATCAAAACTACCCCTGGACAAAACTCCCATCTCTCTCCAGCAGGTACATTAATAACCAGAGTTATTTTGACTCTTTATTTTTACTGGAAAGCTGCTGAATTACTAGTAACTTTGCAGGGCTCTTAAAACTGCTGCAGAAATAAAGTAACAAATATAAAAACATGTGCATGTTTCTGTGGAGGCCCCAGCAGGAGAAGTGCCTTCCTGCCGGCCCACGCCTGCGGACTCCCTGGGAATGCGTAATGGACCGCTGGGGGTCCGCGGACCACATGTTGGGAACCACTGGTCTAAATATATCATGACCCTCTAGTCTTTAAAATGCTCTAGAATTCCTTTTTCTGTACCACTGCCTTTCCTGCTGCCTCCCTAGTTTCCAAATAGGGCAAGATGTAGAGGGAGAATTTAACTGTTGTATTTTGTAGGTTTGACACAAAAATGTAACAAAGAAACAAGCATTGGTGAAGCCAAATGATCACGCCTTTGAAAGGTGCTAGCCGAACTTTTGGCTTTGCCACTGCACTTTGCAAAGGCAAAAAGCATTGGCCAAAAACAATCCAAAATGGCAGCCGCATCATGATATGTAAATGCATGTGTCATCATACATGTTCCTGGTTAGGCTATGATCCAGTGGCGATTTTGGCTTGTTTTAAGTTTCAGTTCTAATACGGCAGACGCCGATGTTGGAGAGGTAAAATTAAATAAAAGGTGTTCCACAGTGCATTTTACAGAAAGGAGGGGTCAGTAGGAAATTTCAGCTGCCAGACCCTCCAAATATCTAAAGAATAGAAATGTAAAAACCAGAAGAGGGAGAAGCGACAGAGAAGCAAGGGGTGGGGAGAGGTGGTGGTGGTGGGGGGGTAATTGAAGATTTCTGAGCAACAGAGAACAACCTAAATGTGCTCAAGGAGAGGTCAAGGGAGCAATAGAGGAGCTGACAGAGTTGAAAAATAGAATAAAAGCTGAGCAGGTGGGGGAAACAATGGACAACCAGGGAGTGGGTTTGTGCGGGGAGGCAGCACACAAAGGGAAGGAGATAGAAAATACATGCACTCTGGAATGCTAAAAGAAAAAAAGCAATTCCCCAAATGTGAGAAACAGAAGGATACAATATCAGCCAATGAAAAGAACGGGAAACAGTCTATGCTCCAGGAGAAGGAGAAGCACAAGAAGAGGAACACAGGCCAGTGAATAGGAAGCAAGCAAATGGGACTGACGATGAAGCCAACCAATGGTAATCAACGGGAGGGCTTCAAGTCCACTTTAAGTTTTTGGTGTGGTCCTCAAGAAGCATTCGCCTGGTAAACCTAAAAAAATGTGCCACACAACACTTTTTCTTTGCTGACTAGACTAGTACTAATTAGTGAAACATTTGTCGAGACAGTACTAATGGCAGAAGTTTAAATAAAGGTGATTGGCCTGCACAGCTCTGGAGCACGTTGGCACACAATTAGTCCTTCCAGCAATTAACAAAAATGCCCCAGATAAATACAACACATGGCTCGTGACATGGCCCTAATTAAAAACACATATCACAACAATGTTCATATGTATATATTGTTTGTTAATGTTAATGGGAATGTTTTTAGCTCATCAAATAACAGATGTTATTGTTGTCATGATCAACTCCATTCATTGCTTCACACTTAACAGACAGAAAATGTCTATTTAGACCTACCGGGAGGTCAGGCGCAAAGCACCACTACGCCACTCCAGTAATAACAACCTGTAAACTCCTGCAGCAGCCGCCAGACCTGTCCTGCCTTAGGGCTTCTGAAGGCAGCTGCATGAAAAGACAGCAAACAAGCCTCCAAAACTTTACTTTCTGTTGTGTCGGCTACTTGCCCTGTCCTTGCCCGAGGTGATCAGGAGAAAACATGAGGCTGTTGAAGCTAAGGGTGGGACAAGTCGTCAACCCTGTTACATCATGGAGGTCGAAGCCTTATGTTTCAGAGGTAACTCCATGGTGCTTTGTAGAGGGGGGCATGCCATGGAGGACATTGGATGGATGCCTGACTGGCTCATTTCAAGCTCCTCTTGGAACATCGAGCCAAAACAAGCTGAACCTTCATGTGGTTTCTGCTGTCCCACCTCTTACCTTAGTCACCATTTTCTGAACAGCCTGTTTGTTTTAACTTGATTCATTAAGCCATATGTGTATTTATTTAACACAGTGTATTGATGTAGTACCTCAAAAAATGTAAGCTATAACATCACCCTCATTATACTTGATTCTCAAAATTCACCTGTATGACATTTTTTCCTCTTGCATGTTAAAAAATTGCTCTCCTGATTGGTTGAGACTTAGGAGGATTTTCTGAACTTGCTCTGAACAGTCATGACTGATTTCCTCTTCCTTTGACACTTTAGTGATCAGCTAGCTCTGGTGCCCTCACCTTTTGGGGTTTAGGCCATTAACACATTGGGTCATTGTGTTTAAATCTAGATCTGAATTTCTTGTTAACAATTTTACATTCAAAGCGCAGTTTAACATAACGCACAGTAACAACAGATTGCAAGCAACTGTTTTTTCGGGTTCTTTTGTTTATATCTGTCTTCCTACCCAAAATTGCCACAAAGATTCATTTTGCGCTAAAACATAAACCTTAAAGTAATTTTGCTGTAATTCCACATAGTTACACAGAAGCAAATCGTGCGTTTTTTGCACACCTCTACTTTAAATATATAAGTTCAGAATGTGTGGTGCAAAGAATTTGCTCTTAAAAATATTTTAACAAACATTAATATTGCTTCATCTATGCTAACAACCTATGATATTGGGGGCATATTTAAGAAAAGTGGCGTTGCACCCAGTCCAGCGCCACTTTCCTTGTGTCCCTTAGAGCCCCACTACCGTGACCATGTATGCGCCGTATTTAAAATACGGCGCACCATGGCGCAGGAGAGGGGGCAATAGTGTCAAAATTCTTGACACTATTGATCTACTGTTGAGGGATAGCGCCTAAATGTTGGCACTAACCCTGAACAGTACATAGGGGCCCATTGTAACCAATGGTGTGCCCCCTTTTAACGCCTGTTCTGAGCAGGTGTTAAAAATGGCGCAAAACATTTTTTTGGCTCGCCTAACGGGGGAACGCCCCCCTTGCATACATTATGCCTGGTGCAGGCATAATGTGGCGCAAGGAGTTACAAAGTGGCGCAAAGCATGCATTGCACCACTTTGTAAAAATGGCGCTGCGATTTTGGCCGTCTAACACCACATTAGCATCACAAATGACGCAAATGTGGCGTTAGATGGAGTTAGGCCCTCTTAAGTCCGGGCCTGTGTACATAAGAACTAACTTGATGCTTGATTTACTTATGACATTATCATTAGGGTGAGAGGGCATGTATGTTTCTAAGTTCTTGTTTAGAAATTATCGCTTCTAAAATATGCCACTCAATTCAATTATACAGTCTAATGCTCTAAAGTGAACTGCAAGTTAAAGAAATGCACATTTTTTTTTACTTTATAGGCTCTTGATCACATTTTTACGTCATGTTTGTTGCGCAGTGCTCTTGCCAAACGTGTGGGCTGCTGTGCTCGTGTTATTGGTGTTGGAGCCTGGCCAGACTTTTGGCTCGTCTCGGCTCCGACTGGGCTCTCTCCGTTCATTTGTTAGCTAGCCCATAGCAGGCATTTTTGTGAATCAATATCTTCGCCCTATTAGGAAAAGTGCAGTGTATAGTGTATAGTTATTTACACTGTCACCCTGATATTCTTGGGCCTACCAAATCGATTTCCCAAATTTGCAAGCCAGGCCACCTAATGTAAACACAAGTGGCTAACTCTAGCGCCTGGTGCCACAAATCAATCTAGCGCTCGAAAGTCTGAGCAGATGTGCGCGCCGATTAGCAAGAACATAAGACATATAAATACCCGAAGGGACTTTTGAAACAAGGAAGGGCGTTGACTCAAAATTAAAAGCCTCAGCACTTGTAAAGGAAAGACGCCTGCGGGGTGATAATGGCAGGTTGATCAAGGAAGAGCGATCCGTATTATCCGAATGCAGAGACTGAAAACCGCGATGCCTCTGATAAGCAGCGCCTCTTCCCCGACTTGAAGATAGGCGCTGGCTGGGGGGCGTTATCTGGCCCGCCCGCTGCACAGCGCTGTCCACAGAGGCCCGGAAACACCTTGCTGCTGAGTTGATGAAACACGTGTCAGATCCCCCGACACCCGCTGCTGCGACCGTTCCCGTAACTCGTGCCCCAACACCCCCTTGCCAAATGTTTCCTCGAACGGCGCTTCCGTTGCGCTTTTTTTGTCCACAGCGGGGCTGCAGAAAGTGCTGGAAGGTGGGATGTACAGAAAGAAGTGAGGAAAAAATTATTCTCATTTGTTATGTAGTTATTTGTGATGTGATCGGTTGAGTTTCCGCCTTTTCTGAAAATGTGCAGATTGATAGATGCCAAATTTAAAGACGGCCAAAAATGGCCGGAGAAATGTGGTCTTCTGCACCCTAAAAGTGATGCCAGGCCTGATATAAGGAGGGTGGCTTTAAAAAACAAAGGATTCCGAAACTGAGTGTTCAGGGTCAGTAATATAGTTTATTGAGAGGGGCCCAGAGCGTAAGATAAAAAGAGAGTGTACACGAAAGAGTGGGGGAGAGACAGAGATGGTGAGAGTAGGGAAGCGAGAGTTATTAAGAGAGGTAAAGTGAGGAGGAAAGCAGAGAGCCAAGGATGAGAAAAAAGGAGTTAAGGGGGGGAGAGGGGAAGAGTTAGGGGAGGAGAGACACCGAGAGAAAGAGAGGCAGTGAGAGAGATCAAGAGAGAGAGAGGAAGAGGGGGAAAATATAAAGTGAAAAAGAGTAAGAAAGGAAATGGGTGAGAACGAGAAAGGGAGAGTGAGTGAAATAAAAGAGAGAGAGAAGGAGCGACAAAAGAGAGGGAAAGTTAGAAAAGAAGGCGATGCCGCTTTCTGTGATGCCATGGTGCCCCGGGGGCGCACAACACTGGCACACACACACTCGCTGTGCCCCCGGGGTACTATGTACAGTACATCTCCAGGAATGTGTTAGTACCTGAGCCCCATTCGAATACTGCTAAAGCAGGTATATAACGAAGAACTTGCGGCTCCCAGTATGAGAGAGAGAAAGAGAACCATTTCTATGTATAAGAACGTCAATAAAACAAGGTTACACTGGGTGCTGAGTTAATTGATATAGAAACACACAAAGTCTCGCTTGCGGCGTGCTTTTGTTTGTTGAGAGAGTTGTATTATTCTTGTATCTGCTCATATATGTGTTTTGTAAACATTTTTGGAGATATAGCTATAGCACTTGATACTTTTTGTGACTTGTCAAATAAGGTGTAATGTCGCTGGCCAGTGGCGTAACTGGCCAGCCAACACTGAATTGTTGCAGAGGGGTGTTCTGGGGTTATGTAACACCCCGTGTGAAATCCCCGGATGTTTCCGAGGGATTTCACCTCGTGTTTGTGTGGTGTTTGGTTTGCTCCATGGCCTCCGGCCCGGAGCTATAAAATAAAGAGGAGGCGTGGCTGGGGGCACTCTGGAACAGCTACGCGAGACGGAGCCCCGTGCTAAAAGGGTTCGTCTCGTAACAGGCCGCACCGAGCCACGCCGGCCGGTCGGAAATAAACACTGAATAGCGTACATTCTTATAACAACAGCGCGAGGTGCGCGATGCGTGTTTAAGCCCTTTTCAGGGCTTTAAACACTACAAATTGGTGACGAGAAAGGTGACCCCACGCCTCTGGGTTGGAGCTCCGCTGCAGCCGTGTAACAAACACGGTGCTCGTGCAGCCGGCGGCCAACCCAACAATAAAAAAAAATAAAAAAAAGTTAAAGAGATTGTAAAGAAGAGCTCCTACAAAACACCCACACAGAAGATTTTTTCCTCTTCATCCCTTAAAGAAGAGAACTGGCAAACAGAGGAAGAAAACTCCACACTGAAACTGGAACAAAAAAAAGAAGCACATCAGGGCAGAGTGAGTACAAGTGCCCCCCCCCCATAGCCCATAACAAGGCACAGAACACCAATAGTTACTCTGCAAGACAGACACTGCGGCAAGAGACCCATCTGGCATCACCCTTGTCACAATGTCGGCAATACCTCCAGTAGAACCATTTGTGGTAGAAGGTGCTCCCTCTACGCAAGCGCCAAAGTGGAGAGAATGGGTAGAGAGAGTGTTGCTATTTTTTGAATCTACGAAGGTAGCAAATGACCAGAAACGTGCCATGCTCATCCACATAGGAGGGAAGGACATATATTAGATATCAAAAAACCTCGTGGAAGATGCGCCAAAAACACATGCGACACTCATAGCTGCCCTCAACCGCCATTTTGAACCAATGGTCAATACTGATTACGAGAGATTTATATTTAGACAAGCGAGGCAACAGGTGGAGGAGTCGTTAGATGCTTTTCACCTAAGGCTAAGGGAGTTAGCGGGCACGTGCCGATTTAATGATGAGACTGAAGAAGTCCGAGGACAATTGATACAAGGATGTGCCTCTCTCCAGCGCAGGGAACGCATCCTAGAGGAATCCGGAAAATCATTACCGGATATTTTACAGCTGGGTCGCACAAAGGAGCTATCAAAAGCCAGGGCTTCGCACATGGAGGCAGCGTTACAGCGTCCCATAAAGGAAGAGGTGACCAACGCGGTCATGGTACCCAGGAAGAAAACCCCACAAAAAGTGAATAGTCCACGGCCCAGACAGTGCAGGTATTGTGGTGGAGTTCCACACCGAGCATCTGAGTGTCCGGCAAGGGGAAAAATATGCTCTGCTTGCAGAAAAATCAATCATTTTGCCAAGGTTTGCAGATCCAAAAGCGCTCGAGGGGCTACTGTCAACATTGCACTCGAAGATGCCCCTCCCGAAAAATCGGAGGGAGGGAGCGGCATGGATGATGACGAAACAGTCATTCATGTCGTACACTCTTTATTTGCGGCCACATCTACCAGCCATCGCCAAGCGCAACTTCCAAGGTGCCAGATACTCATGGGTCATCACAAAGTGGTTGCTGTAGTAGATACGGGGGCATCCATAAACTTACTGGCAGCAGAAGAACATTGCCAAATGTCCCCGACTCCAGCACTGACTAAGACTAATGTCAAGGTGTATGCATATGGACAGAGCACCCCCTCTCTCTGAGGGGTATGTTCCAGACCACCTTCACTCATGGACAACAGTCAATATTGGCAAAGGTGTACGTGACTGAGGGAGGAACCGGCATGCTATTAGGCTGTCGGGCGGCGGAGGAGTTACAAATAGTGACCTTTTGCGCTCAGCATTCACCAAGAGTCGGTGACGGAGTTGGTAGCCAGATACGAGGGAATCTTCAATGGCATTGGGTGTCTCCGAGGCCGGGAGATCAAGCTCCATATTGATCACACAATTCAACCAATAGCTCTCCGCCATCGGCGAGTAGCATTTCATCTCAGACCCCAGGTGGAGAAAGAATTAGACAATCTGGAGAAAGCCGGGATCATTGAGAAGGTTTCGGGGCCCACCCCCTGGGTTTCTCCCATCGTGGTAGCTCGGAAGCCCAAACAACCAGGCGAGGTGAGAATCTGTGTGGACATGCGTCTCCCTAATGCGGCCATTAAAAGAGAAAGGCACCTGACCCCTACGATCGATGACATTTTGGGAGAACTCAGTGATTCTAGATGGTTCTCGAAGCTTGATCTCCAGTCTGGGTACCACCAGTTGGTGCTGGCCCCGGAATCCCGCTACATAACGACTTTCTCTACCCATGTGGGGCTCCGGAGGTACAAACGTATGAGTTTTGGGGTATCCAGTGCGGCGGAAGTATTCAAAAATATTATCCAGGAGCTGTTGATGGGTTTGCCAGGAACAATAAATGTCAGTGACGATATCCTTGTCCATGCCCCCACCATTGCTGAACACAACGCCCAACTACAAAAAGTCCTACAACGCATTCAGGACTCGGGACTCACTTTGCATTGGCAAAAGTGTGAATTTCTAAAAGACAGAATACAATTCTTTGGTTACATGTTCTCGGAGAGTGGGGTTGCTCCAGACCCCGCGAAGGTAAACGACATCAAGGAGGCACCACCGCCCACTACAGTCACTGAGGTCAGAAGTTTTCTAGGGATGGTAAACTACTGTGATCGATTTATAAAGGATTTATCCAATCTGACCCAACCTCTGAGGAATCTCCTCAAAGTATCCGAGTCGTGGCAATGGGGGTCTACTGAACAAACAGCGTTTGACAAAATCAAAGAAGCGTTATCCAGCGACACGGTGCTGAAATATTTTGATCCAAGAAGAAATACCAAGGTCGCTGTTGATGAGGGACCCAAGGGTTTAGGTGCTGTGCTGTTGCAGGAACAAGGAGAATGAATGTGGGCTCCTGTTGCCTATGCCAGCCGTTCGCTCACTGACACTGAACAATGTTATTCGCAAATTGAAAAGGAGGCCATAGCGGTCCACTGGGGTTGCAAGCATTTCCATATTTATGTATATGGCCGCCCGTTTGTCGTGACCACTGACCATAAGCCATTGCTTCCACTGTTCAATGGAACCGCTTCCAAGCCACCGCCCAGAATTGAGAAATGGATGCTACAATTGCAAGATTATCGGTGTCAATTGGAATATCGCCCGGGGTCAGAAAACCCGGCTGACTATCTATCGAGACATCCCAGAAGTGCCTCAGAGGTGGAGGTTAAAGAAGCAAGGGAAACTGAAGAATATGTTAGATATGTGACTGATCGATCCCGGCCGTTGCCAATGACTATGGGGGAAATAGTACAAGCAACTAAGTCGGACGAGTGCCTGCAGAAAGTCATGGCAGCCATACAGAGTAATCAGTGGCACCATGTCAAAAGCCAATTGCCTTTGTTGAACATTGAGTCTCAACGTGTCCTTGGAAGTCTCTACAGCGTGAAGAATGAACTTACCACTGACTCCCAAGGGTGCCTGTCAAGGGGAAGTCGTTTGGTGATCCCTTCATCCCTCACCGCCAAAGCTGTTGAGTTGGCACACAATGGCCACCAAGGGATGGTCAAGACTAAAAGCCGCCTCCGATCCAAAGTATGGTTTCCCCTAATGGATGAAAAGGTTGAACGTTTGGTCAGGTCGTGCCGTTGGTGTCAGGCTATCGGTGAGTCGAGCAGGCCTGTCCCCATTGAGACCGAGCCAACCCCGACAGGTCCGTGGGTCTCCGCAAGTCTGGATTTTGGCAGTTTACCTGATGGACGCCACACTATGGTCATCATTGATGATTTCTCAAAGTATCCTGAGGTTGAGATCATTCCTGTCCTCACGGCGGAGGTAGTAATTTCTGGATTAGAGAAAATTATGGCCTCTCATGGTTTTATTGCAGAAATTAAGACTGACAATGGGCCGCCTTTTCAGAGTAAGGAACTGGCTGAGTACCTAAAGGTCACTGGCACCCGTCATCGCCGGGTCACCCCTCGGTGGCCTCTAGCCAATGGGGAGGTGGAGCGGTTCATGCAGACTTTAAATAAAGTGATACGAATTGCGGTGGCCAGGGGCCAGTCTGTTGAATATGCCATTTTTTCGTTCTTACGGAATTATGGACAAACGCCTCATTCCACCACCAATCTCACTCCGAGTCATGTTGTCTTTGGGAGGGCGTCTGTTGATGCTATTCCTCATTATCCTTCTTGGCTCCTCCTGAGTTGGTGCGAGACGTGGTTCAGGAGAAACGGCGGATGTCGAATGCACGAGTCAGCTGTGCCCGGCGAGCCACGGCGTCGGACCTGAGAGTGGGTGATTGTGTGTTACTCAAGCAGACCCTACCGGGTAGTAAGTTTCGTACGCCTTTTTCTACGGTTCCATGGAGAATTGTTCAACGGAATGGATCTGCTGTGGTTGCCCAGCGGGGTACCGATACCGTGACCCGCAATGTGTTGTTTTTCAAGAGGTTTCATGACGCGGGATCCTCTTGAGCTGAAAGTGTTGATGATGCTGATGGAGGTAGCCCGGTATTCGAAGGACCTGAAGCGAGTGTGTCACCGCGTGATCCTGTGAGTTGCACTGACGGTGGTGTTGAGCCTGTCCCGTTTGAACCTGTGACTGGTAGTCCAACCACTAATGTGGCACCTCAACGATCCGGATCTGCCAGATATGGTTTGCGGGGCAATCCCTGTCCTTCTACTCGTCTACGTGATCATTTGTGTGATTATTGACTGATTAGTTTGTTTGGTGTTTTTGTTGTTTTTGCATTTTTTGGAGGAATGTAATGTCGCTGGCCAGTGGCGTAACTGGCCAGCCGACACTGAATTGTTGCAGAGGGGTGTTCTTGGGTTATGTAACACCCCGTGTGAAATCCCCAGATGTTTCCGAGGGATTTCACCTCGTGTTTGTGTGGTGTTTGGTTTGCTCCGTGGCCTCCGGCCCGGAGCTATAAAATAAAGAGGAGGCGTGGCTGGGGGCACTCTGGAACAGCTACGCGAGACGGAGCCCCGTGCTAAAAGGGCTCGTCTCGTAACAGGCCGCACCCAGCCACGCCGGCCGGTCGGAAACAAACACCGAGTCGCGTGCATTCTTATAACAACAGCGCGAGGTGCGCGATGCGTGTTTAAGCCCTTTTCAGGGCTTTAAACACTACATAAGGCACTATTCTACACATAAATTTCCTCTGTAATTAGTGGCGCAACAAAACCTGAGGGGGCCCACCTGCAAAGTACATGAAGGCCCCCCCTCCGAACTCACTCAGGAGCTTTCAGGGCACCGTACTGTGCTGAGGGATCCCCCTCTGAGTACCGTCCTCCCAGCTCCTCTAACACAAGAGGACTTGAAATACTGCTGCTCAATAACCAGCTGTCTAAAATCTAATTGCAACCTTTGCGTTACACACTATAGATACTTGCATCAGGTCTATTACACACCTCTTAAAATGATGCAATATGGGGTACGGACAGACACGATGTGCTCGATGAGGGGCGACAGGGACGGGATTTATACATCTGGCATGGGAGTGTCCCAAAATAAGAAAAAACTGGACAGAAGTGGTGTGTACATTGTGTGACATAATTGAAGAACCAATAATGTGCACAATTCAGATATGCCTGCTGGGCATGGTGAAATCATTGCAGCCTGCAGCGCATCGCTTCACAGCAATAGCACTATTAGAAAAGAGCATACCCAACACAAGCAAAATGGCTGCAGGAAGTGACTTATTGCAAGAACGTTCTAGAAGATTATACGGAGGAACTGCGCATGGCATCCCACCCCAGGAACGTGTGGACTATCTTTACAAATTATTTGCTAACTAGACAGCGAGCGCTGTTGCTCTCGCCATGAGCTTGGGGCCAAAAACAATGATACGTATCAATAATAAACACTGTATTTACTTGTGTGTGTGCACTGCACCACTTCCGCTGTATCCCATCTCTAATGATATGTACTACAATTTCGGCTGTTAATTTGATGTTTTGTTTATCTTTTGTATTTGTTGAGCAATCAATTAATAAAATATATATTTTTTAAGCAATCATATAAATGGCTCTTAAGGACCTGATAACAAGTTTAGGTGTTATTTATTGCACATAATGCATAACAATATCACGGTGTACGTTATTTATTGGGTGCGTTAATAACACCTTTCACAAGCTGGTGGGGAATAACCCACGGATTCTGGTGTTTAACGTACCAAAATCTGCATGATACCATCAGTACTGTGTGCTTTTATCCTGTAAAATGTTGGCAGGTTTGACTTTCCAAAATATAGCAAAGTGAGGAATTTAATGCATCCAATAGTTATCAGACGCCTTAAATACTTAACAACTCACAATTCCGACCGTGCGTTATCAGTGGTTTATGCACGGATCGGAATATACAGACCAACTTGTAACCAGGGCCTAAGAGTGATTACCAGTGCAGTTGCTAAGAATGAGTGAGCGTTTAAAAATACGCATAGGCCACAAGTACAAAAATTAATGCAATAGAAGCACCATCATATAGCAGGGTATTAAAACAAACCAAGATACACTAGAGCAAGAAATTCACTGGTGAAATCCCTTTGTAGCTGGGGGACGTTGGTGATATGAGCCTTATCACTTAAAGGGGTACCCGGGAACAGGTTTCTGCCACAGTTCTGGACTCGTAGGTTTCAAAAATGTCTGTAGAGCTGGAGCAGAGCATTTTACCTGCTTAGATAGTGGTAAATGGTTGCTTGTCACAGGAACTTTCAAGGCATATGCTGCCATTGGCTGAAAATGTGACAGCATTTGTTGTAATACATAAAGTACACAGAAGGACACAACACAATAACATACACATGCTAACATAACAACACCATAACATACACAAGGGAACATCACAAAACACAGAGACAGAACACAACAGCAGTACACCACAAAATCAGATGGCAAAAATGTGGCACAAAAACACAGCAGTGCAAAAACACAAGAATACATTGTCACTGCCTGAAACTACCAGACAACAATTGTACACAAATGTTCTTGCCAAACATTACCACCTTCTAAATCCTGTTTTCATAATACAGCAGTAAATGGTGTTTGGAGCAAACACTGTCCTGACTTACCACCAAGTACATGAAATAGCCATGAACAATGTTTTGTGATCTAGCCCACTGTGTCTAGATATAGCACAGGTGACTCACGCAGTTACCTGGAGGTGCTTGTCTGAAGTTGACTGAAGTTTGGGTGAGATTTGGCAGTGCCACACTCATGTTATTGTGAAGGCGAAAACGGAATCATGTCAATACATTATATAGAGTGCAGTACATAGAAATCTATGGCATTCTTTTCATTCAGTTCCTAGATTATTTTTTTCTTCTGGACATTGTCCAAGTCATTTCATAAGTATGCCGGCCAGCAGCATTTCAAATATTTTCCACGCCTTGAAGTTGCTCTTTAATATGTCAATGTCACACGTCCCCTCTCTAACAACTGAGTTGATTTTTCATAGCTGGTGACTCTAAGGCACTACTTCCGGGCCAATGGCAATGAGGTGAGCGCGCTGATCAGAGCGACATAAGATGGATCATGAATCTGTTTTTGTAAAATCAGTATTGTGGACGTTTGTGTACATTGGTTAGTTTCACTAGTTGTGAAGGTTACATCATCCCCTGTCCCTCTTAAAGTGCTATATAAAAGCAAATGAATATGATGGATAATAATAATAATAATAATAACTGTATCATAATTGCTCTTAGTAGTATTACTTATACTATTACCATCGTAACTTATATATCTGTGCTATTTAAAGCAAGACCTTGTTAGGATGGCCCCAAGAAGGTTACCAAATTAATAAGAGGCCGAATCGTGTCAACATCATCCAAAGGGTGCATGAATTAAAAGTATAAAAAGACAAAGAACTTTGAGCAGTATGAAAAGAAATGGGACAGTAAAGGGTTTATCCTTGTTTCTAAACAATTCCATTCTGCATTTATTTCACACTAAAGGACTGTGTTTCACACATATCACACAAAGACTATTTCTTTCAGATGGGCAAATTGAAAAAATAAAAAAGTTGACCAAATGAATGAATTCTACATTGTTTTCTCATGATTTTTTATTTTTTGCCTATGTTTTGACTATAGTGGGGCAAGACTAACATTTCTCTCTTCCTCAGGATGAAGTAACATAAATGATTTCATTAATAGATTTAAGAACTTAATTATTAGGTCTAACTCTTTAAAATAGAAGAACATTTTAATCTTTCCCAAGCTGACAATACCTGCATTAGACATTGTTTGCATCCCCAATTTTCATTGGTTCTGGGATCCCAATATTTAGACATAATAATCCTTTGAATGAGCAGCCGGATAAACTGCACCATTCTACGTGTGGTTCATCCAAAAATGTAAAATTTGGTGCTATGAAGCAGGATTCTGGAAGGAGAAATGTTTACTAAATCTAGTACCATATTTTGATGCTAGACTGGTGTTTCACACATGGATACAGACTCATGCCATGATTCCCCCAGCCTACGTAAAATATGTCAGTAAATCCATTAATTGGTACAACTGGAGTGCACATATGTGTCACATATAGAATATATACAGTATTGATGTATTCTTTCAAAACATTGCTATCAGTTTCAGGTGAACGCACCTGCATTGTACGTATTATGTAGGAATGAGACTTATATAGTGTGAACTAATTTACAAAGGTAGAAAGGTTAACTGTGGATACTAGGGGGCACAGAAAGAAGGATGTGGAGGATAAGGGGGCGTAAGAGAGGAGTATGGCAGACTTGGGGGGCAAGGCTTACAGAAGGAGTCAGGCAGCACAAAGAAAAGGGCACACGTGGCTACTGTAGCTGAGAGGGGGGCACGTGGAGAGGGGTAGTTTCTCTATAGTGAGAATCCATGAACCAGAAAGTCACAGTGGTCTGAGATGTTGCATGAAGAGACGGGCCCTCCGCTCCTTTCATGAATAGAGAAGGAATAGAGCAACCAGAAACCTAACTGCTACACAGTTAGGCAATGAGTGATTGTAGACCGGGGTAAATGTCGTCCAGTTCAATTGCGTCTGCACACACAAAACTGTAACAGATTGTAACCTTGTTTGGAAAAGGAGGAATGGCAACACATTTTGAACTGGGAATCAAGGCATCATGCCGGCTTTGGATTACATGTAGTAGGACACCATGCATGCTTTGAACTGAGAAAAGAACACATTACGGGGCATATTTACAAGCCCCTAGCATCACTTGCGCCGCAATAGCATATTTATTTTTGGTGCTAAGGTGGCATTTCCCCAACGTCGTTTTTACAAAGTGGAGCAACGCTTGCATTGCGCCACTTTGCAATCCCTTGTGCCACATTTTGCCTGAGTCAGGCATAATGTATGCAAGGGGGCCGTTCCGACACAGGGAGGCCCGAAAAAATGGTGTAGTGAAATATACAACATTTTACTGTAGCATTTTTCCATCATTTTAACGCCCAGAGCAGGCGTTAAAATGCAGCACCCATTTTAATCACTGGACCTCCCTGTGCTTTGCTTCACTAATGTCAAAATTTTTGGCGCTCGTGCAGCGAAGCGCCACCATAGCATCAAAAATGTTGACGCTATTGTCCTAACGACCGCCATGGTGCGCTGTATTGTAAATACGGTACAACCATGGTGTCGTTAGGTGGGGCACGGGTGACGCAAGGAAATTGGTGCAGCAGGACCGATACGCCACATTCTTGTAAATATTTCCCTACATGTCTTGAATCAGTGGGTAAAACACAATGGCCCGGATTTCAGAGGGCCTACCACCTCCTTGAGCCACATTAGCGTAGTTTTTTATGGCGCTAATGTGGCCCACTGAGGCCAAATTCGCTGCACCATATTTACAAAGTGGCACAATGCATGCATTGCGCCACTTTGTAAGCCCTTGCGCCACATTAATTCTGCGCCAGGCATAATGTATGCAAGGGGGACCACAAAAATGGTGCAGTGGAATCTAAGAGATTCCATTGCACCATTTTTAGTGGCTATTTTTAATACCTGCACAGAGCAGGCATTAAAAGGGGGCATTGTTTTCAATGGGCTCCTATGTACTTTTCAGGATTAGCGCCAGCATTTTGCCACTAATCCTGCACAGTACATCAATAGTGACAAAAATGTTGATGCTATTTCCCCTACCCTGCACCATGGTGCGCCGTATACTAAATACGGTGCACACATGGTGGCGGTAGGGGAGTGCTAAGGTGTGCAAGAAAAGTGCCACTGCATTGGATGCAGTACCACTTTTCTTAAATTCGGCCCAATGTATGTTTTAAGCGGTGATATGATTTGTACAAGGGCACTAAGATATAAAGGAACTGACTCGCAAACTGCGTTTCCCATTTAGGCATGGGGAGGAAAAAGTCTACATTTTTGCCCATGGAGAAAGATGTTGCTTGTGCAAAAGCACAATTGTATCACAATGATACATTCAGAAGCATTTTCAGCAGCTAGAGACGACCATGCTCATAAAGCTGTGCCATACAAATGTTTATATTTCCCTAGAGAAAAATAGCATGAAAGAATGCTGTGCATGTGAGGCACTTTAGGAAATGTACGGCTGGTGTAGAGTTCCTGCAAACACACTGGGGTTCCTTTATGAATCCACAAAAAGTCAGAGATTGTCTTCAACCATAAAATGAATCCCAGTGCAACACATTTTAAACTATTCAACACTGGGCTTTGTGATACAGGCCTCCAAGTTTTTGTGTAGGACACTTGTGTGTATGCTGAACTGGGGGTAGTACACCTTGTACACAACTGAATAAAAAGCCGATGGGTATATGTGGGTGTCCAGGTGTTACATTTGAAGTTAATTTAATGGGCTGACATAGTACATCAACTCAACCAGTGACCTAAAGGAAGAGTGTGTCTGTCTTGCGTGTTTTAACAACAGAGGTCATTAGAAGGAGGAATATTGGCAAAATGTGTGAGAAGATGCGGCTTATTCTTAACCTGGGTGTAAATTTATCATTAATTTTCAGAAGTCAAACACACATGTACAGAAAACACTTGGTCGAATCAGGCCTGAGATGTTTTATTATTACCCAAATTAACGCCAAAGTGGCTGAACAGCAAAATACAAACTTTGTAGAGCACTTGCTCTTTAGAGGGGATAATTGATACACCCCATGCTAAGTTGCAAGTGCTGCACAGCTTGAAATAAGAAGCTGCTACAGCCTAACTTTCAAAGCCTGGGGCTCAAGATGTTCAAGGTGTTAACCATCCAGGTCCGACTGTAAAATCAACAAACAACAAAGTGATCGAAAAAATGCTTGATTTAATTTCAGCCACTGTCATTCACTCGGGCAGCACTCCAGTCCATCATTTTTCAACCTCTGTCCAATTCTAGACTAAGACCAACTGTGAGAAATTGGATGGTTTGTTTGGGTGGATGTTGGTCCACCACAAATAATAATGGCACTATCATTGTTAGGTTCAGTAGCATAAACCTGAGCTAAATCCCTGGGAGCTGTGGCACAGAGCAGACAGGCTTAACTTAGGAAACCGTGTAAAGGATTTAGAAGTACCAAAACAGTAAAAAAAAGCCCAAAGCACAACACAATACAAATCCCACCCCAATTTATAAAAATAGAGAATATTTTAATGAACAAAATGACACTAAAATGACAAAATATGATAAGGGGAACCAGAGATATGAATTTTCAAAGCTTTAGATAAAAATAGCACTAAAAAGGCCAAAGCGCCAACCATAGGCAACTGATTGCTCTAAAACGGGACAAAGTCAAAGTTAAGGCCAACAGTGCTTGATCACAAGTCAGATTCAAGGACTAGGGGGCAAATTTATACTCTGTTTGCGCCGGAATTGCGTCGTTTTTTTTTACGCAAAACTAACTCCATATTTATACTTTGGCGTTAGACGCGTTGAGCGCCAAAGTCCATGGAGTTTGCATCATTTTTTAGCGTGGACACCTACTTTGCGTTAATGATATGCAAGGTAGGCGTTCCCGTCTAAAAAATTGACTCCGAGGCATGTGCGCCGTATTTACACTCCCGGGCAAAATTCGCGCCCGGGAGTGGGCGGGTCAAAAAAAATGACATCCAGCCGCTTTTGCGCCGTTTTTTAGCGCCTGGTCAGGGCAGGCGTTAAGGGACCTGTGGGCTCGGAAGGAGCCCAGAGGTGCCCTCCCATGCCCCCAGGGACCCCCCCTGTCACCCTTGCCCACCCCAGGAGGACACCCAAGGCTGGAGGGACCCATCCCAGGGACATTAAGGTAAGTTCAGGTAAGTATATATTTTTAATTTTTTTGTGGCATAGGGGGGCCTGATTTGTGCCCCCCTACATGCCACTATGCCCAATGACCATGCCCAGGGGACACAAGTCCCCTGGGCATGGCCATTGGGGAAGGGGGAATGACTCCTGTCTTTGCTAAGACAGGAGTCATTTCAATGGGGGTTGGGAGTCGAAAATAATGGCGTAAATCGGGTTGAGGCGAAAAATTCGCCTCAGCCTGACTTGCCCCATTTTTTGGCGCCCAAGCTCCATATTCCCCTATGCCGGCGCTGCCTGGTGTACGTAATTTTTTTTCACGCACATCAGGCAGCGCCGGCGGCTAACGCCGGCTAACGTCATTGAATAAATACGGCGCCCGCATGGTGCTTCAGAATGGCGTTAGCCGGCGCTAATTTTTTTGACGCAAAACTGCGTTAGCGCAGTTTTGCGTCAAAAAGTATAAATATGGCCCTAGGTTCGCCCCGGTCAAAGAGTTACCCACTTTCTTGGGTCGGAGGCATCGGCCAGGAGCTGAAACAGAGATATGACGGCAATGAATTACAGGAAGATGGGGTCCTGATATGGTTGTCAAGGAAGGTGGGAGAAGTTAGAGTTTCTGCGCTTTGAAGGTCTTCGGCATCGATCGAGTTCGCATTAACAGTGGTGTTGAGGAAGCTGTGGAATGGAGATGAAACAGACTCATTGTTGACAAACTCAGCATCAACCTTAGAATGTAGCAGTCATGATCACCAGCGATACACCCTCGACAGATCACTGGCAAGTTGGTCCAAGCCCCACAACGGTTCTCCGGGCAGAATTTTAGCAAAAAGTTTATAAGTCTCATCTTTCAGGGTTAGGCAGGACACATACACTCTCACACCAGCCAAGGGTTCCAGGGCCTCAGAACTTAGGGGTCAGGACTCACTCCACAGAAGCCACCAACAGGAGCCAGGGAAGGTCCAGTTGTAACTAGCCAATTTGCCTTTTTCAGGAAAGTGGGCTTCTTGCAGCTTTGGTATTCCTGTAGCTTAACAGGCAGTCAACCAATTGACCATTGGAGTCCACTTCTTAGTCCTGGGCCACAGGTCCAGGCCTTAGGATTCTCTTTGCAGGTCACAGCAGCGGGTGCAGTCCTTCTTCTGTCTTCCACTGGTCCTGCAGTGTTCTGGGGCGGTTACACAGGGGTGCCAAATTTATTTCTGGCAGTAGCCTGTGGGTGCGGGTGTCTCCTGGCTTCTCCCTAATCAACAGGGAAAAAGTTCCCAAGAGTAACCCTATCCACTTTTTCATCGGTTCCTGTGTGCCCTACTGCAAACAGTCCCAAAGTAGCCCCTCTCTACATAAATCCAACATGGTAGAACCCTTCCTCCCTTGTGCAGGGCTCTTTCACCCACCCTAGAGGTGTGGCCAAGGAAATTAGCAAAATCTCCCGTTTGGTCACTTAATATCAGTTCCGGGGGCAGCTTTTCTCCCCCTGGGATTGGTGCCTGGCTGGCTAGCAACACAAAAGGGAGGCAGGCCCAGGTGTGAGCTACATCTGCCAGTGACAGGCTAGGCATATGCAAGGTGCTAGGTACAGCCCACGGGCCATTACGTCAACCTCTCCCCACACCCAAGACATTTGTCTTGGCTCTGGGAGCAAATTCACACCTAATCAAGGAGCTATTCACCTCCTGGGTGACACTTGGGCACATGGGCTTCTAGAGGAATTAAACAGGCTAAAGGTAACATTTCAAAAGTATCTTTTGTAAAATATTTGTTACAAATCCGACTTTACCAGGGAACTGGATTTGCAATAACTATTTTAAAAAGTCCAAGAATTAACTTTTTATCTGGTTCCTAGGCAGAGATAACTTTATTAACTTTAATAATGTATCCCAGTGCTTTCCTATGGAACAGTTAACCCTGCTATAGTGAAAACAACTTTTTAGAGCATTGCCCCTGTAAGGACATGTTTAACATTAAGGGCCAAATGTATCAACATTTTGCGCCGCCCTTCCTCCACGCAAGATGATGCAGGGTGAAGCAAAACCTAAATTTGGATTCACAAAGCCATGCAGCGCTGCCTTGCGTGGCTTGGTAAATCTGGTGTAACACAAGGCAGCGCAAGTTGCTGCCTTACTATACACTGCGCGGTGGGGTATTACACGAGTGGAGAGGTGATCTCACGTATTCACCCATGTAATCTGATACATTCCCAGATTTACCAACACTGGTAGACCTGGGAATGCCTCAGAACTGTACGCCTTCCCAGCAGAGGCGCAATGAGGAAAAATATCTTAAGTTCTCCTCATTGTTCCTCTTTTCTAAATGTGCTGCATTCTGCAGGACACTTACAAAGAGTACACAAAAATAATCTTGCCTACAACCCAGGCACCCTTGCACAACTGCGCAAGGGTGCCTGCATTAGCACATAACAGCACATTCTGCGCTAACGCAAGGAGAGTACAGGATTACGCCATATAATGTTAAATATGGGTCACTCATGCCCTCACCATTTCATGCATTGCAGCAAGGTGTCTTGTTGCATGAATCCTTGATAAATCAGCCCCTAAATTTCTATATGACCTAATTTTAAATATCATGCACCCTGACTTATGGGCATTTAAGACCTACTTATGCATGACTTATTAGTATTTAAAAGGAGGGTTTAGGCCTGTCAGATGTGGTTATTTTGACAGGTCGGATTTCTTATTTAAACCTGCACAGCCAGGTTACTGGTTGCAGGGCTGCAGTCACTTTAGGGTGCCACAATATAGCCATTAGTGTCATTTAACTTACAGGTCCTGAGTACATTTTTTACCACATACTAGGGACTTAGGGTAAGTTAAATATACCAATTATAACTATACCAATTGGACAATGTTTTTAGGTGTCAGAACACATGCTCTGGTATTGAACAGCACTGTCCCAGTACACAGATTCCTAAAACTAGCAAGAAAATCTAGCAAAACGTGGGTGTGACCACACAAAAAGGGGGCATGTTTCCTACATTAGCCACATGGAAATCAGTCTTTGTCCTGCTCCTGTAGGAACAGACTACCTCAAACAACAAGACCAGATATGCACTAGCCAGGAATACAAGGAACCACAGACTGGTTTTGACCTCCTTGGGCCTTGTCGATGAGATATAATGAGTCCTGTGTCCTGGGGTAGAGTAAGCAAAGAATACACAAGTGGAGATATATTTCCCACTTAGGGTGTCAACTGCAACCAATAACAAGATGATGGTGGGAATTCTTGAATTAATCTCACCCACTAGTGATCGCTTAGGGCTAAGACAAATTTGCATATGGTAGGTCTCTGTCTAGAGTAGTATAGTAGGCAAAAGAACAATGTACTGGAATGCTGCCCAGAGTGATCACCAGTGGCTGAGATTAATTCAAGCATCCCATCCATACCTTACTGTCTATTGCTAGTATAAAAGCAGGTGTTAATATTTTGTGCCCCTTTTTACATTAGCTGATGAAGAGAAGAACGCAAATTGCAATGTCTTTAATATTTTCAGAGGCACCTACAAACTGATTTTATCTTTTGGCAGTTGGCCTGCATTACAGGGTGTTTGGAGTAGTAACACTTACAAAATGGGAACTGTTTTAAAGGATCATTCCCCATTATTTTAGATGTATGTGTACATCTGGTGCAAATATTCCCCGCAGCCTCACAGAACTTGTATTTTTTGCAGAAGGCTTTTTGAGGCTCACATTTATACCAAAGTGACAAGTATGTAGGCCACCTGGAGAAAGGAAAACACTGCAAAATCTACTGCATGCAACTGAGTCGAAAATCGAATAACACATCACATATCTCTTTTCACCCTATAGTTTATAATCTATTGCATATATATGCGTTACTGAAGAAATCTGATAAAATATGAATACACACACACACATAAACAAACACACACTGAATATGATGTCTATTCATTTTAGCCCATTGCTTTTGACAGTGATGCATGCGTACACTTCCCTTGAAGGACCTCATGCAGAAAAAAATCATTTTCTACCCCCAAAAAATCATTTGAGTAGCTAAATGAAGATCAGCAGCGTAAAGCTGCCTGAGGCACACACGGAGTGAAGTCTCCGGTGAGTTTGGTTAGCATGAGGAAAGCAGCAGGCATGACTGCTTGTCAATTTGCCTGGACTAAATAATGCTCACCGGGGCAGGGGAGTGCACGTAAAAGCAGAGCCCTGCTAGGGGCGGGTTCAGTATCCACTACTGCGCGACTGGTCCTCAGGTTAGGCGCACTTTGGCGTCACCATGAGCCGCAGGCAGTTCAGCCTCTCCTCTCCTCTGTCCTGGGCCATGTACCTGATGAGAAAGAACAGGGGAGCCACTCGCCTCTATGGTAAGAACTTTTTTTTAATAAACTACAATCATTAGCAATTATTCTGATAGAAATACAATTGTTTTACTAATAATGATATTTAATACTGGCCAACTACTTTTCATGCATAGCACTTTCTCTACAGTATTTGAGTTTCGAACTCTAAAAATACCTAGATTCAAATTCACTAAAGTGATGCGCAACACAGTGCCAGAAAAAAAAGTTGTGCTGAAGAAGGAGGAAAATGCCGCGCAGTGCCTTAACTACAAAGACATGGCACTGCAGCTGTTATCCTTTGCTATGGTGGTCAAACAAGCTACCTAGCGCCACGCACCTTGGTTTGCGTGACGGTAGCATAGGTTTGTGGAAAAGAACCATTTCAGTACAAATTACTATGCTTAGACATACTTTAAAACCGTTCTCACATTCTATGTGTGCTGCACTGAGAAGCACAGCTGCAATGTTGGAAAAATTAAGAGAAATAAAAAAAGTCTCCTTGTTAGTGCATGCGTCAAGGAGGGGATATTTTTGGCACAAAGCCCTGTCTACCATTGTTAGTAGATAGAGCTTTGCCTCAAAGACTATGGGGCTTATCTATAAGCCCATGCATCACCTTTGCATCATTTTTTTTATGCAGCGGTGGTACAAAGAAGCCCCCTACAGTACACCTTGTTTACAAACTGGCACAATGAGACCATTGTGCCAGTTTGTAAAGCCTTGCGCCATATTATACCTGCTCCAGGTATAATGTATGCAAGGTAGGCGTTCCCCCGTTAAAAGCCACACAGAACTGGTGCAGTGAAATCTACAAGATTTCACTGCGCCATTCTGAGCCTCCACAGTGTGTTTTTTTTAACACCTGCTCAGAGAAGGCATTAAAGTGACGCTGGGCTTTTTAACTTTGTACCCCCCTCATAATTGCTGGTGTAGCATCTTTTTTTGACGCTAGTCCAGGAATGCGTCAGTTTAGAGCCACAGATGTGTCAGACTTTCTGACGCATCTGTGGAAATGTGTGCCATGGAGCGCTGTATCATACAGTGCTACCATGGCACTGTTAAGGGAGCCAGGGCTGGCATAAGAAAACTGGTGCATTGATTCCGACGCACCAGTTTCTTGTAAATGAGGCCCCATGTGTGATAGAAGGGAACGCTCTTATATAGTACATATTTCCTTGACAAAAAAGCAGCACAAAGTGATATTTTCTTTACTTTACAAGTTACTTACCAGTGCAATACATTCTTGCTCTGGAATGTCAATAGTATACTAACACTTTCAGCTCCTTTGCATCACTTTTTGTGACTTTGCAATGGTGCAAAGCATTGGTAAATCTGCCTCCTAGTGTTTCTACTACCTACCTACTCATCATATGTATATTTATATATTTGACTTTGTAGTATCCAGCAAAAAAAAAACATACACAAGGTGTGTTCTGCAGGTAAAAATACTAAGTCAAGCCGATAGATGCAATTAAATGCCAGTACCCAGTTCCAGTACCGCGGGTTGGAAAATCCATATGCTACCAACTGGTAAAGCCAGTCACTTGAAATCCATTTGTAACTGGTCTACTGTCATATTCCCCAAAGAATGCAATTAACCAGGACCACATGAATATGAATTATGCTGCTTATTTTCATGGTGTTGCCTAACAACCAGAGCTTTCAACTTTGGAATTGGGGAACCAAGTACGAGTCCCGGCGTCGGCTCACTGTGAACCTGGGCAAATCACTTAAGTAACCTTTACCCCAAAATAAAGAAATAAATAAATACAATAAATTAATTAATTAAAAAACGGTCGGTGTGCTGGAATCTGGTTCTTATGTATCGGGCTCTAATGGAACTGCAAAATAATAAACGCAATAAAAAAGTCACCGTTTGTCAATAACAGATTTTGCTGTTATACAGTCGAACGGTAGCCAACAGACCGGCCTCTGTAGGATGAAAGGTGAAGTTACGCTAAAGTTTGGCTCTTCCACAGGCCTTAGCAGCATTCACATAACCTACGGAGCTAAGTTTGCTGCCAAGGTGACCGGTTAGTTCAATACGAACTATTCATTGAGCGAGTTAGAAATGTTTCTCCCCCGCATTAAACTGTTTATCTTGGGCGGCCCTGCTCTGGGTCGTGGTGTGACACCTCCACATGAGCTTAGTCAGAGGTGTGAGTGCACCTTCACTTGACAAAAATGTTAGACGTGAAACACCACGCACTAGAGACAGGAATCTTCGATTTTTTTTTCAACAAAACACGCATCTGTGCGGATGCCGTTAACTTACACGTGTTGTTTGCGCAACATAAACAGATAACGAGGGGGCAGCGGGGTGTTTGGCAATTTGGAGAGGTCGCGAGGGCGCGCCTGCGTGCACAAGCAGCACGTGCGGATCTGCAGACTGTGGAAAAACACCAGCACCGCTGTGCGCGTGCCGGCTCGGCCCATGACTCGCGCCAATAGGATCGCACGGCCTGCCGAACACGGGCAACTTCGGTCACTACATAGTGTCTTACCGGTGTTTAAAGGACTAGTGCGGCTATTTTTTTAATAAAAAAAAAACGACGTTTTCCCTCTAGTTTTACCTGTATTTCGTTTTCACTACTGCTCTTAATGCATTTTTGCTTTTTCCGTTTGTCTTTCTCAGGTTTTACTTGTTGTTCTTTCTAGCACCACTAATAGGGCCTGTTTTCGGAAGTTACATGGTGTCGTTTGAGGTGACTGAAAGTACCTTTCTGTGAACCATGCAGCACATAATCATGTCACCCCAGAGGAGAAGGTGAGGGAGGTGGCCAAATGGGTAACTTCCTAACTTTTAAACGTTGTACTCTAATCCCGGCTGCTGCACTTCTGCACTTGTTAAAAAAATCATGTGATTCCAGGCGAAATCACTTCATATCCACGCGGCAAAAACTACATGCAAAACAAATATATATATATATATATATATATATATATATATACACACACACACACACACACACACATAAATATAAATTTGTATGTAATTTACAGCACTTTGGAGGCGTCCTGGTTATCCTTGAATGAAGAGGAGTATCTATGCATTTTATGGGCTTATCGGAACCTGACCGGGACCGCTGCCTCATGGCTTCCGCAGTACTTGAAATGGAAAATGAGAAATACAGGTACCCTATGCGATAGCACTTCTCTTCCTTTTGGGAATTGTCAGTATCTTCCAATCAAAAGCATTGCACCTCTACTGAGAAGTGCAGGTACCCTCCCTCTCAAAATAAACACATGCAGGTACTCAGAACCTAACGGTACTGGCCATCTAAAGCCCTGGTCCTGTGTTATGCAGGATACTGATGCAAGTTCACATTTTTCTTAAAAGTACTTCATAGAACCATCCTCCACACAAAGGAACTGATGTATCCATTGTGTGTGGGCACCAAGCACCCACTTGCAGGCCCCATTGCTTTTCATGGCAATGTTCATAATTTGCCTGTACTCAACAGTCCAGTTGTTGAGGAGTGGTGGTGGCTGTTGGACGAGTGTCTAGAAGCGGAACCCTGCTGGGCACGGTTCAGTTGGTTAAATCTCACCTCAGTCAGCCCCCACCCACTACAATGTAAACTAAGCGCCACACGTTTGAGACGCTTCTGTTACAATAAAATATTTACTGTAAATCATTCACTGCGCCTTGTAGTTGGGTCACCTCTATGTTACATTCCTAAATGGAAATGAAAAGTTAATGATTACACATGTATTTTATTAATGGCTGGAAAATTATGTTTCCATGGTTCTAGCTGAGTAGCTTTTATCATTATCTATTGTTTTTTGTTGTTAAATTCAAAAACATTCTTATGCCTAAGTACTTACGCATGGCAATATCGATGCAAAACTCACTGATTCAGAAAGCCAATTTTGTGTGGAGAAGTTTCATCAAGGCGGGCCTGCCGGATGTATGTCTCAATGTTGACTTTCACGATTTAGCTCCAGGACTATGTGGTCCCTAATGATATAGTTGGAGCCATCAACCATCCTTAAAATCATGGACACTTGAGATTCAGTGCTACTCATTGTTGGACCTCTTTGCGGACTTTGTCTCGCTCAACCACCAAAATCTTTTGGACAGATTAACATGGCCTCAGTGGGTTGGCGATCTGCGGACCAAGAATTCATATTTCTGGCAAGGCTAATTCATCCTTCTATGGATTCCTGAAGGTCACTTTGAGTACCATTAAATTGGGTAATAGTAACCAGTTTTTACAGCATTTAGAAACCGCAGTAAGCATGAACCACTATGTAAGTGGTACCACAACTCAGTAGTCCCAGCTCCGTATTGGTGAAGTGAACAGAAAAGTCAGGAGATTGAAGAAAATAAAAATGTTCACAGATTGGACAGATAAAGGCCCATATTTATACTTTTTTGCGCCGCATTTGCATCACTTTTTGACGCCAAAGTGGCGCAAACTTACATAATACAATTATATTTTGTAAGTTTGCGCCGCTTTTGCATCAAAAAGTGATGCAAATGCGGCCCCAAAAAAGTATAAATATTGGCCAAAGTGTCTCAGGAAGACACAATGCGCAGATTGGTACCCTTGAATTCAAAACATTGTTCTTCTTGATGACGTGGAGAAGTTCAGCAGACAGCCAAGATGTAGGGAACAGTCTTAACAAGTCCTTTTTTGCTGTGCATATCTTTCTAAAATAAGATTGCCACTTTGTGGTGCAACTCAGGAATCTTTCTGATTTTCTGAGATTTTCTATATTTATTAAACTGCGTCAGTAGTCCATTAGCATGAGCTACCATTATTTTCTCACCTATATACTTCAATTTCTATTTTCTTAATATTTGCGTGTTCATTATTAATTGATGTGAGGTTGCAGTTGCCTTTATTTTCTACAGCTCTTGTGCTCTTGCCAACCTTGCTTTCTTTTCTGTTGGTCTAGTTTCCGACACCACTGTCAATGTTTTGTTTGCCCAGGGCTGTGCCTTATCTGAGACTCCTGCTGTACTGTTCTCGTGGAGAGGTCATAGTCAGTGCACACATAGATATAACTGGAGGAGTCACATCTGAAAGAAGCAACAGTTTAATCTACTGAAGCCTAAATAAAATACAATAAAAGTGCTATAAAAAGCTTTGCTGTTTACAAAAATAAGACAACAGATTAACACACTATTGAGGGCTGGAGTAAACAAGAAAGGAAAAAAAAGTGTAGTGGGGACTTTAATATCAAATTAGCTTAGAAGATCCCTTAAATCACCCTTTAGTACATTAGGCTTTGGAAATTACCAGCTATGGAAAGTTGTCACTCTCGCTATCAGACACTAGCATGTATATCTAAGTCCATGCCATTTCTATAGAACGAACCAAGCGATAAGGCAGTGGAGTGCTCTGCAGGATCAAAGACAAGTGTAAAGACAACAAGTGTTAGGCAAGGTAGCTGGGTTATGGACGGTTAATGCTTCGTGATGCAGTGTTTTTTAAAGATGTGGCCATCAACCCTTTCCTAAGTTGGACCAACGTAGTGGCAGTCCTGTGGGATGCAGAGATGTTGTTCCAGAACCTGGGTACATGGATGGAAAGGTCGCCTGCTTTGTTTTTTGTCTTTTTTACACTTCTTAGTTTGCAGTTTGATGGTGTCCTGGCTTCGGGTGTGCCGAGAACCACCAGAGGTGGTGAGTTTGCCTGCTTATGATGGCTATGTAAAGAATGCAGCTGGTTTTGAAGAAAATGCGGGCAGGCAAGGGGACCCAAGGGAATTTGTTCATGATGGGAACGATGTGATCACATTTTTCAGGCCTAGAATGAGAGGTGCTGCAGCGTGTAGGATTCCCTTAAGGGGTGCCACAATGGAGTCTGGAAGGCAATAAAGTAGGGTGTTACCACCATCCATATGTGAGAGTAACAATTATTTTGAAGGCATATGGGCCCCAGTACTGAAATTTTTAGAAGTGTGTATTCCAAGAATCTCATCCTACTCCGCTAAGAAGCACAACTTGTTTCATTATTAAAATCAATGTTAAAAGGTTCCCACCTAGTGGCTTCTGCTGCTATTGAGTTTGGTATTAAGTGGATGACTGCTTTAACACCCTAAAGTAGCTTTATTTTTTATTGTAACCCGCTGTTTACAACGCATTGCCTCGTAATTGCATGATATTCTCTGGATGTTCATACTTTCTGTTTATGTTATATTTATAGTTTAATGGAGGTGGAGGAATGAACATTTCCTGGGACTTAAGTACCTTCTGTAACATTCTTTCACTAAGCCTTAAATAGAAAGTGCATTCTTTGCAGAAGATATTGAAGACTGTATAACTTGTTTGTTTATCTCAATAAAAATTATTTGGTTAGTAAAAATCAATGCTTCAATGTCTCTGGCTCCTCTTTACAACACTAACCAAAAGGCTTAGTGGAAAAGAGTTTAAAGGATGGACAGGAGTGTAACTATTGCTAATGTGGCAGGTGTGTGGATCCAGGCCTTGACATGGTGACAGGCTATGTTCTGCAGGGAGTATGCCCAGAAATACTGCGCACAGCACATTTTCCAGGTCATGTAACGAGGGTTCTGTGGATAGATGTACTATGCGTGGTGATTGCTTTACTCCATGCCCTGTTAATAGTTGAGAAACAACACATGGGCACATCATATGCACCATGGGTCCCATGCACCGGTGTACTGTGTATATGTGCGGCCTCGGACCAAGTTACATGTGCGCTGCACAAAGGGGGTGCTCAAAGACCATCCCTCTCAATGCGGTGCGCAGTACTCCCAGCACAAGGGTGCAGGTTATGCCACACTGGAGAACTGCCATGCTGCTGTCTTACCACTACAATTATACAATCATTTACATCCATCACCATTGTAAATGAAACCCTCTATGACCCCTTTTTACCAAGATTCTCAAGGGACAGCCAAAGACAGCATTCATGATTGTCGGCTGTATATTGCCAAACATCTACTTCCATCGATGCAAATTCTGTAGACTTGCAAATTTCAAAACTTTTTAAACTTCCCAAGCTTTGCCCCTTTTCTATGCACCGCCCCTAAAAAGACCAGAGTCCTGCCACTGTCTGTGGTCATCCAATGGCACCCCACATTATCACCTTCTTTGGCCATCCGCCTACCCTCTCTTCCCAGACTGTCCACAGCCCCACACACCACCTCCAGAACTATACACTTGGAAGTGCGGTATCTAATCATGTAAATAAAGACTAATACTGAATAATTATCAGCAAAATTCATGTAGGGGTGACTTTCACATGGAAAATGTTGTAGGTCACACGGGCATGGCTTGGTAGTGATTCAGACAGAATCAAACTTATGTGCAGCAAGTAGAGCGTCTGCATTTATAACTCAAGTGGTGGTTTCTAGGTTGGCAATCCCATAAAGTAAGGTAACAATTACAAACTTGCAAATTTATGTGTATTCACAAAACATTAAGAGCAATCTCTCTCTCTAAAAAATGCCCTCTGAAGTTACTCCAATGAAGAGAAGGAGTAAATGGGAATTTGGGTCGTGAAACGTGAGGGACCACCTCCCAAAATTTGTGTGGTGTAGATGAGGGGTTCACCCAATAGTTTTCTTTTATAACACCAAAAGAAGACAAATTAAATACACTTTTGAATCAGATTTAGGCATGCTTACAAATACACTGTATATAATTGTACGTTTGGAAACGGTAGCGTATGTGAGAAACCTGGAATTTACAAAGACTTCCACAACTAATCCTAGAATTTGAGAAAGTTGCAGATCCACAGGGAAGTTCTGGAATCCTATGTGGATTCAATGATAGTTAAATACTTACTCCAAATAGTAGAAACCTTACAGAGTTCATTTTCACCTACTTTTGTGAACTAAGTCAATCGTCTATAGTTTGTCTTCACTCGCTTCGACATGGCCCTACTCTCCTATACCCATCTGCAGATGCATCAGAAAACCGACAAGGTGGCAGCCACATCAGCACAACTTGACCTCAACATTCACAGAGTAAAAAAGCAAGATCCTGAAGGCTAGCACGACCACCACAACTGCAGTCAATTTTGCAGGTGACGCACTGGAAGAGACTTAGGCCTTCACCTACATGGGCAGTGTCATAGACAAACAGGGTAACACAGACGCCGACAACAGGGCAAGAATTAGCAAAGCAAGGGCTGACTTCATTCAGCTAAAGAAGATCTGGAGCTAAAAGGAGCTAAATTTCCAACCCAAGAGCAGACTTGTTAACACCAATGTAAAATTGGGCCTTCTGTATAGGACAGAAACTTAGAGGACAATAATGACCACCACCAACAAAGTCCAGATCTTCATCAACACCTGCCTGAGGAAACTTCTCCAAATCTGCTAGCCAAACACAATCAGCAACAACAACCTATGGCAACCGACTTTACAACTTCCTACTCATGAAGAAATCATGAAAAGATGCTGGGGCTTGATAGGTCACATCCTTCACAAGCCTGCATCACACATCACAAGGCAAGCCCTGACCTGGAGGCAAGAAACTCCTGGCACTAGGGCCTCACGGCTGACTGCAAGGAGATGGGTTACACCTTGAGTCAGATTGAAAGAAAAGCCGGGGACAGAGGTGGCTGGAGAGTCCTATACCCCGAGAGGAGTAGCAGGCATCAGTAAGTAAGTAAGTCAGTACTTTTAAAACCTCTTATTCCAGCACAATGCGTTATGAACCAGGATTTCCATATTACTAGTTCTACTTATGTACAATCAAATTGACTCCATTCTGATTTTCCTGGAACCATGTGGTCTTCTACAGTGACTCTTCTACCACCAAATCTAAGTAAATGCTCACTATTTTGATTGTGTAGTAATAACTTAAAAGCCCATTCTGTTTTTAGCCTTTACAGCAGTAAACTTGCAAACCCTCCAGACACCTCTGCTCATCCAGATTCCTACTTGCAGACATCCCATGCATACAGATAACCAGATCCAGTGGTTGAGCCTTCTCCTCCATCACTCCTGAAGCGTGGAGCCACCTGCCGCTGTCCATAAGAGCCTCCTTCTCCCTTTCTGAATTCTGCAAGAAGGTGTAGACCTAGCGTTATGAGTAGTCTCACTAGGCCATAGGTATGCCCAGACTCACACCTACTCAGCGCCAGGACACTCTCCCAGGAGTTCGTGCACTCTACAAATCTGCATAATATAATACAGCATATACTTTGGGGCAATTTACAAAAACGTATGAGTGTAGGACTAGAGATTTTTTTTTACGTACTCTTGTACCTCTTCGTGCATCGGCCTCAAAACATCCAACTCCCTATTAGTAAGACTTCAAGGAGGGTTCAGTCCTCTGTATTTGTACTAATTGTGTATAAACCTTCCCTCAATATTCCCATTTTAAATGTAGGGGCCAATTCACAAAGAACTGTCAGAGTATATAAAAAGGTGCTACACTTTAAGTAGTCCAAAAAAGCCTTTGTGAATAGGCCCCCTAATGTTTACTGTTAGGGTGAACTACTTCCAGGTGAATCCGCCCACACTCCACTGTAACTGTTGAAAGTAGCAGTAACAAGTTCATACAATTAAATAATTACACAAGGTAACAGAGTGCCTCATTTGGACTTTTCAGATGATTTGTAAAGTTACCTTCTAACAATGGATAGCATGGTACAGTGTATCGAGTGGAAACCTGTCTCATGTTACTCTTACACTTCATCACTAAATACTACTGTACAGTACAGCACCCTCATGTTAGCATAGTGATGCCTCGCATTACAGACCACTATGGGACCAGGAATTGTCATGTTCTCTAACTTCTGGGAGCGTAATGATGTGGGCCAATAAGTGCTGATGACTACCTTTCTTAGGATCCCATGGCAATGTGTTATCTGTTCAGAAAGGAAACACATTCAAGCCACAGGTGTGAATGTTCAATTACCTTTCAGGCTCACGCTGCAGTGCCCTGTGATAGTGCATTGGGCTACTAACGTTCGAACTCTGAATCAATCAATCAATCTGATTTTTAAAGCGCGGCTAATCACCTGTAGGGTCTCAAGGTGCTTTTTGTGGGAGTGCTGCTCAATCGATGAGCCAGGACTTGGTCCTTCCTGAACTGCTTCAGTAATGTGGTCTGCCTGAGCTTGTGAGGTAGCGTGTTCCATGTCTGGGCTGCGCAGTACGAGAAGGATCTTCCTCCTGCTGTGCTTTTTCAGATCTCGGGAATGACTGAAGGGCGACCTGGGAAGAACGACAATATCTGTAAGGTATGTAGAAGGCAAAATGGTGGTTGAGGTATGCCAGTCCTGTGTTGTGTAGTGCTTTGTAGGTGTGGTTCAGGAGTTGTGTGTGATGTGCTTGTTGACTGGGAGCCAGTGTAGGTCTCTGAGATCGGAGGTGATGTGGCTGTGTCGGGGGATGTCCACGATGAGTCTGGCTGCTGCATTCTGGATTCTTTGTAGTCTTGATTGTAGTTTCTTGGTGATGCCGGCATAGAGTGCATTGCCATAGTCCAGTTTGCTAGTGAAGAGTGCATGGGTCTTCCTTGTGTCGGAGGGGATCCACTTGAAAATCTTTCGCAGGAGTCGAAGGGTGTGGAAGCATGGCGCTGAGACGGCGCTGACTTGGCGGGTCATGGATAGAGAGGAGTCCAGGATGATGTCCAGATTGCATGTGTGGTCTGTGGGAGCGGGGTTGTTTCCCAGTGCGGTGGGGCACCAGGAGTCGTTCCAGGTGGAAGGTGTGGAGCCGATTACGAGGATCCCTGTCTTGTCCAAGTTGAGTTTGAGGCAGTTGGCTTCCATCTAGGCAGCGACTGCTCTCATCCTGTTGTGGAAATTTCTCTTGGCCTTTGCGGAGTCATCGGATAGGGAGAGGATCTATCAATAAACACTTTTTGCTGCTTGCCTTATTTAATTAACTAACACTTTCCCAATTTGTCAGCTGAAAACTTTGACTCAGCAGTCATATGTTTATTCCAAATCAACATACAGTAAGTTGACAAAGAAAAATGAAGTATGCAGAATAAACCAATAAACACAGCTCTTTTTAAAACCCCAAAAGGGCTCACCACATTCCACTTTCCGTCTAAGAATCAACTGGCCACATATGACACAACTCATAATATTTGCCATTTTAACATGCATACAAACTCTAAGGCTAGCAAGGACAAACATAAAGGAAAGGCACAACTGAAGAACACACCCCACAACATATTCGACAGAATATCTCACACACAGCCAACACTGTGCATACATTCCACATGTCCATTTGAGCACAACACTAACAAACTTTTTGAGCCTTACCTGTGGCATGGCCTAGTGGCGGCCTGTAATTCTGGCAGGGGGGTACAGGTGGGCCACACATGCACACATATACATTCATTCACTCACTCACTCCCATGCATGCAAGCACACCTATTCACAACTGCTACAACAAATTCATACATTTAAACATAGACACATGCATGCACCAAACATTCAAAAACATAAAACATACCTTCCTTGTAGCTCCTACAGATGAAAGCCTTGGAGGTCCCAAGATGGTTGGGACTGCTGCCTTCCCTCATTGGCTGATATATATCTCTAGGCTGTTGCAAGACTGCCCCATCACACTCATTAATTCTTATGCACTCAATAGTGACTCACCGGAGTCCTTTGAAGGCACAGTGTACTATTACGCAGTGTGAGGTGACCGTAACCTAACACGGGGTGGTGACTTTAATCTGGTGTGCAACATCCTTGTTGACTCCCCTAATCTACAGAGTCCACAACCCTGCTGCTGTATGCATGCTTAACCCACTTTTGGAATCTGATGGCCTTGTGGACTCATGGTGTGAAATTGAGAATGATAGCAGGGTGTACTCATCTACTTCTCTGTGCATGACACACATGCTCGGACAGATGTTTTGGATGCAATCATCAGAGGCGGTCCCCTGGGTACAGTCCCTTAAATATCTATCTAGAATTGTATTGGACACTTCGCCATTGGCTAAGACGATCATGCTGCCAGACCACCTTCATAGCTATAGGCCTTGCTGCTTCCCTTCCGGCACCCATAACACACTTTGGGCCTGATTTAGAGTTTAGCGGATGGAGTTACACCATCACAAACGTGACAGATATCGCATCTAAATCAGGCCCTCTGTCTTCAAGGCAGACATTGCCCCAGCCACTGAGGAGTTTTCAATCAGAATGTTAGATTGGTTACCTCATTCCTTACAGTCTGGGAAACATTTAGTATATACATACGAGGTACATTAATTTCAAACTATTAGGGGTCATTAAGATCATTCCAGCCTCGCTGCTCTGACAGGGAGTGGCCTGGCTTTGATATAACACAGATACGAAACAACACAAGATGTAGCTGCTCTGTCGGAGCTGGAGAGGCTAATGTGTAGCCTCTTGAGGGAGGCGGAGTTCAGAGAGGCAGCAGATGGTGAGTTCTCATACCTCGGTAAACAAAGAGCCTCAGGCACTAGTCGCGGCACCAGTGAAGGATCATTTCTTAGCTAGAGATGTTCTCAATCGGGTGGCCTTAACTTGTAGAGAGTTCCAACTTCTGAGGCTTCTTCGTCCACTAGAGATGGGAAGCAGTTGAGACAGGGTTGGAGGTGTCTGTCTGATGGCACACGGGCGGTGCTATGGAAGATCCACCAGGGTGCAATGGAGGTGTGTTTTTAATTTCTGCTCTCCGAGCACTTTGTTATTACATAGGGTGACCTGGCATACCAGATTTGCTGGGACAGTCCCATTTTTTCTCCAGCTGTCCTGTCAGATTTCAGGAAAGTTTTAGAGAGGCTCGACTGAAAACGATGGGAGGTGCCTTTTTTCAGGTTTTCCAAAGCAGGGATAGTTAGCAGCTGTTATAAGAAAGCAATTTAATTAACAGACATGATGCTGGCATTAAAATTGAATTTTATGCTGATGAGCGCTGTCATTCTGCGGACTCAGTTGAAGTAAGTTTGTAGTCTTTTTTCTATTTTTATGAAAAGGTCCTGGTTTTTTTTTTCAATTTAAAATTCTGGTCACCCTAGTATTACAGAAAGGGCAGCAGACGCTGGTTTACTCCTTTCTTTCATACAGATCTGCCAGTGGGATCTGAAGGTGGCCCCACGCAAATGAGGAAATACTTCGGCCCATATTTATACTTTTTGACGCTAAACTGCGCTAACGCAGTTTAGCGTCAAAAAGTTTTGCGCCGGCTAACGCCATTCTGAAGCGCCATGCGGGCGCCGTATTTATTGAATGGCGTTAGCCGGCGCAAGCAGACCGGCGCTGCCTGGTGTGCGCGAGAAAAACCACGTACACCAGGCAGCGCCGGCGTAGGGGGAAAATGGCGCATGGGCGTCTTAAAATGGGGCAAGTCAGGTTACGTCGAAAAAATCATCGTAACCCGACTTGCGCCATTTATTTTCGACGCCCATCCCCCATCAACATGACTCCTATCATTGTAAAGATAGGAGTCATGCCCCCTTGCCCAATGGCCATGCCCAGGGGACTTCTGTCCCCTGGGCATGGTCATTGGGCATAGTGGCATGTAGGGGGGCACAAATCAGGCCCCCCTATGCCAAAAAAAATTATTAAAAAAAATACTTACCTGAACTTACCTGAATGTCCCTGGGGTGGGTCCCTCCAGCCTTGGGTGTCCTCCTGGGGTGGGCAAGGGTGGCAGGGGGGGTCCCTGGGGGCAGGGGAGGGCACTCTGGGCTCATTTTGAGCCCACTTGTCCCTTAACGCCATGCCTGACCCAGGCGTTAAAAAGCGGCGCAAATGCGCCGTTTTTAGCCACGCCCACTCCCGGGCGTCTCTTTTGCCCGGGAGTATAAATACCACGTAAAGGCCTGGGAGTCATTTTTTAGACGGGAACGCCTCCCTTGCATATCATTAACGCAAGGAAGGGGTTCACGCTAAAAAATGACGCACATTCCGGGAACTTTGGCGCTATACGCCTCTAACGCCATAGTATAAATATGGCGTTAGTTGGCGTTAGTTTAGCGTCGAATTTGCGTCGAAAAAAACGACGCAAATTCGGCGCAAACGGAGTATAAATACGGCCCTTCGTCTCTTTGCCCATTCCGTATTATAGGTGCGGCAGAGAGAAAAAGAAGTTGTGATGGGATGTTCTGTCTGTGCACGACAAAGAGGACCCACACGGATAGCGTGCACCTCTCCCCGAGGGAACCCCGTGAATGTGCTAAATGTGCCCCCCAGACAGCCCTCTGCCGGTGGGTGCAGTCACTCAGTGCAACCGCCTATGGGTGGAACTCCTGGCCCCTTCCTTTTAAAAAGGCTTCAAACAGCCCGTCCCGCAGGCCATGTGCGAGTTTAGCGCTGCGCTGGGAGCAGTGCCTACTTAAGTGTAGTAGTGTCCGGTGCGTGGAGCTACAGGTGCACAGCAGCACGGACTGGGCCAGTGCGCCCCTACACACAATACAGGCCCTGACAGCACCCGTCTGCTTCATGGTGGGTGTGGGCTGACGAGCAGTACGACAGCACTTGTCTGGTGAACGAACAGGGATGCACCTTCTGATAGCATGTTTGTATATTTATTTTGGCATGTTTATATAGCGCCGACATTACAGATAGGTGTTAGAGCGCTTCACCTGCCATTCACATGACAGGCAGCAAAACAAAACCATCTGAAAGGCAAACAGCACAGCACTGCCCGCCTGGTGACACACAGGGCAGTGGTGTCTGTCTAATGACAGGGGGCACCGGTCTAATACAAACAGTAACACCTCACCTGCCTGCTGATGAGGAGTTAAAGAACATAGTTCTACTGACGAACAATCCCAGGGCAGCTAGTTAACAAAAAGCTGGTGGCAAACTGTTTTCTGCACTTGTCTGATGATAAACAGGTCAGCATCACCTTTCTTATAACAAATGATACTCCGGTGCAATGCTTCTCACGATACTCGCGGTACTATACGTGTGATGACAAACAGCTCCGCAGCATTTGTGCTAATGTCAAGCAACATGAAAGCGCCTACGTGATGAGAAACAGTATAGAGGCGCTTTCCTGGAAAAGCATGGCGTGATCTCGTGATTTGCACACTTGCAGCACCTGCTTGCTGACAAGCAGCCTGGAAGCGCGTCTGAATACTAACTGCACTGTAGCGCCAGTCTGGTGCCTCGCAGCACACGGCACCTGTGTGATTGCAAACAGCAATGCATCCAGACGTGCACCGAGGCTGTTACTGCGGGACGGCGTTCACGGGGAGAGCGCCAGAGAAGGGACATCGTACCATCCTGAAATATACTAGTGATAAGGTGCACAATGACAGCGTTGGGTGTGTGTCTGTGTGTGTGGGGGGGGGTGCGGGTGTGAGGCTCACTTTATTTTATTTGTTAAAATGATTTCTAACTCTCCGTTTAATTGTATACCAATATCGCACACTGTGCTCTCTGCTCGCCCCGCCCGTTTCAAACGGCAGGAGAATCCAGGCGGTAGGTGTGTGGCAATGTAATGCCGCAAAAAGTGAGGATTTTAGTGTATTTACGTGAAAAACTATATTTTTCACTTTAGTAGAGAACGGAGGGGTTCTGCGGCCGACAACTCCTCTCTCCCCGACAAGTATTTACGCCCCCACCTCCAGGGGCTTCAGCCTCGGTTCCTCGTGTCCATCACATGAACTTTTTCACTGCAGGTAAATAAATCACATTTTCGAATACTGCCCTTAAATTATCTCAGAACAACAGAGATTATTTACAGAACAAAGCACGCACCGTGTACACGCGCACTGCACACCGGCGCGAGCAAAAACGGACAAACTGCACTTGTTTTTTTGTTTTTTAATTATTTTATCTTCTCCCCGACCTAAATTATTTCGTTTCTCAATTAATTCGTTGTATTTTTGTAGGCGTCTGAACGGGTCGAAATATGTCATATTAGCAAAGGTTTGGGTCCAGAAAACGTCTGGTGTATTTATGACCTGAAAAACTAACGTAAATCAAAATACCAAAAAGGTGCTGATAAAATAATATTTTGTCGGAATATCGAGGTCCTTCCTCCGGGGAGACGGGTGGGGTCGCCAGGCTAGGGTGCGGGATAAACCGTAATAAATGCGCTTCAATCGAATCGAGCACTCGAGAAAAAACCAATCTGATATATTCCAAGGAAAAATAACCCCAAAAGTGTGCAGTAAAAGATTGGCTCGCGCCACTCACGCGCTCGGTGCTCTGCGCGCACTTTGAGCAACTTCTCTGGAGTGAACTGCGCGGAGGGTCGAGCGTAAAATTCAGTAAGTCTGTCCTAGCATCATAGAAGGGAGGGTGAAAGGCAATCACCGCTCTTCATCCACAAGTAATATATTTATTTTTTTATTGAGGTGCGGAACTCAGGGCCATATGTATGAACACATTTTCCCATTGACATAGAATGGGTAAAAACCTTTGATACATCTGGCCCTTTGGCGATACCGTCTCCTTTTGCGAAATGCATTTAAAGAGACCCCTCTTGTTTACTTGTTGGGCGGCCTGGCCACGTGCCCAGGTGCCACAGAAAAGCCGGTCTCTAGGTATTTACAGTTTGTGAGGAGTGTCACATTATTGAGAATGGTGTTTGTTTTAGGTGAGAAGAGGGGGTGCGGCTACGTTTCTGCTAAAACCAGTGTGTTTTCCTTTAATTTCTATAAGGCGGGAAGGAGTGGGGCCGGGTGGACCCCATGCTTGCCTCTCCATATATGATGATTTTTCGGTTTTTCAATATTCAGTCGTGCTCTAGGATAGCTCGGTGTTCATTCTAATCGCCAATTCTAGTTACTACGGGTTCCATCTAGATTTAGATTTTTTAATCGAAATACACCTACGCAGACAGAATAAACGCAATTGTTAAAAATAAATATTGACGTGAACCAATAGACACCATTAGATTTCGTTATATAGTTCTAATGTAACCTGTACGTACTGGGGTGTTTTTTCTCCCTTACCAGCCCAGGAGAAGTGCAGTAGCCCGTATATATGATTCTACTAGATGCGTCAGAAACGAGGAACAATCAACAACTAGGACCTGGAATTGTGCCCAAGAGTCCTTGCGGCACAGGCGCCGCCGTTCATCCTTCCGAGGTTGATACTAAGGGATGTCGCTTGGACAATTTGAAGAGCCGTCTTTAAAAAGCTCACTGGCGCTAAATAAGACGTGTCTGTCCCGTTGTGGCGTGGACCGAGCTGTACATCAATTCCCGCGTTTACTGACGCTGCACGTCTGTCATTAATTGTACAGAGGGCCTACACCCAACCTTACACCCACCCTCCCACCCGTGGCCCCAAGAACCACATACTAACCACGCCGGACTTCAGTTGTCACATTTCCTAGCGCCTCGGCTCGCTACGGCTTCCCGCAGCACATTGTATCAAGGGGCCCGGGACCCTGGGGTACACTCAGCATCCTGTGCGTACAATTACATATGTGGAGGTACCGCGGCCCCATCCTCTCCCTCAAACACACGGTACATCTGTCCACGCGGCCCCCAGGCGTCGCTCCTCCCTCAATTTGAGCTGATTGTTTTCGGGGTTCATTTGGAGAGCGCGTCCGGGGGTGTTCACGGCGGGTGCAAGAATTGTAAAATGGCATTTAAACCAGGCGCAGGTGCAGCTTGCGGCTGTAAAACACCCCCAGTCCCAGAGAAAGAAGGGGCTTGGACCCGGCCGGAACGCACATCCTTGTTGGGGTCCATGCACCGTGCACGTGAAGGGCCAGGCACTGCCCTTCGTGTGCACACACATTGTGTGTACCACGAGCGCCAGAGTGCAGGAGTACGGCCGTACCTGCGCCTTGGGTGGGGTTACACTGCACTGTGCCGTGCAGTACTACCTTAAAGTGCAGAGTATTGTGTTGTAATGCGTTACTCCGTATGCCGATGCATTGCCTAGTATTATTCTGCAGTGTTTGTACTGCCATTGAGTGTGTTATATCGCGTAGTATTTAGAGGGGATTGCAGTGTGTCAAATTGCATTGGCTTGTTTTGTGTCCAGTTGCAGTGCACAGCCTTATTTTCCGTCGTTTACTGTGTTGTATTGCACTGTACAGTGCCCATTGCACTGCTGTGGCGTGTGCTACCTTCATTTGCATTGCTTTGCATTGCGCTGCATCGCGTTGTATGTTTTCGCGTGTTGCTACACTACCCAACAGAAGCCAATGGACCCTTTTATATCCAGGGTTCAGGGCATCTTTGCCATGCACTGGTACCCGGGCTACATTGCGTCGTTTTTCACTGCTTGGCATTATACTGCATTTATTACTGAGGAACGTGTTGAATTTAGATGCATTAGGCGCACACTTGAATCTACACACTCAGGACGCTACAGCGCCCCCTCCTGGCAGGTAACAGAGTGAGTGTCTGGGCGCAGCGGCTATCTGTCGGCCTCGGAGAGCCTCTGCTTATAACCCACATGAACACCACGTTCGCAACTTGGGTAAGAAGGCGCGAGGTACTCAGGGGGGTAACAAAGGACCCCGCAGCCCCCTGTGGTGCGGGAGGAGGCCCGACACTTCAGGGGGCCCCTACACCTTTCAAGGGGCCCTATCAGCACGAGGCCAGGAATAAGTAAGATATGAGAGAATCAGGGCCCCTTCTTAAAATTCAGCCGGAGGGGACATCATTTGCCGTCACGCTACTGGACGTACTTATTGGTTGGAACACGTATGGGCGTTTGCAAGCCTTTGTTAGAGGACACCTAAGGAAGACCCTATGCAAACCTGGTGAACACGACTCCTTGTATCTTGTTGGCAGTTCACACAGATGTGTACAGATTTCAGCAAATTTGGCTTAGTTCCGCTTTTTAGAGGGGGTCGACTGAAAATAGTGAGAGGCACTTTTTAGGTGTTCCAAGGCAGGTCTAGTTCGCAGTTGTTATAAGTAGGCAATTTAATTAACAGGTATGATGATGGTTTAAAAAAATACATTTTATTTATGTTCCTAGTGCCTCTTCTGCGTCCCTATGTTGATTAGCGCGGTCATTCTGCGACACTCTGTGGCTGTACAACTGAAGTCCTTCTTCTATTTTTGCAAAACGTACCCATTTTTGGTGCTCAAGATCTGGTCACCCAAGACCACCCTCGGACCTCTATTGCACAAAGTTGCCACCAGGTTGCTTTCTTTCAGGCGGGAACGATACAATCGCTCATTTGCTAGTCTTGTATTTATTTATATCATTTATCATTTGACACAGCGCTGGCGTAGCATCGAAGCGCTTTACACAGGACTTGTTTTTATGACACGAACAACTTAAAACCGAAGAGCTGATCTTCCAAACAAGGCCAGGGGTGTGACTGAGTCCCGATTGCCGAAGCACGGCTGTTGAGGGGAGTGGATGAAAACCTAAGCACGGCTGACCATGACCCGGGGCAGGTCGAGGACTCTGGAGTTCAAGTGCAGCCTGCCCCGCCGGCTGTGACCTGATTCCCTGTGATCGCCTCAGCCGGGCCGCTGCAGACAGATGCTATCAGCGACCTCTTGCACCAGAGCCCGGCTGCTAGCGAAGCAACGCCGGCTCCAGGTCTCTTGGCGCCACCGTGTGGTACTGTAGAGAACGACATCACAGAACAGAAACTGTTAGAGCATTCGCGGTTCTGGGTATTAAACCCCCTCAAACCTCATGTCTCAGTGTAAAAATAATCCTCCAAAAAGCCTAAAAACGTACATTTCAGCAAAAATATTTCATGTGCGTCACATAGAGCCTTCGATCGGAAATGCTGTCGGAACTTAAGGAACAGACTCAGGAAGGGCCCTCAGATCCAACAACTTTCAGTTGGTGCAAGTCCATAAATTTTGCAAAGCCAGAAGAGGCGGTAGATCATTTTGTAATCTGACATCTAAACTTTGGAACCCTCACCCCCGTCCGAATCCACCTTAACAAAAATAAACTAAATACCTTTCTTTAATTTGTATTTGTTTTGATGATTTAACCCTTCCATCATACTACCAGTTAGGGCGCTAGCGCTCAGATGCTTCCTTGGAAGCAGCTGTGCGCTGCACTAACTTGATTATTCTGCGCGCGACTAGGATAGACTGCAGTTAAGACACGCGGCCGTTAAATCATGAAAAAGAAGCACGTTTGGCGATTAGAGACGTAAGTGTGGCGTCACTGCCCGGGGTGAAATAGCAGGAGAAATTAAAGTGCTAAGAGGTAAAGGGATATTTTCGCATATACTGTGCACAATGCAAAGTGCATTCGCAGGATGGGGGTGTGCCTTTGTATTCATGCACTGCCTATCAGAGAATGGTTGCACTGCCAGCTGAGTGGTGTGCATAAACTGGGTGGGTGCATTGCCAGAGCCGTAGCTTCCATTGGTGCAGCAGGTACAGTGGCACCGGGGCATTGAGGCTTTCTGGTGGCCCACTGAACCCGGATTAGTGCTGATAATTGTGAATGCATTGGCAGGCCGGCGGGCGGAAGATGGGGGGTGGCACCAGCAGACAGGGCAGGTGGCGCACTTGAAGGCTGTGGTTGTGCATTGCTTGGCTGAATATGGGTGAGCTGGAGTTGGCGCACTGCCAGGCTGAGAGGGCGTGTGCACTGGCAGGTTGAGGGTGGGTGGAGGGTGTACCAGCAGGCAGGGGGCATGTGAAGTGCCAGGCTGAAGTTGTATGTACACTGGCACTGTGAGTGGGTGTGGACTGGCAGTGGCAGGTGGGTGGAGGAGGGCACTGACGGGTTGAGGGTGTACCAGCAGGCAGTGGGCAGGTGAAGTGCCAGGCTTAAGTTGTATGTACACTGGCACTGTGAGTGGGTGTGGACTGGCAGTGGCAGGCGGAGGGTGGGTGTACGCATTGGCTTGGCGGGCTGTCAGTGACAGGAAGGGGCGGGATCCTCCCTCCAGTGCTCAGGCTCTCTGTGTGTCTCCGTCTGTGTGTGGGTGGGGGTAGCTGAATTCTTGCGGCTGCATTTCCTGGAAGTGTAACCGGCCGTGACATTCAGGCCCTGGTCTGCCCCCGCCTCCCACGGGCGGTCTGTGGCTTTACAGACAACACAACACGACGCGAGGAGAAAAACGCGCCGCTGAAGAAAATAAACCAGGTCGCTGGAGACTTGAATGAGTCAAAATGGAGCACCCAGGCCGCGTGGAACCGCAGCGCCTGTCTTCTGGTCATGGTTAACGAGGCGCTTTGGGGGGGTTCAGAGGGAGGCAGAGGTAGGCCTAGTGCTGCACGTTGTGATTACATGTTTAACAGCACACACCGGGCGGCGACTAGTCACACAGTGAGTCAGGGGAGAACTGAGATGCGGACCACGACTGCTATGTGAATGGCAGAACAGGCTGCACGTACACACTCAACCTACCCCCGTGGGTGTGTAAAGCGCCAACACGAAGCCCAATAAAGACCACTCCTTCCCTGAACTCTACACAGGCATACCACCCTGCCCCCTCAAGGGAGGCAAATGTCACATGTTCCCACAACACCACGCACTTAATCCTTTGCCCACAAATTCATAACTTCACTGAAAACTTTGCGCCAGTCGCCACGTGCCCCCTTTAAACATACAGGACGGGCTCTTCCGCCACACTCAGGGGTTTTACTATGAGCTTCTAACTCCGTACCTCTCTGCCAACCCAAACTTCCTCCTCTATAAGCGACCACCACTTGCTAATCACCACCATCAAACTGCACATAAAAAAGCAAATATATGTCCTCATAAAAATAATATTTCTCCATCCTTGTGCCTCACGAGGCAAAAAAACAACCTATGACGGGGGGCGGGGGAGGGCTGCTGAAAGGTAGGCAATCTATTCCATACAAAATGAACTATGACTGTTAGACACTTATGGGTGTGTGTATAGCGCCTAGTAATAGAAGCATTGTTGTCCAGGCACTTTCTTCCTCTGATCAGTGAGTAGCGCGATGAACTCTGGCCTAGATTCCATTCCACCCAGGCTTGCCCCAGTACGCAGCCCTGAGCTCCCAGGACGCCAGCAGACTCCCCGGGGCTCCCTCGGTCTGGCAGCGGCAGCTCATGCTCCCCGCGGCCGCCGCTCGCACAGTAGCCCACGCGTCTTCTCCAGCAGCAGCCGCCGCCGCCTGGCCCCGCCCCGGTACCTACGGAGCGCGCTGATTGGCCCGCGCTCCCTCCCATGCAAATGAACCAGCAGCCGGCATTCCTCCAGCCGCCCTGAGTGTAAAAGCGCCCTGGCTCCCAGGCATCCCATTCATACGGCGAGCGGGCGCAGGGCAGGAGCGGGTCTCCCCAGGTCTGCGGCCAACCCGGACCACCGCACCGCCCGCAGCCCAGCCCCACAGGGCGCCGCAGCCCCCGCCCTCCCGCCGTGGACAGCTCCCGCTCAGCCTACCAAGGGCTGGACCCCTGAACTCCTCCAGGCAGCACTCACCGCAGCCCGGTGCCACAGTACGCCCCACCTGCTGTTGTCTGTCCCGTGGCCGAATCTGCAGGAAGATTGCAAAACTTAGCAGTGACTCACCAGGAGGGCTCTCTGCTGTTCTTTAGAGTGTGTGCGCTGCTGAAAACCACAGGGCGGCCACAGGACCAACCCAGAACCTCAGCCACCGAAGCCTTGTCTGCTCTGGAACCGCAGCCTGACAGCTAACGAAACTTTCTTGTCCTTTGTTAACCCCTTTTCAAGTTTATTATTTTTTTCTACTATGCACTGGGATTGATTTTTCTTTTTTTCATCATGCACTCTCTTAAACTACTGAAGCTGATTTTCAAAGCTTAACTCAAGCCCTGCCCGAACGTGTTTCCTGTTCTGTTGTGTCTCCATCTCTCTGGAGCCCGCAGCCCTCCGCCGTCACTCGCTGGTCCCCGGATACCCCGGGCTGCTTGCCCCGTAGCACTGCTCATCACCCAGGCAGGCCTGACTGCCAAGAAACTGGAACAGGGCGGCCTCGAGGCCCATGTACTGTACAAGGTCCTTAGAAAAATACCCTGACAGGAGACAGAGCGTAGTGGAGGCGCACAGCTCTTTTTTTCTCATCAATATTGTTAATTTTTAGATAGAACAATACCTTTTCTTGACTCAAAGAAACAATACACATCAACCCAGAGTACGTTCTCCGAAGACAGCTTTGAAACCACCAAAGACTGAACTGTAAAGACAATTAACAGTGAAATACTGTTCTTCTCGTCCTATTGCCTTTGGATTTGTAAATGATTAAACAAATAGACTGGTGTTTGCCTTGACTTCTGTAGAGCTTTTCGAGTTCATTTGTTAGTTTTTAAATATTTTGTTTCTCTCATCCTGTGTACATATGTGGACCTTTTAGAAAGGTGAAATCTTTTTTGCCAATTTTTTTGCTTGCGCTTTTACATTTTGGGGATCCTTGACTGAAAAAAAGGCCTGTTGTGATGCGTATCCCCGTAGATACCAGCACCAGCCGCCGCTTCACGCCGCCTTCTGCCACCCTGACCCCGAGCAAGATGAGCGAGCCGCTGACCCTGGACAACACCAGCGCCGCCCTGGCGGGCAAGATGAGGACTGCGGACCGCAGCATGGTGGAGGTACTGGCTGACCACCCTGGTGAGCTGGTGAGAACGGACAGTCCAAACTTCCTCTGCTCTGTGCTGCCCACCCACTGGAGGTGCAACAAGACGCTCCCCATCGCCTTCAAGGTAGGTCATGCGTCTCTGAATGTGGGTGGAGAAAGTTTACCTAAAAATACCTGTGTCTTTATTGAGGGTCTCCTGAACTTGTTCTGAGCTGACGTGACAGATATTTAATTCAATATCGCTTAACCTCAAATTATTGCATGCGAAAGACTAGCGGGTGGGTCAATCTGTTCTTCTGTTTCAACACCTACTACCACAGATGACTAAAAAAAGACCCTTTTCTCTGATAAGGAGGCTCCACAGTAGAAGCAATTGCCCAAATCGAGACAAACTACAACAGAAGTATCTCACATTGTTCAAAAGGTACCAAGAGCTTGATTATACAAAAGTGCTGTATGAAAATTAAATAAAATCCAAAAAATTATGCACTTTCATCAAGGTGTAATGAACCATTTCTAAGATGGCTGGGGAAACTTTTCATGCAGTCACTCAAAGTTAACATTACGGTAGGGGTAAATGGGTAAATACCCTTTGCTCAGACCCATCACCAAACTCAGCGAAAGGCTGAAAATATATCTTTATTGGGCAACACAAAATAACCACGTTGAAAACAACCCCCTAACTCCAGAGAAGTACTACATATAAGAGACCTTAAATTACATCAGAGGTAGGAAGTTTATTTATTGTAATCCGATATCCAGGAATGACTTTTGCGATCTAACTCAAAAAATCGCCTCAGTTCCTCCAAGCGGCTCTCAGAGGTCCCCATACCTGCTAGAACTATCTAGTAAAATGCCTGAGCCTATTGCACTGCGCCCCACAAATGATATCTTTCCACAAATTTCAATTAAGAGGTTGCAAAGGGTGGGACGGGTTCAATGAGTTCGCTCTTTGGCCATAACTTTAAATGTGCTGCTGATTTCCTTTATCGGCTAGCACCAGTTGTGTACAGACGTACACACAAGTAGCTCGGGCTTGTCGACAGTGAACCCTTTTTAAGATGGAGCATAAATAAGACACTTTTAATCAAAATAATACCAGGTGTTACTATTATTCAATCTGACGGTACTTTGTTCACCCACCTCTGAAGGATGTAAGGCTGAGTTTGCCTTGCTGGTATTCAAATACCTAACCTGGAGATAACTATATGTTTCAGCAGCAAACCTTGAACTTACTGAGCCAGCCTGCCTGTCGTGTATTGGGGCATCCAAATTATACATTTATTTACAGTGGTTTGGCTAGCCCCAGTCCAAATGAAATGTGGAAAGCGCTGACGGTCCACAAAACCACTCGCAACATGCCTGCTTGTAATTCAGGAATTAGTGTCCAATCTCTCTGGATACTGCTTATGACAAGCTTTCTGACACCATTTTAGCACCTGCACTGTGGTTAGGTAGTAAATGAGCACATTTACCTTAAGCATGCCCGTTGGGCAGTGCCTTGAGTCTGCCTTGGCTAAACAGTGTGCTGTATAAATGCAATAACATGCAAGGTTTCCGGCCCTATTTATACGTGCATCTGAACAAATGGACCACCACTGCAGGCCTAGATGCCCATTTTAAGAACACCGTAAGAGCACGGCGACAAGCAAGTGCTTCGTTGATAAGTGCGGACTCTAAGTGCTAGGGCTGGTTCTGTAGCACTTTTTACCACAGCTTTATGCTGGTTTGCATCCCTGTATATAAAAGGTATTCTTTTACCTATCAGACCAGTGCTGCATTCATTGGCCTCTGAAGCATGAAAGGCTGAGTCATTCCTGTGGGATGTGGACCAGTCATCAGTCAGGTACTTAGAGGTTTGTACAGAGGGTGCATCAACCCCCAGAGTTATGTTGCTGGTATGAGACATCTCTCTGTGCTCCTTCATGTTACTAACAGAGGCTTACTACACTTCAGAAGAGTCCTTTAGCAGCCAGGATGAATGACTGCAGGCCTAGCTCAACTTTACAGTGAGTGTTCCCAGGGTAGTTGTGAGCTGTGTACCATGGAGAATGGGAGAGGCAGGTCTCTGATCTCCCACGGAGAGGGAGGGTGCGTAACTCACTGGGGGCCACAGGAAAACACAGGACTCTGATCAGTCACAGAGGAAGTAGGTGAATAATTCACCAGGTGCCAATGGAAGGCACAGGGCTCCGATCACTCACATAAATACTGGGGAAATAATTCTCAAGGTATAGAGGGGCAGGCACAAGCCTCAGGCACACATGGGGTGGGTGAATAGCTCTCACTGTGCTTCAGAGGGCTCTGCTCAGTTGGATGACCAAGGCCAATGGAATTATGTGATTGTGTGCCTGCCCCAATTTTCACATAATTATAGATCTGCCGCATTTGCCACATAGCCCATCATCTGCAAAAAAAAATAGTTTCTAGCTCAAACGGTTCAAAAGTTACTAAAAATGCAGCCACACATATTGTCGTGCAGTGAAAGGCCCTTTGCAAAGGTTGACTGGTTACCTTTCTGTAGCTTATTGCTGTGTTTGGGAGTTAACCTGGTACCAATGAATTGCAACTAATGCCAAGGCCATTTTAACAAGTTTAAAGATGACCAAATATTGAAGTAAGCCTCTCCCAAAATGTGCTGCATAATGTCACATAATTTGCCTTTTCTTGCTGCATAATTTACTCAACCCTGTCGCATAATTGTGTCCTCTCCTCCTCATAGTTCCAGTGGCCCGGTGAATAACTCATTGGATGCATAGGGAGCACAAAAGGCAGTGACCACCCACACAGAGACTGAGTGAATTCTTCACTGGGTACTGAGTAGCAGACACAGTGCTCTGCTCACACACACAGATGGTGGGTGAATAACTCACAGTGCTTCACAGGGCTCTGCTCACTTACACAGAAGGTCAGTGAATAAGTCACTGGGTACCACAGGGAAGAGACAGGAATCTGCTCACTCACACAGAGGGGGTGTCTACTAACTACACAGAGGGTGGGTGAACATCTCTATCTGGCAGGCATGGGGCTTTGCTCAATCACACGGAGGACTCCCTGCTCTCTTATAAATGAGATATTTAACTTTTTGGGAATGGAGTGATAGACACAGCGCTCTCTCGCTCAGAGGGTGGATGAATAATTCACTTGTACCATAGGCAGACACAAGGATGGGTGAATAAACCTCTCTAGCAGACACAGGGCTCTGTTCACTCACACAGAGGCGTGAATAACTCAGTGCGTACTGAGGGGCTGACATGAAGCTCTCCGTACTCACTCAGCGGGTGGGTGTCTGGGTACCAGAGGCAGCCACAGGTCCCTTGTCACACTCACAAACTGCAGCTGAAGAATTTTCACTGCTTTCCATAGACACAATGGGGTGAATAATTCATGGGTAGGCCAGGGATTTGCTCACTGACACAGCAAGTGGATAAATAACTCACTATGTGCACGAACGTTCAGCAACTGTCTCACTCACTCTAGGGATGGTTAAATAACTCACTTGGTGCACAAGCATGCTCAGTAATCGTCTCACTCCCACTGAGGGTGGTTAACTCACTAGGTACACACGTATGCACAGCAATCATCTCACACACTAAGCATGGGTAAATAACTCTCTAGGTGCACAGGCATGCACAGCCATCATCTCACTCATCCTGAGGATGGGTAAATAACTCACAAGGTGCACAGGCATGCACAGCCATCATCTCACTCATCCTGAAGATGAGTAAATAACTCACTAGGTGCACAGCCATGCCCAGCAATAGTGTCACTCATCCTGAGGATGGGTAAATAACTCACGAGGTGCACAGGCATGCACAGCCATCACCTCACTCACCCTGAGGATGGGTAAATAACTCACTAGGTGCACAGCCATGCCCAGCAATAGTGTCACTCATCCTGAGGATGGGTAAATAACTCACGAGGTGCACAGGCATGCATAGCCATCACCTCACTCACCCAGAGGGGGGGTAAATAACTCACTAGGTGCACAGGCATGCCCAGCCATCATCTCATTCATCCTGAGGATGGGTAAATAACTCAATAGGTGCACAGGAATGCACAGCCATCATCTCACTCATCCTGAGGATGGGTAAATAACTCAATAGGTGCACAGGAATGCACAGCCATCATCTTACTCATCCTGAGGATGGGTAAATACCTCTGTAGTTGCACAGGCATGCACAGCCATCATCTCACTCACCCTGAGGATGGGTAAATAACTCACTAGGTGCACAGCCAAGCACAGCAGTCGTCTCACTCCCCCTGAGGATGGGTACACAGGGATCTCTTCACACTGGTGTGGATGAGTAGCCCACTGGGTGCCCCTGGGCACTACACATGCATATATAGTGCCTGTAAAGAACTCACGGTGCCCAAGGGCGGACACAGGGCTCTGCACATTCACACTGAGAGCGGTTTCATAAGTCATTGGGTACCACAGGACAGAATATGGCACTGCTCTCTCACGGTGGGTGGGTGAATCACTGCGCCCCGAGGGGTGGGGCAGAGAGCTCCCTAGACTCACACTTTGTGAGGACTGAGTAACTGTCACTTGTGACCGCGAGAGGCCTGTTCTCACAACAACTCTAGCCTGTCTCAGTTCGCTGCTGTGTGCGTGTTGAGAGCATTGGATCTGTGCCTGGCATGACTTGGTTCTCAGCAAACTTGGTAGCAGGCCTCACCCCCAAGAGCGTACCTTCAGTACCCCGAGCAACTGTCAGAAATGTGCACGGGAAAGTATGGCCGAAAGTTAACTCTTATGCAGACACCAACAGCATCACAGGGTCCTGACAGCCTGCCACCCGCCAGATCAGTAATATAATGCCCCCTCACCGCCCTCTGCGCCCACTGCTGGCTTGTGCCACCACCCACCGAAGAACACTGTCACTGTCCGTGGCAGCCTCGGCACAACCTTTCTGTCTGCGGGCTCCAGCAGGCACGGTCCTCTGGTACCCCCATCACACAGGACCTGGGTGCCCGGGTGACCACGAGAGCAAGAGGGTAAGGCCGGGCAGGCCCCAGGCCACTTCAGACTCCCCAAGTCTTCAGTAGGGCGCATTCCAGCTTCCCTCTCCACGACCACCACGTCAGCCACCCCCAGACACCTTTGCTAAAGTGACCACGTTGGCCCATTCGCTGTCACGAGCAGTGCACGCGCCCTCAGTGATAACACGGACATCCAGAATACATGCCCACTGCATGTTGAAGTGTGTCTGCGTGACCAAGACGGCTCGCTGCTGACACTTGGTGTGACCTGGAGGCCTTCCAACAGGCCAGTGCCAATCCCGCTGTTCGTCCTTCCACGGTGAGCTAAACCTCAGCGCCACTAAACAACAACAAAACCTCCTCTTTACAGCGCTTAGAAACATAAACTGTGATAATAAACGCTGCACAAAGGACACGTTGTCGTTTCTGCGGGAAAAAAATGGGGAGTGCGTCCCAGCATCTAAACTCAGCTCAGCGCGCACTGCTCCTGGCGGCACAGTGCAGCGCATAGAAAGCGTATAACATGGAGGTAGGCGCATTCAGTTTCACCGCACGTCGTCTCCCTTGAAGCCTTTTCGGCTGATTTAAAAGCTGACCTTTCCACGCCTTTCACGCCTTAATGTCGTCTCCTACACCGGCGGTTCCACGAAGTGCACAAACATGTAGACACCTGTCTGGTGGGGTGGGGGTGCTTGTGAGCCCTGGTGTCACGCACCCCCCTGCACTGTTTGTGTTCAGATGTTATCAATAGCGTACACTGAGATGGGGCACTGTCCGCTAAAAGGTGCCTGGGTACTTGTGAATATGGGCCGCACATACACACGGGCCTTTCATACTCACCGCCCCCATCTGAAAGCCGTGTTTCACGCTTTCACACGCAGGGGGTGAGGTCTCCCCACACGCACAGGTTCAGCTGTGAGGCCTTCTCCAGGAGCTGTCTTGTTCCATCGTCCGCGCCTGTCTTGGGGACTTGGAGAAGGCGACAAGGGGCAAAAACTGTTCGCTGGAGGACAGGAGCAGCAGCCCTAGGCCAAGGAACCTCAGTGCCGGCTTCTAAGCGCACAGATCCGTCCTGCAGCTTCTGACTGTTGCTGGGCCCAGGTCCTGCCACTATCGTCGTAGAAAATTAAAGATTTATATTTGTTCTGAAAGATGTGTTACTAAGAACACCGTGCATAAGAATACAATTAGGCATTTGTTTAATGTAGAGCTCATTCCTTGCTTCTGCCGGTTCTACGCGCTATAACGGACAGTCCTTATCATTAAATAATGGCGCACAAATGTATGAAATTTCAGGGGTATTTTAGCGGCGATCATTTAACTCGCTCAGCTATAAATTCAGGATAGTGGCACTTATTTCAGCAGTAACCACTGTGCACCCTGTCACCATATAATTACTATTATCATTGACGTTATTACTATTATTCTTTTATAGCGCCACGTGTAGCATTCGTTTGGTTCACGGCGCTAGGCAGAGAAGACGTTGTCGCCTTCGATTTGCCCCCCCCACACCTCCTCTTTGCAGGTGCCTGTCACGGAGACTGATTTAAAACTACGAGAGACGGAATAAGTGCCTGTAACTCGTGTTTTTATGTAAAGCACATTTATCAAGAGAAAATGTGTTTTCAAATAAATGTCACATCTAGTGTCTACAGCAACACGGGTACAAAGGGAGGTGGGACCACCACTCACCGAAAAGGGTCCCTCCTGACACCCCGCCACCAGTATGTCCCACCAGCGCCCTGTGCACTGCAGCAGACCCGCACACCGCGTGCACACTACCTTCAAGAATAAAATGCCTTAAATGTATGAATTAACAAACACATACGCACCTTTAAACATTAGCACCGGCTGTATTTTCAATGTTAAAATATTTCCAAAAACAAACAATGCAGGATTTTCGGTTTAGCAAATGAACTCTTTTTCAGCCACACTGTCTGTATTTCCGATTGAAAATAAACCGACTTACACAAACATCCTTGCAAACTAAATATGAAACGTCTGCGCTTTCAAATAAAATAATGCTTTCACATTTTAAAACAATCAAATTAAAAAAGACTGCACTTCAATGTCTAAATGCCAGAACTTTCTGTTAAAATCTGCGTTCTCTTCCAAACTTTTAAAACGCAGCCGCGTGTTCACACTCGAAAATGCGAGAACCTACAAAATCGGAAATGCCTTTGTCGTAGAATTTTTAAATATAATCAAATTCGCTTTTAAAATGTACGGTTCTCCGTTCAAACCCAATGTGTTACTTAACATAGCGCTCGCACAACAGAGTTTTCTTGGCGCTGTGAGAAGAAGAGGTGCGTTTCGACACCGAATTGACAGATAAAAACAGTGGCGCTGGCAGCAACGCGCCTTTTAAAGTTCCGGGCCGAGAAGCTCTAAGCAGCTCACGGCCTATTCCCTGTCTTTCCCCCCTGCTCGCTGTTTATACCACACAGCAGATCTAGATTGTATTTAAATTGTGTTTTTGTTTTTTGGAGGGCGGGTGTCAAATACAATCGGGTGAATTGGAGCTTGAATGGGCATAGGAGAAAAACAGACTGGTCTTAAAGCCCTGCACTCGGCAGAAGTCCCCGTTAATCCATCTAAAGCCCCCGTGCTCACAGAGCGCCGAGCTCCAGGTCCCGGGGCGAGTCCCGGCCTGCCCTCTGTCTCCCCGTGTGCTCCTGTGCCAAGGATTCTCCGCACAGCCCCTCACACCTGCCAGGGCGGGGGCCTACTACGGCGCACCGCAGACAGCACCGTTAAGGCTACTACAATGGTGACTGTTCGCTTTCCCCAAATTCTCGTTTCTTAGTTGATAACGTTTATAGTGCTTTAAAATGAACACGCACATCCACCTCTCTGCAAAATAGTCCACCCACCCACTCATCCATCCGTCCGCCCATCCATGAGTCCATCCATCCATCTGATCATCCGCCCGTCCGTCCGGCTGTCCACCCATCCTTCCCTCCATCCACCTTTACCAGTCCACCCATTCGTCCGCTGGTCCACCCATCTCTCCGCTTCACATACTCAGTGGGAAGTCCGCGTGCAGTCCTGTGAATACGTTTAATTGACGCTGGTGGAGGGGCTCCGACGCTCCGTCATCAACAGTAGATGAGAAGAAGCCTAGAGACCCCCAAAGAAGCCCATCCGCGCCCCCACCCCCACCCCCAAGCACCTGACAGGCCCCGGCGCCTCACAGGACACCCACAGGAGGCACAGGGAGGGACACGAGAAGTACGGCGAGGGACACTTTCAAAGAACGTAAAACATGAAGACAGCCATATTACACCACTTGAAAGTAGAGGGTAAAGATCTACAGAGAGCGCACCCCTCCTCGTTGTCTCTCCTGCTCCTGGTAGCCCCTGATTTATGTTTGTTTATGCACCGCATCTCCGGTTTACACAAGCAGCATGTTTTTATTTATTTATTGATATGTTGGGGAGCGGTGGGCAGTATCGAGTAAATCGGAGCTCCCGTTGGCATACATGAAAAAACAGACCTTTGCAAACAAAAAATATTGGAAGTGGAGAATGGCAAAAATCTAGATATATATTGTGTATAGTGCTTGCATACTCAGCCTTCCAGACACTACAGCGCCAGACGTCCCTGTTCACCATCTCAGCAGCACGCGTTCCACCCTTCCTTCCCCCGCCCCTCGCCCTGTGCCCTCCCTCTCTTAATGTACCCCTTCTTTCCCTATCTTTTTTCGCTGTCACCTTCCATCTGACCCCTCCCCTGCCTTCGTCCCTATCACCCTGTTCTATCGCCCCCTTTCTAGGTCGCCCACTTTCTCTCTTCTGTCCCCTTTCCCACATAACCCCTCGATGCGCCCTCGCCTCTCTCACCCCCACTGCCCCTTCCTCAGCCTCGCTCTCCCGCTTCTCCACAGACCATCCCACTCCTCTGTTAGGATTCTCAGCAGATTCCTGGTGTCGATTGGGCAAGAGTTGCTGCCCCCTGGTGGCGATGGGTATGCACCACGCCACAAGCAGAGACATCTGCTCGACTGTGACCCTCACTTGTTTTTGAGTGTGTGTTGTGGGGAGGGCGTTCAGGTTGTATTTGGATCTCTGGACGATACTTTAGATGGTGGCAGATAGATGACTGGCTGTGGCAAAACAGTGCCATGTTGGGCAGCATCACAGTGGCAAACGCTGTGGTGGGCCCATGCAGTGTGGAGGTGGCAAGTGTCATAGTGGGCCACAGCAGTGGACAGACGGTAGACACTAAGGTAGGCCAAAGCTGGGGCGGTGGGACGTCAATATCACCACTATTGGACTTGTGACAACAGCCACCATAACATCGGAAGTTACACCATAGATGTGTCTGGTATCCCTTCGACTGAGAAACACAGACTTGTTCAAGGCGATCTCTCTCTGTACCGACTGCCCGCTGGTTGTTACTTTTTCAAGATCCATTACACCCCTCATGTTGCCACCACTAAAAACAGTTTTATTCCAGCTCTGACAAGAATCCCCGCAAAACCAGCTCTCTGTAGTGCAGGTATCACCTTTTATCACAAAGGGCCAGATGTAGCAAAGGGTTTTACCCGTTCTGTGTCTGTGGGAAAATGTGTTTCTACATATGGCCCAAAGTTCTGTTCTCGGTTTTGAGTCTCATCACCACATAAGTTCTCCTCTTTTCCGAGGTGTCTTCAAAACATCAATGCGTATTCCACACCCAAAGAATGTAAATACAAGTTTAAGGCCACCACCACACATGGCGTCTTCCAAGCAATAAGGCAGCCCAGTGTAAATGTTCTTTTTGCAAGAGGTCAAAATGTGTGTGGGCGTCTGCGGTGCATGGGACCACAGAGACCTTGTCCACTGACCCAACTCACCCAACACATGAAGGGATTATGTTCTGAGTGGTGGAGACTGGAAGAGTGCTCAGTGCCAACACAGAGGAGGTTTGCTGTCACTTACGGTTGTGCTTCACCCATTCTAGGTGGTAGCCTTGGGAGATGTTCCTGACGGCACCTTGGTCACCGTCATGGCCGGTAATGACGAGAACTACTCCGCGGAACTCAGGAACGCAACGGCCGCCATGAAGAACCAAGTGGCAAGATTCAACGACCTCCGGTTCGTGGGCCGAAGTGGACGAGGTAACTTTATTCAGATTATCCTTGGCCTTGTCATAGAATGTGGTTAGCATTATGTGCTTGTTGCTTTTTCAATGAGGGCTGACCAAAGTTCTAATCGTGCAAGGGTCACTGATGCTCCAGACACTCTTACACAATTCGTTGATTATAAATATTGCGTTGAATCAATCATAAGCTGATACCCAGGACAACTGTAATTATGCGGCAGGGGAGGAACAATTTATGCGGCAGGGTTGTCTAAATTATGCAACAAGAAAATGCAAATTATGCAGCACAATGCTGCTCATTTTGTGACAGTTTGATGTCATTATCTTGATATTATTACATACGTTCACATTGTACCATTAGTGCCAGTTTAACACCCAAATACAGAAAGAGGCACCTGAAAGGTAACCAGTCAGCCTTTGTGAAGGACCTTCCACCGTGCACCTACACATCACTCCATTTTCAATAACTTTTGATCCGTTTAAGCCAGAAACACATGTTTTTGTTTGTTGGAATCTGCAAATTATGCTGCAGATGATAGATTATGTGGCAAATGACAATAAAATGGAAAGTGCAGCAGCCACAGAATCACACAATTCCAGTGGCCCAACTGACATCTCAGCTCGATGATAACTAGCATCTACTCTGACTTGTAAGTCAGTCTGGGTATTTCTACCACAAGCGCTACTCTAGGAGCATTTCACCAGGGCAATGTGAGCCGGGGCTAGAAAGGGCCACAAGATATGCAATGGGTAGGTGCCCATTCCCCAGACTGAACGGAAATACCTCCACTTAGATGTATGGAAAACTACAGGGTACATAGCAGGATTTTGTAGTACATCCGGGTCAAATGGGAGTTTGCCAACAATAAGTGTAGAGCAAATGTACAACTTTATTAAACTAAAGGAGGTGGATATTATTTATTTGTTGGGTCAGATTTGACTTTATGATGGACGTCAATGGCAGCTATGGGGGTCAAAGAGGAGCGTGGCAGGGCTTCCATACCATACTGCAATAAGACACATTGCTAACATCCGAATGCCGCCCAAGTCTTATTGATGAGCAGAGAAAGTGGAAACATGACCAAAGCAAACTTTCACTTCCTATATCCTCCATGAAGCAAGATTTTACATTTAAATGTTTTCTGAAATACTTTTCTATCACAAATTGGACTACAAAGCAAACTGAACATGCAATCATACCCGAAAGGGTAGATTTTCTTGCTGTTGAGTAACGGGGCCTTGCAGTGTGCATTTCATCACACCAAAGTGACTGTCTTCCCCTGTGGGCAGGCATGAGGTTATTTCAGTTCCACAATTCAGCAAGATTCCGCCAAGCCACTTGCACCATCCCTGCGGTCACCAGCTGTCCTTGTGGGTTTGGGGAAGTGGTGCCTAGCGGGGTTTGGCACGTTATTTGTGACCAGAGTAAAAGCAAATAGAATGTGGTTTGGGGCTGCGGTTGTACTATAAAAAGTGTTCACACTGCTCACTGGCCACTAACCCTAACCAGCAATGGCATAGTCAATAGGCCGGGTGTTGGTTGCCAATGCTTGTTTTTTTGTCATGGCATTGGTAAAAGTTTATTTCTGGTAGAGGTGCCAGACCCTCACCAATATATTTGTCTAAAAGAAAAATATTTTTTTATTTAAAGAAGCACACATTTCCAAATTAGACTCTGGCAACAAAACGAGCGACTTTGTGTGCAGATGTGCTCCTTGTGAAAGAGCAGAATCCGTTACTCACACTGATCTTACCTAAAGGCTGAAGCAGACTGACCGCTTGCCCAACGCTGTATGCTGTAGTGGGTGGAAGTAAAATGTGAATGGCACAGCGACCCACCAACATGGTTGGACTAGGACAGAAGGTAGGCCCGGCAACCAAAATTAAAGTGGCTCTCATTAGCGTATCAGATAGCTAACAAAATGGTGCACATTTGCAAATCAGGGCAGTTTTGAACTTGTAAACCATGCTGAATAAGTGTTTTGCAAGGTGTGGGAGACTGCATGCATTTGTGTTTGCTGCGGTAAATAATTTTGCTAATATCAGGTAAATCAACAGTAAAAAGTGCCCCCCCAAACAATTAAACAGACCCACAAACAGCTAAAAAACAGCCCACACTCCGGTCTGTCAGACCAGCCCTTCGGGCATTGCATGATTGCCCTGTGGCCAGTCCGACCGTGCAGAGAAATGTTTGAAGGCGTCTGGCTTAAAGCCCCAATAAGTAGGTATATTATTATATAAATAGTTGCAGTAAAATCGAACAATTTTGGCTAACAGACCTAAAAAGCAGAGCAGTGCAATCATACATTAGTGTCCAGCAATACATATCCGTTACAAGTAGTTTATGTAATTTTTTTACTTACTTTTACGGCACTACAAACACTGCATGCAATTGTTCCACACAATGCCTAGATATTAATGTACTTATTTCATTTAGATAATTTTGAGACACTGACGTGTATTTTAAATACTGGGTAAGAAATTAAATTCAAGACACACTAGGACATTTGTTTGAAGCCCACTAGCCTGAGCTTTCACAGAAATGTATCGTCCTCATTGAAATCGCTAATACTGATGGAATAGTAGAAAATGGGACTCATTACATTTTTTTAAGTTTTCTTATCCGATCACACAATGGCTCCTGGATCACAGAATGGTTCTTGGATCACACAACGGTTCTTGGATCACACACTGTTTATTGTGCTGCTGGACAGAAATGGTGGGTCCCTTCCGGAAGTGCATTGCGTGCTTCGAGCAGAAAATGGGGAAGCATAGACCAGAAGTGGAGAAGTGGAAGGAAGTGGGGTGAAATATAAGCAAAACCACCTAGTTACTTGAAAAACAAGAGCAACCGCGAAAGAAGAAAGCCGTTAACAAGAGACGCTTCCGAACATTTACAAGCAAATACTCTTCAGGAATAGCCACTGATGTTTTTATTTGTCCCACTACCTTAGCATTTCATGCTCGCAGCCCCGAAACTAGAGCAGTGGTCTTCGAACGTTTTAATGCCATGCCCCCCAATGGAAAACAAAATCATCTCCGGGGACCCCCAATTATTCTATTAAATTGGCAATGTTTAAATATCTTATTTGAACATTGCAGTTATGTTACTGTTTTAAAAATGCTATCAAATACATGATGCCAAAAATACTATTCTGGTCATGCAAGCTTTACTAAGGTGTAAAAGTATCCACAGTGTGATTATTAGAAGGAGGTGGGAGTTTTGAGTTTGAGGGGCCTTCCCTTTCCACACATACTCCCAGCTTGGAGAAAAATGACAAACCGTGTTGGTGATGGCCCATTACAGAGCAGTTTACTGCGACTTATTTTTTCAGCTTAAAACAAAGCCCTGTTATTCGACTAATGCTTCATTTCGCCAGAGCATGGCGTCCTCCAGCCCCCTTAGATCACTTGAGGCCCCGCAGGGCGGGCCTGTCCCCCAGTTTGAAGACCCCTCAGCTAGCGCCTGACTAACCTAAGATGCAGAGTACATGTCTGATCGATGAAGAACCTCAATCTCCTCCTGTCTCCTGACCCCAAGGAGGCGACAGCTCCCCATCACAACTCTACAATCCCTGCTCTCCTTTACTCAAAGATGTGCACTTAATGGCTGCCGGTTCTTACCTACACCAGATCCACCAATCACAATCATACCCAATGGTGATGTCATCAATCCGACCCAACATCTCCTTGGGATGTAGGCCTCAAATTGCAATTCTTAAAAAGCATGCACCAGCAGCACGAGGTGTTGCGCTCTAAAGCAGAGCAGGTTAGGGGGTCCCCCATTTCACATGAAGTACCCCCGTCTTCTGTAGACAAAGCGAGGTAGTGGCGAAGTTTCATTGGCGAATGCATCTTGCAGTTCATCCGGGGGAGGATGTACATGGTCAGTTTCACACCACTGTGGGTCAGGGGGTGTTGAGTGCTTGTGGAAGCAGGCCAGGGGGGCGTGATTCGGACACATGTGCCTGCAAACCTGGAGGTCCGTGGAGGGAAGAAAAGGGGGTGGGATTAGTCCGGGGCACAAGAGCTCCGAGAACCGACCCTAGAGAGCATGTGTTTGAGGACTCCAGGAAAATATTTTTACAGACCAGCCAGCAGGGTTGGAGCCCTCAAGCGATTAGACTTGGTCATAAAAAGCGCTTCATAACTTGCGGAATGCTGACCTTGCATTTCTTGTAAATCATTTGACTGTAAATATGGAAAGTTGTTTATCAGAATTTTGGTAAAAATGTTTTGTGGATAGTTGGTTTTCTTCGAATATTTAGAGAGAACATTTTAGGCATTATGTAAATAAGTGTGACCCAAAGTTTTTTGTGCGTTTTTCTGTGGAGGGATGAGGTTCTCATCCTCGTAGTTCGACGTACCATGCGTTTGTGATGTGTCTGCTCCTAGAGTTTCCCGACGATATCTTCTTTCTGTTTTTAAAAGCCCTCAACATTACCAGTGGGGTCAGGAGAGTGTGATTGACAGGCCTCTGCTGTCAGGAGAAGGTTTTCTAAGTGTAATGCTTGCTTGTACTTGCAGACATCCATGATATAGGTCTATGGGAGATGATGTGATTAAGATCACACTTAGCTCTGTAGGTTTCGAAGTGATTTTGTACAATGGGCAGAAAGGTTCAAGTCTGCTACTCACACTTTCATCTTTGCGAAGTCGATAAAACTCTTTCCACTGAGTTGCATATGAATTGTACTCAATGCTTAAAGTGCCAGCATTCACCCCATTAACTGCTAAGTGCTCAATGAACAGTTAATGTTCTTAGCAGTATGCATTACCTTGCAAGACCATCTGGATTAGGCCAGATCATATTTATATCAAAGTGTTTTCAAAGGTAATTTTAACTGGAGCAAACAAGACTTCTGATTCACATCTTCCCTATGTGTTCTGAAAGGTATGCATCAAAATGTGACATAAAAAACACTCAAAGCACCCGCCGCTCCCAAAAGCCTAGCTTCAGTGTGCATCAACATGTTCCTCTGCTCGAGGATTCATGGGCGCTGTTGACAAGCCAGGCTTTGTAAAAAATAAAAATAAAATTATATATTTATTTTTTTTAAATTTATTTATTTGGTTTTCTAGCAGGTAGTGCTTTTTTAGTCTAATCAGTGATAAAATAAAATAGACATACCAACTCCAATGTCACAAAAACAACAAGACAATAGTAAAAACAATATGTTCTTATACTGCACGGTATTATCAGGGCAGCGAGTTTGATGCTCTCTCGGTGTAGGGTTAAGGTGGGCACACAAGGAGAGGTATAACATGATGTGAATCACTTTTCAAGACTTATATGAGCTTACACGAACTTAGCTTGGCCCTGACATTTGTTTACTCATTCCTCTAATTGCCGTAGGTAGCTGCCTACCCCCTGTGCATCCCCTGGTCAGTCTCGCTCATGAAAGGGAATATTCGTTAAAATGGTTGCTATGGTTATAGATTGATGGAGCTCTCCTTGCAAAAGGCCTAGGAAATAACTTGCATTCATGTTTGTTCTGTTTAAGGATCACTCAATTAATAATGTACTAATTACAGAATGAGTTGCATGTACATCTGCATGATTATTGAGGTAAACATACATAAGTAGATAAATAAACATCCTTGAACAGCACACTGAGGCCGGCAGGGCCTGGTCCGCAGTGTACAACACCAGAGATGTAAACAAATAAATAAACACTGTTTCCTTCAGTCGTGTTGACACTATATTGAACTAGTATGGGGAACACAGCACTACCTGAAATGCCTTTTGACACTTGGCATATATTCCAAATCCTCGGGTCTCCGATTTATCAACCTGAGAGAGATGAAAGGCGGAGTCACCATACCTAATAATAGGCAGTCTCGTATATGCAGAGTGATTGTTTAAGTTAATGTCTTGTCTCTTTAAAGGGAGGTCAAAAGTAGCTTTTAGCCTGTTACCAAGTAGTCAGAATGCCTACATTTAAGGGAACAAATCACTTGCGTACAAAGTGATCTGCCCACCGCGGCTAATGCCACATTAAGGCGATTATGAATGACTGCCTTAAGGCAGCCCCATAAATATCCACAAGAGAGCATCAGATTTTAACAGATGGCCTACAAGAGGTCTTGTTGCTCTGAAAAGGGATGGCCCAAATGCCAAAATATATTTTGTCTTTAGTTGGGACCACTTCCCTGCTGGTGGCTTTTACACATTTTGGTCAAAAGGGGAAGTGGTAACTAGAAGTGTGATGTTTAGGTATTTATGTATCGCAGCTGAAGGTTTCACTACTAGACTATGTTTCCTGTTCTGAGTAACAAGACAGCGGTATGAGGGTTAGCATCTCTTGCTACTGAATCACAGAAAACACCGCTTTGAGATAAATAACTGTATCACTTACTGATATCACTAATTGTAGGACCACCAGTCCCGGCTCGTCATTTCATCATTTTCGACCAGTCTGGCATGTTATCCTGCTCAGGAGACTTGTGTCACAGTTAACCTGAGAAGGACTCGGCAGTGATCCAACTTTCCAGCTTAGCACTCCCATATGATTTGGCTGTCCTCACCATGGGTCCTGCCTTTCAGCTAGGGTTGTGTGAAATTCACGTAACTTGCTTTTGCATACTTCATGAAATTTCAGAAAAATTAGGTGAAATAAGGGCTACTATGCGTAATTTCCTGAAATGCAAAGAATGCATTTGGAGCTGTATTTTAGCATGAAATGCACGGACATGAGGAGGCATTTTGTGCTAAAAAATAATGCAAGAAATCAAGAACCGCAAACATGAGCCACTAGCGTTCCGGTTGTTCATGCTGTTCCTGAGTGATCATGCTTCCCTTGGCTTATGGAAGAATACCCTGGTGGATATGGCCAGAGAGGGAGTTCTCAGTTCTTTGTTTCCCCTTGGGGGGTATAAACAACTATACATATGGATATATATTACTTGAGTAGAAGTGCAAGCTTAAGATCTCCCAGTCTACCAGTCACTGGGATGGAGAGACAGGCACTATCATGGCTTTTCAGGGACGCCATGTACTAAACACAATTTCCTATGCTCATCACACCCTAGAGGTTTATAAAGGGTGAGAGAAAGTGTAATGGATGTGTCCCTCATCTTTTCTGAAAAATCACCTAAAGAGCATGGCAGGCGCTTTATCATCTAAGCATGCAGGAAGAAATACCATTGGTGATAAATTCTCTCTGAATGAGAGTTCAGCTCCAGAACATGGTAATCTTGTGCTATAAGTATTTTGTCTTACCGGCTCCAAAATGAAGTTACTGCAGATCATCAGTCAGAAAATATCAGTATGTTTAAGGAAGGTACAGTAAGCAATTCCCAATAATAATAATAAAGACGTGCTTTGATATTCCCTATGTAAAATATTGGTCCGAGATTACGTACCAATCGCCACATATGTTTATTTTGATGCATTTGAAAACAAATGAAAGCCTTTATTTAATTGCGAGGCAGCAGAGAACGTAGCCCGCCAACATGTGTTTATCCTGTTAACGGCGCGCAGGCCTGTGGCATTTTCAAGGCTCGGATGGTTTGTACGTCAAAAATAGTGCTATGGTTGGTCTCACGCGGATTGTACGTAGGTAAGCCGTTTTAGTTTGTCCTTGTGATTCTAATGGCATCCCCAGGTAGTGGATATCTGTGCTTGTTTATTAGTGAAGTAGCCTTTACAATACTTTTGAAACACTAATCAATACCTTTCATTAGTAGTGGTCCATCCGGTCCCTGTGGTCCAGTCAAAAATGTATACAAGCACAAATTCCTACTATCTGAAGATTTGATTAGGACCACAAGGACAGACTAAAATGTATGGCCAACCATAATGTTATTTTCGAAGTACATACCATTCCAGCCTTGAAAAAGCCCCAGGCCTGGGTGCCATTGAGGGGAAAAACATGTTGGATGGTCTAAGTTCTCTTCTGCCTCACAATTAAATAGAGGGCGTCATTTATTTTGAAATGCCACATAATAAATGTATGCAACAATTAGTAGATAATCTCTGACCATTTTACTCAAGGAATATCAAACCACATGTATATTATTATTATTATTATTACCGAGAACTGCTTACTCTACCTTTTGTATATATATTTCCTAGTTGTGGGTATATGGGTATTGCTCTCACAGGGTAAGCAATCAGTACTGCCAATGAGCCAATACTAGTCACCATAACTCCAGAACTAGTACCCCCTTCCTTGATAACCATAACAAAATATCTCTATATTTGCATATATGTTTTCTGGCAGTAAAAGTGTTGCCAGGAATGGGATTGTGAATTACTGGGACACTGAAAAAAACAATAATAGTGTTAAACAGTAACATTTTGTATTTATAAGGAAAAATGGTCTCTAGTGGCTGAAATGTGTAGGTCAGGGAAACTCTGGACCTACTCCCAGCGCCTCTGCTTACCCACATTTAGTGACTTGGATCTATGACGTCGTAATGTACAACTCTTTCCAGATCTGCCAGATGTGGGAGCGCTTGGAAATTAGCTAAATTATTGATATTGAGTGCAACAGAAATACAATATGTAGGATTATCTGTGTCTAATTTCCTTATTAATGGCAACTTGTGACGCATCTAGTCGCCGGTAATAAATGACATATCCACTCAACTGTAATAACTTATTGCAGTTGAGTTCTGATATCACAATGCATCCTGCCAGGAGCAGCAGCCAAGGTGAAAGGCAGATCACAGAGAATAATTAAAGTTGGAGTTTAAAAAAAAACAAAAAAATGAAATGTGGCATTTCCTCCTTCTGATCTGTCTTGCTAGACGAACAGTGATAAGCAGAAAGGAGATATTTATGGCAACAAAAAATAGAATCTCTCTGCATGTTTCTACACGTTCCGAGCTAGAACACTTTTTAAAATATGACTTGAATTACAGTAATTCTAATATCTTTTCGCAACAAATATCTATTTTTTAATGTATTTTATTTTTCACTAGAGATTCTACTTTTTTTGTTCATGTTTGTAAACGTTATCTCTTTCTTATTAAAGAACAACTCACCAAGAATTTAAATAATTTGTGGAAAAGGTGATGGTGTGACACACTATTATAAGAAATAAAACACCCCCTGCCAGACATTATAGAAATATTGCAAGTCACCTTGGCGTTTTATGACCTTAAACAGGACCTCGACCTTTGGCCTTGTTCCTCTATGTGGGCACAGAGCCTCTTGGTGACTTGCAATATCCTTATAACATATGGCAGTGGGTACTTTATCCCTTACACAAATAATTTAACATTTACTTCTGCTTAAAATAAGTTTACACTCACACTTTCATTTTTCGAGTACATAATAGTGTGTCAAACGAGAAATGGAGACTAAGCGGCAAGCCTTCCATGGCCACAAGGGGGAGCTCCAGCGTCAATGCAACTAGTATCCAATATTTATAATAACAACAGTAACTTATTTTTATATTTTGCTTGCCTCAACGGATTTTTCATATTAATAGTGTTGTAGATTACAAATATTCCTCTCACCTATTTTAATAGCAGTTATTTTTAAGGACAGTAGGAAGCTGAAAGTTAGGTTAAGTCGGTAATCGAACCAGTGACCTCACCCACCAGAACACACTCAACTGACTGAATCGTCTTGTTGGCTAGTAAGCAAGCCTATTACTTCGTTCTCTTGTTAATAACTATTTTTCTATTTCTTAAGTAATTGTATTTTTGGCAGGAAATATATTTTTTTTAAATCTGTGCTCTTTTCCTACATATGAAAATCGCCGCCAGTCCATTTTTAGCGGTACCTGGTCCATCCTCCCCTTCCCCCACACCTCATGACACTTCAAGGAGTGAGGCCAACACATACCTTCTCGCGTCACGCACAGGCTCCCTGGAGCCTAGCCCTACAGGCCTAGCTGCGGCTGCTCCTATTTTAAGTGAGTGAGTAATTCGCCCTGGTGTTTACACATATTACGTGTGCTTGTTTCCTCAAGGCGGCGGCTGTTTGCACTTCGCTGCATGATTTGTGATGTTCAGGCCCTCTGTTTGCTCGCGCATTGACAATGAACATGGCCGCCACCGAGGGCGGGGCTTCTTTTGATACCCCAGAGCACGAGAACAAACTGAATGTGCGTGTTTGCTGGGCCTCGTATTTGTCTTTGAGTGTGTGACTGCGCGCTTCCTCCCTCAGGGGAAAAGAAACGCCAAGAAAGCAGAAAGGCTAATTGAAAGGCGGGGTTGTTTTTCACATGATTGTGTTGCTACCACTTGTGTGGTCGCAGGAATCCCCATGTCGGCTGCCATATTTCTCAAGCCGAAGACCAAAGAGGCGGCCATCTTCTAGTCCTTTTTGTGGCCATTTTATTGCACAGTAACAGAACAGGATCTGCTGAAACAGGCAGTCTGTGCTCTAATTCTGAGAAGTATTGTAATTTTCAACAAGCCCACTACAAAAAGCTTTTTTTCTGGACGGTTGTCAAGGTAGATGCTTGTCAGAGCGACACAACAGAAATGTTGCCACCAACTCTGGAATGGACCTCCAACTCAACTTCACAACATTATTTTCCACCTGCTAGCCGTGATGGCTCTTTGGTGTCTCTGTTCACTTGCCAGTATAACAGGTCCTCTTGTACCGGCCCACTCGCCTTCCTAAATGATTCAACTGTTCCAGCCTCTCGCCAGAATTCCCAGGTGCCAGTAGGCATCTCCTTGTGCCCATCACCTGTCTAACATTTAGAACCTCATGTGCCCATCTCATCTCCAACATTAAGAATAGCCTTTCCTCATTAATAATTAAAATCTCCTTCCGTCCAGCCTCTTTGTCAAAACTAAGGATCCTCTTGGTGCCTGTCAGTGACAATAAATATTCCTGTCTGCCCATCACATCATCAGTGTTAAAGATCACATTCTGGCTATCACCTCAGCAACATTAAAGATTCCCATTTGCCCTTTGCCTCCTACATTAAAGATTCCCTTTTGACCATCACCTCACCAGCATTAAAGATTCTCATATGCTCATCATGTCACCAACTATGATATTTCCTTCATACCATCTCCTCACTGGCATCGAAGGTTCTTCTGCCCCTCGCCACATTAACTTGAAAGATTCCCTTCATCCCATGCCTCACTGACGTTAAAGATTCCCGTCTGCTCACCTCCTCACCAACATTAAAGACCCAATTCTGTCCATCATCTTACCAACATTAAAAATCCCTTTCTGCCTATCACTTCACAAACATTAAAGGTCTCCATCTGCCCATAAATCATTTTGTTTTTCACTGTGAATGATGAGAGATGCCTTTAAGGGCTTTGCCTGCCTGTGAGGTCCTTGTAACCTGAGGTTCACAGGTTTACGATGACTCAGCCTTCCCGCCTTCCGGGACAGATACGATGTCTGCCATTTGCAATGAAGAAATACAATAGCTGTGGATTCTTTTCAGATCTCGGGCTATAATGAGCTGGACGAACACCAGAATAGTATTGGAAGAATGAAACAAAGTAAACTAAGGTCTGATAGGGGCATCACTCATAGCACGCTGCTTGTCAAGCAGTTTCTGCAGAGCAACCACAATGAGACAGCTCAAGTGTGGAAAGCATTTCAGAGGGGACTGCTACCTCATTTACATAATATGTTCACTCCAGGAGACATCAGCGCAAACAGCATACAGAACGTATAAAAGAGTACCTTCACTTATATGCAAAAAAATTGGGATAATCGCATTCTTATTGGATATATTTGAGATTATCTTTAGGCATTTTAGGGAGCTGTATTGTCACTATTATTACTAGTGAGACTCTCTTAAACCTGATTGCAACAGACAAGGAGCAGATGGGGTTCCATTGAAGACTGGAGGGGATCCCATCTCAATAGCAGAGATTCTTAGGAGAGCATCAAGGAACTTAAATTTGCATGCCTTCCAAAATCTGCCTCTTGATACCATGGTAAGCAGTCAGACCAAATAAAATTTTGAGGAACGAGGACCTTTCTATAGACATCCGCCGCATTGCTGAGCCATGCTAGGCATGCCAAGGACTCTTTCTGGTGAGTTAATCCCATCACCACACATCTAAAAAGGTTTTACTCTACTGTTCCTCATATCCTATTTGTTTTTCCATCTCTGAGGTTTTTGAGGGATATACCTACAGGAGTGTGTGGTGGTTTCTCCACAAATCCATTTTGAACTGGAGTTTAGCGGATCAATTTTAAAGTAAAATCTTACAAAATCATTGACTGAAAGGTGTACACTTTACAGGCTGTTCTGCAGAGAGATTCGCTGAATATTCCAATTTTACTGGGCCTGTCACAGTAAGCTGGAGCATTAATTCTGCACAGCAGCAAATTGGGCCTGTGTCTATCAAACAGTTGTGTGCTACTCCTTTGTGCTGTTTTTGTTACTGGATGGGCTGGGAATCTATGTACATTTGGCCCTGAAGATAGCCCCACTTCCTGCACGCTGGCAAGCGAGACAGGCATGCCATTAAGCTGATGTAAGGCATCATCCTTAGCAAACTCCAGCAAGGAGATACCAACTGAAATAGTCACATAAGGCCCCATTGACAGGGAGGGAAGAACCTAAATGCCAGTTCACCCTTGCTACCAATCACCTATGAACTGGTTCTGCTACCAGGGTTCTACGTTTGACCCGCATGGCAAGTCCAGCATTCTCTTCAGCGATTTTGAAGCTTTTTCAGTGCTTCAATTAAAGTTATTTTGTACCTTTTTTCACTTTAGTTTTTAGCAAATTTGCCTTCTTTTTACTGTCTCTATAGTCCATTCCAGAGGAAGTTCTTTGGCTTATATTTCTAAGCATATAGTCAATCCACCAAAAATATATTCTTTTCATTTTATTCAATTTGGTAATTGAACTGATGATGATGTGCGGAAAGAAAAATAATAGCTTGTCAGTGCACCTGTCACTTAGAATGTTGTGATGATGACCAGATTCAGAGGTGTATGTTCCTCTCAACAGGTTCAGCATTCTACATTGAGCCTTGTGTAACAGGGCAAGTTACTTCACGGGGACCAGTACATAGTATACGCGAGTGAATGCTGTTCTATAGCACATGTGACTGATCCAACAGTCTCTACCGACATCAGCCGGATTAGACAAGCACAGCACCATTCATCCTTGCAGCACCTTTCTTGAAACGGGGTGGGTGGGAAGCTGAGTGGCCGAAAGGATGTTAAATATGGCCAAAGTGAACGGACTAATACCTTTCGTTGGCAGGCGACTAAACCAACCTGTCAGGAAAGGTTGCCAACTAACCAGCCTTGTCACTTAACAGCATGTAGTTGGCACAAGCCCCTACATTGTCTGCAGCTTGTATTACTTCCGCTCTGATGCTTATAAGATTTTACAGGACTGTTACGCAGCTAGGTGCATTAGACTGACAGAGGCCCCTGGTGCCCGCTCTAAGGTTGCATGGCGAATGCTTGCAGGGCACTGTCTAAAATAGCTATTCAGACCACTGCTACTTGCAGTCTATTGGCCGGTTGTCTTTCCAGATGATCCTGTGGAGGTTACATAGTCCTTTATATGAGCAATAAGGCCCACGTGTCCGGGACCAGCTACACTGCCTGTTTCCAGCAGAGAAAGGCTAGGGTGAGCTTCCAATTGTGTCCACCACAGAGATTACTGGCAAGTTTTTTTACAGGAGAAAAAACCCTTATATTGCTTAGATGGCACAGTGAGGGCCTTTACAGCTCCAGGATATACCTCCAGGTGTAGTTCAGGAATGTATTTATTTAATCTTTCATTTATGTATATGTTGTAAGTGTGTTTAATGTTGCTTAAATAATGCCACATACCACTTTATAAATATGGAAGATTTTTATGGGCCCTTAGCTGAAGAAACTCTAAGGTGGAGGAAGTGATGATTTTGTAGTTGTTTAGTGTTGTTTGTTGCTATGTTTGAATTTAAGTGGTTGCTTCACAGATACTGTCTCAATGAGTCATCACATAATTAGTATCGTATGCATGGGGAAAATTAAACCCGGTAGATAAACACATCATTGTATTCCAGTACACGTCTACAGCGCAATACTGGGCAGGTAGAGCGCATCAGCTTACAATAACACAGCAGCGCTTCAGTGCATAATGCAATACCCAGAATTAAGGCCTAATGATGCACTGCAGGAAGTGGCTGTAGGCTACAGATGGATGCATGGTAGACGCGCTGCATGGGATCACTATATACGGTATACAAATTAGGAGGACTGTGTCTTGACGGTCCACCAAGGTTGGGTCTTCCATTGAGATGTGCGAGGAGCTTCTGCATTATAAGTTACAGACCACCCATTGCTGTGGCCCTCCACTGGTCACGTTCCTGATCCCATCAGTTGCCTCCACTGCATTCAACCACACACTGTTGTGGGCCCATTTAATGCAACTGCAGCTGTCAGAATAGTCCTAGGAGGAGTTCAAAACATTGCATTATCACTTTTCTTTCTATCAGTCAGTGTGTCTGTTTACAGATTTCATGAACAAGATGGAAAGAGACAGAGGGGGATAATCTACTTACATTAATGTTTAAAGAACAGTAGTTTTTTAAATGACTATTCAACTGCATGTTTCTATGAGTAACAACTCTTCCAGTGTGTGACTTTCAGGGGCAACCTCACAAAATCTTTAGGAGCCAGCATTCTTTTGCAATCATTGATGGTTAACCATGGGTTATAAAAGAAATAGGTTTGTTAGCTTAGTTGTATGTTACAGATAAGGCCCCACCAGGAGCAGCATCCTGATGCTCAGCCCGTCTCACTCCCAACTGTCCACTCATCCAAGCACAAACACTCTCAACATTCCGACCATACAATGACCTCACTCACTGGCTGACCGGCAGGGAACAGTAAGGAGGTGGGGAGAATGCATAAGATAGCAAGATGCCACAACACATTCCTTTGACGAGCTCTGCAAGAGTTAAACACGTGTCAGGAGCTATAATGGTTAACAATATATATAAAAACACTCACATATATACACTTCTTGTTTTCAGCTGCTAAAGTGGGATTAGATGGGAGCTTTTACTTTAAGTCCACTCACTGAAATATTAATATGTTAGTAATGAGAATAATCGTCGGCTCTGAGATGGTCTAGCTTCAAGCAAGAGCTAGCTGACAGGGACAGACACAAAAGAAATGTGCTTCTTCCGAACCACCAGGTGATGCAAGCTGAGGAGACCGCGCCGGAAGCGAAATGGTCATATCATGCTATTGAAAGGTTGGGTAAAGAAGGGCTGTTGTGAATGGGAAAAAGGGACCTCGGATGACACATGAAAGGGATGGTCCAGAGCCCTCACCAGGAATATTGATCATCTCCCCTGGCAACACCCGAGCAGCCGTTGCAGCTTCTTTCACATGCCGACGGGGTGCAGGCTTGATGCAGCCGAGTAAACCTCTACTACATGCAGCGCAACAGCACATGTAGGAGCAGTGCAAGGAGAGCTGGTTATGTACTAAGTGGGTGGGTGGGGCCCTTGGTAATGGTTTGTCTTGGGTCTTTATTTGCTCTTGTACTATTGATACTCTTGGTGGGGTGCATTGGCTGAAGGCTCAACCGGCATGCCATCGGACCACAATACAACAAGCAGAGAGCTGAGTTAATACACTGTCCATTTTCCTTTCATATCTCACCTTGTTTCTTGTAGCTTGTGCCTTTAGGGGCATGGGCTTGTAGAAGCTCTGGAATGTGCTGCCCTGGCTTATTCCTTTAGTCTTTCTTCAAGAAAAAACATGGTGACGGCCTTTCCTTTACATTCCATCAAGCTCTATACATGGCATTTTTTGCAGTAACGTAGGTATATATTTCAGCCTCATCTATTGAGCAACACACAGAAATAAAAAGTGTCTGTTGTTGCACTGCTGCTTGCATTGTTTTCCTGTCTTTACAAACAGTTCCCAAGAAAGTAGTTTGTGGTCCCAAGAGATTGCTACATCTCACTTCCTGATGCTAGCAACACCAGCGCCACTGTTTGAAGCTCCGCCCTTGTGTTTCTCGCGCATACAACTGCTATCAGCAGCGGGCCTTGCCCAAATGGCCCAGTCCATCTGCTAATTGTCTTCTTGGCACTCTGAGGCGGAGGGCCTGACCTCTTTAAATTGTTCTCTCAAGAGCAACAAAGGCCCATTGTCTGTATAATAATGGTGAACATCTACAACTTGAGACGGCGCGTGTGGTAGACAGGATAGAAGGGAATGGAATGTGGATTTTCAGGATTAGGGGCTATTGGACACCTAGGGGGATACAGAAGAAATTGTGACATCTATCAATAAGTATGTGAAAGATCATCTTAGGACTCCATGACACCGTGGCACGCAATGAGCAATCTGCCTCTGTGTAAGCCAGGCACCCTGCTTGAAAATGGTAAATCCTTTTTTCACCCCTTTTGCCTACCACAAACTTTTAATATACAAACATTAAACACAATATACAAATCTGATACACGCTCTTTTAATTTGGAATATTGTTCACTCTCTCAGTATGTTTGAGTGTTCTAATTATTTCTGCTACCACTGTTATTATTATATTAATGTTCATACTTTAACTTTATATCAAAATTATTATTATGATCGATATTATTATTATTATTATTATTAGTGTTATTATTATTATTATCACTATTAATAGTATTCTTGTTATTATTATTGTTAGTAGTAATAGTATTGTTATTATTATTATTAATATTGTAGTTGTTGTTAATATTATGATTATTATTGCTGTTATTGTGATAACATTAATAACTCTTATAGTTGTTGTTACAATAATGTTACTCTTAGTTGGGAAAATAGTATTTATTATAGAGCAGCAGCATAACAAATATTCATTTGTTTTTGTTGTTTTTAGCGTTCACAATTTCGATGATAATTAAAACTATAATGATGACAATAATGTCTATATCAATACCACATATATATAACATATGGAAGCATGTAACAAAAGTATGAAAAGGAGTTTACAATATTCTTACTACCTTCTAGCTTTGAACTCAGTAATCAACTGCCTGTAAAAAGAAATGAACATACATACTCTAGCGTAATTCGTTTTTGCAGTCGAGTTGTGGCATCATGACGCCTTTTGCCGGAGCCAGCAGACAGGGGGAAAGGCAGGTCACAACGCAGAATTACAACCACCGATTAAACAATACTTTTTGGCTCCCTTTCTTCTGAACTAATTTCCCAGAAAATTAACAATCATTAGCAGATAAGAGAAAATTACGCCAGTCTCCTTTTTTCCCATATACATTCCTGGAGGTTAAACATTAAACTTCCTAAAACATGTTCTTGCAACAACTATAGGCAACATATGGACATGTTTATTTTTTACTCTCTAGATTCAACATTTATTCCTCCTTCATGCAAAAATGCAAGTGGTAGGATGAAGTGTCATAGCATGGCTATGTAGTATAAGGAATAAAATACCCTCTGCCGAATATTTAAATGATAATGGAAATCACCACAAAGTTCTTTGACTATATAAAGTAGCTTTGCCTTTAGCCTATTGCTTGATACGGCAGGAAATACTGTAGAGGCCTGGGGTATCCTTACAACATATGGCAGGTGGTACATTAACACTTAAATAAGAATAGTAATAGTAATAATGAAAAAAGAGAAAAAAAAATCCGAAGTTTTACATGCACTATGATGTGGTTAGCCCAGAAGCATCATGCATGTTTGCAAAAACAACATCCTGCCACAAAGCATGAGGTCACATAGTTTCAAAGGATCTTGTTCCATCTGGCAATGCTGCAGGGTTTAATGTCTTCCAGGTCTCCTTAATGCAGGAGTGCTCCCAAAATAGAAATTATTCAAAACAATGCCTTTGCAAATCAGAGCCAGCCACACAATAAAGAAGAGGAAAATTGCTAGTGCCTCGGCATTGCTTCCAATTGGTAAATTGTGCTTAAGCGGTCAGTGTGCCGAGAGTCTAGCACTGCTGAACTCATAGGAAAAACTACCATCAATAGAATGCCCCAGAGGAAACCCTATGAGTTGTCATTCAACGAAAAGAAGAAAAACAGACTGTTGCTGCTGTCTTCTGACCTGCAGGTCTTGTGGATTCATACAGAATTTGTCATATGTGAAACTGTAGCAAGTCACACATCCTCAAGGGACAAAAACAGCCCAACTTTACTTTAGGAAGGCGTATGTTACATACATGAGAATAGACTAGCACCAACATGATTATTTAGATCAACTTAAGAGATTTACTGTCTTGCACCAGAAAATCTGACATTTGCAAATATGCAGGCAATGCGAACAAAACAAAATCTGTCCCCTCAGGGGAATTATTTGTACTAGAGAATTAAACAATTATCCCAGACAGAAAGACAGGCATATGTGAAAAGATACATCAAAGCTACATCTAGAAACTGTAAGAGGATATAACAGTGCAGACAATCACCTGACAAACGTAGTTGAAAAGAGCATTGTTTTCAAGTGAAAAGACAATGTTATGTGAAAATGTTTAGTGCCAAGTAGGAAGAACACAGAAAGACATTATTTAACTTTTTACCACATAAATATGTGCATGTCTTCTTTCTAGTTTATACCACAGGGTGCTCTGGTATTCAGCTGCAATCTTGTGTCCTAACATTGCTTTTCTAGTTTCCCACTGAAGCAAAACAGGGACCACTGGCTCGTAGTTCTGATAGCGGTACAACCTGCTATTTTATTGCCACTGCCCATCAACAACAATTTGTGAAAGCAAGTTCCCTGGACTGCATGTATTTTCAAGGAAATCATTGAAAATGTACCCCCAGGTGTGTGTTTGTGTGTGTCGAGTGGTAGAACGTGGAACGCAGACAGCAGTTGTCATTATGTAGGGGACATCTTCCACATTCTCATGTGTGCCTCACTGCCACATGGTACTTCTTTTTGTACACAGAGAGGAAGGTCTAGCGTTGTTCATATTTCTTGCACTAGGACCAGTGTAAATGAACTATCCATTCCGATATATCTCCACAAGAGCACCTCAGTGGCCAATGAAAAATCCTTCCAGATCATTCACTATTCTCACAGGCCAACTATCCACATTCTGTAGTGTCTTTGGAACCTCTAGAGGGGTGCTCTTACTTCCGAGCACCCCCAGATCCATGCAGCTATATAAATCCTGCAACAGAACCATTGGGCTTGAGTATCGAAGTCCAGTAAGTCACTTTTAGTTCCAGTACGTGTGCACACACATGCTTTCTTCCGCAAAACATGATAGTCACACAACTTTGAGATAAACTTCATTAAAGTAACATGCTTCATGACTGATAAGCTTACATTTGTGCAGAGCAACGCCATCATAATGATGATTAATCGCATCACCATAGAGCAAGCTCTGTGGTGTCTAATGCTGTGAAACATAGAGGATACCTGGGCTAGAATGATATGTGGCATACTTGCCCGGGGCACATGTTGCATCTGAACCGCCACGCGATCATGGTACGCACATGGTACATGCAGGGCGTATCCTTTATTTGGTGAAACCACACTAAAGGGATACACTGCGAGTAAGTGATCTACATGTACCATCCACATATCCCACAAACCACCAGCAGTGAGCCCCTTCTCAGGCAAAAGTTACCACCATTTCCAACTCCCCCACATGATATTCACTTGAAGACGAATTTGTAGGCCTGTAAAAGAACACTACACACTAGAGCTTTAAGTGGACCGGGTCTGTCTGAGTTTCAGAACCCAGTAGTAATTTAAAACGGACAATGAAATAGGTCCCTTTTGGGCCCTATATTCATGTCCTTAACTTTTCAAGCAAACACACTGACCAATTTCTGAATAATGAGTGTAAAAAACATTATAGTAATCCATGTATTTCCTGCTTATATTTCACATGATGTAATTAATCTTGCATTCACTACGAGTATTTGCTTTTGCCAGGAGGTTGTGTTACGTTTTTTTTCAGGCACCATATTACTCTTGTCTAGTACATAATTGGAATTGAGTTGCATCCAGGTTTTTATTATGAGGCACAATTGAGCTGTTGCTTAAGACAGTGAGACTTTCCCTCAATGCCAGTCGGGGCAAAAATGTGTTGAAAATACGTAGACATTCAGTTTTGGCCTCTCTGCAAAGCACACAGAGCAATGGTCACCTATGCTAGTTGCAGTTGTGATTCTATGCAAATCTGTGAGTAGGGTGGCACTCTACAACTATTTTAGTGTATATGTTTAAGCCACACCCTTAATAATATAGGTCTCGCCCCTTTCACACCCATGAAACATTACCATAGTAGTTCCTAGCACTTAAGGGAACTGCTTTGTGTGCAGAATGTTGACACTCACAGTGACGTCCACCTGTGGCTCAAGTGGGCTGGCACATTGCCGCATGATGTAGTGAAAAGGAAATGGACAAGGGTTGTCTGAAAGCCCACAGAGGTAAGTATAATATATACATTTTTACTAATATCAAAAGGTCTTGGCTAATACAAAACTTAAAAAAATAGACAGTCTAGGATGCTGGTGGGCAGTTTGGGTGTGGAAAGAGAGATCTTCAAGTGTCTTAAAAATACTCACAAAAGAAAAACAACAGAAAGCCCAGCCTCCTAGCCAGAACCGTTTAGGTAAATACAGCTCTTCCATGCAGCGCTCTATGGGAAACAAATCCTTTCAATTGGAACAAGCCTCTTGTGCAAACACGTGAAGGATGCAAAAAGCTATGATTCACTCACATATTTTGCATTTTCACAATAGGCGTGACGTCAAAGTACAAACACAGTAATCCCTTGGTGATGGAGCCCTGGGTCATGGTGCCCATTAGCGCTGCATTCCTTCTTCAGACAGGCTCCCCCTGTGCCGGCAGTAACTGGCGTGTCAGATCAGTGTTGTGCATGTGAAGAAAGCTCCTCACTGGTTTATGGAGGGGTAACAGCGTACAGGTGGCCATGCAAACACGCTCAGTTCATCATTCCTCGTGTTAACACTGAGAGATAGGGCCTACATCATCCCTAACCCTACCTCTTATGTCTAAAGCCCACATACATCTTCCACTCAAAAATAATAGGCTTTACCACCATTCTTTTAGTGCATACATAAGCATTCTAGCTTGGAAAATATGTGTTAACAAGTTTCATCACAAAGTATTTTATGCAGCTGTGCATCTGTTCTTTATGTCTATTGGTGGTTCAAGCTTCCGGTCATGCTTTGTAAAAGGGCACATGCATGAACCCTATAAGGAACACCGGGTATGGCTTGCTGCTCACACAACAGCTGACTAAGTAGTTACTGGTCTTTAACAATGATGGTGGAAGCAGACATCATCCCGTTTCTGTTAAATTCCAGTTTCAGAGTTTGAAAGTTCCAAACGTTCTCGTAGCCTGTAGCTCTATTTCGAAGTCCTACAGGTTGAAAACTTTCAAGCCATTTTTGGGCTCCATTTGGAAGAACAGAGAATTTACTCTAGCTTTGTTAGCATGACTATTCTAGGCTGTCTAATGAACTGTAGGTTGTCTGCTTGTATCTTGGTGCCAAGTCTCCGTCTTTCCTGAAGATGCATCTAGATTCGAACTACATCAAACTTCACTGAATCTGTAGCTTCGTCCAGCTCTAGAGAGATTAATATCTTGAAGTCACGGTCTCCAAATCAGTCTGCTGTGACTGATAGTGAATTCAATAACACGTGGTTTCTCCATTGAACACTGGGCATACCTTGGTTGGTCAAGGTGAAGGTCCTCATTGATAGGAGTAGACACTCCTTGGGCATTTCAATTAACGAGGCCTCCATGACTCTTTCATTGGATGCACACTTGACGGGTAACATGGCATATGACCTATGGTCTCTCTTCTGTGGTATACTGAAATCGACGGGCTAGTTAGCAGGTATAGAAGTTCTATCCATGAATTCTGGGGATGTACATGCATGACAAAAATGTAGACCCAAGGTTAAGGTCCTTGAAATACACTGCTCTTAGATGGGGCATCTTATGAGCAGTAGCATTAACACTGGAAGGAATATATGACCTCAAAAAGTACAGATTTGCCGTGGCTTCCTGTATTTTTATCTATTGTTTATGCCCTGTCCTGGAGTGACAAATCCAAAGTGACAGAGTTACTGAACTAATGATTAGCATTGCATAACACTGAAGATACCGCAAACCTTTTTGGCGACACGAGAGCCATATTTAAAGAAATGGATCTCGATCCAATACTATTAACTTACTTTCAGCTTTCTGTTTTGTGGCAAACGTTATGGGTTGTGCTTAACAGGTGTGTGATCAGATATGGCAGGCATCTTATTGAGTGCAACTTCTCTTAAAAACAACACAGATTTAAGAGGCAAGTCACAACTTGTTTTATCTGTAGGTTTCTGTGCTTGCGCTATCCTGTCTCTTTGTGGGCGTGTGGGCTTTTAGTGGTGATGAGAGGTGTCTGCAACTTGGCTGAGCAAGGAGGTGATGGTGCTCCTGTCTAGATGTTCCCTTACATACCTCTAACCAGGACCTCTTGAATTATGCGGAAAGACAGAACTAAATTATGAAACGAATAAAAGGCGAATTATGTAGCCTAATGCAACACATTTTGTTAGTATTGCCTCACTATTTTAGAATTTTTACACATGCTAACACTATCTGGGCAACAGTTTCAATCATTAGTACAATTTTGACACTCAAAGACTGAAAAACAGAAAGGTGGCCAGTCAATCTTTGTGTAGGTCCTTCCGCTGTGTCGCAACACGTGTTGACACATTTTTGTAGCCTAGAAACATTTTTTGGATGCAGTCTGCAGAATATACAGTAGATGATGGGTTATGTGGCATATAGAGCAAATCAATAATTATGTAGAAAACGCCCCACCGGCAAAATCATATAATTCCAGTGCTTGTAACTAGACAGTAATTGAAGATGATAGAGCTTAAGTGTAATGGTGCTTGCCCCCTTACAGGGTGAATAGATGGTATTTTATACATACTCTAAGAGGTTTCGGTTCAGCCTCCCTCAGTAATTAGGCTTATTTAGCTCAAGAACTTTCAAACATGGGCTTGAGACATTGTCAATCACATCTTTGATCGACCCACAGGAGTATTTTAGACTCACCTTCTTTGTATTAGATTTGGATGCATCCTTCTGCGTCTGTTTGAATGCATGAGAAATTATTGTACAAAAATACGAAAAATCGACTCTATTTGCATGCACTATGCCTGACAGGCTGTGATCTTAGTGCGATTCATCCACTTAGTTTCCCTTTTTCCTTCAGAAAATGATAATTAAAAACATTTCCAAGACTCTCAGCACTTCCACTCCATTATGTTCCATTCCACTGCATTGCTTCCATTAAAGGAGGATGTTGTGTGCAATGGCTGGTCCACGCTGCACTTGGCTGCCATTTTCAGCAGCCGCATTGTCATGCTAGGATGGAAATTTAATTATCTTGTAATTGTGGATAGGCTGGAGGGAACCTAAATGAGCAATGCCAGAGAGATAACATGGAAATAACCTTACACCATGACAGGGAGTATAAGTGAGACGGCAAAATTGAAGAAAAATTAAAATACAGTGCTCAGTTCATCAAGCTTTTTCTTAGTAGTTGTGTGCAGTGGTATCTCTACAATTAAAAGCATTTAGCATATATCCACCACTTAGAAATCGCTTCTAGTTCAGATGTGCCACACGCCTTAGTATCCATGCGTTTCCCATTGATGCGCATGTGTAGCTACCGCAAGCGTGAATCATATTTTCCATGCAGTCAACTGACTAGCCCCTACCATTCGGGGGGGGTCTTCTCTCAAGATGTCATCGCACATCTGCCAGGGTCCATAAAAGATAACTGAAATCCATTCTTTTCCAGTTTGGACATTACTGACACCCAGAAATAGTCACAAACATTGAGGCGCTTTCCACTAATCTAACATTAACTTAATGAACTTGTTGGCTGTTAAATTTTGACAATCGGATACCAATAAGAGCCCCTCATATCAGTGCTTTATCATTGTCTCCTTCACACTATTGGGGCTATTGGGAGTGTGAAGGAATCACATAACTATTTTCACTTCAGGGTGTTAGCAGAGGCTTTGTTGTGAAAAATTGTTGGCTTCTTCAGATACAATAAATAGTTGAAAAAGAGTGCAAGTAGGGTGCCTTTTGTCATTTATATGTGAAATTTGTAGTTCTACACCTCAGTCAGATAATGTTTTTCAACAATTAATTTTCCAGTTGTCTCTTGGAGGGGAGGCGGTTGTCTGGGTTTCTACGGTCAAAAGGTGAAGCCTTCATCAGGGCGCGCCCTGCTACTGAAAGGGAGTGTCCGCCCACTCTAGAAAGCTGAGCTTCTGGCAGGCTCAGCGTGTTCCAGTTATAGAGGGAGGCACCCGCCCCGGATTATACAATAACAGTTCAGATGAGAAAAATGCATCAGAAGCAATAGCTGGAATGTATTGATCAGATAAACAAGTTGGAACCCTACCCTCTCGGTGACCTTCATCCAATGTAGGAAAAGAAGGGTCATGTCCCTCAGGGAATCTGACCCATCTGTGAAGCAAATATACTTATGAATCAATGAAACAAACAGAAAAATATAAGTAACTTCATGCATTTTCCATTGTGCGGGTGCCGATGCAGTCCTGCTTACCTTGAGGTCCATCCTCTGTGTTCAGCTGGGAACCTTGCCGGCCAATGGAACAGAAATGGATTGTGAAGCCTTGCCCAATTCAGGATTCAAATGAACATGCCTCTGGGTCACAAGTACCGCCGCCAGAATAAAATGGGAATTCTTGGCAAGTAAAAATTTCTTTATCTGTGTAATACGATGTGCAGCTTTGGCGGTGCTGTGGGCTTCCAAGCTAGCAGCCCTCATATCACACTTATTAGTTTCAGTAAGCATGAGCAAGTCATCTTCAAATGTGTCCCCGCAATGTAGATTTTCCTAGTAATTTATGACGGAAAGTCTTAATTTTATTAAAGACACAGAGGCGAGTATTATGCTTCTCTTACTTGCTTTAATTTAAACAACAGCAGTCAAGAAACTACAACTCCCAGAAGGCTCATAACACAGAAGCCAATGGGAGAACAAAACGTAATAATTCATAGACCAATCAGAGACCCTAAATGGTATGAGTAACCAAGCTTGACTGCGACCAGCCCTCTTTCTTGATGCGAGAAGGCTAGGAGTTACGAGAAAACAGTGGAAGAATTGCAAAGATTATAGCAATTGCCAAAGTCAGAGAACAAAAGTCCTGAATCAAAGATAGACAAAACTGTAGCGAAGCAGGCGTTCTGGTGGAAACCAAAGAAAAACTTCTAAGGGAGTCCGATCGACCAGCTGCCAAGTTGGAGTTTGACCCAAACATCTTCTGATCATGTCGAAGGTTGAGCTGGAGTGGAGTTAACTGCAAGGGAGGGAAAAAACAAGAAAAAATCAGAGATATCCCCTTGTTGAGGTGGGATAATACTCGCCTCCATGTCTTTAATAAAATTAAGACTTTCTGTCATAAATTACAAGGAAAATCTACATTTTATGTCAAGAACGGAGGCTCCTATTATGCTATTTTAAAGCATATTAATCACGATTGAAGTAGCAGTATGAACTGGTTTACAATAGAATGTTCTGAACACATCATTGGACCAATCAGCAGATCTCAGAATGTCCTCTAACCTAGAACCAACCCAAAAAGCCTTGGAGGCCATTGCACCTCTAACTGAGTGAGCTCCAAAAGTAGAGGTATCAATACCTGCAAGGGACATAACCCATCGAACCCATCTGGCAAGAGTTGCTGCAGACACGGGATTATGAGGTTTCTGAAAGGAAATCAAAAGTTGGGAAACCGAGGACCTTCTGAGATCAGCTGTCCGTTCCTCATAACATTTGAGACATTGTCCTACACAAAGCTTAGGTTGATCTGGAAAATATGGATAAAAGACTGTACGTAAATTGGTTTTGGTACGCTTATTAATAGAAAACAAGACCCCAGTGGGGGCAAACTGACGGGAAGAAACCTCAAGTGCTCTAACATCGGACAGACGTTTAATAGAGACTAAACAGAGTAACATGGTAAGTTTTGCAGAAAGCATTTTTAAGGACAAATCGACATTGTCTTGCCAAGACAAAAATAAATTCAGTACCAAGTTAACGTCCCATAATTTAGAGTATTTAGGTAGAGGGGGAGATGAAAAACGTACTCCCTTCAACAGTCGACAAAGTAAAGGGTGTTCACCAATCGGTTTTCCGTTGACCTGGGCGTGATACATGGAGATAGCAGATCTATATAGATTAATCGTCCTGTAAGACTTACCTGCACTGGCTTGCGCCGCAAGAAAGTTTATTACATAATTTAAATCTGCTGAAATGGGATTGAGGTCCCTTCCCATACACCAGCTAGCCCAAAGAGACCAGGCGGAAGAGTATGCTTTCCTGGTGCCGGGAGCCCAGGCCTTATTGATGAAGTCTGAAGCTTCATCCGAAATTGGGATGGAAGGTGGGGAATCCCTGAGACCTTCCACCCGGAAAGGGTGAGAGTGTTGTTGAGAACCAACGGATGAGGATTCCCGAAGGGATCCAACAAAAGGGAAGGAAAAGAGGGGAGGAGGATGGGAAAGTCGATTGCCAGTTCTAGAAGAGGAGGGAACCAAATTTGAGATTGCCAAAAGGGTACCACTAGGACAAGAGTCGCTTTCTGGCGTCTGACTTGGGCCAGCACTCTGGTGATCATGAGAAAAGGAGGAAAGGCATAATTGATTGCTAGGGACCAATCCTGAAGGAATGCATCGGAATCTAGCGCAGAGGGATCTGGGCGCCAGCTGAAGAAAAGAGGAAGTTGGGTGTTGAGGCGTGAGGCAAAGAGGTCTATACTGAGAGGGCCCCATTTGTGAAGGATAGATTGAAACGCTGAAGGATGAAGTCTCCAATCGCTGAAGTCCCTGAGAAAACGAGAGTGCCAATCCGCCGTCTGATTTAAGGAACCGGGAAGATATTCTGCTGTGAGCGATATTTCGTTGTTTAGACAATATTCCCATAGACTTTTTGCGAGGTCTGCTAATGGTTTTGACCTGGTGCCTCCTAGATGGTTTATGTATCGGACAGCCGAAACATTGTCCATACGGAGGAGGATGGAACACTGAACTCTGCCTTTTGCTAGACTCCTTATTGCAAAGGAGCCTGCAAGCATCTCTAAATAATTGATGTGCAATCTGGACTCCCTTAACGACCATGTACCGCCAGTCGAGATTGGTCCACATCGGGCGCCCCAGCCCGTCAGACTTGCATCGGACTCTAACACAAGATCTGGGGCTGACGGAAAGATAGTTCTGCCATTCCAGGCATCTAAATGGTCTATCCCCATTGAAGCTCTAAACGGGATTCCTGATCTAGAAAGATCATATCTGAATACGCGAGACCTTTTTTGAGATGGCGTATTTTTAATCTCTGAAGAGCCCGATAATGTAAAGGGCCGGGGAATATGGCCTGAATCGAAGAGGATAAGAGGCCTACAATCCTGGCCAGAGATCTTAGAGAGATCTGAGTTTTTTTAAGTGTTCTCCGAATCTCCGATTTGATGGAGTTCACTTTTTGAAGGGGAAGGTAAAGGGAGGCAGAAGAGGAATCTATTTCGAACCCCAGGAACTGGATTCTTTGAGAAGGAACCATACATGATTTTTCTTCGTTGACTTGGAAGCCCAATTGGGAGAGGAGAGAACAAGTCAGTTGTAGATGGGAAAGAAGAATGTCGCGATTCTGGTGTAAAATGAGAATATCGTCTAGATAGATCAAAAGTCTGATGCCTACCGACCGGAGGTGTGCCGCAATGGGCTTCATTAATTTTGTGAAGCACCAGGGTGCTGACGAGAGACCGAATGGAAGGGAAGAAAACTGGTACGTCAGACCAAGCCACTGAAATTGAAGGAACTTGCGATGATCCTGGTGAATGGGAACGGAAAGGTATGCGTCCTGAAGATCTAAACGTACCATAAAATCCAATGGGAGGAGAATATCTCGCAAATGGAGAATAGTTTCCATTTTGAAATGTCGGTAAACGACAAACTGGTTGAAGTATTTGAGGTTTATGACTGGCCTGAATTTTTTGTTTTTCTTTTGGACTAGAAATAATGAACTGAGGAAACCTGAGGGATCCGGAGGAGAGATTTGAATAGCGTCCTTGGACAGAAGGGACTTTACTTCTTCTGAAATAAGGAGACACATATCCGCTGAGAAAACGGGTGGAGGGGGTAAATGAACTTGGAGGGGTTGAGAATAGAATTCTATTTGATACCCCTGAACCGTATTCAGAACCCATGGATCGGTAGTTAGAGAGTGCCATTTTTTAATAAAAAATCTCAATCTGCCCCCTATTGGTAGAGGGCCAGAGGTAGGGCTTACCTTGGGTTTTGATGTGTCTGGATCCACGTTGTCCACGACCCCTGTATCCCCTGCCTCTTTGAGGGTAGAACTGGGGTCTGTAGGACTGATACCCGTAGTTGGAATATGAATATGAGGAGCCTCGGAATCCTTGGGGATGGGAGAAGCGGCCGGTGGAGCGGCTCCTGCCTGCACCGGCCCTGCCAAAAACCCGTTGATTAAAGACTTTTTAAATATTTTGTTGGGCTTTGTCGATCGAAGAGAAAGTTGCCACAAACTTTCCCAAATCCTTAATAAAAGAGTTCCCAAAAAAGCTGACCTTCGGCTTTCATACCAGGATCCCTGGACGCTAGATTAGATAATTTGGGGTCTAATTTGAGCAATAGTCCCTTCCTTCTTTCATGGATAATGGCAGCATTAGCATTGCCCAATAAACAGAATGCTCTCTGAATCCAAAGGGGGGATAGTTCTGAAGGATCAATGTCTGTGTTATCTGATTTGGCTGATTCTGCCAGATCGAAAATACGAGCTAGAGGACCCACCAGATCGAGGAGCTTATCCTGGCAATTAGACCAGGCCTTATCAACCCCTTTCCGGGGGTCCTTGCCAAATTTAGAAAAGAAAGTCAATAAAGATTCATCAATTATAGGGGTAGAAGTGATGTTGGCAGGTAAAGAGGGTCTGGGACACTCAGAACGTAATTTGGCTCTTGTTTGCTTGTCTAAGGGCAGCCTTAACCTGGCCGCAATATATTGTCCCACATGATCCGCAGGCGTCCACTCTGTAGAATTGGGATGATGAAGATAGGAAGGGTCGAACATAGGATTACCTTCTGAATCTAGAATGATCTTAGCGGAAAAGGGGGTAGGTTTCTCCAATTTAGGCTTTTTTAAGGGAGAGGCTTGAGAGAACGAACCCCCTGTGTCGGACTCGTCATCGTCCTCGTCCATATCACCGAAATCATCATCGGTATCAGAAACATGTGTAATTATAATTTGTTTAGGTGCTGAAAGAGAGTTCTTTAATTTGGACTTTCTTTTTCCAGAAACGTTACAATTATTATTATTCCCCTCCTGAACAGGAGGCCTGGGAGGAATAACATCCTCAATCAAGGGTGAAGAAATATCACCAGTCAAAGCACCTTCTCTTTGCATTATTAAATCCTTGGTTTTTCTTTTTCTGCTATCCCCCGCAGAATGGGCCAAAAAGGATTTAAAAACCATATCTTGTACTGAATTTTCAATGTTCTTAGACATTTTGCTCATAGTGGCTGACATAGCCTTAGTTACAGCCTCATTAATAAAGGTTCCAATTTCCTTAGAATTAGGTAAGTCTGAAAAAGGGACCTGCTCTTCCATAGCCAGGTAACAGGGAAACAATGAAATCGAAAAAACCTGCCAGGAAGGGGTTAAAATATGTAGAAGGCTGAGGGAGGGAAAGAACACGCCCAGGAAAGGCGTGTCCTACAGTCGTCTGAAGACCGGAGCGTTTCTGCCTCGTAAAGCGAGGTCGGGAAGACCGGAGTGTTTCTGCCTCGTAATGCGAGGCCTACGAAGGAGTAAAGCGGTCGGCCGAAGGAACGAAAAAACGACACCCAGAATGAGCCGGTAAGCGTCGAGACTGTTAAGCACTACCCGTTCAACGGACGCGTCTTGAGAAGAACGCGTCCGTTAGAACGTTCAAGAGTCAACTGTGCAAGCGCGCGCTAGCGCAGAAACTGCAACCGGGACCACAGACTCGGGGAAAAAAAGCAGCGCGCCGCCGGGCACACGAAAGGGCAATAATAATACAATTGAATACACTGATACGAAATACTGAACAGTTATGGTAAAACAGGCACCCCAATATAAATAGAAATGTAAGGAAAGAAAGACCGTGACTTATCTTGACTGCGAGCAGCAAGAAAGAGGACTGGTCGCAGTCAAGCTTGGTTACTCATACCATTTAGGGTCTCTGATTGGTCTATGAATTATTACGTTTTGTTCTCCCATTGGCTTCTGTGTTATGAGCCTTCTGGGAGTTGTAGTTTCTTGACTGCTGCTGTTTAAATTAAAGCAAGTAAGAGAAGCATAATAGGAGCCTCCGTTCTTGACATAAAATCTTTGTTATTCTTATAGAGTGAAAGCCCTTCTGTGCGTGTCGGAGGGGGACAAGCGTAATCCGCTGCAATGTGAAGAAGACCCTACCTCTGCTTGACAATTGACGGGCATGCAGGGATCTCCAGCTAGGAGGGCGCCAGCATATGGTCTACATTTTGGCTTTGTGAGGCTAGACGTGCATCATGATGCAGGTTGCAGACCAACTGGGCCAATGGCTGCTCACCTGGCATTGTACCTCTAGTGCCAGCAAAGCAGTGTGCCAGGTCTGCCATTCTCTGCCTAGTTCAGGGGAGTGTTAGCTGTATTACTGCATCAATGGAAGCAAATATCCTGACCACTCAATTACTCAGTCTGCACTGCATGTTCTTGCGCTCAGTTTTTCACCTTCTCTGACCTCTAGATTGCTCACAGGCCTCTAAGGGTGGGATCCAATTTCAAAAGACATTGTGAACAATGCCAATACTTAGAGTGTGCTTTGGGTCAGCCATTGCGTACCGCTGGTTGGCTTTCTTGACAATCTCAGTTTTTTTGCTTGTTATTCAGTGGCTTCCCTTCCTCTTACTGTGTCCCTTTCTTGGGCATAGCTTCTTTACCATCCTGTTAAGTCCTTCAACTGGTCACAGCCAGGACCTACTATTTCCTAGCTCTTTCAGTACTCCGTGGGAGTGAATACGTTTTCTTGCTCTCGCCCTTGTGGGCTGCTTCCTCTTTAAATACCCGCACCGTGTTGCTTCCTCCTCCTCCTCGTCTGTTGTTTTCCCTCTGCCTCAAGTTCCATTATAGCTCACCCGAACCCCACTTCCTTTAGCCCTCCCTGCCCTTCTCTAACCCTAACTCTGTTGCTCTCCCGCCACTCCCATCGTTTTCATAAAAAAAAATAACAAATATTTTTGTAGGGCCTGGCAGTTGCAGTTTGCTGCTGTATACTCCTTTTTTTAAGTAAGCGCTCATGCATCCATTTCACTTTCTATTTAGCACTTCAAGATTGGCGTCTACCATCTTGGCACTTTAACTACTAAGGAAAATAAAATGGTGGCCGCATCATGCTGTATGATGACGCTGGATGGCGCAACTGCATGCTGCAGCAGTGAGAACAATCTATATGCAAACTCCAGTGGTTAGGGGTCAGTAGTTAGGGGTGCACATTTAACTCTTCTGTGCGCAGGCGGTCAGTTTCTTTTTTTGGGTGGTGGTAGTTTGTGAATCCTACATCTCTTACAGTTACTCTCTCCACAGTGAGTGACGCACACTGTTGCCATGTGGTGCCCTGGGACACAGAACCCTAGGCAGACATGCATAGCTTGATGTATGATTCCTGCAAAAATTAAATGCTCACAAAAATACCCATGAATATTATTTGTTAATATTTTTATATCGTGTTTCATATGGCCCGTTTGCTGTTTCTAAGCCTTACAAATAACAGATGTTACTTTTAACTCTACCCACCTCAGAAGGTTGGGAGGCTGATTCGGCCTCGCCAGGATTTAAAATTGTGAGCTGCTGGTTACGCACATCTCAGCGGTGAGCATTTAACTCACTGAGCCATCCTGTTCAAACCCACACCGGCCACTGGCGCACCTTGTGGTTGGTGAGCTTTTGGCTTTGTAGGAAGACGTGGAAATGTAAGAAGATCATTGCAATTCCTTAACCACTAATGCGACCACAAGCTGATGATGTATTACTGGCTGCTTTGAAGAGGCACTTCTTGGCTAGAAATTTATTATTTCCCGAGTTTTGCGCAGGTTCTCTGCAGTGCTGGGCCAGACGGCATGGCACACGCATGGTTGGGTGTGCATGAGGCTGTAACCCTACCCACGCAGGGTTACCAGTCACCCCCCCGTGGCACTGAGGGCAAAAACACAGCCAGGGGAAACACTGATAGATGTACATCGATTGGCCTTTGGTAGTTTATGCTCAAATGTGTCACAGTGCACCACCATAAATTCAAATTTTGTGCCGAGGGCCGATGGGGTGACAGACGGGTAGCCTCAGAGAGTTACAACATAAAGCGGGACAGTAGTTGAAGGTGTACACTTCAGACAAGGAGAGTCCCACATTCTGTAGGGTGCAATATGTAAAAAATCGGAGACTATAACTGCTGCAAAATAAGCAAATAGGAAGGTGTAATAACTCCTTTTCAAAAATCAATTAGAGGAAATCGATGTGAAAACTAGGCCTGTGTAAAATGATCCTTTCGTAATTTGTGCAAAGCGCATTGTGGAAATTACGTGGGATGTCAGGAATTGCTGCAGAGAGCTGGTTCGAGCAGGAAGTCTTGTGGGAGTCAGGGTGAAGCAGGAGATGTCTTGTGGGAGCCATTCTGGTCCTCAAACCAGTGCCCCTTGCTGGTATCTTTTCACTCGAAATACCTCAGAAGGCATTTCACATAATTTAAGTGCCTTTTCCCCTATCTTCTTGTCATTTTGCACGATTTTGGGGAAAGAAATGTAGCAATTTCGAACAACCATAGTTGAGACCTCAATATTAAGTAACTTCAATATTTTCAGGACTGCGTCTGTGCATGAATTGGGGCTTCCACCGAAGGCCGGATTTCAGAATGTCGTTGGCCATCCACCATTGTCTACTTGCCATGATAGAACATTCTGTGGACGAAGAAGGCATACATTAATATACATGTGGTCTGATACTATTACTCAGATGTATATATAAAACACGTAGAGGCAGGATGCGCAAATGGTGAGCCATGTACACTTTTTCCGCAACATAAAGATGGTAATGTCAATAACGAGGCTGTGTGGGGAGAGGGTTTTAGTCTGAATGAAACTTCTAATTAATACATTAAACAAAACAATATTTTTCTGATTAAAGTGCTTGTATTCTTCACTACTTACTGCTATGCAACACCTGTGTATTTTGGCAGAACCGAACCTGTTTTTTTCAGGGCACAAGTTTAATATTAAAATGTACAATTCTCTCTAGTAACATCTAATTTTCCCTGCACCTCTAGGTAAGAGCTTCACCCTCACCATTACGGTCTTCACCAACCCTCCGCAAGTGGCGACCTACCACCGAGCCATCAAGATCACGGTGGATGGACCGCGAGAACCACGACGTAAGTAGACTGACAATACGCTGTCGCTTACTCTAATACTTAGGGTAGATTGCATACAACTCAGTGATGCAGTCAGTGGGGAAAAATATCCCTTGCAACTTACAGCAGGGAAAACACATTCATAAGGGGAAAAAATACACACCCTGGTCCCACTAAGAATTTACCTACCCACAGCTTTAGATTACACTTTGATTGGAGGATGAGATCCGTCATAGAAGCTGCTGGGTGTGTGATCTGCATATATTCTTAAAGAGCGTATCTTTTCTACCATAGAAAAGTTTTAACAAGTAATGGTGAAACGGACCCCCCCTCACCTTCAAACACCTCGGTTCACTATAGTGTCAAGGCCCGTGCTGTAATCACAGGCATTTATAGACCATGCATTTACCCATGGGTCTCCAGGCACTACTGATAGATAATGGCCTACTCACGGGTTCTCATTTCATCCAGCTTAGAAGGATGAAAGGCTGAGTGGACCCACCAGAATTCAAACCTGTGCCCATGGAATCAAACACAGATCCCCGCACTGGATGCAATAGTCCACAGAGCCACCAGGCCACTAATGGATCTGCCTGGTACAAGCTACAAGGCCATAGTTGCTTAGGTGATGCAGGTTCAGTCAAGACACACAGACCACATGAAGCCCATATGACAGCCCATATTGTACCTGAAAACTTGAAAGTATCCAGTACAAGCAAACGAGGATTAGGCGCCCCCGTGATCATGAAAGTGAAATATTAACTTCTCGGCCCCTGCGCCCACACCCTTCCGCACAGGACAGAGCTGGCAGATTGAAACGTAGGACATGCTCGCTCTTAAATACAGGCACTGTCGGTTTATTTATGCAGCGTGCCTTGCACCACTTTGTTAGTTATGAGAACTGCCAGTCTTAAAACAAGACTTCCATTGGGAAGCTGGAAATGGGTGCCCTAGGGGGCACTTTTTCAAAGACAATCCTTCTTGCCAAATATTTTTTTTTTAGGTGTGTGGGTGGAGGAAATGGAATAGTGGGTGTGTGGAAAAAAGCTAAACAGATGAGGAATGGCTGGGGATATCTGGGAACAAGTCCACCAATGTTTCGAATGTACTGCCTTTAAAAACTAACAGATGTAGCCCCGTGCTGCGCGGCACAGGCTCTATACTTATGGTCGAAACGACAAAATGACTCTCTGCTAACTTTGTCGAGATAGTTCCAGGGATTTATTACAGTCATTGTGCGAAATGCACCTTCTGAGTTTTCTCTCATCACAACTATGTTTTTTGTTACAATTGAGCTATTTTGTTTGTGTGTTCAAAAACAGATCTGCAAGAAAGGAACAGCAAGGAAAAAACACATTCATGCATGATCACATTGTTGAATTCTGTCCTCTTGTGGGAGTGAAATGTTAAGCAGGTTTATTTATTCGGGGGTTACGGGCAGTTGGTTGATAATGCAGTTCATATTGCTGCCTTTAATCTTGAACAGTGCCACTGGAATTATGCGGCAGGGGAGCACCAGATTATGAGACAGGGTTGACAAAATTATGCACCAAGAACAGGTATATTATGCAGCATAATGCAGCAGATTTTTTGATACTATTACTTCATTATTTTGTATCTTTTACACATGGTAATACTGTCTGGGTAAATATTTAATCTCATTACTTCCAGTTTAACAACCAAATACAGAAAAAAAACAAAGCTCCTTCCACTGCGCACAAACCCACGTCGCCACATTTTTTGTAACTTTTGATCCGTTTGAGCTAGAAATATTTTTTGGGTTGGAATCTACAGATGATGGATTATGTGGCAAACGCCACAAATCCATAATTATGTGAAAAAAGCTGCGGCCGCAGCATCACATAATTCCGGTGGCCCTGCTCTTAAGAACTCCCTCTGGAGGCCGTTTATGGTTACTCAGCTGCTATGTTAAGCCTCTTTTAAATAATAAAACACAATGCTCTCTATGGAAAAACCTTTTTCTTGCTGTATTCTTTCTTTCCTGTTTTCAAACTTTTCTAGACATATTTCGTGCTCCTTAAAGGGTACTAAAAGTAGAGGTTTCCCGTGCTTGTGCAGATAGTCCAAACTGAGATACAGTAACCTATTTACAATGGCATTTTTTTTAGCAACTAAGGTATCATCCTCCCAATACTCTTTTACATACTCTTAAGTGCTCTTGTGAATTGACCCCAAGCATCGAAAATAGTAATAAAATGGGAATATTCAAGGAATATGCATTTATAGCTTGTACAATTAGAATAGACTTTCTTTGCACTCTTATTAATAGGAGTTGAAAAATTGGACCGAGTCGCAAAGGAATGTACGAGAACATAAGAAAGTACTCCTGTAGTACGTCTTTCCAGACTCATAAATGCTTTTATGAAAAGTCACCATGTAGTGTGTGGTGGGGTCATCCATAGCTGCCAAGGTTGTGACATTTTCATAATTTCACTGAGTGACATTTCAACAACTATGAGTGACACTTTCTTACAAGCAAAATCAAGGAATGAAGACGAAGGAAACATAAATATCAGAAAGTATACCTATTTGAGTGAGTGCCCGTCACTGCAGTCGGGCAGGCAACTAGGACTCTGCACTTCTTCACACCGCGCGCCACTGCAGCAAACAAAAGAACAGACTTCAAATTCAGAGGAAGTCAGTTATAATTAGGGACAGACTTATTGCTGCACTTACATAGAATCTGACAGAGGGGACAAGCGGAGCCTGCACCGCAGCAACAGGTGGGCCCCCTCTGGAGTGACAAACTGACAGACACAGCTACCTGCAGGAAGCAGCCTGCCCCCCCTTCTCTGTCCCCCAGCAGCACCTTAGGCAGACTCGAGTCCGAGTCAGACATCCCTCCTGGCTGCAGTTGTCTGCAGGATCATCACCACGGTGCACGCTGCACAGCAGTGCACACAGCGAGTGGGATCAAAACGGTGAGCAGCTCCCGTCTGCTAACACGGCGCCAGGTGGGCAGCAGGTTCACACAATGCTGCGAATCAGCCGCTGCCGGCAGAGGTGGGCCAGGTGAACCTCAGAGGCCTGCCGCAGACTGTGTGTGACTCCATTAGCTGCCACAGCTTTCAGACTAATGGTGAATCATGCATTATAGGCGCTCTGGTGTGACAACTGTGAGAGGCGCTTTAATGCGTGATTTTGCATTTCAGTGTGGTGATCCAGACCACCACACTGAAATGTGTTAGTCTAACACCTGATGCGTGGTACTTGGCAGGGCTGGTCATCACAAGACCTCATTACCCCCACCTGACACCTTGCCACACAACCATATGGCATCCAGCAGGCTCAGAGCTTCTCCCTTTATTAAAGAAGCAGAAGGAGAGGGAACAGTTCTTGCAACACCTCATAAAGAACTGATTTTGAAAATCCAATAAAAACATGAATGTTAATTGATTCAAGTCGTTTTTCAGTTTGATATTTGTGCACAGGTCCTATTAATTATATTCCACCCCAGTGGCCTGCATTGGATTAGAAACAATAACGTGGATAGAAAAGTCTCTTTAGCTATATATCACCAAGGCATTCATGTTCTACCCAGTGCTTCATTTGTAAATAAAAATGTGCCGGTCTAGGGCCTCTTCAATCCGTTTACAGCCACTCCCTGCCCCTTCAGCTCACTCTTGTAGCTTTCTGCTTTCTCCCTTTGTGACGCTTTTTCGTTTTTCTCTTCCTCCATATTTCCCATAGGTGTCTTTTGTTAGCAGTAAATGCTTGAGGCAGAAAAATAAGTGCCACCACACCGGAAACAAGCACAAATTAAACACTGATTCTACCTCAACTTGTATAACCTTTTCCGTTCCCTAGGTCACTTTACATTTACAATGCCATATTTCCCACAGCCACCTTTAGGTTCACTCATGAATCCAAAACGAGTATTTCTCTGACAAAGAAGACAAAAGGCATGGTTTTGCTGCAAAATCCAAGAGGCAAAAAATGGATCACAGCACCTTGTGGGTGTTAATGCTAGTCGGCTGAGGAATGCAGTTCTGTCGACCTCAATGCTTAGAAAGAAAACCGCAGTTGTGCTCCGCTTTTACCCTGTAAAATCAGTTGCTGCTGGTATTTTTTTTATCTCTAGTTATGAAATCTCCCGGACGAGCCCCTGGCTGTCATTTGCGCTGCTTTGAAGTTCGGTTTCCTGTGCGCGTGCCGCAGGGCCTTGTCTACGACTTGTTTACATGGTCGGTGGCCCAGCGCCGTGCTCTGTCGCACACCTGCGCGCGGCGGCAGGCACGTCACGTGACCAGGAAGCACAAAAACCCCAAACCCAGGAGGCTGTTCGCTTTGTGTATCTTTACTTTATCCACTACTAGATGACTGCCATACACACCAACATTAGCAAAAAAGGGAGATTTTCAAAAAACATAATCGGAGCACTTTTGTCTTCATTGACTTGTATTAAAGTGAGACCAATTTCAGATGGGAAAAAATTAAATTATAGCCATTTTAGCTGTAAAATATCTCCACCTGAATTGGGCCTCCTGGCATCTATGAACTACACATAACTTGGTGCAGTTGCCAACAAAGACGTTGTATTTCACCAGTACAAGCCCTGATGAGGGCTCTCATAGTGAAATCTGCATTACGATTTCAGCAGTTGAAACTTCTCCCTTCACGTGTGCTGCCTTTCCCATATAACAATGTTAAAACAAGTCAGTCGTGATTTAGGGGTGCACATTCTATAGTTCGTATAGATCTATGTAGCCTATCTTGACAACAAAAAAAGCTATCATTGCACAAATCACATGGTGCCATCAGGCTTGAGAGACTTCAAACTACAAATGGGACTAAATGAGTCAATGAAATATGGGTAAAATGAAGGGTTTTGTCGGTGGACAGTAGACCGTTGCATATTTCTGTACTTTACTGCCCAGTTCAGTAGAGTTAGAGACTCTTGGGTAGTTACTACAATTTTTTATAGGGTATTGCATGTTCCCTTGTGGTGTCTTCACAACTGTTGGGAGCTATTGGTGACTCGTGTTAGCTTACATTTATTTCACAGAAAATAATAACACGTACAAAGGCCTGGGATAAAGGTATAGAACATACACAAAGTAAGCGAGCTCGGTACTAACTGGACCCTAGGCTGGTATAATTTGCATGGCAATAATACTGAAGGAGCTTTACACTAAGTGTCACAGGCTAGCTGTCCAAAGCATTGTAAGTTAAAATTAAAATAAAATCTATTATTACCCCAGAGCAGTGACTTCGATGACATGGAAAGGGTAAAAGACTGTGTAACATTGTCAGTACTTATATTCTGATTTGTACGTTGCACACAGTGTACAATAACAGGCGCTTAACCCACCAAACTATTTTGGTAGTTGATGCTAAAGAGATAGGAAGCTCTAGACCCCAGCGGTGCAGCCAGTGTGTCATGGACCTTAGTGCAAAGAAGGAAACAGGGCTGTGGCTGCTGTTTGAATTATTACATCCAATGATAATCAGGGTTAAGTGGGACCCTTCGGCGTCTGGGCCCCAGTGCCACTGCACCTGCTGCACCAATAGAAGCTCCTCATTTGTTCCTTAGTATCACACTGGAGACCACAGGGGTGACTGATTTTGGAAAGACAGTGCCTGGTTACCTGTTCAACAGCAGCATAGCTATCTTTAATGCACCAAGTGCAGTGGCATCAAGGGGATTGGGAGTGCCACAGCTGAGTTTTTCTACCCAAGCAGGGAGGAGTGCCTCCCACTATCTTGCCTACATTAGGGCCCACAACACCATTATTAGGCGGCTGATTTTGAACTATGCACAGACCTTTATGTTCTCCCCTCTCAAGTTTGGCATATTTTTGTGCATGATCCCGCACAGCACTCGTTCGACTCGCGTAAGTAAAGCAATACCTAATGTTCCCTCTTATCTTCATCTGGTGTGGTCTCTGGCACAAAAATTGGGCTAGAAAGGGCGTGCCCCACTAGGCTACATGTCAATGTTGGCAAAGGCACAGTCATGGACCACGCCCAGCAGGTACCACCACCATTAGTTGAGGATGGTTATCGTCTCTTCACTTGACTATGTTGGTGGCTGTTAACATCAATTGTTTCAGGCATGTACCTTTTACCTTTAACCCTGGTAGGCAGACAGTATACCACCCCTCATCCTGGTAAAATCTGTTTTAGTCTCTGACAGTGGCGGCCAGCAGTTTTAGGAGGGAGGGGGGCGAGCGAGAAGCACGCTCACACTTTCACACACACATGCATGCACACACATCCAACAACACTAATCAACATTCAAACATGCACGTACGCACGCACCACACATTCATTTTAAAAGATCAAACACACTTACCTTCAGCCTCGGAGGTTCCAGGAGGGTTGGGACTGCTGCCTTCCCTCATTGGCTGGCTGACCTTAGGTCAGCCAATGAGGGAAGGCAGCAGTCCCAACTTCGTCACAGAGTGGGATGGGGTCAGTGAGAATGCTGACCCCACCACACTCTGTGACGAGGTGTCACTGATTGACACTGGCCCTGGGCGCTTCAGGGCTTAAACCTGAAGCGCCCAGGTCGAAGTCAATGGGTGACGCTTCCCTCATCACCCGGGGGAGGGCCTCAAGGCACCTTTGCTGAGCCGAGAAGGTCACGCCCACAGGAGCTGTGACCGCTTCAGCCCAGCAAAGTTCAGCTCAGGCAGCCAGGAGTCTGCGCAAATCGTGCATGTCTGCTCCTGGCTGCCTGACCTGAACATGAAGAGTGTCTGTCAGGCTAACCTTTGTTCAGCCTGACCGGCACTCTTCACGAGGGGCAAAAGGTGCGGGGGTGTGGCCCCTCCGCCCTAAGGGACAGGTGCCTGGTCTCTGACCCAGTATTCTAGCAATCCAAAAACGAAACCCACAACATAAAATGAAAGTACTAAGACTGAGCAGAAAAATTAAACAACGATTAACAAAATACGTTTTCATAAACCTTTAGGGATTTTATGGCAGGGAATCCGAATGTTAAGATGGACATCTCAAAGCAGAGATATGGTGCCCAGTGTTCAGCATCCAACTCTAAGTATGCCTCGCAAGAGGAAGCTCGTGTGCAGATGAAGCACGAAGGCATGACTTACACACTATTCTAAGGGACAGCAGTCTATAGTTCTGGTACTGATCCCACTGAACCTAGTTTGTAGAGTTGGTGGAAGTATCATAATATGCCCATTAACTATCATGTCCCAGGAAATGATGGTATGATTTGCAACGGTACTTAAATCACAATCTAAATAAATCACAGTCTATGGACTAAAGGCCTACAAAACTTGTAAAACAAATAAAAAGCAAACATCCTAAGTAACAAACATTCCACAGACACAAACAAAAGATAGGCATAGAAGTTCCATAAAGTCTGAACGGTGCAATCGGAGGCCCTGGAGACCCCTAATGATTCCTCCACCATCGGTTATTGACCCTGGGAATGCCTTCTTGTGAGTTCTTTGCTTGTTCTACTGCAAGGGTAGTGGATCTCCAGGGCAGCAGTATCACCCCTGTCCTGGATACTAGAGACTCAGGGGCTGTACAAGCCCCTTGCACCGCCGGTGCGCCACTTTTTCCCCATATAAAAAGTGACGCACTGGCGGTGCATAGAGCTTGTAAATAAGCCCCTAAGATTTATCATTCAGAATCCATGAGTCTAATGACCCTCAGAGTTAAAACAGTGATTCCACTACCCTGAAAGGGCTCCCCTAGTTTCATGAACACTAGCCCTCATATCCAAGAGTAGGCCATAGAAGCAGACGTAAAAGCCAGTCTCTGGGCTGACGTCTCATCCCTGAAGTTGGGCAATTTTAATTATTTATAAAAGTAATAACTATCAAACATCCTAGAAAAGGTTTGCAAATGTTTTCTTTTCTATGTACTTTGGAATGTTTGATAATTATAACTTGTCAAATAATTCAGATTTGCCTGACTTTCCTAGTAATTTCGTCAAAAAAATCACTGTTTCCTAGATGGGGCTCCCACTGCATTTCAATGGAAATACTCCCATTCCGGTATGGCCACCATTGGTATGTATGGCTCCTAGCGGGTCTTTTTTTCAAGACCTTTTTATATTTTTATCACCGCCTTTTATTTCATAAGACTGTGTTGCATCTATTAAACATGTAAAGACACAACCCTATCATTATCTATAAAATTGCTTCAAAGTGTCAACCAAGGCAGCTGGTGTTCTCTAATTTATTTATGTGGCCATTACGTCTAACTGTATTGAGAACCACCATTGTGGCTGCTAAAAGCGAATTAAAAATGTAATTAGACATATATATATATATATATACATATATTAGTCGCAAGCACAGTTCCGGGTTCCGGAAACCCAATAAATTCATCAACAACACCTTCCTGAGGAAAGATTCCGGACACCGTAGGAAAGCAACCATCATATGATATTTAATGACGCTTTTCGGCCGTAGCCTTGTTCACAATGGCATACATACATTTTCAACACACCTAAATAACCCAATGTGTAAAAACAAACAACAGACCAAATTCAAAGCGACATTGTAAAATTGAACAAATTTGGCTGCCATATTGGAATGTCAACTCGTTACTTCCTGTCCTTACAATCACGATACAATATGTACATGAGTCACCGCAAATTACATTTAGAAAGAGTAAATCTTTGAGGGATGACTTAAGTCACAATATGATTACGCAAGAGAATTTTGGACGTGAAGGGAAGAGTACAGGATTTGTATGTTGTTTGAATTGTAAAGTATGTGCCAACAGAGAGAATTGTAATATTTTAACAACTGAAAATAGGCACTTTAAGATAAAAGGATTTTTTAATTGTAACACAGATTATTGTGTATATTGCCTGATCTGCCCATGCAATAAACTGTACATGGGAAGTACGATATATATATATATATATTGTGAATGTGCTGTTTTGCAAAAGCACACAACCTTTCCACAGGGTGTCTGAACACTGTTTCATTCCATTAATTGTACGTTCACTCGTCCAAGCACAAAGCCACAGTTCTCCTTTTCCATTTTCCATTGAAATGTTATTTTTGACTTTTAAAATGTTTGCTTTCCAAATGCTAGTGCTGAGGGCTATGGAAAACGGATCAAAAATAATCAGAAAAACAGGTTTTGTCTCAGGTTGGAAAGAAAATACATATTTTTCCTCTCGCTGGTGAAGACTCTTATTTCTCGCTTCTCCGCATTCCATTACTTTATCCCAGAAAAGCATAGGGCCTCGTGTCTCTGGGTTACATATAAAAAAATATGAAAGTCAGATATTTACAGACTTTCAAAACATAAGTGTGAAGTCTTTCTGGACTGTAGACTCTCTGACCACCGACGTGCCTCAATTACTAATGTTAAACAGCTTCAAGAACGAACAAGTATTTGCAATGCAATAGGTTTTGCATATTTTGAACAAGTTAATTGTCATCTTTTGACAATAGCGCCCACGAGCAAAAACAAAAGAAAAGACTAGAAGAAAATGAGAAAAGAGGACTTGGCGAAATAACAGAAAGTTAGCTTTAAAAATTAAAACTTTGCAATTTTGTGCCTGCTGGGTACATTTTTGCCAGTCACAAACCCTCGGTTTGGGGTCACTAGAAGTTAAAAAGAACAAATAGTACCTCGATCATGTGGGGAGCAGCGGACAGGCACTAATTAAGTTGAATCAATTATTGCTTCATCCCTGATCCACACAGAGAAACGGAAATGATGCCAGGCCTTCCTTGGTGAATTAGGAGGCTGTAAAGAAGAGTGCCACGGAAACCAACAAATGTTGAGCGACCGGCGGGCTCCAAGCCCTTTACAGAACACAACAGAGTCTCCTAAGCAAGACGCATGCGATAGCACATACACTCAGAAGCTCGACTCTAAAAATGTAGCATTGTGGGTGTTTTGTCCAGTGTCAAGGCAATTGTATAAGAAGTCTATTACATTTTGGCAACACTGTTGTTTTAGTATTTCACTGGTACTAGGCTAAAGGCAGAAAATGGCAGGTTTTTGCAATGGCAGTTGAATGGGGGTTGTGATTTTAGTCTTTCTTTGTGACATGGCCACAGCTACAGTTCAACTGGTGTCAACCTCACGGCAGCTGCCTTCGTTTATATACCAAAAAAGAGACTCCAGTCACCTATAAGTGTTGTGGGCTATCTAACAAGGAAAATATAACAATCCCTCATAGTTTCTCCTTTCGTTCCAAAGCTTGTACTTTTTCGGCTGACAGTCCAAGTGTAAATATCATTACTTTGTCACAGTAGTCATTTTTCATGAAGATTTGCATGTCTTGATAGCACAGTCCTTAACCTTCTCTGCCCTCGCCACGTTTCAGCTAAACAAATTGTTTTCCAATAGCCTTCATCAGGATCTTATATATATATATAGATATAGATATATATATATATATATATATATATATATATATATATATATATATATATATATATATATGTTATATGTTTCACTTTTGCAGTTTATGGTATAAGGGCAGATTCGTGGGTTTTGTATGTTCCTCAGCCCTGAGATTTAACAGTAGTTCACAAAAGGGTCTCATCACTTCACATTCTAATTTCATGGATGTCCGTTAGTAAAATCAGCTTTGCAGCAGTAAAAAAAATCTTTACACCTCGATAAACACATCATCCAGTTTTATAATTGCAGCCTCTTGGTTTGTAACACTGGTGTTTTTGTTTGCTAGTGACAGAAACAAGCTGAACCCATGACCCAGAGTGTGTGAGTATTGGGGTCAACACAAGGCATACATTATCTAAAGCAAGATTTTGCCAGTAGTTTAAACAAAGAATTTCAGTCAAACAAAGATGATTTAACACCTTTTTTAAGTGTTGAAATCTTCTCAGTCTTTAGACATTGCATCGTTTTCATGCAGGTGCATCTTTCCTATAATGTGATAGGTTTGCATTAAGAAAGTAACTCGAACTGGTAAAATGTGTTGATTTTTTAAATTACTCTGCAGGGTAAGACATGTTTTGCTGTAGAAAGTAGCCCCAAAGTAATGAAAAATAGCTTTTTGCTCTAAAGGCGGTGGGGGGGGGGTCTCTTGGGGGTACATGGGCATTTCGCATGCAATTCTCCCATGTGTTTTGTTGCAAATCCTTATTGACTAATATTGTTTTTCTCAAATCTTTTTCAACTTTGCTTGTGTGCTGCACTGTATCACACACAAAGAAAGTGGGGGAAGTGTTAAACTATGTCTACGCATAGTATTTTGTACCCAGGTAAGCCTTCCGGAACAAATCTATGCTTGACGTCACACACACACACCTTCACATTGTTCTACAAAGGTGTGTGTGTGCAGCGCGAGGCAGACTAGTCTGCCAGCTCAAAGACAGAGACAAATCTGACCATAGTTTTGTAGATATGGTGCTGTTATGCTTTCTCTTTGCACACAACACATTGCTGCAACTTGGGTTGCCACACTGCATTATTTGAATCCTTTGTACATTTCCTGACTAGGTTTGGAGCGAGGATTAATGAATTAAAGTCTAGTTTCTGCAGTGAGCTAAGCTTATGTGATCATTGCACAAGCCCAGTGCTCTTGTGGGGTTTGCTCACATGTTTTGTTATTTAGGGCCAGATGTAGCAAGCAGTTTTGCCCAGTCTGTGTCTATGGGAAAATGTGTTTGTACATATGGCCCTTAATGTATATATATTTAACATTAAGACTTCACTGCACCAACCAAAGAGCTACTGCTCACAATGTCACATAAAGCACTAACATAGAATTACATTCTGTCTGGTCTTCTCACTAGCCAGAACTCTTGGCGCTATCAGGGAGTTTGCAGCCTCAGCTCCCAGTTCCTAGTTTGTGCTACTGGTTGCAGCGCAGGTGGTGGGCACCTGCACCCATTATTTGTGACAGGTACATTTTTCATCTTCAAACTTGTACCTATGACAAGACGGGGAAAAAAGGCAGAAATTGGAGAAAGAAACAGTAAGATAGGCAAACAGATACCAAGGGAGAAAGTGGGGATACAAAATAACCTTTAAAAGTGAGATAAAGAGATAGGAAATGTGGAGTAGTGAATGAAAGAGAAACGATGGGGACTTAAGATTAGGCAGCTTTGATATTCAGCAGTACTGGCGTTCATCAGCTCCAGCGACAGCGTGCACGTATTTATTTTATTTATTTATTTTTACAAATTAAGCACTATCATCATCTAATATTTCATCGATGTAAAAAAGGGATTTTTATGTGAAATTGCAGAATACCTCTCTAACCTACGCAGCAGCATCACAGTTCAAAGGAGTACGGCAAATGGGGGGAAAAATAAGTACATTTGTCCCCTGTTTAGTTATGCAATTACAAATAGCCCATTAGCGAGTGATATAGCACAGTGGGTTAATGTGCCTCCTGTAGATGTCGATGCATGAGTTGCAGGTCACAAGTAGGAATGTTAGTGGCACCAAATATTCCATTCTTCCTGACTCCGGCGACATAATAAGTATCATAGAGCCTGGTATTAATCACTTTCACATTTGTACAGCTACAAAAAACAAGCTTGCCGCACCAGTGTGTTTATAAAAGCAACTCACATCAGAAAAACCAAAGGAGTACGGACGTATAAAAAGGTAACTGCCAGCTGTATAGCAGTCTTCAATTGTTTTACATAAAATAGAGGAGATGTAGTCTGGATATTAATGTAATGGTCCAATAAGGTGACAGGTCTTATGGACAGTTTCTGTCCTGGGCAGTATATGATCCCTTGCGAACTAAGCCACATGCTGCCAGGCCGGCACCCGCGGCCCTCCCTCACGCAGTCTATCTGCTAGGTTCGCCGGACGCAGGGTGAGCGTCGCCTCCATGTTGTCAATAAAAGCTGAAGTCACAGAAGGAAAGCAGAGCGCCCGACTCCACTCCGACTCATACAGAAGAGATAACAGGAAATATGCTCTTATTTTGCCTTCCGGCTGCCTCTGAGCAACCCTTGGTGCCAACACCCTTAAAAGTGCGGAAACTATAAAAACATCTCTCAAGCTCCGTGCTGACGGCAGAAAGCTGCTGCTGGGCCCAGCCTTACTCAGACTGAAGAGAACTGGGTCATTAACTGTCTCTTTATTGTGGGGACTCTGTTGGCTCCCTCTCCCCGCCCCACAGGCTCCTCTAACCAGCTGCCTCGAGGCACCCTCCCTCCTGCTTGTTATTGAGAAAATATTGTCCCCAGATCGGTCACAGGTGGCACACGTGGGAGTCCTCTCATTACAGAGGCACCACCGTTCCACCAACATTCACCCCATCAAAGCGCCTTTGTAGAAGGATGCGGCCATCCTAGGCTTCAGAGGGGTGTTTGGGGTGTTACTCTCCTAATAAATGCATATTCTGGTAAATAGTTGGGTACAGGTGCTTTCAGTGGGGTGTGGTGAGGTGTCTGTTGGATCTCACCGGGACTTTTTACATATACACAGACAAAAACGCGCACACACTCTCTCTGTTTTGAAAGTCTTAAACATTTTTGTTTGACAAAATATTGTTTTTTTCACTTAGTACCCCTATCAATCCTCATTTGTCTCTCTTTCCATTGCCCCTTTAGCTCATCTCATGTGTCCTGCGTGCAGTATAATGTATTTTAACACTACATGCCAGCATGATTGTTAGAAAATCTAAATCTCACCCCCCCCCCCCAAACGTACTGACCGAGCTGCGCGTCTGATTCTGGGCCCTGGTTCCCATGGATGTGGGTCTGCTGTATTTTCTTTAAAACCTCAATGTTCTTGAGGTGACCACATTTTTAATGTCAAAATCCGGGATGTTCCACAAACACAGAAGTAGGCCTATCAGTTTGGATCAACCTAGGGGCACAGAATGACTTAATTGACAATTCTCATCCACATAGAAAACACAGATAATAAGGCACTTAGAGGTAATTGAAAGCAACACTTACCCACTGCATTATTAGGCTAAATTAAATTGTTTTCTGACACGGGCTGCCAACTAATTCTGCACTGGAACCCATGAAATCTTGCCTTATTGGGGGTTCAGTCAATCCTCTTTATAAACTGGGACTGTGGTTTACAGAACTTGGCTGAGACAGATGGTGAAAGATCGGGACTCTCACAGCAAATCCAATACACAAAGTCACTAAGATGCCTGATTAGCTATAGCTCATCTAGCAAGGAAACCCAAACAACATAACAAAGAAAAGGCCAAACATGGCAAATGTGCTACCTCCTGTTTGGTAACAAGCTATCCCTTACTGGTAATGTAACCAATGTAATTCTTCAGCCATTGGACAAGTGTGACCATTAGGAACGGGAAAAATGTGTTTCTCGGCCAATCTAAATTCCAGGTGCGTGCAGACCCTCAGTACAAGGCGCCTCAAGTGTTGCAGGCTCGGATTAAGTCAGCCTGCTTCCTCCACCCGTGCAGTGCGGACTGTTCCTCATTACGGTCCCCACCTATCTTCAAAATGAATCTCGCCGCAGAACAGTTCAGGTTGACCGCACCACTTCCCTACTGAAAGTCAACACGGCTTGACTCGCTCTGCCCCGTTAGCAGAGAGCCAACGAAAGCAATAGGTAAAATAACCCACCTGCCTGTCAGTTAGAATGTTTCCCAGCGGCCCCCCTTTCCAAATGCGATATAGCTGCTTACCATAACTTTCCAGCTGAAAGTGGGAACATCAAGCAAGGCTGGTAGGAACAGGGCTGGGAAGGACAGCCAGAAACTCATGAGCCTGGCCTGAACTCGAGGCCGCTCTTGCAGAGCTCCCAGACAGTGGAGCGACTGTTGAAGTTTGAGAACAACGCAAAGCTTTTAAAGAAAAGTCACACACTGAACTAGCAAAGCAACCATATCAAGTGATTCATTCCAGATTGTGCACACTGATGCAAATAACTTTATTAAAACATGGCAAGAACACAGTCCACCTTCTATGCTGCACGTTGGAAATGATGCTGAAACAAGACCCATGTTACCGGCAGTGATGATGGCCAAACAGATAATTCTTAATTTTATATGAATTTTCATACATTATCCAAATGTTTAGTTTTTATGAATATAACTGCTCAACAGAGCAACACTTAAAATGTGCCTGCTTTTAGGTCATAAGTAATAACTTTTATTGTAGCTGGAAAGCATGTAGAGTCTGTGAGTACAGCAAGCTGGAGAAGAAAGGAACGATGGGCCTACAGGTATTTATCTGTAGTTTTGTTTTAAGGGACTAAAGATATTCACAAGCATGTACTGCTTCTTCTAGTGCCCTTCTTCAACAACGTGCGAGTCTCCGATTCATGAAAGCCACTTGCATATTTTCAGGAAGCCAATTGTGCACTTGTATCTAGAAGCTACTAATTCATCCGTATTGAGGTTGAACCTCATGGTCGGCTTCCCACGCTGAGTCTCTCCGTTCCATCTCAATAGAGTGGCCTGGATGTCCAGCCCTTTAGATAGTGTAAGCAATGACTTCCAGCTGTCAGTCTCACTGCCTTTATTGCCCCATGCTTTATCCTGTATTGTTATGTCACATTAACAGTTCATGTGATGATGAAGACTTACAAGGAGTCTTGGGTGGCAGCCAATCCATGTCCGTAGGGTAGCAGCTATCTTTGCATTGGACCTGGAAGGCCACCCTGCCATAACACTTCCCAGGTGAAGAATCCCAGATAAGCATTTGGCCTGTAGGAGGCTGCAAGATATGGCTCCTCTAATTCCCAGGTCACAGCTTTAGCATTTTCTGGGATTTCCAGGTTTACCCAGAGTTGATGTTCATATCCCCAGAGTTCATGTTCATATCAGATCCGGGCAAATGTAACTAAATTAATTTTTTCTAATGTTCTCAAAAAGTTCTTGCACAAATGTTCCAAGGCATGGGTGTATGTCCTCCAAATCTTCACATGATTGTTTTGATATTACACAAAGTATCAAAGTTTCAGGCATAATTAGAAGGCTGTTGAGGCTTAGACCCTGATACAAGTTTGTTATTCCCCATAAACTCATAATAGGTGTTATTTAACACACCCGTTAAATAATGCACCCGTGGTATTATTTATAAGGTGCAATACATTTACACCCGTAATCGGCCTTAGCTGAATACAGATACTAACTTATAGCACTTTTCTGAAGTGTGTGTGCACTGGTGAAGGTCTCAATGCGCTAAACGGAAGAAGAACAGCAGCCACCTGAGCAAGCCCTAACTTAACGGGGAAGAAAACAGTAAAGCTATTCAAACTTCCATGAAATAGAGCAAAGTCAGAAATTCATGAGAGGGACAGTGGTGCAAAGTTGAAGAAAGCTGGAGGCAGGACAAGGATCTCCCACCACCAATCCTGTTTTAGTTAAATGAAACACTACTCTTGTGTGTGGCTGGAGCTGTGCACTCTTCCGTGTTAACGCACTGGTTTTGAATAAGCTGAGTGTTTACTTTTTGACTCCACCCATTACCCGCCGTGTACGTCTCCAATAATTCCAAGTCCAGAGGGTGTTTCTCTGTTATTTAATGTGTGGGAAGAATGAAAACACAGAGAGCTAGGTGCTTGGCAGTGTGTCCTGGAGCCACTAAGAATACTTGGAGCAGCTTCCTCCCAAAAGTGTGTGTGCTGAAGAGCACAGAAACAGAAAATATGGCCTGGCGGACTCGTTTTCACTTCCTTGCGATAATTCTTTTAGTATTTCCATGTGTTCAGTCGTATTATTTTAACTTCAGCCGGCTGAAAGACTTCCAGGCCCAGTCGTGGAATGAATGCCTTTCTAATAAAAGGAGGATGTAAAACTGCCTTGAAGTGGCCATTTTTAAAAATCTGTAAACATTTCTCTAATGAAAGCTGTACTCCTGGGACGCAGTGTTTATATATAAGTGCATGTGTGTGCTAAGAATCCCACTCGCCTTGTTGCGGCCCAACTTACTGTCTTTGGAACTCCAGCAGCCTTGATTTACCTACTTCAAGCTACCCAAGTACCCCAGTTACTCCTAAAGAGAAAGTGTAACCTTCAGCCGCTCCTCTTTCAAAACTAACTTCAGAAAAGAGTCCCAAATGTTTACAAGTGATTATATGACCCGACACAAACTACCTGCATAGACATTATAGTAGCAACTACAAGCCTGGTGAGCATCAATGACTCCCAAAAAAGGAAATACTCCCATACTCAAGCCTGTGTCTACACGAAAATGTGTGTCACTGCTGCAGCCCTCGAGGAAGATTCAGGGGCATATTTATACTCCGTTTGCGCCGAATTTGCGTCGTTTTTTTCGACGTAAATTCGGCGCAAAACTAACGCCATATTTATACTTTGGCGTTAGACGCGTCTAGCGCCAAAGTATGAGGAATGAGCGTCATTTTTTTGCTTGAACGCCTTCCTTGCGTTAATGAGATGCAAGGTAGGCGTTCCTGTCTAAAAAAATGACTGCGACGCAAATGCGTCGTATTTATACTCCCGGGCAAAAATCACGACCGGGAGTGGGCGGGGCAAAAAAACCCGCATTTGCGCCTCTTTTTAACGCCTGGGTCAGGGCAGGCGTTAAGGGACCTGTGGGCTCAAAATGAGCCCACAGCTGCCCTCCCATGCCCCCAGGGACCCCCCCCTGCCACCCTTGCCCACCCCAGGAGGACACCCAAGGATGGAGAGACCCATCCCAGGGACATTCAGGTAAGTTCAGGTAAGTATAATTTTATTTTTTTTTATATATTTTTTTGGCATAGGGGGGCCTGATTTGTGCCCCCCTACATGCCACAATGCCCAATGACCATGCCCAGGGGACATAAGTCCCCTGGGCATGGCCATTGGGCAAGGGGGCATGACTCCTGTCTTTACTAAGACAGGAGTCATGTAAATGGCGTCTGGGCGTCGTTAAAAATGGCGCAAATCGGGTGGAGGCGATTTTTTTGCCTCAACCTGACTTGCCCCATTTTAAGACGCCCTAACGCCATTTTCCCCCTACGCCGGCGCTGCCTGGTGTACGTGGTTTTTTTCCACGCACACCAGGCAGCGCCGGTCTGCTAGCGCCGGCTAACGCCATTCAATAAATACGGCACCCGCATGGCGCTTCAGAATGGCGTTAGCCGGCGCTAATCTTTTTGGCGCAAAACTGCGATAGCGCAGTTTTGCGTCAAAAAGTATAAATATGGCCCTCAGTTTTTCACATCTGTCATTCAGTCCAATGTAGGCAAAAAATACTTGTTTTTAATCTGTGTTGCTGTAGCTTCATTTTAACACAATTGTAAGAATGGCCTCAGAGATTAGGAGGATATCAACTGTGGTATTCTGGTATCTTCTATTAAAGCATTTAAAGGCACGCACAGGGTTTTTTGAATTGTTTATTCTTTTGTCTTCTTTGTGGTGAAATTTGTTAGTATGTGGATGACTTGACAGAACCAGAGAGTCATGGGTGTTAACTGGATAACACTTGTGGCCCACGTCTAATTAGCAGCTTGCATCATTTGACTAGCACCAACGTTTCTGTTTAGCTTACAATGTTACTATCTTCACTCACTCTCTTATCCAATCATCTACTCAACTCGCTAAAAGTAGTCGCCTGTTGAAAAGGTTGCTTATGTCAATCTTGCTTGAAAAAATTGTTCTTATTTGTTAGTGAGCATTGTCATGACTTGCATTGTCACTTTACTTTACCATCCCTAAACATTACATTACATTACTTCAACTGCTACAGCTAGTTATAATGAAAAAAATAGAAATATTTATATGCTCTATCATCTAAAAGTGTTTGTTTTAATATAAGATTAGTAGTAGCTCCACATTGAATTTGCCCCAAATTCACCCTCAAATATTTGTATGATTTTCATAAGGATAGTCAAGTAATTGAAGATCCTTCTCTTCTTCCCATCTTCCCATCTCTTCTTCCCACTCCTCTAACACTTAATGTTTGGTCATTTTATGGGATGTAAAAGATCTCTAGATGCAGGACTGCAGTTGTTTAATTTAAAGTCTGGTGGAAGAAAGTAGGCCCGGACAGAGAAATGCAACTTTGTAAACTAAATAATGCACCTGTAACTTACATGTCTAGTTTTTAAGAACTTTATTGAGTACATGTGAAAAGTGCACAATTTAAATTTACTAATACTGTTTTTTGCATGATGTGAAAGCTCTTAAGTAAAATAATTTGAATACTCATGAAAAAAATCAAATTTGCTGCCATGCTAAATATAGTTGCAGAGTTTGTTTTTTTCACTATATCTACAGTGCTGTAGATTTCGTAAAAGGACGCATGCTTGCTGGTGAAGGCTGATTTATTTAGAAAAACGTCAAACACATTTAAGAATTCTCCCAAATGAAACAAGTAGAGTGAATCTTCCTCATGTTAACAAAAGCATGCGTAGCACAGGATGAAATCAAGCTTAAAACATTAATTACAGACATTTTCCACAAATGAAAACTTCACTTGATCATAAAAAAACAAAAATTAGAACAGTATATTTACAGAAAAGTGCATATGCATGTGAAGCATTGTTTACCCTCTCCTTGTATTACTTCATTTCAATAAATGAGTGAACAAATTCGGTTGTGAAGGTCACACTTTCAAGTGAATCACCACTCATCATTCCCATTTTTTAGGGCGAGTGCGCAAGTGCTTTGACTTGTTGTAAGTATTGTGGGTTTAAGCCACGCCCACCTCACGCCCATTACTTTCACTGCTTCATGGGCTTGCCTTTCAAAAATCCTTTGATGTCATCGGTAAATGCTTTATGTTTGTCTCGCCAAGGGGAGTTTTTTTTTACCGTCTTGCGGACTGAGCCTGTTACATGGATAATTGTATGATTGTCAATATGTTTGAGTGTGTGCGTACTTCTTCTTCCTTTTGTGTCTCTCCTTCGTGCTCATGCTCATGGCAGCCATGGTGCTTTGAATTGGCTCGCTTATGTCAATTAATGTTTTACTTTTCATTTTCTGGTTGAGAATGCCATGCAAGCTTTATTTCCACTGTATGCCTCATCGGTGCGGTACGTGGTGGAAAGCACACTTGCCATGTCTTCTACTGATTCTTACTGCTAAAAAAACCCTACGCTGCTCTGTTTAAGTGTGTTGCTTATTGGTAACATTCCGTTCTCTCTTAGGTGTTTTTCATCTAGCTAGACACTGCCGTGTTCAATTTATTTGGCAAGAAAAGTCCAGTTAGGAATTTACAACGCCAATAGCTCTAACTCAAGCAAATGCGAGACCCATTTCATTGCAAATGCTTGTTTAAGCGTGTAGGCGCAGGGAGAAAAAATGACTTGCCAAGGATCACACAATGTTGTCAAAGGGGGCTACCAGGAATTGACATATACGCCTCCATGAACTAAATTCCTGAATTCGAAAACAACATTTAACTGAGAGTTTTTTTTTTATTGAACTCATCTTTCTTAAGAGTTTTTTTAGTCGGATTTTATTTTTATTTTTTTAAGCACACAGCACCTTTGAAACAATGTACTGGAAATTTGACTTGGAACCTGTAAGATACTGTGTAGGGATTGTGTCCATACATCTATGGCTGTGGAAACACTCAAGCGGCTCCTACTGCCTTTTTTCAGTGAAACATTTTTTACCATAAGAATGTCTCACAGTGCAGTGTGAATTCATGTATATTCCCATCCATGCTGTACATGACTTAATTTGGGTTAAATAAAGTGATTAGCTGTTTAATGAGTGAGGGCCTGTGATTTGTCTGCACAGTTTAGATGGATAGCTTGATTTGCGTAGGTTAGTGTGTTGCTGATTGGTGGGTGACCGCAGGTCCTATTTCAGTGAAGTGCTCCCTGATGTCTCTGAGTATTTCTGATGTAACAAACATGCAGTCTCGTTGTCAATACCATTTCTGGTGTCAGCACGATTTCACATTCTACGTTATCACTAATCTCTTTGGTAAACCCATTGGGCACCTGAACATTCACATTGCTTCAGCTTACAAAACATATTTAGGTGTTACCATAACAAAGTTCTTTATTTGATGGCCCTTCTGTATGTCTTAAAGGTCCTACTGGATGGTAATGTGTGATCATTGACACACCAGTCAGACACAGAAGCACCTCCTCTGTAAACTAGTCTGTAGGGTGTGCTTGCAGAACGCAAGAGTCCAAATTAGCTCAGACAGCGGGGCCTACTGTCTGGTGCAGAGTTGTTCAGAGTGTTTTAATATCCCACACCTATATGAGATATTTCTAGTGTCTCTACAGGAGTTTTTTTTTAACCGAACAGCAAACACCAGGTTTATTTGTTGCGAAGTTAGAACTCTATCCCTACGAATTATTTTGGGAAGACCCTCTTTCCAGTTTTTCAAATCTGTGTCCAAAACAACCTAGACTGAAAGTCTAAAAAGTTTGAAACGTATAGTCCAAAATGTAATGCAAGCTCTATATATGGAAGGTAGCTTGAAAGGTAAAAGTTTGAAATGTTTTGCATTTTTTAATATTACATTTTATTTTAAAAGCTGCTGTACTATTTCTAAGGTGTCCTGACCCATAAACACAAACCCTAATGCTTCTGTGCGGGGTCCCTAATCCTAATACTTAATCAGACCTTTATCCTCCCTTATCCTAAACCTAGTTGAAGCCTGTGCCTAACTCTTTCCCTAATCTAACTCTTACCCTATATAGACCGCTAACTATAACCCTAACATTAAATTGTACCACAACCCAGACCTCTATCCTTACTTTATGTCTTGTCCTAACCCTAATCCAAGCCTATGAAATACTTTTTCCCTAACTTTATTCTTAAGCATATTTTGAACTGTAAACATAACCATAAACTATATCCTAAGACTCCCCAACATCTTAACCTGAACCCTCACCCTATCCTTGCCCTTCACCCTTTTGCTCATTGGAACTAATCATACGAAAACAGGGATCTGAGCCGTAGAAGCGGCTCAAACTTACAAAATATAATTGAATTTTGTAAGTTTGCGCCACTTTTGTGTAAAAAAATGACGCAAATGCGACACTAAAAAAGTATAAATCGGGCCCTTAGATGTTAATATCTTCTCAAAGTTTCAACCATTTTTATATGCAGTTTTCTAAGCTGTGTCCATATAAACTACTACTTTGTACGGCTGTAAAGTTCAAACTCTTGGTTTTCCTATGTCATTGAGATTTTTGGCCTAATTCCAGCGAAAAAGCCCTAATTATCCTAGTAGGAGGCTGCAGAAGGCCACGTGAGCAGACTCTGGACAGACAAAGGTGTCAGTCGAAGGCGAATAAAGATTAACATAAAAATAAATACGTGCAGTGGCTCCCAAGGTTTTTAGGAGCCTGCGGACGGTGCTTCCGAATGACAATGTTGTGCATATCACTATGGCCTCATCTTGATTCCACGTTCTTTCTTCCATCACCTCACACTTCCTCCCTGCTTGAGTTCTGTTTCAGTGGAGATGTGTGAAAATTGTGTAGTTTGTTTTCACATAATTATGCAAAATGTAATGAAAATTTTAAGGGAATTTCCCATAATTATGCCAAATGAAAATCCGTCACTTAGTGCTATATTTTAGTGTGAAATGTATCCCCGCTTCAATTTTTGACATGAGAACTAATTTTGTGCTAAAAATAATTGTGCAAAAACACAATTGCCACAAACAACAGCCACTCAGGTTCTGTTTGTTTGCATTGGTCCTTTGCTCTTGTTGTATAATTTTGCCAGAAACAGAGTCATAATTACACAGTGTGCTGCAATGACTTAATTCAGCACTGTGGTCCGTGATTCAATGTATGCTAACAAGAAACCCTGGTGAGGGACATATGTTAGAGCCCATAGCTGTGAATTGTGATTAACCTTTTTAGGAGGTTTGGTTTTTTCTGGTTTCTTTTTTTTTTTATTTTTTAGCAAATTTCACTTGTTAGAGGAGTGTGCTGCCTCTGAAGGGCTTCTGATGCTAACAGTACAAGAAATATCAGACAGCAGAAGCCACAATCAGAGAGCAGATCCCTCCATATTTGAAAAATGTGTATTTCTGTAACACACAGTCTGTGTGTGTTTTCTTGCAGACAATGCCAACGTCACTGTGGGAATTCAGATGGATAAATGGGCTCGTCTGAAATCTGCTGGGCTTCCAGGGAAATTGTGGAAACGGTACCCTTATAAACATGTCCTTTTCCCCTGTGTCCCATCAAAACACCGTGCACCTGGAAACCACAGCGTGTAGGCTGCACGTGCACGCTCGACGTGGCAGTCGTAAAATTAGTTAATTTTAATTATGGACATTTAACAAGCAACAAAAAGCGGAGGTTTACAAGTAACTTTGTTTTGGTTGGATCCAAGGGCCTAGTCGGGTGGCAGATATCCAGGCATACCGAGTTTTTGTTTTTTATTTATTTATTTTAGCAGCTATACAGTTCTTGTGGTACACAGTGCAATCATGTTTTGTTAATTTAACAAAATGGCGAAAACTCTAGTCGGCATATTTTTATAGAGGCTAAAATCCTACGTAGTACAGTAAACAAAGCCAAGTATTATAATTTATGGAAGAAACCGAAGAGCGTAAACACCAATTTGGCTAAAGAGGTAGGCTACTCCATGTTCCGTAACGAAAGCGCCAACAGTCGCATTAACTGAAACATACCACCTCTCTGTTGGTGCTCTGAGCATTATGTCTATAACTGTCTGTGAATACTTGAGTTGATAGCCAGCTAATGGGCTGTGCGGAGTGATGGAATCCTATTGGATGACTTGCTCTGACCCGCTTGCTTTCCAGCCAGTTTGTCTATCAGCCCCAGTGATTCACGGGAAGACCCAGAATCATCATTTACCAGAAAGGCATTGCACTTTGGGCATGCAAAACATTGCCTCTGGGCTGGGTGATATAATGTCATGTATTGTCTCTGCTTTGTATGTGCATGCTTCAGTGTGCTATCCTGTGTGTGTGTGTGCATGCACGTGTATGTAGGTAACTAGGTGAGATGTTTGGTGTCAATTATTGTAAGTGTAGTCCCAGAGATTTCTGTAGTGAGACAAAATGCACAATGCAATTTTTAGGAGGCATAAGCAAGGCGTCCGCCTTTCCTCCTGTGCAGTGTAGTCATCTGCCAACAATTCAAGCCAGCAGGGGGTTCCACAACATGATGCTGAATTATTTTTTGGGGGGCAGTCAAGCAGCAATTGAACAGAGTGGCATAAATCCTCATACCAGTTCTCAATAGAATTATGTATATTTAATTTGCTGGCATGGCTGGAGTTATTTGCGCAGAGAGGGACAACCAGAACTGTAGCCAATATATGGCTATTGACAAACAGGACAAATGTGCGTGGTTGGTAGGTGTAACCATCTGGTCTTCTTATTTTTAGTAGCTTTTTGGTGTATTCTCCCATCTTGTTTCCTTTTTGAGGAACCGGAAAAGAAGTAGTACCACTCCCAGTTGAGAGGCTCGTAATACTTGGTTTTCCATTGATAGTCCAAGATGGTGGAAGCCATTTGAGATCTCCAAGATGCAATAATCCTCATCAATTATAGTTAAATTTGTCTTGTGCAAGTTCTGAAAAGTTGGCATATCTTTGGCCGTCCTGGTCCATAGTTGTACAACTCTGTACTAAAGGAGAACCATGACTTAAGTGGTAAAATCCGGTGTGGTCTTTGTGGGTGATGTTTGATTGCAGTGGAGGTGTTTGACGTTATATGAGTACAGAAGAATTAATTCCTAGCCTGACATTTGCTGACACCCAATTACATTGGGCTATTATTTCCTTCAAATGGCACATTATGCTACATAAAATAAGGAATACCGCGTTAGGTCACAAAGTCTAAAAAGGGGCAGAGAACTGGTCAGATATAAGCTCCTCCCATCACGTTATGAGGACATCAAATTTGTTTCTAGGCAAGTCAAACCAAGCAGTGTTGGGTGACCATTTGGAATTGCCCCTAGTAAGACCTTGAATCAACTCATTTTTAAAAAATCCAGCCCACTTGTGTCTCTTCCTATCTAATCATTAACATTACAGGCTTGAGGCACACCAGAAGCTCTAGTTTGACCCCTAAGTTACAAAAGTAGAGGTTCCAGTTGTAGTGTCACTTGCTCTACTTCAATAGTGTAGTGTTTGTAAAACTCTCTTCAGCACTGGTTGCAGCAGAGCTGAGAAACCCTTGTTCTGTAGGCCTGAGAATCCATAAAGGTTGAACAACTACACATGTCTCCGGTACAAGGTGGTGCACCTGGGGATAGGCAGCACATCAACTAGTCCCACCAGTGAAACAATTCAACTGAGGCTGGTGGAAGACACTATCAATTTTTGATTTGTAATGCAGTGTTCTGTTACCGCAAGTCGTTTCCCATATTGCGAAATAGCTATCTCCAGATTTATCCAGTTCCTGGAATTACCAGATTTTTGTAAGAACTCCAGGACACATCATTAACTGCTCAAGTCATTTCCTTCTCATTTCAAGAGGTTTATGATGAAGGGGAAGCTGAAGGAAAGTAGCGCTCGCATTACCTCAAACCTGCCAATTCATGCAGCACTAGCCTTTATGCAACATCAGCCGTGCACTCGCTAATACCATGAAAGCACCAATAAGCTCCAGTGAGGACAAAGATGCTGGCTCTCAGTTCTTTGACCAGATATAAACGCAGAGCATGGAGGAACTCTTCTAACCATTTCAACAGATTTTTGCATTTTTTATTTTTATGTTTTTTACAACGCGTACTGCAAGCAAAATGGGTATCATAGCACTGTACGGACAACTAGAGATTTACACTGGCATGGTACAGACACAACTTTCTTGCATAAAGCAAGATAATGAAAATTCAGCATGTCTTCGTAGAGCAGTGCAGAACAGTAGGCAGGCTACAGGTGCATCAAAGGCGTAAATCTTCACAATTAGTCATAGCTACCCTTGAGAACTAAGGAATACCACCATATTTTACTATCAGAAATAAAACATAGGGTCCTGTTCAGCAAGGCATTTTGGAGTACGTAAAGTAGAACTCCTGTGGTACTCCTTTGCACGCCATTTGGAATTGGCCTGTAGCCCTACTTCTCATACTTATAAATGCTTTCAGGGGTCAGCCCCAAAATGTACAGATGCCAGCTGAATGATGACACCAATTGACTGTAATAAACAGAGAGCGCTGAGGGGTCACAAATCTGCTGCTATGATTATACCTGCTATGAAGGACACGAAATAGCAAATGAAGAATAGGTAGAAAGCAGCTTTATAAAGACATGTAGCCAACAAAAGGAGAAGTAGGAAGACAGAGGTAGTGAAAAGACAGTAGGAGGTCATGGCATGGCTTCACAAGTGGGGCCTGCTTATGAAAAGTTAGCGCCGCCTTTACATCATTTTTTCACGCAAAAGCGACGCAAACTTACACTTTTGCATCATAAAATGGCATAAAGGCGGCGCTAACTTTTCATAAATCTGGCCCTTGGTTTAGAAGAAAGGAACATTACATCTTTACAGAGACAATATCAACTGGTACAGAGAGTGAGAGTAGCTTATAGAGGGAGAGTAGAATTTCAAAAAACTATGAGCCTTATTTAGAGTTTGACGTGTGGGATATTATCACAAATGTGGAGGAAGACTCATCCACTCTAGTACAAGTGCATTATAGCTAGGGCTTCCGGTTTTATGGTATTTTGTTTTTAACATTTCCGTCTGTATTTATATCTATTTTCTTGTCATCTTCTTAGTATTTATCCATATTTATTTTGTGGTTTGTGAATAAGTGGAGTAAAATATGGTACATTTCCACATTTATTTAAATGATACACATGCACTCTTACTTGGATGCCTCTCCTGTTTTAGCAAATTCGGCAGCCAAATATAGCAAAACACTACACCCACAGGTAAATATTAGGAATTTACTACATATATATTTTAGCATATGCCTGAATTTAAATATATCTTAACCTGTTGTATTGGGATGCTATCTGCTTATCTGTTATCTTGGGATTCACAGAAGACAGAATGAAAAGTTACTCATTAGAAGCACAATTTGCAGTATTTTTCAGTTTTTAAAAATGAATACAGATAGGAAACACATTGTTTTTTGTCTGTATTTATCTGAAAAAAATCTGTAAAAACGGAAAACTGGAAGCTTTAATTATAGCCTGAGGCACTTGTAATATTGCAGATGGCAAGTCCACCACGTTTGAAACTGTATGTAAGGCCCTAAGTCCACCCTTGTGTAAGAGCAACAGAGAACAAAGAACTGAACTGAAGTACTATGTAGCGATAAGGAGGCAGGCACCGATCTTTCCCAGGTCTCAGGATACTTGCGTAAATGTACACAGTTGCTTCACGTATGCAGCTCACTTACAGATGTCTTAGGCACCCCGCAGATGCTTTCTTTGTGTGAAGGGGTCATCAAGGGGCACATGGACATGTTTGTCTATATACTGTACATGGTATGTGCACACCTGCTTCATTTTGTGGTGTCATGCTTTGGAGGTATGCATATGTCATTTGCACTACTCACATAGAGGAATAACTGTAAGACACACCTGTGCCCGAGAGGTGACACATTATCTTCACATGTACTTACTTTTAATGGTGGAGGACCAGTGCTGTGGGGTCCCATAAGAGTTGCTTGTTGAGAGGACCCAGTGTGCATGAGCTGTACACGGAGCACGAGAGTGAATGTAGCTGTCTCAAGGTCAGAGCAATCTCTCCGTAGCAGCTTGTGAGGAGCCCTTGTGTGTATTTAGTGGTGATTGTGAGCCCTAGGGAGAGATGTTACCTACAGGACAAGTGAGGCAAAAAATGGCTGGTCTCCACCACTTTCAACCCAGCCAAGTTTACCAGGTGTGTTGTGCTGCTCCAGATCACATTTTTCTTTGACTTCTGAGTCTTGTAGACTTATTCCTTAAAGGACAGGACTACAAGCCCCAGAATTAAAAGACAAAGGTGGTCCTTACGACTTCGGCGGATGGTTTTCACCATCTGTCAAAGTCCAGTGGTCAGGTTGCCGCCAGTGCGTCTGTCTTCACGTGGGTACCATTAAGAGTTCTCCGCTGGGTCAGCGGGCGGAAACAGTGTTTCCTCCCGCTGGCCCAGGGGGTAACAACCTCCAACATTGACGCCGGCTCATAATAGAGCCAAAAGCAATGCTGTAGTGCGAAGGTTGCAGCAGCACCCATCGCAATGTTCAGAACACCGCAACAGGGCTGGCCGAGGGGGGCCTGCACTGCCCATGCCCTGGGGCACCCTACATCCCGTCTCTGCCAGCCTTTACATGGCAGTGCTACCGCCATGTAAAAGCTGGTGGAGAGGGCGGTCCTAATCCCCAGGGCGGCGCTGCTTGCAGTGCTGCCCTGGCGGATTAGGACCGCCAGCACCGCCAACCCCTCCTGTGGAGGGAAACTGGTGGTGCTTGCGGTCCGACCACGGCACAACGGCTGCAGTCATATTGTGGTGGTCAGACCGCAGCCAAAGTGGTTGAACCACTGCTTTGGCGGCGGTCATACCTCCACCGTGACCCTGGTAGTCTGAAGACTGCCAGGGTTGTAATCAGGCCCAAAATCTGTAATGGAGCAATACAACATGCATGGGTTTGGGAAATTTGGCAGCTATGCCCTTTACTTGCTAGAAATGGTGTTTGAATAAACCCACCCAATCACTATATTCACTACCTGGACTGCCCACCACCTTCCTTCTCACTCCCATGTGTAACACTAAAGACTGGAGCATCTCACCACAAACTGGCCAATGGGCAGCCCCTGCGTCACACAGAACAGAAAAAAAACATCATGTGCCAATCTGGCCAGACCTGAGCCTGTGACCTGCAGATAGAAACTCGCACATGCTCTGAGACCACTTCAACTTCCAGAGTGTGGCTGGCCCGTCAGTCACCAGAGCATCAACAGTGGCTGTCATCTGTATTTGAATATGTCTGTGGTATTTGCCGCGCCACAAACCCAGATTTATGTTGGTAGTACTTTAATTTGTGAGTAATCAAAGCTATGCGATGTGGTTTAATTTGTTGTGCAAAATGTTACTTATTGAAATATCTTGTAAAACAAACCAAAAAACGTAATTTGGTACAGTACGGTGCTAACATGGAGCACCGTCCATTTTACGGCTGACATATTAAAATGCTACTGACAGCGTTTACACCTGGAAAATACGGATACTGCCAAAACAAATCTATTTGCGCGGCACGGCTATTTCCGCAGGCAAAATCAAATACCACCAACAAAAAACAAGTTTCGTAACATGTGGTGAGTTGTGGACACATTCATAATCCTTCCTCAGTGTCACAAACACACTGCCGGAGCACTATGGGGGTCATTCTGACTTTGACGGGCGGCGGAGGCCGCCCGCCAAAGTCCCGCCGGCAGAATACCGCTGCGCGGTCAAAAGACCGCCACGGTAATTCTGAGTTTCCCGCTGGGCTGGTGGGCGACCGCCAGAAGGCCGCCCGCCAGCCCAGCGGGAAACCCCCTTCCATGAGGATGCCGGCTCCGAATGGAGCCGGCGGAGTGGAAGGGGTGCGACGGGTGCAGTTGCACCCGTCGCGATTTTCAGTGTCTGCTTGCAGACACTGAAAATCTTGGTGGGGCCCTGTTAGGGGGCCCCTGCAGTGCCCATGAAATTGGCATGGGCACTGCAGGGGCCCCCAGGGGCCCCACGACACCCATTACCGCCAGCCAGGTTCTGGCGGTCAAAACCGCCAGAACCAGGCTGGCGGTAAGGGGGTCGGAATCCAGCCGCCATGGAGGATTCCCTTGGGCAGCGGGAAACCGGCGGGACACCGCCGGTTTCCCGTTTCTGACCGCAGCTGTACCGCCGCGGTCAGAATGCCCATGGGAGCACCGCCAGCCTGTTGGCGGTGCTCCCGCGGTCGTTGGCCCTGGCGGTCCATCACCGCCAGGGTCAGAATGACCCCCTAGGTGCCCGAATGTCTCACAGGGTCTCTCGTTCTGAGCTGGACAAATTACCCTGTGGTAATACCACCCACAGGAATGCAGATACCATAGGGAGATCATTTATTCCCTTGTGCAGGATTATCAGCTCATTCCGAGTTCCGTAGGCCTGAATGAGGGATGAACCGGTAATAACAGATTTTCCTGTACCAAACTCCATAACTCTTAATCTTGCATTTTCCCAAACACATTTCGCAAGGATTTATCAGCCTGAGGAAAAAATCTAGGTTCCTGTAAAATTAGCAAACAAGTTATAATCCTGATTCTGACATAAACACCCGGCACATTTGCAATTGAGCCCATATTATCGCCCCAACTGCACTGATGGCCAAGGTGTAAATTTGACCCTGAAACACAGCGCCTTGCAGTAATTCTTCTCCTGCCAGCACTACTGTCCCAGGAGATGATGCATTCAGCTAATGCATGGTGTATATTAATGTTGACTGATGTGTAGTGCACTTTAAATACCGTTTGGCGTTCAAGGAATGGAATAAGAATTGTTACCATTACCCAACATAGTGCTGGTCAAAGATTGCACTTCAGAGTGTAACTATGACAAACTATATTGTGATCCTTCCCAGATGTAAACTTGTGATTGATATTTACCGCCATTGGGACATTTAACCAATGAGCTAACTTTTAGTACATACTTGTCAACTTTCAGAAACTAATTCTAAACCAACCATGGCCTGTGCATTCTGCAATTTGCTAAATGTATTTATCCTGGAGTACATTTCTCAACTACAGCGTTAGTAATATTTCAAAGTGTTTTGAAGGAGGTTTTACCAATTATCAGTTAATGTTAAGCCAATAATATGAATATTTATGACCTGTTTTGTTTAGGACACATGTGCCTATATGATTTGCAATAATACTTATACTCAGCGCAGTGGTGAGCATTTCATTGCTCTTGGAATGGTGAAAAGTGGAGCAATCCCATTAGTAATTTACCAGTGATTCCCTGGTCATAGAGAGTCATCCCTCAGGCTCAGTGGCTTATTACTTATTTTTAGAGGTTTGATAGTTCTAGGAATGCTTTACTGTCACTTCGTGGTCTTTTCACTAACACTCTAGTAGCCCACTGAGATACTCTTGCACCTTATCTCACACAGAGACAGAACCAGGGTGACTGGTGGTACTTCAGGGACATCCTTTAGAATTCAAAGGACTTGGGCTGCTTGTGACTGGTATTGGTGATTCACAGACCTTCACACAGAAGGTGCCTACACTGATTGCAGACGGCAGTGCTTGAGTGTGACTCTCGCTTCCTGCCGCCCGTGCATGATGGAATGAGAACAGGCTGAAATGGAAATGTAGAAATTAGTTTGAAGCTTTTCTAAAAGAGGTAGGAATGATCTTCAAAGAGTGGAGGTGGGTCCCCACTACATTGTTCACCGTATCTTCAATGTGGTGGCATTATAGATACACATATATGTTGATATTGATAGTTCAGACAGTCCAATGGGTCACCAAGACTCACGTTCCTTTTTCTTCTGCAACAGCCAGCTGTCTACTTAGGCTCCCGTACAATCCATCTGTTTAAGACCGGGCTTGCACAAATAAATATATGAATCAAGGATTTAGGCATATTTACCAAAAGATTTTTGTGAGTCCTTGAAATCATGGATTTAAACATATTCACCTAGGGATTTTTATGAATCCCTAAAATAATTGATTTAGGAATATTCAAATAGGATTTTTTGTAAATGCCAAAAATCTGCAGAGCCTACTCACAAAGGTAAATTTGCACACGAGTAAATCTACACATGTAAATTTACTCTCACTTTTTGTAGTAAAGTTACTACTTTTGGCTATTCGCCATTTCTGAGGACACAATTACTACACCGTTTATACTTACATGCCTTCACCTCCTGAAACGGGTTAGAGCCAAGTTACTACTCGTAACTTTTCACGTGCGGGCGGTGGCCTCCACCAACAGGGTGGCAGACGTCAGCTTGGTGTTATCAACTTTGAGCCTCCTGACTCAGAGCTGCCAAAGCAGCTGCCTTTAAGCATGTTGGCTGTGGTCCTGCAAGGTCATTAAAATTGCAACGACAGGGAAGATCTTCTTTGCCCCTTGTGTCACTTACAGCGTGTGCCAGAAGACCTGGGAGCGGGAAGAGCCACCTCCCAGCGGCATCTGGAACCATATTACGAGTTATAAAACATTTTAGGACTCCAGCTACTGGGAACTGGCTAATAATGCAATCCTCTTTTCCTGGAAGAACAGACTGTGTCTTGATTGAAATATAGTCCCTGTGAAGAACAGGGGACTTTCTTGAAAGTGACAGACGCTTTTTGAACTTGACGGGTCTCTGTCGGGTGTAGGCAGCTCGGTTTACCGCATTTGTATATTTATCCATGTTATATATTTGTGCCTTGAGTAGATGCTGGCTGCAGAGCTGAATTCAAGCTACATCAGTGAGTTTGTCACTTGAAATGGTACGAAAAAATCCCTGCAGTTGGTGATCTGTTCTAAATCGATGGGATTCTGCAAGTACAATTGTCTTGTCGGGTACATGGGATCGATGGGATTAATGTCTAGCGTCCCCAGTGGACAGACCTGGTGCTGCAGGGACTTTGTTTTTTTGTTTGTGTCTGAGTAGCGGTAGCGTTTGCTGACGTGTGCACAGAGAGTAGCTAGCAATCTAGCTTGCCAACAAGTTCAAACGTGCAGATTTCTGATCTTTTTCACCCTCCCACATTAGGACATCGCCAGAAAATGGATGAGCCGACCAAGCCCGGAAGCTTGTCCTTTTCAGAGAGACTGAGCGAGCTGGAGCAGTTACGGCGGACCGCCATGCGCGTCAGCCCACACCACCCAGCCCCCACAGCCAATGCCAGAGCTACCTTGAACCACGCTACAGCCTTTAACCCGCAGCCACAGAGCCAAATTCAGGGTAAGTACCTGAAATCCCCTTCAGAGCCCTGGCGGTCTAGCCATTCCTGCAGGATTAGTGGTTAATGTTGGGAGAGGAGCGTGGAAGTATTTTGCTGTAATATGTTGTCAGTTAGTATTATTTTAAAATTCATAAGTACAATAATAAAAACAAAAATGGATGCAAAAGTTCGGCTATTTTGGGGGGGGTGTCATGGTTGACTTGTACCACGCATGCAGTAAGATAAGATACAAAATCAAGTGTTTGGGATGCAAAAAGCTTTCTTATTTAGCGAGCTAAATTCTGCTACGTTTATGTAGCCTGATTTGTCCGACAAAGTATTTCTGAGGTGTTGCTCTACATAGTGAGGTATCTTGTCACATCGTGGCACTTTGAATAACAGATGTGAGTTCCCAGCCTAAATGTACCCTCTTTCATTGACCTGTGTGGCGTGGAAGGCATGTTGAACAGTGATGTATTTCATCTTGTCCCAGATGGTCCGCTTCAGACGGTTCACTAACCCACTGATCTGCGTGGTGTGAACGGCATGTTGAACACTGTTGTATCTCATCTTATCCTGGATTTGTCACTTCACATGGTTCACTAATCCACTCTGTGACCTTGCAGCATCTTAAGCCCATATGCATCCTTGCAATACTGGGGAGCCCCACACATCTTGAAATGTACCCCTCAGTTGATTCACCTACTGCCCTGGCCCACTCCTGTACTAGCTACATCTTTTAGAGTTGTAATGGTGCAAATGGCTTTCAAGTGGTGTGAATGCTGTGGGTCTGGAGAGGGTAGAACCGCCCACAGGTAACCTTTGCCTTCACCTGTGCCTAACACAGGTACAAAGCTTTCGAATAGTTGTGACACCTGAAAAGTGCTCCAAGCGAAACAGGGTGGACCAGCTGGTCTGTGACGTGTGGAAGGTGCTGAACTGGCACTTTTCACTAGCTTGACTTTGATGCAGAAATTTGAGGTGATTCTTGCATTAAGCGAGTATGGACTGGTTACTTAGGTGGCAACATGTGTTTTTAGTCTGTTTTATCTAATAGACCAGTAGGAATGAATGCAGCTATGGTCAAATCCACTGCTGTCATGTAAAAAGACATATAAGGTAATCTATGTAGGGTAAAAACTTACTAGAAAGGGTCTTACCAACAGTGTTTGTTGAGCTATAACACTTAACAAGGAGAATTTTGGCATAAAGGTTCTAGTTATATGTATTTTCCACTTTACATTAGCATTATTGAGTCTGTGGTGTGGTAACTGCTCTCCCCATAACGATGGTGGTCATCTAGGGCACTTATACTCCTCACCCCCCCGTGAAGAAATACACGGCTTCCTTCTATGTTGTATCCTAGTTCCAGGCTCTCTGCTGAAGAAGGCTCAGGAATGAATATGCAGGCAGGTAATGCCCACTCCCAAAGCCTTCCCATTGGCTGAGATAATCTCAGCATTCCAAGTAGGTGATAGTTTTGCTTGTTCTAAAAGAAACAGCTCGTTCTCTAACCAAACACCACCTCTCACCAGATGTGCCCACATAGGAGTAGCTTGGCCAGTAAGGCTGGAGGGTGGTAGGGGGAGGGGGTGAGCTTCAGATTTTCTGACAATCACACTGGCATGCCATTTTAATCATTATATGAGAAGCAGCGCATGAAGGGGGCTTAAGGGCCAGTGGAAAGGGAAAGGGGTGCTGACTGTGAGGGAGTACTTAAAACACTGCATTTTGTATAACAGCCATGTTTTAAGCCCCTCAAATCAGAGACAAGAGTGTATGCACGTGTGTTTTTGTCTGAGTATTAAAAATCACAGGTGAAATGCGACAGACACCTTATCATACCCGACTGAAAGCTCCTGTGCCCAACTATGTAGTAAATAATACATTTATTGGGGGGGGGGGTAACACCCCCTGAAGTTACGCTCCTGTGTACACACATACAAAACAGAGGCTCAGAGTTTCCTCTGACTTGGTGTAACTGGACCCACAACAGTGCTGTCCGCACACGAGACCGAACAATAAGAATCTAAGTCTCGCGAGAGTATTTCATCAGCCCTGCCCAGGCGTTGTGATCAGAAGCCTTTGTGTGGGACGAGCCCTGAGCACAAAAAGCATCACCCGAAACTGAGCATCAGAGCGGCCGCATTCCTCAGGGATTACCCGCTTTTTGTGTACACTTTGCCTACTAAGTCGAAACGTGCTTTAATTTCGTGTCTTTTGTGTGCGCGATGGCACTTACATGAAACAATAGGGATGCAATGACAGGTGCAAAGCAGCGTGGGCGGTGGTGTGACATGCCATGTTTTAAAATGGAAAAAATGATGCCTCGTCACCGCCAGTGTCACGGTGCCCGCCTCCTTCTGAGAAGGGCCTGGGTAGTTCTGTGATAAATATACCAGCTCTGCTGGAAAGTGTCAGTACTGTCCCACTGAACGTACTGCAATCCTGCCTAAAGGTGTCAGCGCTGTCCTATTTAAAATATTGCATCCCTGCTGAAAAGTGTCAGTACTGTCCCACTGATATTAGTGCATCCCTGCTGAGAAGTGTCAGTACGGTCCCACTGATATTAGTGCATCCCTGCTGAAAAGTGTCAGTACTGTCCCACTGATATTAGTGCATCCCTGCTGAGAAGTGCCAGTACGGTCCCACTGATATTAGTGCATCCCTGCTGAAAAGTGCCAGTACAGTCCCACTGATATTAGTGCATCCCTGCTGAGAAGTGCCAGTACGGTCCCACTGATATTAGTGCATCCCTGCTGAAAAGTGCCAGTACAGTCCCACTGATATTAGTGCATCCCTGCTGAAAAGTGTCAGTACTGTCCCACTGATATTAGTGCATCCCTGCTGAAAAGTGTCAGTACTGTCCCACTGAACGTACTGCAATCCTGCCTAAAGGTGTCAGCGCTGTCCTATTTAAAATATTGCATCCCTGCTGAAAAGTGTCAGTACTGTCCCACTGATATTAGTGCATCCCTGCTGAGAAGTGCCAGTACGGTCCCACTGATATTAGTGCATCCCTGCTGAAAAGTGCCAGTACAGTCCCACTGATATTAGTGCATCCCTGCTGAAAAGTGTCAGTACTGTCCCACTGATATTAGTGCATCCCTGCTGAAAAGTGTCAGTACTGTCCCACTGAACGTACTGCAATCCTGCCTAAAGGTGTCAGCGCTGTCCTATTTAAAATATTGCATCCCTGCTGAAAAGTGTCAATACTGTCCCACTGATATTAGTGCGTCCCTGCTGAGAAGTGCCAGTACTGTCCCACTTAAAGTATTGCATCCCTACTGAGAAGAGTCAGCACTGCCCACTTAAAGTATTATATCCTTGCTGTAAAGTCAGTACTGTCCCACTGATATTAGGGCATCCCTGCGGAAAAGTGTCAGTACTGTCCCACTGAACGTACTGCAATCCTGCCTAAAGGTGTCAGCCCTGTCCTGTTTAAGTGCATCCCTGCTGATAAGTGTCAGCACTGCCCCACTTAAAGTATTGCATCGCTGATGATAAGTGTCAGCGCTGTCCCGTTTAAAATATTGCATGCCTCCTGAAAAGTGTTCGTACTGTCCTGCTGAAGTATTGCATCCCTGCTGAAAAGTGCCAGTACTGTCCTACTGAACATATTGTAACCTTGCTGACAAGTGCCTCGAATTGCCATTTCCGTAGCATTGCAAGTATTACATCCCTGCAAAGAAGAGCCAGTACTGTCCCACTGCACCTACTGCATCTCTGCTCAGAAAGCTCAGGACTGTCACTGCACCTATTGTATCCCTGCTGAGAAGACTCAGAAATGTCCCACTGCACCTGCTGCATCTCTGCTCAGGAGACTCAGTACTGCCCCAATGCACCTGTTGTATCCCTGCTTAGAAGACTCATTACTGTCCCACTGCACCTATTGTTTCCCTGCTTACAAGACTCAGTAATGTCCCACTGCACCTGCTGCATCTCTGTTCAGAAGACTCAGTACTGCCTCACTGCATCTACTGCATATCTGCTCAGGAGACTCAGTACTGCCCCACTGCACCTGTTGTATCCCTGCTTAGAAGACTCGGTACTGTCCCACTGCACCTATTTAATCCCTGCTTAGAAGACTCAGTACTATTTCACTGCACCTATTGTATCCCTGCTTAAAAGACCCAGTAATGTCCCACTGCACTTACTGCATATCTGCTCAGGAGACTCAGTACTGTCCAACTGCACCTATTGCATCTCTGCTCAGGAAGCTCAGGACTGTCACTGCACCTATTGTATCCCTGCTTAGAAGACTCAGTACTGTCTCGCTGCACCTACTGCATCTTCGCCCAGGAGACTCAGTACTGTCTCACTGCACCTACTGCATCTCTGCTCAGGAGACTCAGTACTGTCTCACCACACCGACTGCATCTTCGCCCAGGAGACTCAGTACTGTCTCGCTGCACCTACTGCATCTTCGCCCAGGAGACTCAGTACTGTCTCACTGCACCTACTGCATCTTCGCCCAGAAGACTCAGTACTGTCTCACTGCACCTACTGCATCTTCGCCCAGAAGACTCAGTACTGTCTCACTGCACCTAGTGCATCTCTGCTCAGGAGACTCGGTACTGTCTCGCTGCACCTACTGCATCTTCGCCCAGGAGACTCGGTACTGTCTCACTGCACCTACTGCATCTTCGCCCAGAAGACTCAGTACTGTCTCACTGCACCTACTGCATCTTCGCCCAGGAGACTCAATACTGTCTCACTGCACCTAGTGCATCTCTGCTCAGGAGACTCGGTACTGTCTCGCTGCACCTACTGCATCTCTGCTCAGGAGACTCAGTACTGTCTCATACCTACTCAGGAGAGCCAATATTGTTCCACGCTGCTAGTGCATCCCTGCTCAGAAGAGTGAGTGCTGTGACACTGGATGTGTTGCAGTCCTACCAAGACTCGCCAGCTCACTACAATTAGAAGTACTGCAGCCAGCCTGGGCTTTGCCAGTACTGTCTCATTACAAGGATTACAGCTCTGATTACAAGTACCAGTGCTGTGACAGTGGAGGTGTTACAGCACTACAAAGGCTTGCCAGTATATTACATTTACAAGTAACGCGGCCAGGATGGGCTGTGGCAATACTGTCTCATTACAAGGATTACAGCTCTGATTACCAGTACCAGTACTGTGACACTGGAGGTGTTACAGCGCTATGAAGGCTCGCCAGTGCACTATTACTAGGAGCACTGCAGCCAGGCTGGGTTCTGAACTTATCAGCGTTATTTTTAGCAGTAGATAAACATTATTTTTATTCTCCACACACTATCCATCCCTCTAGTCTCTGCTGATACCTTTCCTGTGTTCATGTACTCCTGCTTTATTTCCTGTGTCCTACATTTTTGGTATGCTGGAGATGTACAGAACAGGCATCCAGATTCATGTGTGGGTGGGACTGCTCGAGGCAGAGCCTGGTGTCTTACAAGCAGGCATTAAAGTGCTTTAAGCCGGCTTCTCCAACCAGTAGCTCGTGAACCACTAGTATCTCTCCAGGTACCTGTAAGTAGCTCGCCTGTGCGCAGTCCAGTCTACTAAATTAAATGTTTTTGCTTGTCTGAATTAATATGCCTCTCAAAATTGAAAAATGTGTATTCAAGATGAAAATGTGTGTATCTTTGGAACTCCTAAGGTGATGTTTGAAGAAGAAAATGGTTGTTTTTGAAAAATATATTTAAAATAGATTTAAAGCTAATAGTTCAGGGATAAATCATTTGGTATTGGGGAGATGCATTACTAATATTATCACCTTGTTGCCAGGGATGTTGTTGTTATGACTGCTAGGTATTACCCATGTAAAGGCATTCCAAACTAACACATCCTTTTTTAGGGTCGAGCCTGCGTTGCATGCACTCGCGCATGCGTATCGCAGCAAGACGCTTTTGTATTTAGAAAAGGGCTCGGAGCCCTGTCAACTTCACGTCAGTGTTTTTTATTGGTTCGTGGGCTTGCCTAATAAAATCTGCTTGCTTTCATTAGTCGAAGGCACACATACGTCATGCCTTTTCCGGTGGCTAGCCCTCCTCGAGCGCAGCAACCAAGTACAGAAAACATGCAAGGCTCGCTGTTTTCCATCGGGCTCGTGGACTTCTTTTTCTCTAATTTACGAGCGCGATCTCGCTTGGCAGAAGTCGAGCGCTTTACATAGTTAATTGCACTTTTTCAGTTACATGCATAAATGCACTTTTGCCGATAGGTGAAAAGTCGGGTTAGGAGTTTACAACGCGATCAGCTTTAACATGAGCAAACGCGAGACCCGTTGCATTGTAAATGCTTGTTATGTATGTGCTGGCAACCCTGCCTGACGTACGGAGGTGATAACTGAAGCTAGTCTTGCATAGGGTGACCACTAATATAATCTTGTCTGATGTGGTGACTTTTACACCACTACAATAATAATAATATGATGATTTTCATTGAACATAAGTAGCTCTTACTAATAAAAAGGTTGGAGTCCCCTGGCTTAAACCCACCGGCTCGTCGTGAGATGCTGTGAGTACATGTGAGGTCAAGTAAGTAGATCAGAGGTGATGCATGTGACTGTGACGTCGGTCAGCTTTTGGAAATGGACTCCAAACCCATGAGCATTCAGTAATAAAAAATATGACAGTGATCAGAAGGGGCAGGGGTCTTTAGTGCCCACCTTAGCACAGGCTGAAGTAATGGCCTGGAAACAGCATGCTATGGGTTCTCAAGGTAGGTTCTAATAGAGACTAGAAGAAACCTTGTTTGATGGTGAGTCCATAAGCCATACCTGCTCGTCTCCTAGGTGTGCTCGCTTGACTTACTTGGTGGTCCATGAATTGATGCAGAGTCATCATATTTTAAACAACATCAGTAGGTACAAGTAATGTGGTTGTTCATATTGCCAGCCATCACCGGGAAGCTTGTGCAACAGAACCAAGTGGTGTTAGAAACAACGCTGAGCTTGCAAGGTTTGAAAAGAGACAGACTTTTGCTCCACTAATGAGGCTAGGAAAAATCAACAAAGTATGAGCCAAAATCTTAGTACTTAGCCAGCTCCCGTGCCATGGAAGACCTGGGAAGTCTTTCTTGCTTTCCTCAGACTGAGTTGGCTCCTAGACCAGCCTGAAGCTTGCTCATGAGCATAATTGGAAAGCCGTTTGGTAGCAGTCGAGTATCATTGTTATCTATTACTGACTCATAAGAGTAATTCAGACATTCCACCCATAATATTTTCCTTTTTCTCTGATGCCACACATATGAAGGATGTGCTCACGTGTGGCTTGTACCTCCCTGTGCTACAGAACATAGGCTGCACTTCATGGATGAGGTCTAGCATGCTAAAACATGCCTAAAATTGCATGTGCTCCTTTGCAGAGATTACGTAGCTTAACATTTTAGGCAGGACTGTCCCTTTGAGGGCGAGGCCAAGATGAATTTGCATATGGTTGCCCCCTGCCTTTTGTGGCACAGGCAGTATCAAATGATGGACTGGAATTTGGCTCAGAGTAATGACCAGTGGCTGAGATTAACCTAAGCATTGCATCCTTCAACCTTTTTTTATTTTATTTTCTCAGGCGAAACCACATTCAAACATCGTGTCTCACTGTGAGTCCCACACTTAAGCACAGAAACCCCCTCAGCTGCCAAGCATAATATGAATGCAAAAATATTACCTCCTGGTGAAAAATCTTCCAGTTTCACAGTTGGGGTTTTTCTTTCTATTTCTGTCATTCTGCTAGAGTGGAAGAACGCCCTGGTTTCAAGAGGTTGAACTTCTCAAATCCCTCCCCCCTTGCCACATTCACTCTTTAGAGGACCTCAAAGCCACCATCCTCACCAGTTGGAGTCTGTAGGTAGCCATGGCTCTGAGGCACTGTTTATTTGTGGAGGTTAACAGTAGCTTCCTACTTTAGAAACTCTTGAGCTTGGGCCGGCGCTGTGTGGTGCGTGCCCATGCACGCCCCGGCATCTGGGACCGCCCACCCACATTCTGTTCGCCGTTGCCACCACAAGAATGGGAATGTACACCTGTCACTGTGAAAACACCTAAGCACACAGGTTCAGAGACAAAGGAGGACTGGGCCACCACATCACACGAGCTGGAAGCTAAAAAGAGCTTTGTGCACACACACAGAGTGCACAAATGAGAACAAAGTGGGGATGAAGTACTCCGATTTAGGCCTTTTCATGAGAAGCAAAAGCCATATTTTCTTGTTATGTCTTGGAATTTAATCTCTTAGGCAGGTGCATTCCTTTTAATGTTGGAGACATTCGAATCCCTTGGTCGTCCCCCTTGTTACCAACACTGTTTGTCAGTTGTCCCCAGAAACACTGGCATAGATTCCGACCTGGGACTGACAGCTGCCTTTGTGTCCAATGAATGTGCACCATATCCTCATCATTGCTTTAGGGCCCAGCCCTGCTTGCCCTCCTAAGAATAACCCAAAATGTCTTATTCCTTGTTTGAGCCCGCGTGAAGGCCTATAGTAATGTTAATACATAATCTTAGTATGCCCAGTTTGTGAAAACGTGAACTTTGCAACAATTTGTGTCGCACATATCCTAATTTAACACTGGCAAAGTGGTTGTGCCTACGATACACTTCGGAGAAATCAGTTCTCATCTACTGTACGATGGTATAGCACACAGGAAAACTATGTAAAAGTTCATCTGCATAAATGTGACATTGTGCATAGAAAACTTCTTAAAAGGTACACTTGCAAAGCCAAACCCTGTAATCAAGAGTGAAAACGGTCTGGCTATTCAGTGCAAATGAGCTCAGTTCTGTGAGGAAGCTCTTAAGGCTAGGGTCAGTTGTCCTCTCCTTGGCGTCTCGAACACATCTCATAATCGGAGTTTTTCTCTTGTCATGCTGTGCTCAGTGCACCTAGAAGCAGATCACTCTTTTACTGACACAAGTGCACGTTTCATTTATTTTCATGTCAGACATCCCAGGTGCCTGTGAAGTCAAGGAGCGGGATCCTTACAAGCTCCCTCAAACTGTTGTTGAGCATGCGTGACGTCACTCTAAAACTGAAGAAGTGAACCCAGGTTTTGCTGAAGTGAATGATGCCCGAATTTCCCTGAAAATAATACAGAGAACTGCTCTGTTTCCTGCTGACTGCACCATGGAAGCGAGGCCTGATGGGATAAATAAATGCTGCACGTGTGCCTTGCCCATGGCAGATTATGTCCCTGTGGTCGGCGCCATGTTTGGAGGGGCTTTACCACTGCACTGGCTCATTTCCTTGTGCTCTGGTTTTGTTGGTGTGCTTTGAGTACTACACCTGGCAACAAAATGTTCACAGGAGTTTGTCCTACTTTAGGACTTAGACCTTTTTATGGAGTGGAGGGGGGGGTTGATGATGCTTTAAAAGTGTGTCGGCCCCTGAACAGTCTTTGCAGTCCCACCACCGCTAACAAGTCCTTCCCCTGTACTACTTTGTCGCTCATGCGCTTGCACGGGTTAATGTTGCTGCCAGTGAATGTAATGATGGATCCTGGCAGGCAAGTGCTTAGAGTGCCCTGAGGACAGGGATCCCTTGTGAGGACAGTGACTTTTTGCAATTTAGATTCATGTCCGCTTTTACATCTTTTTAGGATAGTTTCACGGCGCGCCTGTTAAGGCCTCCAAGCTGCATCCATATTAAATCTTAAAAAACCTCAAGAAGCGGGTAGTGCTTCAAAGGTCCAAGCTTGATCTTCCCAATATTACCTTTTGATTATTTTACTTAAATTGTAGCAAGACGTTGGACATATCCTGAATGCTGTTGAATGGTGTTAATATCCCAGATATGGTTAATAGAGGCGTTTTTGTCATGTGATCATGAATAAAGTGATGTGCAACCACAGTTACATGTGTTCCTGGAGTCCACTTTTCAACCACTTTGTCTGCACATACCAAAACCATCTGCGAGGAGGGGCCAGGACTGCAGCGCATGCCCTTACTGCAGATCTTCCCAAACATGAAGGCGGATGGGGTCAGCAGGCCAGTGGGCTCTGCCTTTGAACTAAATAGGCGGGGACTGGGGTTTAACAATAAAGCCGACCTTCCTCCAGGCTGTGGAAGGGATCATCCTCTCACCTGTACCATCAATGAGTGTGAAAGGTCAACCCACAAAAAAGGCAAAAAATAAACACCTTTCAGATGAAGGTGCAAGTGCTGATGGGTTGGGCGCCCATTTAAAGTATTAAACATATTTTTTTTCAGAACCAACAATTGTCCTACATGGAAATGTGGGCCCTTTGAAAGCAAAGAATCATTGATAGAGCCCCATTTTTTTCTGATTCAAGAGGAGATGAGTCTGAGAAAAGTAAGCAAAATATTCTAACTGCTAACAACAGACAGCATCTGACAAAATAAGGGCCATGTATCATCCCCAAGAGCCAAACAATTCCATTTGCCTTTCAGAGGGAGCAACTTACCCTTGGTGAATAGAAGGGCAGTGTAACCCGCCTCTCAGGGCGGGCGGTGTCCCAACGGGGAGATGCCCTTAGCCTCAACAGATCCATCGTAATGGATGAATACATGAATAAAGCTGCCTCAATACATTCTCAAACTTAACTCCGTGCTAGAAAATCAGGAAACAGAACTTCGGGCCACTGTCATTAATGGAATTCCACTTGCTGGTGGTTAACTACTTTTCGACCACCTACACACCGATTCTGCCCCCTTAATCAAGACTTGCTCAAAGTACAGGTGATACGGGGCAGTTGCATTATTTTAAATATTTATTTAACATTATTGCGCTTCTCTCAGTAGGCGGTAGTCAGGGGCAACTGGCATTTGTAGGCAACAGCCAGCAGCATCAGTAGGTTTGGATGCTGGTGGTGTAAATGTTGTACAAATGAAACAGGATGGAGAAGGGTGCCCAGTTCTTAAAGATATTCACCATCCCAAAGATGCTTTTAAGCAGATTTCGACTTCCTTGTGTTTTAAAAGTGCGGTGACGTCATGGACATCACTAAAAGAGAACTGGGCTTTCTTGCATATCGTTTTAGCTGACATTAGGCAAAATCGAGGCCATGTCTACCCTTAGTGCGGAAGGTGCACAGTTATTGGGGCCCTCTGCACCCCATTAATGGTTATCTTTTACCACCCCATGGGCTCAAAGGTCCGTTTTCGTTGCTTGCATCCTGGCCCATGCAATCCTGGCTTCCACATCGTGCCAAAAAGATGTATGGCAGACACTGCAGAATTGTCTTTATGAAATCCCATCGGGAGCGTAACAAATGCCCCACAGCACCTGGCACGTGTGAGTCCGGAGGGCCCCACCTCAATGTTTTGTTGGCGGCCGGGGGGGGGAGGGGGGGACTTCCAGTTTTGTTACGCCGCTGAATCCCATTTGCTGTTAGTTATTATAAACCTGCGGAGCGCCCGGTACACTAGAAGCAGGGCTGCTGTTTACGCCCGGCACTGGTGAAGTTATCATGTGCATGTATACAAGGGCATGCGCATGCGCATTCCCCCCACTGCTCTGTTGCTGCTGATGGAAAGCAGACGGTCTCTCTGACGGTCTGTCCTGGAGACAAGTAAACAGCAGAGATGAGTCTCCAAACGGCAGGGAAAGACGAGTTGCTTCCACCCGTGGTATTTTTCTCTTCCTGCTTCCCTTCCTACTATGGTTGCCCTTTTCCCATTGAAGAACTTAGAGTTGATTTTAAATGTTTATGCTTCCGTTTAATTGTTGCGTTTGTTTTTCCATTTTGTACTCAAAGGCCATAACTTGGCCGCAAACAAAAATTTAGAAAATTCAAAATTAGAGAATCGGCGCTCCCTGGGCCACAGGACGTGATTACGTTTCAGAAATGTGGTATAACAAACCTCGAGATCCCAGGAGCACTGGGACGTCTCGCAAAGAGCATCATTTATTACAATTGAACCATCTCTAATAGGATGCAGGTTAGCTTAATGCTAGACCCCAAGGACATCATCTTAACCGCTGGACCATATACCCAGCCCATACTCTTGCTCCTGCAGTGAGATCCGGTGCTATGATAAATTATCTCACATCCCAACCTCATACGATTATCAGTGCATTATATCACCTGAGCAAGTTTTACTTTCCAGAGTGGCCAGGAATTTCTCAATCAACAGACCAATAGCACATCTATACCAATGAAAACATGAAGAGCTGTAATTGGAAAGAAGAAAGCCTGCTCTTTGAGATGATTCCCCAGCCCACCCTGCTCATAGCGATCACTTGCAATAACAACTGCACGATTGATATCTGGTCATCATTGCATGTCGGGGAGCGCGCCCATCACTGGGCGCTTTCAGTGTCCATGAAAAGAAGAGCGTGTACTGCGGAAAGATCTGGTCACCGCCTCTATTGATTAGCTTGCCAAGAACCACTAGCCCAACCTGTTCCACTGACATGTCAAATCATTGAATAGAACTGTGAGTGGTAACAGGCTTTTCAGCTTGCGGAAGGGTACCTGATACTCACAGCATCCAAGTAAAGGGTGGAATTGAGAGGCAATGACCCGCAGAAGGGGCTGACATGTCAACTGTACCATGAAGGGCATCAGTGCCAGGGGCACAGCATTGCCCTTGAAGCATCAACTGACAGGAAGCTTGTGCAAAGAATTACACTGTGTGTGAGAGGACAGGACGGGCACAGTTATAGGTACCAAATTGTTGTGTTACTGGAGCAGCCAGCTCAAAATTCACATAGACATGCGCCTTCAGAGGTTGAACACTTGATCCTTTATCCGGGCTAATGAAGGTACACTCGGTGAGTGCTTACCCATGTTTAGGCTGGATAGCTACCTAGGATGCCCGGAGATAGGAACACCGTCGGAGTCCAGACAGGTAGTCTAGCGGCCGACATACATTGCATCTCCACTTCCCACTAGTGCGAGAAGAGAGCTTGTATCTGCTGGAGACTTTCTCCTCCATTATGGTTCATGGCGTTCGCGCATGCCGGCACACCTCCTCCACGCCTGTCCACGGGTGAGCGGGCCGGCTGTGCTTGCACAGCAGCTGTACTCCTCATGGAATGAATGTGCAATAAGGCATCAGATTCCTCAATGATTACACATGTAACGTCAGACATTTTTCCTGAATGATGCAACATGCAGATAGGAGCTAGATTACTGAACGGTGGACTTTGAAGCTAGTTCTCACGTTTGTTGTCAATGGCACATGTATTGTATTGTATTGTATTGTAATAGTATTTATATAGCGCTTACTACCCCGATGAGGCGTCAAAGCGCTTTTTGGCGAGTAGCATGCTACTCCGGAACCCAACTAGAATTAGTGATGGATTAGTATCAGGAAATATGAGTACAGTTTTAGTATTATTATGAGTTAATTTGAGCCGTGGATATGAGAATTTGTTAGTTAGACTGACAGGAGTAATGGAGGGGTGGAGGAGGAAAGAAATCCAGAAGTGTTAATTGGGAGTATATCCCTCATTTATGTAAATTTAATCATTGCTCGAAGAAGTTTGGGAGCAACTAGATTCAGACTGGGACATTCAGAAATCTATATTTGTTTTGGGGAGATTATGGGCAGAAGGAGCCACTTGTGTATTGATCTCAAGAATTTAGTGATGTTTTATCATGAAATGCTCTTTTCTTGAGGGTCACTCATCTTTGTCATCTATCTGGGAGATAAAGGGCTCTTCCATTCATTGTGCCGCGAGTTGTCATTTAAAATTATTCGGATTAATGTTGGTGTTTATTAGTCATTTGACAGAAATGTTACTTCCCATGAGCGCATCTGATATGAAAAAGGGGGATCAATATTACTTCATTCGTAGTTATTTAAAAGCCTTATTACATTAGGTATACATTTCTCTCGAACAGGGATGCAAAAGATGTCTTCATTTTCAGCAACAAATTTATCAGAGGTTCTATGACTTAAGTACTCACTGGGCCCCTTTCGGTCTTTACTTGTAAGAGATGGATCTGGATATCGCTATATTTAGAGATGAATAGGTCCCTAAGTAGTCTGCTTAAAAATAAAAATGGAAACTTAACAGGATGTCCTAGGATGAGATTGTAAATACCTCCAGAGTCTGTACACTATTTACGCCAGCCTTCGATTTTCACATACCCTTGTTGAAAAAGACACGTGTTCTCTGTGTGCAAATATTTGAATCATTTTCAGCCTGTTCAGCAGTGACAACAATATTTTAAGCATCCTTTAGAAAAGTCCACAAACTCATGTGCATATATTTTTGGCTACAGAAACTTCCTTCATAGATTTACCAATACAGATGTTTCAGATGTACATTTGAATTGCCTGAATATTTTATGGAAATTTGTAAGTGACAATGTAAAAAGAAGTGCCCGTGAGCCTAGAAAATATAGTTGCAAGACCTGCACGTTATGAATCAATACTAACAGTAAAGCCACAGCGGCATCGCCCCATCCCACACAGAAAACAAATCCTTAATCCTCTCATAATCTAACTATTCTTGTATAGGTAAAAATATAGCACGCAGCGCACAGGAGCGTGTACAAGTTACGGGTGGAAGCAATTTTAATTTAGTCAGCAAAGTTTTGCAAAGTTTACGCTTGCAATGACCAGAACCCTTTTGTAAAGTTTTGTAAACTTGCAACAAGTAAGTGGTAGAATAGTTTTCTTGCAAATTCTATTTCTGAGACAATTCTCCCAGTATACCTGTTTGTTGAATATTATCACAATTTAAACTATGCAGCATCATCAACATTTTAATAAAACAGTTAAAAAAATTGCAGAGGAGAGCTGTGCAGCAACTGCAGACAGTGTAACAAGTCTTGATATGACACTAGACTGGGCATTGATAACAGAATGTCCAGTCTGTGAGTATTAACAGCCTTTATTGTCTCAAAATACGCATACTTATGCTCTCCCCAAGAGGGTTCACAAAATGAACACCTGCCCTCTCAGTAGAACATTTTACAGCTGTCCCTTTGGCTACCTTTCTGTCCATCATGGACTTCTGGCATGCCATACGATTAGGTACTCGAAAATGATGGCCACAAACTCAGTTTATCATTACGGTGACCCAACTGATAACATACAAGCATGACCCTAGTGTTTCTCTTCTGTCGCTTCTAGTGGCTGCTGCTTTGACAACCCATCTTCATCAAGAAACAGCCTTTGCCCAGCCTTCCATAAAGACCACAGGTGCTGGAAAGTCAACTGAAAGATGCTCAAAATGCTTCAACCATAATTATTTTTGCTATCACACAAATAAGCTTAATTGTTTGCAAGTAAACTGTAGAAATTAAAAGGAAGATCCCTTTCCATCAAGCAACAAGCTCTCTGGATCTCTGTTTTGGACCATTGGAGACCAGAACCAAATCAACTGAAGTGTTGGCTCCTCGTGCTCTTTTCATCTACTGTGATCAAGTCTACTTTCTTGGTCAGTACGCTGTCGTGTTCCCTTGGGGTCTATGCACTCTGCATAAGAATGGGCACTTCCTGGCACCAGTCCTAACCTCACCAACTCTGAGCTTCTTTTCTATGAATCATTTACTTAAGTGTCTACTGAAAAAATATACTAAGGTTGGACCCATCATGTCACAACATGCTTAATGATGCACTGAGGCTAGGTGGTTTACACGTATATTAACAATCTGCATGTCAGATGGCATGAGATTAGTTTTGCTTTAATTGTCTAGACCTTGTGATTTGCTCAATGTAGGTATTCACTGATCCTGCAAAATTTTGATCAGTTACATTTTTGAAGGAAGCAAGGGGTTCTGTTTGATGAAATATGTCCAGTCTGAGGACTTTACACCCCATGGATGTGTTGAAGTAGAAAAATTGACTTTGCATTCCCAATGGAAGGTACAACTGAAACTGGTAGTGGCCCATCGATATGAAAAACAGAATGCTGACACTGCTGTCCCAACACTCGACAAGCCAACATTCTACATGGCAGAAATGGTTGTACAGCACTAGCCTTGAGTTCTTTGCCTGTGGCCACAAATACAGTGACACCTGCTGCTGCCGCCACCCCTTGGTTTACTCATTCCTATTGGCACAGAGGCAGTGGGATGGAGAAGGTAGCATGGGCCCGAGAGGAAAGGAGGGGTGCCTTCCCGTAGTCCCAGACCCTCCCACGGGAGCAGGCGGTGTGCCCTCCACGGTGGACAGCACGACGTCCGCTGACCACGTCAGCGGCCCAGCCCACACCTTATATTATCGCTTCCTAGTCACCCAACTCCCACCATTACCCGCATTCATTTGCTACCTTTTTTATATTGACCTTTGAAGCGCACATAATGAAGCGATTGTTACGAAGATTAAAGGTGCTGATTGCAAAACTCCTGCAAACAAAATCTCCTTCAGCCCTGGACTGACAAATCCAGTTTCTTTCCTTGCCGTTCTCTCGTTTAATCTCTTTCTGGCAGAACACTCTATGTTTTGATAGCAGCTCAGATTACCTGCCATGGTAAGCAAAACAAAACCGTGTACATAAATAAAAAAAGAACTCCTTACCCTAAAGACAAATATTTACTGAAACCTGCATATGTTTTCTTTATTTGATTTTACACCCACTGGTTAAGAAAAACATATTGTGATTTCATGCTCTGCTCCCTGTAGAATGCAGAGGTAGTTGCTGCCTAACTGTTTCCTCTCCTGCAGGCACATCTGTACCCTATACTATGTGTTTTGACATGTTATTGTGGGCTTTCACTGATTCCTATGTGTGCAGATGTGCAGAGTGTGGCAGGCACCGTGTCACCATTGCTCAGTGTAGGGAGGGAGCCATAAAAAATAGGAGGCCAAGCCTGGTGTGGATCATGGATACCCCTCCTCTCCCTCAATAATGGTAATAAATAACATACTACATGCTGCATATATGCATGTAAGATATTTGCCATGCTGGGTTTCTAATGTGCAGTATTTATAAACAAATGAATTTAACTCAGAGCAGAAGGGCTTAATGTGTGCAGTGAGGTGAATCACAATAACTAGCCCTTAGTAAGTATGGTCCAAAGGGTTTTCTTCTGTGGGGTCTGTGGTGCACTAAGCAGTGTTTTTGAAGTTTGTTGCAGTTGTAATAACAACACAGTTTACCTTGCATTGTAGTAAGGAAGGTGTGAATGTTTCAATTATTGGTACATTTCTTAAATATGCCACATTTGTCTATAATGATAAATATATGAGTGTGTGTTAAAATATTTCTATCTATCTATCTAACTACCCATATACACACACACGCTGTGCATACTCCTGCCATCTAGTGTTGTGTTCAGATGTGTGCAACTTGTTTTTCTTCAAACAAGTCCTTTAAGTCACGAGGAACGGTGAATCCTTCAATTAGAGGATATGCCCATGGGCATCGGCTCCATTGTTAAATTATTTTTTATCTCCGTCGGGCTCAGACGTGCTTCAGCGAGCTCCCGTTCAATGCCTTCTGGTTTTATATTTGGAACCTTTCGGAACCCATCCACTTGTTGGTATAGTTACGCGACGCGTTTCCCCTCTCTTCTTGAATCGTTGTGCTACATCCAGTTCTATCTACGAGTCCCTTTTGGTGCCCTGTTCAGGGAATCACCCCTTTAAGGCTGTGTCCAGGCAGTTTGTTCCACAACAATGCCCTGTGAGTGATGGAAAGAACTCCACTCTGAAACTGCCCAAAGTGTTGTGCCAAGTTCCCATGGAAGTAACTCCACGAGGTGTGTAATCTCTGCCTGGCTCCGGAACACAACAGCACCTCCTTCGAAGCCTGCCTTGCCTTCCAGAGCTAAAAGAGCATTCGCTACCATTAGGATTGGTATCTAGCATCCGCCTCCATGGCGCACAGACAAGGTGGTTGTACTCCAGATCTTTTTGGCAAGCATCACATCAACATCAATCCCCAGCCAGGAACATCAGCCACGGAGGCAGAGTCTGACTTTGTAGAGGACTCCAAAGTGGAGGATCACGACCCGCTGCCTACTCCGGCCCAACGGCCGAAGGGGGATATCATGTGCATCATTTCCATCCCCCCTCTGCCACTCTTGGATTGCACAGAGGTCAAGCGCCGCCGTCGAGAGGGTAGGGTGTCGAAACATAAAGCCAGACATAAGGATTCCAGTCCACCACTGCCCAAAGGCCATGGTCGGCACCAACATCACACTTCAGACCCCACACTGATCCAGCCCCTGGCAGCATCCACATCATCCTGGGAGCCAAAACTCTCAGAGCACCAGGCTCCATCTTCTATCGGCTCTGAAGAGCAGGAGCAGCCCACTGTCCAGTGGCTGACAGAGGAATTCAAAGCTCAACAGAAACAGGTTCAAATTCACCCACAGACTAATCAAATCTTTGCTTGCCTCCCAACAAATATAAGGGACTCTGCTCCTCCAAAGCAGAAGGTTAGCTTCAAGGAAGCCATTGACATCCTGCTGGCCTCGAAGGCTTGGAAGAAACATGACAAGGCAACCAGTCCACCTCCTTTGCCTCAACCTCCACCTCAGTCTCCACCTCCGACTTTAAAAGACTTACCTCATCGCCTACCTTTGCCACCTTTTGACCCACTGCCTCTTTCACCACAGGGTTCACTACACTCTGGGTGTGAGAAGAACAGTCCAGGCTCTCCTCACAACCCTTATGACCAGCCCTTTGAGCCCCATACACAAGATGACCCTTGGGATGAATATTACATTGAACTCCCAGAGAGCACTGATCCCGACCTTTACCCCACCCATCCATCTCCACCCGATGACACTACCTCATATCATGAGGTGCTACACAGGGCGGCTGCTTACCATAAGTGGGAAATGCACAAGGTCCCAGAGGATGATGACTTCCTCGTGGAGACATTCTCCTCCACCCAGCGCTCCATGCAGTACCTCCCTAAGCTCAAGGACATGCTCAAGCCTCATATTTTCAAGGAGCCAGCCAAAGCACGGGTTATTACTCCTACGGTGGACAAGAAGTACAAGGCGTCATCTTCAGACCCTGCGTACATCCGGGGTCAATTACCACCAGACTCCCTAGTGGTTCAGCAAGAAGATCAACAGGGCTGGTAAGAGAGTTGCTGCCCAGTCTGCCACCCATTGGCACTTCGCCAACTCAATCGGATTGCTATCTCGCTATGATAGGGCCACTGGAATGAAATGGAGGAGCTTGTCCAGCATCTCCCTGACCAATACCACAAACAAGGCCAGGACCTTGTGGCAGAGAGCAAGCTTATTTCTAATACCACCATCAGCTGTGCCCTTGACGCTGCAGACACCACAGCTTGTGGGATCAATTCCAGTATCCTGATACGCAGACATGCCTGGCTGTGTGTTTCTGGCTTCCAGCCAGAAGTCCAGCAGCATTTGCTCAACCTGCCCTTCGATGGGGAGCACCTCTTCGGTCCACAGGTTGACCAAATGCTGGAAATAATCAAGAAGGACAAGGACACCACAAATTCCATGGGAGCTTTTCTGACACCATCTGCCCGTGGTTCCTTTTGGACATCCCAGTACTGCAAAGCGTCCAAGACCACCACTCTTGAGGCTACCACTTCCTTTCAGATGCAGCAACCTCAGCAGGGCTCTCTGCGCAGGTACTTTCAAGGGGGTTACCAGGCTAATAACTCCAAGGGTAGAGGCAAAGAAGGTGCCACCCGCAAAGCAATGACTTCCTTCCCCTTCCCCCTGATAACAATGCACCTGTCGGGGGCACATTCAAGGGCTTCTTCAACAGTGGGAGCACATTATTTCAGATCCGTGGGTCCTCAACATCATACACCAAGGGTACTGTCAGGAGCTCACTGCCATTCCTTCAACAACCCCACCTCACAGAGACTCCCTCACCCCTCAACATCAGCACCTCTTTCAGGAAGAGGTCGCACTTATCCATAAGGGAACCATGGAACCTGTGCACAGGGTACACTCTCTCTACATCTTTATTCCCAAAAACAACAGGTCCCTTACTCAAATATTTGACCTGAGGCTCCTCAACAAGTACATCCTGGCCAAACATTTTCACATGGTCACACTTCAGGATATCATCCCACTACTTCAGCAAGATGACTTTGTGACCATCCTTGACCTGAAGGATGCCTATTGTCACATCCCGATGCACCATGCTCACCGCTAGTTCCTACAGTTTATGGTAAGAGACCAGCATTACCAATTCAAAGTGCTGCCCTTTGGGGTCATCACCGTCCCAGGGTGTTCACCAAATATGTTGCAGTAGCAGGCACTTCAGGTGCACTCACATACATGTCTTCACTTACCTAGACTGGCTGGTCAAAAGCGCAACCCAACAGCAGTGCTTGGCTCATAACCACACCAGGTTCACCATCAGTGCCACAAAATCCCACCTCTAGCTCCTCCGAACTCAACCATTCTTTGGGGCGATTCTCAACTCTGTTGTAGGTAAGGCATTCCCCAGACCAGCAGGAGTTGAAGTCTTTCAGGCGTTGCTCCCTCTTATTCAGCCAGATCAACATGTAATGCTCCTCCTTGTCATGATGGCCTCTTGCTTGCCATAGTCCCCGACACCAGGCTACACATGTGTCCATTGCAAGAGAGCCATGCAGCACATTGGTCGCAAGCAAAGGGTCACTGTGAGGATTTAGTATTGATCTGGGGCTGTGCACATAGCTCTCTGCAATGGTGGAACACCAACAACCTGTTGCAAAGCCAGAATTTTTTTCCAGTGAGTTCCACAGGTGACTATAACAACAGACGCATCCTTCTCTGGGTTGTGGGTGCACTTGCAAGATCTCACTGTCCAGGGTGTATGGACTCCCCATCAACAGGCCTCTTTAGGGAATATCTCCATAGCTCACATCTGCAATTCTGCTACATGGTTCACTCCACATACTTTAACGAAACACCACTGTGTGGATGTCCTATTAAGTCAACAAACCAAAGTTAGCTAAGTTGAACTTTGTACTCTTTTTCAGTCCTCTTAACATCCTCTGACTAGCCACCACTTAAGGGAGAACTGCTTTCAAGTCTATGCACAGCCTGTGTATCTACAACTAAACATGCCACAAATGGAAAATGTTACTGGCCTTGTAAGCATCTGTTCATGGTTTGTAGTGCTGTAGATTAATTTGTGGTTACCCTCCTCCCCGGAAGCCGATGGGTTCTTGCAGAGGCTCTTTTTTCCTACCTTTTCATTATTCTTCATGGACATCTTCTTTTCTATCCCTTCACTCTATTCTTTTCTAACACGCCATGCGGAAAAACAGTCTAGCAATGAAGATGATGCCCTTGCGCATATCTACTAGTGGGAGGAGTCACTATACCTTGTGACTCAAAAGACTTCTTCGGAAAAAAAACAAGTTGCATAAGACTGAGCCTAACAGTAGATGGCATGAGTATGCACAGCATGTGAATCTACAGCGATACATGAAACGAGCAGGTGCTTCCATGGTAAGTAACATTTCATATATATGTGCATATTTACATATCACAAACTGGAAATCAGGTTTAACAAACTGATGATAGTATGCTTCCAAGAATTAGCATTAAAATTGTGTCAGGCAGTCTTTGAAAAGTTAAAAAGTTACAGATACCTAGGATGTTAGACCACAAACTATCCTTGAACCAATATTTACAAAATTAAAGGGACCTTTTTGGACAAAGGAGACTTGTTTTCCATTATTCACTTTGAGTACCCAGATTGAGACCATAAACCAGAAGGCAACTATTTCGCAGCAAGGGGAATGCTCACCCAAAAACTGGGTGCAGGGAACAGAGAGGACACTAGGGCTACACCAATGAGGTGGTTGAAAGGGCTCATAAATCTATCTCAGATATCAATTAATTGCAGATGAATGTATTAACTTGTCACAGGAATGTATTAATAGTTATCAGTTCATTGCCGTTCCCATTAAGTTATTGTATGGCCTCAGAATCTCATTACTTCATTTGATTTCATTAATCAGTCAATAATCTAAATAAGTTCTTAATTGTCTCAGTTACCACATGTCATGTTGTGAAATGTTTTTTTTTTTAGCCAAAAGGTGTTTAATTGCACCCCTGCCCCAAATCTAATAATGTATTGTATCCCTGCTTAAGACCTAGATGTCTCCTAAATTGGCAGTAGAGGCACATATAGGTATCCCCATTCGACCCTAAATTGTCCACTTGGGATCATGCATTGGTAAAAAAAAATTGCAATATTTGGCCATAGATTCCACCTAGAAGGCCGCCCTTTATTCTCACAGCCTGGTGTATTTATCCCCGTAAACTAGCTGAACGTGTGGGACCATTTACTGCCGCAAAACGTTCAATGGTGGTGAAAACGTTCATTATCTCTTTTTTAAAGTTCACGGTTTGGCCCTTAATGATAATGAATTTGTTGCAGCTCTTCGGTTCTCCTATAATTGAATGGATCAATCACTACCCTTATAATATGTTCCCTTCAGCTGTCTGGGTTGAGAGATCTGCTTATTTGAAATGTACTGGCTTTAAGACGCTGTTTTGAGTGCAGTTCTATTTATTTATTAATTATATATTTACTGTTCTTCTATAGCGCCTTAGCACCCCAGAGGCTTTTAGTTGCTTTATGTTCACCTCTAACTGGACATTTAACAGTTCAAATCTGAAGCCTCCTAGCTGGACAATCACTCTCACAGTTGTAGAACAATCTAGCCAGGGATAGCTAAAAACACCACACTTTCTGGAAAAAAAGAAACAAAATCCCCTCACTGCATATTACCAACTTGTAGAAATAGCACCAAAGGTTAGAACGATGTCCAGCGCTGTAAATAACAGAAGTGACTTTACCCAATTCAACAGTACTCATCTCGTTGATATATAATAGATAAACATAGGGGATTAGAACCCTTAACCCAAAGACATCTTAAGGATGTTGCGGGCCCGGGGCTGGTATTTTGGGGGCCCCTGTTCCAAACAGCTTTGAATTTATGATCCATTTTCATCTCTTTCATGACCTCTTTGTCCAGGCCAGGGGCAAATTCTAAAGTTGTTACATCCTAATATCCTGGAATACCCGTGTGCTTTCAATATTGTAACAAAGCAGCAGCCCATTAATATAACTGCAAATAATCTCTGTGACGCCCTCCCATTTCTCAAATGTGGGGGTCTGTATTGTTCTGCAAGAAACTTTTTTTGTATATTGCATTAAACATATACACAACATTCCTCTGCAAAATGTCTGCAATAGGCTCTGACACATAATTAACATTAAAAATAAACTAAAGGGAAACACTATTAAAAACAATCTGTGTAAGTAGTATTCGAGGTCACCCAGGCAAGACTCTCTGCAGGACAGAGCTGGCTTTATCAGGGGCCCCCTGAATGGCTGGGACCCTGGGTCGTAGCCCATTTTGCCCATGCCCTAAAACGTCTCCGTCTTAACCCGCTAGTGTTATACAGACCCCTGGTACGCACATTAACCAGTGACCGGTTGGCTGATGTTTATAAATCCAACTGCTCCCACCAGTTTAATATTTTGCCATTTCTTTGACCAGTTACAGTGGAGTAGACACTGTGTCATGGACCCTAGTACAAGGCATGGGAATCCCTCCTTGGCCCCTTTTTGAATTGTGAAATACAGTAGTAATGTGTTCTGTGGGCCCGCTGCCACTGCACCTGCTGCATCGTGGAAAGCTACTCCCCTGCACTCCAAATAACACACAGTGAGGTAAAAAGCGATATTTTGCGGCAGGTTTTTACCTAGCTGGATGCCCATTCCCCACAAATATTATCTTTTCAACCTCAGGCCTGAAGGTGCGCTCTGCGTGACGCACTCTCCCCTCCTCACTCCGGAAGATGAGGGCGGCGGCCTCATCGCCCTCGTGATTTACAGGCCATGGAGAGCCGCCGCAGCGTGGACGGCATGCCGAGCCCACGCACGGGCTTCCACTTCAAAGCCCTTGGGCAGCTGTGAGCCCGACTGTCCCGACGAAATGCGAACATCCAACAGGTGGATGTGACAGGGAAGGCCGCCGGGCCACAGCTGCAAGGGCTCGTGTTTACCACTGGCCCAGGCCCGCCTGGCTCCGGGAAGAGGCCAGGGCCCGCTGACGTGGGCGCAGACATGGCGGCCGCACGGGAGTCCTGTGAAAACAGAGACGGCCCTGAAAGATTCCTCTGCAGCTCACAGCCCGGTCCCCTGAGATGCGGCAGCCACGACCAAGGGTATTAAAATCCCATAAACAGCAGCCAGTATCGCGTGAAATGAATGATGTGGCTTGAGGAAGCTCTCGGGAGTGTTGGCGCCTTGCCCAGGGTGGAAGGCCATCTGAAAACATGTTACTGTGCTGGAACCGGGGGCAGCGGGGCTGAGTTGCACTTTGGGCGTGGAGTGTTCCAGTACTTAAAGACAAGAGACTGAAAAGAAAGACTTGATACATCTGTGTGACCCTACACTCCAGTTCATGCTTCCGCCATGAGCCAGCCTTGCTGGTTGAAGTACTGACTTGCAGCCGTGCACCACTCATGCAGATCTCCACAGCTGTAGATCAGTGGTTGCATCCAACACTGCAGGCGGTGGGGTGGCCATATGGTGAGGTCGTCCTAGAGTTGAACCACCAACATGAAATGCACTAAGGGACTTTAGCGGAGAGGGGAAGCAGGCAGTGAGAAGCCTTGCACCCCGCTACCACCGCTCTTTGGGCCAGTAGTACAGGCTGAGGGTTGGGCTGGACAAGGATTGGTCAGTTTGGCCGAGGGAGCGGGGGTCTATGAGTCAAATAGTGGAAACAGTTAGAGCAAGGGTTCTCTTTAGGCGGGCACACCCCGACCACAAGGCGCTAACAAATCCCCATTCCACCCTCCGGAGTTGACTAGGCCCTGAGTATGAATGCAGCATCACAGGGAACAAGCTTGAATGGCATCTTTCAACAAGCATAGCCCTTGTGCGCCAATCGTGGCGGCGTAAAGCTAGGGCTTTGCATCTTTTCCGAATTCCACTAGTTGGAAATTCCCCAGCAGCTGGGAGGATTGCACAAGGTTGGCGCCGGTGATCAGATGTCCTTTGTGTGACGGGGGGGGCAAGATTTATCAACTTGTTAGCAAGCACCACAAATAATTCACACCAGGAAAAAAACAAAAACCAATGACTCATCCCCACATCCCATGGGAGGCTGCATCAGCCACGCAAGTGAGTAAATCTCTTCTTCACCTCCTTTCACCCTAACTATACTGGTCAATGTTTTCACATGTCAGGGGTGGTTTGGGGCTTGAATGCCTTCTCTGTAGTAGAGAGATGCTTAACGTGGATACTGAAGAAGTCAGAAATCATGCATGAGTCAAACATAAAGATATATTTTGTAGAATTGACCTTTTCTCTGTCCTTTTACACTGGCTGCAGTGGTGAAAATAATGCACCATTTTGCTCTTTTTCCCTTGAATTAATGAGGCCTCTCATTTCATCATCATGTTTTACTGCTTTGCACGTTATTTTGAGTTTCTTGTAGGTTGGGGCAGGTGATTAGCCTTAAGCCTAAAAACACATTATTTAGAACTCCAGAAAAAAATATTTTTCTTGTGTGGGGATCATTCAATGACAAATGAAGCCCGTGACAGAAGAGAGCAGCCCAATTTTTTTTCAAGAAATCAACCCCGCATCGTTATAAAAATAGATTTGTTTGTGTGCATAGAAGGGTGGTTTTTTTTTCCAGTGTTCTCACCTGAGAAATTTGAGCAATCAAGTTTACATTAAACTCTTCTTCTGTTACAGCCGTCTTCTAACTTCCCACTAGCAGTCATAGCAGATCTTTATGTGGGATGCAAAGAGTGCAGGGTCTCGCTACAGGGGCGCCTGCTAGTTAAGGACACAGCTTAAACATGTAAATGAAATGTCTGTCATCGCTATAATGTCCTACCCAAAGCAGTATTTTGGTGCAAATGTAAGTGAAACATGAAATATAAACAGGAACTAAACCACTGAAATGGTTTTCCCTTACGTTTTTTACATGAGTTGTTCAGAAATCTGTCTCGATTGCCTTACAGTTAAGGACATGACTATGGGGCCCAATAGGGACCCGTTTAAATGTCAGTTTCTAATTAAAAGCGGGTCCGAGACCCTGATGGATCCAGCCCATTTAAAACCTTGATTCTTACCCAAACTTTTTCCGCCCAATCATGTTTTAAATCTTTCTGATCACTCTGGCAAATACTCAGGAGTGCTCTACCCATCCTGGTTGGAATGAATTGCTATTTTGGTGGATTTAAATGGTCTCCAAAAAAGCTTGTTTCATAAGGTCATTCATTTGACTACCTCAGCACTTCACCCACTCTCCAAAGAGTAATCTCACCACCTCTCCCACTGGGCCTCTGACCCTAAAATTGCAAATATATACTATTTCTAAGTATAATACAGTATGTGCTTCCTCCCTATGTTTAATGTGTCTCTGCAAAAATATGTTTGGACAAGCGAAAAAAAAAAACTCCCCAGTTTTGCATGGCTAATATAGAGGGCCAGGAGATGAGTGCATGATGATGGCTGCACTTCCTGTCATGTGACACGAGCAAGGGCGCCACTCCTGGCATGAAAAGGAAAGCTGAGCAGGCGCAATAGATTGTGGGGCAAGGGACAGCTGCCGGGCAGAATTCAGTGTAAAATATCATTACTAGTGTCTGTTGGCCTCTTTGTTCCTCACCTCACGGCTGCACCCTGTCGTGACCCTGTCCTACCTGAGAAGCCTTTTTCTTACTAGCCTGAAGTCCAGTGCACCTGAACCTCTGCAACACTTCACTGCTGGGTCCTATTACAATCATGGAAAATGGGGCCTCTGCCTTGCTTAATTTGAGCTGTGGTTTCCAAGGCTCGGCGCCTGGACTTGATTCTCAACATCGGCACTAATGACAGTCCACCACATGATGGCGAAGTCTGTCTAATTTAGAGATGAACACAACAACATTGTTAAATAATTCAGTATGCAATCAAATTAAAATACTTTCCACCCACACCGTTCTTGTAGCTTTGGGTAGCGGAATAGTCTGAATTGTTACACTTGTAGGAGAGTGATGGTTGTGTTGGTACTGTCATTGGCATGCACTGGCAGTGGCAATAGGTGGCGCAGGCTGCAGTGTCCCCCATGCAAGAGCCATAGCACTTAGGGCCTGATTTATACTTTTTTAGTGCCGCCTTTGCGTCATTTTGTGGCGCAAAAGTGCCACAGACTTACAAAATATAACTGAATTTTTTAAGTTTGAGCCACTTTTACGTCAAAAAATGACACAAATGCGGCACTAAATGTATAAATCGGGCCCATATTGTTTTATGTTTTTTTAATTAAGTACCGAGCCTCTGACTGTTTTTTCAGTATTATGTACGGCAATAATTAAGTTTGGTGAGTCCCTTAAGCCTCTGGGTGCTGGTGCCACTTCACCTGCTACACCATTGATAGCGAAGATCCAAGCCTGCCCCCGTGTACCGTTTTATTACTTTTAAACAACTATGTTATTGACCTCAGAAGGATGAAAGACCAGGTCAGCCCCATCAACATCCAAACCTGTGGCTTTCAACTTGAACACAGATCTCTACTGCAGACGCATGAGCCTTCTGAACCATCCTGCCAGCGTGCACTCGTCTGTGCCTTAATGCGTAAAATTATCCGCATTCAATTACATTTTTCTGTTTTTTTTAAAATCACTGTTGCTCCATCCATGCGGTTATTTAGCTGACGCATGGAAGGCTTTCGACAGATGTAATTCTCAGCGTGTTTTGGAGCCGGTGGCTTTCGCAGGAGCCGCTCTCCTGACTGGTAAACAACCAACAGAAACGGGCTGCCAGGACAAGATAGGGCAAACAAGAATCTATCTGTGCTGGCTGCTCCACCCAGCCCCTCTCATCTTACAGAAAAGCTCCCAGTAACCCAAACAGGCCGGGCGTGATGCGCACAGGCCGTCTGCAGGCATCTGCCCAAGAAGCCGATGGCTGGCTGCTCCATCCCGTCTGATTTATGCTGTGTGTGTGTGTGTTAAGCCTTAAATTGTTGAGTCTCTGGCTGGCTGCGGTGGTATTACTGGATGGCGGGAGCGTGTTTTCGGCTCGCAGGGCTGCTGGCGCTGATACCCGGCCCTTGGCTGGGGCTCAGCTGCAATCTCACACCTGTCTGAGACAATGAGCGCCTTGTTAGACACATCCCGGCCGCCATCTTGCGCATTTAAAGGGGAGGCAGAGGGGGAGAGCCGGGGCCGCTGCGCCCGCTGAAGTGCTGACTTTTAAAGGAAGCACCACTCACCGCCAGATGCATTAGCATCTATTGGGCACTTAAAAACCCCTCCCCGGCTAACCGAGGAGACTTCCAGTTTGCTTTAAAGTCCCGTTGCTGTGTAATTACCTCATTCGATGCTACTTCAGTTTTTCGAAACTCGGCACTTTAAGATGTGTTGACATTTGGCCGCGAGAAGCCACCGTTCTTAATAAAATGTGTATATTTTTCTCCGGCAGAGTGAGCAGCGCTGCCAAATGGTTCCAATCACGGGGTGGCTCCTTTTTATTCTCAGAGCCCTCTGGTACTTGCATTCTCTTATATGTGGCCCTGAATGTTAACAATGCAAGAAAAATAAGTTGCAGTCCACAGAGTTTTAAAAAAAAATAACTCGGTCTATAACTTGCAAGTAACGTTAGTTAATTACCTGGGAACTATTAGACGTTTGGTTAAACTTCCAAGTTTGATATTATGTTCTCAGTTGATTTTCCCATGTGCATCCTCATTGCTTCACATTATGTATGAATTATATTGTATTTCTGTAGAAGTTTTGTATTTTCTGCTTTGTTCACAGTTAAGTTGGTGACTGATAACACCTCAGCTTTGTCTGTTGTGTGTTCCTGACTATTTTTAGTATACTACGGCCTAACTGGCCTCCAGCTTTGCCTTGAACCCTGTTTTGACCTCAGCTTTACGCTTGCATTATCGGCTTTGTCAGAGCTTCAGGTTTGCTGCACACAGCCTGCTTAGTCTCCAGATTTACATCACAGACGCTATTTAGTCTCCAGCTTAAGCCGTGCACATCAGAACTTACAGTTCCTTTGACCCTGAGTTTGTGTTTATTCTGCTGTTATGGTGTGTGCCTCGTCGCGCCATTTTGGATGTCTGGCTTTATGTAGTCCCCAGCATTTCCCTTAGGTTAGCACTCCTGTTGCTGTTTTCTTTACATGCTGTCATTATCTCTGATCCTACATTTTTTTTAAAGAAGAGATATAGCAAATTTTTATCTGCGATATTGGAAGACCTCAAATTACATCATCAACATGGTATAATGCACGCTAGGGACAAATGCGGGGGTGCAGCCATGATGCTAGACCATAGTGCTTCAGATGGAGAACTCGTGGCATCAGTGGCCGTGGCAGTGATTGCAAAATAATGTCACTGGGGTTCGTGTTGTTTTACTGTGAGCTACATTTGATTCAAATTTCAGAGCCTATGAGAAATAAATGAGTTTGTGATAACACTGTAGATGTATGCATGGTAGCTCGGTAGGCTAGACGCCTGCTGCAGTCACTAAACAGCAAGCCTGAAATTCGAATATCCTGACCCGGTCTTTTCTCCTTCCAATCTTGATAATATGTTTGCCACTGAATTTAATAAAGCTCTTTACAGTCAAATGCAACCTCAGGGTGTGCTGCTGTTTGAAACTAGTTTCTGCTCTTACTAGCGTGTGCCAAACGAGGTAATTGGCACTTCATACAGGAGAAATTTTTAACAATTTTTGGCAGTCGGTTTTCCAGACTTAACACAAAAATGTGACAAATGCGTGGAGGGCGGTGCTTTTACATGTCTAAATATATTAACCGGTTGAGCACTTAAAAACAAAAATAGCCATCAATATTCAAGGTAGGATCAAGTTTGGCACTTTCTGAAACCTGAGGCCTCGGCATCGTGGCCCATCAGAGCAGAAATCCGTGATCTGCAGACCCCAGGGTGGGGGGTTTAAACCACAGAAACAAACGCTGCTAAGTAAAACTCTAAAGAGAGCTGCTCTGATGTCTGAAAGCAAAATAATAACATACCCCGGCCATCACCACACCCACCTGATGCCCAATGAAGGGGGGACGTGTGGCTCAGACCAACAAAATCATGTCTTTCGCATGAACAGTGATATTTGTTTGAAGGGCGAGCAGGACTGACCCGTTGCCATCGAGCAAACTGTGTGGCCCTGCTGGGACTTGAACCTGGGACCTGCAGGTTGCACATCTACCTTAGAATGAAACACCTCAGACTCTCAGGGGCATATTTATACTCAGTTTGCGCCGAATTTGCGTTGTTTTTTTCGACGCAAATTCAACGCAAAACTAACTCCATATTTATACTTTGGCGTTAGACGCGTCTAGCGCCAAAGTTCATGGAGTTAGCGTAATTTTTTGGCGTGAACACCTCCCTTGTGTTAATGAGATGCAAGGTAGGCGTTCCCGTCTTAAAAAATTACTCCGATGCATATGCGTCGGATTTATACTCCCGGGCAAAAATGACACCCGGGAGTGGGCGGGGCAAAAAACCCTGCATTTGCACCTCTTTTTAACACCTGGGTCAGGGCAGGCGTTAAGGGACCTGTGGGCTCAGAATGAGCCCAGAGGTGCCCTCCCATGCCCCCAGGGACACCCCCTGCGACCCTTGCCCACCCCAGGAGGACACCCAAGGATGGAGGGACCCATCCCAGGGAAGAAAAGGTAAGTTGTGGTAAGTATTTTGTTTTTATTTTTTTGGTGGCATAGGGGGGCCTGATTTGTGCCCCCCTACATGCCACTATGCCCAATGACCATGCCCAGGGGACAGAAGTCCCCTGGGCATGGCCATTGGGCAAGGGGGCATGACTCCTGTCTTTGCTAAGACAGGAGTAATTTCAATGGGGGTTGGGAGTGAAAAACAAATGGCGCAAATCGGGTTGAGGCGATTTTTTTGCCTCAGCCTGACTTGCACCATTTTTGGACGCCCATACTCCATTTTCCCCCTACGCCGGTGCTGCCTGGTGTACGTTGTTTTTTTTAACGCACACCAGACGGCGCCGGCGGCTAACGCCGGCTAACGTCATTCAATAAATACGGCGCCCGCATGGCACTTCAGAATGGCGTTAGCCGGCGCTAATTTTTTTGACGCAAAACATCGTTAGCGCAGTTTTGCGTCAAAAAGTATAAATATGGGCCTTAGTTCCTCATGTAAACATAACATTGTACTCCTCTTGGCATCATGTGTGTCTGTTCATTCAACAGTTTGCAGAATTACTCTGCTGGACAAAATGTGCAAACACTACAATTGAGGAAACAAGGTAGGCGCAGTGATTTTTTAACTTAAATTACTCCAAGTGAACATGCTTGCATGTTGCATCCCATACCCAGAGTACCTAATACAGATCACAAGCAGGAGATGGGAACGGGCGCTTGGTACTCGGTACTGGGTGCCTGTGTGCATTGTGGCCAGTGACCGCCACTGAGTTGCATGTGGACGTGTCTGTCCATTTCTACAAATGGCAAACTGCAACTATTGTAGGCAAAAAGGTAGAAATATTGCCACGGATGATTCTGTGCACAGCATTTTGCCATAGGTTTTAATTTCGCAAACTAGTCTCAAGTCCAATGTATAATTATGCGAATTTTAACCGAGGAAACACCTTACATACATTTGCATTCTCACTCATTAGGCTTGCACCATTAATTTAAGATTGCTCGGCGGGTTCAGGTAATGATTATAGGCGTACAGGTGGCTGCTTCGCCGCCTGCAGAGCCGTAGCCGCCCTTCATCTTTGGGGTGTTGATGAACGCTGCACCTTTGAGATCGATACTACTGACGTCTACTGCGCACTAGCTGTGTGATACGGGGGTCACCTGTTTTTTTTTATCCATTGGCACTTTGGATGCTGGAATGTGAAAAAACATACTTAGAGTGAAACTGCTAATCCCAGAACCCATAGCGCTGTTTGCTAGAAGCAGGAAAGTGACACAGGACCAGATGGAAATGATGAGATGCTATAGCACTCTGCCGAGTACCCTCTAGGCGCTGCTTCCTGCCTGGACATATTTGTACCTGTACTGGAAGCATCTCATGAAGGCTTTCAGTACTTACACAGGACAAAGTGTAACTAAGCCCCGCTTTTCCTAGTCCGGTTGCCTGGAAAACATAGAACCAGCTGCCTGCTATGCCCCAAGAAGTTGAAGTCTGACTTCTATAACGGGTGAAACAGGCCTTGTTCTCAATTATTTTTCCGATAAACATTAGGCTTCTCGCTATTTTCACCCAGTAATTAAAAAAAATAAAATACAAATAAGATGGAGGCTATACATTTCCCTGTCGTGGTGCGTGCCCCCATGCGCCGTTCGAAGCTGATAGAAAAGTAATCCCTTCACACAGGAGGGCGACCTCGCTTCACCTTGCGAATCAAAGGCCTGCCCTGCAGGCTAGTCCTCACTCAGACTGCTGCGTGCCGTATCGCCTTTCCCTCAAGGTGACCTCATCTGCCTCCGCACAGAAAGTGCCTTTGATGTCACTTTCCTACTTTCTCTCCGGGAGGAGAGCGCGCCAGCCCATCCTCAGGGCCTCGCGCATCTGCTGCTGACCAGAACCTCGGGTATCGGATCCTGGACCCAGAAATAACCCAGGCAGGCCCAGTGCAGAGGTGGGGGTCCGAGGTAGGCCCCTGGCAGTGGGGTGGGGGGCCCCGAGGTAGGCTCCGCCTGAATTCCCCGCTACTGCCTCCTGTTATGTCTTCTGCTCAGGGTGAGATCACGAGGGGGCAAATAGCTTCTACCTTCAAAGTCTCCTTCGCGCGCCTCCCACCTCGTCAAGTTCCGAGATGAATGGGGCGTGGGTCTAAATATGTTAACGTTTAGTTCAATCAGCAGGGCGGGCGGGGCGCTGTTGCTTCTACCGACCTGTAACTTCCAGCTCCAGAGAGGCGGGGGCGGCATGTTAGTTTCACTGCTGTAATCATTTGCCTTTTCCGAGCGCTTTATATATCGACCTTTTAACCAAACTGCGCTTTAGTTATCGATCTCTGAAAGATGAGTGGCTGAGCAGGCCCCGTCACACCTCGAACTTGCGACCTTCTGGTCAGAGCAGATATTTTTGTTTTTCGGCCTTAAGCGCATTTGCTTGGCATGCGAAGAGTGAAAGACCACAGAAGAAGAACAGGAGCTTTGTGGGGTGTGAATGCAGAATGCACTGCCATGTTCTTGGGCACATTACGGTTGCCAGATCGCTCCCAGATGGTTTTTATTATGCATCATTATTATTGCGGTTTTACACTTGCTTGTTGCTTCAGTTGCAGCAAAATATGACTACAAATCCTAGCATGCACTCATTTGTTAAATAAAAGACTGACTGATAGCTCCTGCTATCTAGGAGTAATCTGGCAATTCTATGGAGTAATGTGGCAAACTTTGGACAACCTACAGTATTTTAGGATGTCTTCTATTTTTGAGCACAAAAGAGACCAATTCTCCTTCGTTTTGTATTGTATTATGTTTTTTTAATAATAGGAAAGACACACTTTTCTTCATTATATATATATATATACATATATGTACATATAGTTATTCAATAGAACAATGACTAATTTACTAAACAAAAGTGGCCAAGGCACATCTCCACCGCTTCTATCGCAATCACCAATTTGGTTTACAAACTACTCCACAGGTGCATATGGACCTAGGTGGTCAGCTAGTCTACCCCCCTCTATGGGAAATTCCTTTCAAAATATAAAGCTAATTGATCCAGCATTCCACCACAACAGTATTAAATATATTTTCTGGAACTAAGTCACAATGAACTGTAATTTCTTTTGAAAAAACAACATTCAGCCGGCCATGGGTTTTAATCCGCAGCCTCTTTTACTGCTTGATGAATTTCCATGACATGATTCTTGTAAGCAATCTTAACCAAGCATGATTTGTAGCCTGCAGCCAATGCGTTTCATTCTATGTGAACTTCATCAGGGCTCAGTTCCTCAGCAGGGCTCTCATACAGTCCATTATCCCATGTATTAAAAAAATGGTCTGGTCACCAATGTGTCTCTGATCTGATTCTGGCCAGAAGCAAACTACATCCGCTTGGGTGTGCGATACACATTCAGCCTCAAAAGTCCCATCATGCACAGGGCTGCTGGCTAAACAGTATGGAGTAGGTGTCAGAGATGACATGGGGCCACTTGGCAGCCATCACCTCACAGCAACAAAAAAAAGATTTAAAAAACTGAACTACCCACACAGCAGTCACAAACGTGAATCATCAAACAAAATTATTGAGAATGGATATGCACTGTTACATTTTTATAAACCTGTTTAATTGACCATTGTGATGGTAAAATCTCCTTATTTAGGGTTACCAGATGATTCAGTGTCAACAGAGATACAGTATGCTGTTCCTTGATTGACATTTTACAACCCAGTGCATTCTGGGAGTTATGGTCCTGATTCCCTTTAGCTCTGTCATACTTAAAGTGCGGCCATCCTGACCTTTACATGCGGACCCTGGTCAAGAGCAGCATTGGGGTGCTGTTTGCTGACTCAGAACTAACATTAAAAATATGGTAAATAAACATGCAAGCATTTATTTAAAGGTTAATCGAAGTTAAAGAAAGGCAGTAACCAGGGTATCCTGCACCACTTAAGTTTAGGAACACCTTCATTTATAAAGGCATCTTGCAGCAAAAGTGTAAAAGTATTATAACGTCTGCTAATAATTCAAATAGTGTATTTCTTTAACATGCAGAACTGTTTCACCTTAGTACATAAGATTATCAGTGCATTGAGAAGGATTTTTCTTTAAAGAGATAGTTTAAAAACTTGCATTGAGAAATCCCTCCCCCCTGATAGCAATGCCAATAATGTACTAAGAGTGCAAGTCAGTTGTTCTGTGCACTCTTTGAGGGCCAGGGTTTTCATTATACATGAATAATATATAGGGGGTCATTACGACCTCGGCGGTCTTTTCGCAAGACCGCCAAGGTACTGCCGTGTTGAAGACCACCAGTGGTGGTGGTCTTCCGCACTGAGTATTATGACCGCTGGCAGCCCGCCTTCCTTTTTCGTACGGTAAGCCGCCAGCAGCCATACTGGCGGACTGCGGGAAAGTAGAGGTTGCTCAACCTCCACCACCACGTCAACAGAACACCTCCCACTGAATCACATCCCATGATGGGTGTGGCAGTGTTCTGGTGACGGTGTGCTGGCGGCGGAGCTGCCCCCATGCATCCCGTCCCCTCCCGGAGGATCAACGGACAAGGTAAGTTGATCGTCCGTTAGGTCAGGGGGTGTAGTGTGCGTGCATGAGGGTGTGCGTGTGAGAGTGTAGAGGGGGTGAGTGAGTGTATTCGTGCGGGGGGGTGTTGTGTGTATGGGAAATGTGTGCGGGTCGGACGATGTACATGTCTGTATGTGTGCGGGTATGTGTTGTCGGGGTGTATGTGTGCGTGTAGGGGTGTGTATATGTGCATGTTCGGGGTGGGGAGGGGGGTTGTGCCACCTTTGAGGGGTAGCAGGGGGGTGTGGGGTGTGGGGGGAGAATTCGTGGGGGGGTAGCGGGGGTGGGGAGACCCCTATCAGTGCCAGGGAAGGAATTCCCTGGCACTGATAGCGCCTACCGCCATGGATCTCATGGCAGTTCCCAACCACCCGAGATCCATGGCTGTATGCAGGGTCCTGATACCGTTGGCGGTCTAGTGACGACCGCCGGGCTGGAGACCGCAATCTTGAGCCCAGCGGTCTTCACCGCCATGGCAGTCGGAATGGTGAAGTGGCGGATGACTGCGGCTGTAACCGCCGCGGTCATAATTCCATTTTTCTTTCCGCCGGCCTGTTTGCGGTCTTACCGCCGCTCTACCACCGACCGCAAGGGTTGTAATGAGGGCCATAGTTTATTAAATTAAATGCAGGAGATGGTTTTGTACAGCACACATCCTGAAGTCATGTATTTCAAGGTCCTCATATGTCAAGAAAAAGGAAGGAATGCTAAATAAACCAATTGCCTAGGATCACATAATTTGTTCAAGTGGAGAAGCCGGGATTAATCCCAAGTTTTGGTTTTACATTGTGCAATTCAGACATTAGATGTATATAGCTTGCTTCCCTTGTACCTACCTTACCACCAACCCCGACCGCCACCCTGCTGGTATCAATGCAGCCCTCGGCCCCTCACAGTCCAAATTTTGTGGCCCCTAGGTAATGTTTGTGAATATCCATGTTTTAGCTGATCCTGTTGCACAAAGACATCTGCAAACAAAAACTTGTCAAAGAGAAACTCAAGACTCGATCATTGCCTCCTTGGTAACAGAGTGTAACCTCGCCTTATTGCATGTGTTTGTTTACGGGTGACTATCTCCATAAAATTAGGTGTTCTGGTTGCACGTTTTGAAGTATGAGACTGCCTCACAGTCACTGTGCCTTACATTGCTCCGACAAAGTCACTGAAGAAGGTGTATAAATGGAATGTTCAGTCTTTTGCTTAAGTTTTTGGTTTTGGAAACAGCACACCTACATTTTCACCTGATGGGAAAACAAGTTTCTTGATTGTTTACTCTATGTGAAGCAATCACCTTAAAAATGAATGAAAAGTAAAACTTTTGCCATACTTAAAATGAGAAGTTCATTTTATGGAACCTATGTACTTCCTGTCGATGGCTTGTTTGAGCAGGACTGTTTCTATGACTTTACTCAAGCGTGTTGGTTGGGCCGCGTTGGGAGGATGGAGCACAGAGGGTTCCAGATCCTTGCGCACCAACAGACAAGTCACCACATGAGCTTTTGTGAGCAATTTATCAATGTTTCTTAATCTAACGTTACAGGTCCATGTCTATTGGAGGCCAATTTCTTCATATATCTTGCATGGACCCCGGCAAAGGTCCCTGTGCATAGTACTCCAGAGAACCAGGGCTTCAACGTGAATATAATTCTTTGTATTTTTGGTCATAGGCCTCATTGTACATTCCCAATATGTTTTCAGGCATGTCTGTGTAAATTACATTTTAGTAACCAAGGTATGCTACGACTGGGGATTTTACAAACTGTTGTTTGTGGTTAATTTGTAGGAGTTGGATAAAATATCAACATTTGGGCAGTGTCGTGGTCAGGACAATTCCAGGATTAAGAACCAATTCAAAAATAACATCTTGTCATCTGCGTCCCAAAGTGCTGGAACCTTTCATGCTGTTACTGTCATCGCCAATTTTTAAAGCACATACCACAGATTTCAGTATCTCTCATATGTCTGATGGCTGCTATGGCCAGCAGAGTTACACTGATTGCATCTAGCTCAGAATGTTGAAAGGCTGAGTCCAGCTGAACCTGTGATCTGCAGGTTGGGCGTAGATCTCTGCAAAATCTCTCAGGTGATTGAGCTATCGGTCTGGCACAATTTTGTTGAAGAACAATTGTCTAGTCAAACAAGTCTTCTTGAAGGGTTCCCTTTAGCACTGTCCAGGGAAGTGGGGAGATTGGTGCTTGCACTTGGCAACAAAGTTATGGCCCACTTACCCGGCCTACCTCCCAAAGGGTGCCGGGGAACTGCTCTTTAGGGCCAGGTCTGGCATGGTTTTATTATGGGCTCAGCTTACAAGTGGTACCAGGCTCCCTTTGTATTGGGGATGAGGTGGATTCTTCCTGTGGGAAGATACACTTTGGGCCCCGGAAAATAGCTGTTGTTGTAGGATCAGTTGTGCAGTGGCTATTATGCAGAATGATAAGTGCCAGAGCCTGTGCTCGGAAACCCACAGCTGGCGCTATTGAAGGGTGGAGTGCCAAATACCAGGGCTGCGTAGTCTGGATTCCAGCTCATGTCTCTTTAATTCACCACTAGGCATTCTCTGACTCTTTATCTCGCTCTTTTGGGTTCTTTTTCATCCCTTCCTTCTCCCTTTGTCAGTGTCTTTCCAGCTTTCTCTTCTTCTACTTTCCGCCTTCTGTTTTTTTCTCACTTACTTGCTCTGAATCAAAGGCTGTTGAGCAAAAACAAGAGCCAGTAACCACCAGCTCAAATTAAACACTGCAGTTGTGTAGTGAGTGATTACGCGAGGGAATCTGCTGGTTAGGAAAGTAAATATCTAGTTTTCTCTTGTAATTTAAATGTGCCTAATGCTGGAATTATCTGTACAGAAAACAAATGTTTTTATCTCCTTCCTAGTATTTGTAAATAAACGCAGCCTGGGGACTCAATTCTTAAATCCAACGAATGGTAGATCTCAGGCTGATTTGTTGAGGGTGGACTGGACGAAACTGTGGGCACACTATACTAGCCTTTGGACATTCCCAACCTGCTTCGCCCCCCCCCCCCCCCCCTCCTTTTACTACACACCCTTGAGTTCTGCATGCAACACTCATGACAATGATGGCCTTCGGAGGAACTGAAAGTCGCTGACTAGGCTTACCCGGGGGTGTTTCGTGCTATTATGAGGCATAAGTGACGGACAGGTTAAGTTAAGGGGCGGGGTGGGTCATTTAAGCGGGTATGAAAGGGCCAGGAAGGGCGGGTTCACCCTCTTCCTGACTCCTAAGCACCACCGGAAGGGCACAGACGAACCAAAGACCACACTCCCACCCTACTTGATCTGGAGTAGTAGGATGGTGCTCACTCTATGTAGCGTTTGCCAAGGTATAACAGGTTGCAGGGTGTAGGTGGTATTCTGGGGGGTGGATAATCACATGCGCATGTATCCACCGCTCGGGAAGTGGGGTGATGAGGGGAGCCCAGGCAAAAGAAGACGGTGCATGGGATTCGCCGATCAGGTCAAAAAATGTCACTGGAGGGTGTTTGGTAGGACAAGTGAAGGAGAGATTGGGTAGCTGGAAGGAGGTCAGTGGGTGAAAGGGGGACGAATGAAGCAAGGTGTGGGCATTGGGGTGAAAGTTGGTGTGATGTGAGAATGGTTCGGGAGGAATGGGAAAGACGTATTTATGATGTTTTTCACATTATGTTAAATGTTATTAAGGTTGATTAAGTGTTTTGCAATCCTGTCCTAAGAAATGGCCTTTTACGCTAAATGGTGACATGGCATGTGTTTTTTGCACGATGGGCCGCATCAGTTCATGTTCCTCAATTCAACCTTTTTCAAAGTGCGAGACATTCCCAAGACACCCATATTCTCCCTTAGGAAGTAAATCTGGCACGGGCTTTATCAGAACAGCCAGGGCTGGACTTGCCTTTTAATCCTTTGTGTATTTCCTCAGTGCGTGGGTCTTGAAAGCCCCAAGCCCCTGTTTTTGCCTCTGTTACTTTACCCAGTGCCTGGAGGTCAGCTGTAGTAGGCACAGAGAGCTTCAGTAGAGAGGGAGAGTGGGAAGGTGGGATGGAGAGGAGAGGGAGAGATCAGAGAACGAAAAGAGAGAGGATGGATGGATTTATTTTTGCCAGGGCTGTGTTTGGTTCCCCAGGCAGGTCCTACGCACAGTACACTTAGCCAAACCAGCACTGCCCATCTAAAAATACCTTCCCTATGTTGACCACTGAGCCATCCCTGACTGACATCTCACATCTTCGACTGAGTTGTGGCTCAGCAGATAGGGATGGAGGAATAGACACTGATCACCTGTTACCTTTAGCGCTGCGAAGCTCTCTGATCACGTGTGCACGAGCAATCCTAGTGGCCACACCAGTTTTACCAGTGGCCCTTTCTGTGCCCACTACCGTCCTCACAATAACCTCTTTGGGCGCTACTGTCTGACCTCGTTGGAGAGGGCACCGGTCCATCAAAAAACCCCAGTGAGTCACAGGCACGCGCAGTGTTTACTCTCTCGGCTCATGTGCAGTCACTAAGAAGTACTTTTAATCTCTCCTGATTTCCTGAAACCCTGCAATTGAGTCACCGCGCTTCACAGGCCTCTGTGCCCGAACCAGCCCCGGGAGCGATCTTTAAAAAGATTAAAAGGGCCCACTTGCTTCCTTTATCGCAGCTGAGAATGTGTTTCTTTCCGGGGTTAGGGGGAGTGGAGTCGGTTGAATAAATGAGCTGTCCTGGCTGAGCTCAGCGTGAGTCAGTGCCCGGAAGCGCCCTGAACAGAGCCCCCTCACTTCTCAGAGCTCCCCTTTCTGGATCTGTGTGTGTCAGGGCACAGGATGAGTCTGCAGCGCTGCGCATCAAAGCGCCCTGAGTCCTGTCTACCTGCCCACGAAGAGAGCGCCCATTGAGTGGGAGACGGATTCCGTTCCAGACAGCTTTAATGCAGACACTGTTTGTGCAATACGCGTCTCCATGGCTCATCCGACACCTCACCGCCAAAGCCCTTAACGGGAAAGCAAAGAAAAACACGTACACTACAGAAAACCTGGCTTCTAGACCCGCCCATATTTATCATTGTTTTTGGGTGGAGTGGTTCAGTTGAAGTGAATTAAGACTACAATTCCCAGAATGCTTAGATTGTTTAACGTATTCCCGGGACTTGGTTCACAACCTCCTCTTTGAAATACATTCATCTGGTAACCTTACTTGTGTGCCACGTTTGACAGCACTTAGAAACAGACTGAACACTGCTTTTATGTGCAATGAAAAAAACGGCGTTCATTCCGCCGAGCCTGGAAGCGCCTAGACTAGATTAACTTTGGTTCGTGGTGGTTTCGCTTTGCTCTAAGCGTATCATGAACGATCATCATGTATGCTTTAAAAGTAGTATCTGCGTATGAAGTGGAGATGTGTGTTATTGCAGAGATAAACGTTCCCGTGCGCACGTGCAGTAGTAAAGTGTGCAAAATGTGTGATGGTTCCGATTTTAAGTTCCTGCAATTTTGGCAGGCAAATAAACTTTTCTGTAAGACTCGCGTTCCGTGCGAAATGCAACAGTGCCCCCTTCTGGTTGAAAATATGACGCTACCTAAACTTGAACGTGTGGCAAGTTGGTGTGTTTCAAATGAAGTTGTCATTTGACCTTTGAAATGTTTCTTGTGTGCAGCAGTACTGGGGCCACGGTTAGTCCAGTGCGGACCAACAGAGAGGGTCCAGGGTTTCAGGAAAAATAAGTCAAAGCCTTCCATCCCTCAGCCAGTGGAAACTAACATGGAAGATTTTCGCTTTTACCGTACAACCCACCTCCCTTTTCAAGTTCTCTGATTCTAGGAGAGAGGACATGTCCAAGAATGAACACTCGAGCTTTGGTATCACAGGAAGTGGCATCGCCGGAAGTTACATTTGCATAAATATCCAAAATAAATTCAGCGTGTATTGAAGTGGATTTTATCCATGGAAAACACCTTGATTTGTTTTTGGACCTTGGTTTTTACCTGTGCTGTGGTGTGAGAATGCCACATGGAATCTCTCTCACTATGTAGAACTCCTTGTAAACATATTAATTGGTTTTGAGCTGCAACCTTCATAATGAGTAAAACAAACGGTGAGATCTCTACATTAATATTACAAAATCTTATTAAAAGCATCCCAGTGCATGCACGCCCACAATGGATTACTGCATCCCAGTGCATGCACGCCCACAATGGATTACTGCATCCCAGTGCATGCACGACCACAATGGATTACTGCACATATTTCCATTCATAGAACATTAAGGGGGTCATTCTGACCCCCGCCGGCGGCGGAAGCCGCCGGCCTGGCGGGAACCGCCAGAAGACCGTACCGCGGTCAAAAGACCACGGCGGTCATTCTGACTTTCCCGCTGGGCTGGCGGGCGACCGCCAAAAGGCCGCCCGCCCAGCGGGAAAGCACCAGCAACGAGGAAGCCGACTCCGAATGGAGCCGGCGGAGTTGCTGGTGTGCGACGGGTGCAGTTGCACCAGTCGCGATTTTCAGTGTCTGCCAAGCAGACACTGAAAATCTCAATGGGGCCCTGTTAGGGGGCCCCTGCAGTGCCCATGCCAGTGGCAAGGGCACTGCAGGGGCCCCACGACACCCGTTCCCGCCATCCTGTTTCTGGCGGTGAAAACCGCCAGAAACAGGATGGCGGGAAGGGGGTCGGAATCCCCATGGCAGCGCTGCTTGCAGCGCCGCCGTGGAGGATTCCCTGGGGCAGCGGGAAACCAGGCGGGAAACCAGGCGGGAAACCGCCGGTTTACCTTTTCTGACCGCGGCCTTACCGCCGCGGTCAGAATTGCCCCAGAAGCACTGCCAGCCTGTTGGCGGTGCTTCCGCTGCACTCTGCCCTGGCGGTTTTCAACCGCCAGAGTCAGAATGACCGCCTAAGACTACCTTTGCTTGTGTGTCTGGATGGGTCCTCAGTACCACCTCTATTTAGCCTTTACTCTCTGAAACATCCTGGCTCAAAAAGACAACTTTGAAATGCTCTTTCCTGGCACTTTTTCTGGATTTTGTAATGTGCTGCTGACACACAACAAACTTACTCCTTCGGTATCCCTCCCTCTCCCTCTCTCTGTCGCTCACTCTTTCTCTCATTCTCTGTCTGAGTCTTCAAAACGTATCCCTGGACTTATTTGTGTAGTAAACTGTACCACACGTAGTTTGTGTAACGTCTTCTTTATCTACCTGATGTATATTTGAGCTCTTTGTGAATCCAAACTCTCATTCAAGATTTTGTTGTTCCATCGATTTTGACTTACATTCCTGTATCCTTCATTTCTACCTTTTTTAACGTAGAACTGTATTTTGAGTCTATTTTGGTTTGTAAATCTCCCCGGTACCTCTTCTTTGGACATCATTTAGTCATACATCCATACATACATCCATGCATACATAAACGCTCAAAGTTGTTGCCTCTGTGTCGGGTAACATCAGCCACAATGAAGTGGGAAGTTTCCTAACAGATTGTTTCTCTGAAAGGCCAGTCACTCCATTTTTGGGGCCAGCCTGTCTTCACCGGACCACAGCCCCCCCCAGCCTGTCAAAAGTCCCACTGCAACACCACAGCCAGCTCTCCTCTGCTCAGTGTCTTCGAGAAGGCAAGTGAGGTTACCCACTCATTCCAAAATTACATGTCTGGGCAGATGACCTTCACCCCTGTCCATCCAAGAATGAGTCCTCTGTTATTATTATCTGAATACCAAACTGGTAAATTGAGAGACAGGGCCTAGTAGTTAAGAGTTTGAAGGGCTCAGTCACTGTGCTCATTTTATCATCAGCATAAACCAGGGATTGGTACCAAGAGGTGACGAGTGCTGTCAAGGGAACCAACATGCACTGTCCAAGAGTACTTCAGTCACATCTTAAACACAGACATATGAGCCACATACGATGTGGTGCATTGCTACCTGCTATAAGTGGGACATGGGGGCTATTCCCCCTTCTAGAATCAGTGTCAGAGGACCACAATGCTAGCTCTGCCAGACCCCTTACTGCAGCTAAAATACACGACAGCAATGCACGGTAATGTGGCACTTCCACAAAACGTGCCGTACAACTGCACGTCCTGCAACGCTGAGCAACCAGCGTGGAGACGGAACCCCTAAAATGTCAGAAGACTTCACTGCAACTAAACAGGGTGCCTTGGCTCCTTGGAAAAGGCAAGCATTTGGTTCTCGCCTTAACATTTATTCACAAAGCAATAAAGTAGCGCTCCAAACTGTGCAACACACCAGATAACACCATACACTCCCATAGGTCACCCAATCCTTGCAGTATAATTCTAACTGTGGTCTCAAAGTGTAGACACGAGACATCATTTTCTACGAATTTGCTGCTAACTGGTTTTCCTTACAACTTTCCGAAGCACACATCACCTGCCAGTGTTCTGTGTGACGACAAACATCCACTTTCTTAAAATTTTCATTTATTAAAGGCTATCTTGCCCAGAGTACTTGGTTGCCTTACAAGCTTCTATGTACTTTTTAAATTCCATCTATTGGCTCCAGAATTTTCATTATGTGTCTCCCATTTTCCTGACGGATTAGCACATTCGGCACTGGCTAGGCACTTGAGAGGATTCCAGATGTGACCTTGGACATGTTTCCTTATGAAACACGTTGTCTCAGTTCCCAAAATTATTATGACTTTACCATGCCAACCAGGCACAGCCAGAAACACTTCATTTGAATCCTTGGCCACATTGACACCTGCAGTGTCTGCGAGATCGTGGTCATCAAATTAAACATTTGTGGACTTCTCCCCATGCCAAGCAAGAACATTTCACTGAATGCTCTGTGATATTTTCAGAATTAAAGGAAATTCTGCATCATACGTATTTTGTCCATTTCACCCATCCAAAGCCCCGTTTTCCAGCAGAATGTTGTAAAGTGATTTCCCCGTGTCACCACAGCTTAAAACACAAAATGGTGCAGAGTCTATTTTCTGATGGTAGAGAAGAGGCGGACGGTGGAGGAGCGAGATCCAGTAATGTTTTAAGGCAGAGGGAAAGGGGGCAATTGCTCATGACCTCACCTTCCAAGGTTCTCCTGAGAAAGAGAACTTTCTATCCATGGTACGTCCACTTCTCTGCCGCAACCCCAACATACAGTTCAATCGTGTTTGGCATCATGTGTGTTCAAATATCAGACTTTGGACAATAAAATTAAATGTTGTCGCAAACAGAGATTCCTAAAATATTCCTTGCCCGGGGCCCTCAAAATCCCAAAGATGGCCCTTGCGAGATCTACGTGAGGCCTTGGAGAGCAATGGCGGAGACGCTGTGAGAGCGAAGCCGCTGAGCATCCGCCAGTCCAGACTTGCAGTTCCCATGCGAAGGGCGAGGTGCTGTGAATCATAATTCTGGCAGCCCAATTATGTGATTTCCTGTGCTTCCTGGATGTGTCTCGGATACCGGTCCCGTGTTTAAAGAAGCCCCGGGGCTGCCACTTACCGACTGCCTTCCCGCCTCTGTCCTTGCTGTGACCTGGCTTTGCACTACTTTTCTTCCGCCACTTTGCGTCGACAGTGAAAAGGGCGGCTGCAGAGGCTCCCCAGACTGGCTGCTCACTGCGCGGAGGTCTGCAGCGTGCTTTCCATAATGGCCAGGCGCACTGTTGGCATGCCATTACCTCGCAATTAACAAGGATTAGCATTGCATTCATCAATTGCCTAATGCGGAAGTGTTAAAACGGCTTTGTCTAATTGCATAACTGTATTCGAGCAATTTGCCGCCATCCCAGCAGCGGGGACCAGACCTGCCTGCCCAGGCAGCGACATCGATGGTCTTAAAATGGCGGCGCTTGGTTTGAAGGGGCACGTGCCAGCTGACCTTGGCTTCTTATACGCGGCTTTACTTTTGTATTTGTCGCTTGTAGCTTCACTTTAACGAAACAGTCTGAATGGCCACACTGTTTTCAGCGGGTTTGCATGGACACCGTTCGTTGCCGACCAGTATTCATTTTTAAATGAATATTTTTTTAGCCCTTCCTTTAACTCTGATCTTTCTCAATGTGCACAGAGAAGGGTATTGTGTTAGAAAAACACCTGAATTCTGAATACACAGGCACCCAGCTTGTATTACAAGTAATGTAGTTCCCAGACCCCTCCTTTCCACATGTCCTAAAGCATCACCCCATGAAAGGGTTTCAGGACTGCAGAACATCTCTTCCGAGGAAACAGAAAGTAACTGTGCTCGGTACCCCGGTGCAGCCCGTTTTGCAGGGAGATGTGTTATGTTATTAGCATTGTATAGGGCTAACCACCAATGCTATGGTGCCACAGCGCATTCTCTATCCGAGCGATCTTTCCTATGAGGAGGAACTATCATTCAACACTGGCTGTTGTTTTGTTGGTATTTGGTTGTGTATGGTTAGTAGAAAGTTTGTTAACTTTCGGATGGTTTGGGTAACATTTTACATTCCAGCAGCTTGCAGTGTTCACGAGGTCGTACATACAATTGGTCCTGGATACTTGATCTCCAAATTCAGGCCTCCCACATCTAGCTCGTAACTTTGCTGTGATGCCACTAGACTACTCTGCATCCCAAAGTTTTGAAGACACCCCAAGTTAGTAGAGTACTTCTTCTCTAGTTATCTACCAGTGTAAGCCTCTTCTTCTCGCTGTCCTTCATGAATCCACCCAATTCAAATCCGGCAGTGTCTGACCTGAGATCTTTTGTTCCCTCCCTCTTTTCTGGGGATATTTTGTTTACTTCCGTGCCCTTCTCGTACGCTGAAGCCAGTAATGACGTTGCCACTTCACAGAAAGACAAAACATACGCACTATGAGTCTAGCTGTAAATAAAACACACATAAATAAAAATTTTAAATAATCTTTATTGCTTATTTTCATGATGGTTTTCAATATAAATATTTTGTTTTTTATTTAGGAAAAGGACCTGCCTAAAAAAATACATCCTTATTCCCAATCCTTTGTGTGTACATGTATTCCTTCGGTCTCTATACTTATCTTGTGGTGAATTAAGAGCAATGCAAGCGCACACACTCATAACTTTGTGCTGTTTACTAGAGACACATTTACACGTATATATGCAGTGTTTAACACAAATGAACATTGATCATTCTGTCTTTTTTTTTTAAATTTGTTTGCAGACACAAGGCAAGTACAGACATCACCTCCATGGACTTATGATCAATCATATCAATACCTGGGTTCAATTGGCACCCCCGCCGTGCACCCGGCTGCACCCATCTCTCCAGGACGAGCCAACGGCATGTCTGCCATCAGCGCAGAGCTCTCCAGCCGGCTAACAGGTAAATGTCCACTTAATGTATTTCCCATCTCCACTCCACAGCATGACCTTCACATAACATCACAAGCTCACAAAACATACCCGTGAACAGGGAATCAATCTATGTCCCCTTTAAACACCCTCAGTCCCTTTAAACACCCTCAGCCTTGCTCTGAAAAGAGGCGTGGTACACTGGTGACCTCTAACATAACATCTGACCTCTAACATGGCTTCCCAAAAGGGACAGAATTCATTCTGCAATTCAGGGCAGTTCTCCACATGACCCTAGTCCTCAAACAAGAGAAGGAAGAATGGATGGATGGATGAACAGATAGGTTCATATAACGACTGATACATGTATAGTAATTGCATTTATAAAGCTCTTATTAGGTATTGTTAGAGGCAGGAGCATGCCTTTCAAGGAAGGACAAGTTGAGGTGTTTAAAATGAGTTGGGGGCAATTTGCAGAAATATATTAATAAAGATTAAACCAAACATTCATATGACTCACAGAATTTCGTGCTCATAGACAGAAGGCATGGATAGAATGGAAGGGACAGCGAGGGACATTTTATAGAAAAAAGGACAGATGACAGTCAGAAGTTATGGTCAGTGCTCATGCTATATTTTAGAAGTACAAAGGATGCTTTTTGAGATAGCGTGTATGGCTAAGTAAACAGATTAAACATATAGGACCCGATTACGACCGTGGCGGATGGTATACTCCATCACAAACGTGTCAGACACCCCGCCCGCCGTATTACAAGTTCCATTATATTCTATGGAACTTGTAAACCAGCGGATGGGATACTCAGTCACAAAAGTATCCCTTCCGCCAAGGTCGTAATCAGGTCCATAGTCTAATGGAGAGATTTAGGGATACATGTACAGAGCTCACAGTACTAAATTGCTGCAGTCTGCACTTAGGGGTTCTCGACTCCAAGCCTGGAGTCTAGCACTAGTCTTCTGTTTGTGTCAGTATATGTTCACATATCCTGGAGCTCAGATAGAGTCTAAAATAAGATGAATCCTGAGTGCAATCATTGTTCTTTCTCTCTCGCTCTGCATATGCTGTACTCAGACACACACTATGCACGTGTGCCAAGACATACACCCATATTCTGAGAACACCACTCCAGACAGATCCCACACCCTGCTGAAAGGATTTCTCACCTAGAGCTGGCTTTGTCCTTCTTTAACACAACTTGGCTGCCAAGTATCTGCGTCATTCTGATGTGATATGTTTAAGCAGGCTATTATCTGATAACGTTTCCTAATCCTTCATTAATATCTGCTCTCCCTACTGAGATTGTTCCCATCATTTGTGATGCTGAGATGAGTTTAGATGTTATTAAAATTGCTTTACCAGCACTGTGAGAGAGAAAATTCATACTCTGGCTTTGACACAGCTTGTTTTGTTTCTTTCCCATATGTAGCATGTGTCAATTGTGATAGTGTGTAAAATTGGCTATAAATCATCGCTTCTAATTAGTGCATTGAGAGACGGGCTTAATGATTCCCCCTCAAGCACAACCTCCTACCTTCATAACACCACAGCACCTCGGAAATGCAATCCATATTGGTGCTGTGTTCTTTCTACTTTTTCGCTCTGGACATTTGGTTTTTATGGCCTCTGCATGGGCAGAAAGGCACCTAACAAGGCTTCAGGCAAATGTGCTCTGTTTAAAAGGATAAGCAGTTTTATTTTAAATTGCCACACCTATCATTATTGCACAGTTTCACCCCACCTGTACAGAGTGCAGAAATGGTTTGCAAGAGTGAAAGGAAATACTTTCTCCACTTGTACCTTAAAATGCAAGAAACTTTCAAAAGTGCATGTTTTGTGTAGTCAAGCTGCAGAGCACATTCACAAATCTATAATATGGAGTAAAACTCAAAATGGTAACTTTTGAGAGGAGAGTGTTAGCAAATAAATTTTGCAATGCATAAGTAATCCAGTCCTATTTATGTACAATTTTACCCAAAAAGTGCCTTCCAGTTCTAGTAGATACGTTTGTAGGGCATTTTAGGTGTGTCGCTGCTCTGTAGACAAAGAAATGATGTAATTCTCAGTATGTTTAACAAGGGACATAGCAAGTGTTCTGCCCCAGAATCTACTTCATAGTTTTCTGTACATGAGGGAATTGCGTGTGTGGACAACGTTTAGAAAAGCCAAGATATCCACAGCAATGTGCTCCGGAGCACAAGGCCCCCTTCAGGTTTTTTACGCATAGCTGCTAACATGCCAACACTACAGTTTGCCAGCTTGACCAGATACATTTATCCAAATATTGCAAAACACTTGACGTTCACTGTTGTGATGTTCATTGAAATCACACATTTGTATTGCCTTTCTTTTGCTAAAACCCATTTTCCACACATTACTTCCCTCTTTCCTTAGGTGACCCAAGAAACGTTGGGGTGGGGTTTCCAGATTGGATCTCACAAGAATGCGCCCCCCTATACTATTTAGAAAGAAATGCACTGAAATGTAAGCTTTTAACTGACTTAAAAGTATTGCATCGGTGGTGTGTTTTGGGGGAGGGCATTGTGCTAGCTTGATAAACTGTCAAACTGGGATATATTTCTGTCTGATGAAATACATCCATTTAAGAGGCAAGAACATATGGGAAAACTTGGCTATAGTTTGGTGCTTCTCACCTTTTGGGACCAGACATTCTTAAATATGACTAATTGTATTGTTAAACACATCTACACATATGCAATATCCAGGGTCAATCCTCCATCTACTGTGTGAATCCCACGCCAGACACCAGCAACGGTGTAAAGACGCTTTCCTAGGCACAGTGTCATTTTTCCCTGCCATTGAACCACATGCACTGCTTCTAGACCCAGATTTGTTTTCACGATTGTTATATATTTCTCGCAAAATTCCCCAAAATATGTGACTATTGTGACTCATATGCAGTCGGGTTTTGCACGAACATATAAATATTGCTTTGTCCGATTTGAACACAAGTGTCATTTCCTCGACCTTTCCCCCACAAAGAAAAGCCACGCAAGGTATGCAGTCCCATACAGAATGCTGTTCCTGTGCCTCTTATTTTCAAGCAATAGATTTAGCAACCAGACAGGTGAAAGCAGGTGAAAGCCACTGGCATGACTGGTTTAAGTCAGGCAGTGATTAATAACTGTCAATATGAATAACAACAGCTATGGCATGTTTAGTTCATTTGACCTTTTATCTCACTACTTTGTCAGTTTTCTACCCCCCCCCCCCTTCCTTAAAGCCTTTATGTAGCCTCTGCTTTCCCCTTGTATTTTGTATTCTCACTGCAGGCCTGTCTTTTCTCCATGCCTTTTCAAATTTGATCACAGGTTTTGTCTCAGGTTGGCGTTCTAGTGTTTCACCTACACTGTCTGATGAGGGAGTTACTGAAAAAGCTCTGCGTAGGAGGGGCTTCGGATGCTGTCCTCTCCAGTCTCACATTAGGGAAAGAGGCCCACCATGTGTTTACACTTATTGATAGTGGCTGCTGGTTGCCCTCACCGCAGACTCCAGTTGCTGAGGTGATGAGAAAATCAGACGCCATGGGGAAGTGCCTGATTCTTGAGAAGTTCTGTAAACCTTATCACCAGATGATGAAGTTTACACCACTTTTACTGCTTGTGCCCCTGAGATGTGAGCCCAACCACCCTATCACCCACAGGTTGCTCTGTCTGCACTAATTACGGGTTTCAGGCAAGTCATAGAGAAACCTCAACGCATTTGCAGGTCCAACTAAGCCTTCCAAGGTAAGGTTTGCTTAGGGAACGACACATGTTGCCATAGGTAGCAGACCCTCTATGGATTCCAAAACTATGGACAGAATGAAGGTGTCTTTCAGTCTTAATTCTGTGTATTTGATTATTTCAAAGATTGTGAAGTACAAACCACACCAGGTGAGCACAAGCGTTCAGGTTGTAATACACGTTCAACAGTTACAAAGGTGACATTAGAAAGCATATTACAGTAAAGGTAAATCATGGGAATGGATAGTGTATTGGTTTCAAACAAATGAAAACAAACTTTTTCAATTTATTTGATAAAATATGTTCATGATGGAAACTATAATATATGAGATTATGAAATTATCAGTATGACACCAATAATGTTTTCACATAAAACGTGATATAATTAAGCAAAGACGGAATTTGTACTTATTTAAAATAAGACTTAAATAAAATAACATACATAAAATGCGAAAAAGGCAACTTTGCAGCATCTCAATAGTTATGTCTGGTTATTAAAGAATACCGCAGTGAAAGGTGTGGAAAGTTGGTACAAATATAAAAAATAGTGAATTACCTTCATCTATCTGATATTCCTTATAAAATATGTCAAACAAAAAGTGGTTAAAAGTAATGTGAATGTAATGGCAACAAAACAAAATACAAATGCAGATGATATTACCTGCTGTTAATGGACCGAGCAGAGGCCAATAACACTTAAACAACACTACGCAGAGCACTTAACAATACTTGGACAGGTTGTCTGATTCCTCTCTTCAGTACAAAATTTCCATTTTCTTTGAAACTTTTAATGTCCAGATTTCATCCTCCGTGAAAAATAGGGTCAGACTCAGTGCCCTCACAGGCATTCCACCTGATTGGCACCGCAATATACTTTTTGAGACATGCTTGTCATGATCTGAGAGTATATGTCCATACGGAATTCACGCGGGATGAAAGGCAAGGCGCATTCGGCTAATCCAACAAGCGTTAATTGGATTTTAAAACTTCGGGTTACCATTCATTTGGGCTAAATTTGAAACAAATAAAACAAAGATCAATAAAAAAAAGTCTAAAATAGTACTGAAATCTATTATGTGGCTTCACTGACCCCTTTGCCAAATATAGGCACCTAACATAACATATTCCCTCTGGGCCAGAGGGACCATCAGCACAACACCCATATTTCCTCTTTCCACAGATGCACTTTTCAATATATCTGTAATAGGTGCAAACTTTAGAAAAGCGTTGAAAAAGTGTGGTCTTCTGGATTTTTAGAGTTGAGAGTGAATAGCCATAGATCCTAAATGCTAGCAAATGTTAGATCACCAGAGTGGAGTTTATATGCCTTACCAGGCTTATCTTACGAGCATGCATGCACTTTCTACAGCTCGTACTGTTCCAACAGCCAAATGCAAATGAATATGAGGACTTCTGGCTTGGCTCTATAAGGGTACTGTGATGACTAACATTACATTGCTAAACTAACTAGTATGGCAATCAAATATATGTTGCATCTTTCAATGTATTCAGTAATCTTCAGTACTCACCCATCTTCCGTTTTTTTGTCATCTTCAACAGGTGCTTCTGACCTACCGGCCTTCAGTGATCCACGGGTAGGAATTGACCGCCAGTTCACAACACTTCCATCAATATCTGACCCTCGTATGCACTATCCCGGGGCTTTCACATACACACCGACCCCCGTCTCTACAGGAATAGGAATCGGCATGTCTGCCATGAGCACTGCCACAAGGTACCATACCTACCTACCGCCACCGTATCCAGGCTCAACTCAGGCTCAAGGCAACCCCTTCCAGGCCAGCTCACCTTCCTACCATCTCTACTATGGCACATCTGCAGGATCCTACCAGTTCTCAATGATGTCAGGAGGAGATCGGTCCCCTCCACGCATCCTTCCCCCTTGCACTAATGCTTCCACAGGATCCACCCTGCTGAACCCCAACCTCCCAAACCAAAGCGATGGGATAGACACTGAAGGCAGCCATAGCAATTCCCCAACCAACATGGGCTCCACAGCAAGGCTAGAGGAAGCCGTGTGGCGGCCATATTGAATTACCCAATTGCAAAGCTGACATTTTCAGGGAGTTTACTTCCTTCATCAAGTGGACAAGTTTGTTATGATGAAGCGTGGAAAGATTCCGTCAGGGGAAAAAAATGACTGCTTCTAACCTGACAATGCTGTGAATACAAAAAAGAGATTTTTTAAATCTACAATCCAATTTTTGCCCAACTATTATATTACAAGAAGTTTGGGGATTTTTTATATACTTTTGTTGGGGGTAGGGGAATTTCATCTTTCCTTGCAGCTGATTTTGTTTATTTTGGCACCTTATAAATTGCTTCGAGAAAGTATGAACATTTTTAAAACAATGTTGCTTGCTTTTTTGTTTTTTTAGCCACTGAAAGAAATGTCCCATTTCAGTGAGATGTTATTTAATTTTGGGGGTGTGCTCCTGTTTCCCATTTTTTACTTTTTATATTTTTATAAGCAATTGCTACAGCCGAAGGTGATTTCCAACTACTGTACTACCATGCAAAGTTTTTAGATATTTATGCATAATGTTTAATTTTCTAATGTGCTACTAGCATTATTTAAATATGCTTGGATTTGAAAACAGATATCAGTAAAATGGGAACTGTATTGAAGTAAAGGGCTGGCATTTTCTGATCGATACCTTGGCATCCCAGATCAAGAGGAGTATTGTTTACGTTTCAGATACACATTTTTTAAATGGAAATGCCATAACCAGTCTAATGTATTTCCAGAAATGTTGGTCAGTGTTGCTTTCCAAAACAGCACTGATTTATTAGTTTTAATGGGTCATTTGCAAAAATCAGGTAGAAGGATATGAATAACCCTCCCCACTGATACAGGCCACTCCCAGTAGTAGTGTGTGGTGACCAGTGCTTTAAATGGAAATATAGAAATGAAGGTACTTGTTGTGACTTGACTTGTTCCTATGCATTCTTTCCTTAGTTACCAGTTCTCTGCTGCTCAGCCAAAGTGTGTGTGAGGTCACAGAATGTTCACGAGTGCCTGTTTGGTGTGAATGGTCAGTTGGTGAGAGTGGGCTGAGCAGCAAGGATGCTGCTTCTGGTGGGGCGTTAACCTGTAACTAAGCTGAATATGCCTACACCATATAACCTACAAAAGATCCATTGTCAATTACAACAGTACTCAGAATTGACAGTACCTGTTTCTGTTTGCTCCTGAGAAATGCTGGTACTCTCCCATTAAATGTATTGCAGCAGTGCTGAGAACTGCAGATACTCTACCTTTCAAATTAAAGAAGTGCAGGTACTCAGAACCAAACAATACTGCCCATTTAAAGCACTGCTGATGAATCAAGAGAGAATGGGTAACTAGTGTTAGCTTTTATAGTCTGAGTTACGCCAGGACATAATTTATAGTTAGCACCCTGTATGGAAAGCAGAGCCATTCAGAATGCTTAGTATGCTGGCACTAACTACTGATGTTCTTCCACAGTCTGTCTTCAGTGATACGGACATGAAGCCGGCAGAGACAGTGGGTATGTTTATTTGCCTATGCTGGGTGAGATTAGGGAAGCCGCATTGATGGTCTTATATCTCAACTGCTGCCAGCTGTTAACAGCTCTTTATTGCCTTTCATCTCATCAAGTGCTCTTCACTCGGACCGTAATATCAGGATAAGTAGTTAAAAGTGGTTAACTCCTTCTGCAGAGAGCATTAATCAATGTAAAATTCCTGAGCAGAAAACAAGAACACTTAACTATTACCGACCATGAAAAACTTTAGGCTGGGAAGATGTAGGGATTATTGTGGCAAAACCACTTCACACTGTGCATGCATGAACAGGCATTGACAATAATTTTGTTGTGTATATGTGGGGACACGGTAGGTTTGGGTTGGTTTTGGGTTCCAAAGAGGCCATTTGTCACCTAAGAAATGTAGTTAACAGAGCATATTCTGTAAGGTCTGCCGGAAGGAAGAGTTGTGCAACCACATGGAAGAACACTAATCGTCTGTAGGACAGTATCATTGCTGGTGCAATATGTACCTTTTAATGGAAGGTCACACTGCTTCAAATTTGTATTCCAGCCTGTGTTATTCCATGTCCCACCTGTGTGTGCAGCAGTCCAACACCTCATGTACGTTGGTGGTCCTCCTTGGCACCTTGGGGTTGTAGGCATGTCAACTTAGCCATAACTCAGTTTTAATAAGAGAAAGGCCATTTGGATATTTTGTTCTTGTATCCTTAGCTCAGTGTTCAATATTTATGTAATTCTTTTAAATTAGAAGCAAGGCATCCTTTGCAAGAAGTGATTTAATGAGTGATTTAATAAGGGAAGCTGTAAAAACCCAGTTTATCCCCATTTTACATGAGTGCGTTAGCCCAACTCCGCTGACCACCGGATATCCCTTTTTATATCTGTCATTGATGCACCTGGCTCCTTTTAACTCACATCCTATGCAACAACTCAGGAATACAATGCACATTGAAGATGAACTATACTGGAACATTTCCAGAGTCAACTGGAAAATGGACAGCTGCCTGACCTATTAAGACGGATAGCTGGCGGGTTCCACTGTCCAAATATGAGAAACAGCTGGCAGATTCCACTGTCCTAATAAAACAGTCATCTGGCGATTCCATTGGCCTATTAAGACAAAAAGCTGGTGGATTCTCGATTCCACTGTCCAAATAAGACAAACAGCTGGCCAATTCCATTGTCCAAACTAAACAGACAGCTGGCGGATTCCACTGTCCTAATAAGACGAATAGCTGGTCAATGCTGCTGTCCCAATCTGAGATACAAATCCATGATGCCGCACTGATCGCAAAGGGACTCCTGTGTCAGAAAGACCATTCATTTCACAGCACTGAGCTGAGAGTTTGGGATTTCTGTTCTGTACACCTACCAGTAACCAAGCAAACATATCAGATGTCACTGCATAAAAGTCCACAAAAGCACTATTTTATTTTAGGAAATTTGGTTGAGTTTGGTGGTTGTACTTCTCTTGAGCACAAACAACTCGTGGTGATATGTTTGTACTCCAAATATGAGTGAGGAATGTTTATTTAATGTACCTAGATCTAGCGAAAATAAATATTGCAGGTCAACTCTGAAGAATATTCGAAAGCAGGACTTCAGATCAGTGTTTGATAATACGTTATAAAGAAGGATGAAATGTAAAAAAAAAATGTCCTCGGCTGCTGGCAGCGACACAGCTGATCTTATTTAAATCATGTGTTTTTCTTCAGATTCTTTTGTTTATTCTGTATATATTTTGGTTTGTTTTTGTTATTCGATTGTTTGTATCAATCAGATGCAGTAGCACTTTTGGCATACCACCTGAAAACAGTCAATAGATTGAGTGGGGTCCTCCTTTTGTTCAACAAGGCAAGGTTGTTATTAGTGGCAGCAAAAATGGAGAATGTGTTCTCTGAAATTGCATAGAGAAAAGTAATATGAAACCTGTTTTAGGACAACTCACATGTAATTAATGCGTATGGCCACCAGATGTCAGGGTTGCCTTTTAAAGTACACATGAAAAGACCCAACTATTATTTTAATCAGTACTATTTGCACATCAATATCACTAATAATGTGTGCAAACGGAAGAAATAATGAAAAAAGCATCTGCAATGAGAAATAGAAAACAACCATTTAATTTGACTTTACAAAATACAGTGACAGAACCTGTCTCTCTGCGTATGTCATACTTCTTTACTACTGCTTAATCAGTAATATTGAATAACAACAAACATTAGAAATGAACTACATATGAATATCCACACTTGATTCACTACGTATTTTCTATGAGTGGGTGTTACGTATTCCAGGCTTGGTATAAATCATGTATTTTTAGGATTAAGACGTGCTTTCTCAGATGGGATAAACCTTTTTCTGATTCTGATTTTTCTGATTCACACAACTTTTTCTTTGCATAAGCATGCCTTACTCCTAGAAATAAAAAGCGTAAGTAACACCTAATTCAGAAGAAGACACAGTAGATATTATTTACTATTGTTTTGTGTAAGTGCTTGTGTAGTTCATAGCTTGGCTTCGATTTTATTACCATTATAAAAGCCTTCAGGCAAAATCGTGCAACGCCACAAGCAGCTGTGCAACCTTTACACTGACAAGTCTTTGTGAGTTGGTTGTGCTCTCTCCATTCCTTCTGCCTGTTCATAGGGCCAGATGTACAAAGCCCTTTTGCATTTCTTAATGGTCCGAATCGGTGATCCGGGCCGTTACGAAATGCAAAACGGCCTTTTCTTATGTACAAAGGCCTTTAAGAAATCATAAATTGCAATTTCTACCCTCTAGAAATCGCAATTTGTGATTCCCAGAATAGGAAATCACAAACAGGGATTTCTTATTTGCGATTCCTATTCTGATGTACAAAGCATTTCCTAAATGCGACTTGGGCATTTAGGAGATACAATTACCACTGACTTGAAGTCGGTGGTAAGCAGGTGCCATTTAAAAACTCCACCCCAAGATGCTTTAAAAAAAATTGTAATAGAGCACACACATGCCGTTTAGGCATATGTGTGCTCTACATGTGCACCCATATTTTGGTGGTGCACAAAGAGGGGCCTTTTGCCATCCTTGGTTTTGCGTTTTCTAAATGCAAAACCGGCCCTTTGACTAAAATGCAATGGGACTTCTTAATACCAATTTCCTAATAGTGATTCCTACTTTGAACAACTGAATGTATTCAGGAAGCGTAAGCTGGGGCTTAGTATCATTGGGCGCTCATTTTAAAAAAATTAGTAGATGTCTGTCCTACCCAAGTGACCACACTTGGAATATGATACGTAAACTTCCAACAGCTACAGGTAGCAAATCATAAAGTCACCAGAGATACCCAATCTAGGCATGTGCAAAGTCATATCCCCTAAACCAAAATGTTATTTTTGTGCAGAACAGATACCACACACATACAAACTGTCACCACTGAGGAGCTACAAACCTTCGCTCAATAACAGAACATGTCCCTATTTTGAACACCCCTTAAATATGTATAAAATATGCAACAGTGTTTGTTTCATGGTCGATATGTGTCTCTTGCCTCATATCTTTCTCTGGATAGGAGATCATATGGTTACAACGTTTCCTTATTCAATACAGTTTGCATTCTTTCTTCGGAAATCTTGCCAGAATAGATCCTGCTACATCTGAGAATTGTTTTTCTTCATTTTATATGCACTGGGAGTTTGTGTTAGTTTCTCTCATTTAGATCTAACGAAAATTCCTCACCTGTCGTTTTCTTTATTGTTACAGAAGAGTTACAGCAAGTTGTTGTATTTATAAATGTAAATAAATTTAACGAGCTTCCGCGCCATTTATTGATAAAGCTTGTAACTAATTAACATTTCTTCTGTTTGTTTTTCCATGATATTTGTCTTTGTATTGTTTCAATACTGCTTCAGTTTCCCACCCCAACAATAGATTTTACAGCCGAAGACGTTTCATTTGTTTTTGTAAACCTTGTAAAAATGTCTTTCGCATGAAACTTCAATTTGTTTCTTTTTTTCCTGAGGAAGTGAATGATTTTTCAGTGACCCATGGGTTATTTATTTTATTTTGTCAATAAACTTTGTTTGAAATTTTAACTTATGTTTCTGATTGTGCACAGCAGAGACACGAAAAAGATTGCTGATTACTTACTTAGAATGCTCAGCACACACAACTGAGTGCCAGATTCTGGTTCAGAAGTGAGTGAGATGTGATAACTAATCATTAATATTGGCTGAAGCGACGATTTTGGCCTGTGGCAATTCACAAAATAAGGAATTGTTACATGCAGTGACTGGTTCATGGGCCAGCACTTGATTTGGCCCATCAGGCTGGCTGATCTAGCAAGGCAGAATAGAACTGGCCTATCAAATGAATTGTTTCGAGAGGTAGGGTCTGTATTAACCTATCAAATGTGTTGTTCCAGGAAGAGTGCAAACAGTCGGCCAATAAGATTGTTGGTTTTATGAAATATCTGTGGCGTCAGTTTAACAGATGTGTTGATTCAGAAACTAGTTGGGATCACTTGATTTAATTGTTTGATTAGGAGAGCAAAAATAGAGGCAGTCTCTGGCTAGGACAATCTGATAAGCTCAGCTAGGAAGTAGGTGACAAGATACTCCATTTGACTGATTGAGGGTGTGGCCAGTGCCTGAGTTAGTTTGTTCATATAACAGATGTGGAATACGTGTATAACACTGGCCAATGCAAGTGACATAAAAGAAAAAAGGCAAAGAGACTGTCTATTTTGGATTAAACAATATGAAACTAAACTAGTAGACTTGCTGATTCAGCATGATGACATCAGTTCTACCTGTCTTAATAAATGATTAATTAATACACCTGTAGCACACTTGGGATCCACCTCAAAACTAGATAAAACTGGATCCACCCCTGAACCAGACAATGTAAATTATTATCTTAGGAAGGTGTGAAATGTAGAATTGTTTCATTGGGTTTGCAACAAAATTATATTGTTTCCTGTTGAGTTGATCCATGTAGCACCACAGTGCCTAGAACTACTGTTGTTTAATTAATGAATCTACCATAATGCGAGCCTCATCAAATTAAGGTTGAGTAATGTTGTTTAGTGTACACATCAATGTTTGCTGTCTGTCTGATGTAGTATTTTAATACGTTTTCGTATTATTGTAGCTCTCAATGAACATGGGTCCTGTGTATGGAATAAGTGATGGAAATCAGTGCCTCACACATAAGTTTAACTTTCATTGTGGCGCAAAGTTTTAGAGGTAAATATGTATATATTACCTGTCAGCCCCATGGGATAAACATGCTGTTGCAATGCATATGTGTTACACATGCTATGGGGTTGAAAAAGAGATGTATTCCTGCTGGACAGGTCAGTCTCAGTTTAGTTCAAATTAACAATTTGACCATAGATTGACACACAGATTTAAATAAAAAATAGGCCTTTTATGTAGCACATTCTTATAAATAATGGAAATCAACTTTATTTTAAGTATAAATCACATATAACAGAGTACATTTTCATTATGAATAGCAACCTCTGACAACTAATAGTGTTTTGCCGAAACTACACAAATTAGGACTGCTAAATAATGACATTCCAGCCACAGTCCTGACCAGATCAACTGAATCATATTTCCCTGTCTCAGGTTTGAAATCTAATCCTATTACCCACAGGCCTAATACCAACCAGCTAATGGCTACACATCTCAGTACTTGGTCTTTGGTTAAGCACCAAACTGAAATATTCCTCTTACTAGACTCTAAATCATTTGATGTACTGCTCGTAACTGAAATGTGGCTTATTAAAGACTCCTGCCTAGAAGTCCTACATGAGGCTCCTACCTCCTTAAAGCCAACAGACCTGCAGGTAAAATAGGTGGAAGCGTAGCTGCAGTAAGTAAGAAACACGTTAGTTTCACCAAACTTACCTCGCTTATCATTCCGACTGTTGCCAGCCTCATGATCAAACTTGATTCTCCAATTTCCTCCTGACATACATTCTTATATACAGACCGCGAGGTTAGATGAGCAATTCCCCAACTTCTTCCTGAGTCAATTTCCTCTTAAGTCATCGATCATGCAAAATACTGCTAATTGGTGACTTCAGCTACTGGGCAAATGAGGAGAATGGAGGGCAACCATGCAAAGATTTAACTGGTCTTCTTCGCTGCCTAAACCTTGAACAACATGTTTTCTCACCCCATAATAAAGCTTGCACACAAGACCAAGTATGGACTACTAACTTATCTTTGTCCTCCTTGACGATCTCCCCTTGTGTGTGGTTTGACCATAACTTGATTAAATTCTCATTAATAGACCCTAAAACCTCCTCCTCGTTCCAGAATGCTCTCCAGAATCTGGTCCCAGATTGACATGAATTCCTTCTGTGTCTCGTTGGCAACCACCCTACCTGGCCTAAATGACAATACAGACCTATATGGGAAAGCAATCACTCACTGGCTAGTAGAAGCCAGTAATACACACACCCCTCTCCGCAAAGCCAAACAGGCCAGATGACATGATGCATCCAAAAGGTTCACAGAAGACGTAAAACTAGCTAAACTTGAACTACGTCACTGTGAATGAAATTGGTGGAACAATAATTCACCTGACAAAAAGGAAGTTAATGTAAACGATCTTAAAGAATATAAAATGCTAATCATGCAACCTAAATCCGTCTTCTTCACCAACAAAATCTTGAACTCTGCAAACAAATCAAAGGAGATCTTCAAAATTATTTCCAAACTCTCAAACCCTGACAGTCACCCTACCCATCTCACAGACTCAAAACGTACGCGACACACTTAACTAATTTTTTATTGATAAAATTAAGATAATTAAAGATTTGCATTCCCCCCTAGCACATACTGCAATGAAATATCCATAGAAGACAGAAATCCTGTCACTCTTTCTGCTTTTCCCACTATCAGCAAGGATTGCCTTGTGGACCTACTGATCAAAGTTAAGTTGGGTTCCCCACATCACACTTGCCCCCTGAGTGTGCTAAAAACAGTATCCTCTCTTCTACTTGATCCAGCTGCTTCCCTCCTCAACCTGTCTCTTAGTGAAGGCAGTTTATCGAGCTTTTTCAAGGACCCATAGTGGTACTGCTCCAAAAGAAAGCCGGCGAAGACCCATTCGAATGGAAAAATTATCGACCCGTTTCCTTACATCTCTCTCTAGCAAAAATACTAGAGGCACACATTGCTCGAAACCTCTGCTCTTTTTTAGAGAAGTCCAACTTTTTTGACCCTTGCCAGACGGACTTCGCCCAGCTCACTCTACTAAAGCTTTCATCCTTTATGTAGTGGATGCCTTACTGAGGCATTGGGCCTCCTCAACTTATTGTGGCCTTTGACGTGGTCAACTTTAATTTTCTGGTAGACCATGTCAGAGCTGCAGGGTTGCAGGGCACAGTGCTAGACTGGATTATTTCCTTCCTAAACGATCGGTTACCATCGGTCCGGCTGACCACTTTCAACTCACCCAAAGTTCATCTGAACTGTGTGGTACCCTAGGGATCCTCCCTTTCTCCAAGTCTTTTTAATCTGTATATAAGCCCCTTAGTCCACACTCTTAGAAAATGAATGTCAAAATTTATAACTACACAAATGACATGCAACTACTCTTTACTATTGACAACTCCTTCGAATCAAAGGAGTCCTCCCAAAATATGATGCTGTTTATCCGTGACTGGATGTACAGCAATCACTTGAAACTGAATTTAGACAAATAGAGATTGTCATTACCAGAAGCAAGTCTGACTTTTGGAATACTTCATTCTGGCCTTCTGTGATGGGCGTTCCTCCCTCCCCCCAAAAATCAGTAGAGTATTGGGGTCCTCATCAATTAGGAACTCTCTATGAAACCGCAACTAAGAGCGGAAACTTCTTACTGCTTTCTACTACTCCGCAGAATCGGGAAAGTTGGCACATTTTTCACCCTGGAAGCCATTGTTCAAGTCATAATTGCCCTAGTCATCTCCAGAATGGGAAACCTCCTGAACCACGACTCTGGAACAACCATGTTGTCTACAACACAAGCATAACCACGCTTGCTGGAACAACGTATGGCTTTTTCTTTGCCTTAACCACGCATATGCTGAACTATGCATATGCATGGTTAAGGCAGAGAAAAATCCATGAGGTGTTCAGGAGAGGGCGCGGTCAGGTAAATGGGGTTGGGGCAGGGTTGGGGATAGTTTTTAGGGGTGAGGTGGATTAGAAGCTTGGGGCGGGGTGGGTGGACCAGGGTAGTTTGGCTTATAGGGGCAGGGTGGGAGGATCAGTGTAGTTTGGTCAGGTAAGTGGGGTTGGGGCAGGGTTGGAGGATAGTTTTTACAGGTGGATTAAGGGCTTAGGGAGGGGGTGCTGGGATCAGGGTAGTTTGGTTTTTAGTTGCAGGGTGGGGGATCAGAGTAGTTTGGTCAGGTAAGTGGAGTTCGGGGGGTAGTTTTTAGGGGTGGTGTGGATTAAGGACTTGGGGCATGGGTGGAGGGTCAGGGTAGTTTTGTTTTTAGGGGCAGGGTGGGGGCTCTGTTTTTTTTGGGGGGGTAGAGGGGGGGCTGGGTAGTTTTGTTTTTAGGGGTGAGGTGGGGGTTGGGCTTGTTTTGTTTTTAGGGGCAGGGGTGGGGTGGTCAGGGTAGTTCGTTTTTAGCATTGGGGTGGGGGTTGCGTTAGTTTTGTTTTTAGGGGCTGGGTGGGGGGTCAGTTGGTTTAGGGCGACTGGGGAGATCGGGGATGTTTTTAGGGCTCAGGGTGGGTAGGGTGTGTTGGGGGACCTTTGTTTTTAGGGGAGGGTGGGGAGGTCGGGGTAGGTTTAGTATTAGGGGTGGGGTATTTTGGGGCCTTAGGGTGAATGTGTGGTGGCATGCTAGAATCATGCATGCCGTTCCCACACATGCCTTGACTAGGCATGCTTTTACAATGAAAATCATTGTAAAGGCATGCGTGGTAAAGGCATTCGTGGTAACAATGCTGTCATTGGCCCGACCACGTTGTTCAGGTATGTGTGGTTCTTGCATGCGTTGTTCCATCATACATCTCTCCAGAATAGATTATGCCTAGTTCCTCTACCTGGGCCTCCATAAGTCCCTCTATTGCAGGCTCCAAATGGTCTCCTTGAGTAAGCTGATCAGTTCCTGTTACCCTAGCGCCAAGAAAACAACTGGTGTATGTGCGTTCAACAAATATCAGTAACATAACGTGACAATAGTGGATTTGTGAATATTTCATCCAGTACACGCATGTTTCACTCCAGTCACTGCCCCACAGTGACATCCTGTCATGTGTGATTTCTCGCCTTATTCCACCTTCATTTTTTAATGTGCCACTGGTTTCATTTTAAGGGGTTATTTTTGCAACTCAGAAGTGTTTGTGTATGCTGCTTCCCTTGTTTTAATTTACAGAGAAGTGGCCTCAATGTTAACCCACTTTAAAAAAAAAATTCTCTACTGTTGTCCCGTTACCCTATTTTTTTATCAGTCATCAGCTCTTGCTGAGGTGTTCAATTCCATGATGCAGTACAGGCAATACCAATTATGTGGTGTGCGCAGTAAAAAAGCCACATACCCTAATAGTGAAGTAACCACATACAGCCGCCACCTATAAGTGGCCATTAATAATGGTTTGCAAACATTCTCAGAGAGTGGAACATGGGCATATTTATGAACCCCTAATGCCTTCTTGCACCACATTTGTGTCATTTTGTTTACGCAAATATGGCCCAACGAGGCCCAAAACACCGTGCCATATTTACAAATTGGTGCAATGCTTGCATTGCGGCACTTAGTAACCCCATGTGCCAAATGATGCAAGCGCCAGGCATAATGTATGCAAGGGGGGTGTTCCAGTGCTGGGGGGAGGGGCGTAAAAATGGTGCAAAGGAATCCACTAGATTCCTTTGCACCATTTTTATCTGCATTTTTTTAACGCCTGCTAAGTGCAGGCATTAAAAAGAGGCTCCCATTTAAAACAATGGGCCTCCGGGTGCTTGCAGGATTAGCGTCATTATTTTTTACACTAATCCTGCAAAGCGCAGGACTAGCATAAAAGATTATGACGCTAGTCACCCTAACTACCTCCATGGTTTGCCGTATTTTAAATACGGCGCTACCATGGTGGCGTTAGGGGAGTGCTAAGAGGCGCAAGAAAAGTGGCGCGGCACTCTGTGCAATGACACTTTTCCACTTTTCATAAATCTGCCCCCAAATGTACATTTTAGAGCTCTTCTAATAGTTTCAACATGTTTTCAAATTTCGTATCTTTTAGGAGCAAAAGCTATTCTGCACTAGAACACACAGGTTATCATTTAGATCATAATGGGCTAGTCACATCTAGAGACCCTTCCGAGTAAGAGGATTTAAATTGGCTCCTGATGCCAAGTATGTAGCTGCTTCAGTGAAAAAAAAGCATTGGCAAAGCCATAAGGTCTGGTGTTGGCTGACAGCCTTCTGGCAATTGTTTTGTTGTTTTGTATTGGCTTATGCAAAACTGTATTGTTTGGGCAACGCCAGACCGTCATCAATCTAAAAGGAAATAATTTGCTCCAAGCAAAAAAGGTTTTTTGGTGCCTATAAATACACATTACCATAGTAATCTAGGGCACTGAAGGGAACTACTTTGTGTGTGGATGTGCTTCTTGTGAATGTGACGCATCCAGTAACTCATAGCGAAGTCAGCAAATGGCTCAAGTGAGCTGATACACTACCTCTTAATGCATGCTAGAGTGGGCCTTGCTGAAACTCCTATAAGTAACTATGCTATACACATAATTTTAGTAAAATCAAAAGGTCTTGGTTAACACAGACCTAAAAAAAGTCAGTTAATCTGGCACTGGCTGTGAGAAGAAAGAAGGAAAGAATGAAAGAAAGAAAACAAGAAAGAAATCAGGCAAGAAATAAAGAAGAAAAAAGAAAGAAGGAAGTAAAGCAAAAGAAAGAAAGAAAATGAAAGCAGAAAAGTGAGAATGAAAAAGGAGAAAAAACGAAAGAAAGAAAGAAGGAAAATAGATGGAATGTAAGAAGTTAAAAAAAAGAAGGCAAGAGAAGGAAGGAAGAAGATAAGATAGAAAGGGACAGAAACAAAGAACAACGGAAGAAAAGGGAGCAGGAAAGAGAGAAGGAAATAAAGAGAAAGAAAGGAGAGAATGAAAAAAGAAGCATACAAAGAAGAAAGAAGGAAAGAAAGTGAAGGAAAGGTGAAAGAAAGGATGAAGGAAGGAAAGAGAAAGAAACAGAAGGAAAGAGAAAAGAGAAAGAGAGGTAGAGAAGAAAAGAAATTAAAGAAAGCAAGAATAAAGGAAGGAAAGAAAGAAAGAGAGAAGAAAAGAGAAAAATAAAGAAGGAAAAGCTGAAAAAAGGAAAGAGGGAGGAAACAAAAGAGGAAAAGAAAGAAAGAAAGAAAGCAAGAAAGAAGATATGAGAGAAATGAAAGATGGCAAGGAAGAAGAAAAGAGAAAATAAAGAAGGAAAAGCTGAAAAGAGGGAGGAAACAAAAGAGGGAAAGAAAGAAGAAAGAAAGAAAGAAAGAAAGAAAGGAAGAAAAAGAAAGAAAAAGAAAGAAAGAGAGAAATAAGGAAAGAAAGAAAGAAAGTCAATGCACCAACAAGCACCAACATACCCAGCAAGAGCTGGAGCAATATAACATAGGCAGACTGGCTCAATGTCCTCAAAAAGGACCAACCCAACACAATCAACAACCTTGAAAAGGACATAACCAACTTCAACGAATGGGTCAAGAACTGAACAGACTCTTCATTCCCATCAAAGTCAACAAAGAAGAACCAACAAACAAGCCACCTGGTATAAAGATGACCTCTAGGAATCTTAAGGCTTCAGCAGACAGCTAGAAAGGAAATGGAGAACCAGCCACAATGACAATGCCAGAACCACCTACAAGGCCACACTCAGATGCTACCAGCAACTTCTGAGAGACTCCAAATAAAGGGCACTAACTGACCGCGTAAAGGTAAGCTCCAACAGCTGCAAGGAGATCTTCTCAATCTTTAAAGAATTCACCACCCTGAGTCCACAGCCAGCACCTTCATCCCATCACAGGAACTCTGCAACAACTTATCAAACTTCTTCCAGAACAAAATAGAAAAGATATACAGCAACTTCGAACAACAACCAGACCACAAAGATCTCATCGCCAACCTGACCCCCATCAACAAAGATAGACACTTGACTAAATGAAAAACTCTCACCAAAAAAGACACAGCGGCAGTCATGAAAATGGTACACTCAAGAACCCAAACTGACCAATGCCCCTACCATGTCAACAATATTGGAGGTTCACCAATCAGCAACACCCTCACACACATCTCAATGCCTCCATCAAATCCACCACTTTTCCAGAAGATTGGAAACATGCAGGAGTCAACGTCCTCCTCCAAAATACTTCAGCCAACCGAAGCGACTGACCAACTTCCATCCCACTCTCTGCTCCCCTACCTAGCCACCTTAAATGCCACAACCTACTGGATCACTCCCAATCCGGATACCTGAGCAACCACAGCACAGAAAGAGCCCTCATCCTACTCGACCTCTCTGCAGCTTTCCTCACAGTCTCCCACCACACCCTGGTCAGACGACTGCATGTCATAGGCGTCCAAGGACTGGTCTTCAAATGGATACGCTTCTTCCTGAAAGGAAAAACACAGTTTTCTGATCTGTGGACTCCCTCAGAGTTCATCGCTCAGCCCAACCCTGTTCAACAACCACATAACTCAACATGCCAAGATCATCAGATCCCAAGACCTCACCATCATATTCTATGCTGACACCCAACTCATACTTGTTCTGACCGACAAGCCCACTACCACCAGAAACAACTTCTCCGACTGCATGATCAACATAGCAGACTGGATGAGATCTAACTGCCCAAAACTCAGCTCTGGTAAAACAGAATTGCTGATCTTCTGGAATAAGAACTCTTATTAGGATTCCACCTGGTGACCATCAGAGCTTCCACCCACACTGACACTGACCGACCATGCCAGAAACTTGGGAATCATCCTAGATGACAAGCTCAACATAACAGTGCAGATCAATGCGGTCAGCTCTTCCTGCTTTCACATTCTACACATACTCCTCAAGCTATTCAAATGGTTGCCACTGAACACCAGAATGCACCATCACACAAGCTCTTATCACAGGCAGATTAGACTATGGCAACACACTCCATACCAGGATATCCAACCACCTCCTACACTATCTCCAGACCAACCAGAATGCCGCAGAAAGAGACATCCTTGACCTCCCATGGCACACCCACTTCTCGCACACATCAGAAAGCTCCACTGGCTTCTCATCCACAAGCACAGCCAATTTAAACTCATAATACAATGCATTTAAGGCACTGCACAACATTGGACCAGCATATCTGAAAGGCCGTCTGCACTTTCACCTGCCAACCAGATACCTCTATTCACCCCCTCTCTTACTCTCACACCCCCAGCATCCACAAAAACGGAATGAGAGGTCGGGCATTCTTGTACATCTCACCCAAGGCCTGGAAGGACCTCCCCCAACACATCAGGGCCCCCTCCTCACTCCTTGAATTCCTCAAGAAGCTGAAGACCTGGATCTTTGACTAACACTGTGAGGTCTGACACTCCTACTGCAGCGCCTGGATACCCTCACAGGTGACTAGCTCGCCATACAAACCAACATAAGGCAATACGAATGCATGGTTATGTATTTTCAATCTCCCCTCTCCCTTCATTTTTCGGCAAGAAGCACAACTCCTCACAATAATGCAATGGCAAATGGTCTCAAAATGAATACTTTCACATCTTTAATATCACTCTTCTCACCTTCCTTAAAGGTACCAAGTGGAAATGCTTTGGCAGTGCCTTTATTTGGGCAAGTGCATGGGCTGATGTGCATTATTAATTTTTATGATTAATTTTTATCAATTATAATGAAGGCAACACTTATTTCAAATATTTTCATTCTCCAGTGTCCAGGAATTCCACACAGTCATGGCTAGCCACTATTGTGATTAAAATCTAGACCGCTGTGAAGCTAATGTATTTCTTAGCACTATCCCTAGGGCGGTCTATTTACATGGGCATGCTGAGGGAGATGTTGGGAACATGGATGCAACATTCAGAACCTAAAATAGCAGAAACCCTCGTCTTTGCTGCTAAAATGTAATTTAATGTCATTCTATTCGGAATCAGCATTTTGACGTGTCACAGCTAATGCGGTGGAGTTAGCAACTTCTACCATGATTTCTGCATTTTGTGTCATTTCATCTAAAGCAACATTTACACCATACATTGGAATTAAGCAGAGAAGAATCTAGCTGTAGTTGAAGTAGCCCATCTACCCCCATCTCCACTGTCAACTTTCTTATTGCCGGAATGATATATCCAGGATAGATCCAGTCCGGTCTAAGGCAGGTAGGTTCAGGATCCACAAATGTATTATGCATAGCCACCTTGGTAATGATGCTTATGAAACAACAGTTCCCAGTGAAAAGACAACATTGATAAGGGAGTGATTAAAAAAGAACAAGCTCTGCAGTAAAGTCACATTCACAGTTTCCAATGAAAATACTAGAGATGTTCTGTTTACTCGACTGCTAAACTTTTTAAGGCCCTAATAAGAAATGAAGGCTACTGTTGTTATGAATGATGGGCACACCTAAATTACTCCCCACATCAAGAAACAAACTTGTGCAAATCCAGTAGGAAGGAAGATGAGTTGTTTCTCTATATTTTTCCAGCAACACACATACTTTTTGTTCCCATGGGCAGAGTGGCGGCTCTACATCAAAGAAATGTCCAGTGCAGTTAGCCCTTGGAATAATTAATTCCCCATTCTACAGTGAAGAATGGGGAACTACACCAACCAGACACTCAAGCCAGTTAGGATCAAAACACAATGCTGCCCTCACAGCCTCTCATCATTACCACCTCCATCAGAGGTAAGCGGCCTTCCCCCTGATACTGCATCCCGTTGTGGGTTAGGCCTGCCATCTTTCATTGGACTTCTTTCTTGCCCCAGGTCCGGCCGGGATGAAGCTTGGCTAGCTCGGTCCTCTGAAGAATGGGAGGAAAAGAGTGACGTTTTTAATTCTGATGTTCAGTAATGCATATTAACTTAACTTTAGATAAAAGGGGTAATGTATCCCCAAAATACAAGAGCTGACATTGTGTGGAGTTTTAAACCATTTTTTTGCCAGTGGCGGCTGGAAAATATGAACATGGGGGGGGGGGGGGGCAAAAAGAACACAAGTGAGATTTACAGAAATGCAACGAGCAAGTGAAACAAATGCCCCAACTCTTAAAAGAAAGGTTCAGGGTTGCTTATCATTGTGCTTGCCCACTTTGGTCTGTAAATGCAATGGGCATACTGCACTTTACCTCACGTGATAATTTCATGAAGAAATGATGCAAAACATGCATTAATTTTATTATGAGACAACAAGCATTATATGTAACATTCCAGAAGGTGTCGCTGTTTGATTACACTACTTCAGAACATATTTGCATCGTCTCACGTAAATGGCAAGAGAAATGTGGTAATTTAAACTATAGTAATACAAAAAAATAAGACATATTATAGCTTTCACTTAGTGAACTGCTTCTGACATCATCACTTATTGTGAAATAGGATCCTGGTGAAGTGGCTCCTGACTGCCTGACGCCAGGTTTGAGTGTACACCGCCCTGTGAATCAGAAAACCCAATTTTTCAACACCATTTTGGCATTTTACTGGGACATACCCCATTTTTACTATTTTTTTGTGCTTCAGCCTCCTTCCAGTTAGTGACAGAAATGGGTGTGGAAACCAATGCTGGATCCCGGAAAGCTAAACGTTTTTGACAAGTAGACAAAATTCTGAATTCAGCAAGGGGTAATTTGTGTAGATCCTATAAGGGTTTCCTACAGAAAATAACAGCTGAAATGAAAAAAATATTAAAATTGAGGTGAAAAAGAACAGCCATTTTGCTCACGTTTTACTCTGTAACTTTTTCATGCGATGTCATATTTTTTAAAGCAATATACCGTTACGTCCGCTGGACTCTTCTGGTTGCAGGGATATATAGGGCTTGTAGGTATATCAAGAACCCTAGGTACCCAGGGCCAATAAATGAGCTGCACCTTGCAATGGGTTTTCATTCTATACCGGGTATACAGCAATTCATTTGCTGAAATATAAAGAGTGAAAAATAGGTATCAACAAAACCTTTGTATTTCCAAAATGGGCACAAGATAAGGTGTTGAGAAGCAATGGTTATTAGCACATCTCCGAATTCCGGGGTGCCCATACTACAATGTGAATTACAGGCCATTTCTCAAATGGGTGTCTTTTTTACACACTGTCTTACATTTGGAAAAAATGTAGAGAAAGACAAGGGGCAATAACATTTGTTTTGCTATTCTGTGTTTCCCCAAGCCTCCCGATAAAAATGGTACCTCACTTGCTTGGGTAGGCCTAATGCTTGCAACAGGAAACAGAACATGGACCCATCACATTGAAATCTGACGTGTTTTTTGCAAAGTGCCTAGCTGTAGATTGTGGCCTCTAGCTCAACCGGCAACTAGGGAAACCTACCAAACCTGCACATTTTTTAAAAGTAGACACCTCGAGGAATCCAAGATGGGGTGACTTGTGGGGCTCTCACCAGGTTCTGTTACCCAGAATCCATTGCAAACCTCAGAATGTAGCCAAAAAACACTTTTTCCTCACATTTTGGTGATAGAAAGTTCTGTAATCTGAGAGGGGCCAAAAATTTCCTTCCACCCAGCATTCCCCCAAGTATCCCGATAAAAATGGTACCTCACTTGTGTGGGTAGGCCTAGTGCTTGCGACAGGAAATGCCCAAAACACTATCTGGACACATCAAAATTATCAAATACGAAACTACCTGTTTTTGCGGGGATGGGCACCTGCGTTTTTGGTCCTGGGCTCTGCAGCCATCTAGGGAAACCTACCAAACCCAGACATTTCTGAAAACTAGACACCCGAGGGAGTCCAGGGACGTGTGACTTGCGTGGATCCCCCAATGTTTTCTTACCCAGAATCCTCAGCAAACCTCAACTTTAGCAAAAAAAATCTCATTTTTCCCACATTTCTATGTGGGATCACTACACTGTGACAAATTTCCTACCACCCAATGTTCCCCTCAGTCTCTCGGTGAAAATGATACCTCACTTGTGTAGGTAGGCCAAGTGCCTGTGACAGGGAAGAGCCAAAAACATGTTGAAATTGAGGAGGAACCGAAGCTGGTCCAAAAGGGCAGTTTGAAGAAAAACATTTTTAGGCTGACAAGTGCAGCAGAATTTTTATCGGTATAGATGAGACAATGTTGGGTGGTAGGAATTTTGTTGATTCTTGCAGATTCCAGAAGGTTCCATCACAAAAATGTGGGAAAAATTTGTGATTTCCACCAAAGTTGTAGGTTTGCAGGGCACTGTGGGTAAGAAAATGGTGCGGGGTGCATGTGAAGCAAAAAATAAATAAACACATTTTTTTTATCCCTGGTGTCTAGGGGCAGAAATGGCCTAAAAATAATTTGGACCCCCGGGGAGCGACCCTTGCCTAAGGGGTCGCTCCCCACATATAAAAAAAAAAAAATATATATATTTTTTTTAAATCCCTGGTGTCTAGGCGTTTTCTGTTCCCCCGGGGAGCAGATCGGCCTAATTATATTAGGCCGATCTGCTCCAAGGAGGGTCAGAAATGGCCTAAAAATATTTTGTCCCCCCTGGGGAGCGGCCTTTGCCCAAGGGGCTGCTCCCCTTATGCGTAAGTATAAAAAAAAAAAGAAAAATTCCCTGTTGTCTAGTGGTTTCTGCCCCCGCGGGGGGGCAGAAATGGCCTAAAAATAGTTTGGCCCCCGGGGAGCGACTCTTGCCTAAGGGGCCACTCCCCACATATAAAACAAATAAATAAACAAAAACAAAAAATTATCACTGGTGTCTAGGGGTTTTCTGCCCCCTTGGGGATTGGCCTAACTAAAATCATTTGGCCCCCGGTGGAGAGGCCCTTGCCCAAGGGGCCGCTCCCCTAATTGAAATATTTAAAAAAACAGCATTTTTCTACCAGGATTGCACTGGAAGCATGCTTCCAGCGCGATCTGAGGTGACCTCTGATGAGGTCAGCGCATGATTTGGTCGCTGAAGTCATCAGACGTCACTGGGGGAATCGTGTGCCTGGGACGAGACCAGCTCGCCCGCAGAATCCACGGGGTTAATCAAAGACTGACAAAAACCCAGATGAATGTATTGTGTTCACATAATTTGCCGTATATATAGATATATCTAAACCTACAACAAACAACTACAAGTGTGCATTGCATATTTAATTAAATGTGAAAAAATACTAGCTGCAGCGTCGTCTTTTGCTTGCGACAAAAATAAATGTGGTTAAATACAGATAAATGGCCAAAAAAATATGGATAAATACAGACAGAAATGGTAAAAAAATAAATACCATAAAACTGGGAGCCCTCTTTATAATTCAGTGTCGGTGAACGAAAGGGATTTCTCAGCAAGTCCTTCAGCAATGTTCATAGTAAGAGTAATGCAAGAGCAACAGGATTGAGGAGTATAGTGTTGTGGTGAAGAAAGAACTGCTCTGAATGACCAAAAAATGGCAGAATTCCACTTCTTGTATGTCATTTCTTTTTTTGGTGTGGAGACTCTGCAGTCAGGGAAGAGACTCTGCATGCAGGAGAGAACCCACTGTATGGAGAGGACATACCTCCAAATGCAGGAGGCAGACCACTGCATGTAGCAATAACATTAAAACATGGATAGAGGGAGCACGCGAGCCGCCAGCCAAGATGGCCGCTTGCTAACGGAGCTCGGCGCATCGTCAGGCGCGTTTCTGAAACCGGAGCTATTTTTACTTATACTTTCATGCAGCTTTATTTATATTAGCCTGATGGATGTCTAACGTGTTAAATGCCGCCTAGCTTCGTTTTTTAACTTTTTATATATGTTTCTACACTTCTCCTCATGAGAGCGGCCATTTTGAATAACTATTACTCACCACTACGATGTACTTATTTGTTTTTTTAAAAATCTTTGATGACTTTGTTTGCAGTTTTCTGCGCAAGCCATGTAATTTATTTTTGCTGTCTCATCAATATATATTTGGAGTTCCTGTGTCACTCATTTCCTTATTGAAGGCTTTTTATTTTTATGGGCATACGAAAGAAAATAAAATCTCTGTAACATCAGTTCTCCTCAACTGATAAACTTTCGCAGTTTTTACAATTGGATACTTCTGCTGCAGCGTCTTCTTCTACCAAGTCAAAGATGTCTTCCTCATCTTCTCCTTTGCCTAAAGTCTCTCAGAATATTTCTACAACTACTCACAAGAGAGTCAAACAAGACCTACCTTCACCAGTAAAATATCCCTCACTGATCTCTCTTCAACTTGTGCTTGACGAAATACGTGCACTGCGTCCTTTTATTGAAGAAACTAGTTCTCGGATGCAAAGTCTTGATACTAAGTGGTCTCAAATAGAAGTGAGAGTCTCTGTTTTGGAGCAAAGATTCAGTGATGTGCAAGATGAAACAAATGAAATTGCTAAATTGGAGAAGGAAGTGGCAAGTTTGAAGACACTAGCGGAGGATTTGGAAAACAGAAACAGGTATAATAATCTTTGCCTTTATGGATTAACAGAAGGTCTTGAAGGGAGTGACCCAATTAAATTTTTTGCTTCATCCTTTCCAAAGTTAGTGGACCTACCATCTTCTACAGTATTGAACATCCAAAGGGCACACCGCATTGGACATCGTCCTCCACATTCCTCCATATCTAAACCAAGAGGCGTGATTATTTTCTTTCTTGAATTTACTGATCCATTGAGAGTTCTTAATGCTGTGAAAGCCCAAAAACAAATCTCTTGGCAAGGAAGTAAAATCTTCATCTCACAGGATTTGTCCAAAGCTACAGCAAACAGAAGGGAAGAATTTTTGGATCTGCGTCCACAGCTTCGTGACTTGGGAGCTCATTTTGGATTATTCCATCCGTGTTTGTTCAAAGTGACATATCAAAATAAGACCACTTCATATACCGCTCCTGCAGCTCTCCCTGATTTCCTAAGACTACGCTCTACAAACCCTATGGAAACGGCTGGTCCTTCTACACGTTGACTACATGTGTTTCTTAATCTATTTTACCCTTGTTCATTACTATTACGATACAGTTGATGGTCCTTCATATGCAGTTTATACAGAATATTATATTGCTGTGACTATAGGTCCTTTTTGTTAATGTATTGTTTTCTTTCCACAGGTTCCTGGTATTCTATAAATCATTATTTTTGCTTGTATCATTTGTCCGTTGGTGCGTTCCGTTTCCTTGCTGGGCCGTCTTCAGTATGTGCTGTCACCACCCCTGTCCCATTGTCCATTCATCTCAGGTATGTTTGTGCAGTCATCTTTATTTGACATGTACTGTCTCTTCTTTTTCTCTTGAATATTTTCCATCTTTTCTCTTATTGTTTCCCCTTTACTCGTCTCTTTCTTTGTTTTTCTGGTTTTCCTATCCCCTATATGTATTTTCAGTTATTTATGGTACAAGACCTTGCGTGTATATATATGGTTATGTGACGTAAAATTCGGAGTTATTTTCTGGAATGCCAAAGCGTTTATTAACCCAATGAAAAGGCGGAGATTTTATCCCATTTAGCTAAATATAATCCAGACTTGGTCCTTTTACAAGAGAAACATTTGACTGCACTGAAACTTAAAAGAGGTTGGGTGGGCAATGTTTTTACTTCTCCTACATCTACAAAGAAAAATAGTGTAATTGTGCTGTGCCATAAAAAATTATCAGTTAATGTTATTTCGCAAGACTCGGATTCCGATGGTAGATGCTCTTTGTGAAGCTAAGTATTAACCTCTTAGCTGCTGGGCCTTTTCACCCCCCAGTGCTGAGCCCTTTTTTGGCTATTTGGGGTAGTTCGCGCTTAGGCCTTCATAACGTTTTGTCCACATAAGCTATCCATGCCAAATTTGCGTCCTTTTTTTCCAACATCCTAGGGATTCTAATGGTACCCAGAGTTTGTGGTTTCCCCTCTAGGAGACCAAGAAATTAGCCAAAATACAGTGAAATATTTGTTTTTTCCAAAAAAATGGGAAAAAAGGGCTGCCGAAGAAGGCTTGTGGTTTTTTCCCTGAAAATGCCATTAACAAAGGGTTTCTGGTGCTGAAATCACCATCTTCCCACCTTTCAGGAACAGGCAGACTTGAATCAGAAAACCACATTTATCAACACAAATTTGGCATTTTACTGGGACATACCCCATATATACTATTTTGGTGCTTTCAGCCTCCTTCCAGTTAGTGACAGGAATGGGTGTGAAACCAATGCTGGATCCCGGAAAGCTAAACATTTCTGAAAACTAGACAAAATTCTGAATTCAGCAAGGGGACATTTGTGTAGATCCTACAAGGTTTTCCTACAGAAAATAACAGCTGAAATAAAAAAATATTGAAATTGAGCTGAAAACAACAGCCATTTTTCTTTATGTTTTACTCTGTAACTTGTTCCTGCGATGTCAGATTTCTGAAAGCAATATACCGTTTTGTCTGCTGGATTCTTCTGGTTGCGGGGATATAAAGAGTTTGTAGGTTCATCAAAAACCCTAGGTACCCAGAGCCAATAAATGAGCTGCACCCTGCAGTTGGTTTTCATTCTATACTGGGTATACAGCAATTCATTTGCTGAAATATGAAGAGTGAAAAATAGGTATCAAGAAAACCTTTGCATTTCCAAAATGGGCTCAAGATAAGGTTTTGAGGAGCAGTGGTTATTTGCACATCTCTGAATTCCGGGGTGCCCATACTAGCATGTGAATTGCAGGGCATTTCTCAAATAGACGTCTTTTTTAGACACTCTCTTATATTTGGAAGGAAGAAATGTAGAGAAAGATAATGGGCAATAACACTTGTTTTGCTATTCTATGTTCCCCCAAGTCTCCCGATAAAAATGATACCTCACTTGTGTGGGTAGTCCTAGTGCCCGCGACAGGAAATGCCCCAAAACACAATGTGGACACATCCCATTTTTTTGACAGAAAACAGAGCTGTTTTTTGCAAAGTGCCTACCTGTAGATTTTGGCCTCTAGCTCAGCCGGCACATAGGGAAACCTACCAAACCTGTGCATTTGTGAAAACTAGAGACCTAGGGGAATCCAAGATGGGGTGACTTGTGGGGCTCTGACCAGGTTCTGTTAACCAGAATCCTTTGCAAACCTCAAAACGTGGCTAAAAAAACACGTTTTCCTCACATTTCAGTGACAGAAAGTTCTGAAATCTGAGAGGAGCCATAAATTTCCTTCCACCCAGCGTTCCCCCATGTCTCCTGATAAAAATGATACCTCACTTGTGTGGGTAGGCCTAGCGCCCGCGACAAGAAATGCCCCAAAACACAACGTGGACACATCCCATTTTTTTACAGAAAACAGAGCTGTTTTTTTCAAAGTGCCTACCTGTAGATTTTGGCCTCTAGCTCAGCCGGCACATAGGGAAACCTACCAAACCTGTGCATTTTTGAAAACTAGAGACCTAGGGGAATCCAAGATGGGGTGACTTGTGGGGCTCTGACCAGGTCTGTTACCCAGAATCCTTTGCAAACCTCAAAACGTGGCTAAAAAAACACGTTTTCCTCACATTTCAGTGACAGAAAGTTCTGAAATCTGAGAGGAGCCACAAATTTCCTTCCACCCAGCGCTCCCCCAAGTCTCCCGATAAAAATGATACCTCACTTGTGTGGGTAGGCCTAGCGCCCGCTACAGGAAATGCCCCAGAACACAACATGGACACATCCCATTTTTTGACAAAAAACAGAGCTGTTTTTTTCAAAGTGCCTACCTGTAGATTTTGGCCTCTAGCTCAGCCGGCACATAGGGAAACCTACCAAACCTGTGCATTGTTTAAAACTAGAGACCTAGGGGAATCCAAGATGGGGTGACATGTGGGGCTCTGACCAGGTTCTGTTACCCAGAATCCTTTGCAAACCTCAAAATGTGGCTAAAATAACACGTTTTCCTCACATTTCGGTGACAGAAAGTTCTGGAATCTGAGAGGAGCCACAAATTTCCTTCCACCCAGCATTCCCCCAAGTCTCCCGATAAAAACAGTACCTCACTTGTGTGGGTAGGCCTGGTGCCCGCGACAGGAATAGATCACACAATGGTCAATGTTGGTCCTTACATGAGGCAGCTGTTGACCCTGGGGTGATCCATTCCTGACGCAGGCACTAGGTGTAGGCACTCAAGTGGGGTAGTATGTTTATCAGGACAGGTGAGGAGTCACTGGGTGGTAGGAATTTTGTGGATCCCAGCATATTCCTGTAGTTTGTGTGACAGAAATGCGAGAAAAATAGAGTTTTTATTCAACATTTCAGCTTTGCAGGGTATTCTGGGTAAGAAAACTTTGGGGAATCCACACAAGTCACACCTCTGTGGACTCCCCCGAATGTCTAGTTTCCAGAAATGTTTGGGTTTAGTGTGTTTCTCTATATGGCCGCCGAACCCAGGACCAAAAACACAGGTGCCTGCCTTACAAAACCAGTTTGTTTTGCCGTAGATAATTTTGATGTCTCCACAATACGATTTGGGAGGTGGAATTTGGGGCTGAACTAAATTGGGGAGCTCCCAAGAGAGCACTCTCTCTCTCTGCTTGCCGCCGCATTCACCTGCTCTCTGGGTTGGGATAGCCCACTATTACCCAGTTGCACAAACTGCTTGGGAAGGGACAGCAGGACTGTCCTCATCACCTCCCTCATAATGTACTGGAAGAGGAGTTATCGAATGGGACTCCTCCGACTGAAAGAATCACTCCCCGAGTCTGGGCCATTGTCCTATCCCTCAGATGCTGTCTCAGTATCTGATGTCTCAGTCTCTGATCCTATGTCAGAGCTGTCCTCTATAACCCGAGTGCCGGCAGCTGTCATCCATCAAGATGCCATCTCTGCTATTGGCTAAACTGTTTCTCTAAAACACTAGCCTAGGTAGACAGTCACAAAATCGATGGTGTGTGTGAGATACGTGCAACAGTAGAGGCCACCTTACCTGCGCTTCTTCCCTCAATCAGCACGTTCTTTCAAGACACTCAAAAAACACCTTGTCACATACCATTCGTCACAGTCTTTAGCACCTCCTGCGCCCGGTCCAACAATCATTATTGGTGCTCCCACTCCCTCCTCCTCGGATTCCCTCATTACCACCCAGCAAAAGTGCCCTTCATCTCTCCATAGCCGCCCTCCACCCCCACATACATTTCATTGGTATTATAGCGCAGGTAATGGCTGACTTTACTAATGTACTCAGCTATTTACATAAAATACAGATTTGCTCTTTGCAGTAGGCATATAAACCTTCTGCGCTTCTTTATGGCACTTAAACTGCCACTAGACAAGTCTGACCCTTTTGTAGAAGAAACAGTCACAATACTTACTTGACTTTTTTATTGCTGCCTAAAAGCTACAGTTGAAAAGCGTCAGTTGAAGTATGTGCATTGCTTTGAAGACGCAAGCTGCAACTGCAAGACAACTGGCGGCAAATCTCTCTCTCTCTATATATATATATATATATATATATATATATATATATATATATATATATATCACTTTTATATGTGAGTCTGGTTTTCCTGGGGGCCGATCGCAGCCCCCAGGGAAACCACACACATATTGACAAAAGTGATATATATATATATATAGATCTATCTCTCTATATATATCTATCTACATAGATATATCTATAGATAGATCTATATATATATATATATCTATAGATCTATCTATAGATATATCCATGTACATAGATATATCTATAGATATATCTATCTATATATGTAGATCTATGTATATATAGATCTATTTTTTTAGTTGTTGTATGGTTTCCTTGGGGTACCTACCTTTTTAAAAAAAAATATGCCCCCGGGGGGGGGCCCGTTCTCTGAGGGGGCCGACCCCCACAAGTGAAATCCCTGGCGTCTAGTGGTGTTTCCTGGCCCCCGATCGCAGCTGTGCTGCGATCGGGGGCCAGGAAACAGTTTCAGAAGGCCTCGTAAGAAAGGGGAGACTCTCCCCTTTCTTACGAGGCCTTCTGAAACTTTTTCCTGGCCCCCCGATCGCAGCTGTGCTGCGATCGGGGGCCAGGAAACCTGAAAGTGTTTCCTGGCCCCCGATCGCAGCACAGCTGCTACCGGGGGCCAGGAAACACTTTCAGGAAGGCCTCGTAAGAAAGGGGAGAGTCTCCCCTTTCTTACAAGGCCTTCTGAAACTGTTTCCTTGCCCCCGATCGCAGCACAGCGGCGATCGGGGGCCAGGAAACACCCCTGGATGCCAGGGATTTCACTTGGGGGGGTCGGCCCCCTCAGAGAACACCCCCCCCCCCCCCGGGGGCATATTTAAAAAAAAAAATGTAGGTACCCCCCCGCCCAGGGGAATTAAAAAATAAATAAAAATAAATAAATAAATGGACAGGGGGTCGCCCGTGGCAGGGCGACCCTCTGTGGGCGCAGCTGTGCTACGATCGGGGGCCAGGAAACACTTTCAGGAAGGCCTCGTAAGAAAAGGGAGACTCTCTTCAGGTTTCCTGGCCCCCGATCGCAGCACAGCAGCAATCGGGGGGCCAGGAAACAGTTTCAGAAGGCCTCGTAAGAAAGGGGAGAGTCTCCCCTTTATTACGAGGCCTTCCCCAACGTGGGGAAGGCCGTTTTCCCCATCGGAGCAGGAAGCGGCCGCAAGGCTGCTTCCTGCTCCGATGGGGAAATCAACTTTGTTACGTCAGCGCGCCTCATGGCGCGCTGACGTCACAAAGGGGCGGGTGGGGGGCAGGGGGAGACACGGAAGCTTCCGTGTCTCCCGGGGATAGAAAAAAATAAAATAAAATCCTCGGGTGCGACGCACCCGAGGATTTATTAACTCCCTCCCTGGTGTCGGCCACTGGTCGTGACCCGCACCAGGGAGGTAGTGCGGGCGTCGGCCAGTGGCCGACGCCTGCAGTGAAGGGGTTAATGGGATTACAATGACCATTGGCAATATTTATGGTCCTTACCACTCAGATTATCTTTTTTGGCCTAATGTTACTAAACAATGTTTGCATTATAATGATGATTATTTTTTTTCTTGGAGGGGATTGCAATCAAATTATTGACCCTTATATAGTTCTATTTTTTTAGTTGTTGTATGGTTTCCTTGGGGGCCAAAATGGCCCCCAGGGAAACCCTACAACAACTAAAAAAAATATTGCCCCCACAGATGGTCGCCCTGCCATGGGCGACCCCCTGTCCATTTTTTTTTTTTTTTTTTAAATTCCCCTGGGTGGGGGGGGGTAGAGGAGCGCAATCGCACCCCCCCCCCCCAGGGGGCACCTACCTTTTATAAAAAACAAATGCCCCCGGGGGGGGCGTTCTCCGAGGGGGCCGACCCCCCCAAGTGAAATCCCTGGCATCTAGTGGTGTTTCCTGGCCCCCGATCGCAGCTGTGCTGCGATCGGGGGCCAGGAAACAGTTTCAGAAGGCCTCGTAAGAAAGGGGAGACTCTCCCCTTTCTTACGAGGCCTTCTGAAAGTGTTTCCTGGCCCCCCGATCGCAGCTGTGCTGCGATCGGGGGCCAGGAAACCTGAAAGTGTTTCCTGGCCCCCGATCGCAGCACAGCTGCTACCGGGGGCCAGGAAACACTTTCAGGAAGGCCTCGTAAGAAAGGGGAGAGTCTCCCCTTTCTTACGAGGCCTTCTGAAACTGTTTTCTGGCCCCCCGATCGCAGCTGTGCTGCGATCGGGGGCCAGGAAACACTTTCAGGAAGGCCTCGTAAGAAAGGGGAGACTCTCTTCAGGTTTCCTGGCCCCCGATCGCAGCACAGCAGCAATCGGGGGGCCAGGAAACAGTTTCAGAAGTCCTCGTAAGAAAGGGGAGACTCTCCCCTTTCTCATGAGGCCTTCCCCAAAGTGGGGAAGGCCGTTTTCCCCATTGGAGCAGGAAGCGGCCGCAAGGCTGCTTCCTGCTCCGATGGGGAAATCAACTTTGTTACGTCAGCGCGCCACACAAAGGGGCGGGTGGGGGGTGGGGGGAGACACAGAAGCTTTCGTGTCTCCCGGGGATAGAAAAAAATTAAATAAAATCCTCGGGTGCGACGCACCCGAGGATTTATTAACCCCCTCCCTGGTGTCGGCCACTGGTCGTGACCCGCACCAGGGAGGTAGTGCGGGCGTCGGCCAGTGGCCGACGCCTGCAGTGAAGGGGGTAATGGGATTACAATGACCATTGGCAATATTTATGGTCCTCACCACTCAGATTATCTTTTTTGGCCTAATGTTACTAAACAATGTTTGCATTATAATGATGATTATTTTTTTTCTTGGAGGGGATTGCAATCAAATATTTGACCCTTTTATAGATAGAAAATCTGTAATTAAATTTTTTCCTTATAAAATGCATAAACAATTTAAGGCATTTCTCTCACAATGTAATTTAATTGATTCATGGAGAACTTGTAATCCTGATAGTAGGGATTTCTTGTTTTATTCTCCACCACATGGCTCCTTATCTAGACTTGACCATATTTTTGTTTCAAAATCACTTTCCCAAGATCTTATTAATTCCTCCATGGTATGATATCTGATCATGCTACAGTCATCACAGATTTTGATTTGCTCCCGGTGCATCCCAAATCTAATAGGTGGCGATTGAATATTCATTGTTGCTTGATTCTAAATTTTCCACATCCTTTGTTGCCTTTGCGGTGGAATTTTTCCGATTTAATGATGACTCTCATGTTTCCCTACAATTGTTATGGGATTCGTTTAAGGCTGCAGCTCGTGGACATATAATATGTTTTGTCTCTAATAAAAAGAAAACTTTTAATGCACTTCATCAAACTCTACTTCTCAAAATTAAACATTTAGAACATCAATATTATTCTTTCTCTTCTAATTTTAATCTACAAGAACTTATCCAGGCAAAATTGCAATTTATTAAAACCTCAATGGATAACGCTTCTTCTTTTCTTCTGCGTAGTAGGACCCGCTATTATGGGGGTCGAAATAGATCGGGTAAACTTCTGGCTAACTACTTAAAAGTACGAAAGCAACACCACACAGTGAAGTCTATAATTACAAATACTGGTGAGTCCCTTTTTAAAGATGACGATATCTTAGCTGAATTCGTCAATTATTATCAGTCACTTTATACTCCTGAGTCATTCCCGACCTCCTTACAGATTGATGATTATTTAAAGAAAATTCCAAACCCTAATAAGACTCTAGTTGATGTTTCTCCACTTGAAGGTGATATTTCTGCATCAGAAATTCTTAAAGCCCTTCAGTCTCTTAAAAAAGGTAAAACTCCTGGTCCAGATGGATTCACAGTGGAATGTTTTCTACATTTTTCTGACATTTTACTTCCCAAACCTTTACAGCTTTTTCGATTCTTCACGGGCTCTGGCTGTATAGCGGGAACATTTCAAGAAGCTTCGATTTGTTTAATTCCAAAAGAAGGTAAGGATCATACTTACTGTAAAAATTATAGGCCAATTTCTCTACTCAATACAGATTATAAAATGTTTGCAAAATTGTTAGCCTTACGCCTTGATCCCCTTTTACCTGCGCTGATAAGTAAGTAACAAACTGGTTTAGTCAAAGGTAGACTTGCTTCTGACAACTCTAGAATATTCTTCAATGCACTCAGCATTCGCTTTTTCGTACTCTTTAGCAGCAACTTCCATAGATGCTGAGAAAGCGTTTGATCAGTTAGACTGTTCTTTTCTATTAAAAACTTTAGCCTGGCATGGTTTAGGGCCTCATTTAATTTCATTTATCTCTTTGCTTTATCAATCCCCAATGGCATCGATATTGGTGAATGGGAAATTGTCCAGATACTTTGTATTACGTCGAGGCGTTCGTCAAGGGTGTCCGCTTTCTCTACTCCTATTTATCCTAGCCCTAGAGCCTTTTCTATTCTGTATTAGAAATAACATTAATATCGAGGGCTTCCAATATGGTGCGAAACACTTAAAATTAACGGCATAGGCAGATGATATACTTTTATATATTTCAAACCCTGAACTCTCAATTCCATCTCTACTTCGGGAGATAGAAGACTTTTCTTTGATTTCAGGTTATAAGATAAAATCGGATAAAAATGAAATCCTTCCTCTAACAAAATTTTGTTTTAGATCATCGTTCGATATTACTGGCTTTCATTGGAATACTTCCAAGATTAAATATTTAGGTATTTGGTTAATCTCTTCCATTAAAAAGTCCATTGAAGTAAATATCTCTGATACTTTAGAGAAGGTTGATAGATCCCTTGTGTTATGGAATCCCTTATTTTTATCTTTGTGGGGTCGTCTTGACTCTATCAAAATGATGATTTCTCCTAACATTTTATATATCCTATCCATGATTCCGATTCCTTTGCCTGTTACAATTTTTAAACAACTGGACTCCAGATTGTCTAAATTCCTTTGAAACAATAAGAAATCTAGAATTTCTCTTAGTCACCTTCGCCATTCTAAACAGGGAGGGGGGAGAAAATTTTCCCGATTTCAGACTGTATCATAAATCCTTTTGTTTGCGTCAAGCTTCTAGATGGATCTTCTTGTCAAGCTTTGTGTTTACTCCCTTATGGTTGGATATTGAATGTTTTTTCCCTCTTCCTTTTTCTCCTCGTGAGGTGGTATCCTTTTCTTATAATATTTTGCCTATCTCCTCCCCGCTTCTCAAACATACTTGTGCTCTTCTGCATTCTCACGATCAGCCTCCAACCATCACTTATTCCTCTTTTCTGAATTCCCCTATTTGGCATAATCGTCTCATCACTATCAATAAAAAACCTTTATTTTGGAAATCCTGGCGACAAAGAGGCATAGCGTGGGTCAAAGGCTTATTTTCCAATGATACTCCACTTTCATTTTCACAATTCCAACTTTTATTTCATTGTCCTAATTCATTTATGTCTAAATATCTTCTTCTTATTAATATTATTCTTGATGTACTTTTTTCAATGCCTTCCCTTCCTTCTTCTTCGGAATTACCCTTTTCTTTGTCCTCCTTTCTTACCTCATTTCCTAAGGCATCAATTGTTTATAAACTTTTTCAATCTCCTGTTTTGACACGGCCTAAATCTAAAATTGAATCTCAATGGGAATTGGATTTGGGATGTTCCTGGACTATTCCCTTCTGGAATAAGATATGGCATAGATCTTATAGAATATCTAGATCAGCTTCTACCACACAGTCACTTTTCTTTCTTTACCACAGACTTTATTTTACCCTCTCTACTATAGTTACATTTTCTGTATCTTCACATTCAAATTGTTGGTCTTGTGATAGCCCAAAGGAAGACCTTGTGCATATCCTCTTTGAATGTCCTCCCACTGTCTCCTTCTGGAGAAAAGTTTGGCGTCAGCTTACCTCCATTTTTCATTTGTGATCCCAATTATCTCCCTCAGTGCTTTTTCTAGGTAGCCTTTCTGCTGACATTGTTTCAGATGATGATAATATAAAGTTGTTGGGTCTCATATTAGCTTTAGCCTTTCAGCAAATTACTCTTAATTGGAAAATTTCATCCAGCATTTCCTACAAGGCTTGGTGGTATAATGTCTGCCACTACCATAGACTAGACATTGCTTTTACCTCTTTATGCTGCCCCTCCATAAATAGAGATCTGTACTGGTTACCTTTGACTGATTATCTGAATGCTGTTGCTTGCAATTCTACTAATTTTACATTATCTGAGAATTTTAAGCCACCATGTATTGTTTGTTTTCTCTGTTCTTGACTGAATTAAATTTTAGCTCAATTTTATGCTTTACTGAATATCACTGTTTTTTAGCTTTTTAATACCTATTGTATCTTTCTTATTTTCATTGGTCTTGTTATTGTTTTCCCCCATTTTATACTTTAAAATGTTAAACAACTTTTACAATTCCTTTCAAGTTTATGTCATAATCGTTGTATTGTTATTAGGAGATCCATACGTATTTTGATTTTAATAAAGCTGATTTACCTTAAAAAACATGAATAGAAGCAAAAAAGTGTGTTTACCTAATGTATGTGTGTTAAGTAAGGGCTTAAATATGTTTGCCCTAAAACATGAGTGTATTATGTGAGATTTTAACTTATGCACTGTCAACGATACATGTTATCAATAATGAAGAGTCACTTCTCACTAGAGCACAGCATGTTAGTTGATGACATTATGTGAAAAAAACGAGTTGTCTCAGGATACTACATATGTCTCAGGATGGTATATATGATCTATGTGGTAGCAGTTCACTATTCATCATAGACTAGCACTTCCAATCACATAAATGCAGCAAGCAAACTAGTAGCTCAAAACCCAAGCACATATTTAAGAAAAAGTGGTGCATCAGTTATGATGCACCACTTTTCTTGCACCCCCCCCCTACCGGCACCTAACGAAACCATGGTTGCGCCATATTTATGATACGGCGCACCATGGCAGTTGTTAGCACAATAGCGTCAATATTTTTTATGCTATTGTGGCCCTTTGCTGCACTAGTGTCAAAAATGTTGATGCTAGTGCAGCAATGTGCAAGAAGGCCAGTAGGTTACTATGGGAGCATCATTTTAACACCTACGCTGCGCCAAAAATGGCGCAGTGAAATCTTTTACATTTTACAACGTCATTTTTGTGGGACTCCTAGCACTGAAACACCCACCCTTGTATACATTATGCCTTGCGCAGGCATAATGTGGAGCAAGGGATTACAAAGTGGCGCAATGTATGCATTGCGCCACTTTGTAAATATGATGCGGCAGAAAAGCCACTTAGCGCCGCCTTAGTATAAAAAATTTACACTATGGCGGTGCTTAGGTGGCGCAGGGGCCTCTTAAATATGCCCCTAAATGAGTTAACCAGTGAATCCCACATCTGAAGACCGTGGCCTCTATTCTATACCCAACCCCAGGTACCAGGAAATAGGAGTAGATCAAGGTCAAAATCTATATGTAAGCCCTGTCGCATGGCAATGTAGTGGAACACACAACAAGCTACAACAATCTTGCCCACAATTTCTGGGGAGTACACCAGCAGCCCCTGTATGGTCAAGACACCTGAATCACAACTTGAGCAACCCAAAAGTACATTCAATAATGGCTCATGTAAGAATGTGTGCCCTACTATACCTATGTTGAGGTAAAATGATTAGACATTCGTAGGGTATGAGCAAATGGGGAGAGAGAGCACATCCGCCATCTACTCCAACAAAGTAATCTAAAATGTTCACGGGGCAAGTCCTCTATTCTAAATGTAATACAAAATGCATACAATCACACAGTGGATGTGACAGTAATGTGTGTATATTGTGTAGTAGTGATTATTGAGTATGCTAGATATGCCACCCTAAAATGCAGATGTAGCTCCAGGGTGTGGTGTTGTTCATTACCAATGAGCCACATGTCACTAAAATCACCAACATCCAAGCAATGTGCAAGACGTGGCTGTAGAAAATGTAGCTGTCATATGTGCTAATAAAGGCAGCATCCACATCAGGGAAGCAACCCCGGGCATCTCAGAGAGCTGCACATTGATAGAGTGCCAGTAGTGTCTGTTGAGGAAAAGGTCTGCTGTGTGTTGAGGCGGCTCAAGTGCCAGATTGATGCAGCCAATAACATGTAGCACACTCTGGAAGTGAGCAAAGGTATAGAATATCTTTGCCACCATTTGCTTTTCTAGCAGTGACTATGGCATGGTGATAAACTTGTATATTCTTCTATTGATGAGACTGGCTTACCTGTGAAATTCCAACATTGTCAGATGTGACCCTCTAGAAAGATCTAGTGTCCAAGACATGGAGTGCAGCCAGCATTTTGACATAGGCAGGGATAGCCTAGTATTGGGATGTAGAGAAATTAAGCTCCTGCTCCCAGTCTGCAACCACATCAAGGATCACATCGGGTGAGAAGGGGTATCTGGCAAATGACAGCTTCCCTGGACATTCTGAAGATATTGCTCCTTTTCCTGTAAGCACTCTTTCTTTCTCTTCCTTGTCAAATAATTAGGCCTCAAAAAGGAGAGGCAAAACCTCAAACACATTCACCAACAGTGAAGGCAACAAAAGTTGTTTGGTGTGTGAGTTCATTTCTTACATGGTCATCCTGGCTGTGATTGGATGGTGCTGAAATGTGCTTCAACTGTAGGTGGGTGATGGAGTTGAAAACAATTACTCATTTCTTTATCAGATGTGTTGCAACTGTTGTAATGTTATGTTATGGTGCTTGTATAGCGCATGGCTACCCGAAGGCTTCCCATCGCTAGCCCTTATGTGAATGTACAGTATTGTCTTTTAAGGAAAAAGATTAAATAAAAACACAATTAACATTGTTATAACATCAATTAAGATTTGCTTTTAAGAAAAAATATTTGTTAAAAATATTTTCAACTTGATCTAAAATTATGCAGAAATTGCTTTAAACATTATAAAATGTTGTCAAACAAAACTTTTAGTATTTTACACAGGATTTAATAAAAATGTTTCACTTCTTTGGATATTCCCCAAAAATAAAAGTTCCTTTATTTTTCTATTAATTCCTATGGACATTTGTTGTTTCTGTTATTTTCGCTTCCGAAACTATCTAAACATGCGCTCTGACAGGATATTGGGCCCATGGGTGACTCAGAAGCAGAGAAGAAAGCAGACGGCCCATCGAGCACAATCAGAATCATCAGATCATGGGGCAGATTTAAGGCTCCTTAGCACCCCCCCCCTATCGTCACAATGTATGTGCCGTATTTAAAATACAGTGTACCATGGTGCAGGGTAGGGGGCAGTAGCATCAACATTTTTGACGCTATTGATGTACTGGTCAGAGTTAGCACCAAAATTTTGGCGCTAACCCTAAACAGTACATAGGGGCCCATTGTCACCAATGGTGTGCCCCCTTTTAAAGCCTGTTCTGAGCAGGCATTAAAATTGCTGAAAATAAATGTTGCAAAGAAATCTTTTAGATGTCTTTGTGCCATTTTTTTGGCCCCCATAATGGGGGAAAGCCCCACTTGTATACATTATGTCTGGAACAGGCATAATGTGGCTCAAGGGGTTACAAAGTAGTGCAATGCATGCAATGTGTCACTTTGTAAATCTGGTGTGATCATTTTTGCCTCGATGGGCTACATTAGCGTAAAAAAATGGCGCTAATGTGTTGCAAGGAGGTGATAGGCCCTTTTAAATCATGGCCCAGATCCTACTGCTGTCCTCTACTTTACCTACCACTGCTCAACAGCCAGCAGTAACAACATACACGCCTGCAAATAACCATCTTGGAGGAGAAAACTCAAATAGTTTCCAGCCTAAAATCACATCTAAATTTAATTTCTTAAAGGATCCTGAGGCCTACATTTTCTCCAGCAACACCAACATCAAGGTGCTGCCCGCCCCCTTAAGGCCCACTGTGATCATTTGTACTAATACTTTGTATGCCCGCACCCCTTTGAGGAGGAAATGAGCTCAGAAAGTTTTAAGATACATTATTGTCCGGAATTCACTTTGGTTCCCCCCTGCGAAGAGCGTGCTCTAGCCCCCCAGAGGGATGGGGGGCTGCTTATCAGCTCTAGCTCGAGCATCCCTCTCTGCCTCCACTGCACACAGAAACAGACGCGCCAATGACAGTAGTGATGGAAACAGGCTTTTATCGTACGGTCGTGGAAGATTCAATACAGGCTGCGTCTGGTTCGACGCTGGGTGGGGAGGACCTATCGCACCTTATCACTCAAGTAGAGGAAGTAAAAAGAAAGCGCAATCTACCTGTGACCATGCCTCCCTCTGGAGTTGGAACTAGTATTCCTGGCCCACCAGCACCTAGGCTCCCAGAGGGAGCGTGACCAACATTGTAGGACCTGCATCATAAAGAAGAGAAAATTGTTTATGACAATCACATAAACAAATCTACCTACATCAAGGAGGACCTAGGGTATTGTTGAAAGACCTATCATATCTCCACATCAAGGAACGGGAGAACATGCTGGCTTCATACGACAAGGATGCACTGACTAAATCCAGCCCCATTACATCAGGCATCAAGGAAATCCTAGGGGCCTAAGGCCCCTTCTGGGCATCAATACTCAGCATGCTGCAGAGCTCTGTAAAGGCTATGAACTTTCAAGGCAAAATGAACATTTGGATCAGCCTTCTGAACACCTTGGCCATGTATGTGGCCAGAATTGACGATAAGATCTCAAACCTGAATAACCTGCTAAAAGAACACAGACTAGGCGGTGCTCATGAATCATACTGTAGGTGTAACTGCTCCCCGGTTCTTGATAAGCTAGCCACACTTCCAGAGGTGATGATAAAACTACCGGGAGAACCTGAAGGAAGCAGCCAGTGGTAGGCCACGAAAGGGTGAATTGCACAAAGAAAGCTGATAGGGTCATAGCAGCTCTTAGCACGCAGGCTGGCCATAGTGATGGTGTAATTGAGCCTACTACTGATAAGGCCAAAAAAAGTTCAGGGGAGCTCTACAGACTGCCCTGGAGAGGTCCACTATCAGGTTGCAGTGCCCACTGGTGTTGTTTCTGGGGAGACACTAGCCTTCCAAAGAGATACACAAGAATCTGGACAGGAAGAAGCAACAAGCAAAGAAGATACAAAACGTAAGAAAAGGCTGATTCTCTACCACTCCAGCTCACAAACAAAAACTGCCCAGCGACCCAGAAGAAGTGCTCGTAGATGTGGAATTGAACTCATCAACTAGTACTGGGGCCCCAATGCCTATTATTCTGGAAACCCCCCAAGCCCTTGTCCCAAAGGATCCTATGGAGTTAGATGCTCCAGGTAACTCAGAGCCCCTTCCTACCCATTCTCGGGCGATTAACCTGGAGAACATGGTCCTTCTTTGGAAGACTAACTCAAGGGTCCAGTGCCAGAGGACCCACAGCTACTCCTAAAAACAAGCAATGTCCAAAGAGCAAGGCTGCAGTCACATGCCCCAGACCAGAGGGGGCACCTACCGATAAGCAGACCTCACCACCGCCTGCCATTCATAAAATCGAGTGCAGTAACAAGAGTAGGACTACAGTCATGTGCCCTGTACCCGAGGGGGCAACTACCGACAGGCAGATTTCTTTCCCTCCCTTTACAGGACATCGTGCAGCCCTGCACCACAGAGCAGGAGGGCCCAAACACCACTAGAGATTTGCCCTGGTCCTCTGGATGGTTCAAGACCTATAAACACTACAGCCTGTACATTATTTTATCCGGATTACACGTCCAAGTGTCCTTTTGACATATTAAACCAGAGCAATATCCTCAAGGTTATACAATCGCTGAGGTCTCTTGGTGAAATCTCATCTCAAGACATCATCTCCATTGAATTCATCCACGCTGGTCCCGGACAGAGCAATGAGACGACCAAAGTAATTTGGAGATCAGAAGAACCGTTACAGAAGGTCCTGGTGAACGTGGAGATATTTATGAAGTGGGGGATCACAATCACCCCACTAAGAAACTCTGGCTTTAGAGCACTTAAGGGAAGAGTCCCCCTCAATGTCTCGAACAGCTTACTCAGTCTTAAGAAATGCTCTCTTTCCACTCAAGATAGTACACTGTCTGGCCAGATGCGAAGCCTGCGCCCGGGTCTTCTAGTGCAAAACCCTGTCTACTAATGTTAGTAGATAGTGTTTTGCATCAAAAGCATGGGTGGGTGCATGGGTACGCCCTTATACCACCTATGTAACTCCCCCGTGGCGCTAAGTAACACAAAGCAGTGCTTCACAATGGTTTGCATTACTTTTTTTACAAACAAACACAAATGCCACTTTGCTTTGGTTTGTTATTCCCAATTTTTTTTTTCGTCAGGTTTGCATTAAAAAAGTAACACAATCCCGACACAAAGCATTTGTAAATCTTGGCCTGAGTGTCTAACGTTACCTAGGTGTGATCGTTTATGCCATCAGTTGCACTACTCTGGAAGGGATTCCCCACATCTTACTTTTTTTTGAAGATCAGGACTTCCTGTCTAACTGTAGCTACTGCCAATGTTTTTCTGATTCTTTCAATTCATTCATCCATATCTCCCCCAAGGTTTATACCTGCCATTTAATCGTTTAGATTAAAAGTATAGTGTGGGGAAGTTGGGCAATGACAATTGATTCCTCTGCTGTTCCTCAGGGCAGGATAACATGTCCTCAATCAATTAGTGTGTAAAGAGCAGCTTCTCACCAGAGAGGGTCACAAGGCACTGGGGGGAGGGGACTCATCCAAAAAGCCATGTCTTGAGGCTCTTTCTAAAGATGGTAAGTGATGGGCTTTGTCTGAGGTGCAGGGGGAGGATGTTCCAGCTCTTTGCTGCGCTGTAGGTGAAGGATCGTCCTCTGTCCTGTGTTGGCATCTTGCCTTTTATCAGTGTAGGATGTCTTCCCTTTCTGCTGCCAGTCTCTTGAATGCAACTTCTCTAGATCCTTCTCTGCCACATGAACCCTTTTGCTGTCTGTGGTCTTATCAGTCCAATGTGGTAAACAGGTATGCATAGTGTGTCCTAACTGTACTGTACTTATTTGTTGTGTGACAAGTGCTTCAGTACATCTACAGAACTTACCTGAAAGCCTGCCGGAGTGGTTTGTGGTCTAACTGAGCTTGATGTTGGGTCTTCTTTAAGGTTGACATAAATCACTCTATTATTACGTTTGCTTTGCAGCCATAATTTAATGATCTTCAGAAACTCACATAAATTACAAAGGTTTTGAATTCTAGTTTCTTTATAACTTTGGAAATAACCCAGGCTGATAACATCTCATCTAGAGTGGAATTTGCATTGGCTGCTGCTTCTACAAATGGAACTTTGGCTACTCATCTATTGATAGAGGTATGCATTTTCCTCAGGTTAAAGGGCCTATTGTGTCAGGAACTGCCAGTTTCCATGCACCCCAGGACCGGACTGACATGTGCAGTGAATGGGATTGAGTTGTCCCCTTGACCTTTTACCAAACACTAAGGACAATCTTTTAGAGTGTCCCTACCAAGCTGTCCACTCACTGCTTCTATGGATTTTGAGGTGGCTGTGACCACTTCTTGCCCTTCATGAGCTTTACAGATGACTTATCAACAATCCAATGACCTCATTAGAGTGGTTCCCTTGGGGGCTTTCTTGATACATATAAAACCCATCAGGTTCTTAAAGTCCAACCTGGGTGGAAGGATTTGAGTGTTGATGAAGTGTTGCTTTTGTGAAGGGTGTGGAACATGCTTTGCTTCCTTTACAGGAGCATTGTTAAGTGATTTGTCTGCTAGCAACTCCTAAGCCACTGATGGAGATGAGCATTTGCATCTCCAATACAAAGTTCAGGTTTTCTTCAGCTGAAGAAACAGACTCTTACCAGACTAGCAGTGGGTGTCGAGATACATAAGTTTTCGGAATGTATTTTTTATCAGACGTATGCAGCGGCGTGCCTTCATTTTAGGATTGCAAAAGATGGTGAGTAGCACTAGGTGATCTGTCACAGTTGGTAAAGTGTTTCCATAGGCAAATAGTTATTGGTGGTTCTGTGTCTTGACCACATTTAGACATCTTATTTTGGATTGTAAATAGGCTTTTTTAATTACCATCATACTTCTGTCAGTTTATGAGATGGCCTTCTGAATATTACTGTACTGACATGGCACCTAGACCAACTGGACTAGCATCAACTGTGAGATGGGTGCACAGCTACATATCAATGTATGCCAAGGTCTTGAAAGTCATCACCTTTCATTTAATTATTTGAAATGAGTATACACACTCGGGTCACCTTGTGAAAGTCCACACTAGCCCATCTACACATGAAACGATATATAGCATAGTCTCTGGTGTACTGACACACTACCTGCCTATGCCCAAAAGTGATTGCATTACACTGGTCTTTGTGGGAGCTTTGGTTCGTAGTTCAATGCTGCAACCCTGTCCAGGCCAGTGTGAGTAGCTAGCCGGAACAGACATATCTATAATTTGTCAGTTTCGTCTTGTACCATGCTTACTTTTCTGGATTTAGCATATAACTGGGATCTTGCAGTATCTGACTTAATTCACATACACATGACTTTGCATGTTTCTCTTGGGCAGAGGGGCACCAAACATAAGAATGCCATACTTGTATTTAAAAGTAATGGCTTTCCTGATGACCACCTGGACTGTTTCTGCTGCACATGGGATTCCAAAGTTCAGTCTCTTGTACCAAAGTAATCCCAGCTAGGTTGAGGTAGTTTGCTGTAGCAGAAACTGTGATGCAGCTCCTGCTGTAGCAACACAAAAGGATGATGGATGGACTAATGAACAATGCAAAAACTCACCCCCAGTCACAGATCTGGGTTTAATCCATCGTTGTTTCGCTCACCATGCCACCCCAGTTTGGACCCAGCCATATGCAAATCAGCCTTGACCCTGTTCCTCATGGGAACAGTCCAGCCCGAACTGCCAAGCCAGGTCCTCCCTGGACCGGAAACAAGCATCCTGGGACCGGTTTCAGGGTATCACCCTTCATCAGCCAGGCTAGCTTGAATCCAGTGGCACAGTGAGCAAGGGACCTACGTCTGGGCATACCCTTCCCACTTAGGGGAACTTTAGCAACACAAAAGGATGATGGTCGGAGTGCTGAACAATGCAAACACTCACCCCCAGTCACAGATCTGGGTTTAATCCATTGTTCTTTTGCTCAACATGCCACCTCAGTTGGGTCCCAGCCATATGCAAATCAGTCTTGACCCTGTTCCTCATGGGGACAGTCCAGCCCGAACTGCCAAGTCAGGTCCTCCCTGGACTGAAAACAAGCATCCTGGGACCGGTTTCAGGGTATCACCCTTCATCAGCCAGGCTAGCTTGAATCCAGTGGCACAGTGAGCAAGGGACCTACGTCTGGGCACACCCTTCCCACTTAGGGGAACTTTAGCAACACAAAAGGATGATGGTCGGAGTGCTGAACAATGCAAACACTCACCCCCAGTCACAGATCTGGGTTTAATCCATCGTTCTTGTGCTCCCCATGCCACCCCAGTTTGAACCCAGCCATATGCAAATCAGTCTTGACCCTGTTCCTCATGGGAACAGTCCAGCCCGAACTGCCAAGCCAGGTCCTCCCTGGACTGGAAACAAGCATCCTGGGACCGGTTTCAGGGTATCACACTTCATCAGCCAGGCTAGCTTGATTTCAGTGTCACAGTGAGCAAGGGACCTACGTCTGGGCACACCCTTCCCACTTAGGGGAACTTTAGCAACACAAAAGGATGATGATCGGAGTGCTGAACAATGCAAACACTCACCCCCAGTCACAGATCTGGGTTTAATCCATCGTTCTTGTGCTCCCCATGCCACCCCAGTTTGAACCCAGCCATATGCAAATCAGTCTTGACCCTGATCCTCATGGGAACAGTCCAGCCCGAACTGCCAAGCCAGGTCCTCCCTGGACTGGAAACAAGCATCCTGGGACCGGTTTCAGGGTATCACACTTCATCAGCCAGGCTAGCTTGATTTCAGTGGCACAGTGAGCATCCTTTATTTAATGGCGAACCTATCTTTACCCCACTGAGGTGTGTAATTATATAATTTATGTGATGGCCACTGTGTTGAGCTCGATGGGCTATGCCATGCACTGTACTTCAGCAATCCTTTTGGACATGACAAGCAGCGACACCCAAAGAGTTGATCCTCTTGACTGCTCAGTTGTAGCTGCAGTTACAAAGTTTTTCGGCTCAACTTCTACAGGTCCTTGAAGGTGAAGCACTACTTCTTGGTGATGTTAACTCACTGACTGGACTGCAGCATGGATGCTATTGAAAGGGTGTTCATGAGTCAGTATGAGAATACAACTTCCCACATTGATAACAACTTGCCTGCCCTTCCCTTGCCTCTCCTTGACCTGGGCTTTCACCAATATTTCTTCTCATACTTTCTCGCTATGCAATTCTGTATTTGAAACGCTCATTCCCATTTCTTTGCTTTTCTCGCCCCTATTTTCTTTGATTGCATCCCTGCTTGGTCATTGTTTCTAGACATTTCTAACACCAATATAAGGTGCAGCTCTTTCATGTAATCTGCACTGCACTAACTCAGATTGACATTCTTAGGGAGCCTGATAGTTTCCTCATCATATTATTTGTGAAATTGACAGTGTGGCTCTAATCATTTAAGGTTTATAATAAAGTTATCTGTGGACTTCCCTTTTATTTTTTTGATTGCCAGCTTGTTTAGAGCAAGCTCTTATGCCGGACTCCCAGCCACATTCATTGTCCTAAATCCAGAGAGCCTGTAACTAAGCTGTCAGTGCTGTGTTTGGTCTAAGAATAGGTGACCTTACCTTAGTCGTCTGCAGGAATTTGCATTGGGTTCCTGTAGCTTCTGAGATCAGATTCAAGATTTAGGGCCAGATGTAGCTAGCTAAAAATTTGCGAGTCAGAAATTGCGAGTCGTGGCGACTCGCAATTTCCGAGTCGCAATTTCCAACTCGCAAACAGGTATCCAACAAGAAAAAGCGACTTCATTTTGCGACTCGCAAATGAAGTCGCACCGCAGATTGCGAGTCTGCTGTTTGCAAGGTCGCTTTTTGCGGTCTCGCTAAAAACGAACACGCAATTTGCGAGTGGGTGTCGCAAATTGCGACTGTACCGCAAATTGCATGCAGATGCAGCAGAACAGTCTGGAAAACACTTCCTGGCTCTTGCTGATGACATCACAGCCAGGAAGTTTACAAATACACCTGGGAAGAGGGAGGACCACACCCATTTCCAACTGCTGAACAACCACCAGGAGGAACAACAGCAAAAATGGAGGACTCTGGCAGGAAGAGGAAACTCAAATTTTCAGAGAAGGAACTGGCGGTGCTGACAGATGAATGCTGCCAGCACCATGACCAGCTATTTGGAAGGGCTGCCCTCAGTGTGCCTGAGACTGACAAAAGGAGGATTTGGACTGACATACAGGAGAAGGTAAATGCAATCAGGGTGAGCCACAGGAGCATTGAGGAGCTGAAAAAGAGATGGTACGACCTGCGCTCCAGGACCAAGGAGAGGGTGGCAGAGCGCCTCCGGGAGATGAGGGGCACAGGAGGAGGCCCATCTACTGTCCCACCACCCACACCCATGGAGGAACGTGTGCAACAGACCCTGGAGCCAGAGGCAGTGGCAGGAATAGGAGAGCTGGACACGTCGGCGCCAGGAACATCAACAAGTGAGTACCATGAAACATGCATGTACACCCATATCTGCCATACCCCCACCCATCCAGTACACAGCAGCATGCACAACCATATTAGCTCCATTTTAGAGTAGCAAACACCAGAATGGCACATTATGGGCAATGTAGTCCAGTAGGCAGCTGATAGGCAACAGTTTAGTAGGAAGCATACAACAGATGTTAGATACTGACAGTGTGTCCCTATGTCCCACAGGTCTCCCACAAGACATCCCCACCAGCCAGTCCATCCAGGGTGCAGAGGTCAGCCAACAGGCAGCACAAGACTCAGGAGCAGCCACCACAGGGCCCAGCACCACCCGACCACAGTCCCCTCCAGATGCACCATTGGACATTGTGGAGATTGACCCAGCACCCGGTCCCAGCCACAGTGCCAGCCAACAGGACCCTGATGCTCCACCGCGTCGCAGACGACGTGTCCATGTCCCTGCAGTGTCCCAGGGAGATGTAGGGGACTCCTCCCTGTCCGCCGCCGAGGCACCTCTCATCAGAGGTCAGCGCCTGCAAACAAGGCAGATGAGAGTCATTTCAGGGGCCATGCAGCGTATGGAGAGAAATGTCACAACAGGGCTGGCACAGGTGCACACAGACTTCCAAAGCCTGAACAGTCATGTCGGTGACCTTGCACTCTCCATCAGGCAACTAGTGACTGAACTTGTTTCAGAGAGAGAGAGTGCAAGGCTCTGTGAACGCCAACTCATTCACCGTTTGGACTGCATGGCAGCCTCAATTGTCCGCCTGGCTGTCAATAAAACAGGTCTGTCACGCCGGACAGTCAGTTTACAAGTAGACTTGGGCCACTTTGAAGGCGATGTGGCTCGTGGACTGGGACGGATAAGCCCCGCTGTGGACATGATGGAGGCAAGACAGGTGGCTAGGGGCACGTCAGACACACCGCAAGACAGTGAGGAGGGCTCCACTGTCAGTAGTGCATCTGCCACGGTCACCAGGGCAGGGATCTGCTGACACTCCAGGCACTAGCCATGCTGGGCGTCCCAGGCGTAGGAGTTGAGCTACGCACTTACCGACAATTGAGGCACATGAGGTGAATGTGTCCTCATTGCAGGTGGACATTTACAGCCCCTGACCAACAGTTCAGTTTGTTAGTTATTTGGTTCACTTAATAAAAGTTCTTGTTTGTTCCACTTCACACCTGGGCTCATTGTGTGTGACATTCGTGTGTGTGGTGACAGTTAGCACATACCTTCCAAAGTATTGGTTTGCAATGTGGTCCTGTCTCTGTCTGCCTTGATTTGCAATGCTTCTATCCCCATGATAGCGATGTGGTAGCTCTTGCTCGTCATCCTCCGAATCAGGGTCTTCAGGGGTGAGATGTAGCCCACGTCTGGTGGCAATGTTGTGCAGTATAGCGCATGTGCCAACTATCTTGAATGCTGTTATTGGTGCATACTGGAGCGCACCTCCACTTCTGTGGAGGCATCGGAATCTTGCCTTTAACAGTCCAAAGGTCGTCTCTATGACATTTCTGGTCCTCCTATGTGCACTGTTGTATCGCCTTTCAGTCTCATTGCTGGGTGTTAAGTACGGGGTAAGTATCCATGGTCGTAGCGCATATGCACTGTCACCTGTTTGGCAAAAATGTACAATGTTAGCAGGGCATGGATGGTTTCCACATTGACCTGTGTGTATGTCTCCAGGGTGTATTCAGCAATACCTAGGAGATATCCGTCTCCAAACTCCCCACGTTCTAGGCGTTGGTGTATCCCACTGTGCCTGAACATGTAAGAGTCATGTGTACTCCCTGGAAATTTGGCTACCATGTCAGTGATAACATAATGGGCGTCACATACCACCTGGATGTTCAGTGAGTGGGTACACTTACGGTTGCGGAACAGATATTCCAGATTTGCAGGAGGGCATATTTATATATGTGTCCCGTCTACACACCCTATTACATGGGGGAAGTTGGCAATCCTGTAGAATTCCAACTTGGTGCTGTTAATTTCAGCCTCATTCCTGGGTAGGTATATGTATCTGGACATGTGTGTGAGTATGGCATCTAAGAAACATCTGAAAAACCGTGAGAGTGCACTTTGGGATACCACACCTGCCACAGCAATGACCCCCTGATAGCTACTCGAGGCCAAGAGGTGCAGTGAGCATAGCACTTGCACATGTGTGGGGATGGCGCTGCCGCGCACAGTCTGGCGTTGAAGCTGCGGATCGAGTAGATCAATTAATTCTAATATTGCTGCACTGCTGAGTCTGTATTTATCATAAATCTCCTCCTCTGTTTGTTGGAAAAGTGCCTGGTTCTGTATATCCTCTCCTGTCTCTGGCTCCACCTCCTCCTCTGCTGTGCGACGTGGACTCTCCTCCTCCTTGCTATCACATATATCTCTGCCATCTTGTGTAACCCAGATGCCTTCTGGGTCTCCTTTTATACTTTGGTTCTGGTTACCACCTGCTCTGACTTAGTGGTAATGTGGGTGTGCAAAATGGGCTTTTTGCGACTAGTCGCAATTTGCGAGTGGCTTTTTCATATGGTCTGAGACTCGCAAATTGCGACTTCCTATTTGCGGGTCGCACAATGGGGTCGCAAATTTTGCGAGTCGGTAATGGCTCGCGTCGCTATTTGCGATTTAGAAATGGGGTTTTTGCATCCCATTTCTGATTTTGCGGAGTCGCAAATAGCGATTCGGGCCATTTGCGACTCGCAACATTTTGCAACATCTGGCCCTTAATCCCTGGCATTTAAATGTCTCAAAGGTTGGCCTGGCCTGTCTTTAAGCCAAACTCAGACCCAACACTCTTCTCGCCCCTGAAAAGCCTCCACTGCAAAACCAAGACTTTAGTGACAGCCCCTAAATTCCACTTATGTTTATTGGTCCTTCTCTGTTCAAGCACCCTTAATATTGAATGAACTTGTGTTTATATTAGCTGCGATATTACTTAGTATCAGGAAAAAACTGAACATTGACCATGTTCACAAGTTCAGTACTAAGAGGCTCAGCCCCGCACAGTAAGGGGCATATTTTCAAGCCCCGTTTGTTGCCGGTGCATCACTTTTTGTCATACACCGGCGGCACAAAGCCACTTTGCAAGGCTTTCCATGGCCTTGCAGATATGGTGTAAGGCAATGAAGCGCAAGTCACTGCGTTGCCTCATACTGCGTCAGGGAGGAGTACCATGGGCGTTGTGGTGGGTGTTCCCATGCGACACCTATGGGTTTTGATGCATTCCCAGATTTACAAGAATCTGTAAACCTGGGACTGCGTCAAAACTGTACACCTCCTCAGAGCAGGAGCAACACGGAAAAATATGTTTGTTTCTCCTCAATGTCTCCTCAAAAGAGGAAAATGTCTCTCTGGATTGTTTTTGTGCAGGAAGGTGTTCCATGGTGCAAGAGTGCCTGCATTAGCGCTACGCAGCAATTTGTGCAACAGCGCAGGGGGAAAGGACAGAAATGCACTGTATATTGTAAATATGGTGCATTTCTGCTCTTTCCCTATGGCACAGGGCAGCGCAGCAGGGAGTATTGCTTTTGATAATGTTAGTGCCTTAATCCCCAGAAAAAAAGCACCGACCAGTTACCAAGTTTCACAGAGCCATGAAAATGCCAAAGGCATCGGGGATACAAACTTCTGAAAGTCGTCGGGGATACAAAATTCTGAAAGTCATCCTCTCTTCAAAATGGTTACAGTTGTGCCAAGTTTAGAGCACACAGTGACGCAAGGCAGTGGAAACGCCGGATGCTGCACATCCATCAAAAATGCACACATAACAGAACTACCAGACACCAGCTCAACTTCTTTTTATTTAACTCAGATAAGTGTTTAACAGATCATTTACAGTGTGTGCTCTGCCTCTTCAGCGCCTAAATTCTGTAGTCAAATACCAGCCATTTTCTGTGTATGGAAGTGCCATAATCTGGCCCTTGAATGAGACAGAGCATTCAAGTTTTCGAGATCCATACCTGAGTACTTTATCCAGTCCATGTTTTTGGTACGCTTTATGGGACTTGCAGTCCTGATTTTGCAATGTGATGAATAGCAGTAACAGTTCCAGAATGGCAAGATAAAATCTGACCCGGATAAGCCACTTGCCCATGAGCCCAAGAGCTGTAATCAAAATTTGGTAAAATCCCCTATTCTTTTTAAACATGCCGATTCTGCCACTATTTGCTTGAATAATTATTTAGCAGTAGCTGGACTAGCTCAAATACCTTTGAAGTGGTTTCCTAATGTGTTTGCTGCATTAAACTTATATTTTAATACATAAATACACTTTACAGCACACAATTCCACCCCACACAATTTCACAACTAACAATTCCAGTCCAGTCCACATAATTCCGCACCAAACCACATACATCCTCTCCACTCCAATCTAAAACAAATAGGTAAAAGACATTGGACCACCAGGACCTCAGTGGAGGTCAGACTGCCGCAAAAGCAGTGGTCCGGCCTCCACATTATGACCGTGGCGAAGCCGCCATGGTTAGACCGCCGACACCGCCAGGTTCCCACCAGTCAACAGGCTGGAGGTGCCGGTGGTCTCAATCTACCAGGGCAGCACTGCTTGTAGCACTGCCCTGGGGATTACAAGTCCCCTTTCAGCCATCCTTTGCATGGCGCTAGCCTCGCCATGCAAAGACTGGCGGAAAGGGGATGCCAGGCCCCCATGCAGCCAGGAGCCCCACCAGCACCTCCAGGATCAGATATCCCATCAGTATGGCGGTTGCAGCGGTCCTAATCCGCCCTGGGGAGTACAACCTTGTTCTCCGCCAGCCTTTTCATGGCGGTAGAATGAGTGCATAAGTGAACATTGCAAGGGTGCAGGAGCACCCTGCATCCTACAGCATTGCCGCCGGCTCGATTACGACCCGGAGACAATGCTGTAGGGTGTTTCTGTTAGGCCAGCGGGAAACTCTTAATGGACCCAGCGGGGAGGTAGCCACTGTTGCGGCAACTTCCCCATCAGAAGTTTGGCGGATGGCCTAAACTGTCCGCTGAATTCGTAATGATGCCCTAAGTGGTCTTCTCTTGTTTTGATATTTGTATGGTTTATTACTGATCCTTCACTGAAGTCATACTACTATGTTTATCTTTAAATCTGACTTTGGATTTATTTTAGAGCTGTTTCTTGTGCTATAAGGTCCAGTGCAATCCAAAACTAACAATAAATAAATAACACACAAAACAAATCTTTAACCTAGCCCCTAATCTTACGCAGAGAGTCAACCATTTTCAATGTGGCTATGGAAACATTACTGTTTTACACTGCATTTTCTACAAATCCGTCCTTTTATCTTTCGGTCCATCACATCGGTGCTCACCATAACATTTGCCAATGATTTAATCAAGCTTTCATCGTCTACTGGTGACATACTGAATACCACTAGAGGGAGCGTTAATTCCAAAAATACATTTCTACTACCTTCAATTGATTCTTTCAAATATATAACCAGCGATTAGTAAAAAATAAATAATAAAGGTCCATATTCACTAGGACTTTGTGCCACCACAATGCATCACAAGGCAATGCATTGATATTTACTTTTTAGTGCAAAACATATTTTGCACTAGAAAGGTGCCCTTTTGCTCTGCTCAAACAGCTCTTTGCGCTGCATTTCATGTTTAATGTTGCTTTCCATCAAGCAGATCACCTCAGACACAAGAATTCGACGTAAAGCCTGACCCACTACCATAGCTGTGTGGGGATATTTGACAAAAAACGAATGCCTCCTTGAAGAAAATTTGTAAAAAGGAGAAATGTTTTAATTTCACACCTAAAATCCCAGGCTTCGCATGCACACATCCAGTGTTGGGGTCCCTGATACGTGGAGCAACGTAGATTTGGCCGCCACCACTGGCTTCATAATCTAACTTATATGCATTAATAATGGCAATATAATGTGTCTTTTTACAGTTCTCTGATGTAAAATGGTGCACTGAAAGTCAATAATAAAGTGCATTCACTACAGTGTTAGGAAAATCATATATGGTGTTTCTTAACCTCACTAAATAAAAATTAATCATTGAATATAATGTTATAACCATCTTCATATACTTTCTAAATGTAATTGCATTTAAAACGATAACAGTTCATGTAATGTGTGCACTAATGTTTGAAGTTTAATTTTTAAATTGGTGGTCTACATCACGTATATGGTCATATATAAGTAAAGTCTGAATTTGTCTTAATTATAACCTGGAGCCCTAATTGAATTTACATAATTGGTGTTTATATTAGTGTAGAAAATAATTTGTGCACATTATAACTTGAAAATAAATGTGCAATAGTTTAACGTTAGCTTGACTAGGCCTGATTTTCTTCAACATGAGAAACTGTGTTACATTTTTGTTAAAGTGGCATTTCATTGCAGGTGCATTAACACAAAATGCTAGTTTGGAAATTGATGTGCTATTGTTTTACTAATAGAGAGTCTGAGAAAAAGTCATTGAATGAATAACCTAAGGAGCTCGAGAGTGAGATGACTGTTCCTTATTCATATATGTTGCAAACGATGCCAGAGGCCCAAGGATAGCATGGTTCACAGGACTGCCCTGGGAGCTGACAGTGATGTTGCAAGTTACACCGTGGGACAGGAGAATACAGTGGAGCTTGTAGTAAAGTGATCAAGATGTCATTACCTGGGAGTAGGCTTGGCTTACGGCAACGGGTTACTAGCTCCGATGCAACACGCACCTCCTTTCACATAAATTTGCTGTTTCTAGCTTGCACTTCGATTCTTCGGGCCTACTTAACGACCCCTCATGCCTCACACTATTGAAAACTCATGGAAGGTGCCTAACATGAAGCATTAATTATGACTTGGGCCGCGGGGATGAATTGTCGATCTATATAGCAGCCATTTTAGGTGCGTGCTGCATGACACTTCCCGCTTGACACGTTACTTTCTCCTCCTTCTTCGCTTGTGGCCTGCATCACTTCATTATAACGCATGAACACTGACAAAATCTGTTTTATGTCTATTTGCTTCTTGAGATGTCTGAATTGTGCCCTTTTCTTTTGAACCCAAAGTTGTAGTTGCAATTCCTTTTACCAACGACTGACCACCATTTTATCAAATACATTGCTCTGACGCTCATATGACATTCGGCTACAAATTTCATGCAAATGGCCACGACATTTCTTCACAAATGAATTACATATTGGTATAATTCACTAGATCAAACCAGAAACATCCTCATCAATCTATTTGTTTTCTCAAAATGGCAAGCGATCCTCACACAGCTGCTAGGCTACTTCTTCTATCACTAAACTTAAAAGAGCAAAAAATTATCCTTCCTCACCTATCCTGTCATCTCAAAACCCTATTTTAATAACCATTTTAGATGTGTAGGAGGACTAAAGCCTTTCATGTGTGCCACCAATGAAAAGCTTCTGCTGGATGGGTATGGAGAGTAAGATGATTGAAATGAAGCAACGTGTTACTAATCTGCAGGATGTGGTCACCAAACTACCTATTCTCAAGCAGGAAATTCAAAAACTTAAGCTTCATACAGAAGACCTTGAAAATAGAAACAGAAGAAATCATCTTCTCATTTATGGATTACCGGAGAACATTGAAGGTCATGACCTCCCTGGATTTCTGAAGAAATTTATCCCAGACCTTCTTGGTATTACCAATACACCTCATCTTAACATTCAACAAACACATTGTCTTGGCCAATGTAATCCCCATACTGCCAAACCTTGAGGAATCATTCTACTATTCTTGGAATTCACAGACTTCTTATGTGTTTTCAAAGCTGCAAAAGAAAAATGTTGTCTCATCTGGTCTGGTCACAAAATCTTTATTCCTCAAGGTTCCCTTTAATGCAACTAATGCCAGAAGAAAATAATTTCTGAGCCACAGACCTCTAATGCATCTATTAAATATTCATTAAGGCATTCTTCATCCTTATTTATGTAAAATTGATTATGAGGGTACCACAAGATCCATTGATGATCCTGAGAAACTGAAAACGTGTCTTCAAACTCTTTCTCCTCATAATATAGACATTAACTTACCACAATCCTAGGAATGTTGTTATTGGGTTTTAGTCTCTCTTTTGTTTTAGTTTCTTGAATGTATGGCTTCTACATCCTAATTTATTTTTCATTTCTCTGTTGCTCTTCTTGTTCTGCTGTTGACTCTCCCCAAGATGTGTCTTTATGTTCTTTTCCTCAGATCTGGACTTTTATCCTTGATGTTCTGCTTACCTCAGATCTCTTCATTCTTTCTTCTATTTCCCTTCTGGTTTCTCTTCTTTTTCAAGTATGTGAATGCTAATTGGTTGTCTGATATCACTGTGTGTATGTTTTATATCCATTTTGTTGTTGCTAACCAATTGTGTAATTTTGTCTCCCTAGTAATTTCTACAGCTTGCCATCCATGGTCCTGTTCCCCTATAATTGTTCCTCAGTATGTTTAACGTTGTCTCGTGGAACCATTGTGGTTTGGGACATTCAGTTAAAAGACAAAAGGTACTGTCTCATTTGTGGAAACTTAGCCCGCATATTGCGTTTTTACAGAAAAACCACTGTAATGACGTTGAATCGCTTAAACTGAAACACCAATGGGTTGGTCAGGTATTTTTCTCCCCCGATTTTAATCGCAAGAGTGGTGTTGCTATTTTATGTCATAAATCATTCAAAATACAAATCCTATCTACAGAATCTGGTACTGATGGACGATGAGTATTGGTCACTGCTGATATTCATAAAAAAGCATATTCTTTGTTCAATATTTATGGCCCTGTGAAATCTGATCCTGAATTCAGGTATAGTATCAAAGTAAAACTTACTTCCATTGTCAATCCCAATATTATTGTAGCAGGTGATTTCAATCAATGGTTGGACCCCTTTACAGATAGAAAGTTTAAATGCAAATTCATTCTTAACAAATCCTATAAAGCATTATAATCAACCATTACTATTCATCCATTATTTGATATCTGGAAAACATGAAATCCTAATTTATGCACATATAGGTTTTTCACCAACTTTCATCATACCTTGTCCAGAATTGATTATATTTCAGTTACCAAATCATTGTTATTATCTAGAACATCATCAAAAATTGGTTCCATTTTTTATTTCAGACCATGCCCCTGTTTTATCTTCTATTGATTTTTCCCTTAATAATCCCAAAACTGGTAGCTGGTGATTCAATGACTTCCTATTGTTTGACCCCAATTTTATAAAAGAAGCCACTGCTTTTATCACAGATGTTTTTCAAAATAACAACCCTATGAATACCTCCATTCAATTTTGGAACATGCTTATTTTACCTCCAAAACATCTACTGTTTTACACGAATTAGTTATGGCCAAAACAAATCTTAATAAAATTGCTGCTATTGATGCTTGTAACATTCTACTGAAAGTTAAATGTAAATATCATGGAGGTCAAAATAAAGCAGGAAAGATGCTGGCAAAACACTTAAAAATTTGATCTGAACGCAAAACTATTAGTTCTATTAGTAATGAAGCTACTAACACTATAGCGGCTTCCGACTCTGATAACTTTGTGAGTTTCCAATCTTTTTTCTAAACGTTATACACAGAGGACACTATCTCATCAGATCCTAATATACAAAAAATTTTCATCAGTCTTCCTAAACCTCCCCTCCCTCACTCACATATTCAAAAAATTAGAAACTGATGTCACCCTTGAAGAAATTCTAGATGCCATCAAACTTTTAAAGCGAGCTAAGGCTCCTGGCCCAGATGACTTTTCCATTGAATTACTCTCATCATTTTCCTCATCTTGCTCTCAAGTTACTAGAACTCTTTAACTCTTTTCTTACAACTTCAAAGGCTAGTGGTTCCTTCATGGAAGCCCTAATTATATAGATGCCCAAACCTGATAGAGATCATTCCCTTAGTAAGAATTACTGACCCATTTCATTAATTAATTATGATTGTAACATATTTGCTAAGATCCTGGCATCTCGTCTAGAAAATGTTATACATTTTCTTGTCATAACAGATCAATTGGGTTTGATTTAGAGCAGACTTGCTACAGATAATGCTAGAATGTTCTCCAATAACCTTACATTGGCTGAAAATATAAAGAACCCCTTGCAGCCCTATCCATTGATGCTGAAAAAGCATTTGATCACAATAATTGGCACTTCATTTTTACCACTCCCCTATGGTTTGGTTTTGGTTCCAAATGTATTTCCTTTGTAACACTAGTATATTCAGAACCATGTGCTAGTGTATTTGCTAGTGTATTTGTTAATGGCCATTTTCCCCATACTTCGATTTACATAGAGGTACTAGACAAGGTTGTTCCTTCTTCCATTTACCTTTTATTCTTTGTCTAGAAAGCTTTCTAGAACATATTCACTGTAATACATTTATCTCAGGATTTAAGTATAATTCCCTCGAGATTAAAATCTCAGCATATGCTGATGATGTTCTAATTTACATGTCCCATCCATTATCTTTTTAAGCCCCTTTTTACAAGAGATTGATTTATATTCTAATATTTCTGGATATAAAATACATTTTTCAAAAACTGAAATGTTACCATTAAATTCCTGCTGTTAGCAATATATGTTTGCAAATACTAACTTCACTTGGTGCCGATCCAGAATTAAATATCTTAGTGTTTGGTTTTCACCTACTATTTGAAATACCATCAAACATAGTTTTAATGTTTTAAAACTCAAGGCACTGGCGCTACATTTGTCTTGGTCTCCTTTGCACCTATCATGGTGGGGTAGATTGTATACTCTTAAAATGATGAGTGTACTGCATGTTATTTTTACACTGTCTTTGTTACCATTCAAAATCCCTAATTATTGCTTCTCACAAATTAATTCCATGCGTACAAAATTTCTTTGGAACAATAAATACCCATTTATTGCCCTATCTGGAGTAAAACACCTAAAGAGTGAAAGTAATGTTTGTTTTCCGGATCTTACACTGTATCACTCTGCTTCCCTAATAAGACAATTTTGGGCCAGATATATCAAGGTTCACATTTGTGAATACCAAATAGCAATTTGTACTGAATCGCTAACTGGGATTCGCAAAATGCGATATAACAACACCATCGCAGAATTGCATACAATTTCTTAAAATTGCGATTTTTGTATTCTGGAGAAGCTTGATCACATCACAACCAGGAAGTGAGTCAGTGCATGGCGTTTCTAGAAGCCTGAGCCACAGGAGCAGGTAGAGAGTACCAGGGAGGCACTCAGGAGATTCAGCTAGGACCAGAAAAAACTATGGCCACTGATGGGAATGGGAAGGACAAAGGAGAGAGAAAAGGTAAACTGAAATTCAGTGAGCAGCAATTGGAGGTGCTCGCAGAAGAGGTGGTTAAGAACCATAACCAGTTATTTGGCAAACACTCACTACAGGTCCCAGAAAGTGAGAAGAGGAAAATGTGGACTGACATCCAGACCACAATATGCGCAGTGGGTGTTGCGCAGCGTTCCATCGAGGAGATACGCAAGCACGGGTACGACGTGCGATCCCGTGCCAAAGAGAAAGTAGCAAGCAGGCTGAAGGAGTCAAGGAGCACTGGAGATGGACCACCCACCCAGGCACCGTCCACCCCCATGAAAGAAATAGTGGAGTCAACATTGCTGCCCAAAGCAGTTAGGGACAGATGTAGCAAAGGTTTTTCCCCATTCTGTGTCTATGGGAAAAAGTGTTTGTACATATGGCCCTTAGTGGTGTCACTGATATTGACGCCTCAGGCACACCCGGCACCAGCAAAGGTGAGGGCAGTAAAGATTTAAATCACCATATGTGCATGTACAAAGGCCCCTTAGAAAATTGCAGTGGCACTATGCACAGTGATAAGTAGTCCATGCCACATATTCCATTCAACACAACAATGCCTTATGGAAGTGGTAGTCCATACCCCAAAAGTGCATCTACTACATAAATAGCAAGATAGTGTAAAACCAAACAGAGAAAGAACACAACAGGCAATTAGAGACACTATGCCAGGGAAATGTTTATCATAAAAGTAACGGTGAGATTACAAATCCAAGGTGAACATCATGAATGTCATGCTGCACATTGTTGTTGTAGATGTTCCGGGCCCTAACGCAGCAGAAAGTGGAAATGGGGGGAATGCCAAAAGTCAGCCACAGTCCAATTGAAACACCACTGAGTCCATCGTACAAGCACCAACTAGACACAGGACAAGAGTGCTACCCCTCCCTGAGTTTACCCTGGACTCCGATGAATTGCAGGAAGACATAACCACACCATCTCCAGAGGTTAGAAAAACTGTCAGACAGTAGTCCCTCTTCCAGCATCAGTCTACTCCCCTCAGGAGTGCGCAGAGGAAGGAGAGGGCCCATCACTGTTTGGTGGCCTTGAGGCATCCATCTTGAAAGTGCAGCGCCTGCAATGTAAACACATGAAATCAAAGCAAAGGCAGTTGGTGTCTATCGATCACAACATGGGATCAATGCACAGGCAGTTGGTGTCTATCAATCACAACATAGGATCAATGCACAGGCAGTTTATGTCTCTCAATAACAACATGTGCAAGCTGTATGAGGGACAGCAAGCTACAGTAGAACACGTAAGGGAGATGACAAATGCCATTAGGGACCTCTGCACTGTAATGCAGTAGGAGCATGCCACCCACCGTAGCCCCCATCACCAATTGATGGGCAGGTTGGATGGGTTCAGCAGATCTGTCAATCGTCTCACTACCACTACTGCTTTGGTGTCACGGAGTGCTGTGGGCATGCAAGTGGAGATGGAAAATTGCAGTCTGGACATTGCACGAGGATTGGTGCAAGTCACCAATGTACTGGAGACAATGCAGACAGCCCAGAGTGCTACAAACAGTGAACTGGGTGGTTGGGATAGTGAGGAGCTCTCTAGCCTCAGCAGTGTCACAGCCCCTGTGATGAATCCTAGGTGTCGCAGTTCCAGACACAGTACTGTCTCTGAAGCCACAACAAGAGGTGTCACTGAGACCACTGAGCTTTCAAGTGGAGTGCGTGGACATAAAAAGTAATGTGAAGAAGTACAGGGAACTTGAATATCATGTAGCAATGCATTGATACTATAATGTCAATAGTGTCAAACTGTAACTGGGACCTGATTGTGTATTCTGTATACCTATGTCCTATTCACACATATATTACCTGAAGTCGAGGCAATAAATGTGATACGTTCAGCAATACATGAAAGTAGACGTGGTGTTGTCATTAATTGCATCAGAAATAGTTGCACGTAATCTCAGCATGTCTTTGTGTGCCCTCTGCTGCACTGGTTCTGTCGACTGGGTGAAGGGGTAGCAAAAGGTCGTCATCCTCATCGGAGTCTGGCTCTGTGGGTTCCACTGGTATGCCTCTTGTCATTGCGATGTTGTGCAACATTGCACATGTGGCCACGATTTTGCAGGTGGTTTCCGGACTGTATTGCACTGCGCCCCCACTCTTGTGCAGGCATCAGAAACAACTCTTTAGTAGGCCAAAGGTCCTCTCAATCATGCTACGTGTCCTCCTGTGTACTGCATTGTATCTTCTTTCACTTGGTGTGGCAGGATTGAGATAGGGTGTTAGGATAAAGGAATGCACTGCATATGCACTGTCTCCGAGAATGACAGGAGAGTAAAATGAGTTATTGTTATCTGTGACATCACATAGACGTTTTGCAACATTCTTCACTGTTACATTACCAAATAGGTATCCTTCACCAAACTCCCCAGCAAGAAGTCTTGTCTGTATTCCACTGTGCCTGAAGTTGTAGGAATCATGAGTGCTACCTTGGTATCTGGCCACAAGATCCGTTATTATGTTGGAGGCTTTGCATATGACCTGGATATTCATTGAATGTGTACTCTTCCTATTCCGATATACATACTCTGTGGCAGATGGTGAACAGATTGCTACATATGTCCCATCAATGCAGCCAATGATGTGGAAATTGGGCTTCCTGGTAGAATTCAAATTTGTATTTTTTACAAATCCTGTGGAGTGTTGTGGAATTTTATGTGCAGATGGATTTTGGTTAACATGTTCAACTTGTACTTTTCAAAAATCTTCTTCTCTGTCTGTTCAAATAGGGTAATGCGCACTCTGAAAACGTGCTCCTGTCTCCTCCTCCCTCTCCTCTTCCTCCTTCCCATGACGTAGAGTGCAGCCATTTTTGGAAAGAGATGATGCATTCTGGACCTCTTTATATAGGTTACACCTGTTTACCACCTGGTTTCAATTTGTGGTAAATTCCACATGCAAAAATCCTTTTGCAACTAATCGCAGTTTGTGAATGCTCAACACATTGTATTGCGATTTGGTATTTGCGAATCACACTCTGCGATTCACAAATTCTAGTCTCAATTTGAAGGAATCACTATTATTCCAATTCCTTAATATTGCACTGCGAATGCCTTTCATACATCGTGAAAGGCAATTTTGCATTCGCAAACGGTGGATTTTACCGATTCGCAACGTTTGCAAATGCAAAATCCTTTGATACATCTAGCCCTCTATGCCTTAACCATGTTTATCCTGGTTCTCCATACCACAATGGATTGTTTTTGAGTGATCCTTCTTAAAAGATTTTTTGTTCAAAGATGTGATCCATATGTCTAATAGTACTTTTATTTCTAAACATCCTATTTTAATATATTCCCAACACCTCTTACAAAATGTGATCACAGCTAACTGCGATTAATATCATTTGCCTCCATTATTGATTAAATAATCACAACCTACACACTCAACTAATTCCACGGCTACTCTAGACTCCCAGTGATAATATTCAACATGACACTATTCCTAAAGCTGCAACCTTCTACTGACATTAACCTATCCACTAACCAAAACTCTGATTGCAGTATTACGGGAAACTGATTTTTCTTTATCATTCTTTGTTCAATACTGGGATTAAATTTGGCTTAAAGTCTTCCATACTTCCAAAACTGCAAGCATTACTCAATCCCTATTTTTGTAATCTGCAATAGAGCTATAATTAACCCAGTATCTATTTTTACGTTTGAGTCATCTGTTTCCCCGTTATGTTGGTCGTGTTCCCTTTCTACCTGTACTTTAACTCATTTACTTTATTATTTTGTGCAGATATCTAATTTTTGGAAAGCTATTTGGTGTAAATGCTTAACAAAATTCCAGTGTAATGTTCCACTAACATTACAAAATGTTTGCCTTGAATACATGTCATCTGATTTGGAACGCCTATCCCCTAAACCTTTGTTAATAGATCTTTTTATTGCACTCGCTTTTAAAGTTCTACTCTCCTGTTGGAAGCATACCTCTAAGTTATCTAAATTGGCATTGCGGAATTTGATTTCTTACGAACATAGAATATCTACTTTATTGTCATTATCATTACACCATAAAATTTAACAAGATTTATATTGGTTATCTTTTTCTACTTCCCTATATTTGCATTCACTCTCACCTTAATTCATTATCTCTATATTTTTCTGTATGTTCCTTTCTATTTCTTTACCCCAACTTCTTCCTATTCTTCTCCCCTTCTTCTCTTTTCTTCTACTTCTCCTTCTCTCTCTCTGTTTTTATATAAATATCACTGTTTATGCTTATTTCAGTTTTTCAATGTTTTTTCCATATTGTAATGACTGTACTATGCACGATTAATATTATTCTATTGAATATACTACATTTGTTACTATGATTCTTATTTTTATATTTAAACGCAATACATTTTTTTAAAACAAAAAACATAAAAGAAGGCATTACCTGATAGACCCTTGCAGTATTAAGTAGGATTTTCACTAGGGAGCTGTGGCTGGCAAGATGGCGGCGTCGATGTTTCTTCACCCTCTCCCGCCATGAAGCCAGGAATCCTGTGTCATCCTGCCTGATCTGAGCAATAAAGATCGAATCCAACTTCATTATCCTGTTCCCCAGCACTGGGAGAGTTAATGAGATCTGTTGGCACCCCGTTAACTAATCCGGTCAGCCCCCGACTCGTGGTTCAATGTGGCGGACGGCTAGCCGTGATCAGCGGCTGCTTCACCATGGTGTGTGTGGGCCCTGCCTGTGTCAACCTCGCCCAAGAGATGATCGAAGTCACCTACTTCTGGTGATCCATTGGCAGGCGCATAGACAGCAGAGCGGCGGCTCCTCTACTAGCCTCCTCCCTTAGACAGGCCGCAGTGCACGTAAAGAGGCCAGCACGGATGTTGGCAGTGTGGAGAGGGCACCACGATCCTATAGTAAGGATCTGCTCCTGTTGAGGGAGACCAGGTACTCTTGAGACATATTGAGTCCCCCGACTCCCCTAAATGGCCCCCTGCTGACTTTTGCCCCGGGTCCCCCGGCTTTCCTAAATGGCCCACTACTGACTTTTATACTAGGATATATGGTAGCCTCATAGGAGAACAGAGGTACCAGAGACTACTAAACCGCAAGGCTGGGCTGTTGGCGGGGCTTGCTGTGATCCATTTTCAAGACTGCATGTAAAAGGTGGGAGGGGCTGCCTTTCCAGGTTTTGGCACCAAGATCAGGGTGTATCCCAGCACCTCATTGAGGGATCCTTGTAGCGCTTCTGGAGGGGGGGCCTCCCACGTATCGGAACACATTTGTAGTGATGTGCCTGCTGTGTCTTGCCGGAGGTTCGGCCCACTGCATGGTGTGGCTGCCTAGACTCTGCGCTCCTGGTGGATTGAGGGTTCCATTGAGTAACTTTGTGACACCCAAGAAGCGAGAGGCATGCGTATCTGTATTATCGCACATTGACTGAACTGAGACTGCTTGCACCCTTTAATTTACCCACCTGATTGTAACTTTGCACCACAACAGACATCACTATTGTGCCACCTGGTGAGTTGCTAGACCGCCTGGGGGCCTTGAAATGCAGTCATTATCCAGCAACTGTGCCAAATAATCTTCACCTACACTTGCCCCTAACGGTGAAGCAGCACCAGTATCCTTGCATACCTTGAGGTGCCAACTAAGCTCCTGGATTGATGTTGATCATGCTTCCTTATCTCCTTACATCATGGGAAAGGACCAGGGCCCGAGGACAACTCAAACTAATAAAATCAATCATTACACGGTCCACATTCAAAACCTCATAGACTCTGTTCGGGATGAAAATCCAGATCCACCCCCTACGTCGCACTCACTAACGTATACCAAAATCCTGGCGCTATGTAGGGCACCAGGGAGGCCCTGGAGCATGAAATGGATCTCATAGCTATGGACATCAATCACCTTCAGCTGGATCTCTGTAAAGTAGCCAAAAGAGTGACAGAGGCTGAAGATAATATCACACTATGCAATGTGAAATAAAAACACTCAAGGCCACTGTGACAAGCCTTAAATGCAGTTCGTTGCATATGGAGAATAGGCTTGAATATGCAGAGGGCCGCTCTCAGCCCAACAACATTCAGCACATCAGTTTTCCATAAAAGGCTGAGGGTCCTTCTGCAGAAGTCTTCTTGGAGGACTGCATTGTCAATACTTTAAAACCAAAACCCCTATCCAATTTCTTCTCTATTGAACGTGCACATTGTGCACTGGTAGTGGAGCCGTGCCCCGGTACTCCACCTAAGATTTTCATATCACCCCACAATTTGAAGTCAGGCGTTCACTATACAAGGCGTGTTCATACCCTCCGAAACAATTTCCTATCAGTTAAGCGGCGCCTGCGAGAATGCAACATGAGATACAGCCTACTTTACCCTGCCAGACTCAGAGTTCAACACAATGGTACAGTCCAGTTCTTGAGTCTGCTCACAATGCCCCTTCCTGGATGGATGTGCAGAGATTTGGCAAGAGTAATCAATCCCTTGAATAGAGAGAGTGGAGAGGACGGGGTCTCCGTCGCTCCGCCAGCAGAACTAAAACGAAGCCCCAGGGCCTTCCTAACCTCCCGAGCAGAGAGAGGGGGCAGGTCCTGGTCTCTCCCAATGGCGTGCTCCAAACTGAAGACAGGGTTGACGCAAAATGCTTTCTCTCAGCTCCAAGACCCACTGGACACTTTGAGTGACAGCACAGGGTTGAATGATCACCTCCACAAACCTTAAGACTAAGGCCTTATAAGTGATCCTCCTAAGAGGCCATAATATTACGGATCTGGGCCCAGGTGGAATTGCTTGGTTTCTACTTTGGGCAGACCCATTGGGGCTTGATGGAGTGTCACTGACATGGCTACTACTGTTTCCTGTTGTTAATCCTTCTTTCTTTCCACCCAGTTAGATCATGAGATAAATACAAATGTCCATTCTCGAATGATACTTCACAGCAGGAAATGCATGGGACACCACTCCGTGGGAACTTCTGCGTACCGTTTGTGGACTTGAGGAGCTATTATTCCCAGGCTAAAACTGTCCAGGGTTGTGGGAGGGCGTCTGGGGTGGGTGGAGGGGTCCCATTGGCAGGGGATTATGTCATGGGACTCTGTCTGATCTGCCTATGGGTGGGTTCAGGTGAGGGACTAAGATGGGTAATGTTCAGCTGCAGTTTACTGTTGTATGGAAAGGCTTCTTTACTAATTTGGCACTACAGGGATCACCTGGGAAATGTAAGGTTCCTGTGGCCCCCACACTACCAAATCCATTTATGCAATGGCTACCAAGATCACTACATATTGGAACCTTAGGAGCTTAAACAACCCCAAGGTTAGAAGGTACGGGGTGCAAGTCGCATTCCTCCAAGAAACACAGGCAACTTTATGCCTCATCCTATTCATGATATACCGGGGGACAGTAATTTAGGTCGCTCTGGGTACCCCATTCCAGTTAGTCAGGACACAAATTGACACTGAGGGACGATTTGTTATTGTGATGGTACACTAGACAGATATGAACTGTGTCTTATCAACATTTATGCGCCTAATGTTGATGATGGAGCTTTCTTTGGGAGTGTGCTAATGACTGCTGGATTGGCTGAGGGGATCAAGATCCTCTCAGCAGGAGACTTCAATTGCCCCCCCTTATGGGGACTGGGACAGGACTCCCCGTGACTACTGACTAAACCTAATATGTCGGCAGCATTAGCTCAATTGCAACAGGGAATGTGGATGGTGGACGTCTGGTGACTTCAGCATCCCCACATCTGCAAATACTCCTGCTATACACCAGCGTCTGACAAACAGCCGTCTACAGCTCTTTCTGGTCCAGTCTTCGGCCACGCACCGTGACCTTGACTCTTCCTACTGAGGAAGGTACATCTCAGATCATTCCCCTTTGCTGATTCACTACTCCACCAGACAGTCCTAGCCTAGGGTACCACTAGGGTGACTGCATTTGGAGGCACTGACAAACCCAGCATTCCTCACCAACCTGAGAGATGCCCTGGATCAATATATTGCTACCAACTAGGAAAATGCAAGTTGTAGAGCACTCGGTGGGAGGAAATCAAGGTGGCTCTGAGGGGAGTATGCATGTCCACTTCGCTAGACCTTAGACAAACTCTAGAAAGGGATATATCGAGAGTAGAAGAGGAACTGACTAAATTAGAAAAATCACTTTCTACTTCGCCTGAGCAAAAGGTACATTGAGACCATAAGCGACATACAGTGCTCACTGTGATAGACTCAAGAAACATGAGCAAGCTGTTAATCGAAGGAGGCTATATATAGAAGGTGTCAAGGCTGGGTGCCTCCTGGCGTGCCTGATACGTTCCCAGGCCTTGATGCAGCTGGTCTTGGCCCTCACCACCAGGAAGGGGCGGTTAGTCAACAGTCAATGAGAGATCAATGGGGTATTTGAGGACCACCTGCAGCAGGTATATTCCATGCCTTTACCTACAGACAACCCTATGTATTCCAAATACTTTACTGGGCTGCCACTACTGACTGTCAGACGTAGACAGAGAATTACTAGATGCCACCCTCACCCGTCAGGAGCTCAGGGGAGTGAGTGCCTCCATGAAAACGGCTAAGGTGCGGACGAAGTTTTATAAGGCTTTCCTGGACATGTTAGTTGATAAACACTGATCAGTGTACCAGGAAGCCTATACTTATGGAGAAACTTCCAGCCAGGGTGCAGGTTATTCAGAAACCGAGTAAAGATCGGAAGCTGGCAGGCTCGTACCACCTGATCTCCTTACTGAATGTTGACCAGAAAACATTAAGCCAGATACTGACATCTAGACTCCTCCTATTTACTCCCACGACTGGTCTACACAGACCAGTCAGGCTTTATCCCTCGCAGAAATACGCTGCATAATATCCGTACGCTAGCGCATGTTCTCCACTCCCCGAGACTGCAAGCCAATCCCTTTGCCCTGGCCTTTCTTTATATTGAGCAGGCCTTTGATTCTTCTGGTTAGGACTATATATGGAAGGTGTTGGAGGTGCTCGGCCTGGGTCAACTTATATCAAATGGGTAAAATCTTTGTACGAACAACCCACTGTACAAGTCTGAACCGGTTGGTATGTGTCCACAGCCATCTCTCTCCAACAGGGCACAAGGCAGGGCTGTCCACTGTCCCTCCTCCTGTTCACTTTGGTGATGAGCCCCTTGCCTGCCATCTCCACCAGGTTTTGGGAGGCTCGGGAGTTCCCAATGGGCCGCATGGTACATGTTGTCTCATTATATGCAGATGACGCACTAGTATTCCTAAGACAACTTCACCTGTCCTTCCCCCTCCTTCTCAACTTAATGCAGGAGTTTGCAGAATTATCTGGCTTACGGGTCAATGCATCTAAATCTGAACTGTTCCCCATAGAGATATGGGGCATGATGCCGCCAGAGAGCCTTCCAAAGGCGTAGCATACCATGGAATACAATATATGGGCATCTACCTCATACTGGGGGAGTCGCAAGCCCATTACATTATTCTAGACCATCTGGTGAGGGTGTTAAGCCCCTCTGTAGACTTCTGGAATACACTGAGACTGTCCCTAATGGCGAAGAATGTTCTACTGAAGATGGTGGTCCTACCGTGATGCTCTCCACTCTCCAGGGCGCTATGTATGAGGTTCCCTGATGGGTGTTTAAAACATAGATAAGCTCATATTGAAATTATTATGGGATAGGAAACACTCTAGGGTTGGGCTTGCCACATTCAGGAGGGAGTGGAGTAGAGGATGCTTGAGGTCCAAGATCTATAGCTTTATTATCTGGCCTCCCATCTCCATCATGCTGTTCACTGGCTGGATGGGGACGAAAATTGGGAGCGGACCTATTAGAAGGCTCCCATGATGGATATCAGTTAGGGGAACTCCTCATGAGGGGCAGGGATGTTCCAGACACATTACCCCATAGGCCTTCCTGCCATGTGTGGGTCTGTGGAGTCTGACAGGTGATAAAGCAGATACCCTTCGCCCCTGATTTGGACATATGGATTGTTCGACAATTCGCCCAGATTGCTCAAATAATGTCCACTGAAAAATGGCGGGCGGGTGGCAATAATATGATCTCTAATTTATATCCTGACAGTTGCTACATCACCATACAGGATGCTGTTGACATATTCAGGCTGGCCCGGGGACAATTTTTCCAAAGTGCCACTGCTCACCAGCTCTGGCCGTTATTTCCCAAGGCCCCAGTTCCTTCACAGACACTGGTTACTTTACTGGGGTTTGGTGTATCCGGCTGTCTGTGCCAACAGAGACTTAGGGTGACTCAGGGTGAAGGAACAGTGGAAGGAAATATATGAGGAACATACCTTCCCTAGGGAGTGGGAAAAAATATATTTTGGGGGCCGAATTGTGTCAATAAAGGAGCAGTTCAAACTAGTCCAATGTACTTATATCCACATGGTCTACCTTTCACCAAGAAAACACCATGCTATATACCTGAGGAGAGGTTTTCACTTTACGCACTGTGGTGCGAACAATGTAGACATGCTACATGTAGTCTGGGTCTGTCAGCTCATAATACGATTCTGGAAGACGGTATTAGCAAATATTAAGACAGTGACCTGCTGGACGGCTACTAGGCAAATAAAACCATTTCTGCTGGGTTTACTCCCAGACAACCCCAGAAAAAAGCTTAGCAGGAAGTACACACTGCTAGGTCTCATAGTTGCCCAGCGGTGGATTGCCTTACACTGGCTGATTACCGAACTTCCGCTGATAAAAAGCTGGCGGGATGATCTCGTAGAATGGGCAGGAGCTGAGGAAGCTTACATGCGCCGCACTAGACGTGATGACAAATTATCAGATGTTCTGCTCACCGGGGGGGGGGGGGATGACCCACACTCTAACAACAGTGTTAGATGACTCAGCAAGCCCCCCTCACTGAGACTCACCCGTTACGAATCCCTTAGATAGTCCTCCTGACTTAATACTTTGCTACAGTAAACTTCGATAACTTGGTCCTGCCTTATGCAGTTTAGTAACTTGCACCTAAGGTCCTTAATGTACACGTCTTTCCCTTTTTTTCTGTGAAGCCCTAGGGAGAGCGGAGGGTGGGGAGGGGGAGTTAGTATTTGTTCAAGATGTTTGTAACACTACCTTCAGGATTCATTATTCAACATAGGCGTGTGACCAATAAATGAGAGTTAAACTTACTGTGCTTGTGACCTTTTTCTTTACATCCGACACTGATTCTATACTTGGCCCACTCATGTATCTCTTTATTTGATTCTGATTATTTTTGCTGAAAATGTCAATAAACCTAATTCGGAAAAAAAGTAGAGATTTCACTAATGATGCTACAACAGATTCCCTTGGACTTTGAAAGGTACAGGTCTTTTACTTTCCTATTTGTCCCCATGCTTTGCTGAGTGTGGTTTAGGATTACACTTAACTCTCTAAGAAGACTCTTGACGAGCTTCTGAAATGCTGACACCTTCCTCCTCATGTTGTCAAATCCTTTTTGTTTTATTCTTGCTCCTTATCTTTTGTCCTTGTGTCCTTTAGTTAGATTTTTGAAGCTTTTCAATAGATTAGACATCTAAGGGATTTTTTCCTAACTGCCTATGGAGGATTTAGTTAGATGCTTTTAAACTTGAACTAATATGTAAGAAAACAGACCATTGTTTGTTTTCAGAGCACCAGATCCTACTTTTGATATTTTCTATTTTCTATTACTGAGTTTCTGGCTTGCCTCATTGTTAAGGAACTCATACTTCTTCAGAGAATTTGGATATCCTATGGTGATATTGTATCTGTACAGTGTATTTATGAGATTTGTTTTCATTAACCCGAGTCCTAATTTGTAATAACACCCTTTAACTTTATTTCGGTTTTGGAACCCCATTGTGTGGCCAAATTGGTTACACTGTAATTAAATGTTTATTGATTGCTACCTGATTCCTTAGTTAAACCCTTTGTGGGATCCAAAGATTCATAAACCTCAGAAGTAGAGCAAACAAAATGCTCCAGCAAATCGGAATACTGAAAATTATGCTTCTAGTTAAATCCTGTGCTAGAGAGTGCACAAATAGGATGTTAGACAGGCTGTGCATCGTGCCTGGCGCAAGGACACCTTCTGGAGCACCAGGGCAGGAGATGACAGCAATTTCGTTGCTGCACTGGGCTGAGTGAAAAATTATTAATTCTCGGCTAAAGTGACAGAGCTCAAAAGTATTTTTTGGGAGTCAAGCGCTTTGTCTGATCTCAGGGCTGGTGGTAGCTGAATTCTGACACAGAAAGTAAAGGAAGAGAACTAATGAGGTGCCATGAACAGCATTACTTAAAACTACTATCCTGACACCATGCCATTTAAAGTAACAGAAAAGTGTAATGCTTCGCTAAGATAAAACCCTTGTCTCTGTTCAGAGGCTCCCTACCTATGCATATTACTCCTGTGATGTTTCACTAAACCCAGCTTCTCAAGTGAAATGAACCTGTCATTGCTGCCACTAGAAATGTTCTTCTACCCACCAAGCCACACTGCCCTCTCTCTTCATTGTTTATCTGAAGTCAAAATATTAAAAGAATACCTAACATCAGAATGCCCACCTCCCTCTGACCCTACCCTTCCCCATTCACAGCCTGGGATTCTGAGCCAGGCCAGCATGGCTTGGTGGTTCTTGTCAGCTACGGGTCTGCAGAGACCCATTGGTTGCAGGGCAGTTGGCCGCACCAGGGCGTTGACCTCATTCTCCTGTCTCCCACTGATCTCTAGTGACTCAATGGAGGAAGGAGACGGTGGACAAGAGACCTGAGCATCATTCACTGGCCTACTGTTTGACTCTGTTCTCTGGAAACCTGGGCAAGGTGTGGGAATGAGTGTGGAAGAAGAAGAGGCAAGCTCTTCCTCCCAACATCACCTGGGTCGGAAACAACTTTTGGTTTTCACTGCCGTAAAGTAATAAGTGTGAATTTCCGGATTGTGATCCGGTATCCATGATATTGGCTTTCAATGAGAGCCGTACATTACTATTCTGTTATTCCAGTGCTTGATGACTGCTTAATCTACTGTAGAAGATACCATATAAGTGAGACAATTTGTTATTTTGGTGCATTGGACTGCAGGTGGCCCCTGTGGCCAAGTTCATGTGTGCAGCCACTTGAGGATAGAGACAAATTATGACTTCTTGGAGTTATTGTACTGCATTTTGTATTTCCCAATACATATATACCCACAGCAAGGGCATCCGCGGTTCGGATTGTTCTAATTTGTAGGTCCATTACGTGCCTGAAGGTCACCTCTTCCATTATATACAGTGGCACACTGAAAGGCAGATTTACTTAGAAATCACTCAATGCAATGCAGCAAAAGTTGCTGTTCTGTGTTGTGTGAAAGGTAGACAGCAAGACGGCTGCATATTTCCAAAGATATGACAATGTCATTGTCATCACCGGTGCAGTCGCACTTTAGGCTGCCTTGTGCCATGCATGCACCTTTGCACCAAAGTGCAAGAAAACTTTTTTGGCACAAAGCCACATCTACCCTTTATGTTAATAGGTCTTTGCTTCACATTCCATGGATGGTTGCAATGGAACGTCCGTCTACCACACATGGGACACCCTTCGACGTAAAGCAGCACAAACCACTAATTTGCCCTTCATTTTTGCTTCTATCCAGCCAAATTGTGTTTGAAAGTGAATCCAAATTCAAGACTTTGCACCAGTTTGCACCACTTTTGTGACACTGCACCAGCACAAAGCCTGGGTAAATCTGGCCCAGAGGTTTTGCTCATAATTTGATCACGATCAAAGACCATACAAGACTCTCCTATGTGGAGATATTAGACAGGTCTGGCTAAAGGTCCTTTAGGTGTACCTATATATATGGGAGACATAATATGAAATCATGTAAAATGGTCCTACATTGCCATTGTGAGGTTCAGATAACACAACAAAGTATAAGACTAAAGTCACCTAAACCGCAAGATGACAATATATAGAAAGCACATTACACCTTTCACATGGAAATGTTTGAGTGTTACGTTTATTCTGGTGCAGTTTAGCAAGCAAAACATATTTTTTTATTGAAATAGGGAAAGTATTTATAAAAAAACAGCAAGAGCAATAGTGGACTCTTTATTTGTCTCAACTGAAAAGAAGAGAAAAATTATTTCGTCATCAAGTTCAGAAGTTGGAATTTTAGGAAAAATATGTGAGGCTTTGAAAGAAATGCACCCTGAGTGGAGAAGTGGGAGCTTTGTGCATCGCTCAATCCTGGAATTCAGCAGCACATTGTCGGGCTTTTTAAAAAACTGCCCTCTGCACTTTTAATTTTACAGATTAAACACAGGGAACTCTGAGTGCAATTACAATGTTCAGGAATTATTTATCTTTGATGAAGAGTTTCCTAAATAAAGAATGGATTTTGATAAAGCTTACCAGAGTGGTTTGAGGCTGTCATTATTTAAATGGGATGCCATGTAGAGACTTAGGCCCATATTTATACTTTTACATGCAAAACTGTGTTAGCACAGTTTTGCGTGTAAAAGTATAGCGCCGGCTAGTGCCATTCCTGGACGCCGGCCGGGCACCATATTTATGGAATGCCTCTATCCGCCGCTATTGGCCGGTTAGCATCATTGTAAATGATGCTAACCGGGTGGGGGAGGCGTAGGGGGAACCAGAGGTTGTGTGCCGAATTATGGCACTACACTGTTTAGAGGCAAAAAAACGCCTCTAAACAGTGTAATGCCATTTCCTGGCACACAACCCCATGGACATGGCTCCACCACGCAAATGGCCATGCCCAGGGGACAAATGTCCAGAACCAGGCCAGGACTGATGTGAAGCAAACTCAATTTTTAGTTCCCTGTCAGGCAGAGCCTGCAAGGCCCCTTCTGAGAGTGGGTGGGGGCTCCTCAGAGACAGCTTCACCTGCACAGAACTGTTCATCTAAGAGGGGAAAAGGTCACGTTATTGACTGGGACTGAGGATGGGTGCAGCTCCAGCAATAGGAGCAGACGATTGGTGAGAGTGGGGCTGCCAGTTTTCCCACAGAAACATTACTGGCCTTTTCTTCACATGTTAACATTCTTTAAAGGCTTGGACACAATTCTTAAACAAGGCTTAATATAAAATAGCCTGTATTTATTTTGGCATGGCTTCTTTCTCTTTGTTTACTTTAATTAACAGCCACGGATAAATTAAAGCAGCTTTGGAAGCATTTTGAAACGTCTTTTCCTTATATTTACTGTGTAAATTATGTACTGATAGGAGAGAAATATACTAGCTTTAAGTGTTTTTGTACTGGCAGGGACATTTAAATACCCGGCAGACCTCCTGATAGTGCAGTTGTTTAACGATGGAGGTGGTATTGCCATGCACAAGATGCATATTTCAAATTAAGGCCCATATTTATACTTTTTTGCGCCGCATTTGCGTCAGTTTTTGATGCAAAAGCGGCGCAAACTTGCAAAATCCAATTGTATTTTGTAAGTTTGCGCCGTTTTTGCGTCAAAAAGCAGCGCAAATGCGGCGCAAAAAAAGTATAAATAGGGGCCTAAGGGCCAGATGTAGCAAAAAAATATTTAGCGACTTGCAAATTGCGAGTCATAGCGACTCGCAATTTGCAACTTGCAAAATATTATGCAGAAAGGTGTCTCAGACACCTTCTGCGACTCGCTATGGGGTCGCAAAGACCCACCTCATGAATATTAATGAGGTGGGTCGCAGTTTGCAACCCCATAGCGAGTCCATGCACTCACAGGAATGGAGGCCTGCTGGAGACAGCAGACCACCATGTCTGTGGCTGCTTTTTTAATAAAGCAGTTTTTATTTTTATTTTTGCAGCCCGTTTTCCTCAAAGGAAAACGAGCTGCAAAAAGAAAAACTTCCGAAACCATTTGGTTTCGTTTTTTTCAGAGTAGGCAGTGGTCCATAGGACCACTGCCTGCTCTGAAAAATATTTTTTGGGGCATTCACAAATGGGGACCCCTTCCCTTTTGCCATGGGACCCCTTCCCCTTTGCGAATGAGTTACCATCCACTTCAAGTGGATGGTACCTGTGAGTTGGTTTGCAACCGCATTCGCGGTCACAAAGCAACTCAGCATGGCAATGCGGTCGCAAATAGGAAGGGAACACCCCTTCCTATTTGCGAGTCGCAGTCTACCGACTCGCAATTTGCAGTTGTGCATCGCGTTTGGCCTTTTGCACGTCGCAAACTGCGTTTTTCGCAGTTTGCGGCGTGCAAAAGGCTACCTACATCTGGCCCTAAGAGTCGGGCGGACACATGCAATATTTCAAAAGTGCAGAGGTACACAAACAGTAAGCCATGGACAAAGCATAAGGTTCCTGTTTGGCACCATAGTAAGATAGACAAGCATTTGCAATGGGCCTCGCACTTGCTCGAGTTAGAGCTACTGGCATTGTAAATTGCTAACTGGACTGTTTTTGCCACATTCATTAAAAATGAAAAGTAAAACAGTTGACATAAGCGAGCCGATTCAAAGTGCCATGGCCGCAATGCGCGTGAGCGCGAAGGAGACGCACAAAAGCAAAAAAGAATTTTGCTCAGTCAAACATATCGGTAATCGTGCAATTATCCATGTAACAGGGTCAGTCTGCAAGGCAGTAACAAAACCTCCCCAAGGTAGGACAAGCGTAAAGTATTTACCAATAATTACAAAGGATTTTTGAAAGGCAAGCCCACGAATGAGTGAAAGGGATGGCCGTCAAGTGGGCATGGTTAAAAGCCAACAAGACTTACAACAGGTCAAAGCGCTTGGGCGCTCAACCTAAAAATAGACTGTCACTATATCAGTGTAGGGAACACAAAGGACAACTTTCAATGGACGATACTAGAACAAACGACACACAAGATGCAAACGTACATTTCTTCACAAAACACCTCTATACACCTTAGCAAGCATTATTTTGGCCTATAGGCAATGGACAGCAGTAGAAGTGTATTTGTGTGGAGTGATAACTACACTACCAGCAACACAGTGTTCAGTGCAGTGCTTTTCCAGCATGGTGAGCGTAAAACGATGTCAGTATTACTACTAGAGTTCTAATACTGATATTTTTCCTGTTTTTTAGAATTAGGCTATCGGTTATGTGGTAATGACTGAAGGAGCATTAGGCAACACTTAAGGTGATATGTTTTAAGTAGAAATCAAAATTAACATTTGGGACTAGGCAGGTCCTGGTGAAAGTCGGCAGACCTTTTGTGGCTAGGAACTAGGTGGGGGCGGTGAATTCCACTCCACTCACATAGTTTGCAGAGTTTTTCCCACTCCGTGCTCCCCTTACAGCGCAGAGTTCCGAAAAGCTCCGCGTAGTGGAGCAGAGTTTTTTCCTTGCTCGCGCTCGTCAACGGTGAGTTGGGGAGCGCAAGGAAGGAAAAGCTTACTCCAGACCACCTCCCGGCGATATTTCTCAATGCGGGTGGTCGCATTGAGAAACCTTCTGTTCACGTTGAGGTAGCTGCCGCTTGAGAAGAAAATCAACTCGAGCGCCAGAAAAGAAGCAGCACTACTGCACAGGGAGCCATTCGCGCTGATTTTTCAGTGCAGGACAAATACCTGGTGCTTAAAATCGGAACGAACGGCACGACCTAACCCACTCCGCCGCTTGTGGAACTCCATGTAGTGCAGCTGAGTATTTGGGGCACTTCGTGGAGCTCCGCATAGCGCAACTCTGCGAACTCCATCTAGGCCTACTAGGAACACAGCTGAAACATGTTGACCTTTTGAGCAAGGTATCATAAGCACTCCCTTGCTGTCTCAACCTTTGAAAAAGATGGCCACAGCACACAGAGTATAAAGTCCAATGGTGTGACAGGGATAAATAACCCTGATAGTATATTGATGAAGTGAAAGGTAGACTGGAGTCCAAGGTCTTGTTGTGAACACAACGCTCCGATTACTTGTTGCCACACTCCACAACTTCTCAGGCTCCCGACCATAGGCTTATCAGGGCCTACCATTACTGTCCTTTCCTTACGGGTTCATTACCCTACCCAGACACATTACCGCTAGGTCCATTACTAAAAGCAACAATTGACTATCTGGAGCCCAGCTAACTGATCACGGGGCTCCCTCGCCACCTACCTATGTCACGTACCATTCTGGCCAGTTGGCCTAGCCTTGATGAAGTCACTTGTGTGACGACCCTTCTGGCTTCATCAGTTCAGTTTTCCTCGTTCAAAAGAAGAACAAAAAGATGCGTCCAGTCATCAACTTGAAGCATTTCAACCAGTTTGTTGCTTATCGTCATTTCAAATTGGAAACTATTTTCCGTCTCAGAGATTCCCTCCTTCAAGGCGATTGGATGGTTCGTTTAGACCTTCATGACGCATATCTTTCCGTTCCCATGCATCCAGATTCCAGGAAATATTTACAGTTCGAATGGTCAAACCAAACTTACCATTTTTCCTCCCTTCCTTTTGGCCTCTTTTCTGCACGTTGGTGTTTCACAAAGCTCATGAGACCGGTTGTAGCCTTCCTCAGAGCCCAGGGAGTCAGATTAATCATTTATCTGGACGATATCCTTATCATGAATCAAAACCTTTCTTCCTTCCAATCTCATGTCCTGTCGACCTGTACTCTCCTGTCCAACCTAGGTTTTCTCATAAACAATAAAAAGTCCTCTCTGGTTCCAGTCCAACGGATAGAATTTTTAGGTTTTCTCGTGGACTCTGTCTCCGCTACTCTTCATCTTCCTTGAGCAAAAGTAAAATCCATAAAGTCTGAGATTCTTCAAACTTTGTGCAAATCCCTTATATCTCTAAGATCTGCAGCAAAGATAGTCGTTTTTCTTTTCTCTTCAATTCAGGCCATTTTTCCGGGTCCTCTCTATTACAGAGCCCTTCAAAGACTCAAAATACATCATCTTGAAAAGGGTCTGGCTTACTCAGACAACATCGTTTTAGACCAGGATTCTCGCACGGAACTCCAATGGTGGATAGACCATTGAGACGCCTGGAATGGCAGGACTATCTTTGCATCAGCCCCAGATCTAGTATTAGAATCCGATGCAAGCCGTTCCGGCTGGGGAGCCCGGTGTGGACCAATCTCGACTGGGGGCACATGGTCTCTAGAGGAGTCAAAGTTGCACATCAACTGTTTAGAGATGCTTGCGGCTCCTTTGCGATAAAAAGCCTAGCAAGAGACAGGGTTTGTTGCTCACTTCTTCTCAGGATGGACAATACCTTTAGCGGTCCGATATATCAACCACCTGGGAGGCACAAAATCCAAACATTTAGTGGAATTAGCGAAAGGGTTTTGGAAGTTTTGTCTTCTAAAAAGGATTTCAGTCCAGGCAGAATATGTTCCGGCAGTGGCGTAGCGTGGGGGGTGCAGGGGGGGCCGGCCGCAACGGGTGCAACATCTTGGAAGAGACTAAATCCACGGGTTAGGGGGCGCAAATTACTTGCCTTGCCCCGGGTTAGGGGGTGCAAATTACTTGCCTTGCCCTGGGTGCTGACAACCCACGCTACGCCACTGTGTTCTGGGCAATCTCAATACGGTAGCAGACTGGCATTTGCTTTACCTTCAAGAGTCAAGCTATTGGAGAATTCATCCCTTACTTTTCAAGGCTATTTCATGCTAATGGGGTCCTTTCCAAATAGATTTTTTTGCGTCTCGTCTCATGCTCAACTACCCCAATTCTTCAGTTGGCATCCAGATCCTTTAGCTCTAGCCTTCAATGCTTTCTCTCATGATTGGTCAATATCTCTCAACTATGCTTTCCCTCCGTTTATCATGATAAGCAGACTTTTAGCCCAGGTCAGACGTCAACAGGCAGTGGTGGTCCTCATAGCTCCCTTTTGGCAATCCCAAGTGTGGTTCCCTTCCCTTCTGGAGTTGGCAATAGACTTCCCTTTTCTACTTCCCTCCTTTACGGACCTCTTCACCAATCCCCTTGGTCTTCCTCACAATTTAATTTTAGAGAATCTTCTCACCCTTTCAGCATGGAAATTATCGGGATTCCCAACCAGTCCCTGCTATTTCGGCGAAGCTTCAAGCTTCATTGAACTCTCTTGGGCTACAGGTACAAAGAAGGCCTACAGTCAGCATTGTCCATATGGCACAGCTGGTGCATGGGAAAACGTATCAATTCCCTTTCAGCGGATATAACCTTCATAGTTAATTTCCTTGCGGCTGAAGCTAGTAAAGGTAAGTCTTATCGTACTATCAATCAGTACAGGTCGGCTATTTCTTCTTCTCATCCTTATATCAATGATAAGCCTGTCGGTGAACATCCTCTGGTTTGTCGTCTGTTGAAGGAAGCAAAGTTTTCCAATCCTCCTTCTCCTAAATACAGTTCTTTGTGGGATGTTAATATTGTTTTTAACCTTTTCTTAGCCTGGCCAGATAATACCATGCTCCCTTTGAAAAAGTTGCTTGCTAAACTTGCTATGTTGCTATGCCTTGTTTCCTTCAAACGCCTTTCAGATGTTAGAGCCCTTGGCATTACTGCTCGTCACTTTACTCCTTCAGGTGTCTTATTTAATGTTCATAGACGTACTAAAACTAATTTGACAACAGTTTTTTACCCCTATTTTCCTGACCACCCTAAACTTTGTGTAGGTGAATGTCTAAAGATATATGAACAGAAGACAGCCGATTTGAGATCTTACTCAGCATCCCAACTCCTGATTTCTTTCAAGAGACCTTTTAAGCCAGTTTCCTCTCCAACTCTGGCCCGTTGGGTTAAGTGGGTTATGTCTTTAGCAGGTATTGACACTTCTTCTTTTGGGGCCCATTTTGCTAGGGGTGCTATGGCTTCCAAAGCCTTTTGGGCTGGCTCTCGTTTGGAGGACATTCTCAAATCAGCTGACTGGTCTAATGACAATGTGTTTAAAGTGTTCTATTGTAAACCAGTCCAACATGCCTCTTTAACAGTAATCAATTTGCTTTAAACTAGCATAATAGGAGCCTCCGGTCTTGCCATAAAATGTAGATTTTCCTAGTAATTTACGAAAGAAAGTCTTAATTTTCCTTAAAGACACAAAGGTGAGTATTATCCTGCCTCAACAATAATTCCATATTTGTTTTTCCCTCCCTTTCAGCATCTTCTACTCCTTCACAAGCATCCTCATGAATGTCATCTTACAGCTGGCCAGCACTGGACTCTTCCGTCAGCCCCACCTCTTCAGCATTATCTTCTACAACCGGATGTCCTACTTTTCTCCAGATCCAAGTCTCCGTTGATGAACGTTTTTGAAGATCTGTTAGCTTTGGTTATGGCTATTTGCATTATTTGTTCCATCTTACCTTTGTTTTTTTACTTTTTTACACTCGCACAAGAAAAGAGGGCTGTTCACAGTCAAGATGAGCATTTAGGGGTATGATGCCCTGTGATTGGTGGATATAAATGGACTACTCGTTGTTTCCCATTGGCCTCGTTACATTTGGCCTTCTGGGATTTGTAGTTTTCTCTTGACTGCTGCTATTGAATAAAACAAGAAAGGATGGCATAATACTTGCCTCCGTGTCTTTAATAAAATTAAGACTTTCCTTCATAGATTACTAGGAAAATCTACATTATCTTTTCTCCCTTTGTATGTAGGTTGAGGGCCATATACAAACAGCCTCTAAAGTTCTGTTTTGTAAACAAAAATATTAATAACTATTATTATGATAAATATAAACACAACTGGCTAACTTACCACTTTAACCCCTGCTGATTACCTTTGGATGGTGGCCGAGGTGAAGTACTTATACAGAGTAGGTGGCGACTGCCACGGTACAGGCATGGTGGAGGCCCCCTCATCCTTCCTTGTAGGCACCCCGCCCCTCATGGTTTTATTGCACCACTGGTCCTTTCTAAAAAAGTGGAGCAATAAAGTTCTATTCCCATTGTAATGCATAGCCTACCACTCCCAGCTCACGCAGACTAAAACAATTTGAGACTGCAACTGACAGATGTGTTTTTCAGCCATTGTATATTCCTCCTTTATTACACATGTTTGTGTTTTGGTATTCCTCCTTATATTTCCTCTCCCATGTTCTCCTTGTGCGGTTTATTTTCAATGTCAGCAGCCATGACATAGGTTTTCACTTACCACTATGTGCTTTCGGGTTGTTTTCTAATGTGACTCTCTCTTGAGTAAATCTTTATTGATCATTCTACCAAAAGTGAATTTGGTCACATGGATAGTTGCAAAATAGGCATTTTGTCAAGTTCAGATAAATTAAAATATTCTAAAAATAACATTGTTGGGAAGTTTTTTAGCTTGCAAGACTTTTATTTTGTTCTTAATGTAGCGCATATTGTAGACTGCTTTAATTTCCATATTCTCAGTTAAACGCACTGAATGTACATCCTGGCTGCTTAATAAGTTATTTCTGCTTCCCCTGCACCCACTGACATCCAGAGAGCTCTAAGTATTGCTGTAGTCAAGTACGTTTGTGTATTTCCTGGTGCACACGTCTCTTTTACTACAATACATGACTTTTAAAGTATCTACCGCCATTTGTTGTGTCTTCTATTTCTATGAAATGCGTACTCATAGAGATAGTGAAGAATCTATGTTGTCTGACAAAGGGGTGAAAGTCCCATTCTACTGCAGGTGGGAGATTCAGGTTACTGCTTGAACATGTGCTGTGAACAAGTGCACTGTAGTCATACCATTTTGCTATAAGAAGCAGATTCTCATAACTACTGTGAAAGAAAATCTTGATTTTATTAAAAATGTGGAGTTAAATATGGTCCTTCCATAACATAACTTGTTAACTAGGTATGTTATGCTTTCTTTGCAGTGTCTGTTGCTGCAGAAACTTTACAGAGAATTCAAGAGCACCTATTAACACCTCCAGTTTGCTGGGAACACAGGGTGTTCTCAAAACCAATACTGCTCAACCAGCAGGTATTCTTATGATAGTTTACATTTGAGATAAGTAGATCTTAACCATGTTCACAAAACAAAGATTTTTAAGTAAGATTATTTAACAAAAAACTTCAGCTAAGCTCAGTATTGTCATAGAAAAGATTTTGGGCCCGATTTAGATCTTGGCAGAGGGAACACTCAGTCATAAACGTGACGGATATTCATCACGTTTGTGAAGGAGTATTCCCCTCCACCAAGACTTAAATCAGACCCTTAGTTTTCATATTTCTGGACCCTACTTTGGGTACATCCTGCATGTAATATATAGGATAACATACCCCCTGCTGTACATGATATAAGGATAGTTTATGTCACTAAGGAGCTCCGTGACCTTACAGAGAAATGAGAATGAGACCGAAGGCCGGGTTTCTTGATCAGGAGCATGGAACTCCTATTTTTCGGTCACATTACTCTTCCCAAAAACCTCCTAAATCCGTAGGGGCATATTTATAATCCCCTAGCGCCACCGTGTGCCACATTAGCATTATTATTAGCGTCATCTGTAACTATACTCCATGGCACACACCTTTCAAAGTGGATGCTGGCAATCCCAGTAGGCATTATGTAGCCACAACACAATTGTAATAAATTATTACAGTTGAGCAGCTCTATTATTTCCTTATTATGGATGAGTAGAGAGGTCAAAAACTCAACTGCATAAGTAAATTAGAGACCGTTTGTTTTTACTGTGATTGCAGGTTTCCATGTGTTGCATTACACATAATGGTGTTTGTTAATACATATTAAGGTTGTCCCAGGTTCTGTTTGCTGGCATTATTTGTTTTAGACTGCCCTGCTTGAGTTTGTCCTTTACGTGGCAAAAACCTTATTTACTGTAGACAGGTTTTTAAATCTTGTTCTTATCATTTCACATTTGCTGTGCATTCAAATACAGAGGTCAAATGTCAAGCTCTGTCTTCTAAGGGGGTTTGCTGTTTACTTTTCTACCATCAAAATGAGAGAATTTATATGACAACTAGGGGTAACTCTGGTAATTCTGAAGTGAGGTGGAAACAAACGATCAAAACAAATCAGTACACTAGGTGATGGCATTTACACAAATTATCATATGTGCGCTGTATACTTTTATCAGTAAAACTGTATGTCTGTGCAAATATTAATGATCATTTCAGTTGAAGGAGTGTTGTGTGTAATGGCAATGCACTACCACACCACGCATACACCAGTTTACCCCATTCCATTCTACTCTGCACCACTCCATTCCACTGCAATGTACTCTGCACCACCCCACAGTACGTCACTTCACGTTACACCACTCCGCACTGCATCACTGAACTCTAATCTGTACCATTCCACTCTATGCCACTTCACTCTATGCCTCTCCACTCTACATCACTTTACTCTATGCCAATGCACTCTATTATGCATCACTTCACTCTTTGCCACTGCACTCTACACAACTCCAGTCTGCACCACTCCACTCTGCACCAGTCTACTCTGCAACACTGCACTCTAGGTCACTGCACTCTATGCCAATCCACTCTACACTACTCTTATGTACTTTGCAACACTGTACTCTATGCTCCAGCACTCTATGCCACTGCACTCTATCCTGTGCCACTCCACTCTACCATGCACCATATTCTATATAAATGCACTCTACTCCACTCTCCTATGCACCACTGCACTCTTCACCACTGCACTCTACACCACTCCAGTTTAGGCCACTCCAGTCCACTCTGCACCACTCCATTCTAAGCAGTGCACTCTATGCCACTCCTTTCTGCACCACTCCACTCTACCCTGAACCACTCTATGCCACTTCACTCTACTCTGAAACAATCTACTCTATTCTATGCCACTCCACTCTATGCCACTCTTCTCTACTCTGCACCACTCTGCTCTTTGCCACTGAACTTTATGCCACTCTGCTGTAAGCCACTACCTCTACGCCAATGTACTCTATCCTTCTTTACTCAGAACTAATGCAGTCTATGCCCCTGCACTCTACGCCGAATACTGCATCTACCATTGCACTCTATGCCACTGTAATCTACTCTGCACCACTGTACTCCACACCACTGCACTCTATGCCACTCTATGCCACTCTACTCTACACCACTCTACTATACACCTCTGCACTCTGTCCTGTACTACTCCTCTTTACTCTGCACCACTTCACTCTCCTCTGAAACAGTCTACTGTAAGCCACTGCACTCTACGCTACTCTACTCAACTCTGCGGGACTCCATTCTATGCCATTGCACTCTACACCACTGCAACCTACGCTGTTCCACTCCACTCTACTCTAGGCCACTCTTCTCTATCTACTGCACTAAACGCCAGTGCACTCTGCAACACTGTATGTTACGCTACTTTACTCTAGGCTATTCTACTCTACAACACTCCACTTTATGATGCTCTACTTCATTAAAGTCTACTCCACTCTGACATTCTTCTCCACTCTATACCATTCCATGCGACAGCACTCTACTCCACTCTACAACATTCTCCACTATGATGCTCAACTCAACTCACTCTACGCCCCTCCATGCCACTTCACTCAACTGCATTCTACAACACAGTATTCCACTCTAGTTCACTGCTCCATTCTGTCACTCCGCCACTGTATGCTACTCCATTCTGTGACACTTATGCCACTCCACTCTACGACAGTCTACTCCACTCTATGCCACTCCACTCTACAATACTCTACTCTGACACTCTACTCCCCTCTATGCCACTCAACTCTATGACACTCTACTCCCCTCTACACCCTTCAGGACACTACACAACACTCTATGGCACTCCTTTCTACGCCACTCCATGACACTCCACTTAACTCCACACCATGCTACTCCACTGTACTCTACACCACTCCACGACTGTTCATGCTACTCCATAGCACTCCACTCCACTCTACTCCACTCCACTTTACAACACTCCACTCTTTTCCCTGACATACTCCATGTGGAACAGCAGCCACGCTGGTGTACAACATGGCTAAAACATATTGTCAAAGCCAATAGCTCTTCTAAAGGCGCGACCTATTAGCTTTGCCAATGCTTGTTTTAAACTGCAGTTTTAATTATGCTACGTGTCCTGCCTTTCACCTTGGCTGCTGGCAGCAGGCATTAGTGGAGCAGGTGCGTGTGACCTGTAATAAGGACATTACAGACAGGATTTTATGCAGGGATTGCAAGATCCCAAGTGTTAAAGAGCCATAGAGCACAGTTACCTGTTATGGGTCCCATATATAGTTAATCTGCTTGCGGATTAGAATTCAGTTCACACACATACTTTATACCTACCCTCCAGTTCTCGTATGTGGTAGTCTCTGTCCACTTCCAGCTCTCCAGTGTCTAGCAGGACAGTACCTGTCCCAGGAACAAGTGCCTGGAATCGCTGACTGGCAGGTCACACAGAGCTTGGGACGCTGGAATGAATGATGCTCGTCACAGAGGAAGGTCCCTTCCAAACTGCTTTGCCCTGGGCAGCGCTGGGTCGACAAACGGAGCCTCCACACCCTGCCACAAAGCATGACATGTTTATTTAGCTTATTTACACCATCTTTTCTTCAGGTCATTAGCATAGACACACACGGCCGTGTCCCTCACAGTCACAGACATCCTGACTCACTCCAGCAGCTACAAGTGCGCGGTGTTAGCCTTCGCTCGTTGTCTGTCATAGAAACGACCTTAGTTCAAGTCTCCCCACAATCAGTGTGAACGCCGTTGGGGCTTGTAGTCACCTCCCTTGTGTTTTGGGGAGGCTGGCGATGAACTCTTCGTGGCTTCTGACGCACGCCCTTCCTCCGAGGGCACTGTGATGCCCAGTTTCCCAGTAAGTTTCACGAATGGTGCTGATGACTGGTGACGCGGGGCTACAGCTCAGAGGAGGCAGCGGTTTACAAAGTTCTTGGCTTCTTTGTAACTACCTGCCAGGCAGACACACCACAAGTATGTTATGTTGTTCACATTTGTAAACCATTAAACACTATTGCTTTATAGAACAATGTTTATCTGGGCACACTTTTGCGAAGACCTGCGAAGATCATTAATCTAATCTGAGGACCATTGTTTAACAGTGTCTGTTCATTTATTGGTATCATAATGCTTGCAGTTATTGTTGAGTTTGTCCAATATTAAGGTTCAAAGTGATTTGAGCTGGAGTAAAATTGAAATGTGTTCCATCTACATGGTTTTGTAGAGTTTATGTGTATAGGTGGGCGTGCCAAAGACTATTTCTATTTTTCTCTCGATTTGTGAATGGGAACAAAATTGTACATCACTTGGACAAAGTCTAGTGCTTGCAAAATTTGCAAAATTTGCACTACACCTTAGGTCGATGTCTTATTTGGTGAACACCATCCGCAGTCCATAGAACACACCTGGTGTCTCAAGCCGACAGAGATCGTGTTTATAATTGTCTGCATCCTGATGCTGTTGATGCTGTTGGTGCTTCCAACATTTAGAGCTGCTAATGTAGTGTCTTCATGGCTAGGGACATGCCTGAGGGCCCTGGTGCAGTCCTTAATTTGCAAATAAAAACGTGCTGGTGCCCAAAGCTCTCTTTTGTAACAGGCGGCTGCTGGTTTTAAATGTGCGAGCCATCTCAGGCCTCTTTAATCCATTACAGCCACTCCCTGCCATTTCAGCTCACTCTTGCAGCTTTCTGCTTTTTCCCTTTGTGACGCTTTTTCGTTTTTCTCTTCCTCCACCTTTCCCATATTTTTCTTTTGCTCTAAGTAAATGCCTGATGCAGAAAACTAAGAGGCATATTTACAAGAAAGTGGCGCATCATGTATGATGCGCCACTTTTCTTGCGTCCCATTGCACCCCCCAACGACATCATGTGTATGTCGTATTTACAATATGGTGCACCATGGCCCACGTTAGGCCAATAGCATTGAAAGGTTTCATGCTATAATGGTGCTTTGGTGGATTAGAGCCAAATATGGCGCTAATCCACCAAAGTCAAGAGAGGCCAATTGAATACAACAGGAGCATCACTTTAATAAAAAATTATGCAAAAAATGGTACAGTGAAATCTTGTAAATTTCACTGAGCCATTTTTATGGGCCTCCTAACAGGAACTTGGCGCAGGCATAATGTGGTGCAAGGGGTTACAAAGTGGTGCAATGCTTGCATTGCGCTACTTTGTAAATATGGCACGAGAAAAATGTCTCCTTAACACCACATTAGCGTAAAAAAAATTATGCAATGTGGCGCAAGGGGCTTGTAAATATGCCCCTAAGTGCCAGCCCTCAAAAATAAGTGCTGGTGCCCTGCACCAGAAACCACTAGTTCAAATTAAGCACTGCCCTGGTGACCATTTCCTGGCCTGCCCTTTTCTTTGTACCTTGCCGGCCTGGAAGTCCACATCCAGCCCAAAGAATCCATGGATGTTGACACCATGCTTGAAATGCTGTCTACTGCTCACCAAGACCAGAAAATGGCTGCTTGAGGAAACTACTTCCACAGGTGCAGGTCTACTGAGAGGCTACTCTGTCAGTGATTGTATTTCCTCCCTGCACCATCTTTTGTTCTTCTTTGACCCTCCGCCTTTGGCAGTGGCCCAGCACTCAAACGACTCATTAGCTGGCCAGATTGAGAGAAAGCTGAGTGCTCTAGAAGAAGTCATGTGTGCCTTCGGGCTTGCACTTGTGGTGTGGGCCTGACTAGGGTCTGACAGCACTTCTGCTTCAAGGTTTGCCCTGGTTAAGTAAAAAGCCACAAACGTGTTTCCTCAGGTCACCAATTAGTCCCATTTTAAGAGACGAACACCACTTAACCCTAAAGTTGGGAGAGTATTTACAATACAGTGCACACGTTAGGCCAATAGCGTCAAAGGTTTTGACGCTATAGTGGCACTTTGGTGGATTAGCACCAAAAATGATGGCACTAATCCACCAAAGTCAAGGGAGGCCCATTGAATACAAGGCTCCACTTTGTAAATATGGCGTGACGAAAATGCCTCCTTAATGCCACATCAGCGTGAAACAAATTACGCTAATGTGGCGCGAGGAGGCTCAAGGGGCTTGTAAATATTCCCCCAAAGTACCTGAGTTTCAGCAGAACAAATATACACAGATGCAGTATTGTGTTCATGATTCAGTTGTGATTGATAAACATAGATATTTTGAAACATATATTGAAATCTTTCACTGTTTCAATAAACACATTTAGCAATTGTGTTGTGTTTTCTTGTTCACAGGATCATTTCAGTGTTCTTGACTGTAGGTGATCTACCTTTTCTGACTCTTCATCCATAGGGTTCTTTGCCATTATATGGAATGTATTTACGCAGATATTGTGACTGTGCACTGTGATACTGCCATTCATTGTCACAGGGCATGTGCTCAGTCACTAAAACTGTACTGTAAAATTGATTTCACCCAATTGATATAATTAACTTTTGCGTAAGTCAATTGTAAGTTGCCATAGAAATTAAATCAGTGGTATGGAAGTTAAATGTCCTACAAAGGCTGCCATGTGTATTTACACCAACCACATATATGACAAAATATAAGGCTTACAGTAGAACCACCATGCTGTGGTTGGGCTGTAATTAAAAGAGGTGCACTAACATATGGCAAGCAAAAATACCTGTGCCATGTAGAAAAGCCTTGATAACGTTAGCTAAATCACACATATGCCTGCAAGCCCACAAGGCTGGGTGCTTGATTATAAAAAAAAATGGCATGCAACACATTATGAATGATTTGACCTTACAGTGAACAATTACCCAAAAGCTGTTTTCACTGTGCAGCTCAAGCTACATTTTCCATGAAAATGCCGGGGATACTATGAGTTATGACTAAACATTATTCTCCAAATAGTTTCAAGGAACTCATTATTGGTGAAAGTATATATTTGATAACCTCAGTGGAAACATACATTTTAGAAAATGTAACTTTCTGCTGCTTCAGAGTAAAACAGTTCACAACTGGATTGCCTTTCAGGCCTATTGCAGAGGCTCAATACACATCCATGGCTGGCTTGCTAACAGGACAGAACAACAATGGCCAGAGCTCTGGCAGCAGGAAATCAAGGGAAGTAGGGATTAGCCATCTCGTAGGGAGAAGGGACAAGTTGGCACAACAAAGGGCATTTTTCACTGTTCTTCCTTTGACTTGGGAATGCCATTTGGGAGCATTTAGGGCTACCATTCATTACCATGGCCACTTTAGATTTTCTGTCTCACCATCAGGAGGGAAAACCAGTTTTTAGCCTTGATGGATGGGAAGACATCTCGTCTAAATAAGGGAGTTATGAAGGGAAGGACCAGAGCTCCTCCATGTGGAAGTTAGCCAAAGTTGGAATTTGTTTCTGCCCTACAGTGGCTGGATTTTGTTTCTCATCAATAGAGATAGAGGTTAATATGTCTGCATTGATGATTTTCAGTCCAGGAAGAACGTTCTCAGTTGCAGGGTGCTGCAGGTTCCTCCTTCAGCCCAAAGTTGTTTAACGTTTAAACAGCCCCGTTGGCTTCCATTATCAAGTCGTTTGGCATTTAAGTTATCTTGTATGGTGATGATACTCAGCTCATCATAGCTAGAGGCAAAGATGGTAATACCGCACAACTAAAAGAGTGCCTTGTTCAAGTTGTGGATTAGATGAACAGAAGTAGACTGAAATGCAACGCAGGAAAAGCTAAAGTTCTGCTGTTGAGCTGGAACCAATAAGATTGCGCACAAAAACTGGTGGCCAACGGAGTTGGGCGAGCCCCTCATGTTCCTTTCTGTGGAACAAAATCTTAGGGGAAATTTGACAGTGAGCTCTCCTTTCATCTGCAGATTATCTCGGTAGCAGATATCTGTTTTTTGAGATCTTCATATGGAAAGTACAGGAAACGGTGTAAAAGTTTACTAAATCTTTTCTTTAAAAAAATTCTTAAAATATATTTCTATTAAATATTAATTTTAATTAATTTCTTGTTAAATCTCTAATGAAGACACCTGTTCTGCCAGGGAAACCATTGTTCATGCCACAGTTACATCATGAATCAGTTTCTGGCCTTGCCTTACTGGAGGAATTAGAGCAAAAAAAGACAATGGGGCGTATTTGGAGTTTTGTCGGCAGAAATAAGTCCGCCAGTATGGCGGGGTACTTTACTCCCACCATACAGATGACGCCCACTAAATTTAGAGTTGTCTGCCAGCCGTGCGGACAACTCTACACACTGGCAGGAAACACCGTCAAGGCAGTTCCTATCAAAAATTTTAAAGTTTGATGGATGGTTCCTTCATACATGACGCCCACCCATCAAACTTTTATATTTTACTTTTTCTAATATCAAAACTCCTAAAGCTGGAATCTATGTTTACAAAAATTAAAACTAATGGCCCCCACTCTATGGAAATTGCCTTCCATAGTTTGGGGGTATTTGTTTTTTACTGTCCTCCACTGCCAGGTTTTATCTTGCAGCAAAAAAACATATTACACCATCCACTCTAAATCAGGCAGACAGTGTTATATGTGAACTTATGACAGCCTATACTCTGTCAGGCCATCAGAAGAGAATGTCAGCGACAGTGCCGTAGTAGGTTCAGCCTCTGTCATACTTAAGGTCCGCCTGACCTTAAATGAGGCAGGTGAACTTTCAGTTTGGGGGAGAGGTTAATCCATTACCCTCTCCTCAAACTGTAAATCAGCCCCTAAATCATAAAGTAAACACTTGCTTGCCTTAACCGGCCTCTGCTCCATCACAGTAAGCCTTAAATTGCACCTAAGCCCTGGTCAACCACAAACTGACACTTTTGATTGATGGCTTGCATTTTGTAGGCATGTTTTATCTCTGGTTCCCTATTGATCATATTGGTGTCTTTTGCTTTGTATATTTTTATCTATTTTTAACAGGTTAATTTGGAAATGTAATGGTATTGTTTGCTTGAATTTAAAAGTATTAATGCTGCTTGTAACACATTTGCCTGCTGTATGTGCCACAAATACTAACAGGGTGCTTTTATTAAATTGGTAAGGATGCTCCTTCTCAAATTAATAGCTCACCTTCTGACAATGTATAAGTGTATACATTGATGGGCCCTGGCTTGTTACCATGTTGAATTGCACAACTGCTTAATTGTTTATTGTGCTTTGCACTCTTTACTTATTTGGCCTACTCATTTAATGAACATCCATTTATACATTGAGATATTAGTATAAGTGTTGTGTTCTACTCAAAACTTACAGCTGTGGTTGGACCTTGGTATTTTTATTGCATCTCGGATAATTGTGTTCTCTGTCTACCTAAACTCAACCCTAGACCAGCTCCCTTGATCAGGGCCTTGTGCTGCTCATCCCCATTGACCTAGTGAGTCAACGATGCTTAGGAGATCAGTGTGGGGCACTGGCACTCTCATATTTGATAATGATGGCATCTCCTTTTGAGTACCTAAGCTCAGAAAAATGCCTGGTAGTTGGTCTCATCTCCTCCAGCACGCTTAGACTCCTGACCAGAGGGTAAAAGCTGTACTGAATGATTGCTTTTGAGAAATCTTGACAGAATTATCAAATAAATCTCTTATTATGTATCAGCTTACCTTTGACTGGAAACATCTAAATGTCACAGAGTCTTTGACTAGCTAGGCAGCTGTGTGAGCATAGTGCTTCCAGCAGACTGGGTTAACAAGCAGGCAAGTGGAGTAGATAGGAGTTTTACTCTCTACTGAATTATCTATGGTGCCATCAGAGACCATAGTACTAACATCCGTATTAACGGTGGATCTAACCGTGTTGTGGGAATCACTGTTCAACTAATCTTGTCATTTGGTGCTTTGCTTCTTCCAAGGATAGATGGTCACATTGGCTGCCATGGAGCCATGGAGCGTATGGCTCTCTCAAGTGAATATATCACCTACAGTAGAAACCAAGTTTGGCCTGCAGAGTTCTCTATATATGGGTCATTGTGGTAGGAGTGGTAAGAAAACACTGTCTCACTTTTAGGTTGATTCTTAAAATGATTCATTGCAAAAATTAATGATGTGAGTTACGGAGTAGATTATTAGGGGATCCCCCTGCTCCTATAATGGAGACAATCAGGCAGGTCGCTTCCCTAACTGCCTTCTTCTCTCAGCCCTCATCTCCCTGCCGCAGCGTCCCAGCGGCCCCGCCCACGCCCTCCACTTCAAAATCTTTTTCCTCCCGCCGCTGTGTCCCTGAGGGCCCCACCCCCCTCCCTCCACTTCAAAATCTTTTTCCTCCTGCCGCTTCGTCCCTGCGTCCCAGCCCCCCACTTCAAAATCTTTTTCCTCCCGCCACTGCGTCCCTGCGGCCCCGCCCTCCACTTCAAAATCTTTTTCCTCCCGCCGCTGCGTCCCTGCGGCCCCACCCCCCCGCCCTCCACTTCAAAATCTTTTTCCCCCCGCCGCTGCATCCCTGCAGCCCCGCCCCCCACTTCAAAATCTTTTTCCTCCTGCCGCTGCGTCCCTGCGGCCCCGCCCCCCACCCTCCACTTCAAAATATTTTTCCTCCCGCCGCTGCATCTCTGCGGCCCCGCCCCCCCACCCTCCCATTGGCTGCCCCCTCCCTCCTCCCAGCTGCCCCTCCCTCCCACCTCCCCTTATATGGCAGCCGCTGCGCGGTGAAGGGAGCGACCCTTGACCCTGCTTTCAGGCAGGTCGCTCCCCTGCACCGCTTGCCGGTGTTGCTGCAGCTCTAACTGCCTTCTTCTCTCAGCCCACATCTCCCCGCCGCTGCGTCCCTGCGGCCCCGCCCCCACCCTCCACTTCAAAATCTTTTTCCTCCCACAGCTGCGTCCCTGTGGCCCCGCCCCCCACTTCAAAATCTTTTTCCTCCCGCCGCTGCGTCCCTGCGGCCCCGCCCCGCCCTCCACTTCAAAATCTTTTTCCTCCCGCCGCTGCGTCCCTGTGGCCCCACCCCCCACCCTCCCATTGGCTGCCCCTTCCCTCCTCCCAGATGACCCTCCCTCCCACCTCCCCTTGTATGGCAGCCGCCACGCAGTGAAGGGAGCGACCCTTGACCCTGCTTTCAGGCAGGTCGCTCCCCTGCACTGCTTGCCGGTGTTGCCGCTGCCTAACTGCCTTCTTCTCTCAGCCCTCATCTCCCCGCCGCTGCGTCCCTGCCCCCCACCCTCCACTTCAAAATCTTTTTCCTCCCGCCGCTGCGTCCCTGTGGCCCGGCCCCCCGCCCTCTACTTCAAAATCTCGCCCTCCCATTGGCTGCCCCCCTCCAGCTGTCCCTCACTCCCACCTCCCCTTATATGGCAGCCGCCGCACAGCCGCGCACCAAAGGCGCACCGAAAGCAAACCCGTCTGCGCCCGTCTGCGTCCAGACCACGCCCAGCTCCAGGACCCCTGGTCCCCAAGACCACCATGGCCTGCAACATGATAAGGGAATTCAGGCGTGTAGACATTTTTTCAGGGACAAACCTATAAGACTCCTTGAACATTCTGAGTTGCTTTTGCAAATGTTAAGGTTTTGTTTGGAAAATAACTTTTTCATGTATGAAGATCAATGGTATAGGCAAACAACTGGGACTGCGATGGGGAGTTGCTTTGCTCCAAGTTATGTCTGCCTTTTCATGGGGTGGTGGGAGACACAATTTGTTATGGTGGATGAAAATTTAAAATGGTTCCAGCATATCATCTTCTGGACACAATATATTGATGATATATTTATGATCTGAGATGGTCCAGAACCACTGCTATTTGATTTTCTAAATTGGTTACCAAAAAATAGTTTACATTTAAAGTTTACGTATAAAACACACAAGCAGGTTATGGAATTCTTGGATGTGGAGGTCAGGGTCGAAGCAGGCACCTTACAAACCAGATTGTATAGAAAAACCACAGCTGGCAACAGTATCTTACATGCCCTAAGCCACCACCCGTCCAGTGTTAAATGGAGCATACCTTATGGGGAATTGCTGAGAGCTAAGAGACATTGTAGTACACCTCAAAGTTTTGAAAGGGAACAAGAGATAATGGTACAAAGGTTCAGACCTAGGGGGTACCCAAATAAAATTATTAAGAATGCCTGCCGAAAGGTAGAAGCAGTTCGTAGGGAAGTGTTATTGATCCTGAATAAGAATGACACTGAAATGAATTCCCCAAGATTTGTGACTACTTTTAATGCGTATTCACTTTAAGTTAGAAAGATTCTAACTAAATACTGGCATCTGATCAAGGCGGATAAGGTGATTGAACAGTTAGTGAGTCCTCTTCCTATGTTAACTTATAGGAAGAGTAGCTCTTTGAAAGATATTTTGGTACGCAGTTATACGTGTAAATTGAAGGGAACCTTCTTGGACAAGCAATGGGGTTTCTATAAATGCGCCAAATGTAAAGCATGCAGACACAGCACCAACTGTAAGGATTATCTGTTACCCACAGGAAAAAAGGAGAAAATTAGAAAAGTTCTAAGTTGTACTTCAGATTTTGCTATTTATGTTATTGTATGCCCATGTGGGCTACAATATGTGGGAGCACGATTTTTCCCCTCAAGAAGCGGATTCTTGAGCATTGGAGAGCAATAGCGAAGAATGATGTAACATACCCGGTTGCTTGCCAGCGCAATCTGGCTCATGATGGGAAGGTGGAAAAGATGACATTTTTTGGTATTGACAGGGTGCCGAATACCCCAAGGGGTGGAGATAAAGAGAGGCAATTGAGGAAGTTGGAATCGGAATATATTATTTGATTCAATAGTCGCCATCCTTGGGGATTGAACAAGGATGAGGAATTGTTTGTTCATATTGGCTAGTCGGATTTTATGAGGTGTGATAGAGTAGATTTGTTCAGGGCTCTGAATTATTTTGTATTATTTTATTTTATAGCACGGTCCATGTGGCATCTAATCAGTTAAATAAGCAATATTGTGGATATGTTGGTATTTTGTATATGGGACAGACAAGATAAAAAATATGTAATTAGAGAAGGCAAATAGGAAATATATGATATATGGGGTAGAAGAAGAAGGAGTAGAGTAAGGAGAAGGAGAGAAAATAATAAAAAAAAAAAAAAAAAGATTTCTTCTATGTTCATGATAGGGGGGTACTAGTTATGTTGGAAATAGGAGGGGCCACATGGTTGGTGCTTTTTTGCTATTCTTTGTGGGCCAAGGAAGAAGACCGCTAAGGTTGAAACGCGTTGCCCCATTTTTGTTGTTTTTTTGTTATGATGGTCTTATGATATGGAATGGACTCTTGGAGTGAATAAAGAACAGTAACTGCATGGAGTGGCAGCGTCTGATTATCAAGTGATGGTAAATATATATATATATATATATATATATATATATATATATGTACATATATATATAAATATATATATATATTTGTTTTTTTTACAATAAATATTAATGATAATTGTATACATTTCTTTTAAATGTAGAACAATAAAAACTAATTTTACAATATTAATACCCTAATTCTAAATAAAAAATAATTTGAATATATTCATTAAAATAAAATTATTTCTGAAGTTTAAATTACGAAAAATTCATTCCCAGATAAAGTAAAAATAAAAATGTTATGTATCAAAATGATTAAAAGTCTTGTATATAATATATTAAATGTATTATTTTTATATAAATTAATGTTACATTATTTTTTAGATTGAAAAGGTTAGGAAATATTTTAAAATAAAATGATTTATTGCTTGATAATTTTGTTAACTTTAAATCAAGTTTATTTATGTTTTTGAACACTGTAAATACTTTAATTTATTGTATCATTAGTTTTTATGGCGCTTCATTTTAAGTCCTTATCTGCATTATTTTCGATGCGGTTGCAGTACCAGTAGTTGGCCATGTGTGGTACTTGACTTAATCCAGCTCTTGTCTGGAGTACATTTATGACTATTTGGGGTCCTTTATGGTTGTAATAATCATAGAAGGGCAGATTTTGAGTAGCAATGGGATTGCTCTTTTGTGGATGCGTGCATCTCCATCTATAAATCCCCCTCTTACCTTCCATTAAATCTCCTTACTCAGTCGTTAACCTATCCCCTTTAGTAGTCAGTACTTTTCATTTTCCAGCAACTCCCCTCTGTCCTTCCAACATTAACTACTAAAATGCATGCGTGAGTCGAGATCTCCCCAGTTGGGGGTAGAGCTCTCCACAAATAAAAGAAAAGGCAGGTGCATAGGTATGTGAGTAGCATTTTGTTGTATGTAAGTAGTACTAAGTACTACAAAATGTGGTTTGTGAATAGACCCTTGTGTATTTTAATTTCAGAATCCCTCCTATTACACTATTTTATAGTTCCACCACAAGCTAATCATTTTCCATTTCCATTACAAGTCGAAGGGAAGTTTGGCTCTATCTAATAGCTGGCACACCATAACCAGGAAAGCATGAAGTGGAGCACTTTTTATTATTGTAATTTGTAGGGTATACTTACTATTTAAATGAAGGACACATGATTATGTAATTGTTTACAATAGGTAATTGATTATTGGTATCCAACAACTGTCGTAGGATCACTAAATTGAACTTTGAGACTTAGTGTGAATTTTGCAGAGTTCTCCTCATAAGGATTATTTCATATCACTATTGAGGTAAATGGATTTTGAATGATACCAATGTATACTATTCGGATTTAAAGATTCCTTCTCATTAGTTTGGGGCATCTTGTGTGTAATAGTGTATATAATTGCAGACATATGGAAAGGTTAGATCTGACACTGAGAGGAATATACAAATATAAACAAAATTAAGTTGCTTTGTGTGTTTAGAATATGGGGCATTGTGTAACTGCTTGTCTTGGTTGATATTTTTGATTCTGTAAATCTTATCTGCCAAAAGACGAAATATGTGTGATAATATTAATGACAGATCATTGTAACTCAATTCTTAAGGAGAGATCTTTGGAAGCTTTCTTGGAGATGTAGTCTGGATGTATAGGTTAAAGATGAAATTGTTGTTTTTATTTTGTATATGGTATTTAATTGTATTTAGTAATATTTAGTAGTATGTATACAACCTTTTTCAGCCCTGATGAAGTTCCGCTCATGAACAAAACATTTTGGCTGGATGGACTGAGATAACTTTACAATCTTTTGATACATGAATAAAGAAATTGTTTTGTAACAACAGAAGACTTGTGACTGGTCTCTTGCCATGATCATAAAGATACTAAGCCATGCATGTGGTTTCAATTATAAAGTATAAATTGATCACTGTCCACATCATCCAGGATTTAGAGTTTTAGAGATTTGCAAAACAAAATTGCTACATTGGCAGTCTTGTTAATGGACCGCGCTTTTTACCAAAATGTCCTAAAAAGTGGAAGAATGCAACCTCATCCTTGTATTGGTCCTGCGCTCACCGCTGGGCCACTAAAAGGAGGTTCTGCAGGCAGGCGAGGTTTACTCCTCATCTGCCCACCAGCTGTTTTGCATTCTTATGCAGCACTCCTGGAGGGCCACCTAGCTGCCATATGACGTCAGAGATCCTTCCCAATACTGCAGCCCAGACCAGAGAAGAGAAAAAAGACTGTTCGGAGAGCAGGGCACCGACCAGAAGAGCAGATATGTTATTCCCCCGGCCTCCTGAAGTATAAATCTGTTTTCTCTAGCCTGTCCATGCCCCCTTCCATTTCCTCACGCAGGGCACCTTAGGTTAAAAGAAACCTTAGGTGCACCGGGTGAGGAAATGAAATGCAGACTAGACCTAAACAAGTGGTCCCACTGCTTATGGAGCATAGGGAGGGAAGGTGGGGCAAAAAAATGTGAAATCAGGCCCGCTGCCCACAGGGCACACAGCAGGCCCTGAGATCAGGCTTGCCACTCACTGGGCATGCGGCAGGCCCTGAGAGATGCAAAACAAAATAATGCAGATTGGGCCCACCATCGAAGGGGCACACTGCGGGCCTGACGGGACAAAAAAATAGTACAGATAGGGCCTGCCTTCCACAGGACAAACGGTGGGCCAGCAGGTACAAAGATTTTGTGTAGATTGGGCCTTCCACCCACTGCTACAGCTTCGAAAGCAGAAGAATGATAAGCAATCGCTTTCATTCTGTAATTTTAGTTGTAATTATATTTATATGTCGCTTATTATCTATGATGAAGAATTGAAGCTCTTTATGGCAGCAGTATGCTATTCCAGAATCCAAGGTTAGTGGATAATTCCATTGTTTTTAGTTAGTGACTTTAAGCTTGTGTTCTTAGAAGAAAGTCTTACATGCTTTATCTCTGTTGCCCTGTGGTGGAATTAGAAGGAGTGAGATGTCATAGCCAACTGGGGTGATTGGTGGAGTGAAAAGCTAATATATAGGAAGCTCCCACAAGGGAGTTATATGTTAATGCTAGTGGGTGGGCTCATGGTGTGTTAGTTTGTACGAGTGACTGGTTGAGTGAATCAGTAGGGTTCAGGGAGAGTAGATGATTGATATCTGACAATGTATTACCAGTTGATGAAAAGGAAGTGGTGGTGGGCTATGGGTCGAGACATGGCAATTCACTTAAGTACATGTCGAAAAATAAGCTAGAGTGTGTGAAGCTTTGTAGAGGAGTGGAAAAGGATGTGCAATTTGGAAAAAAAGTCAAATAAGGGGGCAGGGCTTGCAGAGGATTGTAGATATGTGAACGTCCCTTTTGTTTTGTGTAGGGATTATGCAAAGTAATGAGAGGAAGCTTGTTGGAGTTCATGCAGTCTCGAGCAGGTGAAAGTAGAGAAAAGCCAAGCATTTGCATGTTTGATAGCACTTTTTTTTATATGTAATTATAATGGGACTGCATGAAAGGAAGATGTGCTGGCAGATGAAATTGATTGAGTTCTTTTATAAAATCTTGACAAGCTTGCCACAGCAGCCTTTATTTTTTTGTGTGTCATATTTTCTAGAACATTGTACATTATTGGGGTGTTCAGGGTCCAGATTCCTCTTGATTAATGACCATATGCTTCTTTCTTTCAGTCCTGTGGAAAGACGTTTACTAATTATATTCAATGTTGGTGTAGCTGCAGAAGTTTATAATAGAATTGTTTTAACATTTCTGTGGGCATGGGTCTGTAGGGCAGCCATCTGGACTGGTGGCTTTCACAAGATCTAAAAAATATGCCATTTCTATTTCTCAGAAAGACAGTAGAGATACATGAATTTTTGGAGTACTTGTCCTGGATTGTCCATTTATATTTTTTAGATCTTTATTCATTCAGCCGGCCTTCGTTTGGGTGCACTGTGATTTTTTTATGTTTTGGTTTGTCAAAGTCTGTAGTCATACATTCATGAAGTCATCAAGTGATGATCGGTCAACCTGAGTCAGCGATTCAATGGATTATGTCTTAGTTGCAAAATATATTTTCTAAGGTGTAGTCTGTTATGTGGGTAAGCCTGGTGACAATCTGGATTAGGTTTTGTGTGGCCAAGCCTGATAAGATGCAATTTGGTTGAGACATTTTAGTTTTGATGAACCAAATTTTTAAGCCAAGGGTGAATAGGTTGGAGTGGGTGAGGATTGTCTCTAAAAAAGGAGATTTGCATTATATTGTACAATTTTATGGCTGTTATGGTTTCCTTGAAAATAGTTGGCAGTCCTCACCCTTTCTTTCCCTGTTGGTTTACAGTAAAGCAGTGCTATTATGGTGGAATTATTTCATAAAGTACTGGCTCCATACTTTCTCCTTTTCCTGCTTCTGTACAAATAGTAGGTCTGGTTTTGAGCTAGTCAGAAGATCAAATATATTGTTTTTGTTGTTGCTCATTGATCATGTATTGATCAGTATTCAATTCAGCTGTTGTGATGTGTGCTAATAGGCAGAGTGGGTTGGAGCCAGGTTAGTTTTTATATATTCCTTTGTGATCATGATCAATGTGTCATGATTGGTTGGTGGATTTCTTTTTGTGAATTAGAGGGTGATGAAACTGTGTGGGTAGATGACATGTTTTTCACCATTTGGATCATACATCATTGGTCTCTGAGTTGTCACTGTCCTGCCTAAAAAGTCTTAGGGCCCTAATACGAATCTGGCCATCCGAAGACTGCCAGACTCGCAGTGGAGCTCGGACCGTAATGGCTGTGGCGGTCCGACTGCCAAGTTACGACCCTGGCGGTCGGACCAACAAAAGACCACCATCTCCGCCGGGATCTTTGATCCTGACGGGATGACAGCGGCGGTGGTCGTAATAAGACACAGCAGCTCTGAAATCAGTGCCACCGTGCTGATAACAACCATGCTCTCCACCAGCCTTGTAATGGCGACTCAACCACCATGAAAAGGCTGGCAGAGAGCATGTGCTGGGGATCACAGAAGGGCCCCTGCAATGCCCACAACATTGTTGCGGCCATTGCAGGGGCCCCCTTCCCCAGCACCGTCAGAATGCGCACTGTCATAGAGGGTGTTCCCATAGTCCAACTTGCTGGTGACTAGGATGTGAGTGGCAGATGTTCGTGTGTTGCTTGGAAGCCATTTGAATACGTTCCTCAGCATGTTCAGGGTGTGGAAGCAGGATGAAGTAACAGTGTTGACTTCCATCTGCAGTTGCAAATCTTAATGGTGATAGGGAACATCTCTGCCTAGGCTCACATGCCAGTAGTAAAAGCACTTAATAGGAAGCTTAGCAGTTAGTGGGTTATATAAGAGTCAAATCCATCCTAAGAGCCCTTCTCCCACTCCCATACGAGGTAGATTTCCAAAATATAAGGCAACAAGTGGGAGTCAAAAGTCTTCAGGGCATCAAAAACTATTGCTGTAACAGAAAGGCCAGGGACTGAGAAGGTGCTGAGATTGTCTGAGGTGGACCTTCCAGGTATGAAGCCTGATTGCTCAAGCGAAACAATGACTCAAATGGGGTTGGATCCTTTGTACTATGTCCTTAGCGAGTATTTTCGTGTCAAGGCTGATTAATGAAAGGGATCAATTGGAGGATCAGGCTTACCCGGTTTTAATACTACTGTAGTAAATGTTTCCTTTAATGTTGGCAAGAGCAGTGTTAACTCCAATGAACAGTGTATACATCCCCACCCAGAAGATACAACCAATCCGAAATATATTAATGACCCAGCTGGAGCAGCCCACAGAGGATACTTGCTCGGGGGTACTAGAGGTCAGCCAGTAAACATCCGCGCTAAAACAGTTCCCCTAAGATGCTTTTGCTCAACCGCCATCTCCAGCAACAGGCACATGCTGTAAGCGTGAACTTTTAGATATCGGTGCCATAGGTACCTGAGGAATACTCGGGGTATAATCTGGTATACTAGTGAAGAGCAGAGTAAGAAAGTTGTACCTATTCTGTGTCTATGGGAAAATTCTTTAGTACATGTGGCCCATAGTCAGAACCACTTAAAATTGGGATATAAAGTGATTTATACTTGCGCACAACGCATGATGTCAGAGCAAATAATCATTTTTCAAGGTCTCTGTCTGGGAAATCACTATGTCATTGATGGTGATGCGCTGCGCCTGGCTTACCCCGGAAAATTCTGTTTCAGGTCAGCCAGTGTATTTTTGGGGTCACGGTCTGGGAACTTGCTACGTCGTGATGGTGATTCACTGTGCCTAGATTGCCCCCAGATAATTCTGTTTGATGTAGGTGAGCGTAGTTTTAAGATCAATGAAGAAGGCTGGTTTCCCGTTATGTTTAATGCACAGTTTGGCTGGGAAGAGCATGGCATACTCAATACCCATTTGTTGAAGTCTTCTTTGGCATGCGTGAAGGCCCTGCATGCCTCATAGGCAGCTATAGTAGTCTAGAAAGGGAAATATTAGTGCCATCGTAGTTCATATCGCTTTTCTCCCAGGCCAACAATAACAGTGTTGCAATTTCTGTAATTCAATAAGCGCTCAATGATAGGTCGTCGGGGTGCTCCCATGGGGGGCGTGCATTCAGAGAGCTATGCGTTCAGTGTACCAAAACATAGGGAAAATACTTTTTGCCCAAAATATGGAGGTAGGCTTTTTTTTTTTTACATAATGCTTCATTTTACCCTTATTAGTGGAGTCAAGCAGGCCAATAATCAGTGCTTAAATTAAGCCGGTGGTTTCCGGTGCAGGCCCCGGCACTTATTTTTGAGGGTCACCGCTTATTTTTCTGCCTCAAGCACTTACTGCGAGCAAAAGACATATGAGAAAGACGGAGGAAGAGAAAAACGAAAAAGCTTCACAAAGGGAGAAAGCAGAAAGCTGCAAGAGTGGGCTGAAGGGACAGGGAGTGGCTGTAAATGGATTCAAGAGGCCAGAGGTGGCTCCAGGGTTATGCTGTCTCATTATTCCGTGCTGGCACATTTAAGTACAGCAGCCGTGTGTTTAAGAGAAGGGCTTTGGGCACCGGCACGTTTTTATTCACAAATTAAGCACCGGTCCAAGGTGTTGTTGCCCAGAATATATGTTGATATTTTTTCTGCCGGATGAGTGTGTGCTCGAAGAGTGTTGTGAGGATATAACAGGTGTGAATGAAGAATCATGTCCTCTTCGTGACTTAGTACGATCCGGATAGCATTGTGATTCATGAGGGAGTACTATTTAAACAAGCCAGTGTCTGTAGTTTCCGTGATCACGCCTCACAACCTGAACCCCCAGTAGCAGCAATCAGCAAGTATCGAATCTTTGTGTAAGCAAATTGAAATACACTCTCAAAGTCTGTGGTATTCCAGGCAGGTAGCCACAGGTGTCTAGATCCATCCAAAAAATGCTCTCATGGCGAGGAGAAAGAGGACGATCTAGTGTCGGAGCAGTGGTAGATCCACAGTGGAACATGGGAGCAGTCTGGCAGACCGGCTTGGTCTTGGCCAGCAGAGGAGCCCAGTTGTTGCCTCACCTGCTCACCTCGGAGTCGCTCAGGCCAACAGGTTGGGCATGGAGTTCTCAGTTTAGAAACAAGGGCACTCTCCACACACTGGTCGCGCAGAGAAGCAGGAGAGCTTGGAATGGACTGATGTAGATCGCAGGGACCTCTCAGTGGTTGCCACCACACCTGCATGCTGCAGGATCTCCTTTCAGGACATGTCAAGAGTGCCCTAAACCAGTACGCCCCAAATCAGGCACACCTCAGAGCCTGCGCACACCCCCAGGTAGGCACCCACAAAGCTGAACTCTATACAGCGCCACTGCCCGCGCGATGTGTCTGGACCAGTGTACTCAAAAGAGCCAGCAGGAGTCCCTCGGTGTTAGCTCAAGTGGAGGGTGCCCTCCGCAGCAATAAGTGGCAGGGGGATGATAGACCCCAGTCTGGTCTGGCACAGAAGATGCAGCCACAAAGCGTTCTTTGGCTCGCTTACGCACCGTAGACTCGTTCCATGCCCCCAAGCAAGGCACTCCTCCAAGAAGCCAGTCGGCATTCTGACCCGAGTTTACAAAAAGCCTAGGTGGCCTTGGCTCACAGCATATGGCAGTGAGTAACAGAATCAGCTGGCGTGCCACACAGCGTGAGAGACCAAAGTAGGCGGCAACTGGCCCTTAACCATGTAATGACAATCTCCAAATGGTGATAGCTTCCCCAAATATCATTGACATGTTCTGCTTCCTCGCAAGGCTCTTGCAGCTTGCAGCTCAAGTTGTAATGAGTCCGATCGCCAGATGGGTATGACGTATTGTGGCAGAGTGATGTTGAAGTGCGGCCATCTTGGCCAATGCACTCTAGTACCCCTTTGAGCAATTGGTTAGAGTGTGGATTTATGGATGCCAGAATCCCTCTCCCTAACTTCTTGCCCATTTTCATGGAAAAGGTTAAGCAGACAGGAGCATTGCCTTGTTTTTTAAATGGTGTACGATTTATAACTTAGCAGGAAGAGTCAATTTCAGAAGTCCCCTGCGTAAATGTCTTGGAAGGGGTTCTTAAATTATGGGCTGATGATAGGTTGACTACATCCAGGCTCAACTTGCGATGGGTCAATCTTCCCTTTGCCTCAGGGCCATCCAATCTCTACACACATCTTTAAATATGTTGATGAGACTAAGATCAGACTTAGAGAATGGAAATTAAGGGAATGCTGCTCATTATTGCTCAGGGCTGACCATGACCCACCACAGTCTGTTCCATTCTATGAAACTCACAGGGAAACCCCCATCACAGGAGTGGCAGGTTGGAGGGCTCGCTTGCCTGATCACAATACCAGGATAGGGACACACAGAGGTTTTCCATGGCAGCCTAGAGCTGACAGCCTACCTAGGTCCACACCTACCTTTAGTGTACATGATCTATCACTGACAGGTCCTGCCAGCCAACCCTGTCCTCTGGCAGGGTAGGTTAAAGGGAAATAACGGAAATAAAACTTATTCGACAAGTGACGAGCAAGCAAGCAGCAGCCTTGTGCAACTACCAACGTATATACCAGGCCTGACGCTACCTGAGCTTCTTAAGAAAATCTTGGTGGAGGTTTTCATCACAGAGAACATTGAATTATTAAAATGGCAGTGGATGGGGTGTCCAGACTTGATGGTATGCAACATCAAAGTATACAAAAAAGCAATGGATGAAACACTTGAAGTAATATCAGTCACTGCACCTGAAACACAAGCATTACAGGGCCGTATTGCACCGATCAAGGCTCATTAGCCAGGTAGAGCCTGGTTCCAGTGGCACACTGTGCACAGGATCCACATCTAGGCTGGGTTGCTTGTTTTCCAGTTCAGGGAGGACCTTGCTGTTCGGGTTGGAATGTTCCATTGGAGCAGGGTTAAGACTGATTTGAAAATGGCTGGGTCCAAACTGAGGTGGTATGGTGCGCAAAATAATAACAGACAGCGATGAGGTCCAGATTATTTACCAGTGTCTGAGATTATTTCAAGCTTTCCATCCATCACTTTTTGTTTAGTTCAGTGTGTCACCCTATGTGGGATGTGTATGCCCCAGCATGGGCCTCGGCACACTTTGTCACTGGAACCAAGCTGTACCTGGCTGATGAGCCCTAATCAGGAAAAAACTGGTCCTAACTTGCTGGAGTTCAGATTCAGGGAGGACCTGGCCTGGCAGTTCAGGATGTACTGTTCCCATTGGAGTAGGGTCAAGACTCATTTGCATATGGTTGGGCTCAATCTCACCTGTAGTGGCAGTTCAGGCTGGACTTTACCCATTGGAGTAGGGTCAAGACTCATTTGCATATAGCTGGGTCCAAACTGAGGTGGCATTTTGTGCAAAATAATGATAGACTAGGAAGCGGCCTAAGTAATTACCTGTGGCAGAGATCAATTCAATCATTCCATCCATCACTTTTTGTATATTTCAGTATGCAACGCCAAGGCACAAGACCTGTGCATGTACCCCTGATGCAAAACATTGTGCAAGAGTATTGAGTAATCAACATTTATTTTAAGGCTTTCAGCTACAAGTCTTTCACAAACATGATGGGTGAAAATAAACAAAGTTTCATGAGACATATGTACCAATATTATAGGGCTTAATATATTGAATAGATTATAAACTTTACCGGGATGGACAGGGTTTTGACTACATTTATAATACTTTCCATATGACACTCTTTGTTGGGTTCCACCAATGTTCTTAGGTAAGACAAAGGAAAGGTTGAGGTTGAGAGTCGAATGATGGGTGGCTCACAGACTTAAAAACGGGCTACTAACCAGAGGAAACTTCCTTAGTGAGACAGATGCAGACGCATGGTAGTAGCGCCAAGGAAAATGAAATGACACCTGTGTTCCAGCCCAACATCCACTACATACTGCAAGACGGATGCCTGACCAGCCGAATGTTACAGTATTGCTTCAAATTCAAAATGGGAGCTCCAAGTACACTCTGACAAGATCTTCCCACCAGAAGACAAAGTGCTGGCCACTACAACATAGGGGAGAACTGTCTAGCTGATGCCTACTCTTAAGGTTTGCACCTCTGATGAGGGCCCTCCTTTTTCCTCCCATGTAAGTCGATGGCACCAGGGAGCCTAACCCACTCACAAAGTAGGGCATCACCTATTTCATCTCACCATGCCCCAGACGCTAAACAATGGCTACTACTCCCACCCCTCTTGTTTTCTTACCTTGTATCTCCCAATCCCTTGGTATAATTGGATTATACTAGTATTGTTATGATGTTTGGTCCTGAAAACAATGCATGGTGCTATTTTACAGATCCCAATAAACGTTCCCGTAAAAAATAAGTCCCTCACATTCTTAAAAGTGGGTGACTCAATGGCCCAGACATGAGTAGGTCCCAAGCTGAAGGATACACATCTTATTAGAATGGGAATGGATGGAAATTAGAGATCAGAAATGGGCAGCTCACATATTCAGGAACAGTTAGCCCAGAGGTTCTGGAATGGGTAGCTCAAAAGTTCAGAAATGGGTAGCTCACATGTTCAGAAATGGGTAGCTCACATGATCAGGAATGGGTAGGTCACATGTCCAGGAATGGGTAGCTTACATATTCAGGAACGGGTAACTCAGAGGTTCAGGAATGGGTAGCTTGGAGGTTCAGGAATGGGTAGCCAAAACCTTCAGGAATGGGTAGCTCACATATTCAAGAATAGTTAGCTCAGAGGTTCAGGAATAGTTAGCTCAGAGGTTCAAGAACGGGTAGCTCAGAGGTTTAGGAATGGGTAGCTCAGGGCTACAGGAATTGGTAGCTCAGATGTTCAGGAATGGGTAGCTCAAAGGTTCAGGAATGGGTAGCTCAGAGGTTCAGGAATGGGTAGTGCCCAGGTTCAGGATTGGGTAGCTCAAACATTCAGGAATAGTTAGCTCAGAGGTTCAGTAATGGGTAACTTACATGTTCAGGAATGGGTAGCTCACATTTTCATGAATGGGTAACTGAGAGTTTCAGGAATGGGTAGCTCAGAGGTTCAGAAATGGGTAGCTCACATTTCAGGAATAGTTAGCTCAGAGGTTCAGAAATCGTCGCTCAGGTTCAGGAATGGGAAGCTGGGAGGGTTAATGATGGGCAGCTCACAGGTTCAGCAATGGGTAACCTCCAGGTTCAGGAATAGGTAGCTCACAGGTTAAGGAATGGGCAACTCACATGTTCTGCAAAGGATAGCTCATCGGTTCAGTAATGAGTAGCTCAGAGGTTTAGGAATGAGTAGGCCACATGTTCAGGAATGGGTAGCTCACGTGTTCAGGAATGGGTAGCTCACATATACATGAGTGGGTGACTCAGAGGTTCAAAATGGGTAGCTAAGAGTTTCAGGAAAGGGTAGCTCAGATGATTCAGGAATGGATAGCTCACATATTCAGGAATAGTTAGATCAGAGTTTCAGGAATAGTTGGCTCAAATGTTAAGTGATGGGTAGCTCAGAGGTTTAGGAGTGGGTAGCTCACAGGTTCAGCAATGCGTAGCTCACAAGTTCAGGAATGGGTAACTCACATGTTCAGGAATGGGTAAGTCACATGTTCAGGAATGGGTAACTCACATGTTCAGGAATGGGTAGCTCACAGGTTCAGGAATAGTTAGTTCAGATGTTCAGGAATGGGTAGCTCACATGTTCAGCAAAGGGTAGCTCATTGGTTCAGTAATGGGTAACTCAGAGGTTCAGGAATGAGTAATTCACATTTTCAGGAATGGGTAGCTCACACGTTCAGCAATTGGCACCTCACATGTCCATGAATGGGTAGCTCAGAGGTTCAGGAATGGGAAGCTCACAGCTTCAGGAATGGTTAGCTCAGAGATTCAGGAATGGGTAGCTCAGAGGTTTAGGAATGTGTATCTCATAGGTACACGAATGGGTAGCTCAAAGGTTCAGGAATGGGTACCTCAGAGGTTCAGGAATGGGTAGTGCACAGGTTTAGGATTGAGTAGCTCACATGTTCAGGAATAGTTAGCTCAGAGGTTCAGTAATGGATAACTCACATGTTCAGGAATGGGTAGCTCACATTTCAGGAATAGTTAGCTCAGAGGTTCATGAATAGTTTGCATAAAGGTTCAGGAATGGGAAGCTGGGAGGGTTAACAATGGGTAGCTCACAGGTTCAGGAATAGGTAGCTCAAAGGTCAAGGAATGAGTAACTCACATGTTCTGCAAAGGGTAGCTCATCGGTTCAGTAATGGGTAGCTCAGAGGTTCAGGAATGAGTAGGCCACATGTTCAGGAATGGGTAGCTCACATATTCGTGAATGGGCATCTCAGAGGTTCAAAAATGGGTAGCTAAGAGTTTCAGGAATGGGTAGCTCAGAGGTTCAGGAATGGATAGCTCACATATTTAGGAATAGTTAGCTCAAATGTTAAGGAATGGGTAGCTCTGAGGTTTAAAAATGGGTAGCTCACAGGTTCAGCAATGGGTGGCTCACAGGTTCAGCAATGGGTGGGTCACAGGTTCAGGAATGGGTAGCTCACAGGTTCAGGAATGGGTAGCTCACAGGTTCAGAAATAGTTCAGAGGTTCAGGAATAGGTAGCTCACAGGTTCAGCAATTGGCAGCTCACATGTCCATGAATGGGTACCTCAGAGGTTCAGGACTGGGAAGCTCACAGCTTCAGGAACTGGAAGCTCACAGCATTAGGAATGGGCAGCTCACAGTTCAGGAATAGGAACCTCACAGGTTCAGGATTGGGAATCTCTTGCTCTGAAAGCTGTAGTTCAAGCTGGTGAATAGGTAGCCCCCAGTCCCTCTAAGAAACAGGTGAAGCTTACAAATTGAGAAATAGGCAGGGCTAATCGAGTCACAGGCTCAAGAGTGAATATCAGGGGTGAATATTTCAGGAAGGGGGCTGGAGTTACGTTATGTAGGAATGGGAGGGCCCTGGAGTCGGGTGATGTAAGAAAGAGAGGGTTCAGTTGCGAAAATGATGCAAGTACTATGGACTAATTTCACGTCTCTTTATCTATGCAGACTGTGTACTAGTCTCCAAACACGAGGTGGTGCCAGGGTTATCAGCGCAGCAGACAACTATGCAGGTTTGACACTGAGCTCCCCTATAGCAAAAAGGCCATATTAGCAGTTCCCAGCGGCAGTAGCGCACTCTTCACTGCCCCTGCTGGTGGTACAATAAGGCTACCCATGGGCTCCATCTCTGCGTTCTTGGGGGCGCACTGAGGTTAAGAGTTGACATCAAAACCAGGCACTGTGCGCACCACAAAGGCGACCAACAGGGTTCCAGATGCCATTTTTGGGTGAGGAGAGTTTATAAGGCCTTAGATCAGATGGTAAATGCCAGCTGGTAAATTGCAACGCCTTCTATTGTTCATAGGGGATGGGTGTGGGTTGAGGGAGGCTTGATGGAGATCTAATGTCCCCATCAGACAAAGTGAAGGGCACAAGCCCGCTATGGACGGCTGTGGCATTGTGACACTAGAACTCTCTTAGAATGAATGTACAGTGAATGTGCCCACATTTATTTTGCTTATGGGCACTGGCAAGGTAGCACTGGATAAGGAGCATGGCTGAGATGTCTGTTCTCCGATATTTTTAGAAATGTGAGTCATCCAATTAAAAAACATGATGGCAGCATCAACACAACACCAGCTATAAACTGCGGTCTCCTTCATTCCTCCCTCCAGTGAGCGGGTTATGATTTGACCAAGTTCATCCTTGTCAGTGATATGGTGGTTTCATTTTATCTAACCGGGTGAAGGCCCCAGGACATGCCCTTCCTATGTACTCTGCCTCAGCTCCAGGCCCTTTGCTATGCCAACCGTTTGCGTCAATGGCATGTTTGCAATTGCTTTTTAAGTGGCATTCCTATTAAGATGCAGAATGGCGACAATGTGGGCCAGCGGATAGTTTCTAAACTGCAGCAAGCCAAACGTAGTCCATTCCAAAGTTCGGAAGATTCTCCTGTTCAAGCAGCGATAACACACATTTAATGTGTTTGCACAGGCAGAGAAAGGGCCTCTGACGTTGGAAACTCCATTACAGGCCCGGCACAAAGCAAACCACGGAGACTAGACGAAGACAAGTCGCCAAATGTCAAAAATGCAACCGACTAAAGTGGAATTTGATTGGGGTTTTGTTCTCTTGGTGATGCAGGCCAGGGGGAGAAGGGGTTTATAAGAGAGCGCCGGGTCTCCACAGGGAAGACGGTCTGAATGAGCGAACACCGACAAGCCTTGTAGCAAGGCGCTGACAGGAGCAACCTAGAACTTAAGGAACGACAGACTCAGGCCACAATGGAAGCCATTGGTATCACCGTTGTTGTGATGGCGGGTCTCTCCGCCGCTCTTCAGATCCTCGCAGCCCCCCTTGTGCAGGACAAGCTGACACCACAGGAAGGTAAGTCCCATCTTGGAATCATCGATGTCCATAAACGTGTCTGCAACCTCTCTAAAGATCAAGAATACACCAATAACACGCTCTTTCGTCCTCCCAGCACAGGTAGTAGAGGTTTGGGTGGGTAGGAACAATTTCCCTGGGTTCAGATCGTCATCAAAAGTTTAGTAAGATCCAAATGCTACATTTGTTTTTCTCCGGATGTTTGTAATGTTGACTTACATCAACTCTTTAAAAAAAATGTTGAGGTCAAGTGCTTTTACATGTACGTTTTTGCTTCCAGTGATTTTTAGAACTGACCAATCACTTTACAAAAACACGATCAACGTAGTGCTTTTAGGACAAAACAACACCCACACTGGGTCGGTCTTTGGCAGCAGAAAGAGTGGGTCAGAAGAATAGTGCTGGCAATCCAACAGGAAAACACGTCAGCAGGATATCCAGTGTGGGGCTGTATTTGAAAATGGCAGCTATGCCTAGACATGCACACTAAATGATTGATTGTCAGTTAATGGGGCAATTACTTACGCATCTATATTGTGTGCATTTCAAGTTAAAAATATGATTTCTAATAAGTCAAGCGAAAAGTTCAGAATACTGTATTAGAAGCTTAGAGTTAGCTGTGGCCTAAAAATGGGGTATTGGGTTGGCGGTTGGGTTCTACATTGACACCCAGTGTTCATTGTTCTCTTTGTTACTTGTGCATGTGGCGGCCATAGCTAAACATGGGGATGGGCTAATTTGTCATTTGTATGGCAATAGTCCTGTTACACTGCAAGTGAATTATGTTTTCTTATGCAGAAGACCGACGACGGACAACGCTGGACAACCAGGACACCGATGCTCAGGGCAGAGTCTTGAAATTGTTAGCTGTACTTGACGAGGCGCAGAAGAGTGCCCACGCCAGGATCAGTGCCAAGGGCACCGGCCCCAGAGGTAAACTTTGATGCACTCCTCATAGGATGTGGTCTTCTAACTTTTTTAAGCAAAGCCGTATTTAAAAGCAAGGATTTGGCCAGGTCCTGTCTTCAAATGACATACCAGCTAATATTTTTCACATTTTGAATGTCAAATTTTAAACCTGAGCTAGCCAAAATATTGCATTTGGGGTTAGAGGCATTCTCTAAAGAAATCTTAAGGATAATCGATAGTCACTAATGCCTTTCAATTTCTCACCATAAAAATATGCAAGATAAATCTTATGAGTAACCCTACTCTTTTTGGGGTGGTTTGGGAGTAGAGATTAAAAAAATCCCAGAATATAACGAATATAGAATAATACATTCTCTGTTACCATTTTCTTATGATAAATTAGGTATGTGAAAACGTAAACAGAGTGAGTAAATGACCTGCAAGGGCTTTGAGGTGCAGGTGATCTGCTCCAATATTGTTGACAAAAATATTGTTAGTTGTTACCTGCTATTATCCCACTGACACACATTAGTGTTTTTTAAATACATTTCCCAAGTGGCTCAGTACCATTCAGACGTCTATCTTGGAAGAGCTTTGCATCACTGCTAGAGATTGTTGTACTCGCCTTTCAGTATTTTTCAATTTTCACTAACACGTAAAGACTAAAGGCCTGTTTTAGATCTTGGCGGAGGATAATACTCAGTCACAAATGTGACGGATATCCCGTCCACTCTATTACGATCGTATTATTTGCTATGGGTATTGTGATACGGTGGACGGGATATCCATCACATTTGTGAGGGAGTATTCCATCCGCCAAGATCTAATTCTAGGCCCTAAGGGCTAGAACTCAGCGGACAGGTTACTTCATCGCAACAGTGACGAATATCCCATCCCCCAAAATCTAAATCCCATAGGACTTAATGGGATTTAGATTTCGGCGGACAGGATATCCGTCACCGTTGTGATGGAGTAACCTATTCGCCAAGTTCTAAATCATACCCTAAGTCCAGATTTACTAACGTTTTACTTTGGATGCTCAAACTATACCAAGCAATCTGAACAATCACCTTGATACATTTGCATCCATTTTTTTGCGCAAAACGGTTTTGAGAATTCAGAGCTAAATCGCATTTTTTTGCAGAAGGCAAAACTACTATATCCATGATGATGTGTGAAACGTGGCCGTTACAGGTCAAGAATTGCACAAATATCATTAGGAGTCAACATAAACCCTTGCCTACTAAACTCACGCAAAAAAAGCATGACCTAGTCTTGCATGAAATACAAACTACCAATGAAAACTGGCGCAAACAGTGGGCAAAATGATGGGCATCTCTGTGTGATTTTTCAACCCGCGATATATATGACAATTGCAAAGAGAAGACGTATTAGCTAATGTATCCTCGGGCGGCAGTCTGTGTGAAGATAATTATACTCAAGGTTGTGCATCGAGTACAAAAGTCACTCAAGATGCTGTGTATAGCCTTTATGACGTGGCAAAATGCTAGGTGGTGGTGTATGTCTCACGAGGGCAGCGTTACTTGCGTTTGAACTGGCTATGTCATCATCACCATCCTACGCATGGCACATGTGACGCTGCGCTAAATTTGTTAGTTTGTGTAGCACAATGCAGAAGACTTTTGCGCAGTGCTACACTGCCCTTAGGCACAAAACCATTAACAATTTTTTCCCACATATGGGATCAAATGGCAATGAGATTGCCATAATGAATAAAAGCACCGCCACACTTATGTGACACAGTACAATCTAGCAACGCGCCATGGCCCAAAGGTTATTGAGCGGTGTCTTGCAAGCGTTTTGTACTCAGGACATAACCTCTACTATATTACTTCACACAGATGTGTGCCCATTAGCACATCACTTAATATGTGTACTTATAACTATTGCAAGTATTATGGATTGAAGAATCACGCAAAGTCGCCTACTCCAACTTCCGCCTAAAGTTATCACTTATTTTAATTTGGCTTTAGTGTTTCATGCAACTCTAGGTCGTCTTATTTTGCACAAATATATAGGTATGTTTTTTCTTTAGCAGCTGTAGGTGTTTACATAGTTCCCACCCTGGAACTCCCACTTTGCATAAATTATCAGGGTTTTGCTCAACATGGCTAGTATTATTTAGCACTAGGTTCGCAGAGACCTTTGGCGCAAAAAAGAAATGCTTGAATGTTGATTGAAGCTATTTGCCTAACTTTGCAGCATTTTGTAACACACAAGCATCCTTACAAAACTTTTGTACATGTGTGCCATATCACCTTAATTTCATGTTTCCCCAAAATGCAAATGTTGTCAGCAATTTCAGAAGGTGGTATGCACATTTCTTTAATGAACAGAAAAATATAAAGAGCGAGCGAAATTTGAATGTGACTAGAACCTTGTGAGTAGGACCACAATGTATTTCCAGTCTACCAAATTCTCAGGCATGTTTCATGTCAACGGGTGATGTTGAGCTCCAAGGGAAATGTATGATAGAATAGTAGCATTTAAAAAATACCAAACAAATCCCTCAGAAGAGAAATAGAAGAAATACTCTGTTCGTTCTGTGTTTTATAAAAGGTGTATATTATCGTGTGTACTTTTATGTATCTATTTATTTACTTAATCAGTCTCATGGCCATCAATCATGTTCCTACAATGCGCTATTCACAAGGCGGCTAGAATTATAGGAGTCTGTGGCTTCAGTGTTTTCTGCATAATTATAGATTTAGCATATGTAATCCACTATAATTTGCAGATTCCAACAATAAAAAAAAATTGTAACTCAAACGGATCAAAAGTTACACAAAAAAGTGCCACACGCTGTTGCACATTGCCAGACCAAGTAAAACTATGAACTACTAATTTGTGTTAAAATAACTAAAAGTATAATATTAAATAATGTACTGCATTATGCTGCATAAGTATATCTTCCAAATGATTAAATGCCAGAAGAAGTAAAACTCAGTATATCCTTCTGTGTCTCCATAAATCTCTAACTTTCACATAGTCCCTCACATTCTCAGCAATGTTTCCTCTTCCCCTATCTCATTGGTCGCCATCCTTTTCTATAATGAGAGCTACTTATGATCTATGACAGACACCCTTAGTGACCAAGAAATATAATGCCAGTTACAGTGGTTACCAAACCAGATAAGGTCATTGGATTGTCATTTTCATTCACCTTGAAGACTCTAACTCCAACTTCTACAGTCCCACACTCTAGCTACTGTGCTTCTCAGTGTGTGATTGACAGTGTTGGGCCAAACTCAACAACCTGGTGACGTGCTGTCAGTCACATTGTGTGCATAGGCGAGGGGCTTCGTCATTGGTTTGTTTTGCTGCCATTCCAAGGGATTGTGACTTAGCAGTGTTGATTCCTGCACTGTGCAGAAGGAGGCATGAGAATACCCCAGACCTTCTGAATTATGTGCTAGGCTGGGCTCAATGTCCAGGAAGTACTTACTGGCAGCTGGCGAGCTAGCAGTAGCTCCCGTCCTACCTGTTGGACAGCCACGTGGTAGCCCTTTGTCTGTGCTTTTGATTTCCTCATTCTCTCTCTCTGGCTGTTTAGCTCTCCCACCCTTTGGTTCCCCTCCTCTCACATTCCACCTGCATTTCTGTCTCTCTCTAAGCCTCTCTCCTTTTGTCTCTCATTCTCTCTCCCTCTCTCTCTCACTGTGTGCACAAGAAGTTAACCCTTTCACAATACTTGTAAACTTACTCCAAACTCAAACCAATACAGCATTATTGAAGCAAATTATATGAAACTGCAGCAAAACATTTGGTAATTCCTTAGCAGCCTGTTGTAATAGTCCTTCAGAGAGGACAGTGTGTGAAAGAGTGCCTTATGCTCTAGCCTTGCTACAGGCACTGTGTCTTGGTAATGGATAGGGTTGGGCATAACTGGTGTAATTCTCTCTGGCGTAGTTACTCGTAATTACCTTAAAAAATTACTCATAGTTATGCGTAATTGTGTGAGAATCATAATCCAGCATTTAGCGCTATTTTCTTAGTGCAAAACGCACCCTCATGTTCACAATGGGCCAGAGGGTGCATGTTGTGCTAAGAAAGTAGCCTTAAGTGCTATAGGACTCCAAGAGCAGTAGCCAGCCGCAGCTCCCTCTCTCTCAGTTTGTTATTCCTGTGTTCCTGCTGTAGGACTATTAATTACACAAGATGACGTAATCACATAATTTCAGTAATTTCACATCAGAATTAGTATTGCATAATTACTGAAATTACTCAGATGAATCTGGCTTAATTAAAATTACTCCCAGCTCTAGTGATGGAATCATATTTAATGTGTGCTGCTTGGTCACAGCTTACCTCCCCCTTGCTCACCACACACACGATGTGGAAATGTGGGCCCAGGAACATTACTTGTTTCAACATGGTGGCATCTGCCTGCCTCCTGGCGGTGTGATGATTCTCACAGAAACCTTACATGCATCATTTCAACCACTGCCTTCTTTACAGTGCTTAATTTGAGCCGGAGTTTACAAGATGAGAGAACCTAAACTTACTTCAAGGGACTGGGACTTCTTTTTCCAGTCCTCTGTCAGTGTGAAGACTACATCAGCATAATCTTTTGGCAATGTTGCCTGAGAGAGAGTGATCGTTTATCAATCAGTCAATCAATCAGTCGGCATTCGTATAGTGAAGCACTATCACCCCTAGCGGCTATCTGGGCGTTTCTCGTTTAGAACAGCCGACTTGGTCTGGCTGTGCACGTATTCCTGTCAGGACTGCAGGGTGTACTTTTTTAGAAGATGTTAGCATCTTAACAATGTAATTATTTTTAGTTCTGGGTCTTACCCAGCTAGATCAGTACTTTAAATGGGAAAAGAGCAGGTATTCACCAAATTGAGCTATGACGGAGGGGGCATGACGAGGACGGGGTTTTAGGGGTGGGCTCAGGGGCGGGTGTACCGGGAAACATTTAATGGTAACTAAGATTTTCTTGGTGTGAGTGATAAAACATACAGTTCTACAGTTTGTGGCTTGAGAACCCGATTCTAGAATGATTTTCATGGTGATGGTGCTACAGTTAATGTTACATCTCTGAAGTCACAGGGAGAGTGAAAAATACAAGCATTACTCAAAAATCAAGTGTAGCAAATGAATCACGTCCAGCATGAAAGTGGTAACGGTGTGGTATCTGACTGGTGGTGCAATGTGCCAAAGCACACTGTCATTTACAGACAGCATATTTTCCATTGAAATGACCACTAAGGGGGTTATTACAACTTTGGAGGAGGTGTTAATCCGTCCCAAATGTGACGGATGTACCACCAGCCGTATTACGAGTTCCATAGGATATAATGGACTCGTAATACGGCTGGTGGTATATCCGTCACTTTACCGTCACTTTTGGGATGGATTAACACCTCCTCCAAAGTTGTAATAACCCCCTAAGTTTGCACAGACTGATAGAATCAGAGAGCGCAACAAGGATAATGTGTGGAATCGGGTTTCAGCCAGTGGCATAGCCAGAGTGTCCTGGTCCTGAGTGCAAGAAAGAAAACATGCCCCTGGCCTCTGCTTGATCAATCAATACGGCAATAATCTGTGTTGGTGGACCCGAGGCCTCTGTCCAACTGCACCTGCAGAGAATACTTATCTTTCGCGCATCACCCAGTATATTTTCATGATTTGTTTTGAACCTATTAAATTCTTCCAGGACACTTCAAAATTACAGAAGAACTGCTTTGGTTTGCCCATTCTTCTAACTTTAAATACATGTACAGTTGATTGACAGGTTTTTAAGTTTTGTTGTGTGTTAGTAAAAAAAAATGACATCCTACAGACTTTCAAAAATGCTCTTACTCAGTGAGAGAAATAAAAATAAACATCAAACTCCCAAAAAAGAAAAACAGCAATTTGTCAGATGTATTGCCTGACATTCAACCACTGTCACAACAGAAGAAAACTACATTTAAAGGGATCTTTTTGCTCTTTCACCTTCTTAACACCAACAATTTATTTTGGGGGGCACCCCATACGTCTAGCACCTGCCCACTTCCTGGGGGTAAAGAGCTGTAGACAAATGTAAAAACAGAAACAAAAATTAGCCTGACAACGATACAAGAGATTGTGCTCACTGAGCACCAGTATGGGCCCTCGCGAAAGTGATGAGCCCAACTTACCTTTTTTACCCCCTGAAGCAGTGGTGGCCCATCATTTTAAGAGGGAAGGTGGTAGAGGAGGGGTAGGTTACACATGCATACATACACCTCACTCACACCCATTCATTCACATACACACTCATTCACAACACTCCCTAACAAATACACATACATTCATACATGCACGCACGCACCAAACATTAAAATAAAAATAAAACTTATCTCAGCAGCTCCGACGGGGAAGCCCTGGAGGTCCCAGGAGGGATGAGACTGTGACATTCTCCCTCATCATGAGGGGGAGGGCCTTGAGGCACCTTTGCTAGGCTGAAGAGGTCAAGCCTACAGGACTGTGGCTTCTTTAGCCCAGCAAAGTTCAGCTCAGTCAGCCAGGGGTCTGTGCGTTTAGCACATGTCCAACTCCTGGCTGCATGACCTGAACCAGAAAAGTATATGCAAGGCTAACTTTTGTTCGGCCTGACAGATACTCTTCACGTCAGGAAAAAGGTTGGGGTGTGTGGTCTCTCATCCTGTAGGGACAGGCCACTGCTGCCCTGAAGATCTCTGCAGCAGGCACTGTATGGGTGGAGAGTCCAACATCTGGAGGAATCAGGTCCTGGGTCCTCATTGACTCTGCAAGGATGAGCGGCTGAGCTTGATTCCTGGGTGACTGGGTCCCGGAGGGCGCTGGATGGAAGAGTTTGGACCTGGGTCCCTGGCTGGCGTCAGAGGTATACCTGCTCAGTAGCTGCAGGCCCTTCATCGATGAGTCTCACCGCTGTATGGCCAAGGAAGTAAGGGAAAGCCATTGCATACTGCATTTTCAAACAGCTTCCCTTTTTCACTGCCACGCAGCGACCTGGACGGTGAAGTCACTAGTTATGCTGATGCTAAGGTGCTCATCAGTGCCAGTGTGAAATGGTAATCATGTGTGTGCTTGTGCTACAGAGTAGAAATGCTGTGTATGCTCATATGATCACCATTTCTTTGGGGAATTCCAGCATGCTGAAGGCATGCTGTGGAAAATTATAACATTGTAAAGGTACTCTCCCTGGGAAAGGGGAAGTTCTCGTACTCAAGAGGAGATAAAAAAAGAAGCGCCGGTACTCAGTAACCATGAGTGCTGGCCCATTTAAAGAACTGACCTACAGAGAGACCTAGAGAGAGCTTTAGTTGTCTCACTAGCTTGGTGCAATAAAAAGTAGATGTGTACAGATATATGTATACGTAGATGGGTTTTGGACCAGCCACTGCTCTGTTCAACTGTCAATCATATTTTGCTTCTACCCACTACAGCATGAGGCAATGTGACAACTCATTCACTGGCTCTCCTGCACTGTGAGTCTCAGACTTTTCCTGATCACATGCACATCAAGCCCAAAAAGAAGTGTACTTCAGTACCATGGCTATTGGGGCAATAGTTAAATTTGCCAGTGCTTTTTTATTTTTGCTCATTGTCTTTTTTAATTATTTTTTTATCACCACAGATGACAGTCAGTAGTATCTTTTCTTTGCGTCAATAAAAATCATATTTTGATGAGATAAGCAATAAGAATAAAAAAGGGTTTTTACATCTGTTCTGAGTACACCTTCCTCGCTATGAGGCACCTGCACTATTCTATTAAAATCATAAGTAATGGCATAAATGTTCTTACATTTAGTTTTTTTTTCAATGTAAGCACATGATCACAACATTTAAGCCGCGGAACATGTTCTTGTTGTCTTCTTGTGGCTTATGCTTGCAGTAAAAAGTAAAAATATAATATCCACCACACCAGCTTTCCAAGGCCAGGCCTATTGGCCTATTGGCTTTGGCAATATCCTCAGCAGTGTCACAGAAAGTCTCCTTCTTCTTCTGTGCCCAACCACATCCTCACACAGGAGGGGCATGGCATGTGCATCTGCTCTTTGGGTGACCAGCTTCCCCCACCGGCAAATCCTTCTCTATTCCCAAAGACTCCTCTGGTAATGGAAAGGTTTCCGTACACCCGCTCCTTGTCACAAGGAAGACCCAACAGGTACAGCCTCGTTTTGACTCTGGAAGACAACATCAATTAATGAAAGAAAAGGACAGAGTCACAGAACATGCAGCAATTTCATTACATGACCGATAATCTTTCGTCAAGAAGTGTGCCCTGAGTTGATGGCAGCACAGATACACTATTGAATTGTTGCTTTTGCCTAATGCTCCAAACCTCATTATGGGGCATTAAAGTACATTACTTGCTGCACAATATCTTACATTCTGTCTTCAATGTGGCAGGGAAATTGACATTCATATTCAACACACTGCAACTTGCCATTCTATCTACTGTAATGCATGTGTATTCATGTGTTTGAGCACTTTTATTCTAATAATCACAATGTATACTGCACAAGATACAAACTGATTATGACCTAGCAGGTGGGCATGTCTACCAAACTCAATGGCACTCACTTTCTCTACTTCAGGAGCATATTATGAACAGTTGCGCAGGTTCAGAGCTCCTCTTAGCCCTTGATTTTGTTCCCGCCTAGGCAGCGCATGCGCTTTCTCTTCGAGACATATTTTTCTCTTACTGTGGACTAAGAGGCTGCCCATAACTTACCATTAGTTGCCTTTATTATTACTCTGGTTTGCTTGTTTGCTATTGGTGAGCTGTTTTAGATGTCCCTCCTTTTCTTGTGTTTGTCCCTCCCCTGGAGCATGGATGCATTATGTGCGTCCTACCACTACTACACTTTTTGACGTTACTTTTTTCTTTTTTGACTTAAACACTCCACATAATTTTCCAGCTGTGTTCCTATTGTGCTTCTCTTCCTCACTCCTTGGTTTTGTGTTGCTCTCTCTTTACCTTCTCCCACTTCCATGTTGTGCCAGACCTGCCAAGTGTCACGCATTTTGTGTTAGAATAACGCATTTCCCGTCATTTTTCCACATTACCGCAATGCCTGAGATTATCACACAAAAGAATTGTCTCTTGAAGTGCGGTAAAACCTTCCTGTTCAAGTTTCTCACTTTGCTAGGTAAGCTCCGAGTGGTGTTTATCAAAGGGCACAAGGTGGCACTGGTGTACAGCACAATGGGAGGTATAATATTCTCGATATATTCCATTTTTATGGTTCCCTCATCTTCATCCCTTGATTTTGCTTGTGAGAAAGTGTCACACATAGTAGTTGAATTGTCACTCATAATTACACTTAGATTATGAAAACGTCACACATAGCAATCTGAAACCTTGGCAACTATGTTGTACCCCCACCCGGGGTCAGCTTTAGGGCAGTGCGACCAGTGCGGCTGCACCAGGTTCTGACCTGGATGAGGGGGCTCTGACCTCAGGGGGGGCGTTGTGTGTAGCAATAACTTACGAAACATGCAATTTAAATGAATTGCTGAAAAGTTTCTTGTGTGTCCAGCCTTCAGGGAGCAATCAAAATGTGAAGATAACTCTTGTGATTAATGTTCTTGCTAGAGTGAGAGATCAACCTTTTGTCTAGTGGCGGTTTTGACTCGCCATAAAGCAAAGAAGAAAACGATATTTTATGTGGCGATGAGTGGATTAGTAAAGCCAGCCTTTACCAGCCCTTTAAAAGCATTCAAATGTTTGTGAGATGGGCTATGAAGAGAGGAGGGGCACTTCTGCTTGGTGATAGTGAGGGAATCCGAGTAGGTGGTAATGGGGTGGTGGTGCCAAAAAGATTGCTGCACCGGGGGCCACCAGCGCTAAAGCCGGCCCTGTACCCCTCTCCCCATTTTTTTACTCAACTATGACCAGTGCTTTAGATGGTCCGGTACCATCTGCTACTGAGTACCAGCACTTTTTTATTTTGAGAGGGAGAGTACCTGCACTCAAGAAACACGCAATACTTTTAATTGGAGCATACCGGACTTCTCAGACACAAGCAGGTACTCTGGCACAGAGTACCGGCACTTCTGTTTTTCCATTTCAAGGACTGCCTATGACTGCCTTTCTTCCCGATTTATCTTCTCCCCTGTTCACTTTTTCCCTAAAAATGTCTCTCTCTGCCCATCCTTCTCTTCCTGCCTCTGTTACTCGTTGCTCGGCCTCAGCTCTCCTCGGTTTCCCTGGTTATCTGATTCCCCTGTTGGCCTCTCTTTTGTCCCCTCCTCCTACATTCTCCTGATGTCGCTCTCTCCCCCCAGCCCTCTTCACCTCCTCACACCCGTGTGTCTCGCTGCCTGTCCTGGGAATCCTTCTCCCGTGCCTCTGTGCTCCGCGTCCCCTCTTATTCGCTCTTAAATTGATGTTTACTTCGGGCACCCGAGCACCGGTGCTTTCACCCGGTACCTCCGCAAGCTTCTCATTTCTCTAGCACTTCGAGGTGAAGTGCATTGTTTGCATGCAAAGTGAAAGGTTTACAGCACATTTCCCATCAGCAGTGTGTACAGCGTTAGGGAACACTGAGTACAGTAAAATCGAAAATAAATATTACGAGGAAAGGCGTTCTTGAAAATAATGTAGCACCTGGTGGCAGTCACGCAGCGCCTTGAGCAGTGGTCAGAACCCGCGCCTGTCTGTTATTGCAGGAGGGGAAGGCACCTACTCCTTCCCCAGCCCCAGTCATCCTCAGTTAGCCCCTGGCCTCCAGGCTTTCTTCCTTCAAGCGCCGGGCACTCTCCTGCCTTCTGCTAATGGTCACCAGCTGTCTCTCTCTTAAAGGGCCTCTAACACGTTTGGATGGCACTTCCACGTGTGGAGAATTGTTATTTTGTGAAGTTGATCAAAACACAGCCTGTCTGCAGTGCGCCTCTTTTATTTGTTGCGTTTTCCACTGGCGTAACAACAGACCCCGCAGCCAAGCTCCAGCGGCCCCCCTCAGCACAGTACATTGTGCCCGGCTGTGGGCCCCTGGCCCGAGAGCTCCTAACTGGGTGAGGGAGGGGGCACTGTCATGTCCTTTACAGGGGACCCCCCCCCTCAAGTTACGTTAAACTGGCGCTTTCACAAGTGGGAGCCATGCCGTCTCCAGTGAACCTGTCCTTAAAAGTGCTTCTTAACTGCAGGTTTGTCAGTGAGTGGGAGCACTCGGGACACACATACAGTGACACCCATGTTTAGTGTAAAAGGTCATTTATTAGGACAGGATTTAAATACAAACATCAATAACTTCAAACTGTATCCCCCCATTTTTTAACAAACCCCAACTCTTAACAGTTCCCTTGATCCTCCTTCTTTCTTCCAAAACCTCTCTTCGAGTCTCCTTCCCTAGACACACCCCTATTCCTCTCATGCCCTCCTTACTTGTAGCATACCCCCCTTTCTCTGATCCTTCCTCTCCTTGTTTTTCCCCTTGGAAGGGTGGACAAGCCCGCATCTGGCTCTCCACCCTCCCCCATCTTCTACCACCCAGCAAAACCCGCTCAGCGTTTTGCCGCCCCACCCAGAAACAGGCATTCTCGCATTTTTTGTTGTTGTTGTCCCTGAACCATAGCTTTTCGCCCCATAACTCCTCTAAAAGCAACCTTAGTTCAGTCAAATAATACGCATTACCTAGCTGTGATAAATGAACCCCATCTGACCTGAACAATGTCTCGTCCTGTTCTTTTAAGTACTCATGCCTCAGGACCTTAATCCCTTGAGTCCAGCAGAATACCCTCATGGCCCTATTCAGTTTTCTGCGAGCCCGCTCAATGGCTCCGTGATTCATTGCCCCTCTCCACACCCTTCTGGGCACAAATTCAGTCCACACCAGGCATGTCCCGCATAACTTCTGCTTTAACAGTTCCAGATCTCTCTGCATATGTTGTATCAAAGTAAGCCAGACAGCTTCACCAAGTCAGTCTCCCCAAGATGTATCAGCAATAAGTCTGGGCATCCCCACTGTGGCAAATTAGTAGTGATAAATGGAAGCAAACTTCCCCACCTCATGCCACTCTTCCCCCACCAACAAACTTCATGGTGTCTGCTAGGCAGTCCCATTGCCCTGCCGTAAATTTGCTTCTCTGCGAATTTCGCTGCCCAGTGAACGAAGGAATGACCGACCAGCCATGTCACCATCTTGGCCTTCTGTGGCCCGGCCACACATCCTGCAAAGAGAAAACACTGTAAAGACTGTCATAAACTATACGCCCCTCCCCCCAAACCAGCATGGTTCCACCTTTCTCATCTTTTCCCTGCCCCCATTCTACCTCACGGCCTCACGTAACGTTCGCAGCATCTTGATTTCCATCTGCCTATGGCCTTAATTATCGCCCAGTCCCAACCCAAATGAGCTGCCGCTGTAGTTGCGCCTATCCTAAAAGAATGTGTGCCAAAATCCAAAGCACACCGTCCCGTACGCCCCAGCACCTTCCTCAAAACCTGCAACAGTTGATAGCTAGTGAGCTTCCCCCGTCTTATGTATGAACACCCCGTTTCCTCCCATCATTCGTAACTTGTGTCTGAAAGACATCCACTCCCTCACTGGGCATGCTAATTCTTCCCCCCTTGTCCATCCATACCCATTTTCCCCTCCCTAACTGATCAGTCTTTGAGCGCCTGAGCCAAATGCCCAACCTATCCCTATACATGCAAACCTCTTTGACCTTCAAACCAACTTCTTTCCCTACCCCCAAAAATTCTGATACCCTAAACGCGCCAAAAAACATCCAAACCATACACAAAAGGAATAACGCCACTTCATGCTCATCCTCACAACATACCGGCAAAACATGCAATAACTCCAACAATATCTCAAAGGTAATGGGTTCTCTGGCTTTTTTAACCACGCTAGCCCTGACCCTGCCCCAACCTTTCAGCATCCTTCCCAACAAGTCGTTATACGCTGGGTCCGAACCAAAATATAGTTTCCCGTAAAAAGAAACCCCGGCTAATTTCCCCCCGATTGTAGCTGGGGATAAACCTTCTTCAATTAAAAACAACACAAAACGTAATGCCCGTGCCTCGAGAACTTGTGAACCTGGTGCCCAAAAATTGCCCCAAAACTTCTCAAAAGATTGAAACTCCAACCATGCAAGTCTGTAACTCCGCCGTGTAGATACCGCTAAAGACATCTCCCCCAGCCCTGTGATCATCGCGCCCCCCACTCCCAAATGTCTGCCGGGACCGCAGTCTTGTTCCAATCCGCTCCAGGCGCCAACTCGCGGAAACGTCGCCACTGTGAACGAGACAGGGAATCCGCAATCTCATGGTGAACGCCGGGTATGTGTGCAGCTCTAAATATAACATTTAAAGATAAACATTTAAGCATAAACTGTCGCAATAAGCGCAACACTCTGAGATCCTTGGCCTTCTGTCTGTTGACTAAATCTACCACTGTCATGTTGTCCACCTGAAAGACCACTGTCCTGTTGGCCAGCTCGTGACCCCAGACTGCCAGTGTCACTAATAGTGGAAAAAACTCGAGGAAAGCAATACTCCTCCCCTGCCGCAGCCATTGCAGTGGCCATGCCTCAGCGCACCACCTCCCATCCCAATAAATACCAAAGCCCGAGGCTCCCGCTGCATCAGAAAAAATCTGAACCTGCCACACTGTATCGATGGTACCGAAAGACATGGGTACCCTATTAAAGTCCCTAAGAAATGTTTCACATACCCTAATGTCCTCCCTCAAAGCCACTGACACCCGTATCCTATGGTGCAGTAGCACTGCGCCTGACATGGATAGTCCAAGATGCCTGCAAAACGTCCTTCCTCCCCTCACTACCCTGCATGCAAAATTGAGGTAACCCAACAATCTTTGGGCCATACGTAAATCCATCTTTGTAAATCCCTCACCTTTGCTAGGCATTCGAGTATTTCTGTCACTTTTGACGCTGGTAATCTGGCCACTAGTGCGTTAGCATCTAATTCTATGCCCAAGAAGGTCAAAACTGTTAACGGCCCCTCTGTCTTTTCGGGAGCTAACGGCACTCCTGCCTGTAGTGCAAATCTTTGAAAACCTGCCAATGCTCGCCCACATTCCCCAGATTCGTCCTTACCCACAAATAAGAAATCGTCCAAGTAGTGGGTCACCGACCGGTGGCCTGTCATTTTGACAAATACCCACTGCAAGAAAGTGCTGAAAGTCTCAAACAAAGCAGATGATATTGCGCAACAAATGGGTAACACCCTGTCTACTTATGTTGCCCCGTCCAGCTGCATCCCCAGCAAGTCAAAGTCTGCTGGATGAATAGGTAACAACCTAAAAGCAGATTGTATGTCACATTTTGCCATTTCCGCCTTCTTTCCACTCCTCAAAACTAACCTTATGGCATCATCCACTGAGGCGTAGACAACTTTGGTGTCTTCTTGTGCTATGAAATCATTGACCGATGCCCCCTCCGGCCAAGACAAATGATGAATCAAACGAAACTCACCAGGTGCTTTTTTATGGACGACTCCCAAAGGGGATATCATCAATTGATCGCTCGGCCAGTCATTGGAAGGCCCCGCTATACGTCCTAGTGCCACCTCCTTTGCAAGTTTGTCACGCACTATCTGAGGGTGCTCCTTAGCGGACCGCAAATTGTCTGCCCATCTCCTTGTTTGGGAACCTTGATAGCCCAGCCGGAAACCTTCACGAAAACCCCACTCCAGCTGGCTGGCCTTAGTCGCATCTGGGTAGATGCTCAGCCAAGGTAGCAACCTCTCTAGTCTAACTGGCGTAGGACCTCTTTGGTGCAGCAGCGCCTTGCGCGCCCCTTCCTCTGGCTGCCCTCCATTGCTCCGCTGGGCTTGTGAGGGAAAAACATTGTATGACTGGATGACGACCCCAGCACTTGGAGCAGTCATGTTTGAACCTACGCTGTTGTCGTGAGCAGAAACCCTTGTTGAAATTCCAACAAGCCCCTGTGTTTGGCACTGGGGTTTTGTGAATCGTACCCGCTCCTCCGTGAGCGGGACGGGACTGAAAAGGCTTATACACTACCGGCAGCCCACTTGCCGTGTGCGTGGATGTCGAGGATTGCGCCAATGCCATCCATTGCATCCATAATTCCGGGTCCACATCACCCCAAGGCTTATCAGGATTTACACTCACCCGTGCCCTAAACTCCTCATCATAACTCAGCCAAGCGAAACCCCCGAAATGCATCTGTGCCTTCCGTATGATATCCATGTACTTAAACAGCGCTATCGCCCTGTCTGGATATTTTTCGCAATATATGCTAGCGAATATAAGGAAAGCGGACGTCCAGTTGTCCATTGTAATTGGCACCCTGGGCCTGCACGCTAATTCCAATTCCTCCTCTTTGGACCCTTCCTTGGCCTGTATGTCCCTGTGCAGCAGCTTAAAAACATCTACATACTCGTGTTTCTTTATCCTTGCTTTTGTCTTATCAGCCACATGCGACCCCAGGGGCATTGCCAGCCCCATGTATGGGAGCCGTTTCCTAAGACTTCCCCCTTCCTTTTCCCCCGTGCCCTCATCCTCACCAGATTTTTGACTACCTGCCGCCGTAACTGTTGTTGAAGAAGTGTCCTTATCCATGCTGCTGTCACCCTTCTGTCCAGAGCCTGCCCCTGTTGACTCAAAAACTGACCCGTCCCCCACACCAATGGATTTGCTTGTGCTTGGAGCACTATCGTCCCCCCGTGCCCCATACTGTCCACAATCTCCCCTTACCTCCGTCCACTTCCCCCAAGTTACGTGGCGTTCTCCTCATTGTTCTACCTCGTTGCGTCGTTTGTCGCAAGCCTGATGTTGCTTCTGCCACGCCGGTGTCCTGTAAAACAAAAGCAGAGGAAGAGGTTGCGCCGCACTTGCGCCCTCGCCCCCCCCTCCTTGACACCGCTTACCTCTTCTTCCCGAATCTCACCATCTTCCCACTCATCCCCGTCTTCATCATAATCCAATTCCAACTCCTCTTCACCCCCCCAATCACACGTGTTGTCAACATGCCCCCGTATCTTCATTGGCATAGCCGCTAATGCTCCTTGCCCCACCTGGCGCAAGCCAACCTTGTGATACCCACGCTACTGCGGTGTAGAGAAGGCCGCCGCAGACCCCTCTAGTGCTTCGGACCAACGCACCTGGGCCGTGTTGCACCCGGTCGGTGTCACCCTTCTTCTGCCAACCTCAGCTGTTGGCATTGACTTGGTCCTTCCCAGATGGCCGTGTGCGCCACTGGAGCTTCCAGTGCTGACCCTCCCTTCGGCCGCACCAGCCTTCTGTCCCTGTCCCCCTTCCACCTGTGGTACCCAAACCCAACTCCCTGGCCCACAACTGGGTGCCTGTACTCCTCTGGCGTCTGGGGCCACCGTAGGCTGCCTGCCCGCCTCAGCCCTGGCGCCTGCTAGCTCCCTGTCCCTGCACAGCTGAGTCCACCTGGCCTCCGTTTCGGCGACCACCCTGCGTTGTTCCCTGATCCTCTCTTCCAGGTCCCATGCTTCTGCCTGGTCCCAAACTCCCAGCCCTGGTGGCCCCGCAGACCCGGTGGCCCCTGTCTCCCCGCCTGTCTTCGGTCTTGTTGACTTGCCTTGCCTTGTGGTAGCTCTGGGCCTAGCTGTCCCACCCCTTGTTCTTCCAGCTATTTTTCCCCTCTTTTTTGCCGGGGCCCCGTGGCCCTCAGCGCTGCTGGCCCCCCCCCTTGGGGTTGGACAGATCTAAGGGAGCCCACTCACAAACTCAGACCGGGTAAAGGCTGTTCCCCTATCTGTGCCTGTGTGCCCTCTGCACCAGCCATTGCCAAATTGCTTGCCTCCCCTTGGGGCCCCACCAGTGAAGGGCCTGAAACCCCATCCCCCCTGGGCCCCTCCCCTGCCACCTGCTTATCAGCAACCTCCCCACTGAAAAGAATGGGGCTGGGCGTGCTGCGCGCCCCAACCCGTGTAGGAGCCTCTTGTCTCTGGGCCCCCCCACCTCCCTTTCAAAGTCTGAGTCAATAGACTCACACGCGGCAATAGCTGCCGCTACACGGCCCGACGCAGCCCGCGTCGGCCGTGTTATTCCGACCCAGGCCTGGTCTAACACACCAGGCCTGAGGAGGTCAGAATGGCCGGCTTCGCCCAAGAGGCGGAGCGCGGCCTTCACCGCTTCGGCGTCGTGGCTGGTTGCCATGGCGCTGCGCGGTTGTAGCGAAGCCGCGTACAATTGTTTATGCGCCGCGGGGCCCACACCCGTCTAGCCCCCAATTAAGCGCCAGCCACGCCTACCTTAAAACTGGGAACGCCACGGCCGCAAAAATATGCGCGCTTCCCTCTATCAAGCCCCTATACAAAAAAAACCCTCACTAATCTAGTGCGTCCCAAAAACCCTGCTATCTATCTGGAAAAACGGCCCCCACTCAAGCTAAAATGGTCGGCCTCTCCCTCGGTCAGCGCGGAAAGAGGCCGACCAACCCTCCCGCCCCTCTTACCTACCTCCAATCAGGCGCCCATGCGCCACTTCCTGTCCTCCCGAAAGAGCCCGCGGAGAGACTAGAACGAGTCTCTCTCTCCGCGGGCCCCTCCATTGGTTACCACGAGGAAGAGCAGATTACAAGCCCGTGGCTAATGTGGAATAGTGCATTAGCAGTTAGCAGTTGTTTTTTCTAGATAAAATGGTGCATTGCAAGCTTGTGGCTGCTGACTACTAGATGGAACGGCGTCTTACAATCTCTGGTTCATGTGGTCTTTGTGCCCACCTTGGGAAGATCTTCCTGGCATCTTTCTCCTCCCTCAATCACTTGTCTCTCCCCTCCCTGCCTCCTGCTGCTCCTCAGCAGCACACTGGAAAGCAAAGAGGTGGTGTTATGGATGTTCCTGCTACACTTTTCTCTGCTTCTACTCTTATTAGGTGTCTGCTACTAGAGGGCACTAGCGCTGCCTGTTGCGAGACATATTGCCAGCTTACACTCGGTTTAGAGTCAGCCCATTGCTTACCATTTGTTGGCTTCATTGTCACTTTCATTTGATTTTGACTTATTTGTTAAGTTTCCTCTTGTGTTGCCTTACCTCTGGAGCATGGAAACATTTTCGTGTCTTTCTGTTGCTACCTTTTCGGGTACTACTTTTTTCTTTTTGTTTAAGAACTCCATGAGAGTGCATGTGTTTTCCAGCTATCTTCCTAGTGTATTTCTCTTCCGCTGTCCACCCTGCTCTCTCTTGCCACTGAGGTTCACACCACCTCCTCTGTGACGCACTTCCCACGTGTGCTCCTCCACCACGTTGCTTTCTTATCTTTGTGCTTCTACTCCCTCCCAGCTCCACTTTGCTCCCACTCTTGCTTGTTGGCTCCCCTGTGTACTCCATTTTGCTTCCCCCTCCTGTGCCTTCCATATTGCTTTAGCTCCCTGCCCAGAGCAGGGAGCCACCCAGATAGGATCAGCAAGTAGAAAACAAAGCCTCTGCATCATTATGTGGGCACATGCATACATGGTGCCTACAAAACTACACAATTGCTTTTTTTCCCTTACTTAGCCCTGCTGCACAGCATTAGGAATGCAACACAACACAGCTAAAAACCATTGATAAAGCAAACAGGTCTCAAAGGTGAGACCTATTGGCTTTGTCAATGTTTGTTTGTGTTAGCACTGTGCAAAGTGCATACAAGAAATTAGGATTTTCTCTTGAGTTTATATCTGTCCTGCAGGCAGTACAATTCAGGAACCGAGAGAAGCAACCCCTGCTTACTGTTTCTGATATGTGCTGTCTGCAGTGAATCCATTCACTTGGAGAATTTTTGAGATGTATGTAAGGCACAAGGTTTGAGTTACACTTGCAAGGATTCCAACTTGCACCTTTTACAGACAGAGCACAACCAACTGAAGTGTGTACCAGGATATGAACTTGCAGGTTATAAAAAAAAATGTGCAAAGAAGTTGAACTCACTGTGCTGTTTTTATGATCTAAACATGTGATCTGTAAGTTACATGCTGTGCTCTGCCACAAGCACATTAACCCACTTAGCTATGCTGTAATAATTGAAGCTTGAGAGCAGCCTTTCAAATTCAAGTGGCACTAGAAAGTGCATTAACCACCTGCTCTATCTTGCGAGTATTATATCTTGAGATTTGTTGGCTTGACATAGATCCCTGAGGCAGGTATCCTTGGCCTCAACTCGCTAAGCCGTCTTACTGCAGATCCACTTGTCCCCACTCCTAAAGAAGAAGCAGGAAGCAGCACACTCTGTCCATACTACACTCTTCTTTATCAGATTAAGATACATCAGGTTACCGGGATCAGTTATAGTACCCCACCAGGAGCAATATCACCCATTAAGCCTTCTCCCGGGCACCCCCACAGTTATTCCACCTTAACATTGACTCCAGAATATTGTGCTATGAAACATTTGTGACTAAAACATTGAGGACCAAAATATCAACAAGGTAAGTACATATATGTAAGTGTGGATTAAAGTTAATAACTCTACATGTATATGTGGAGTTAATAAAGTGCAGTTAATAAAGTCATCCTATACTTTTTATGGTAGCACGTTTTTGTATGTGATATTTAATCATACAACCCTTCCAGCTGCCACCCTCGTCTAGCACGACAGAACCGCATGCATGTGGCATCACGAATGTAGGCCTAAGCAGGGAGCCAACCACAGAGAAACACAGAAGGAGAGAATAGCACAAAATGGGACATCAGACACAATAGCGTCATCTACACACAAATTATGTCACATAGGTAGCATACAGCAAATAGAGCCTGTGTGCAAACATTGGCAATTCCAATAGGTCTGGTTTAACAAGAATGCTGCATGGCAATTTAAAGCATTACAAGTAAATTGCAAGGGAATTAATATGTATTTGTGTAGAAGCAAATAACTGTAGAATAATATTGATGTCGTTTAAAAGCTCAGATGAGATTTGCACTCTCAAGGCAGACCTAAAAATTCATGTAGGTTAATGTGTGCTCTCCTCCCATCTGTGCTCCTGAAAGGGAAAAACAACATAAATGATTGAGTTATCTAAGAAACTTAGACAGCATTTCAATGTCATGCGTGTGCCTCTGAAAGTTCAATCTCAGGCTGCTGGATAAAAAACAAAATAATCAACGCTGTGTCGAGGGCAAGCACATTTTTGTGGCAGTGCAAAATGTCTGCCTAAGCAAAACATGCACTCCTTGCCCCCAGCATGTGGGTTGAGCCAAACCCCTCTCCTGTAATACTCACACAATTGTCTGGCAACAGGTATGCTGCCAAGACAGACCAAAGAAACAAGTAAATATAAGGCAGGAGGCTCACTATGGTATGATTCTCAATTACATTGTTATGGTATAATTCTCGATTACATTGTTATTTTTGCTATGTATTATAAAGATGTATTATCTTCTATGTCTATGATTGTTTCTTATGCGAAGGGCACATGGGCCAATTGGTTTGGGAACATGGAACAAACGGAAGGTGGAGATTAGGGGACAACTGGGCTAGGGAGAAGGGGCCTTGTGTGCAGTCACTCTTGGTGTCTGAAATTGATATCCATATACGTACTATTTTGTAAGACAGTGGCCCTGAAGCTTCATTGCAATATTTACAACTTACATAGGTGGAAAGAAACTTTGTGTAAACTTACGACAAACTTTTGCAACTTCCATTTTCTCATGCACCAATATACACATATTTATTTCAACATATCTATTTGCTGGCGAGCATGCACCAATGCACTTCCTAATTTTTTATCTCCAGGGGGGAAATATTTTTTACCCATGGAGAAAGTGCTTCCCCTACATCCCCACCAACTTTAGGAATGTTTCCTTCCCACCCTTCCCCATGGTTTTACTCCTGCCATTGACAGGTAGAACATTTTCCAGTTTTTCCAGGGATGAGAAGATTTGAGAGGAGTTTGTGAATACCCACAAATGTTTAATTTTACAAGCATGCATTAACTCCTGGCTTCGCCCCTCGAAGTAAATGTACCCAAATGAAAACCTTTCTGTGAGCAAATATTTTTATAGGTGCACACCCAACATTTGTGAGTTCCAAAAATAGTTTTGAACTTGTGAAAAATGCAACTTGCACATGTAAGCCAAATGTTCACCTACACGTAGAATTGTGGATCGCTGCCATTTATTCAGAACATGGCGTTCTGACACGAAGCTCATTCACAGGTAGACTATCAGTGGCCATTCTGTGTTTTAAGACTGAGGGCCGGATTTAGATTTCAGCGGACGGGTTACTCCGTCACAACGGTGATGAATATCGGGTCCCCCGGAATATAAATCCCATAAGAAATAATGGGATTTGCATTATGGCGGACAGGATATCCTTCACCGCTGTGACTGAGTAACCTGTCTACCGAAATCCACATCAGGCCCTGAATATCTATTGGCGCATTAAGAGCATTTGACTGTTCATCATAGGGCCATGCTCCTCGTCAGGCCGGCACTGCAATGCCTGACGGGCCCCTCAGGGGGGCTCTTTGCCGGAGATCTTTTGAAAATTGTTGTAAAACCGGTCAAGACGTGAGGAAGGATTGGTATAGAAAAAGTAAAAAATGACTAGGGGTTAAAAATAACTAATTATTCTTGATATTAAAACCCCTGACATGATTAAAAACAATGTATAGGGATATGGTAAAATAATGTCTACCCTCCCTAAAAAAATATACAGTTGGATAAGTCTCGTAGTGAGAAAGGTACAAAGGGAGAGAACACAGAATCCCTGTGTCACTCTATCAAAGGGTCAACATGTTTCTCGCTTTTCTCGTCAAAAATGATCTCATGCGATTCTTCAGGACCTTAGTACGTACCTAATCCTTATGAAAAAAATGATAATCCGAGTCCCCTACTAGGGAAGTCAAAAAACCTAAAAGGTAAAAAGGAAACCAATATCAAAGAGTTACATATTCATCAGTAATAGTATCTATTGCAATTCCAAGCAGTTACCCTATACCCTCGTGGAGGATCCCAAGAAGGTGCCAGGTGACAAGGTGCCATGGTGATCAACTAATAAAAAACAACTGATGAAGATAAATCAATGCTTACCCTCCAAGTATTACTGGTGGGCCTCAACGGGGAAGCATCAGGCTCAGAACTCAATTACGGTCTAAACATATACATATATAGAAAATAAACTTTAAATGACACATGGACTGGAAAGATTATTATCTTATGAAGACCAAGACGCATGATGCAAAGCAGGAAAATAACTTCCTAAAAAAGGTAGGAAAGGAGTGGTACTTCTCCGATGTTGGAAGAGAAGAAAATTGGACAATCAAAAATTCTCAAAAATAGAAAACCAAGTCCCAACTGTGGGGTAATCATGAACTCAAATACTATACATAATAATAATACAAGAGTAATCACACACGTCATATCATCTTACTAGGAAAAAAACGTTATTAGCACACAAGGCCCTCCTAGATATAGAGTAAAATAATAAAGTGGCATATGGAGCAAGCTCAACAAACCCTTCTGCCAATAGAAAAGGGCGAAAGTGAGTGCGCGGAAAAATAGCGCGTAGGCTACACAACCTTCCCTATAAAGTAACCTGGTGTTTATCTGAAAAGCATTGAGGAGGAGAGATGGTTCGTCAATTATGGGCCGCACATCACGTTGTGTCATATATCCAGAGAAAACATCAGCACACAAGGCCCTCATAAATACAGAGTAAAGTAGTAAGGCGGCATGTGGAGTAGACAAATCTGTCTGCCGATAGAAAAGGAGAGAATGAGCGCACAGAAAAGCCAGCACATTGGCTGCACAGCCTGCACTCTAAAGTGATCGGGCGTTTATCTAAAAAGAGGTTAGAAGAAGAAACGGTCCGTAAATTACGGGCCGCACACCACGATTACAGCGCAAACCCAAAACGAGGGGGCGAGGATGGTGAGAACGCGCATAATCTGCAGCGCGTCTCACCTAACTTTAATATTTATACAAAGTGCCCGCCTCACTCGATACGGCCATAAGGATTCCCGTAAGCTGGCCGGTATCCAATTCGAGTCGTTTTCAAAGTAGAGTGGCTCGATTTAAAAAGTTTGTGAAGCAAAAGGGGGGAGGGAAAAGGGAAAAGGGGGGGGAGAAAGAAAACGGAGGAAAGGGAAAAACGGCACTACGAGTATCGCCGGTGGAGGGTATCTAGGGAAGCACTTACTTGGAGTGGAACCACGACTGTTGGTTCACCTAGGAGCACTCTCAGTCCCCGGAACTCAGAATGATGTTCACGGGGGGTCTGCTTAAATGATATGAAAAAAGAGAGAGAAGAGAAGAAGGACTCATGGATTCAAGAGTGTGTAAAAATGGAAGAAGGACAAAACTGTGTCGGCCATTTGTAAAGAGGTGATCTGCCAGTGATACCTATCGGTAGTAAAGAGGATGAAAACCTGGTATTATAAAAAGAAGGCAAAAAAAGGGAGGGCGCCTATGTTAGGAGATCTGGATGTCAGGAGTAGGCAATATCCATTAAAAAGGACCTATGTAAAACTAATAATAAAAGTTACAATGACCCAAAGGGACTGGATTTATCAATGAATAAAACTGGTCCACGGGATATCATCGTTCAGTCCAGACACATGGGTCTTGAGTTTAAAAACCCATCGTTGTTCTTTTTAAAAAAGTCTGTTCGTACAATCTTGGCTGTCTTTAATAGTTTCTAGTATTATCCATCTGATATTGTATAGAGAGTGTCGCTTTTCAATAAAGTGGTTAGTCAGTTTCGTAGCAGACCTCTTGCATCTGATGGTACTTCAATGCTCGTTGATTAGTGTTTTCACCATTCTCGTTGTCATGCCTATGTACTTCAAATCGCATGGACAAGTAATCATGTAAATACAGTTCTTTGTACGACAGTTGGTATGCGATTTCAGTTGCCATTTCTTAGATTCACCGAGCTCCACTTCATAAGTGCTGCTAGTCATCGGACAGACATTGCAACCACCGCACGGGTGGTGGCCTATCACTTTCAGCCACTGGCTACGACTAGAGTCGTCAGTAAGTTGGTGATATATGGGTCTAGTATGGACCACTAGGTCTTTAATGTTGTGAGTTCTTTTAAAGGCGAATAAGGGGCATTCTAATGTCCCGCTGGCACTGTTGAGAATTGGCCAAAATCTCCGGACGATGCCCTTAATCCGGTTGCTCAAAGGGGTGTACATGGTTACACAAGTAAGTCTGGATTGTTGTATGCGAGTATTGCTAGCCAATAAAGTTTCCCTAGGGATATTACTGGCTCTTTTCTTCGCTTGCCTCACCTTCCTTACCGGGTAATTACGTTCGCCAAGTTTCTGACACAGGGCATTAGCTTGGAGATGAAAGTCAAAGGTATCCGAACAGTTTTGTCGTATCCTGAGGAACTGCCCGAACGGAAGGTTATCTCGCAATGCCTTAGGATGGTGGCTATTGTAAAGTAGAAGACTATTCCTGTCTGTGGGTTTATGGTACACAGAGGAATGGAGGTATCCGTCTCTAAGAGTGATTCGTAGATCGAGAAAAGACACCTCATGGTCAGAAATATTAGAACTGAAACGAAGGTGGGTATCCAGAGTGTTCACCCATTGTGTGAAGGCTACTGCTAGTTCACTGCTACCCTTCCAGATCACTAATATGTCGTCAATATAACGAAGCCAAAGTCTAATGTTCGAAAAGAACGGTTGCCCAGGGTTGAGTATATGGTGTTGCTCGAAGGCAAACATATATAGACAGGCCAGGCTGGGAGCAAACGTACTTCCCATGGAAGTACCCTGTATCTGATGGAAGAGACGTGTTTCGAACTTGAAGAAGTTCGCTTTAAGTGCCACACTTGCACATTGCATAATGAAGCTCACTGGAGTATTGTAGGTCCAAGTTTCGGCCAGGAGTAGTTCCTCTACTGCGGCTAGAGTCACTTCTTGTGGAATATTTGTATACAGGGCTTCCACATCAAGGCATATCAATATGTCTGTGGGACCTGTATCGTTGATATTATTGAGTAAAACCAAAGTGTCTTTCGTATCTTTAAGAAAAGTGGACGTTTTCTGGACAATAGGCTGTAGGAAAAAGTCACAGAATTTGGACAAAGGTTCCAAAAGAGAGCCAATCCCAGACACTATCGGGCGCCCTGGGGGTGGGATGTTTTTATGGATTTTGGGGAGACAGTAAAAGTACGGGATCCTGGGACTCTTAGTATCCAGGAAATCGGCTTCCTGTTGGGTGATCCACCCTGCTGACTCCGCTTCAATTATCATTCCGCGTATCATATGCTGTAGCCGAGGAGTTGGGTCTGTTGAAATATGTCGGTAATAAGTTTCATCACTAAGTAGTCTCAGGCATTCTTGTCTATAGTAAGTTGTATCCATAACCACAACTGCACCTCCCTTATCTGCAGGTTTTAAGGTAATATCGGGATTGTGTGATAAAGTATGTATGGCTGCGCGTTCCGAGCTGGACACATTTCGAAAAACTCGAGGAGATTCTAATCGTTGGATCTCATGACGGACTGCCTTCTCAAAAGTAAGTACCTCTATCGGGGTCGAGATTGCAGGAGGAGTGAAAGTCGAGGGGTTCCTTAAGTTGGTGTCACCTCTAGTATCCTTAGGTGGCTGGTCTTTGAAGAAGAAATGTAATCTAATTTTGCGAAATAGAGCTGCCATTTCACAGTTCAATCTAAACTGGTCTTCCTTTGGAGTTGGTACAAACCTCAGACCTTTCTCCAAGACTGCCATCTCTGAGGGGGTGAGGGTGGAACTGGAAAGATTGACGACTAGGTTTTCTTTTGTGCTGTAACACTGCGACTCCTGGTCACCATCTGTGGTTCTTCCTGAGCCCAGTGGACATTTCTTCCTCTCCTTCTGTTTCTGCCTCTGCCTCTGCCCCGGCCTCTTCCTAAAAAAGGATTGAAATTGTATTGAGGCTGAGGCTGGAAAAAAGGCATAGGCATCGGTTGCCATGGTGGAATCTGCTGGTACGGAAAAGGGGAGTTATAGTGAGGAGGTGGAATGTAACGATTCCGGTTATTGCTCTGTCCCTCATCACTACTCCAATCCTCTGAGCTTGAACTGTAATGTGGTACATGATTCTTGCGCTGTGGGACATCAGAATCCTCTGAGGTCTCAGAGGTACCCTCACGTTGTGTCATATATCCAGAGAAAACATCAGCACACAAGGCCCTCATAAATACAGAGTAAAGTAGTAAGGCAGCATGTGGAGTAGACAAATCTGTCTGCCGATAGAAAAGGAGAGAATGAGCGCACAGAAAAGCCAGCGCATTGGCTGCACAGCCCGCACTCTAAAGTGAACGGGCGTTTATCTAAAAAGAGGTTAGAAGAAGAAACGGTCCGTAAATTACGGGCCGCACACCACGATTACATGGCAAACCCAAAACGAGGGGGCGAGGATGGTGAGAACGCGCATAATCTTCAGCGCGTCTCACCTAACTTTAATATTTATACAAAGTGCCCGCCTCACTCGATACGGCCATAAGGATACCCGTAAGCTGGCCGGTATCCAATTCGAGTCGTTTTCAAAGTAGAGTGGCTCGATTTAAAAAGTTTGTGGAGCAAAAAGGGGGAGGTAAAAGGGAAAAGGGGGGGAAGAAAGAAAACGGGGGAAGGGGAAAAACTGCACTACGAGTATCGCCAGTGGAGGGTATCTAGGGAAGCACTTACTTGGAGTGGAACCACAACTGTTGGTTCACCTAGGAGCACTCTCAATCCCCGGAACTCAGAATGATGTTCACGAGGGGTCTGCTTAAATGATATGAAAAAAGAGAGAGAAGAGAAGAAGGACTCCAAGTAAGTTTCTCCCCCCCCTTTTCCCTTTTCCCTCCCCCTTTGTGCTTCACAAACTTTTTAAATCGAGCCACTCTACTTTGAAAACGACTCGAATTGGATACCGGCCAGCTTACGGGTATCCTTATGGCCGTATCGAGTGAGGCGGGCACTTTGTATAAATATTAAAGTTAGGTGGGACGCGCTGCAGATTATGCGCGTTCTCACCATCCTCGCCCCCTCGTTTTGGGTTTGCCCTGTAATCGTGGTGTGCGGCCCGTAATTTACGGACCGTTTCTTCTTCTAACCTCTTTTAAGATAAACGCCCGATCACTTTAGAGTGCGGGCTGTGCAGCCAATGCGCTGGCTTTTCTGTGCGCTCATTCTCTCCTTTTCTATCAGCAGACAAATTTGTCTACTCCACATGCTGCCTTACTACTTTACTCTGTATTTATGAGGGCCTTGTGTGCTGATGTTTTCTCTGGATATATGACACAACGTGATGTGCGGCCCATAATTGACGATCCATCTCTCCTCCTGAATGCTTTTCAGATAAACACCGGATTACTTTATATGGAAGGTTGTGTAGCCTGCGCGCTATTTTTCCGCGCACTCACTTTCGCCCTTTTCTATTGGCAGAAAGGTTTGTTGAGCTTGCTCCATATGCCACTTTATTATTTTACTCTATATCTAGGAGGGCCTTGTGTGCTAATAAAGTTTTTTTCCTAATAAGATGATATGACGTGTGTGATTACTCTTGTATTATTATTACTTATAGTATTTGAGTTCATGATTACCCCACAGTTGGGGCTTGGTTTTCTATTTTTGAGAATGTTTGATTGTCCAATTTTCTTCTCTTCCAACATCGGAGAAGTACCACTCCTTTCCTACCTTTTTTAGGAAGTTATTTTCCTGCTTTGCATCATGCGTCTTGGTCTTCATAAGATAATAATCTTTCCAGTCCATGTGTCATTTAAAGTTTCTTTTCTATATATGTATATGTTTAGACCGTAATGGAGTTCTGAGCCTGATGCTTCCCCGATGGGGCCCACCAGTAATACTTGAAGGGTAAGCATTGATTTATCTTCATCAGTTGTTTTTTATTAGTTGATCACCATGGCACCTTGTCACCTGGCACCTTGTTGGGATCCTCCACCAGGGTATAGGGTAACTGCTTGGAATTGCAATAGATACTATTACTGATGAATATGTAACTCTTTGATATTGGTTTCCTTTTTACCTTTTAGGTTTTTTGACTTCCCTAGTAGGGGACTCGGATTATCATTTTTTTCATAAGGATTAGGTACGTACTAAGGTCCTGAAGAATCGCATGAGATCATTTTTGACGAGAAAAGCGAGAAACATGTTGACCCTTTGATAGAGTGACACAGGGATTCTGTGTTCTCTCCCTTTGTACCTTTCTCACTACGAGACTTATCCAACTGTATATTTTTTTAGGGAGGGTAGACATTATTTTACCATATCCCTATACATTGTTTTTAATCATGTCAGGGGTTTTAATATCAAGAATAAATAGTTATTTTTAACCCCTAGTCATTTTTTACTTTTTCTATACCAATCCTTCCTCACGTCTTGACCGGTTTTACAACAATTTTCAAAAGACCTCCGGCAAAGAGCCCCCCCGAGGGGCCCGTCAGGCATTGCAGTGCCGGCCGGACGAGGAGCATGGCCCTATGATGAAGCATGTCACCGGAAGGTGAGTGAGGGCTCTTGCTTTAAGCATATTACTTGCCTGTCTTTGTGGAAACCTTTGGTCTAGAGAACCCCCTTTCTTGTTGTTTTGGAACTGTGTGTACACTATTTGGATCCACTATTGGGAGACTTACACACTGGACCAGGAGTTGTCTCCTCCGAGCCTCCCACATCTGCCCCTCATTTTGCTGTTGTTTGTCAAATAGAGGTAGCCAGTGGCAACAGCTGCCTACACAATGCTGCTGTTTCCACTTATAGCAGGGGTCATGTGGGCAGTAGAAGGAACAAAACGGAAACAGGAATCTAAGAGTTCTCTTCAATTTCTGTAGCTGACACATTTTGTGTGATTTGTTTTTAAGCGTTTCAACCAATAAATCTGCCTACAAAAGTCCACAGGTCACAAAATATGTTTTGCTTGCATGCACTGTTAAGTCACACTTGTAGTCCAGAGAGTTGGCAACCCCTGCACACTAATTGAAAAAAAGGATGCAGTCCAAAACTAAACTTGTTTTAATGTGTTTAGTTGTCATATGACTATATTCACATTTGGCCCCAGCAAACCATAGGTTGTGTGAATTAACAAATATTTAGCTTTCATAATCTATTACAGATGAACAAGGGCAGTTTGGGGACTGACTAGAACAGAGATCAATATCAAATCAATTCCGATAGGGTGAACTCATGCCATGTGCCTGCCCTCACACAGTATTAAGAACACACCACCGCTCCTCTCCTCCATCCAGATATTCGAAGAGTAAGAGGCGGTCAGTCTTTTGTTTTATTATGTTCAACATTTCTCCTTCACAAGGTTTAAGAAGCATTTGCAATGCAATGGGACTCGCGTTTGCTCGAGTTAGAGCTATTAGTAAATTCCTAATTGGACTTTTCTTGCCAGATAAATTGAAAATAAAAAGTAAAACAGTTGAAATAAACAAGCCAATCCAAAGCGCCAGGGCTGCCATAAGCATCAGCGTGAAGGTGAGACACAAAAGGAAAAAGAGATTCGCTTGCAGTCAAACACAGGGGCAATTGTGTAATTATCCACATAACAGGGTCAATGTCCAGGGCGGTAACAAACCCACCCCAAAGAGGGACAGACGTAAAGCATTTACCAGTGATAACAAAGGATTTTTGAAAGGCAAGCATATGAATGAGTGTTAGACTTTTCATCCTTGGTGTGGTCTTCCTTAACTTTTTGCCTCTGTTTCCCAGGTTGTTGATGTGTGCTGGACTCTGTTTTTGCTGTTTTTGTTACTCTGGGCACTTTACCACTGCTAACCAGTGCTAAAGTGCAAGTGCTCCTATACAAAATGTGTGTGTAATTTGTTGATCCACGATTGGCATATTTGATTTACTAGTAAGTCCCTTGTAAAGTGCACTAGAGGTGCCCAGGGCCTGTAAACCAAACGCTACTAGTGGGCCTGCAGCACTGGTTGTGCCACCCACATGAGTAGCGCTGTAATCATGTCTCAGACCTGCCACTGCAGTGTCTGTATGTGCAGTTTTTAACTGTAAATTCGACTTGGCAAGTGTACCCACTTGCCAGGCCTAAATCTTCCCTTTTCTTACATGTAAGGCACCCCTAATGTAGGCCCTAGGTAGCCCCAAGAGCAGGGTGCAGTGTATGGTTAAGGTAGGACATATAGGGGGTTATTCTAACTTTGGAGGAGGTGTTAATCCGTCCCAAAAGTGACGGAAAAGTGACGGATTTACCACCAGCCGTATTACGAGTCCATTATATCCTATGGAACTCGTAATACGGCTGGTGGTATATCCGTCACTTTACCGTCACTTTTGGGACGGATTAACACTCCTCCAAAGTTAGAATAACCCCCCATAGTAATGTGTTTTATATGTCCTGACAGTGATATATTGCTAAATTTGTTTTCACTGTTCTGTCCCTCTCGTAGGTTAACATGGGGGCTACCTTTAAATATGATTAAAGTGTAGTTCCCTTTGGGAGCGGATAGACATGTGGAGTTTGGGGTCTCTGAGCTCACAATTTAAAAATACATCTTTTAGTAAAGTTGATTTTGAGATTGTGTGTTTGAAAATGCCACCTTTAGAAAGTGGGCATTTTCTTGCTTAAACCATTTCTGTGACTCTGCCTGTTTGTGGATTCCCTGTCTGGGTCAGTTTGATAGTTGGGCTGGTTTCACCTCTCCCTAGACAGTGACACAAAGGGAGCTGGGGTGTGGTCTGCATTTCCTGATGAGCCATCTGTGCTAGGAGGGAGGGGAGGAGTGGTCACTCACACCTGAAAAGGCTGTGCCTGCCTTCACACAATGCAGTCTCCAACCCCCTGGTGTGTGTCTGGGGCCTGGCCTGGGCAAGGCAGGATTTCACAATCAAGAGAGACTTTCCTTTGAAGTAAGCCTACGTCAAAGGACAAAATGGGTCTAAGAAGGGCACCCAAAACCACAGACTTTAGAACACTTTCGGAAACCAAGAGGAACCTCTGCCTGGAGAAGAGCTGAAGAGCTGAGGAAGAAGAGCTGCCCTGCCAGTGACTGTGCTTTGTGAAGCTATCCTGGAGTTGCTGCTTCTTCCTGTGCGAGAGGACAAAGACTGGACTTTGTGTTGCCTTCCTTCTTGTGAAGATCTCCAAGGGCTTGATTTAGAGCTTGCCTCCTGTTGCTTGAAGTCTCAGGGACAGCAAAGACTTCTCTCTGCCAGCACCTGCAGTCTCTGGAGAGACTCCTACTCTGCCAAGTGGTGCCCTTCCAGTTCCTGGGACCCTGAGAAGAGAAGCTGCCAGCCCAAGAGTGAGAAATCCACACACAGAGCGCCGTGCGGGAAAAGATCGACGCGACTCTGATCTGCGGCTGAAAAATCGATGCTCGTCTGCAATGCGACCGGAAGATCAACGCCCGCGGCTGAAGAAACATCGCGCAGCTTCGCTGACAGAGACCGGTGAGATCGCAACCCGTGCTGCGTGGTTTTCGGATCATCGTGCAGCTGAATTTCTGACGCAAACCATCACTGGGCGTGCAAAAACAATGCAAGGACTGCCCGGACCCGAGAGTGTGGACCGAATCAATGCATCGCTCTCCTGCGGAGAGAAGAAACGACACATGCCGACTCGACTGAAGGAGAAACGATGCAAGGTCTCACTCGTGAGTGAAATCGACGCATTGCAAGCCCTTTTTGATGTACATTTGCCCGTGGGGGGTTACTTTTGATACGCACTAGATACATTTTCACGCTAGCAGCGCTAGCGTTGTGTTTAGAATTACATGAAGACTCTTTTTGTTTTTAATTGATAACTTGACTTGTGCATTGTGGATTTTTGTCGCTTTGGTCTTGTTTTGTTTAGATAAATATTTTCTATTTTTCTAATCCTGTGTTGTGTCATTTTGTAGTGTTTTCATTAGGTTACTGTGTGTGTTGGTACAAACACTTTACACCTAGCACTCTGAAGTTAAGCCTACTGCTCATGCCAAGCTACCAAGGGGTTAAGCAGAGGTTAGCTGAGGGTGATTCTCTTTTACTCTGACTAGAGTGAGGGTCCTTGCTTGGACAGGGGGTAACCTGACTGCCAACCAAAGACCCCATTTCTAACAATGAGTGACAATGACGGGCGTGCGGAGGGCGTGGTTAAAAGCCTTCAGATAGATTACAACACGTCAGAGCGCTTGCGTGCTCGACCTAAAAAGCATCAGTCAGTTCCCCAACTTCAAGACTAAATACACTTGTGTGAAGAGCTCAGACTTCAGAAGTTAATAATAACAGGTCTTTTGAAAGAGTAAAAAGAATGTCAAACTAAAAACAATCACAACTATGGGCGCACAAAAAGTGGTTGACTCACGCCATAGGGAATTCTTGAGAATAGACACAGAAGCAGAGGAGAGCATCTGTGTGATTACAGCCTCTTCACTATCCTTCTACCTGAGCTGTTAATGTGGGACCTTATGGTAAATTCAATAAGGAGCAGACATTGTGTAAATCCTGAAAATAATCTGTTGTAAATTGGTGTTTTTACCTGGGTTATATAGGAATTACGATCTAACGGATAATGCAATTCCAATACTGTTTACTTTGTCTCTTGTGGCAGACCAGCGAGGAGGGCTAAAGCCTGCCAAAATAAAAGGGATGGCCTCTTGTAATGAATGTTAACGAGTATTTTTTGTTGTTGTTTTGTATTCTATTAATATTGATAAAATGCAACTGATTGAGCGAAAAGTTTATGAGATTGTCAATCTTAATTATACAGATATGCCATTAAAAACTAAAATATATGTGGCATGATTTAGAAAGCAACTGTTTTGATAATCAGAAATGGGAGTCACTTCTACATGTGGAGCAAATTTCCGACTTGCTTGGAATTCAGAAAGAGTTCCAGAAGGATATAAACATTTCTGCATGTGTAGTTGCAACAGATGTACATTTACAGAAATGTGAATCTGATGTAAAAGTGTGTTTCTCCTACAGCCGCATTTGTTTTGAGGATGTTTCCTTCCTATTCACACAGTGAAAATTCACATGCTCTTGCCCTTGACAGGAGTAAAGTTGTGTGTGTTTACAGGATTGGAAACTACCAGCAAATGGTTCGAGAATAATGACCACTTAGTGCGGGCCCACGCGGAAAAAATACAAACCCTCTGTAAGAAATTGGAGTATTAGTTGAGGGGGTGAAAACATACCTCTCATAATAATCGTTATCCTTGTCAGGATGAACCACAAAAGCCAATAAGGAAACTGGTTCACTGACACAATATTGTGGTAAAAAATATGGTTCACAAAAATATTATGTCGAAAATATCGTATTCCTACTAACACAAAGAAAACGACAATACTATCAACTCAAAAATATTGTGAAAGGGAATATCATCCAAAAACTGGTAAAATATTATTTATGTATTATATATATTACCTAGTGACGACCGCACGGACAGAGCTTTTTTTGGTTTGCTGGTAGCTTCGACTCAGTTTGACGAATTTTCACAAAACTTTCAAAACTAAAAGTTGATCCACCTCACCTCCTTCCTGGAAAGTTTTGGGGTGATCCATCAAGTGAGGGCAGAGAAAAATGGGGAGGGGTCCCAAAACGCAAAATCCCCATGCATTTTCCATAGACTTCTTTAAGACAAGTTTCAGCAAAAACTGCCGAATGGAATTACACCAACTTCACAGAAAGCTAGATTTTGGTCCACAGATTGTGTTTTTTGTGATTTGGTGTAAAAATAATTGTATATTTTGGCAGTGGGCTAGCGAGAGCCTTGCAAGCCTCACGCAAGAGAGCAAAATTAAAAATGGGGCCCTTTGATTGGTCGAGAGGCTCCTGTGAGTCCCACAAGTGCGAGCGCTCTGATTGGCTGGCTGGTCTATTGTCAGAAAGGAAATTGTCACCATTAATGTTTAATGTGAAAAATTGGAGGTGTTGTGGAAATTAAGTCAAAAAGTTATATAAGTAGTGGCAGAAAGGCATGCTGTCCTCTTAGATTTAGAGAGGAGGTGTCTAAAGGATAACTACTGAGAAGATAATAACTGTTTATTGTTTTTAACTAATTTTTACAGTCTTGCGGGACTATCACAGGATCGTGAATAGTAAAAATGAGTAGATGAGTTCTCAATACACTCTATTAGGAATGGATCTTGTGGTCCTTGTTTTTTACTGTGATGAGAAGATGTGTCATTCTTTTTTTTTTTTTTAATGGAACGATTCTGAGAGACTTGTGGGATCATGAAAAGTAGAAAGGAGTAGGTGATCTTTGAATATACTGTACTATGCACCCTTGCTACTATGGAAAGCAGTCTTAGTGGAAATGGTGTTTAACAGAGTCTACTATTTACACCCATCAGTGTGGTAAAAGTTGTGAATAGAGTACAATCTCTTTCCACACCCAACTATGCACACCCATTACGAGAGAGAGGGGTGTTAGTAGGCAGGACAGACCCTTGAAAACCCTAATTCCTACCCTAACCCCCCCCCCCCCCAAAATAAATGTATTTCAGGGGTTCATTGTCAACCATTGTAATATGTGGACATATGCCAGACGTACAATGGCTTAATGAATACCTCTCATGGTGATCTACCCAAGAAAACATGGTATGTCTCGCAGATCAGTGGTCTAAGCCAGGGTGCGACTCCTTTGCAATGGCGATGGATCATCGCCCAACTGGCTAGGAGCCAGCAGCTGAAAAATAAAAAAATATTTTACTATTGTTTTATTTTTATTTTGCCGGCTCAGCCAGCAGGGGCGGGGCTAGTCCATGGGAGGGGTGAGGAGGAGTGGAGTGAGTGCCCTAAGTGCGCATGTCAGTTTGGCAGGCCGTCTTAGGCTTGTGTTGCACAGCAGGGTTGGAGAAACTGCAAAGACTCCAATGCACTGTCTGAACAGCAGACCAAGCCTCTCAGAATAATCCTGATGCTGCTCTCATGCTATGTTTAGCATGAGAGCATTGCCAGGATTGCATGGGGAGCCTGTGCTGGTATTCCAGGGACACCATAAAAGAAGAAGGGCAAGACGACCGGCAGCGTCACACCAGGTAAGCTTGTTTTTTATTATTATTGTTTTTTTATTATTATTATTTTATTGTCCCCAAGCCCCTGCCCATCCTCTTGAGATTTGCAGCAGCTGCTGATGATCTAAGCATTACATTTACAATGAAGATTCCGAGACCAATTAATTATATTCCAAAAATACTTCATTTTAAACGTGTCAATCTTGACAAAGGCTAAGTTGACAAGAGTAACTGGAAAACTTTAACTGTGAATATTTAGTTTAAAACTAATTTTGAACATGTAAAGTGTTCCAGTACTTGGGAAAGCATAGTTCGTGCTTGAGGAAAATGTAGATACATAAATATCTGCCACACTACAAAGGAGCATATGTGAATGGTGTATTGGCCATATAGGTCAAGAGAAAGACAATGAATGGTACTAGTAATCTGACATGCTCTGGTTACACTAAAAATGTGTAGGCACCAGCTGATATTACTTCTATATTTCCAGGGAATTAACTCACATACTTTTACACTCTGTAATCATTGTTTTCATTTCTGAGTGATCTCTTCATGTTTATGTTGTAACATCTACACTCAACCATTGGGGAACATGCTGAGCGCCTTGAGATCCAGCTCCACACTGGAGACACCCAGCTGTAAACTGGCATCACAAGTGTTGACCCCTCTTAAAACCAAGAATATTCATTCCTGTATGAACAACAACATGTTTTGTTTCAATGTTCCTAAGAATAAGGGGTATATTTATGATTGGTTTGCATCACATTTGCAACAAGCAACGAGGTACATGTACCATGCAAACCCCAAATGTGATTTATGAAGCCATGCAAGGCCACTTTGCCTGGCCCCGAGTGGCTCCAGAAATATGAAGTAAAGCAACGCAGCACAAATCACTGCTTTGCCGTATGCTGCCCTGGGAAGGCATTCCATGGGCACTGCATGGGTGTTCCCACGCAACTCCCATGGACTTTGACGCATTCCCAGATTTACCAGAACTGGTAAACCTGGGAAAGGGCAAAAATTCTACTCGTTCCCAGGGGAGACATAACGAGGAGAAATATCTTCATTTCTCCTTGTTAGTTCATTTTATACGTGTGCTGCATTCTGCAGCACACTTAGATAGAGGAATATGCGTCAGGGGATTGATTTTGTGCAGGGAGGTGCTCCTTCCTGCACAAAACAGTTCTGCATACAATAGATGCACCCTTGCACCCATTGTGCAAGAGTGCCTGCATTGGCGCTAGGCAGCCAAAAAGGCACCAGCGCAGGGGACAAGACAGGAATGCTCCATATTGACTTAAATATGGTGCATTCCTGCCCTTTCCCTGTCACACAGAGCAGCAAGGTGACTTGCTGTGCTGCACAGTGTGGCAATCTCATGAATATGCCCCTGAGTTTAAAAACATAGGGCCAGATTTACACGGCTCTAGCGCCACCGGAGCGTCTCTTTTTGTGATGCTCTGGTGGTGTGCAGTGTGCCACATTTTCAAGGTGACACTAAGCCACTTTTTGTGGCTTAACGCCCCCTTGTAAATATGGGTGTGGAACTGGTGTTGCTCTGAGCGTTCCACCACAACACCCATTGCTTTTGATGCTGCCCCAGATTTACAAGAAGGCATAAATCTGTGACAGCGACAAAAAACCAACGCCACCCCAGGGGTAGCGTTAGCATGGCGCAACACGGAGGAATACTTTTATTCCTCCTCGTTTTTGCTTTTTCAATGTGTGCTGTGTTCTGCAAAAGGTCATGAATGATTGTTTATGTGCAGGAAGGTGCCCCTTCCTGCACATAAACAATCATTCAAAAATGGCGATTTGCTACTTCTATGTGTGCACATAAACAATCAATCCCCTCAAAGTAGAAACCCTTGCACTACGGTGCAAGGATGCCTGTGTTGGCGCTGGCAGCTAAATTTAGTGCTGGCACAGGGTGAAAAAAAGGAGAGTGCCATATTTTAGCAAATATGGCGCATCCCTGCATTTCTAAAGTTGCTCAGCGGTGCAAATTTTGGTGCAGCACCGTGCTGTGCCACTTAGAATAAATCTGGCCCATAGTCTCTTCTAGAGGACCCACCCACTCCTGTTCTTCCTCTCCCAGTCCTGTGGTCCCTGATCACAACATTCACTGAAACAGAAACGCAATAGGTTGTTGTGTCCTCCTCCACCCATCCACTCCATCTATGCTCACTTCAACACATAGACATGAAACAACTTTTTTCTGTCCAGGTGTCAGGCGTTCACACAATAACTGATGTCTGCTAAGATTAACTATTATAATTCTGTCCTGGAAAATACAAACTATTTAAGTCTCAGAAAAACACCCTTAAGGTTCTACAAAAATCTACTGCTTATCTGATTTATGATACATGCTGATAGGACCGCATATGGCATGAAGGCTCTCTAATGGCTGCTTAACGGGAGTGCTGGAATGATTCCTCAGCGAATGTCAGTGATTGAGGTATTGTAAGCATTCCATCTATCAGCTTTTGTGGTTTGAATGTGCACAAAAGTAGGGGTAGGCGGTGAGCTCTGCTTCTCTGGTGGAGTTAACAGAGTTTTTCACACTTCACGCTCCGCTGGAGCGCAGAGTTTTACAAAAAACTCTGCTAGCCCTGCCAGCGGAGAAGAGCTCACCGAAGAGTGGAGAGCCTACCTGGCTTTGCTCTCTGCCGGTCGGCGTCGAGCTGCTGCAAGTTGCTGCTGAGGGCTGCATTGGCACCAGCTCCAGTTCCAGGCATCCCTCCTTTTACTTTCCTCAGCAGCCGGGGAGTGGGGGGTCAGAGGGAGGCAAATGGGGACCCTGGACACCAGCAGCATTTGACCCTCGTTGCGGTGTCTCTATGTGCCCCGGGGGCACTGGCCATTAAATTGTTTACATATCGGGGGGGGTGCGCTTGGAAAAAATGAAACTTGTAGTAGAGGTGCATGGAAAAGAACATGTCTCCCCAGAGTCCCTGAACCTTCTCAGGGACTCTGGGGAGACAGGTTTTTTTCTGTGGAGCTCTGGTTGAAAGTTTTCTTTTCTCCAAGCACATGGGCTCTGTGCCTGGACATTATTTGCATATGTGACGGGGCGGGGGCCTGTCCATGGAAAAAAGAAAACTTTCAATCAGAGCTCCACTTGAAAAAACATGTCTCCCCAGAGTCCCGGGGGTACAGTGCGGAGACCAACAGGGAGAGCTGGAGACCGGGTGAGCAATGGGCAGTTGTGTGCACGTCCTTACTTGCGCCCGATCCCGGAAGCGCTAAGCAGGGTCGGGCCGCCCGCTTCCAACATCGGGCGCATGTTTGGCCAGGCATGCGGCACTACGCCACTCACAAAACTCAGCAAAATTTCACAGAGTTTTTTACCAACTCTGTAGAATTCTGCAAAGTACAATTCCGTGTGCTCCATCCAGCCCTACACAAGAGAAGTCCTCATGCTGCCCACAAAGTGCCACACCTGAAGCAACCCAAGCGCACTTCCGCTCTCCAGAACTGTGAGGCAGCAACGCACAACAAACATGGACACGTTAGACCCTGCATCTTCACACCATAGGAAATTTGTTGTTAGAGAACCTTCTCTCTGGAACAACGTGCCTCAAAAAAACAACTAATTCGGTATCAATTGTATGTTAAGATATTGAGGAAAAATGGCGTGGCCAAAATATCAAGGTCTTAATATGGAAAAGCAAAATATTGTGAAACTTGTAGGCAAGTATAGAGTGACTATTGTTAACTTCACATCTACTTACCTTGAAGATAAATATATCTTCAAGGTACATAAAAGTGAAGTTAAGTATAGTAAGCCTATGCGTACCTCCGCATATATACCTTTGTGATATTTTAGTTCTCGGCATCTAGGCCTTGATATCTTGGGCCCATAATACTGTTTCTTCGATATTCCGAAAACCTTGCTTTCTTGAGTCTCTTGAAAGCCTGGCTTTTCACAAAGGTTTTTTTATTAGAATCATTATCGATTTAGCGCCTTGAGTCTCTCCCCCGCCCCCACCGGGTGATAAGTAGCGCTTTATAAACCCTGAATGATTGTTTTTGCCTTTTTTGTCCTTATTTTGTCTTTCCGTCTCTGTGACCAAAACATTTGCCTCAGTCACATACTTTGCACCTTATAAACTTAAAAATGTAATACAAAATGCCATAAACGCCGGGTGTCTTTTTGATGTTACAATCTGAATCAAAATATTTGCTCATAGGGCAGCCTGTTCAGTTCTCTCTTTAAAATAAAATCATACTCTGTGAAATCTCTATTAGAATGATCATAGAATCATTTCACCAATTTAGAAATTAATGTCTTTTTCTTTTTTTTAGGCAACGGAAAATTATTTGGGAAGAAAGGAAAATTGGTAAGGAAACCAGTATTGTATTTTAATCGTATATATATATATATATTTATTTATATATATATATAGTGCTTAATACCCCTGACGCGGCATTGAAGCACTTGAAAATGGAGCATTAGGTTTCTAGGTGTGTATTTGCTACCGTGAAAGATTAGGAGCTCACCCTGGACTTCAGTGTTTCTGTGTAACTCGTGTGACTATTGTGTGGCTTTGTAGTGCAGATAAAAATGATAAATTTGTAATATTACAAACAGAAGTCTTTTGCATCGAAAGAAGCCACGTGCGGTGGCTGTGAGAGAGGTGGCCTGACTTGTACCTGTGTGACCAGTGCAGTTATGAGCAGCCGCTCATGCAAACACAACTTCTGCTGCAGGCCACATATCCTTCATCACTTCTACCGGAAGCAGTCGTGGTCCCAGCATCCTGAATATAAGTATGTGGGTCACTTTCTAACCCGAGTCTTTGAAAATACTTTTAGACAATCAAGTCCATTAAAAAGCCAGTAACATAAAATAATACATTGTGCAAATATCAGAGAAGTTAAAATAAACTGGACAAATAAACGATGTCTCATACATTACAGTCAACTCATAAGGAGATGAAAAAAAGATAAAACTCATGACGAGCTATTTTAAAGTGCATCTGTCTTGGACATTTAACAGTGAGTTTGCATCAAATCTCGCTGCGTATATACATGTCAAATACTGTTAACTATAACATGAGGCTTGAATATCTCGATGTAAGCTAATCTGCTAACATTTTCTCACAGTGCAGCAGTTTTTGGCCTAAGTCTTCTGAAGTGAACACTGATAGTATTTCATTACTGTTGATGTATTTACAGGATAAAAATAACTTAATCTGAACCAAGAGGTGCAGAATTACAAAGTGCACTTGCACTAAAAGTGTTAAAATGCTAGATATGCACTAAAATGCACTGAAAATTATGCCACAAACAACCTATAAACTCTGAATTCCTAAGTCAACAGGGTAGGTGAAGTTCATCAAGTGTAATCAGGAACCAATAATAAACTAAAATAAACCCACATAGGAGTGAGTACCTTCACCTAGCAGCCTGCCCATTTTGTTCACACATTAGCCAGTTTTACAGCCAGTGTCTGTAGAAGAACAAAAAGAATAATCTAGACAACTAATATTAAACTGCATTTGCGGTACCACTAGACTCCATGACATTAAACGCTGGCCTACCCAGAGAACATAACGATAAGGATCATACAGCGAACACTCTCGTTATGGGCCTGATTTAGAGTGTGGCGGACGGGTTACTCCTTCACAAACATGACGAATATCTTGTTCGCCGTATTACAGTCTCCATTGGCTATTATGGGATTGTAATACGGTGGACGGGATATCTGTCACATTTGTGATGGAGTAACCCCTCCACCAAACTCTATATCAGACCCTATGTCTCTATCCGCAGCAAGATGGTTTAAATGGTCACTTTGAATATAACAAGCCATTAATAATCTCCTGTGAGAGCCAGATAGAGGCAACCACAAACTGCTAACTAAATAACCACATTGTTCATGCATAGGCCTTTGCTACTAGGACTAGAAGTCTGAGGAGGTTGAGCGTGGTGCTAAGTTCCTTAATGTTTTACCCACTCTGTCCAAGAATTTTATAAGGTTTGCTATTACTTGCGGATGAGCTTAATTCGAAAGGAATTTGACAGCCGCCTTATGCTGAGTCACATGACTGATCAGAAAGTGCAAATGGCCACCCCCAAACTCCCATAATGACATGCATTGCCAGAACTTCCTACTTGGACCAGATGTCCAAGCTTTGCAACCTTCTGCCGACCACCTCAAATTCTGTTCCAAAACAGACTACTCATTGCAGCACTGACCACAGAAAGGAAGAAGGCATATATCTGCAAACCTGACTTTGTCTTATAACAGTCTATCTCAGGTCATGCACAAAAAGAAATATAAGGTTGCAAAAGCATGGATGGGGCACCCTTCTAAGCCTCACACATGATACTCAATGCTTTCCACACAGGTCACACAGAAAGCCCGCACTCAACCAACCAGACGTAAAAATCTTGTTAGCCTCCTACCCAAACATGCTGAAGGTGGGTCGTACCCGCAAGCCGGCCTCCATAAATCCTACATGTTCACCCCATGCTTAAGGACTGCCACATGATGAGGGCACCCCTAAGAAACTCATGTATAACACCCAATATTTATGCCACACTACAAACCCACATTCTGTCACGCAAGCACAGCCACCCAATGGCCTTTTTAAGGGTTCCAAGGGCTGTACAAATATGTATGCAATACCATAGTGTGGACGCAAATACACCACGGTGGAAGCTTCAGCAGGCCATAAGTGAGTATTTCACTCAGCGCGCTGCTAGGCACATCAGTTACCACTGCTGCCTTCCTGTTTGCAACCCCAGTCAACTGCTTTGAAATCGCCTGTGACCTGACGATAATACCTAGTTTTTTAAATACTGATTGGCTGATGTTTATAAGCAATGTAAGTGATCCAGAGTCTAGCACTATTTCTAATTTCTTTGGCCCAATGACTTTTTTTTAAAGTTCTGAGGGGTGAAGAGAAACACATTATACCATTCAACATAAAATTGCAGTTTAACTCATTTAGTCACACATTGAATCTCGGAGGCAAACTGAAATTTACAATATTTATTACAAATTCAAAGCCAGGCTTATAAAAATGAGTCTCAAAAATATGTTACACAAGTACAGTATAAACAACAGTGAATTAAAGTGTCGAACAAAGTTGAAATGCACCAACATCAAACAAACCAAGACTACAGTACCAACAATACAGAAAATAAGAAATAACACTTGGTGCTCTGAGTTCAAGCTTTGGTTCCCCTACCTAACCACTGAACCTACATCTACCCAACTACTCTAATGAACAAATGGGATCCCTAAAATGACCTACATTTGTAATACTGGGAATAAAGCAAAGTGTCAGCACCATAGAAACCCCAGTAGAAGTTTAAGCAAGCGAGATGTGTGTAGCAAAAAGCCATATCAGTCAAACAATAAGAAAACAGAGGTCTGTGCGACTCTGAAGTCCACTCAATTCAAGGGGCGAGAAGGGTCTGAATCTCTAACTAGTCAATACACTCTTATTCCTTCAAGTTTCAGATAGTTGATGTCACCACCAGTAACTTTGAATAGTCCGTGCACAGTTGGTGAATTGGGTGAATTGGATCAGCCATTGGGACGATCTTGGATTTGTTCTTGTCTTCAGGAATCCGAAGGGGAGTTCTCCAGCATACTCCCACCCTTGGTAACCTGTCTCCTCATGCCCCCTTATCTATAACTAATAATAAGCTTTTCATTAAAAGAAGGTTTATTGATGCACCTGCAAATAAAGAAATACACAGCAAAGCAGACTTTCACGTTGAAGATTAAACACAACGAAACATTTTCGGGCCTCTTCCCCAGCTTACTTTGGCCTGGCTCTTAATGTACATTTAAATAAGTGTATTTCACTTTAAACAGTATAAATGAGGAATAACTATGAAAACGTTGATCAATTTAAAAAAAACATAATGTTCAATGTAGGAATGATATGACATACATGTGATTTGCATAGTTTCACTCTATGTCTATGCTTATAAATGCATTTCAGTCCATGACTTTCAGTTTCTTCCTTTACATGAATACATTTAAACACAAAATATTTGTGTTGTTGAATACATTTTATTTTCTCCTTCTAGAACACGATAGCACAGCCAAGTTATGCTTGCTCATAAGTAACAGGCACTAGTAGTACCCACTTAATGGCACTAAACTAACTTTGGAGCCTTTTGAACCGAGGGCCACAGATCATAGAAGGCCTGATGAAGGGGCGTTTGAACTGCGCTATCTTGATGACTTGACTACTGGTCATGTTTCAAATCATACCAACACTATGTGAATCCCAGCACTGAATAAACATTATTACAGCCATAGAATGAGTCATCATGCATCATTTCCTGACTTTACTAGGAAGTCACGTTACATAAGGTCGTATTTGCTACGATGATGTTTCTTCCGGAATGACGTCACTGGCCCTGAGAAAGAATGGAGAAATGTGGAACACGGGTATTATTTGAAGGACATATTTGGAAGCTATGCACGAGCGGCATGCGGATAGGGGTAGAATAAAAAAAGAAGTTTGGCAGCTGTTGAAGGTCACGCGCTGGATTGACGTTTCTCCATGCCAGATGTTATACACAGGTGTGGGATGGGAGGCACTCCCTTTGTGGGAGGCACACCCTACCTCTCAGCTTGAAGTGGGTAGGGTATCCAGGCTGAGAGCACATTGCACACAGCCCACGTACACATTCCAAACATATCACTTTTGACAAGAAGCACAACCAAACACCACCACAATGCACCGCATACAACGCACTACAATCCGTAGAAGCAGCGGTGGCTGCCAGGAGGGAAAAGTGGTGGGGCGATAACAAATACATTTAAATGAAAGGTTACCTTCCGCCTCGCCGCCTGCCGCCTTGGTGAATGCAGCTCTTCTCCTGATCACAGGCTCCCAGACTCCTCTGTGCTAATCCAGACGCTGCTCTCATGCTGGTAATTTTATCACCCAGCATGAGAACAGCACCAGGATTTTGCGGAGCGGGCTGGTTCCAAGAGGGTCTGGGAGCCTGTGCCAGCTTCTCTCCATGCACCATCCTGGAGACATCTAAGTGAGCATGACGGTTTGTTCGTCCTAAGGCAGCCGGCTAAACCGTCATGTCACTTGCAGTGCTCACCACTAGAAGTGCCCTTCATGCTTGCCTTGGCCCCACCCCAAAGCCGCAGCTCTGCTCCTGTAAAATGATAATAAAACTGCTTTATTATCATTTTATTTTACATGATTTTATGCTGCTGGGGCAGTGGGGTGACCCTCCTTCGCCATAAGGGAGGAGCCGCCACTGCGTAGAAGTCCCCCTCCCCCACCCACCAGCCCCCCAGAAGATCACACAACCCTCAGCTTGTTTCTTATGAGGGATATGGCTGTCTGCAGCTGCCGTAGACCACCCACTGCTAATAGCAGTATTTTTTTTTAGAAGGGGCGGGTAATGAGTGGTACTGAGTAGTGTGTGTGCGTATGTGAGCATACATGCATGTATGGGTCTGTGTGTGAATACATATGACCGCAGAGTTCCAAATATTCGCCACAAAATGAAAGAATCAAATTCAAACAGAATAAATCCTGCAAAAGCACTGTCATACTAGGAAATAACACTTAAGTGAAAATAAATTACATTGCAGTGCACTGGAATAGTTTAGCATTGAATAAAGTACATCATACAAAGTAACAATCCCAAATAAAAACAGGTCTACACATGCAAAAATAAAACGTCCCACAGCAGATTGATACCTCAAAAGCTGCACCACTGCCTTACATGAATGGTGAACAATAGTTGCATGAGATCATCACCACAGAAAGCGTTGTACCACAGCACCAATGTGAGTCACTCGGGTACTGCATTACTTGAGAAGGCCCTCCAGTACAAATCTCCATGTGACAACAACCGTCCAAGGGGAATCCAGGTAAAATGTGTAATTTACACGTTGCGCATACGATTATACGTTTTTCATACAAAACCAGGACCTGCTACTATTTGTAGATATAGCTTTTTGTGATCAGCAGGGTTGTTTGTGCTGCTCCCTTCACATTTTGCCCTCTTAGCATTCACAATTGAGGTCTGGCTTTGTGGCACAAACCATCTTGGCACAGGTATATTTTGTACTGGAAAGATGATCAACTCTGCTGTTTGCGCTGCTTTACTTTGCAGCGCACTAGGGCCCATGCAAACACATAGTAAAGCTAGGACCAAGTGATTAAAAGTTCTTGAGAGGTCTCTAAAGAGTGTTACCAATTTTGGGCCTATAGTCTAAGGGCTATCCCATACCAGTCTCTGTAGTCACAAGCCGCTGCACTAGCAGCAAGGGTAGAGGAGCCTGGGTAACAAGGAGACATATGTCTGCCACTAGGTAATCACTAATTGTTGCTTTCTAGAGATCTATGGACAAGCCAGCTTTATCATTTCTTCTTGGTCACTACAGAAAATCCATTGCCAGTGGGGTTTTTTCCACTCCAAGTGGCTCACACCTCACTTTCACATAATGTGCTTTTATAGAGGTTGTTTCAACTAGATCTGGCTCTACTTCCTTCTCCTCAATTAGCCTGCTCTCTAACTAGCAGAATGCCTTGTTACCATCAAAGGCTTTCTCAACTCTCAACCAATGCTCTGAATGTGGGTTAGGGTACTTTTACAAACTTTTTGCCTTCACTCCTTCTGTTTTGCTGGCCTTGGGAGTCTGCACACTTTACCACATCTTACAAGTGCTAAAGTGCATGTGTTTGCTCCCTAAAATATGGTAACATTGGCTTACACCGAATTGGCATTTAGTTTACTTGTAAGTCCCTAGCAAAGTGTTCCTACAGGAAATTAGGGCCTCTAAATTAATGCTACTAATGGGCCTGCAGCAGTGATTATGCTACCTACTTAAGTAGTCTTTCAAACATGTATTAGGCCTACCATTGCAGCATATGTGTGCAATTGTAAACTGGCATGTTGACCTTGTAAAATAAACCCTTTCCCGGGTGTTAACCTTCCTTTTTAGTGCATATGTCACCCCTAGGATAGGTCCTAATCAGCCTATAGGGCTGGGTGCGTTGTCATTAAAAAGTTGGACATGTAATTTTAAATTTTACATGTCCTGGTAGTGCAAAACTCTCAAATTCATTTTTCACTATTGCAAGGTCTACCTCTCCCACAGGATATTGTTGGGTTACCTTATTACATGTAATAAGTAATAAAGTGGACTGAGAACTGGTAGGAAAGTCATGTTTGGAGTCTGTGAAATTGTAATTTGAAATCCTCGATAATTGTAAAGTTGGATTTTAAGTCATACTTCTGAAAATGCTACTTCAAGAAAGTTAGCATTTTCATGTCCTAGCCTTTTGGTGCCTGCAGCCTTTCCTGTGACACATGACTAGGTGTAGTTGGCAGGTGGCCTTTGTGTATTCTTCCCAAACAGCATTAAAATACAGGGTCTGGGTGCTGGCAGGATGGGGAGGGGGTGTAGCTGTCACCTACCACACTTGCACTTCAAAGGCACTTTCTCAGCTCACTCACAAAGGACTTTGCACTAGGCTTTTGTGCCCCCAGACAGACTGGGACCAGGTCAATTAGGCAGGAAATTCCAGACGTCTCAGTGGGTGGAAACGCCAGAAGCTTCTCCCACATCAAATTGGATACCAAATATAAACAAGCATTTGCAATGCAATGGGTCTCGTGTTTGCTCTAAGTTAGAGCTATTAGTGTTGTAAATTCCTAACTCGACTTTTCTTGCCATATAAATTGAAAACAAAAAGTAAAACAGTTGACATAAGCAGGCCGATTCAAAGTGCCATGAGCGTGAAAGAGAGACACAAAAGGAAAACGAAGTTTGCTCGCAGTCAAACGTATCAGCAGACGTGCAATTATCCATGTAACAGGGTGGATGGCCAAGGAGGTAACATAACTGCCCCAAGGAGGGATAAACGTAAAGCATTTACCAATGATAACAAAGGATTTTTAAAAGGCAAGCCAATGAACGAGTGATAGTGATGGGTGTGCGGTGGGTGGGATTAAAAACCCACGGATAGATTACAACAGGCCAGAGGACTTGCGCACTCAACCTAAAAAGCACTGCTTCTCATTGAGCTCTTAGCTCCTCCTTATTATCTGCTGCTGTAGGCCTCTGTGCTACGTACAGCAACGGCGGCTCATCCACTGGACTGTGAAAACAAAGCCCCACCATAAACTGATGGTGTCAATCACAGGCGAAAGATGACTGCAGGCTGTATAGCAAACTTGTGCTGGATGTACGTGAGGTTTTCCTGCCGAGCCTGTACTTTTTGTTTTAATTTAGTGCATAGCAACAATGCATACATAATCTAGATGGGATAGTTTCCATTTGGATACTTCTGACATTGTATTAAACCAGTTAATACATTACCACTCCTCTCACATGATGAAAGAGCTTGCAAATTAGCTCTGTCATTACACTACAGTGTGTACTGATGTCTGTACACTTAGCACTCGTGCGCAATGGTTTACAGTACATTGTGAATGACAAGAAAAGCTGTGGAGTCAAAGTAAAACTTCATTTAAAACACATACACACAGGCACACAAAGTACTTCCTCCCCACTCTCACACACACACCCTTCCCCCACACAAAAACACCTACCTCTACTAATAGAATCGCCACCGCTTCTCCTTGCAATATGCTGGGGACTCTATCGTTTAAAGTAACTCCAACCTATGCATTTGATTCCGTCAGTATACTTGGGCGGACTGCAGTGCCGGAGCGCACACACGTTTCTTCTTTGTTCTATTTTTTTGTTGAATTGGAGTGCCTTCTGTTGCTGTGCATTGTATTGCAATGGATTGTACTGTATGGCATTGTTTTATTTTGCACTGTATTGTATAGTAGTTTCGTGAACACCATCCTCCCGAGGAGTGGTGCACATCAAAATATCATTTGGACTGAGCACATCTAAGTGTGTACCATGTATTTCACTACACAGGGCTTAAGCAGGACTTTCGACTGCATATTCTTGAAAATCAGCCAGTTATGTAGGGTGCTGAGCATAATTGTTCCCTTATGTGTTTCATTTCGGTTTACGTAAATAAACGAATCTGCACATTGTGGTACAGAGTGCAGTCGAACATGTACAAACGCTGTTGCGCTCTGTAATTGATGTATTACACACAAACTGATGCATTGGTATTTCACATATTTGGCCATAAATGAAGATGCGGGCAGACGGGATTTACATGCTGCGGTACACTGTTTGTAGAAACAAGCCTGAAGTATGTATTTTCAGCTCCCCTGCTAAGAAGTCTGATTGCAGCTTTTCCAGTCCCCCTGCCTGCATGTCCCGGAGCTCACATCTGCACTTTGTTTTAGTCATGGCTCGTTATTTGGAAAATGGCCATGTGCATATGTAGTGATAGCTATATAAAATCAATAGTACAAAACTCGGGGTTGGCTGTAAAATTACCACCTGCGATATGCAAAAGATAGATGAGAAAGTGCTGAGCGCACAAGTCGAGAAATGTAATCTCGTCGGAATCCTTGTCCCATGGGGCCCACAGCTTCACCTCCCTGGCTTCAGACCGCCGAGAAGTAGCTCACTTAATTAAAAAAGCTTGTGTTTCCTGAAAATGTGACGACGTGTATTTGCAGACAGTGGAAGGCCCTTGGAATAAGCTATCTGGTCATCTTTCATTTCTTTCAGAGTCAGATGTGTGGAGGTCTTTCTTGGAATACAACAGACTTTATACTAATAACAAAAAGAACAAATCATTTTTTTTAATAAAACCGCTCACTACACGGTTTACAAGGAAAAATAACGATAAAAAGCGCGATCGCGCTGTACAGTTCGTTCACACAAAGTGCAATTATGAATGTAAGCGGCAAAAGTGCAATTAACGAAGCGCTCGACTTCTGCCCAGCGAAATCGCGCTCCAAAAACAGAGAAAAAGTTAGTTTTCCGTACTTGGTCACTGCGCTCGAGGAGGGCTAACCACGGAAAAGGCATGACATATGCGTGCCTTCCACTAATCAAAAGAAGCGGATTCTAACAGGCAAGCCAACTTGCCAAAGAAAGACACTGACGTGACGTCGACGGGGCTCCGAGCCCTTTTCTAATACCTAAAGCGTCTCGCTAGCGATCCGCATGCGCAAACGCATTCAACGCTAAAAAGGGATCCTTACACCCACTCTTCAGTACACTTCTGGACTGGGGATACTGCAGAAGAAGGATGCCCCGCTGTTTGAGGCCTGCCCTACTTGCTGAGAACGAAGACTGGACTTGCACCCTACATACCAGCCAAAAGTGACTCCAACTGGCAGCTGAGTGCCCTCCTGTTCTGAGCTACGGTGACATAACAAGCTCCAGATATCTCTCTGCAATTGCGCAGCTGACCTGCTGCACCGGGACCTGTCTAGATCTGCAATGGACCTGCCTGAGCTGTGCTATCCTCTGCTGGAATGAGTTACTGATCCCCACGATGTGCCTCCCATGTCTTGGACCCTTGGTGTGGCATCAGTTGAGCTCTCACCCAAGGAAAAGATGAAATCCTGAAGTTTTGGGCTGTTTGTGGCTTTAGACCGTCCATTTGTTCCAAAATCTTACCGCACGAACCACCATCAATGTGAAGCTCCAGTGAACCTACAGCAACTGCCAGCGACAACCAGCAACGCAAGATCGGCACTTTGCACTACAACATTGGCATGCGGTGGTGATCGCCAGCATGCACTTGTTTATCTGTTGACTTAGACTTCATTCGCTGATCACCACACTTCGAGGCAACTCTCAGAACATGGTGCCTTGCCAGAGAACAATTCCCAAAGGGAAAGAGAACATAAGAAACACAATTCTGGTGGGGTGTGTGGGGGAGGGCAGGTATGCATAAGGGAGAAGGTTGTGAGGGAAAGAGCCTGCCTAAATCAATATGAAACTGACTGTGTGTTGGGTCAGTGGTACAAACACAGAGGTCAGTGGGAGGGCATTACCGCTGCCAGCACTAGCATCCAGGCCAGAAACACTAGATTACAAGGTGCACATTTCAATGACTTCGTACATTTGCTTCGAAATAAACAAAAGCAACCAACCACTACTGAAAGTTGAATGATGATTTCAGTCAAAACGCTCACATTCCAACCGGGTTTTTAGGGTCAGGGTTCACTTTTTACTGGCCATCCTTCTTCATGTCTAATTATCTAAGACATTACCACTCTCTATTGTTTGGGAAGCACTTGAAACACCCACCCACTGGGTTATGTCTCCAATTCCACATGGACTCATACCCCTGCTTTATTAATACGTTTTCAGAAAGAGCCTGTAGGTCTGACTGCCAGATGTAGAGAAGGATTGCATGTCTTGTAACTTATAGTGGTATGAGTTTGCTTGCTGCCCATTAAAGTTTGCATGTATTGTATAGCACAAACCTAGCCAGTAGGCAGCTGAGCCCTCCAGAGTGTCAAAAACAAGGATACAGTCAACAATAGTGAATGTGATTGCACGTGAGATTTGCATAACATTGCCCTCTCATTTAGCATAGGATTGGCTTATGGCACAGCCCCAAATAGATGTCAAGATAATTTGATTGCAGAATTTGATGCAAGACAAAGATGCTGCTTTGATGTGAGCCCAGATTCATGTGCAGGCTGAGCCAGTAGTCTTCACTGGCATCCAAGTGGCCATCCAACCTTGACTCTGCCAGCCGTACAATAGCACAACACCCACCACAGCAGACAGTCTCGGCCAGGTTTGGTGGCTCACTGGACTAATGCATTCACTTCGGAAATCTGTGTTTGACCTTGTGGTCACAGTTTAAAAACTTGGTTGGTTCACAGTCTTTGATCCTTTGCTGAAAGGCTGTACCATTAAAATGATAAAATAAATACTATTGAATAAGGCGCCAAAATATCTCGGTTATTGAGCATGAAGATGTTCAAGGAGCTAAATGTGTGCTTTATGAATGCTATGTCGGCTGACCTTACTTATGACCTTCTAGGTTTAATGGGCCTGACTAGTGGCCAAGGTTGCAATTTGCAGGCTCCAACCGAATGACTTGAGCTGCCTTCAGTGAACCCATACTCTCTTACATGCCACCCACCCCCTGCCAACACTATCATCCCTTGATGATGATTATAAATGTGTCTGGTATAGACAACCTGAAATCTCATTAGCCTCCCTGAGTCCCTCCAGATCTTTTCTCAGCTTCTTTTCATTAGCCCAGCCCTGCTGTGCTCTAGCAGAGCTTAGGGATATTTATTAACCTAATTTTCAGCCCTTTCCAGAGAATGTCACCAAAAGGCTAATTTCAAACACCCAGCATTAGACATGGACACGAAGGGGGATGATGACCGTGCACAATGCATGTTCTAGGCCTTGTTCTTTCCTTTTACTCACCATTTTTTGAAGTTTTGATGTGATGCCCTGAAAGCAACAGGCATGGCCAGATGTGGGTTCCTGCACGATGTGTCATATGATCCACTGGTGGTGCCCAAAAAGCTGGAAACTAGTTAGGCGTTCCTTGTGTCCTCGTCAGGGTCGTGTGACCTATAGGACAATCAGGCATTGCCCAATGGGCTGCTCTGACATATCAGCATGGGGACAGTTTTTAGGTCAAGCATAGCAGCGCGCAAACGCTGCTTTTCCGACGAGTTGTTATGTATCTGGGCTTTTAACCACACCCACCACACGCCCATTACTATCACTCGTTCATGGGCTTGCCCTTCAAAATCCTTTATTTTCGTTGGTAAATGCTTTATGTTTGTCCATTCTTGGGGCGGTTTAGTTACTGCCTTGGACATCGCCCCTGTTAGATGGCTAATTGCACATTTGCCGATTCGTTTGACTGCAAGCCAACTTCTTTTTGCTTTTGTGTGCTGCTTCACGCTGATGCCGTGGCACTTTGAATCGGCTCACTTATGTGAAACTGTATTACTTTTCTTTTTCAATTTATGTGGCAAGAAAAGTCCGGTTAGGAGTTTACAACGCAAATAGCTCCAACTCGAGCAAATGCGAGACCAATTGCATTGCAAATGCTTGTTTTTAGCAGTTTTGGGCTGGTTTTATGGCCACACCGGACAGTTTTTACTTTTGATTTTCCTGATATCACCATTTTTCTTAACTATATGCTTTGGTAAGGTAGGCCACTTCTGTTTTGGTGCTCAGGTCTATTTTTTTTCCCAGTCCGACCGCGGTCCCCGTTCAGAGGGGACGTGGCCTGGCACCTCAAGCTACACTTTTCTAAATGGAGCAGGACCAAGACTGATTTGCATTTAGTTATTTCGCATCTGAAGTGGAACATTCGTTAAAAAAAATAATCATGGACTCAAATGTAGCCTGAGCAATTGCCAGTGGTTGAGACTTTTTTAAGCATTCCCCCATCTCCTGTGTTGCTTCCTTGTAATCTATCAAATTGTCAATGTCTCATTTGTGCACGCCTCTCCCAAGTATTACCAGACTTGATAAGGAACATTTCTCAAACCAATTCGGATAGAATATAATAGCTGACACTGGCCGGCACTCTTGCATTGACATCACAGTCAGTTATCTGGCAGAGTTTGTTCATGGGTAGTAAATGACATGAGACTGGGTTCAGACACACATCCTTTTCTGATTGTAAGGGGTAATGAGTACCTCCAGCTCACAAGAATTACCATCCAGAAACTAGAAATAACCCATGGGTAATCAAAGTTTGTGGGTCCTGGGACAAGTACCTATTACCTGATTTAAGAGATATGTAAGGTGTGTGGGCTGTTAGACAACATCTTAATGCAGCTTGTTTACAAACAACACTACTGTTAGCAAACATTTTATATATTATAGATCATTGAGGACCTGAATGTGACATAAAAGAATACATAAAACATTTAAATATTTAATAGAAAATGATTTGCAAAATGCTTTCCTTGCAGTGACATACCTACAAAGACGACTGCAAAATAAAAGAGAACCCCTTGCAATTAAAGTGACTTGCAACATATGTGGACATTGTCGTAGGTTCTACCTGTTGTTCACAGGTTCAGCTAACCATCGTTGCTGCCCGCCATGTTTCCACAGTCCACCAGTGTGAACATTGCTTACAATCATTTGACACTGAAAGGATCTGTGCTGAAATCGTTCCTTTTGTGTACTTTTTTACAAGGAGGATCTCTCTGAGGACCAACCTGTGCCCCCCTCGCATCATGATGTAGTGGAAGAGCTGAGTGAGGGGCTCTCAGACATAAATCCATTGAATGGGAAACACTTCCGGAAGGCGTCCCAACAATCACCGAAGAAATCAAAGAAGAGAGGTAGGAAATGAGTTAAAAGGAGAATAAATGAATAGATCTTATGGATTTGATGCCAAATGCTTTTTGATATGATTGGGATTGAGGGGGGGGGTGGATTTCCACACCCACTTACAATTAATATTGCTGCAAACCTCGGTCGTTTGATGTCGTAGAACATTATTTCCTTGAGATCTCTGCCGTTTTCAGCCTTAATAAAGGCAGACTATGATTAAAAGTGTGTTTAAGGGGCCTCTTTAGTTAACTGTGTCTATTCCTTCACTTCCTGGCCAATCTCCGCTGCACCCTGCAACGCTGACTTTGAGAAAAACTCTGGCAAAGAGCCCCCTTGAAGGACCCGTCGGGCATTGCAGAGCCAGCCCAACGAGGGGCACAGCCCAATGATGAAGCATGCCACCAACTAGTGTGTGTTGGCTTGTGCTCCATAATACAATTCCTACTGTTGTCCTCTGTATGTTCTACCTATCACAACAGATAGTCAGAACCATTACTTCAGACCTGCACACATGTTGTCTTAAGGTTTGTGAGTTTTCCCAATATTTCCACTGGTTACACCAATGAGTACATTAGTTTCCCCTCCTCTCTGCTATACCTGTTAAGGAGGAAAAACACATCCAAACTTGCTCGGTTTTCAGCCTACGCAAGTAAACTCTGCAAACATAAAGCACCTGCAAAACCATTTTCCAATTTTTGTGGTTGTAAGTTACATTTCCAACAGCACAGTTATGAATATCGACTCTTTATGTAAAGTGTCTGCTATATAGCGTAGCAATATAAAAATAATGAAAATATATCTTCGACTTCGGCATTATTGTTACAGAAGAACTGACTTAGCTGAATAAATGCCTCCTCACTGTCTTCTCTTGTGCTGAACTGTCCATCAAGGGACTTCAGAAGTGAACATGTTTCAAACATTTCTTCTCTTTTCAGCCTGCTTCTGGAAATACTGTATACAGCAAAATAAGTGAGACTAACCCTTCAACGAACGGGCCGTTCTGGTGACTAAGACTTTCCAGCCTGACAATGAAATCTTCAAAATGTGAAGACTTTGCAAATCAATGAATCAGTGATTAATAAAATAGTTTTTTGACCATGCAGTATTCTGCCTTGAGTATGAACTGTTTTCCCAAGGAAAGTGTAAATAGATATATTATTTATTAACTATAATAAAATAAAAAGTAATTTTTGTATAAGCAGGTTTCTATAAAAACATTTATTGAGCTATCAACTACTGCTGACAACTTTCTTCTAATTGTTAACCTTCTTGCACTTCCAAAATAGAAAATACGAACGCTGTGTTAACTCAGTGCAGAAAATCAAAATTGTTTAAGCACCTCTATTGACTGTTTTCATTGATGGCGCTCATCATTAATATCTTTATACATAATAAATGCAGATTTGAAGGGTCATTTAGTGCTGGTGGTAATGGTGGGATAAAGATGTCTTTCAGAGTTATAGAACTTTCCTCCAGTCGGTACAATTACAACTCTTCCAGGAATTTGTTGCACCTCCCAGATGTTCCCAGCGATGTCTCTAGAAACCTTTTGATTCTAGAGAATCATAGTAATAACCAGTGGAAACATTGTTACTCCACATTTTTAGCCCACCTTCTGGATACGCCGAAATGGCTGTCAGTAACAGTACTATCATGGCAGCCATTTCTGCCATATTTAAAGCTCATTTACTGTCTCTGCTTAATTTGTGCTGGGTGTTGCAGGAGGAGGGCATCAACACTCACTTTTGGGGACCTGGATATTTTTGTTATCATCAGACTTTGACCAAAACCAAGAGAAAGACAGAAAAGGGGAAAAAGAAGGAAGAGAAACAATTACAAAGGGAGAAAGCATGGATGGAAAAAAAAGAACCTGCAAGAGTCAGATAAGAACTCAAGAAGTGTAGGATGGTAGAAGAAAGAAACATGAATTGGAATCAAGACTCTGTAGCACTGATGTTTAGCAACCCCGCCACAGGGCAGTACCGGTGGTGTGTTCATAGGAAAAACATCCCCAGCACCTAGGTAGGTTTGACTTTAGCCAAGACCTTTTGATTTAAAAAAAAAAATACACGTACAATGTAATTATTTAAAGGGGCTTTGAGCCAGCTGCTTTCATCCACTGGTCTGTCGGTGGGTCATTCAAATTTTATTTCCGCCTCCTACAGCATAAGTTAGGGGTCAGTCCACTTTCCACTTCAGCCACTGGATAGCTTCAGTTTGAGTGACTGAATTTTGCTCTTTCACAAGGGGCACCTCCACACGCAATGTAGTTCTTTTTACTGACAGTGTTTATATTTTCACTTTATCATTACATTGGTGTGGCCTTTGTGTTTAGAGTCTGATGTGATATCACAGGGCACATTCCAGCTTTATCAGATCTTGTCTATTCCTCTGCTGTTGCAAATTCCTTTTTCAGTGGCCTTTTTATCTGACTGCTGCTATTCACAATATGCCCAATGGTGCCCACTTGAAACTGTTTTTCAGTAAGTTGTCAATTATGTTTTTAGTATGTCTTCAATGACGTACATTTCTAACGGCACTTCTATATGTCATGCTGATATGTATTTTAATTGAGGACTATGCATTTTAATTGAGGACTAGAGCTATAACAACATTCTACCAACTGCAAAACTACAATACTAACATAATTGTAAAAAAAATGTAACGGAAGCCTGCAGCCTGTCCCCTACACACTGTCCAATCACCTCCTGGCCTTTCTCTTGCACCCCTGGCCTAATTTGTGCATATAATAGCTATTCTCTGAAGAAGAGAGGGGCTGGATGCAGCTGGATGCTTGTTGCCGCAGCAACTACAGTTCTTTACTTCCATTACCTGCTTCTCCCTACACCAGGGACAATGCAGAGCTTAATGGGAACCCCTCACAGAGATGCGAAGCTAGCAGCAAAGATCACTGTCAGCAGCTGTAAGGTAAGCGAATAAGTGGGTAAGTTAAGAATGGGGACTAGGTTGCAAATATGAGCATGTCTGCATGTGTGCGCCTGTGAAAGAGCATGCTTTCGTCCTTGTGTGCCTGCCTGTGCATATATGTGAGGAAGGCGGGTTCAGTGGAATTATAGAGTGTCTCTTTAAGGATGACCCCGTCATTATTGTGGACTTGGCCTATTACAGTCTTTGGCGGTCCCTGGTATAACAGTGGGATTTATTTAATATGCTTGGGGTATTCTTTTATAGCCATCTAGCCCACTGTAGCAGGCTAGACCGGCCATTAAAGGACTGCTCCAGTGTTAAGGGGCAGCGCTGAAGGCGAGGGCCTTTAACGAGGGAGCGGGACTTTAATGAGGGTATAGCCCAGCTACGGAGGACTGTAAGGCTATTAGAAACATACTGCCACTAGAGGGCATAATGTTCTAATAAATAAAACAAAGGCCTCATGGAGCCAGAGGGGATTTAAATGAAACCCCTCTGGATCCGTGAGGCCTTCGTTAACAACAGCAGCTGTGAACAAAATCATTGGAATGTTGGAGATCCGGAGGACTCCATTACTTTCAATGGAGCTCACAACATTCAAATAAATATTGTTGTGAATCCTAAGACAAAATAACTCATACCCAACAGGTTGAGGTTATTTGTGGGTTATTTGTATATCTCTGGCATAAGGATGTCCTCTCCCTGTCGTGTTGTTAAATATGTTGACTATGCACGTAAAACCATGATATATTGTAGCCATTCCTGACATCCTGGCTATCCCTGGCATAACAGTGGCCAATCCATATATTGGGTGTTGTTTACATAATTATGGCTACCCATGATGTTAAAGAGTCCCTAGCAGAACAGTGTTCATCACTGACATATTGTAGGCATTCCAGACATACCGCTGGGTATCCCTGGCACAATGATAGTAAAATCCTTGCTGTATGATTGACATGTTTGGCATTTAAGATTATAATTACTTGCTCGCTTTGGTTCTAATGCTTCTCAACTTGCTCTCTCCACCTTGCCAACCTCTGCTACTTGAGAAAAACATAAACCAGAATGAAACAGAAATGCTTTTGAAACTGCAATGTAAGGGATATACAACATATTTTGCCTTTGAGTTTTGAAAATCCCTAGGGTAAATTTTAGTTGTATTTCCTGCAGACCTTGTTACATTTTGCTTTCCTGGAGTAGTTATTTTTCTCCCTTATATTACTGACACAGAGGTCGAGTGCAGTGATAACCACGGCTGATATCGACTGAACTTGGTAGAATGTCCCATTACACAAATGACTTTAAGAGACACTTGGGCCAACAGAGGAAATAGGAAATGGAACCGTCAGTTACAATTTGGAAGACTACACAACTCAAGCACAATTTTTGTGGGAGGAGAGGAGGGATTTTTGCTTTTGCAAAGATGAAGGACATCTGGCACCATCAGGAATGCCCCAAAGCAAGTACTGAATCACACTCTTAATAAGGTATGAGGGAGGGAGCTAGTGTAGAGTTTGGGACGTTAGTTTCCTAATCTGGTCTTGTGGGATTGTGAGGGCTAGGTTTGCTGTGGATAAAGTGCGTGAGCTGGTGGAGATTTGCTCATAGGAGCCATTTGGACGGAGAAGATCCTGCAAGTCCAGAAGCAGGTGTTGTCATGTGGAGGATTCCTTTTAACTGAAAGCAGCCCTGTCTGGAGTGGCATGAGCTGACCACGGAGAAGTGACCTTTATGAATTAGTGGGTCGTGCTTGAGGCTGTGAAAATTGTACATTCTGGGCTTTACAAGCATAGCCACTAGCAAAATGTATCAGCCAACTGGTGTGCAGTGAGAACTTCTACACCCTTGGTTTTAATGGAAGAACCTCCAAATAACTTTGTTCATAGGGTACAGGCTCTCCGGGACCTACCCTTAATTCTCCTTGGAAAATACCATGTTTTGCAGGATTTTTTGTGCTTTGGGGAGAAAAGGCTTTATATTTGTGGGTTCTGGAGGACTAGAGTAAACCAGAACTCGAATCCTCACCAGATAGCTCACAAGCATCATCCCATTAGAGATTTTCAAAGTCAAAAGTGCTGAACGAGGTCTCCTGGGATGCCAAGCTGACCTTGTGGAGTCCGCGTCAGATACTGCTTATGAAGTCATCAGAAATAATTTTCTGGAGTAGAATGTCCTTTATGCATTACATTATGATTTTGGTAGTTATGGACTGGGATGGCACTTCCATGAATCTGAGAATCTTCTGTGGTCACAGACACCTTAAGTCATGGTCGATAGGTGCGGCTTACCGCTCACTACACGTGGTATGAACGTGTTTGTTGTGACCCATAAGATGTTGATATTTATGTACTTTATGAGGATTTTCACAAGATGAAGCAATTTCTTCAAGAAGGTCTTCTGTTTTTTATTCATGGTTGTATCACTTGGTGTTTGGGAATTTATGAAATACAATAGATTGGTTCTAACCTGTGCAGAAATGGACTAACATCCTCCATTTTCCAGTGTGCCAATTGTCCTAAAGAGACAAAAACAGTATAGAACTTATAATGATTACATCCTGCTAGCGAGTCTAGAAAACCACCCATTTGTGTCTCACGGTTTTACTCAGTACAAGAATCATACATACCAGTAGGGTTAGAGCCAGGCTCTCAAAGTTAATTTACAAGCCTCTTTCAAAGCAGGGCAAGTACAAAAATATATGCAATCATGACCCTCCAAAAAGGTGGGTACAATTGCAGTCTTTCAGAAAAAATAGGTAATCAGTAATGTTTCCTCTCCGGCTCACAGACAATCTGGTGAGATAATATTCCTGCCTCCTTCCTCCTTGTGATGTACACCCAGAAGTCTTCTAAGCGGAATCTCAATAGTCAATGAAGCAACATCAAGTATGTATGCTACACTTGACCCCTTTGGGTTGTAGTCCACCAAACGTTCTTCCTTCATCCCATTGTATTGAATTAACTTTTGTTGGCGTTAGGAATCAGTGTCCTTTACTACTGCTAACCAAAGCTAAAGTGCTTACGCACCCTCGTTAAAACATGGCAAAATTGACCTACGTGTAATTGGCATATTAAATTACTAATAAGTCTCCAGTAAATGGTACTACATGTACCCAAGGCCTGTTAATTAAATGCGACTAGTGGTCCTACAGTACTCATTGTGCCACCCACTACAGTACTACACTTGATCTTAGCCAAAAGGCCAAGAAGCGATGCCACCCACTACAGTAGCCCTTATAAACATGTCTTAGGCCTGGCACTGCAGCCTGTAGTGCAGTTTTAAACTGTAATTGAAACCTGATAAAAGAAGTCTTTTTGCAAGGTCTAAAGCTCCCCTTTTACAACATATAAGACACTCCTAAGGTAGGCCTTAAAGGTCCTATGGCAGAGTGCATGGTATTTAAAAAGAACATGTTGGTTTAAGTTTTACATATCTCGGTAGTGAAAAACTGCAAAAGTTGTTTTTCACTATTGTAAGTCCTACCTCACCACAGACTGCCTTATTATATTTAATGAGTGCTAAGCTTTTGATTGGGAACGGGTATAAAAATACTTTTTAGTCTCTTATGAATTGTAATTTAAAATCCTCTTTGACAGTAAAGTTGGATTTTAAGTTACAATTGTACAAATCCTACTTTCAGAAAGCTTACATTTGTGTGCCCAAATCAACTGTGCCTGTCTGCCATTCCTTGGGTCACATGATTCTGCAGTTGTGGGTTGTGTATTACTTCCAGGCAATGAGACAAAGGGGGGTAGGTGTGGGCACGATGGCTGTGGGCAGAGTAGTACTGAGTTCTACCAACACATTAAAGGACCTTGCCCAAAGCACTTGCAAAGGAACCTGACACTAGCCTTTTGTCACCACAGACATTTGGGAGCCAAACCCAGGGAGGTCAGGGGAGTGGGCCAGGTGTTGCCCCCCACACACAAAGGCTGGCAAAGGGGATAAAAGGTGGTATTCTCAGACCCGATTACGTCTGGACCTGAGGAAGGACTGCCCTGTTGCTGGAAGAACTGCCTTGCTGCCTGAGGAAGACTTGACCTGCTCCTTGAACGCTGGACCATCACAGTGACTTCAAGGACTAGCTGCCTGCCCTTCTATGTGAGCTACAGGGACAAAACAAGCTCCAGAGACTACAAGGCACTGGCAGAGGGGATGCCATCCACCTTGGGGGAGTAGACTGTAAATATCGTCACTCCCTGCGTCGGCCCCACACTACTGGCTGCAAGTCCATTTAATGGGTATGCCTTGTGAATATTAAAATCACAATAAAGAGGGGACACAATATCGACCACAAAATACATAAATGAAATATTGACAGATAGTCTTGGTTTTCTACACCTAACCCTACATATATGTCCCTGTGTGGTACATATATCTTCAAGGTATGTAGGTATGGATGTAGGAATAAGAAATATATACTTCCCAATGCAGTTACCTTTTGATATTTTGTCTCTTGATATTTTTGTACCGACATTGTTGGTGTCAAGATTCAGTAGTACAATCCACTTTATGGCATACTTCCCCATTAAACATTTGCCAAGGCTGACAATTTTTATGAAAACTATCCCTCACAAGAAGAGAGAAATGCCACTGACCAGGCAATGTTTCTGGTTAGAATCTGAAGGAAAGATTAGGCTGACAAGGGACTGAAGTGATAATATGCTGCTGCATGTGAGTCTCACTGCATTGAGCCTTGGCATATTTTGCTGTAGATTCCAAATTGCGGAACTATTTCTTCAAACTAAGAAAAAGCATCACTGGATTAGTGAATTATCTTGCACCAATCAACATTCTCGAATTCTGTGGTGCTGCGCATCAAACCCCCTTGATAGCTACACACTTTTTTCAATAGAGTGGCAAAATAAAATGAAACAAATCAATGCAGGCTGTTCTAGTTTTAAACACTATTTATTATTTATTTGCGTAAGGCAGATAAACAGCGTATACCGATTACATATTTTCTTTAATATATAAGCAATAGTTAGTGCCATTTGTACAGTGACTTCTTAACGATTCCACTCAATGTTCTAAGATGCCATTTAAAAAAATGGTAGGGTTCAGACCCACACTGTGCGGTAAATAATAAATAGCCAATATCAGACAGTGAGAAAAGTCGTTCAGTGCTCTTTATTGGTCCTATTTCTGACAATCTTTGTCCTTCTGAAGTTTGTTAAACTTAGTACATTTTCTTAAAAGTAACTCTGACAAAAATAATATGCATAAAAATAAAGAGCTTTCAAAGACTTCCAAAATAAATGTTAGTTAAATATCAGGCACAAATCTAAATCCAAGACTACACAGCTGAGTGTGTGTGTTTTTGGAAAACAGGCTGCTTATATGTACGTCAATTCAAATATACTGTATCTTCTGTATGTCTGTCACATTAAACAAGTCTGGTCTTTTTTAGGCCTAGACAATATATAATTCCAAACCATTTGATAACACGGTTCTGGTGAACTTGAGGCAACATTGTGTTTTAAGAAATATTTGGCATCGCTATGATAGGTACTGGTTTTACCCAGGTAGGTAGAGGTTTATACCTTATCTCACAAACTGTTGGCACTTTAGATCAAATGAGCAACTATGGATTACCCACCAATCCCGTGCCACCGTGAAAACAGGCAGAATACAGAATAGATCATATTAAGTCAGAATTTCAGGAAAAGAAACCAAACAAAAACTGCACTGTGGTCACAGTAAAAATAAAATAAAAAGGGAGATAGCCCATTGAACTATTTTACTCTCTTTGATTGAACATGGTAACCCGCTTTCCAGCAACTGTGTGCTCTAAGTGGAAATAAAACCTTTTCTAAAGGGTTAGGAAACAATTTTGTCTACATCATTAGAGTGAATAAAGACAAAAGCCTCCATCAGGGGTCCCATATAGTTTCCAATCCAATGTTTATAGTTAAATCAGGAACTAGCAAGAATGAAGGAATACTGCATCCCCCTTATTTTCTCACAAAAATTGACTAGCAAAAAGCAGGTGAAATATTTCCGTGGAAACAGGCTGGAATGAGGGCGATTAGCCTAGGAACTAAGGCCCTCATTCCGAGCCTGGCGGGCGGCGGAGGCCGCCCGCCAGGCTTCCCCCCTCCGAAATACCGCTCCGCGGTCGTAAGACCGCGGAGGGTATTCCGAGTTTTCCCCTGGGCTGGCGGGCGGTCTTCACAAGACCGCCCGCCAGCCCAGGGGAAAACTCCCTTCCCACGATGACGCCGGCTCGTAATAGAGCCGGCGGAGTGGGAAGGTGCGACGGGTGCAGTTGCACCCGTCGCGTATTTCAGTGTCTGCTTTGCAGACACTGAAATACTTTTAGGGGCCCTCTTACGGGGGCCCCTGCCGTGCCCATGCCATAGGCATGGGCACGGCAGGGGCCCCCAGGGGCCCCGCGACTCCCCCTCCCGCCATCCGGTTCCCGGCGGGAGAACCGCCAGGAACTGGATGGCGGGAGGGGGAGTCGGAATCCCCATGCCGGCGCAGCATGCTGCGCCGGCTTGGAGGATTCCTTTGGGGCAGCGGGAAACCGGCGGGAGACCGTTCCGCCAGGGTCGTAATGACCCCCTAAGTATGTACTCCCTAACCCTGCAGTAATTCGCTGTTGATCAGGGAACCCCCAGGAATTATTTGTAGTACCACAGTATTTCCACACCCTGAAGTGATCAAAACCTATTCATAATTTTGGGAGTAGGAATACTGATGCAGTATTCCAGTGGGACTCATTAAGGGGACCTGACACGGAAAACCAGGCTTAACATGTCAAAAGGGGTTATGATGCCCTAATTCACCAGGTTAAGAAAATGATCAGGGTAATCAAAAGAATGCAAAATCTGAAGATCACTAAATAACTTTACAAACTTTCTTGAGAAACAAATCTTTGGCGACAGGGTGAAGAGAAAAACAATACACAGAACAGTGAGATTTCCATGCATACATTTTGTTCATGCTGAATTTGTGGCAAGGACACATTCTCAGCCCTTCCATCATTTCATTCGTTTGGCAACACCTGAATATGCAAATTCGATCTCCCGTTCTGCGGGGCAAGTATTTGCAAACTCATCTCTAATGTAGGCGCTGCTTAAGTATCTCCACACTCCGGTAAACTCTGGTGGAATTTGAAAATTTCTGTATTTCTTTGCCACCACCTAAAAATATACAGAGAGGAAATGAGGCAGGTGGGAAATGCTGAAAAAAATATGTATAAAAAGTTCTATACAACTTTCAAAATGTAATGCATAAGCTATGCTACCAATGAACTCTGAGAGTCAATTACCCATTTCTAGAAGACACTCCGATGGTAATCTCACCAGTACTGTCATCATACATTTTTGCTGATACAACGATATCACTACCAGCAACAAAAAACATCTGGGGAAAACATAACTGTATGCTCTCCAGCAGTTAAGACATCCAACAAAGTCTTGTGTAAACATCAACAGTTTACTTACCTTCAGTAACACTTTTTCTGGTAAAGACTATCTAGCCACAGATTACTCACCTTTAGAATATTCCCCAGGCGTCAGACTGGAACAGGAAACTTATTTAATGCTACCACTACGCGCCGGAAAGTAGCATCGTGCAGCCCTGCACTAACGCCATTCCTCTCCAAAAATGGCGTGCGAGGCCTCCTATAAAGGCACCACTCCTGCATGATGATGTCAGTAGCTTTCGAAACTGTTTGCATCTCCAGATGTGGAGCCCCAAAAGTAAATTGGTAAATCAGTGTGAAGAACCCTAGATGTGGGATCTTATTAAAGGAATAGGGTTCAACCATAGATGGGGAGCACCGGAAGGCCATCTGCAGCTAGATTGAGTCCCTACCAGAAAGAGCATTACCAAAGGAAAGTAACTTGTTCTGATAGAGATTTCTAGCTGCAGATTTCTCACCTTTAGAATGATACCAAATAGTTACCTAAGGGAGATGGGCTGCAGATGGACTCAAACCAGAAAACCCTGTAGGAGTGAGCAGGCAAAGTTCCCTTCTCTGTAGACTTGTCTGTCCAGACAATAGTGCTTTGTGAACATATGGAGGAACCCCAACATATCTGCCTGGCAGATGTCTAGGACAAGGACGCCACTTTATAACACAGTGATAGCAGCTTTGGCCCTGGTGGAACGGGCACACAGTCCTTCCAGAGGTTGCTTCTTCAATGCTGTGTAACATGTCTGAAAGCAGAGCACGATCCAGCATGAGATGGTAAGTTTCTGCACTGGCTTACTTTTTTTGCCCAAGCAAACCCCACAAAGAGCTGATCATCCAGTCGCCGGTCTTTGGTGCAACTGATGTAGAAGTTGAGAGTTCTCTTTGGTTCCAAGCAATGGAGCCCCACCTGCTCCCTTTCTTGGCTGAAGCGAAGCATAGAACGCTGGCATAGTGATGGATCAGCAGACGTGGAACAGAAACACAACTTTCGGGAGAAAGGATGTCCTAGCACACAGAACCAGCTTGCCACAGTAGGTGTGTGTGTATAGAGGATGAACACACAAACCCTGAAGCTCACTTACATTCCATGCAGAGGGAACTGCGACTAAGAATGCTGTTGTGATGGTGAGAAGCAATAGAGGACAAATGTGGAGCAGCACGAATGGAGTACACATCAAATATGAAAGGACAAGATTGAGATCCTATTGGTGCATCACGAATGGAGATGGGGAAAACATATGCTATAACCCTTTCACAAAAATGCATCACAACAGGCGATTTAAATAAAGAGGGCTGATAGGCAACCTAGAAGCAAGAAGGATGAGCAAGCTGAAAGATAACCTATAACTGTGCCCAGAGCAAGCACAAACAATAAAACATTAGACAGTTTGGCCTGAAGGGGGTCAATCTGGCAAGTGCCACACCATAACACAAATTTGTCCCAACAACAGTGGCATACAGTTTTTGTGGAGGGATGCCTGGCAGCCAAGATGACATTAACCACCTCCAGAGGAAGGTCGAAGTTGCTCAGCTGTCGCTGCTCAATCTCCATGCATGAAGGTGTATATTGTGAAGGCTTGGGTTTAGAACTTGCAGTTTAGCTGCAACAGCAGATCCTTCTGGAGGGGCATCCTGATTGGAAGAGAGATGCTCAAGCGCTAGAGATCTGGACACAATACTCTGTGCCGAATCAGGAGCTACCAGGATGACTTGAGCCTAGTCTGTCTTGACATTCTTGTGAAATTATGGCAGGAGTGGTATCTGCTGAAAGGCCTATAGGAGTTCTGAGTGTCACTCAAGGCAAAGAGCATCTCTGAGCGAGAGACGCCTTAGAAACTCAAATGCGCAGAAGTGCTGACATAAAGGGCCTGATTTAGAACTCGGCGGACAGTGACAGTTATCCCATCTGCGGAAATCTAAATCCAATAGAATCTTATGGGATTTAGATTTTGGCAGACTGGATATCTGTCCACCGTTGTGAAAGAGTAACCCAACCGTCGAGCTCTAATAAAGCCCTATGCATTCTCAGCTGTGGCAAACAGATTGAACCAAAGCTCTCCCCATTTGCGGAAGAGAACTAATACCACTTCTGGATATAGCTACCATTCGTAATTCACCAGGTGCCGAGTTCCTCTGCTTTTGGCATTCAGAGGCTGGCAGGTGATTCACCACTGAGAAAATTCCTTGGTGGTCCAGCCATTTCCAGAGACGCAAGGCTTCCTTGTACAGGATCTGTGACCCCACCCCACCCTGTTTGTTGTATGTCCATGAGCACCTCCTTGATGGATGGCAGGAAGGCTTTCAGCACCAAATGGGTGGCCTTCAGCTCCGGAAGGTTGTCATGCAGTGAGTGCCAAAGATTAGAGGCCTCTTATCTCCACCTCTCTCAAATGGCCCACCCAACCCAGAAGAAATGCATCAGTCCCCACTGTCAGTTAGGTAGCGGAGGGAGAGTTGTCTGTGGCTGACCCAGTTGCATTCCAGTAGCCACCGCTGCAGGTCTTTCACATTATCTTCCAAGATCTGGACGTAGTCGGGGAGGTCCCCCTTGATGTTAGGCTCACTGGGACTACAGATCGCTCTGCACAGCCTGCATATGTCCCCTGTCATGCTCAACCAGCAGGATACAGGAAGCCACAGGTTCTAGCGGCTACAGGGTGGACCTCACTGAAACACAGGACCAAGGCCGAAAGATTGAGATCATATCCTGAAGGTCCTAGACTCTCTTCCCCGGTAGAAAGGCACAAAACAAACCATGTCCAGAATGTCTCCAATGAAAGTGAGCATCTGTGGAGGAGTCAGGTGTGACTTCAACACATTGATAGTGAACTCCAAAGATGACAGGAGGTTCACCGATAACTGGAGGTGATTGCGACTGCCTAGAGCGAGCCTGCCTCCAACAGCCAGTTGTCGAGATATAGGAAGATGGCATTCCTGACCTCTGAAAGTGTGCTGCTACCACCACCATCAATTTCATTAAAACCGATGGGCGCTGGTGAGCCCTAAGGGTAGCACAGAAAACTGCAAATCCCACCACGAACCGATGATGAGCCGACAGGATGTGAATAAGGAAATAGGCGTCCTGCTGGTCCATCACCACCATCCAGTCTCCAGGGTCGAAGGCAGACAGAACCTAGGCCAGGGTGAACACTCTGAACTTAACTTCTCCTTGGGGAGGAAAAAGTTGAGAGGGCTCATAGAATAGGTGAAAGACCTTTGTCCGTCTTGAACTTACGTCTTACTTCTGGCACCGGCACCCTCTCAATAGCCCCTTTGGCCAAACCTCCCGCAAAATAGAGAGATGGTCCTCCATCAGTAGTTAAACAGATGGTGGAAGGTGCGGCGGGGACAAAAGAAGGTAAGTTATAGACTTTGAGAATAAGTTGGAGGGCCCACCTGTCCAATATCATCGCTTGCCAGCCCGGATAGAATTTGTGGATTCAGCCTCTACCCAGTAAGGATACATTAAAGGTGCTTTGCAAGTGGAGCTGCGGTGGGTGATGGATGGTACAGCACACTGGCCTTGGCTGTGGGAGCAGCCTCTCCTGCGAAACTGCTGGGTTTCTTGTTGGGGTGTGATAGGCTGGTGGTAGGAAGTGCCTCAGCTGAAACCATGAAAGGAGCTTTGGAAATGTTGCTGACAAGGCTGGGTGGAAAGACCCAGAGAGAAAGTGGTGGCCCTATTCTGTTTGAAGCATTTTAGGGCAGAATCAGCCTTTCCCCCAAGCAAGCAAGTCCCATCAAATGGCATGTCCATCACAGAGGACTGGACATCCCCCCAGAACCTAGTCGAACGTAGTCACACATGGTGACGAATGGCAACACTGGTACCTATAGCTCATCCTATGGAGTCGGAGGGGTCCAAGCCACAACGAATCGTGAACTTGGGAGCATCATGACCATCTTGAATGACCTGTGACAGAGAAGGGCTAAGATCTTCAGGAACACCTGGGGCAACCTGCACCACTGAGTCGCAGAGTGCATGAATATAGCAGCCTGGTAAGCAGGAAATAGTAATGGACTATAGGGCCAAATTGGCGGATAAGAAGGTCTTCATGAGCTTTAACTCCCTGTCGGGGGAGTAGTAGGAAAATTGTTAAGGTTGATACAGCTGGTGGAGGCTTGCACCACAAAGCTGTAAGGAGAAGGGTGCTGTGACAAAACGACTGGGTGGCCTGGAGCAGGGTGATAGCATCTGGCAATCAGCCTGTTAACCGTAGTCCAAGCCAACAGCAGGGTATCTGCCAATGCCTCATTTAAATGTAGGAGGGGCTTAGAAGCAGTCTGGCCAGGCTACAGGACTTCCCTCAGGATGTTGGTTTTCACCTCGATTGTGGCAAGCTGGAGATCAAGAACTTCAGCCGCCCTACACATGGTGTAGGATGCAGATTCTTCCATGGGTGGGCCAGGAGGGGAAAAAGGGGCTGACTCAGGTGCCTGGCCCACCAGCATCCTGCAGGTCCTCCCACCAATTGGCATCCGCATAGGGCTGAGCGGAATCATCACCCTGATCAGGATCGTTGTCAAAGTCTGCGCCAAAAAGAGAATGTAAGGACTGTTGCTTGCCTGGTGGTAAGGTGAGAACCTCAGTCTGATTCAATTAAGCAGGATGTTGGTCTAATTTCGATCGGTTTTGAGTCGGCATCACGAAGGACATTTGGGGCCACCTCTCTATCCAGCAAGGACATATGGATTGCCTAAGGACACCCTTGGCAACATGTACCTGTACTGGAGCGAAAAACAGTAGTGGCACAAAGGGTACAGTTGGTGCAGAAGGCAAACCTCCCAGCTGTAATCCAGGTGGAAGACCTCTTTGCTCAGTGGGGCATGAAGTTGCACCAGACTCAGTTACTAAAGAACTGAAGACCCGGAGCATGGCCGAGCACAACTCTATAATTTGGTGAGGCATGGTTGGAGGCCCTGTAAATTCGGATTGTCCTGGAACCAGTTGCACAATCGGCTGCTAAGTTGGCCAACTTCGTGAGCGAGAATGGGACAGTTGGCACCACCCATGCCCTTTGTCAAAGGAGTGGGAATGGTACAAAGGAGCTGAACTCAGCGTTGACTTCTTATGTTACTTATGCTTGCCTTAGGGTTTGGAGCACGACTAAGACTTGCCTCGAAAGCTGCTCTGTCGACTCCCGGAATGGGACTGGGAATGAGCTTTCGACTTGGAGCGTGACAGTAGCGGTCCCAGCACTCCGTCTACTTGTGCATGGTGACGTAAAGTTTCACCTCGCATTCCCTGAGGTTCTTCGGGTTCATTGACGTGCAGCCCATACAGTTTGTGGCCTGACCCCAGGGAACAGAGGCAAACCCAGTGGGGATCTGTCACAGACATCTGTTTGCAACAGTCCTTACAGGGCTTCAAACCTGTGGTTTTAGGAGGTAACATCCCTTGCATACTGTCGAAAATCTGGGGAAAAAGCTGAAAAAAGCAGTCTTTGGGAGACAAGAAAAGCTCTGGATCCATGGCTAGAGGCGCAATAAGAAAGAAACTGATGCATAGGAGTTGCACCTTTATAGACCTGCATGTCATTTCTGGAGCGTAGCAGCATCAGTGCAGAGGCACACGGTACCACTATCCCGCACGCAGAGGTACTATGAAAAAAGTTTCCGGATTCATGCTGACACTTAGGGAATACAGTAACTGTGAGGAATCTGAGGCTAGAAGTCTCTATCATCGACTGCTGATCAGAAATTATTCGGTGGATTACGAATTAACTGTAGGCTCACTGACAGGGACCCTGTAATCGGCAATATTTTGTCATTACTTGTGTTAGGACCAGCTCAGAGCAAATTTTATTATTTTTTAGGGAAGCGTTTTTCTCACATAGCAAGGAGTGCCAGTGGTAATGCAATTACTGTTTGAATCGACCAGAAGGTATAAATGTTGCCAAATATATTTTCAAGTCAAGCCAAATTTATTCGCAGTTAATTAAAAGCATCGCAACATATTAGGAAACACTGTGTGAGAGCAGGCAGCATGTACCCTTACGCATAAAAGTAGATATTCCAACACGGATGAGATGAAGTAGTTGCTGCCAATTTAGCTGGAAGGGCTTCAACAAATGTCATCAAATTATAAATGTAATCAAACAGCAGTCAATAAAAGTAAAAAAATGCGATGTTGGTGAAACTTAAGACTGAATCCCAAGTCCCCCAGATTTTTTTTTTCTCACAACCTCTGCCTTTGTATACTTCTCACTCTAGGATTCCTCTTCCCAGTTTCTAAAAGTTGGGAGGATTTCATATCCCCATTTATGATCAATGTCCCTCCTTGCCTCCATGTAACCAAAGTTCACCAGAATCTTCTGGTAGCGTGTGAGGCCTGAGAATTCCCATATGCCAAATAAAGCTGTCCGGGGGGTCATGTCAATGACAGTGTCTACTGCCATCTCCAGAGATGCCATTACTTGTTCCCAGAATCATTCTATTGCAGGGAAATGCCACCATGTGTGTATGAAGGTTCCCTCTGTGCCACATTTTCAGAGACACAAAGCATTCCCTGCCCTTCCAATTCTATGAAGCAGCATTCTAGTGTAGTACGTACTATGTGGGAGCTTAAGTTGGATTAGGCGGTAACTGGTTTTGATGGCTCCTTCTGGTGGAAAGCCCAGCGCCTCTTGCTAGTCTTCTTTGTCTAATGACCCAATGCCCCACTCCCACCTGTCTCTAAGGCATGTCAGTGGCCCCTGAGTGTTTCTGCATTAATGTGCCATGTGTCAGGGATATTCGTATATGTCAGATTTATCCATCCATCAGCCTGCTCTCCAGCGAGAAGTCCTCCTGTGTCTCCTTTTCAACATCTACATTTCGGGTAAGTGCATGTCTTAGTTGTCTGTATTTGAGCCACTGGGTGGGAGGCATCTGATATTCCTCCTGTTGGTGAGCAAATGGAACCACTCCATTAGCGTCCAACATCCCTGCTGGCATGGATATGTGTTACGACTCTGTCGTCCCATTTCTAGGAGGCACTGTATGGGGACTGTCGGAAGCCTGGGAATCACCTTAAACACATATCTAGAGTCCCTTGCTGATTCCCGTTTGTTTCTCTTTACACCATGGTATGCTTTTGTAGTATTATATTTGCTTCCTGGGACTGCAAATCCCATAATGCACAGCCTGGTAGTCAGGAAAGCCTGGATTCTGTTTTACATTGTTGTCTATGGGAGAAATCCAGTTGCTCCTTTTCACCGGATCCTTTCCTCCAGGACTTGCGAGTGTCTGAAACTACACACACCTTATATCTCTCCTGTGCAGCCCAGTCATGTGATTCCTCCTGCATTTTTCTGCAGCTTGGAACTGCTTATAAGCAGCCATTTCCTCAAGATACTCGTTGTGCATTGGAGTTCGATTCCTTTGTGTTACAGACCCCTTATCGGATGGCGTTCCAGTCTTGTTCCTGTTCTGTTCCAGCTTGAACCTGTTACCTGTTTCTCTGCCCTGTTCCTGATTGTTCCAGCCAGAGCCTGCTCCCTATCTCTTAGCCTTGTACCTGTTTGTTTCTTCCAGAGCCTGCTCCCTGTTTCTCTGTCCTGCACCTGCCTTGTTTCAGCCTGAACCTGCTCTCTGCTTCCCAGTCCTGTTTACTGCTTATTCCTACTCCCTGTATTCCAGCCCTGTCCTTGCCTGTTCCAGCCAGAGCCTGCTCTCAGTTTCCCAGTCCTGTTTCTGTTTGTTCCAGCCAGAAGTGTGCGCCCTGTTTTCCAGGCCAGAAGTGTGCGCCCTGTTTTCCAGTCCTTCCCAGTTCCTGCCTCTGTCTCTTAGTTTGTCCCTTTTGTTTCTGTTTCCTCTCTGTATTTGTGTCTGGTAAGTGTTCTATCAGTCTTCACCAGTGTATAATTGTCCTCCTTTGTACCAGGGTTGGCTCCTGGTTTCCAGGAGGCAATTACAGCCCCCATCCTTGTCTAGTGTTATACATTGTCTTTCGTGCCTAACAGTGACAGTGTGCTATTGCTGTTTTTCCAGGAATCACCACTGTGTTTCCAGCTGGACCCACAAGAGCTTGTCTTGTGTATGTAAGTACTATCCTTGTTTGTGCTTCAGGGTCCAGAGACAGAATCACTTCTGCTGCCTCCTTTCTATGGGGCTGGCAGGGTGACTATCTGTAAGAGCAAACTGCACAAAGGCATTGACATTCCCTGTCACTGTGGGAGGTTCTGCGCCCTACTCTGTGTACAACCCCAGCGTGTTTGTCCATTAGTAATCCGTTTCTTGTTTGTTCACACAAGGGTTGTTCTGCTTTTACTTTCCTGTTTCCTGTGCCTGTCCATAGCTGTCCTTTCCGTGTATGCCTTTAGCTGCTCTTCTGCCCCAGTACCCTACCTCTTTAGGATATTCAGTAATCTCAAGGCATGTCCCAACCAGAGTCCTGATCAGACCCACCCGAAACCGTGACAATATGCTGATTTCATCCCAATCCTGGAAGCCCTCCAAAGAGACAACTTGTTGCAACCATGTGCCCTCCCGAAGTGGGGTGTGTGGCGTGAGTCTCGTATCCCATTTCATTTCACTAAGTAAACTATTCCAGACATTCCACACCGCCTGGCATGCCCCTCCACTGAGTTGCCCGCCATACAAGGCATGCAAGCAGCTATGTCATCCCATTCCTCACTTGTCCGTCCGGTAAGCTGGGTCTTCCCTGTTAGGATATACCCAATCATTCACCATGCCAACCTCTGCTGCCTCATACTATTTCTTAATATTGGGGAGTTCTAAACCTCTGTCAAATTTGGAACACTGAAGGGATCGCACCGCTATGTGGAGCTGTACCCCTGCCCAGAGTAGCATCAATACTAGGGCGTCCACCCATTTAACGACTGTCTTTGGCTGCGATTAGGGGTTATTCAGTAGTATATTCAACAGTCGGGGAGGGCGATCATTTTGAACACTGCTGCTTTGTCCATCAGTTATAATGGTGGCGTACTCCAATGCCTCACGTCCTTTTCCAGTCTCTGATGCAGTGGGGTAAGATTGGCCTGGGCAAATGAGGCACCATCACTGGTAACTCAGATGCCTAGATACTTAAACTTGTGGGGTTCCACCTGCAGTGGCAATGGTAGTGGGCCATTGCACCCCCACAAAGAGCATCGGCAATAGAGGGCAACCTTGCCTTGTTTCTCTCCCCACAGTGAATTTCTCTGGAGGTGCATTCATTACAATCCAATCCTAGCATGAGGATTCTAATACAGCAGTTTGATCCATCTGATGTACCAAGGTCCAAACTCCATTCGTTCTAGTGTTAGGAACAAGAAGGGCCACTCCACCTATTCAACCCCCTTGCTGGTGTCTAAAGATACAATGGCCCATGTCTCTCCTGTGTCAGCTTCCGTCATGTTATTATGTAGGCGGTGAAGGTTCAGTTTAGTCAAGCCGTAAGGCATAAAGCCCGTCTGGTCTGCATGAACCAGGTCCTACACCACCGTGTGGGGTCGGTTGGCAAATACGTCTGCCAGAATTTTGGTATCTATGTTTAGTAACGAGATCAGTCTATAGGAGGCACACTTATGTGCAGGCTTTCCTTCCTTGGGAATGAGGACAATTGTTGCCGTGCGTAGGCCAGCCGGCTGTGACCCTGCACGGAAAGCATCCTGATACATTGACAGCATTGGTTTCACCACTCGTCTGGCAACTCCTAGAACAAATTCTACTGGCAGCCCGTTCGGGCCTGGAACTTTCCATGCCTGCATCTGAGCCAAGGCCACCACAATTTTAACCTCCATGAGGTCTGATTCCAATGCTTCCTGCTGATCAAGGCTCTGGGTTTTTGTCGGGCCTTCTTATACAAAGTTCCTTGTCTCACTCTCTGAAACCTCAGCCTGGGAGCATAAAAGTCAGCCATATAACTGTGAACTTCTGAATTTGAGCGCTACTCCTCACACTTTCTCCTGAGTCCATTTGGAGCTCCCATATCTGGATGGACTCCCTTTCTCTGTTTCCTATCCAGGCCAGCAGTTTACCATCCTTGTCACCGGCTTCATTTCTGTTTTTGATGTCTTCACTTCATGGCCTGCTACCTCCCGGAATTCTGTGCATTTGAGCTCTAGATTCTGTCGGTGTCACCAAGCGCCTAAGATATTGGGGGTCATTTTGACCCTGGCGGTCCGAGACCACCAGGGCTAAAATGACGGAAGCACCGCCAACAGGCTGGCGGTGCTTCCTGGCCTATCATGACCGTGGCGGAAGCACCGCGGTCGCACCGCCGGGGTCGGCGGTATTCCGCCACTTTTGCCCCGGCAGTGATAATCCGCCAGGGGATAACGAGTCCCCGACCGCCAGCCTTTTTCTGGCGGTATGAACCGCCTGGAAAAGGCTGGCGGTACAGGGAGTCGTGGGGCCCCTTGGGGCCCCTGCACTGCCCATGCCACTGGCATGGGCAGTGCAGGGGCCCTGTGACAGGGCCCCATGCGGCTTTTCACTGTCTGCGAAAAGCGTGACGGCTGCAACTGCACCCGTCGCACGGCCGCAACGCCGCAGGCTCCATTTGGAGCCGGCTCCTATGTTGCGGCCCAGCGGGGATTTCCAAATGGGCACCGCGGGAGTGCGGCCACATTGGCGGCCGCCCGGCGGTTACAGCCGCCGCCCGCCAAAGTTGTAATGACCCCCATTATCTCTTATCCGTTGCTTCCCCCGCTATTAGTACCCCTCTTATTGTAGCCTTATGAGCTTTCCAGATAGTGCTGGCGCTATCTACTGTGCCCTTGTCTTCTTGGAAGTAGAGATTTTTTGTCATATCAAGTCCTTTGCTACATGTTAATGGTAAATCTCCAAGTGGCCATTCTTCAAACTCTGTGTTCTTTATCTCTATTGGTAGACAAGGTGACCTGCAAAGGAGGGTGGTCAGATATCCCGCTCATCAGATATCTGGCCTCTAAGAACTTTCATTGTGTCGCTAGGTGTGAAAATGTAATCTAGCCTGGAGGACATGTTGTGCAGTTGCAAGTAGAAGGAGAACCGTCGCTCCTGTCTGTGTGGGACCCTCCAAACATCCATCAATCCCATGGACTGTGTGAACCCCTCCAGTTTCCCAACTGTGGCTTCCACTTCCGGTTTGGTGCTCATTCTATCCAGGTGTGTATCGAGCACCAGATCAAAATCTCCTCCTTCAATAGTGAAGGCCCGTGGAAACCCAGCCAGGAGCTGCCACACTTTTTGTAGTGTCTGCATCTGAAGGCCTGGTGGAGCATACACGTTGAAGAGGATCATGGTCTCTCCCTCACATTTTCCCAAAAGAGCCGTATAGCATCCTATGGTATCTGACCATATACGAAGGCATGGAATGCCAGTGACTTTCTAAGCAAGACTGCCCCCGTGAGCCCGAGGTGTGTTGGACATAAGACGTCATCATGTATTTGCCTCTCCCAAGACTGTCATGTTGTGTATCCATTAGATGAGTTGCCTGGAAGAGTATAATGTCTGCTCCATATCTATTGAGGGCCCTAGTTACCAGGCCTCTCTTCACTTTATTGCTAAGGCCTAATAATGTCTCTGGACATTCCAAGAGACCAAAGTTAAAGTTTGTGACAGAGCCATCTATATGTCTATATGTGGTTGCCATTGCCCCAGTAAGAGTGGTGGGTGGAGGAGGGGATTATCCTATCCACTGTATGCCTGATGTGATGCCCATGTGTGTGATCTAGTGCTTGACCGACCCCCAAATTAACAATATGTATGTGCCCTTAACCAAGTGAACATGAAGTACAATCAACTTTATGTGCTATGCATGCAAGAGCGGGCCACACAGGAAGCCAACAAAAGAAACAAAAGTCACACAGCCTCCTGCTCACCAGCCCCCGTTCCTCAGCAGAAACGGAGCATAACTACTAATTCCATCGGGCCAGAGTCAGGGGTCCATTTATATATGCGTCCAGTCCCTCAGCACCCATGTCCATACTTACAGTCTTTCGGATAGGCACTAAGCTTAAGTCAAACAATGTGATCCAAAGTCCTCATGGTAATTACCGGCAGATGCGCCCCCTCTATTTCCGTTTCGGATCCTGTCAGGTCTGTCTCACTCGCTCCCTCTCTGGCGCAACAGCTCTCCATTAATTATTGTCTAGTATATCACTGCAGTTTTTGATTTCTTCCACATGTTTCACTTGCTCTGCTTTCATCTGTGCTTTTGTCGGGGAAGATCTGCCGCCTGACCCTCTCCTTTTCCTGGGTTTACGTCTTTGCCACTCATGTTTGGTCTCCATTGGGGTGACTGGGCACATCCATAGCCCTTGTTGCTCCAGCCAGTGCCATACCTTCTTTGACGAGTGCAAAAGATCTAACTTATCTTTGTGGACTGCTCTCAGTTTCGCTGGAAAGATAAGGGTGTACTTAAAACTCAACTGGCGCATTATTTCTTGATGGGCACAAATGCTCCCCTCTACCTTTGACCCAGGGATGTATAATCTGGATATATATTAACTTCCTGTCCTTCTATTATCCAAAGACCATGTTTACAGGAGAGTTGAAGTATTTTGCCCCAATCTCTGCAGTTCATTAATCAAGCAATGATTGGTCAGGGGAGGGGGCTTGTCCCGGGGCTAGGCCCCCACCAGCATCCTGTGTGCTCTCTCAACTGAGAAAAAGCACAAGGGACATCCTTGCAGTACTGTTTTCTCCGGCCAGCCCTCTACGAAGAGTTTGATATTCTGGCCCTCCACTCTTTCATGGACCCCCACAAGTCTTACACTGTGCCTCCTGGACCTCCTCTCCGCATCTCCCACATGGTCCATTAGGGCTGACATCTCCTTTGCCAGATATGCGCATTTCCTCGTAAGACCTGGACCACCGGGTGAGTCATGTCCAGCCTGATTTCTGCCTCATGGAATATCTCTACTAATTTTTTGTGGTCAGCTCTCAGGATACCCACGTCATTCATTAACACTGCTATCTGTGCCTCTAGGGCAGTGGTCTTCAAACTTTTTAATGCCGCGCACCCCCAGTTGAAAAATAAAAACCATTGGGCCCCCCCTCAGAAATTTTCACAATTATTTTAGAAAGATGACAATGTTTAAATATGTCTAAACCTATTTAAACATTGCCGTTAAGTACTGTTACCTTTTTAAAACTGCAATAACATGCTTCTGCTTAAAACAAGGCATGTTATCTGTATAATATTTTATTTGGCCAGAGTTTGGCGCCCCCCTTGGGATCACTTGAGGCCCCCCTAGGGGGGCCCACCCCCCAGTTTGAAGACTTCTGCTCTAGGGTCTGTTTAGTGTCTTCAATAGCCACCATTATCTCTGCGGTATGCACTGCCAGAGGTTCACCCTCGTGATTTCGGTATAGGTCCTCTTCCCCAGCCCCTTCTGGGGCTATTTCCAGAATTTTGCTTCTCACCACCTTAGGTTTCTCCATGTCTGGTTTGGAGGGAGGGTTGTTTCCTCACCACACCTCTTTCCTGCCCGCCGGTCAGCCTCTCCACTACATCACCCCTTCATGTTGTAGTCTGTAGGCAAAATCGTTGTCTCTTGGGCCCTGGGCACATACAGCATGCAATACGTGCCTTCTCCAGAGATATCTAGTTGTTGCTCTGGTCACTCCCCTGATCTAGGTATGATACCACGCAAGAGTCACTCAACAGTGGAATCAGCAGTCTGTAGAATTCCTAAGAGGTGTTAGAAGTGAGTCACCCCTTCTATTGTCCAAGGCTGTGCAGAGCGTCTCCTTGCCGCTATTTGATAGCCCAAGCTCCCCCAGAGTCCTGCATATGGCCATGCGTGGGCAAGGAAATGAAAGAACTTCTCAGGCCAGGGTTACCCAGACCTGGTCAGGAGGCCTTTCACCCAGCTGCCTCCCCTCTGGTCTCAGAACTCCATTGGGTCTTCACTGGTCCCCTTTCTCCAGTGCTTACCGGGGGTAGATCAGGTTGCGGGGGCCCTCTGGCAGCTCCTTCCTGATCCGGGAGCACATACATTCGGGTGCCATGATGTGCGCGTCGCTTCACCGCCACCATCAGCCTTCAATCCCGCGATCCTTTGGTCTCAGGTCTCCATTGGGTCCTCAGAGGTCACCTCCCTCCAGCACGTACTGGGTGTATGCCAGGTTGTGGGGGCAGCTGTGGTGCACTTATCGGGTATCTGCTGGCGCCATGTTGTGCGTGTCTCTTCACTGCTGGCCTTCACTTGCATGATGTTTTCAGGCTCTCCGGGGCATCAGATAGCTCCCACCGCATCGCCGCTGACATCAGGACCATTTAGCCCTTTGTCTCGCTGCCAGTTTTGAAGGGTCAGTGTCAGGATAGCTGCTCTGGGACTCGTTGGACGGAAGGAGCTTAGCCAAGCACGTCTGCTGCCACTGGCCACAAGGCCACCCCTCCCCCATCTTTCCAAAATGAATTAAATAAGTCCAGCTGAGACGGGCGATAACAGAGCCTTTTTTAAGCATCAAAGGACAATCTTGCTTCTGGTGTGCACTAAACAGTAAATATTATTTGTTATATTTGGGCTTGTTCACCAGAACTGCTGAATGGGAAGGGTCTGCCTTGCTGGTGGAGCATGAAGTGAGAAGAGGAAAGGCGAGGAGTTGAGGGAAGAGGAAACCTTTAGAAGATAGAAGGGTAACTCTGGAGCCTCAAGTGACCAGTTATACAGAGTAGTTCTTAGGGCAGCCTCAATATCTATCAGAACTTTGACTTCAAAGCACTGGTCCAGCCTTAACATCTGAATGATACTGAGGTTCATGGTGGAGACTAGTAATCTGTACCTAAAGCAAAACTCCTAGTACTGGCAGGCAGGTAAGTGCCTATTATTATTATCCGTGGGGTAAGCGCCCAAACCTCTTGAACCACATTCAGTCTCTAATTACAGTCTGTACTACAAAAATGACAAGATATTCAAGCAGCATGCAAGCAGTTCTTAACCATTTGACTTATGTTGACCACCACTGAATCATTACTGTAATGTGGGGACTCCCACAGAATCATTATTGAAATCCAGGGGCACCACTGAGTCATTACTGGAAGGTAGGGACCCCTGCTTAAGCAATGTGGATGATTTGAACCTCAAAATTATACAGAAAAACAAAGAAACAAGAATTTATCCAACAGAAACACAAATATACAAATAATGAAATATACAATTTAATTCACAAACAAATATAACAAAAACTAACTTTTCATTTGAATAGGAAGGTTGGGACTTTTCTGAATTCAAATGACGCTACCTATCCTCCAGATTATATTGTGTTCGATGCATTTGCAGTGCTCCCACAAATCATTATGAGGCCACCAATTTATTTTTTCAGCCTCTAATTGCAAATTACTTCACATTTATGTAACATTTTAAAAGTTTAAATTTAACATTTTTCTTGCTCATTTACATACAATTTATTAATCTGTTAATATATTTTTCTAAGCAGTCGTGGACCTAATGAGTAGCCATCACGAATCTCCAGGGGCCCCTAGGCCACAGGTTAAGGACCTCACATCTAAATCCTAAAGCTGTGTTCAACAAGTGAATTCCTCTCCTCATGGTAGGAAAAGGTGCGAGCCAGACAGTTTCAGAATCAAAGGTCACTTTGGTAATTGGTCAACTATCGACACTCTTGGCCTATCTCGCTTTTACAGTAGAACTAGCTAACCCCTTGTAAACATGAAGTGAGAGTATTTAAGATGCTAATTCTGGTAAAATCGTAAAATCCACTGATTGTATGTGAAGGGTATTTCTGACACACAAATGGTAAAAAATGGGAGCGTCTACTGTAAACCAAGGAATTTCTGCTAAAACCAAGAGCACACTGAGAACATACAGAGTAGAACAAGGTCTGCTTTAAAGTCATAAAAGCTAAGAATCTGGCAGCAGACTGATCAAAACATTTGCTTTAAATAGGTTTAAATGAAGAAAACAACACAATTCAAAGAAATGTGAAACAAATAATGGAATAGTGGCTGCCATGATTGCATCTGGGTCCAAGTGAGGAACATCTATAACAAACGTATCAGAAGCTCCAAAGTGAACTATTTAAAAAAAAAACAGCTTGATCAAGCTAGAAATTGACCAAGAAGAATTGTTTGAACTCATCAAATTTCAATCTAATATCCAATCAAACCCTTCCCCAGCTGGATCTAGTCTACAGCCAAACTGCGAGAATTTTGCCACCGTCTTCCTCGAAAAGATAGAATATGATTTGAATACTGCACCGGAGCACCTGCTGATCATGCCTCCTACCCGCCTCCCTCCTCCCCAGATCGCTTTGCCCCCATGCCTCCCTGTGCGTACCCCAAAAACCATGCTTTGTGGTCCTTATTCAAATCCTTTGATGAAAGCAACATTCTCAAAGTTCTTGCTGCACTAAAACTCTATAACCACTTCAGCGACCCTCTGCCATCAAATTTCTTTAGTGAGATCAAATCCTCCTTACTCCCACTCTGGACCAAGATAGTTAATGCCTCACTACTTCAAAGCTCTATTCTTGACTGCCTGGGCAGATTATCCCTACTCTGAAGAAATCCACTATTGACCCTGTGGATCTAAATAAGCTCTATCCAATCACCATCATCCCGACTCTGGCGAAGCTCCTCGAAAAATGTGTCCACATCCAACTATGTAACCACATAGAACAATTCCAACTGTTAGACCAATTCCAATCTGGCTTCCATCAGGGTCACAGCACTGAATCCCCTCTTATGCACATTGTGGACGATGTGTTAGAAATGTTGGATCAAAACGAATCTTGCCTTCTAATCCTCCTCGACCTATCGTCAACTTTTGTTACAGTTAAACATGGCAGCCTACTCAAGCATATTGTAACATAGCATGGGCCTTTCAGGGTCCGATTTAAATCGGTTCACCTTGTTTCTCCACAACATAACTCAAAGATTCTATGTTTATCAGTCCCAGTCCAATTCCGCGATGGTCACCTCAGGGGCATCACAGGGGTTCATGCTCTCACCCATGCTCTTCAATCTGTTTATGGAGCCGTTAACTGAAATTCTGAAACTGTCCAACATCCACTATCGCATGCATGCAGATGACAGCCAACTGTCCCTCAAAGTCTCCACTCCTGAGGAAATCGAGCACCTGAACACAACCCTACAAAAACTCTAAACTGGCTGCCCTACAACCACCTCAAATTAAACGTGCTCAAAACAGAATTCTTCCTAATCGCCCCTCCCAAGCAGTCACCCGATATCGAAGATTGGATAAAGCAACTAACAGCTCTTAACTGCACACCATACATTCTAGATTCCACAAGATCACTAGGAATAATGCTAGATAAGAACTTGAACATGCAGAAGCACATCACTGCTGCCACCAAAGGAGCGAACTGCCATATAAACATCCTAAGGAAAATAAAACCCTTTCTCCCCCTCAATGACATAAAGTCTGCGGTGCAATCCATAGTGATTTCCAGGTTAGAATATGAAAGTGCAACCCTCTGCGGCCCACCGAGGTCTACGGTAGCTCCACTAAGGGCCTCTCCTAACTCTGCTGCATGGCTCATCACAGGATAAAAAAAAAAAAAAAACTGCATTACTCCCAAACTAAAATCTCTAAACTGGCTCCATACGAAGCAATGATACAGCTAAAAAGTCCCTGTTTGACTCACAAAGCCCTACACTTTAACACCCAGATATACCTCGCATAAAAAATAGAGCTATCTGGTGAATGCAGATCCTCTAGAAGTACCAGCTCCTTGTTGTTGAAACCACAGAAATTCCATAAAGGGAAAATTTACAACCAAGCCTTCTCGGTCATCGTCCTGAGAATTTGGAACTCCCCACCCAAGGTAATTAGACTGAGCCCCTCAACGGCATCATTCAAGAAGCAGGTTAAAATGCTCTTGAGGACCAAATTTCTGCTCTAGAACACAGTAACTCCTCTTTCCGGACCCGGATGACACGTTATCTACACCCATGCTTATTACTCAAGTTTTACAACTCTTTCTTATCTGTTGGTTTACTAGTATTACATCATGTATCATTTACCGTTCACCATAACTCTATTGTGTATGCTACATGCTTTTTCTCGTGATCTTTTGTAAAAAGCTCTGGGGTCATGTTCGCGCTATATAAATTTTAAAAATAAATAAATTAAGTATCTGCCTAATGTCAGGTCACGTTCTTTGTCAGTGGCTTAGTTTGAGCTTAAGATGTGCAGTGAAAGAGAGCCCTAATGGTCATCTTATATAATTTACATCTACTATTTATGTTTGCTATCATACCCTCAGCTTTGCATGCCTAGATTTAGAAAGGTCTCTGCTTGGAAAGCAATTTAATATGCCTGTGACCTTTTGCAGGCATTATTGGGAATAATGGCTAAATACTGAAAAACATGGGATCAATACATTAGGCTGTACATCTTCTTAGTGCATTTTCACTAATATTCTGGCAGTGCAGTATGGCGCTGCACGATTTATCTGGAGTAGCTGCAGCTTACGCCAGCATCTGCTAAAACCCCAGAAGACAAATAAAAAACATAGACTGTAAATCAAACCTTAATTATATGGAGCTTTGGTAAAAGGTTGCAGTCTGCTAGTGTGAGTTCATTGCCATCCAGGAAGTTTCTACTGGAAGAAGTGATGTCTTCAGTGCTATTGGCATCAATCTCATCGGGTAATGGGGTATTTAAATAATCATCCAATCTCTTCAGTGCCTTGAGTAAAGCTTTTTCCAAATCTAGGATAAACAAAATTGAAGAATACACTGGTGAGGGTGGCTCTTCGACACCACGTTTTTCAAATTATTAAAGCTAGATTGTAATAGCAATGCAAGGGTTCAGCCCAAAAAACCCCCATAGAAATACATACATTTTAACAGTAAATTCAGACACAAAAGCATGCACTGTTTGCAACACATTTCCCTAGCATTGCTACCTAATTAACTAACTAACTCCATCAGTTAGAGGAACACATTTGCTACCTGGAAATGGGAAACTCAAGGCTGGGGAAGCTCGATTGTTTACAGTGTAAGAGTGTGGCAACAATTCATGCACCAACCAACGTGAGATCCGAGGACCTTTCACCTTGTTTCAGCCTCTGACAGAGCACATTTCTACTTAAGCATTCTCTTTAGGATAGAATATGGTATATAGAGTTGTTTCTAGGTGCTGCCCTTAAATGGAAGTCGACTGGTGATTGAGTAAGGAATGACATTGAAAAAACAAGCATTTGCAATGCAATCGGTCTCGCATTTGCTCGAGTTAGCGCTGTTAACGTTGTGAATTCCTAACTGGACTTTTCTTGCCACTTAAATTGAAAATGAAAAGTAAAACAGTTGACATAAGTGAGCTGACTCAAAGTGCCTCGGCCGCCATGAGCATGAGCGCAAAGGAGAGACATAAAAGGAAAATGGAAGTTTGCTCGCAGTGAAACATGTGATTATCCATGTAACGGGGTGAAGTCCAAGGCAGTAACCAAAGCGCCCCAAGCAGGCACAAATGTAAAACATTTACCAATGATAACAAAGGATTTTTGAAAGGCAAGCCCATGAACGAGTGATAGTGATGGGCGTGGTTAAGAGCCCACAGATAGATTACAACAGAAGCGTGCTATATCTAAAACTGCAGTATAACCCTAACTGTCCTAGTCCATATCAAAAAGAAGCAAAAGAGCTGCAGTGCATTACTTCCTCTTAAGGAGATATGCAACAGAGGGGTGTATGCCACTTGGCCCACGCAGATCCTAGCGGCATGCATTCTGAAATCGCCCTTTTATTTTGTTGCAAGGGCCAACATGCATTTCTTTGTTGGTCATTAATTACATGATAAGTTGCTAAAGTGCAGTGTACTTCTCATTTGTCGAGTTTTAAATAATGGAGTTTGGAGATCAATCATGGAACTAGGTTATTTAAGGACTCCATCATGATTCCTGAAGATTGATTTGTGGTCGGTTTCATAAGAGAATCTGCTTTTGAAAGAACTTTTGAAAAAACATGCCACGGTTTGTGGTGTCAGCCCTTTCATGCAGATCAGGACTGCTTGGTGACAAGACATGATGCTGTTTGAATTAAAGGTATTTCGAAGATAGATTTTGCGCCAATGTAATAACACTGGAGAGATGCATAATATATGCAGGAAGTCTTCCTGCGAATGTTGACAAAGCCTGCACTCATTGTTGTTTATAAGTTGGTACCATTCTGGAAGTGCTTTGAGTGATGGTAGGAGCCCAAATCTGGCTTGGAGCATTTTTCAAGAAAATGTGGTCACTTTGTTCAGTTTGGTACCAGGATAACCCTTTGTTCTGCAAGAGGTGTGTGTGTGTGTGTGTCTGTGTGTGTGTGTGTGTGTCTGTGCCTGGGAGACAGAGGTTCAAATCTAACAGGGTATTTCATCCTTCCAATGTTAATGCACTGAGAATAACACGTTGTTGTAGCGCATTGGTGATGTGATCCCCCGCTCTAGGAGCTACAGTGTGCGTAAAATGGGCTGCTAAACTAGCCCCCACTACAATGATAATTGTTTATTTATGGGTCTATTCTGACATCAGATCTATAGACAAAGGTTGAACTGAGGCGCATAGGGGTCAGCGCTGCCAGTGAGCAGCCAAGTACAGTGAAGTAGATAAAGAGAAATGATGAACATGTACAAAAAGGCAAGAGAGAGAGCAACAGCTGAAAAGTGAGAAAGGGCTAGGCAGGAAGGAAGAAAGAAAAAGAGAACAAGAAAGGAAAAAGATTGAAAAGGACAGAGGGCTAAAAGGATGGAAGGGTGAAAAAGAGAAAGTGAAAACAGGTGAAAGAATGGATAGGAGGATGGAAAAATCGACGGGGAAAGGGCGGATGGATGGAAAGATGTAAGGATGGATGGATGAAAGTTTGAATGGGTGGATGGCTGAAAAGATGCAAGGCTGACTAACTGAATGGATGGAAGGAAGGTGAAGGGATGGATGGATGACTGGATGGACTAGTTGTTATACATATAGGTGAATGGCTGGTTGGCTGGATGGAGGAGTCAAAGGATGGATGATAGATTAACAGGTGAAAGGAAGGATGAACGGTGAAAGAATGATTGGGTGAACAAATGGAAGGATGAATGGTTAGATTAGTGAACGTGTGAATGCAGGGCTCAGCGGGCTGTACCATAGAGAAAAAGACTGAGTTCCCTGTGCAGTCAAGCTGCCGTGCTGCAGCCTCAGGGCAGTATTCCACATACTTTGTTAACTACCCCCATACTTCACATCCTGCTGCTCACACTTTCTGAGGCAGCGTTTCAGCTTTATTTTTCTCGCCCTCCTCAGCTACCGTTTTCACAGCGTGCCTGAAATAGATGTAGACTAATATCAGGGATCGAGGCTGGAAACTGAGGCCTGTGAGTGACCTGTTGCAGGGTGCTGCCACCTCTCTGGCTCTCACAACTTTAACAAGTTAATTGTCATGTTTTGACAGCAGCGCCCACGGGCAAAAACAACCTGGCCTCTCATCCTTCTGCAGCCAATAAAAAGGAGCTCCACTTAGGCTGCTAATGGCAGACATTTAAAGTGCTACCAAACCCCTATAACTGATTAGAAGGTGGCATAATTTGGGCACACACATTGAAGAAACCCTCTGGTAGCTGCACCTTCTTTCAGGCTCCTTCTCCAGCAGTATGTTCCATGCAGGACTCACAAGCTCTTTCCCAACTGGTCACAAGCACCAACCTGCCATTTCATTCTTCCTGGGCCGATCCAAAAGGAGTTCTATTTAAGTTGCTAACAACACTTGCCCGAGCCGCTACCAAGCCCCTGGGTTGCGTTTAAGGTCTGCGCAGGAGGAATATGTTGTAATTTCTTTTAGAGTATAAAGGATCCTTTGAAAGGCCTGACCCCGCAATAAATCCCTGAGTTCTCATTTAATACTTCTGTAATTTCAGGTGTTCTGGGGCCAGCAGCTCTTGCATTTTCCTGTCAATCCGAGAAATAGGGAACAAGACTTTCAGCTAGGACAGGTCCCATGAAAGCAGAGTGCATCTGTAGCGCAAAGTTGTGAAAAGTAAAAAGGCATAAGCCCCAACTCGTCTCATCCTTTCAAAGCTGATAAAAAAAGGAGCTCCATTTAGGTTTCTATTCAGACTAGTGCAAACAACAGAGAGGATGAGGGCTGGGTAGGACTGTCCAAACTGCAACAATATAGAATGGGCAAGCACCAACAACCACGTGGGCAAGCTACAGAAACAGGGGAGGGCAACTGCAACAGTGGCAAGCAGAAATAAAGAAGGAGGCAAGGCGCAATGGCAGAAAAAGCCCAAGAGGGACATTGCTGGGGTTCACTCTGTGTGCACACAGAGGTGGGGGCAGGGTATCCTACACTTATCAGTAGCTGTGGAAGGCAGCAGCAGCAGCCCATCTTCAGTCTCCATGTGCCAGGCGCAGAGCAGCAGCAGGCATACCCCGTGCTGCAACTCTTGGTCCCGATCGCAGCCATGCGCACAGCCCCACAGACTAGAAAGGGGGACATGCATTTAATGAGCACACGTCACAGGCAAAACAAGAATAAGGCAGAAGCAGGAGGGTGCAGTACAACGGGAAGAAATGGAATGCTAAAAAGATAAACAATCCTACTTCAAGACAGGAACCCTTCCGACCACAGTAGCGGGTTAACAATCACAGCCAAGAGAAAGTTGTGCTGGCGCAAATTGCTTTACCCGCCTGTGTCAATTGTTTCACTCATTTGCTTTGACGAAGTAAGATCTCCGATAATAACCAGGATTTAAAGCACTAGGGTGGAGGAGGCAGCTGCACCCCGAGGGGAGGGAGCGAGCAGCAGTACTGGTGGAGCAGGCAAGAGCAGGGGGAGGAGAGTGAGCTGCGCCAGCAAAGAGTAAACAAGGATTAGAAAATAGAAAGTTCAGTTCTGTGTGTTGTTTCTCTGCATTCTTAGAAGTGGCTAGGAATTCTGGCTCCACTTATTTAAAGCAGCAAGGGGCACGAGGGCGGGAGATTGGAGGTGTAATAAAATGCCAGCAGCCATGTGTGAGAGCTGTTGGGGTGGGAGGTGGCACAGACAGATGAAGTGATTTACGAATATAATTAAAATTAAGAACTCGGCAGGCAGGGGATCACAACAAGCTTGGAGGAGGTAACACCGTAGCCTCTGGCTCAGAAAGCACCCAGAGCAACAAGGAAAAAATAGTCCCTAACACAGATGCTTTAATGGGACAAGTGGAAGGGCACAAGTACTGGGGGCGTGCTCCATGGGAGTAGACAAAGGAGGAGAAGGTGGGACAAATAGGAAAGATTAACCACTAAGAAGCAAGGATTTTTAAAGGACACTCATATAAGCAAATGGGAAGCAGGGGCAGAGTTGAAGCCCACAAAGAAATATATACTAAGGTATATACAAGAGGTCTCGAATCCTCGACCTAATTACGTTTTATGTTTTCACCTAATTGTTGGCTGATTATCATACACACCTCTTTAGGGAGATAATTCAACTATTTTGCTCCCCAATGCCCGAACATCACCCATCAATATACAGAATATTACATTTTGGTCATGTGATCTAAGACATCTTGAAGGGAGATATGATCTTTTTTGTCATGTCTTGTAAGTATTTTTGGCCAACGTTAGAGATTTGAAAATGATACACTGAAACTTAAACATAGCCTGTGGCTTCCAGAGACCATGAAGAGTCTCTTTAGATTGTGTAGATTGTGTAAACTGTGTATATAGTTTTGTTCTTTGGGAGTGAAAATGAGCAGAATCAATGAAGATAAACAATTTTATTTTATATTTCAGCACTCTTGTGTACCTTCACCATAGGTTGATATCAAATCAAAGGAAAACTCTGAAACTTTAGAAGATATCACCTGTGGCCAACTCTCCTTTGAGAGAACATTGCTTCCTAAATGTCAACACAATAACCAACTGGAAGAGAGTGTGACACTGTTAGACCTGGCATGCTTGGTGTGGTCTCCCCTAACTTTTCGCCTCTGCTTCCCAGGTTAATGCTGTGTGCTGGATTCTGTTTTTGTTGCTCTGGGCTATTCACCACTTCTGGCCAGTGCTAAAGTGCAAGTGCTCCCTATGTGTAAATTGTATGTGTAATTGGCTTTTCCATGATTGGCACATTTGATTTACTAGCAAGCCCCTAGTAAAGTGCACTAGAGGTGCCTAGGGCCTGTAAATCAAATCCTACTAGTTGGCCTGCAGCACTGGTTGAGCCACCAACATGAGTAGCCCCGTATGCATGGCTCAGACCTGCCACTGCAGTGTCTGTGTGTGCAGTTTTAAACTGCCTATTCAACCTGGCAAGTGTACCCACTTGCCAGGCCGAAACCTTCCCTTTTTGTACATGTAAGGCACCCCTAAGGTAGGCCCTAGGTAGCCCCATGGGCAAGGTGCAGTGTATGGTGAAAGTGGGACATGTACTAATGTGTTTTACATGTCCTAACAGTGAAATACTGCCAAATTTGTTTTTCACTGTTGCAATGCTCTCTTTCTCATAGGTTAACATGGGGGCTGCCTTTAAATATCCTTAAAGTGTAGTTTCCCTTTGAGAGCAGATGGAGATCTGGAGTCTGGGGTCTCTGAAATCACAAATTCAAAATAAATCTTTTGGTAAAGTTGTTTTTTAAATTGTCTGTTTGAAAATGTCACTTTTAGAATGTGGGCATTCTGTTGCTTAAACTATTCTGGGACTCTGCCTACTTGTGTATTCCATTGCTGGGTCAGACTGACATTTAGGCTGTTTGTGAATCCCCTCTAGACAGTGACACAAAGGGAGCTGGGGTGTAGCCTGCATATCCTGATGAGCCACCTGGGGCTAGAGTGCAGAAAGGAGTGGTCACCTACACCTGAATGGGCTGTGCCTGCCCTCATACAATGCAGTCTCCAACCCCCTGGTGAGAGTCTGGAGCCAGGCCTGGGCAAGGCAGGATCTTGTGAACAACAGAGACTTTCCTTTGAAGTTTGCCTACTTTAAAGGTAGAAAGGGGTATAAGTAGTGGACCCAAACCCCCAGATTTTTAGATCACTTCTGGAATCAAGAGGAACCTCTGCTGAGGACAAGAGCTGGAGTAGGAGTACTGCCCCTTTGCCTGTGACTGTGCTTTGCTGAGTTGGCCTGCAGTTGCTGCTTCTGCCTGAGAGAGGACAAAGACTGGACCTTGTGGTATATTCCTGCTTGTGAAAAATCTCCAATGGCTTGGATTGAGCTTGCCTCCTATTTTAAAGTCTCAGGGCCATCAAAGACTTCCTCTGTGAGCACCTGGACTCTCTGCTGAGGCTACTGCCTGCCAAGTGATGCCCTATCCAGTCCCTCGGCCCTTGAGAGGTGAAGTTGGCAGAACAAGGACTGAAATCCATGCACAGAACACTCTGCGGGGAAAATGCATACGCACCACCTGCAACATGGCTGAAAAACAACCTGCCACCCGGTTTGCGGCTAAAATGGACGCTCCACCTGCATCGCAGCTGGGAGATCGACGCATCGTTGCTGGAGAAACAACACAACACCATCTTGAGGCTGCTGATAAAGACGTAAACCCCACGGAGCACGTTTTTTTGACACTGTGCGACCAGATTTCACCTGCATCATCGCTGGGTGTCAAAAATCTACGCAAGCCTGTGGAGATCCGAAGTACCCCGTCCAGAAATCGAAGCATCGCTCTCGTGCGAGAGAGAAAAACGACACATCGCCGTCCTACCGGAGAAGACACAATGCAAGGCTTCACTTGGGAGTAAGAAATTGATGCATTGCTGACTTTTATGATGCACGCTCGCCTGTGTGGTTTTATTTTTGACGCAAACCAGGTACTTTGTGTAAAATCAGCGTTTCCATTGTTTTTCATGAAGTACAACTCTTATCTTTTGAAAATTCATATCTTGACTTGTGTATGTTGGATTTTTGTCGTTTTGGTCTTGTTCGATTTAGATAAATATTAACTATTTCTCTAATCTGTGTGGTGGGCGTTTTGTAGTGTTTTCACTGTATTACTGTGTGTTTGGTACAAATACGTTACACATTGCCTTTGAGATAAGTCTCACTGCTTGTGGGAAGCTACCAAGGTGGTGAGCAGGGGTTATCTTAAGTGTCGGTCTCCACTGCCCTGACTAGAGTGAGGGTCCCTGCTTGGTCAGAGTGCGAACTGACTGCCAACCAGAAACCCCACTTCTAACAGACATCTACATAGCACCTGTTGCAGTAAAAAAGGGTAGTCACAGAAGGGTGCAAGAGGGAAGGAATACATTTCAGGTCCAAAAAGTGTGAAACAATATTGATTTTCCCAACATAATTATCTGAAAGACACAGACCACTGCACCTTCACTATCAACTTTGGGAGAAGACTTTAACTGAAAGTTAAAACTGCAGGCCAAATACAAGTCGAACTTCAAAGAGAATGTAGAGGGTGGCCCCTGTTAGGTTTGACTCATGGGACCACAAAATAAGGCCAACTTGTACCTTGTTTGCAATAGAAATTTGAGTCAATCAAAAGATGCAAACTTCAAGGCATGTAAAGATACCTATCTGCACTCCAGTCCATCTTTTCCGGGCCCACCATTTTGTTATGAAAAGATTATCTCTGTGGTGTATGTGAGCTTAATGTATCATCAGAACATTGGCCCTCATTACAACCCTGGCGGACGGTGGTATTTTGGAGAAAGGTACTGCCAACAGGCTGGCAGTACCTTTTCCCAAAATATGACATTGGCAGTTCGGCTCAAGCCAAACCGCTAATGTACCACTCCATCCGCCAGGGCGGTAACAGCCGTCGGGCTGGAGACTTCAGTATCCAGCCAGGCAGCTGTCACTGTCCCACCCGCGGGATTATGACCCCGCCTACCACCATGGTTTTCGTGGCTACCTCACCGCCACGAAAACCATGGCGGTAGGCACTATCAGTGCTAGGGAATTCCTTCCCTGACACTGATAGGGGTCTCCCCCGCCCCCTCGTACTCCCTCAACCTTCCCCTCTCCCTCCCGACCCCCCCACAACATACACGCACTAACATACACATGCATACACACACTCATACCCACATTCACCCACGGATGCATACATCTATTCACACACACATCCACTCCCACTGACATACATACAAGCACACACACGTTCACACAACATAACATACACACACACACACACACACACACACACATCCATTCATGCACACACGCATTCCACACACCCGCATGCACGCACACAGACACATTTCACCCACACCCACCCACACACACACAACACCCCCGCCCCCCTCCCTTGTCGGAGCACCTGACTTACCTGCTTGCAGGGGGTCCTCCGGCAGGAGACGGGATGTGGCGCTGGTGCTGCCAGCAGCAGCGTCCGCCAGCAGCAGCGTCCACCAGCAGAACCCCGCCAGGCCATATCATGAATCATGATACGGTCTGCGGTGGTCTACTGGCGTGGCGCTGCTGCTGGCAGCAGCACCAATTTACCGCCGTCCGCCGCCATGACCGTAGCCTGAATTCCACCAGCCTTCTGGCAGAATTCTGGCTACGGTCATAATATGGCAGACGGTAGGTAGCCGCGGCGACAGTGTTTTGGCGGCCGTCGCCGCAGCGGTATGTGGTTTTTACTGCCAAAGACATAATGAGGGCCATAGTCTTGTAGAGGAAAGGTTACCAACAAATCCTTGTCCAGAAAACACCTATGAAATGGAAATGATTTTATAGAACAAGGTGAGACGTCGGCAGATTGACACGTGCCTGAATACTTTACAGAACAATGTTCACGTGAACTTGAGGCCTTTGAGGACATGGCAATCTTACGAGTGAGCTACAACCCAATCACCACTGTGGCCTAAAGACCACTGGAATGGTGCTATCATCTTGCAGAGCATGTGAGGGACAAAGCTAAGAATGAAATGGAAAATCATGTAATGTTGATCTACACCAAAGCAAAAATCATCAGAAGCATCTCGCCTTAGGATGTCTCTTCGTTCCATTATCAATAAGACAAAATCTGTGCCCTTTCTGGATTGCCCAAAGAACCTGGCAAAGGAAGACCATTTTGAAGTAATAGAAGGGAAAGACTTGGGTACACAAAGGAAAGTAAACATGATACTCTAGCCCAGAGCAAAAATCAGGAGTAAAATCACAGCTATTGCTCATTTGTTTTCGATTGTCCTTCAGATCCATGACTTTTTGGATCTCCAAAAATACCTTTGGGGAGGCAGGATAAGAGTAAGGGGAAAAGGGTTGAGAAGTAAGAACATGAAACCTGAAATACTGCTCCACTACAAAGGGAACACATGGATCCTTTGTATCAGACCTTCAGGAAGGCAAGTGACTGGGTACTCTCCAAAGAGAAGTTATTTATAAACTTAGTTTTGGAGGGAGCAGACAGTTATGATGCTTTTGTTTAGGTGATGCACAGTGCAGCGGAGAGCCAATCATGACAGAAAAACCATGGAAACACTAAAGGGATCAAAACCTGCTGTAAAAAGTAAAGGCAGGTCAAAATCAGGAATGGGCTTGGGAAAAGGGTCTCCAGGGATAACTCTAAGGTTTTTGGTGATCTATGGAATCAGAAAGAATATCCTTGGCCCTTCAAAGGGAAACCCTCACGCCGTCTCCTTGGTCTTTGCTTTACAAACAAAATTAATGGAGCTAAGCCTACCTACAAATGTGATCCTCATGTTAATTCATCTAGTAACTGTTCACTTCTCGGATCAGTGCAAACGGAAACAAACAATCTCCTTGTACTCATTGACACTGCTGTGTTAATAGGTTGGAGATTGAATGAAAATCAGCTAGGAGAACCTATTCCTAAGGTTCCACTTGACACAGGCGGGTGGAAACCTGTCAGCAGTGTAACTCTCACAGCAGGATTGATAGACAACAAGTGAGTAGAGAGGCTAGAAGTGCAGGCATTACAAGTACCAGCAATGAAGATGGGACTACTTAACAAAATCAGGAAACAAGCTGCTGCAGTCCTGTACCTTAAAAAGTTGTGAACGCAACCAGGAAGGCAGACAAATGCTCTGTCTCCATGATATCTAGTCATCCGACACAAGCACTAGCAGCATCAAGCGATAGGAATAAAGCTAATCCTTTGATCCATCAAAGGGTATGTCAACCTTGCCCAAGACCACAGAGCAGAATGGTATTTAGCTTAGGCAAGGACTGAAAAGAAGATAATGGATTTCCTCAGCCAGTTAAAAATCAGTATAGTTCTCTTTTCTCCCTAAAGGAGAAAGTCCCCCTCAAATGATGCATTTAAGTAGATGCTAAAAAAAAGGATTGGCTCAGGAAAAGACACATATAAATCTCAAAAGACCTCTGTTGCAGCTTCTATTTCCTGCACTGCCCACTTTTAAAAAGACAAAGATTGTTGAGCCTGGCACTGTTGGATGGAGTTACAGACCAATATAATATAATGTCCACAAAAGATGCAAAAATGCCTCATTATCTTTACCCAAGTAAACTGAGACCCATCGCATACCTTAGACCATGTCCCAGGAAAATTAGGCTTGTGCAACCTTTCGAATAACACCTCAGGTTGAAAACTGGTATCTGGCATTGGAGGTACGTTGGAGACACCCCTGCTACAATCAGAGATTACAGTAGAAAATTGACCCAGCCCCATACAGGGAGCCTCCTTCGATTCAATGACATCTTTGAGATCCTGGGTAGAGAGAATCCCTTCCTAATTGCTCTCATTTGGATTGTGTTGTTCGTGGCTTTGCTGCCACTCACTCAAAGAGATCTATTTACTGCTTGAAAAATTCTTGTTCATTGCCTCTCTTACAATTCTCAGGAGATATTGTTTCCTCTCAGGCCTTTATCTCCCATAGACTTACTTCTTCCAGTGACAGCCACTGTTGAGGCGGAGAACTTTCGACTTTGTTGGCCTACCGCTGTTCCTACACTAACATATCTTATCGTTTACATAGATGGCGGCTGTGTCATCTTTTTCAGGTGGTTACTGTAAGGGGCTAATTTATGCTCTAAGGAGACTGACCATGTCAATGAAAGTTCCACCAATAGGCTACGGAAGCACAGGTGTCAATCAGGTGCAGAACCACCCGAGAATGTGTCTGCTAAGTGCGCACACTCAGTCGCACACAAGCACATGCAGACCTCTGGTGCAACTTGTACCCATGTTTCAGGGATGGTGTCACTGAATGCTCCTTTCCACAGGAGTACAACAACCTGTTGCAGCTTTCACAACTTATCAAAAGTAAGAGTTGAAGTCAGGAGGTGTAAATAAAAGGTGGTAATTGGCAACATTTTAAGGTATTACCCTCCTGTATCCACCCTGAATTCTGTTTCCCTTGATGTGCAATACACTCCTTTAACACTTATTTCTGAAGCCGCACTGGCTTCTTCTTTGTCCTGAATGTAAAGTGACTTTTGCTCTGGCAAGTTATAGTAAGTTACTGCACATTAGTATGGAGTAAGTTCGTAGGACAGTAGGCAGAATACTTCATTGACATCTGTGGTTCTAGTACACCTAAATCTGACTACTTATCTTTCAAATCAGTGCCTGATTTGACAACCTGTTGTCTGTGTGAGACCTAAGCAGTTAGGTACGCCTGGACCTCTGATCTGTTAATGGAGCTTATAGTAAGCACTTTGGGTGTCAAGATGTGCTCCTGGTAGTAATCAATATCATGAGGCATTGGCAGAGATTAGACTTGGCAGGCTTGTTGGGCTGACCAAAATGGTGACTTTTGAAAGATAACTCAACTGGTAGCTCAAGTGAGTCAAGTGTGAAAGCAATAGGGATTTGCAGGGGAGTGGTTGTCAAGAAAATGAGTAAGAGAGGTGAGAGTGGGAACAATGCAAACACTCCCTGCAAAAGAGACTAGGTTAAACACAGCTTGCCTGGTTACCACCCAGCATATAACCAAGCAGAAGGCAGAGTCTTAAATATTCCATTAATGTCCTTCCTCAGGAGGACTTGGTGACACAAGGGCAGAGCGAACCAAAGGATCATCTTTCTGAAGCGGGATTAGGTGAGATCCTGGATAATGCTTTCTGGACTTGAAAGAAGAGGAGAAAATGGAGACCTCCTTTGGTAAGCTTGAACAACGTAGTTGTTGTGGCCCCAGGCGAGACCCTTTGTATACAGTCAGTGGTCTGTATTTTTTTTACTGCAAAATACATGTCTAGGACTGTTAGCTGTTCCAAGAAATGAAAAGTTGAAACTAGCAACAGATCTCCAAAGGTCATGTTTTCCTTAAGGGAAAGTTGAGAATGAAACCGGAACCAAGGGCAAGCACTGCTGAGAGAAGTATTCTGGAGAAAAGAAAGTTAAGAACAATCTTCTGGGCTCCTAACTGCTCACCACCACAGAAAATATCAGAGTTGAAGGCTATCACTGCAGGATATTCTATTCAATGGAATGGTTGTTCCAGTCTCAAAGGTGGAGTAGGGAAAGCCATGATTATTAAATCTTCTCCTGCTACCTTCAGCAGCAGAAGTCTTGTTATTTCGGTGCTGCAGTTTTATCCACTTCCTTAACTTCTTTTGCCTCTACCTACCACCTCTACTAGCAGGGAAACCCCAGCATGCCTGTGGTTCTTTTAATTTTCACATAAGAGAACCACAATAAAACAGGCTGCAAAGATCTTGTCCGGCACATGTCTGAAGCAGATTGCCTCAAAGCTCATTATTGGCCCCACTCACATGGCCAGCTGCACTCTAAGGCCCTGATTACACGTTTGGCGGTACTAGGGCCGCCAGGCTCATGGTTGCGCCATAGTCCAACCGCCAGCACCACCACTTTTTCGCTGGCCGACGGCCTGGCGGTGCCGGTGGTCTTAATCCACCAGTGCAGCGCTACAAGGAGCGCTGCCCTGGGGATTACGACTCCAGTGTCCGCCATCTTTTGCATGCCGGTTCCACCGCCATGCAAAGGCTGGAGGAGACGGGGTGTCGGGCCCCATGGGAGCCGCTGCACTGCCCATGCACTTACCATGGGGAGTGGAGGTGCCCCCATGGACAGCCCTGTCACGCTTTTCACTGCCTGAATTATAAGCAGTGAAAAGCGTGACATTGCCGCCAACTCGATTACGAGCCGGCATCAATGTTGTGGGTAGTTTTCCGCTGGGCCAGCAGGTGAAAAGCCTGTTTCTGCCCGCTGACCCAGTGGGAAACTCATAATAGGGCCAGCAGGCAGAAGACTGGACTGGCAGTCTTCTGACCCAAAGAGTCAAACTCTGAAGAGGCCCTAAATGTTTTATTAATCCCTCATGATATGATTTGTTCCATTAAACTAGAACCCACTGTGTGGTCAGATCATTGTTTGATTAGATTCTGTGCTGCTTACACCATTTAGAGTTCCTTTAGTTTGTCAATTAAAGGTACTAGAGTAAAGCCACTATCTTCTCTTCTGCTGCCAGATGATCTGACTGATTCAGTATGCAGATGCAGTTCTTTGTTTTTTTTCTCAGTCTGCAGCGGACCTTGTGGATCACATACACAACTTCTCAACTGTTGACTTGGCCGGGAAACCACCTTGCTTTTGGTGGTAGCTAGCCAATGATAGGTGGGCAGTAATGTATCTGCATGGGCATGGAATGTTAGATGTCAGCTGAGTTACCATAACCAGCTGACGGAATGTGAGATGGTTAGAGAGAGAGAAAGTCAGTTAACTGCAGCCTGGATGGAGGATGGATTGGATCTTCTGTTGGAAAAAAGCTTCCTTATTTTGACAACATTACGACCTTCTCTGTGATATTCATCGTGCTGAATACTTGGAATGCCACACTGGCATAGTTGGCAGGATACAGAAGATCTGAACACCTGTGGAGTTATATTATTAAGGGACTGCTACTGATAATCTTGTTGGGTGCATCCTTTGGAACCGTTCAGGACTTGCCTCCCTAAATTTGGTGAGATCTTTCAAGTTTTACATTGTATATTGTTTGTTGAGTTTCTACGTTAATGATTTGGGAACCAGACTTACTGTGAGCCTGACAAGTTTTTTTCCCATTGACTGCCTGCTCCAGTGGCCTTCGTTGTACTCATATTCACATAGGAGGAGAACCGTTGGTGCTCGCGCTCATAATCGTGCAGTACCCAAGCCCTCGGTGGAACACAGAACATGTTTGTGCACGTACTTGACTGTGGCTTTGCTCGAAAGTTTCTCTAATGGCTATTGTAAAGAGTTGGTCTGCAATAACTCTTGAGCGGAGGGGCATCTTCCTATTGCAGCTCATTTCCCCACAGGGCTTCGTCTCTTTCCAAGGGCTCCTTTGCTGACAGTGTTCACCTCTATGCATACGTCTACTAGGATGTGAAGGAGGAGTAGACATCTAACCCACTTGTAGGTCCCTGCACATGTGTCTCCTGGGAGGCATAAGAGAAATTGGAGAAATAAGCGTGTCCCTGAATGCTGCTTTTCAGGGACACGCACACCCTATTTTGAGAGACATCTCTAATTTGAGTGGCGTACTTCAGTATTGTTTACAGTGACACACACAGACTCAAAGGGAAAATAAAAACACTAAGCAAACGGAGGAATGATAGTGTTTCTAACTATTGCTTTCACTGACACACACACTGCTTTATGGAGCATTATCTCATTGGAGAAATAAGTCTGTTTCTGACTATTGCTTTTCAGTGACACGCACACCGCATTTTACAACGTCATCTCTAATTCACTCAGCATGCCCCTGCATTGTTTACAGTGACACACACACTTAAGGAGTACTCATTAGTGTTCACATGCATTGACAAGGACATTTATAGTATGTTAAGAACTTTTCAGTAATGCTCACACCTGTATGTACATATCAAGGGTGGGATGAATGTAATTGTGCGTAATTATTAGGCATTGATCTACTTGTGGCAGAGGATCTTTTGTGTAACATCTCTGGCACAATCTCCTAATAATTGTGACACTATTTTCTACATTTAATTAATCACACTTTGGTGCTGTACATTGTTGTAGTTGGAACTACTGTTGTAAGTGTAGTTCATAGACAACAGTTATTTGTAATAGAATTTCTCTCGGTGTAAGAGACATGCAAAATGTTCCTGCACCACCATTCTTTCTCACAAGCCTGGGTATTCGACTCCTCAAATGGCAAAAGTAGAAGAGGGTTTTTGAAAGATATTCTAAGGTGTGTGGTGCATCTTTAAGTGCTGAAAGAAAAACATCCCTTCTTCTCCAGGATATCTTTGACCATCTTCCACAGCTTTCTCAATATAATCATGAAAATTTGAATGAGTATGAAGTGTGTATCAAGAAACTAGATAATCACTTTCTGACGAAGGTGAGCACAATTTTAGAATGTTACCACTTCCCAAAAAGATTCCAAAGAGAGAGAGGGAATCTACTGAAAGTTATGTCACAGGATTAAGAAGACTTGCTCCAGCATGCAAATTTGCAGGTATGGTCGATGATCGCATTTGTGACCAATTCATGGTGGTTTGTGGGAGTGAAAGAGTGAGAGATGAATTGTGGTTAAAAGACAAACACACCCTGGATGAGGTCTTGGTTGTTGTGAAACGCGTGGAGCATTTCATGGAATGTGTTGGGGTAATTAAAAAAGAGAAAGAGAAGGAACAGAATGTAAATGTGTTGAAAGAAAAGGACAAAGATAAAAAGGTTAAGATTAAATTTGATAATAGTGCTAGCAACAGTAAGTCCACTGTGCAAAAATGCGATTGATGTGATAAAGTTAGTCACCTAGCCAATGATAAAAATTCCTAGCGTTCAAAGCAATTTGTGTAAATTGTAAGAAAAGGGGACATTGCGCAGCAACGTGCAGAATGAAAACCTTTAAGCCCAAAGTCAAGGAGTCGTGTGTGGAGGATTATCAAAATGGGAACAACACAGATTTTGAGTGTGGGCAAATTGTACTTCAAGTAAGCAGTGAAGACAAAGTCAGACCGAGGCCTGTGGATGAAGTGTTAGTGGAAGGTGAATCTACCAAGATATTGTTTGATTCAGGGGCAAAAGGCACTATATTTTTGGATAAGTTCTATATGAACAAGTTAATGGATGAGGTCAAGTTGTTCAAGACTGACACTAGACCTTGTGCTAAAGAAGGTAAGCCCATATAGTTGCATGGATATTTTGTAGGTCTGATTGAATATACGCAAGTGAGTTTCAGGGAAAATATATGTGTCCAAAAGGGGTGGTAGCATAATCAGTTGGGTGTATCAAGGAGGCATGTTTGTTTTGTTAGATCCTGGCAGTTTCTCACCTATTTGTTTAAAGATGAGCGATGAACTTTGTTATGCTGACACTCTGACTGAGGACATGTTGTTAAAGGAACTTAAGGATAAATCCCCAGAAGTTTTTAAGAAGGAATTAAGATGTTTGATAGATTACAAACATGAGGTTCACCTGGTTTCCTTAGCTCAACCCGTGCGCTGCAAAGTTAGAAATGTACCCATAGTTGTCAGAGAGCAGATGCAAGATGAAATTAATAAACTCAAGGAGGGCGGTATTAAGGAGGAAGTTGAAGGGACTGAATGGCTGGCGGCAGCCAGGAAGGCTAATGGCAATTTGCATTTATGGTTTGACTTGAGGCATCTTAACAAGTGTGTTACTGTAGACAAGTTTCCTCTCCCAAATATCACTGAACTGTTGTTGTTGCTGAATGGGGCCACCGTGTTCAGTACCATAGACCTTACCCCAGCTTAACATGAGACTGAGCTAAAGAAATCCTCTAGAGATTTAACTGCATTTATAACACCCTTTGGGACTTTTAGGTTTGTCAGACTACCATTTGGGCTAGTCTCAGCAGCCTCAGTATTTCAACATGTGATGGAAAGGGTATCACTGATGAGCCAAAGGGGTTTGTATCTACCAGGATGCTATAATGGTGTTTGGTAAGGACTTTAAAAACATAATGCTCGCTTAAGGGAGGTTTTTAGAAGGCTAGCTGATACAACCTCACAATAAAATAAGAAAAGTGTAAGTTTGGTACAAAAACCATTAATTATTTTGGGACATACCATCTCTGGTGAGGGTGGAGGGGGTGGTGGACACCATATTACACATGAGCTCGCCCTTGTCACAGGAGGAACTCATGAAGTTTCTGGGAATGATTATCGCAAAGAATTTTGTTGACTTGAGTATGAACATGAGAATTCATCTAAAAAAGGTGTTGAATTCACTTGGGATGACAGCTGTGATAAAGAATTTCTTATGTTGAAGGAGCGACTCAGTGCAGCTCCTAAACTCCAAAATTTCAACCATGAAGAAAAGGTCTATTATAAGAAATTATGCCAGTCTTAAAGGACTTGGAGCACTCTTACAACAGGAAATGACCAATGGGATGAATACCATCATGTTCATCTCACATGGTTTGAAGGATCCGGAGAGTAGGTACTCAGTAATTGAGAGAGAAGCTCTTGTGGTGTACTGGGCTGTAAAGAAGCTGAAGAAGTTCTTATGGGGATCGTTCTTTGTTATAAGGACCGATCACAAACCACTATGTAAAGTATTTAAAAATAAAGGGGTGGATTTGGTGTCAGGCAGGATTACAAAGCAGGTTATTGCCTTACAAGAGTATAATTTTCAAATTGAATATTTACGAGGTGTAAGAAATACCATAGCTGACACAATTTCCAGGTTGGTTCCCAAGGTTACTGAGAAGCCTGATGTGGACGAGAAGTTGGATGTAAAAAATGAATGGGTTTGTGTAGTTGATGGAAGTGTCATTACAGAAGATAAATGGCGTGAGGAACTGAAAGCAGCTAAAGTCGTCAACGAGGTGATGGATTTGGTGCGGTTTGTGTGGAAAAGTGAAAAACAATGATCTGAAAACTGTCAAGCCTACTGGTATGTGAAGGATGAACTGTGTACCAGTAAGAACTTGTTGTCTAGATGGACCCGACTCATACTGCCATACAGTCGTGGAGAAGAACTGATTACTCTTACTCATGAGGGGCATCAAGGAATGTCAGACAGTAAAGAAAGGCGTGTTTGAGGACACAGATGTTTACATTCAGTGAGAGTGAAGTGAGACACGTGTTGAGAGATACAGCCCCACCAGACACTGTCCTGCAGCACTGTGCCTACAGTATCCATGCCCAGCAGTGTGAGTAAATGTTGGTAAAATGGATCTATGGGTGTTAGCTGAGTTCAGGAAATCTCGCACATCACAAAGATGTCCAGGGGCGGCGTGGTCAAACTTGACCCAACCTTGCAGTTGGATGTTCTAGGATACCATGTTCTGGGGGTTTGTGATCCCCTGTTGTCACCTGAGTGGCAACAGGAAAACATAATGCTCACGACTCAGCCATAAACTCTGCTTCCGGTGCGGCTGTAAGTCCTCCCATCGGCCTTCCAGTAGCAGGGGAAAAATACTGAGTTCAGCACTACAAGGGCAAATGGTGAGTGGCTGCTCCTCCTGGCCTGTGCTGAAGTGGAAGAACTGACCCTGCAGCATAAGGCCCACTTAAAAAAAAAAAATGGTATTTGTAAGTTTTCAATAACAAGGAAAAAAAAAAGAAATACACAGTAAGCCACAGTAGTACGGTGTTCGACAGACAATAAGCATAGATAAAGAGAGAGAGTGAGAAAATGGGAGGGGCTTAGACGGGACAGGTGAAGAAAGGATTATAGAAATAGCGGGGAGGGGCGAGTAGTCCAGGCAAATTAAATATCAGCAATTATAGCAACATGCATCAAAGTAGAGTAATCCATCATAGGCACAAGAGAGTCCGACTGTGCTACTAGTCAACCTGCATAAGAAATCACTTCTCCTCTGCGAGATCCGCCATGTGTTCTAGAGTTAACAGGTAGTCTCTGAGTGGCTGCAATTTGTCCTTGGGCTGGGAGGTTATTGGCTGTAGAGAAGCATAGAATTCAGAATTGCTATCACAATAATTCATATCCTGCAGCTGGGTGGGCACCGACGGGACTACACCACTTCCCCAGTGCAGTGCGATTTGCCGTTTGGGCATTAATAATGCAATGACGGCAGAACACCTTGTAATAATGCTTAGACCGGCAGGCAGTGGTTTAACATAACCTAGCAAGGCCATCTATGGATCCGGTTCAAATATTTGGTCAAGCATACGAGATTTTGCAGTATAAATATTCCTCCAATATGCTGTGATCAGAGCACAGTTCCAAGACAAATGAGTAAAGTCAGCCTGCTCAGCTTTGCATTTGGGGCAATGATGGGGTCCATTGGGAACAAGTTTGGCCAAGGCCAAGGGGGTGGTATATGCTTGATGTAAAAATTTGAATGGAGTAGTTAATGTCAGTGGTTATTTGATACAAGTTTAGTCTGTATACAGCAATAGTACCAAGTTGTATCCAGGATGGGGTGCCCCAGGTCACGCTCCCAGACAGCCCTTGAATTTCTACTCCTACGGAGAGGAATTGAAGAGAAGTGTGATAGAGCCTGGATATAATGTGACAGCTATCTGGGGTGGAGATCACTAATGTGAGCAGTGTGAAATCTTTTGGTTCCTCTGGGTATGCAGGTACTGTATCACGCAGTGTGCTATGTAGGCAGTGAATATGAACCCATCCATCAAGGTTGGGTGTCCCATTTCGGCCTAGCAGAACTGGGTTCAAGGGTACTGCTGCTGAACAAGTCACCAACAACCCGTAAACCAAGAGCGGTTAGGGAACGCTGCACCAGTCGTTTTTGCATGAGAGGAAGCCAAGAGTTGCTGATGAGGAGAATATGGTGGGAGTATAGGATTTCCCCAACAAAGTTTATCAAGAGCTTAAACCAAGCTTAGCTGGTGGTAGACAGGGTTTGTATTTTCAACGGGTTTCTGGGTAGGCCATGCAGCAGTATGGAGGAAAGAGGTAAGTTTATTACTTGGGCCCTTTCAGGTGTAAGATACTGTAATCTAGCATCAAAGCGTTAACAATAGTAAGGAAAGTGTGATTGGGCCACTAGATAGTGTAATTGTAGGTCAGGAACACCGAATCCGTTGCTGTCATAGGAAAGAGTGTCAATGTGTCCCATTGTATTTTGGTCCGGAGACCTGCCCATATTAAACGTGTGAGTAAGCTTCTGAATGTGTGGAGGAAACTATTAGTTAGCACAATAGGGATATTTAGAAATAGGTATAAAAAACGTGGAAGGACCACCATTTTAATGATGGCTATGCGCCCAGCCATTGTTAGTGGCAGTTTAATCCAGTGCTCTATTTGGGTTGTGAGTTTATCTATAGCAGGGCTATAATTACGTCTTATTACTTCAGACCAATCTGTGTGTGTGTCTATATATATATATATATACCTAGATACTTAGGGGAATCTGTACACAAATGTAGAGGAAACTCTAAGTCACAGGGTCTCACAGTATCCTTAAAAAGAAATATCTCAGACTTGTTCCAGTTAATGGACAGCCCGGAGAAAGTTCCAAAGCACATAATGTGGCAGATAAGAGGGGCAAGATTTGGTGGGTGGATCTCTAACAAATAATAGCATGTCATCTGCGTCAAGAGACACTGATAACGTACTATGGCGGAATCCAAGGCCCATCTCTAAGTGTTGTTCTTGCAGGTGCCTAACTAAGGGGTCCATAGCAATGATGAAGAGGAGAGCAGAAACTGGGCAACCCTTCATTGTGCTAGACATCAGGGGAAAGATTTTGTAGAACACGCCATTTATTTGAAGGCGGGCCAGAGGAAACTTGTAGAGTAGCATAATAAGGTTCATGTAACCATTAGGGATACCCATCTTAGATAAAGTGGTGTGAAGGAATAGGCATTCAAGAGAATCAAACGTTTTTCAGCATCAAGCACAGTGACCGCCACAGGTCTATTAGGAGAGACCGGATTGAGGACTTCAAACAGTGTGGGCAGATCAACTGATATAGAGCGATGTCGAATTAATCCACATTGCATAGGAGAGATTATGTGTTTCATTAACAGGGAAAGGCGTGTGGCTATCACCCTGGCTAGGATTTTGTTGTCATGGTTCAATAGCGATAGAGGCCTCTAAGAAGTGCAGAGTTGTGGGGGCTTATTAGGTTTAAGCAACAAGGTGATGACAGCTTCACGCAATCTGGGAGGAAGTGTCCTTTTTTCAAGGGACTCCGCATACACTTCCAGTAAGTGTGGGGCTAAGATTGTCTTGTAGACTTTGTAAAAGTTACCAGTGAAGCCGTCGAATCCAGGGGCCTTAACGCCACTCAGGCCATCAACAGCCTGAATTATTTCCTCATAGGTGATAGGGGCAGCAAGGAATTGATGTTGGCCAGGCTCAAGACAGACCATTGCTATTTCAGAGAGATTGTTAGCCAGCGCGGTGGTGTCATGATTCATATGGGATGTGTAGAGTTGCTCGTAATATGTCACAAAGTCATCTATAATAAATGGGCTATCAGTAATGACAGTGCCATCAGGCGCTGAACATTGAGTATACACGTGGTATAGTAAGGAGGGCAGAGCAGACGAGCTGGTATGCTACCTGGCCGCTCACCCTCTCCAGAGTGGCGTGCCCTAGCATTCCTGCTCAGATAATTCACCTCTTGCGCAGACAGGTCCTGAAACACCTGCAATTGTGCACCTCTGGCATGCAGAGCTGCTGAATCCACGGCGGTCATGGTAAGTGCATCGATATCATGTTGCTTCCCTTCAACTTTATCTATATCATTTCTGATTCAAACGGAGGACCCCGACGTGTTTTGCATTACAGATGCCTCTAATATAAGCTTTAAAGGCCTCCCATAACATAGAGTGTATCTCTACAGTGGCAATGTTGGTGGCAAAGTATTCAGTCATAGCATCACGAACCTCTGTGCGAAAGACCTCATCATGGAGGACGTTAACAGGAAAACGCCAGGGTTGGTAGAGTGAGGAATGCCAGTGGATATGCAATGTGGCAACAACAGGGGAATGATCAGAGAGCATGTGAGGCAGGTGTGTAATGTCATCAAGCCATAACAATGCTCTGTGTGAGAGGTACCAGTGATCAATACGGGTTCAGACATTTTGTAGAGCATATTAGAAGGTATAGACTCTCCCATGTGAGTGGTGGAAACACCATGCGTCGGTAGTCTGATATGTGTCCAAAAGGGCTTGTAATGAGTGTGGTTTAGTAACCACAGTGGAGTCAGTGATTGGTTGGTAGGCGATATTATAGTCCTCACCGAAGAAGACATAGTCGGCCTGACATCGACCCATCTGAGTGGAGAGGTCATAGTAGAACTCGGGGTATAAGTATTTGGTGCATAGACATTCACTAGTAGCAGAGATTTCCCAGCCAGCTTTCCCATCACCAGAAGGTAGCGCCCCTCAGTATCCGAGATGTAGCCCTGTAATACAAAAGGTGCGCTTCTGTGTATAAGGATACAAACTCCACATGAATATGAGCTGTAGTGGGCGAAGTATCGGTGGGGACCCCACTGAGGTACATATATGCAGGCAGGACGCAGTGACAAATGGGTCTCCTGCAAAAAAGCCATTTTAATGCTGTGCCTGTGAAGTAAGGACTTGTTTTCCTTTAAGGCCCCTAATGTTCCATGGCATACAAGGGAGTGCAAATGTTGGTGGCCTATTACAGTGTGACATCATAGAACAAAAGGCAGACATGAGGCATAGAGTGTTGAACGTAATGGTGATGTAGAGAAGTGAAATCGCAGCTCCCGTAAACAAATAAAAAAACAACAGGAATTTCCCTTCCCTGTCCCACACTAACCCAAACAGCCAATCCAAACAGCCGTCAGCGAATCCCTGAAACCCCCAACCAGATCCGAAAAACAACCATATTGCTATACACCTCAGGGAGGTGACAACACTCAGGAAAGGCAGCGCCCATCTAGAACAATAGTCCATCAGGTGGTCAGGCAGCCAGTAGGATAATCAGTGTTTCTTTGTGGATAGTGTAAGCATTGAATCGCATCATGCTAGGCACAGAGTTAAGTGCCATATAGTCCTATGTAGGAGCAGTCCCAGTTAGGGTTCAGTGTGGCCATCTGTCTCTGAGGAAGTGGAGGGGCTAGAAGGTGGGATATGCCCCGGTGAGGTCCCCCACTTTCATGCTGTTGCAGAACTTGAAGACGTCTCCAGCGGTATCAAACATATAGGAGATAATTATGAGTTTGGCGGATGGAAAAGGCCACCCGCCAAACTCCAGTGGTCAATTTACCGCCAGTACAGTCTCCTTCCTGCGGGCCCCATTAAGAGTTTCCCGCTGGGTCAGTGGGAGGGAACAGAGTTACCGCCCACTGGCCCACCGGGAAATGGACTACAACATTGACGCCGGCTCATAATTGAGCCGGCGGAAATGCTGTAGTGTGCAGAGTGCACCAGCACCCAGTGCAATTTTCACTGTCTGCAAAGCAGACAGTGAAAATCGCGATCGAGCTAGCCAGGGTGCCCCTGCACTGCCCATGCCAAGTGCATGGACAGTGCAGGGCCCCCCCTAGGGCACCCTGTGCCCAGTCACTGCCAGCCTTTACATGGCGGGTCTACCGCCATGTAATCATCGGTGGAGAAGGGACTCTTAATCCCCAGGGCAGTGCTGCCCTGGCGGAGTAGAACCTCCAGCACTGCCAGACTGACAAAAAGTTATGATCTGGCAGTGCTGCTGGTCCGACCACGGCGCGCCCGCCACGGTCATAATGTGGCTGCCGGACCGCCACATTGGCGACGGTACGACTGCCACCACGACCCAGGCGGTCTTAAGACTGACAGGGTCATAATGATGCCCATAGTTCCAGCCATTCATTTTCACATGTAAATGTGCTGGGTATAGCATGCCATATTTGAGGCCTCGCTTCCGAAGAGTGTTTTTACGCCATGCTTCTGGACTACTAAGGAGAAATCTGGGAAATCTGGGAAGAATGAAAGGGTGGCGCCCTGATATTGCAATGGGCCTTTCTCCCAGGCGAGGCACAGGACTGTGTCTCAATCCCTAAAATTAAGGAGTCTGGCAATGATCTGGTGGGGTGGTGCACACGTACGGGCGCAGCCTGAGTAATCTGTGGGACCTCTAGGTGGCAGTGAAGGAGTCATTACACATGGAGAGAGGAAGAGGGAGAAGGAGGGACAAATGTGGAGGAACACACCGTACTTAGCTCCCTATAACTCAAAATACACAAGAAAGTACGGGGTTCTCTTAACGAGGGCATCGCGGATATCAGCGTAGCCCTGGGTTGTATGTGTTCCTATTTGGAAGGGAAATGTCAGTGAAATGTCAGTAGGTAACTGCAGAGTGCTTTAACACATCAGTGTTTCCATCTTCAATTTGAGAGATCCTGCATTCAGCCTCATGAAGTCTGGTGGGGTGGCGTTCAAGACGCTCGGTCAGACGATCCAACCTTTGCATCAGTGTGTCAAACCTGCTGTCAATCCCCATGAAGCCTGCCCATAGTTTGGCCATGATGGCTGTCCTCTCAAGCGAGGGGGCATTGTCTGTCTAATCAGAGGGACCACCAGCACCTGGGGAGAATGTTGTCTTCCCGAGGCCCGTGGGCCTTAAATATAAGTTATTTCTGCTTGGGATTTTCCCGGCCCGTTCTGACTATGGAGATATGACTTGTCGTAGAGCAGAATTGGGCAAGCAACTGTGCCTCAGCTTCAGGCTATGGTGGAGTAACTAGTGAGAATTGCAGCCTCCGTGCCCCAGCCCCACCACAGCCTGGCCAATGATTCACCACTTCCGCAGCCGTCGACCAGAAAATGAATATTGAGGCTTGCCGTTGCCTACTGCATCTCAAGCACAATCTAGAGCGGTAAGTCCAGGTCAACCGCTGCGGGTCTGCAGGAGTAATGGCAACCAAGCGCTGATAGTCATCTGGGCAGGGTCTCCGATGCAAGGTGGTCAGCCGGTGGCACCGTCTACCTGCATGGCCCCCGGTACCGGGAGACGGGGATCTCGCGCTGCTTCCAGAAAAGCTGCACCGCAGCAGTAGGTCCACCAGCACTGCAAGGATAGGAGGCAATGGAGGCCGCAGGGACACCCCTCGTAGTTTCCCTAGTAGCTGACTCATTCCGTGCATGCCACAGCCCCGCCCTCAGGCTATCCCAAGGGTCGCATCCCTGAGGTCCCTCTGACGGCCGGCTCAGGAGGCTTGGGCATTGGGCTCAAGCGACTGCCGTGATCCCGCTATTCTCCCAGTGTGCAGGTGGCAGCACCATCAGTTAAGTATGCATCTATGGGGAGGTATTTGCCTGAGACCAGCAACAGTAGGGCAATGCCTTCCGGAGCTTCAGCGGCGTGCTGCCACCTTAGTTGCCAGCTTGGCCACGCCTCCCCATAAGGCCCACTTTAAGCTTTTTTTATGTAAATTTTGTCAGTTTTATATCTGTAATTCATAACATGTCATAATGATAAAAAATATATTTGAAGAACAATAGTACAACAAGTGAGTACAATATAGTACTACAGGTAGCTGTTATCTCTATGTGAAGCATGGCTTAACAGTCTCCAAATCCTATAGGACACACAACAGCTACCACCAAACTTACTTTCATTTGCATCTTTCCTTGTGTTCTTTATGTAAGCAGAAAACTTTGCAAACACGTCATTTCCAGCTGAGTTCGATTCTGGATGTTTAGTCGTGAGCTTGGGGTATCTGTAGAATTAATAAATTAAGAACTGCCTGAGAAGACACTCAATTTACCAATCATGGATGCATGTTCAATAAGCAGCAGGGAAAGTAGACATTTTATATGAAAAATATGTACTAAAAACGCTTACCATTCTCCCTATTATGTTACTTCTAAAACACTGATTATTCAATTTCTCCTAGATGAATACTGAATTGCCTAAGGTCACCCTGTTCTGATCAGTGAAGATGGGCAGATAAAGTAAGTGACAGGCTCTCATCGCACTCATTGAATTTTTTTTTGTTTTTTAATTTATTTGTGATTTTATACAGTGTGACCTTGGCCTAAGGGGTATTACAGGACTTTACAAGAGAGATGGTAGCTATACATTTAAACAATCGCTCTAGAACAATAACAGCTAAGGCTCAAAAGGGCTTCAGTCAAACTGATACAATAAATCACAGAGGACAAAGGTTACTTTAACCCAAGTACCTCTGAAATAATAGGCTGAGTTCCTTTTTGAAAGTGATATGACTCACTACAGTGCGTAAGGCCAAAGGGGGGGAGTTCCAAGTCCTGATCGCCCTGCCAGAGAAGGTCTGATTCACATAGCCTTCATGTTTGATTGCCAGAGGCTACAGGAGAAGGGATTCAGCATTCCTCAAACCCCGCTCGGTACCAGAGATTTTCAACTTTCCAGCCAGATAGGAGGGACCGAGTTTAAAAGAGCTTTGTGAGTGATGCCCGCCGTCTTAAATTGAGCTAGTGCTTCAATGAAGAGCCACTGTAGGGAGTACAGGATAGGGATGATGTGGTCAAATTACCAGCTGCATGAAATACTGCTTTCAGGGGTGATAAATAAGATTTTTGGAGAGTGGATGAGAGTGAATTCCTGAAATCCAGTCTGGGCGAAAAGGACCAGTATTTGGACTCAGGGATTTAAATCCTGCTCTTGAATGAACTGCTGAATGCCTCACAGTAATCTTAGCAGGTGGTGAGCATTCCTGGGCAGGGTCGAAATTTGTTTCCGAAGGAAGAGGTGGTCATCAAGGAGAGATCTAGCTCTATCCACAACAGCCAGTTTGCAGTAGAAGGAAGAACAGCATTCTACCATTCTTGGACGGGAAGATTTGATTTATTTGGCAGCATCAAGGGTGTTTGAGAAGAGGATGAGGTAATTTGGGGAAGAACATATCAGATATATCTGGGTATCTGCATACTGATGATAAAGAATTTCTGAACTTCTCAGAATCTCTCCCAAAGGTTTAAGATATAGAACATGTAGGCTGCTGCTGGTCTGATGCGGAAGTCAGGAATTTCCCATGGGTCAGGAGAAGAGCACATCAGGGAGCTGGAGAAAGACAAGACCTCTGTGCCTACACTGTATCGTGATTCCAACCAGTGAGAGCTCTCTGACAGCTCTATGTGAAGTTTTGGGACTGTGTCAATGTGTACCCTTCCAGAACTGCTGAAGGGTGGCGTGAGATCATTCCTGTCAAATGTTCCTTATATGCAGAGTGAGTACACACTGACAAGGTGTTCTTTGAGCAACTCACTTCATAAATCACCACAGTAAACTCCCTGACACCAGGGGCAAGCAAGACTAGCGCTACCAAAACACACGCCTTGGCAGCCGCCTACGATGCACTAGCAGAAAGTAGCTTAGGTTGTCACTCTGCACCTGGCAGCTACAAATATTGCCCTTTTTGAGGACGTGAGAGGAGAAATAATGGCACAATGATAATGTAGATGAAAAAAGTAGCATAAAAATGGTATCCAAATTGTAACAACAAATCATACAGAAAATACCGGACGTGTCTACTCAACGTAAGGATCAATCAGTTTACACCTTTCTTACATACTTCTTAACATACTTTTCTAACAGCTGTTACAAGTGATGGCATTATCCACTTTAATGGTGCCCAATCAAGATATAAACAAATCCGCTACCACCTCTCCAATCCCAGTTGTGGCATAGGCAATATTATGTATTCGTTGCTTCACAGATCAATAGGCCAATACAAATACCTAGGTGGTACCCTTCTCAAACGTTGTAGACCAATACCTTACAAGGAGAGAGAAAACTACACCTTAAAGTGGCACTTTATCCATTAATCATCACAAATCACAGGGACTGCAATCCTAGTAGACACCCAAAGCAGAAAAACGTTATTTTTCAGAGAAACTTATTCAAGATCCATCCATTAGGTGGCTGAATATTGCACAGCGTGTCAATCTAGAATAGGTTCACACTGCACAATGGTAAATATTTAACTGACTGTTCAGAGTGGTTTCCTGCAGCTGTTGCACATTTCATATTAAAATCAATTTACCTTGGAGGTGCTAATTTTTCTTCTAAGAACTCTTCAATCTTATTGACATCTGTCTTCACTTCTCCATCAAAAGTCATAAAGGGAGGGTTTGTCCCAGGTGCTAAATTCTGTAGGTCTGCAGGTTTCCTAGGTAGAGATAAAGAAAGATTAAACAGAAATCATTCTGTGTTGTAAATCATTAACACTGAATTTACTTTTAGCTGCAGTTAGTTACAGAATATGCAAAAACTCACAGACATCACAAGTCTGCAACACCAACATGAACAAGAAGGGTCCTGCACACCCCAATTAGGGATATGTGATTTTCCATTAAGGCACCTAAGACACTACTCTGGGATAGATCGTGGTCACCCTCTACACAAGACAATAACATAATCTTGGGAATCCTGGCCAGATCCCTTTACAGTGGCTCAAACGACGCACCAAGATGTCATTCTGCCTGCTGCAACAAGCGTCTCTCTGAGGAGATTTGATCCTGTAGGCCTGTTCCCGGGAGGCGGGCAAGACTCTGGCAGGCTCCCTCTACTACCCTTCATGCCTAGCATGGTCAAAATGGCCATGACTGAGGGTATAAAGGCCACTGACTAAGGTCAGTTGGTGGCCGTTTCTTTTAATGGGCCAGTTTTATTGTTGACTTTGTGCTGCAACATCGCCCTAGGCCATTTAAGTTGTCTTATGTGTCAACTTGGCTTGTTCCTACTGCCAATATGCCCTGTAGGGTGAACAATGTGCTGTACAAATGTTTTCCATTCAATTCCAAATGTGTATAAGAAAAAGTTACTTACTTTCAGTAACGATCTTTCTGGGAGATACTCTAACGGCAGACTCATCACCTTAGAAGACTCCCCAGGTGCCAGACTGGATCCAGAAAACTTTTGCTAACACCCATGGGAACTGGCCTTGAGTTAAACCCATAAAATATCGAAAATAGTGAAGTTACTTGCTTGCTACTGAAAACATGGTCAAAAGTTCAAATATTACTACACTGGCTCCACACACTCCCCAAAGTAAGGGAGCATGTTTTCAGTAGCAAGTATGGCTTAATCTACAGTTGCAAGTATTTGTATCAAGTCTTCAGTCTCCACTTGGTAGGTCTGTGCTTTTTTTCTACTTGGTTGCTGTTCATTATGCACGCCATCAAGATCCTAGGTTAGTCCTGGTTTTAGGCAAGTCCCTTCTAATGCAATCCCTGTCTGCAGCTGATTGTGGGGTGCTAGAAGGGCCACTGACAGTGGAAGAGATTTAGTGTGCAAAAATCGCATCACCTTCTGGGGAAGCTTTGGGCCAGACAGTCTTCCAGTCAATTTTTAAAAACATTTTCCACACTTTCTGACTCCCCATCTTCTGAACCTCTTTGAAGAGGTTGGACACTCAGGCTCCTCATCTGACAATCTCTGCTGTGCAACTATATCTGCCATTCATAAACCTATTAAACACCTGGAAAACTGTGCTTTACACAGGACAATCTCCTTCTTGAATGGCGAGGCCACAATTTTGGCCAAGTTGCTCTCTACCAGACTGGCCACTGTGGTTGAATCATTGGTCTGCGAGGATCAGAGTGGGTTCCTCCCAGGTAGAAGCACAAGATACTGTTTGCACAGCCTCCAAGTGGCTTTGACCAAAACTGATGTTTTACAGGGACCAGCTGCATTGTACCTCTTATATTTCGAGAACACCTTCAATACTATACATTGACCATTTTTATTTCAGGTATTGTGAAAAATGAATACTGTCCCTAAATTCATTGCTTATGTAATGGCCATCTATGAGACTCCGAGGTTGTGATTGAGAGTGAATTGAGTGCTTTCTTCCTTCTTCCTTACTGAGTGGGACACCCACCAGGGATACCCTCCCTCTCCTCTTCTTTTTGCTTTAGAAATAGAACTTCTGGTGGAATGGCTGTAGAAAGACGCACAGATATGTGGCTTCAACTGGCCAAATGGATCAGAAGACAGACTGTTGCTGTCTGCAGATGATATGTTCCTCTCTCTTCAGCATCCACACGCTACATTACCAAGACTGACACAGACACTCCAGGTACACAGAGAAGCCTGTAGGCTCTCCGTTACCTGGAGAAAGTCTACTTATGTTCATTTGGCGGGTGACCCTCTGCTTCACCCACAGGATGCCTCGTATGTGTATTAGGGGGGTCCATTCCATTCCCTGGGTACCTGGGTTTTCAAGAGCACTGGGTCACGTGGGATATGAATATGTCCCCTATCTACAACCGGACCAGAGGCGTGGACTTCTCTTCTCCCAATTCAATGGGTAGGATAGCACTCTACAAGATGGTGGTGCTATCATGCTTTCTATATGTACTACAGAGTGTTCTGTTCATTATTCCTAACACATTCTTCCAAGAACTCCAGTCATTGATTACTAAGCTCCTCTGGGTGGGCAATCTTTGTAGAGTTTTTTTACACAAAGCATACACTCACACTCCCCACGCACATGGGTGGCCTGGGACTCCCTGACCCCCAACTTTACTGATGGGCAGCACAAGTGGCGCTGATTGGGGATTGGCTGTTTGGAGAAAGGGACATGGTTAAAATAGGCAGCGTGGATAACGGGCTCCATCAATGGGGCCTGATTGGCATTTCTTGCTAGGAAGATGTATGGAACCATTATCACCTCCTAGCATTTGACTACTTGACTGAAGAGTTCCAGTTGTTCCAGTTGCATAGGTCTCATATTTTTTAAAGATACTTAGGGGGTCATTTTGACCTTGGCGGACGGCAGAGGCCGTCCGCCAAGGTACCGCCGCTGAATGACCGCACCGCGGTCAAAAGACCGCGGCGGCCATTCAGACATTTCCTCTGGGCCGGCGGGCGCTCTCCAAAAGAGCGCCCGCCGGCCCAGAGGAAATGCCCCTGCAACGAGGAGCGTAGTTGCAGGGGTGCGACGGGTGCAGTTGCACCCGTCGCGTATTTCAGTGTCTGCTTAGCAGACACTGAAATACTTTGCGGGGCCCTCTTACGGGGGCCCCTGCAGTGCCCATGCCATAGGCATGGGCACTGCAGGGGCCCCCAGGGGCCCCGCGGCACCCCCTACCGCCATCCTGTTCCTGGCGGGAGACCCGCCAGGAACAGGATGGCGGTAGGGGGTGTCAGAATCCCCATGGCTGCGGAGCACGCTCCGCAGCCATGGAGGATTCACAAGGGCAGTGGTAAACCGGCGGGAGACCGCTGGTTTACCCTTTCTGGCCGCGGCTGAACCGCCGCGGTCAGAATGCCCTCGGGAGCACCGCCAGCCTGTTGGCGGTGCTCCCGTGGTCGGTGACCCTGGCGGTCACCGGCCGCCAGGGTCAGAATGACCCCCTTAGAGTCCCGTCATGCCCTAGGAAAGCACAGAACCTGGCTGGAGACAGTGCCTGAATATAGCCCAATAAAAGTAAAACTAATCATGGCACAGTAAAGGAATATGAGACTGTATAGCACTCTCACAGTAAACGGCCAGATTACTTGGGGAGGGTGGAAAACATGCTAGGGAATAAAATGATGGGGAACTGGAGAACGATGAATGGCAGGTGACCCTGTGGGCACAAGAGTTCTGCCCACCCCATCTAACCTGCGGATGGTCTGATTCTGTTATTTTTAGAGACTCTACTACACCCTTGACCGGCCCTGAAGGATGGGTGGAGCTCATAAAGTGTACACATTGTGGCAATCTAGACTGGTCCTTTTACAATATGATATGGCAATGCCCTCAATACGAAAATACTGGCAAAGTATACACAACAGCCTGGAAGACTTGATATATTCCCCTATTGGTATGGATCCCAAGGTGGCATTGCGGTAAAAATGGAAGGTTGAGCAGACTCTATGAGACAGAGGAAGCTGGCAGGGGTCTGCTTCCTTGCACCCAAGACAGTGCACAGTATTGGAGATGTCCGGAATATCCCAGGAAGGCTTGGTATAGGGGTATAGACTATTGTGTGAAGGCTGAGAAGGTAATTTACAAATTGAGAGGATCTGAACGTAAACACCAGCAGATTTGGGCACCCTGGCTTTCCAGGCTAAAAGACACAGATGATGATACCTGACTGAATTGTCACTGATTTCTGTATAGCATCTTTGTATGCTATGGTTCTTCAAAGATTGGACTGTAATTATATTTGGTACATTAAGTGCCTCAGTTTACAGATATTGTTACTGCTATACAAAAACAATATAAAGATATAAAGATATTTTATGAATTTCAAAGGAATAAAACAAAATCAAAACTATGGGGGGGGGGGAGGAATTCCTATAGCCGACGCCCAAGTCATATTGTTTGTGGTCAAGGAAAACAAGTTTCCATGTTTATTATTTCCTTTGGACAAGTAGGTCCAACTCCCTGCAGCACAAATACTCTGACTGACAGTTTACAGGGAATCAAACTGTCTGCAGCTGAGATAATATTTGGGTCCATATATTAATGCTGTTCGAACTTTTATTTATTGTTCAAAAATGCAAATTCATTATTATTAAATAAACATTGTAATGTCACACTGCACTACTGACAGTGGTTCCAGTAAAAAAAGTGTGTACACATGTTTGAAAGTTTAACAATATGAGGCTACATATAATGGTCCTAGAATGTTATCCGATTAGATACACGTTTGCAGAAGCTTATATGAAAGATTGGTGTTTCTTTGCTTTCAAAATAAAATGTTCAGAAAAAAATGCATGTAGGAAAAAAAAACTTAGCTAACTTACTGTGAAATTTTAGGTACTAATTCTTTGAAGAGTCATTTGCTAAAATGTTTTGATATATGCCAGTATTTTCAAAGATATTCATAATAGAAAACCAGCATAACTATTTTTAACACAATTATGGGAAACATGGAAATAAACAAGCACTGGCAAAGCCAACCAATCCGTTATTAGAGGTCAGTCTTTTGGTTTTGTCAGTATGTGTCTTGTTTTGACATGGCTTTTGTAACACTTTGTTGTTTTGGTAGCTGCCAGGCCCTTGCCATTGTAACAAACATTGGCAAAATGCAAAAAAAAAAAAAATATGGTGGTTTTAAAAAGCACACATTTCCATAGTAGTCCTGGCACTGAACAAAACTACTTTGTGTGCTGATATGCTCCTTGCGGAAGAGTAGAATGCTATCACTCACAGTAAAGCCAGCTGATAGATGGATAGAGAGAGAAATAGAATTTTGAGAAAAACACATTTTCTTGGTTACCGGTCGACCTAATATGGGCCCAGTTCTTAAAGAAAGTCACAAAAGTGCACCCATGGTGTATGTCTTTGATAAAAACAAAGGTCTCCACTAACGGTTGGCCTAATTTGGGGCCCAAATCTTAAAGAAAGTAAAAAAAGTGCATCCATGGTGTATGTCTATGGGGCTTTAATGAATTCACAAGAATTCACAGAGGTATCCCAGGAATTCGTACTGCTTGAAATTATTTGTGAACTGTATTTTAGCACAAGCAAATATGCATGTATAGATTTGGTCATGTGAAAATCTATTGAATGTTGTTTACATGTTCACTTTCCCTCAAACCCCTTTTATCCCATCCTGGAAGAACTTCTAGTTCTGAAACTGTCAGAGTACATTTCCAACCTTTCTCAGTATGGGTTCGTACTGCTTTAAAATATTTGTGAACTGTATTGTAGCACGAGCAAATATGCATGTGTAGATTTAGTCATGTGAAAATCTATTGATTGTTTACAAGTTCACTTTCCCTCAAACCACTGTTATCCCATCCCTGGAAGAACTTCTATTTCTGCCATTGTCAGGAGTACATTTCCATCCTTTCTCAGTATGGGAAAATAAAATGTTCAGAAAAGCTGGTTAGATAAAAGCTGGTGAAAATCCTTAAAACAAGCAAGTTAGTAGGTTTGCACAGACTCAAACGCATTCTAGCCCTGGAACTATTGCTTATTGCTTCCTCCAGCCACAGTATGTAGATCTGAGGAAATGTGGCAAAATAAGGAAATTGCTATAATAGGGCTTGAAACTGCTAGTATTCAAGCCCTACTATAGTATTAGACCTGACATAATCAGAGAGGCTATTATCGTAGCTCTTACATAATGAGATAGCTGCCATAATTTGTTGCTGTACTACATGGCACCAAAGGGACAAATAGATTTTTTACATGACATGTAGATTTATGAAGATTCCTGTCCTGTGGAGAAGTAGATATTTTGTTAAATGCCATACCCCTGAAAATGTGATCCGCATAACTAGGATTAATCTCTCTTCCAAGTGGTTTGTAGAGGAAACACTGAAACAAAAATAAAAAACACAAGGGATTTTCCTGGATTAGTAGTCTGAGTGAGAAACGATGCAGAAAAAAACAGTGAAACACCAAACATTTTCTGCCTTGAAGGAAACCACCTTCCTGATGGTGGAAGTAATATCTTCCGCAACCCTGACAGACAGAATTCCATCCACCAAACTCTAAATCAGGCTCCTGGTCTTTGTCTAACTCTCCTACTGTCAGTATAGAAGCATAATACTCACAAACCCATCCTCAAATGCCTTACTTCTAGCCAATATTGCCACCAATAGCCTTGTGCTAATCATCTCTCAAACTATATACTGTTCATAACCATAAAACATTACAGCCTCATTCATCATCTTTGAGTCACCACTATCTCATAGCAGTGTCACAGACAGGTCATACACATGTACCTCATTTACCAACAGGGAACCCACTAGAAATAAAAAGCAACAGTTCAATAGAAGACAGGACAGATTCAGTTAATTCGTTGCAGACAGCTCACGCATGCATTCCCACCTTTTACAGAGAATAGAAACAGCAGCGGGAAAACAAACAGTGGTGGCTCTGACGGATCAGCCTGCAATGAATGGGGAAGATCAGTTTGGAAGAGCCTGGGGCACTAGGTTGTAGGTCACACAATCAACTTATGGAGAAGCAGGGGCAGCGGCAATATAAGTAGGAATTGCACAAGGACATTGAAGACTAGCAACCTTTTCACTTTTGGAAGACCCCTCTCTGTTCATGATCACTTTTGCACACATTTCTGTGTCTCTAAACTTTGTTTAAAAAAATTCTGTCTTTCCTCCTCAATAGCCTCCCTCAGCATAATTTATACTTGTGTTTTACGTACTTTGGTGTTCTGTTGTTTAGACTTATTTTCCAGGCATCCTTCATCTTCAGCTCCTGCAAATATATTCAGCATTCCTGGGGCCTTACTACAGCCTGAAACAAGCCTGAAAGCTTGGAGGCCTTGAACTACGTGATTAGAATTAATGTGCTGTGGCAAACATTTCCTACCTGCTTTTGTTTATGCCATAAGTTGTTCTCCTCTCGCTGGGGTTCCCACATCCTACCTGTTTCCAAATACTTGATTTTGCTATCAATAGACAAACAGCCTCCTCCTTTATTTTTTTAAACTACATTTGTCCCAGGTTCTATTTAGGTGTGTATTTCATTCAGGGTGACGGTAGTACATAGGGATAATTTGTGTCTGACACTGTATTCTTCTGCTGTTTCTCAGGGAGTGACAAACACTGATCATCTCTAAAGCACAGGATGCCAGTGCCCTGACACAAATGAGATGGGAAAAGAAATGTAACCCCACTACTAATTTAAACTTAGGCTTGGAAACCAATAAAGGAACTGCCTCACATCTATTGAGTGTATTAAAGCTTAAACTAAGTGTTCAACATGAATATCACCCAACAAACCTAATTGTTTGCTATCAATTCTCTGATGTGGGAAAGTGTGATATGTTAGCATCCACAAAACCTCTGCAATATAACAAATAAGTAAAACAAATAATGAAATACATAAACAAAGAAGACGTTTTCCAAGAAAATATAAGGCAGCAAATTCAGATAACTAAACAGCAACAATTGTTAAAAAAAAGTGCATTGAAAAGGTCACAAACTGAAATCAACACTTTGACACTTTGCGAGGAACATTTGCGAGTGGGTGAATATAGTATCTTGGCAGTGCACAATACAGATTTAAAATGTAAAAAACTAATTACTAAAATTATATTTGATGCAAACTACAAAATATCTAGTAAATATACATACCTCTTCAAGTCAACTGTTGTGACATTAAAAATCACTCCTTTTAACCACAAGATCATAAAGAGACGCTGAGAAAATGGACAGTTTCCAATGCTTTCCCCATCACTGCCAGCCTACAAGATAAAATACAGAACTATTAATCTTATTTATCTCTATATTTTCAGAGTATTGTAATAACTCATGTGTGTGCATGTGAAAAACATATATTTACAAGCTCCCCACCATACAATAGTGAATATGTACTGTATGACAGCAGGGTATTGTGCATACCTGTTATATTTCATAGCAATGAAGTCAGTTACTTATTTTATTGTTTCTTATTGATTATTTGAATTACAGTGCCCCTGAAGTAAAATATCACAAAGGTAGCAATAATGTTAGCAAGCTATCTCAAAAGCTCAAAAAAGAAGAGGGGAAACCATAGGTTAGGTACTAGTAAATCTTAACATGCCAACAATTCTATATGGTTTTGAATTTTACAAAGATATTCTAAAACCTTGATTCCCTATAATGTTGACATGAAGCCAAGAAAGCCTTTGTCTGGAATGAATGTCCATCTCATAAAAACCATGGCCTGGGTAATGTTTTTTTTTCTACAGAAATCCTAGTTCATGCTTCTTCGTAAATAAAGTATCTTCCCTTCTTATTTCTTCTAGGTAGGGGTAATTAACGGACATGTTACCTTTCCTTTTTTTGTGTTGATTTGTGTTTCAGATATGCTTAAAAAACTATTGGAATATACAGGGAGTGCAGAATTATTAGGCAAGTTGTATTTTTGAGGATTAATTTTATTATTGAACAACAACCATGTTCTCAATGAACCCAAAAAACTCATTAATATCAAAGCTGAATATTTTTGGAAGTAGTTTTTAGTTTGTTTTTCGTTTTAGCTATGTTAGGGGGATATCTGTGTGTGCAGGTGACTATTACTGTGCATAATTATTAGGCAACTTAACAAAAAAAAATATATACCCATTTCAATTATTTATTATTACCAGTGAAACCAATATAACATCTCAACATTCACAAATATACATTTCTGACATTCAAAAACAAAACAAAAACAAATCAGTGACCAATATAGCCACCTTTCTTTGCAAGGACACTCAAAAGCCTGCCATCCATGGATTCTGTCAGTGTTTTGATCTGTTCACCATCAACATTGCGTGCAGCAGCAACCACAGCCTCCCAGACACTGTTCAGAGAGGTGTACTGTTTTCCCTCCTTGTAAATCTCACATTTGATGATGGACCACAGGTTCTCAATGGGGTTCAGATCAGGTGAACAAGGAGGCCATGTCATTAGATTTCCTTCTTTTATACCCTTTCTTGCCAGCCACGCTGTGGAGTACTTGGACGCGTGTGATGGAGCATTGTCCTGCATGAAAATCATGTTTTTCTTGAAGGATGCAGACTTCTTCCTGTACCACTGCTTGAAGAAGGTGTCTTCCAGGAACTGGCAGTAGGACTGGGAGTTGAGCTTGACTCCATCCTCAACCCGAAAAGGCCCCACAAGCTCATCTTTGATGATACCAGCCCAAACCAGTACTCCACCTCCACCTTGCTGGCGTCTGAGTCGGACTGGAGCTCTCTGCCCTTTACCAATCCAGCCACGGGCCCATCCATCTGGCCCATCAAGACTCACTCTCATTTCATCAGTCCATAAAACCTTAGAAAAATCAGTCTTGAGATATTTCTTGGCCCAGTCTTGACGTTTCAGCTTGTGTGTCTTGTTCAGTGGTGGTCGTCTTTCAGCCTTTCTTACCTTGGCCATGTCTCTGAGTATTGCACACCTTGTGCTTTTGGGCACTCCAGTGATGTTGCAGCTCTGAAAAATGGCCAAACTGGTGGCAAGTGGCATCGTGGCAGCTGCACGCTTGACTTTTCTCAGTTCATGGGCAGTTATTTTGCGCCTTGGTTTTTCCACACGCTTCTTGCGACCCTGTTGACTATTTTGAATGAAACTCTTGATTGTTCAATGATCACGCTTCAGAAGCTTTGCAATTTTAAGAGTGCTGCATCCCTCTGCAAGATATCTCACTATTTTTGACTTTTCTGAGCCTGTCAAGTCCTTCTTTTGACCCATTTTGCCAAAGGAAAGGAAGTTGCCTAATAATGATGCACACCTGATATAGGGTGTTGATGTCATTAGACCACACCCCTTCTCATTACAGAGATGCACATCACCTAATATGCTTAATTGGTAGTAGGCTTTCGAGCCTATACAGCTTGGAGTAAGACAACATGCATAAAGAGGATGATGTGGTCAAAATACTAATTTGCCTAATAATTCTGCACTCCCTGTACTTATAGTTTGTTCAGTCCTTATCTCATTCCACATTGCTACTAACGCTACATGGTTATTGACAAATGCCAGGCACAAGTTCAATATGGAGAAAATAGAGATCCTGATTTTATTAGGGATCGCCACCATAAACAACGTCCAAAAATTATATTATATATCTTATTAGTTAGTGAAAAAAATATTTGAACTTCCACTGAGAATAACTCATTACAACAGCACAAAAACATTGATGCCTTTATACAGGTAGGAAAAAGTCTGCTTTCACACTTGAGTGTTTATTCCTTCAGTCACTCTCTCCAAAAAATGCTTCCCAAAAACTTTAATGCATTAGCTAAGAACATGTAAATGGGAAATGCTTAAAAAACATAAAATCAACATAAGAGTGAATTTACCCAACTTCAGCAACTATGAGTCAGACTTTAGACCAAACCAACTGATGTGCTTAGTACAAAAATATCAGAGAATGTTACTGAGTGAAGAACTGGCTGTTCTTGTGTGGATGCATGGGATGCCACTAACACTCTAAGCAAGCTGCAGAAACAAAATGACACAGCTACTAATATTTTAGGACAGCGGCATAGGAAAAGAAACCTGCTACGGCTCAACAAGAACATTAAGATCAATGGATCTACACTAAAATAGTATTACTTTCTAGCAGTCATTATCTTCGCCTTCATATACTTTACAAATCAGCAATCAAACCATTTTCATCCTTAAAATCTCATAGGAGTTACATGAAATAATTCAGTAACTTTCAGCAGACCACATTTTTCTGTTTGATGATATTGTTACAATAAACAAGTAAAAAGCAATTAGTACAAGGTTTCCCGACCTACCCTCGTATACAGTGGTATGAGAAGAAGTATGCATGGACAAAGAAAATATGTTGCATGTATGATAAGATGATACTTTGGGGATGACATGTAATGATATCCTCTGCATCTGAGTGGAACCTCAGTCTAACTGAGTGAATATCTTTGTTACTGGAATAATACCCCCTATAATGTTGAACTCACTGTGAAATAATAGTAATGAAATATATTTTTGTTCTTGGATTGTTTGTAATTACATACAAATTACATAATGTATAACTCAACGAACAACCATTGGTACTTTATGAGCTACATTCAACCAGGTCATCTTTCAAACCGAAAGTCATAGTACCACAAGAAGAATTCCATAGTATGAAATCATATTCCAGTAAAAACAGTTGTTATCAATTTGAATAAAAAATTCTTATATTTTATTCAGACAACAGGTTACTCATAATCAGTTCTAAAAGTTTATTTCGACAGAGCTGAAAAGACTATCAGAATAATCCCTCTATATGGTACTGCTGGAGCTATTTCTGATAATCTGACATGTTGGAAATAAAGCATGTAATGTGGGGCCAGGGACGGTGCTGTCCTCAAAAACAGATAAGAAGATGTGTCCCTTAAAGATTCAAAACAGCATCCAAACAGCAATCAATAAGAATTATCCTTGACTCAAAAAAGTTTGAGGTGAGTCATTTAGAAACCATGAAGGTGTTTTAATATACATTATTGTGGAAAAAAGGCCATAATATATTAATGTCAATCAAGATGCATAACGTTTCAGTCATAAGCATAATGCTCAGAAATAATTTCAAAAAGATGCAGCATGAACAAATTCTGATAAATAGTCTAAGTTGAAAAAATGCAACAAATAGAAAATCGGGCAGCATCCCTAAAGACTCAGGAATGAGACTAAAAAGATCTGGCTAACCCCAAAAATACATCGTTGTATAGGAAAATTCACCATATAAAGCAATGGAAATCAAACAGTAAGCTTAGAGTGTGTAAATGTATCAACATATCATAAAATCATAACACAGCATTATAAAATGTCATATAATACTACCACTGTATCACTATCCACCTCAATGAATATTAATGTCTGTCCTCTGATGTGTCAGCTCAAATCTGGTTACAAAAACAATAAAAGTCTTTTTAAAGGCTAGGCCTACAGTGAGCAGCAGGAAGAGACCTTGGAGAGTAGCAATTTAATTAAAGTAATTCATTTGCGGCTCGTCAGGAATAGCGTATCAACACAAAGCATTTTACTGTGTGTGGTGTCAAAAAGAAGTGAAAACACGTGAAATTATAAATCTAAAATGATGTTGAGACCTTTTTGAGGCCTAGTTCAGTCTATGCTAAGAAAAAATCTTGTACATCACAGCACTGTTGTTTCAATTGCAAAATGTTCATATTAATAAGCAAATATTATTCAAACTAAAAATAACATCAACAGTATCCTTAGCATCCATAGTGGAGCCCTCCAGTCAACTAAGAGAAATTCAAAGTCCAAAGTCTTGGTTGCCATTAATCATCCCAAGCTTTCTAATGTAACCTATTTTTTACTTTTCAAATATTCTTTACTCAAAACCATCATTTTATTATTTCAAAAAACATTCAGCACTACAAATCAAATCCATGAATTTGAACAGAGCATTTGTGGTATACGCAAGTGAATGTGTTTGTGAAAAGATCTACATTGTGTCTACAAGTAAACCACTGCAAGGGTGAATACAAGTGATCTTGGGCATGGGTTGCCTAAACATCCAACATATCACCTGGCCACAATTTTAAATCCAAAGCACTCCATAAGCGACATCATCAAAATATATTTTGTTTAATACAGAACTGCTTTCCATCTAGAAACAATCACAATTGTGCTCTGATTGAAGCATGAAAGGAAGTATGGTGGAGCAACTCTTAAATTCGGTGGAAGCAACGTTAAACACCTATTAAGAGCTGGGGGTGTTTTTCAGAGATCATTAAAATTCCAGCGCCATATAAAATAATAGTTCAAAATGCTTCTTCTTACACATATTAGTTTCTAGAAGTGTGTGAAAAAATGCTATAGTGCCCTCAACATAATACATTTTTGGGTCATTTGTGAAGTGTATTTAACAAAATGTTCAACTTCATTAAGATGTCATTTTCTGGATTGTTTAACTAGTAAACATATTCAATTCAAAAACCTCTGCTGAAGACAAAGCTCATGGACCATTATTCTGACAGCTTCACTGGATGTGTGCACCAATAAAAGTTGTATGGACCAAAGGTTATAATTGCTATAAAAGAGGCCATCAAGAGCATCCAGCTTTGTATCACTAACAAATACCAACAATAGGTAATCTGGAATGTTCTTTGTTTGATGTTGTCTGCTTGGGTGTTGGTACATATTGTAACATTCACGGGAAGGCCCCTTTAAACACACAAGCTAATATTTTATTTTTTGCAGTTCATGAAAATGCTGTTAAACTGAATATTAAATAACAGGCATTGCTTCCACATTGTATATTGGCATAGAGTGAAGAATTGCAACTAAGGGACAAGTATTATGTTACTTTGCTTACAAACTAATGTGGCATTAACATGGCACTCACAAAGTATATGGTAACTGAGGGTGTCCTCAACCAAGGAGAGGAAAAGGAGGGAAGCTTACAGAGTCACCATGTGGTGGCTGTATGCCACAATGTATGTATTATGTAAACAATCGTCAATCCATACCCTTGAACACAAGAACAATTTGTAATGAGGTGAGGGAAAAATACAACCTGACATCTACATCCAACAAGAACTTGTGCATAATTATAATTCATCCATAATTGGAGGTATTGCAGTTTCCATAATGGGAAATGCATTTTATAAATATGGGTAATACTGTCATTTGAGTCATTAATCACTGCAGCTTTTAATCTGTTTTTGTTACATGTGACCATTTGTTGTAACTTTAATGGGTCTGGTTTTAATCAATTCTACAAGAATTTACGCTATCATGTAGACTTTGAAGTTATCTTATGATAAATATATCCATTCATTTTCTCCTACACAAGTATAGTGTTTTAGTGGAATGAAAATTAAATAGTTATGAATATTAGACACAAACCTAGGTGGGTGGAAACTGACTCACTTGAAGATATAGTATATTTATGAAAGTTTGTGGAGAGAACCCCAAGACAGCCACCTCCATTTTGTTAGCCCAGCTTCTCTGTGACCAAAACTGACAACTGTGAAAAAGTCAAAGAAAGTGGTAAGGTCACAGACTTTCTGTGTATTCTTGTTATTTGTTAACAACGTGTTTCTTTCCTTACCCGTGTCTGTTTACATTTGGCTCCCTGTTTTTCTGCAAACTTGGTGCCTTTAAACTGCGTTTTTTTATACCCATCACTGTTTGAATTTTCTCTCCTAGTCTTTCACAAAGATTGTATTAAGCTGCACTGCCCCTTCCCCCCAGTTTATAAAAGGCCATATAAACCTCACTGACTAACCAGAGTGTGTTTGGGACACTGCTTAATATGCTCTGTGGTTTTTACTGTGTTTGGAAAGGATATGCACCACATGTTTTTGGCTTGAAAAAGTGTTACATTTGAGTGCACAACAAGCAATATTTCTGTGGTTCCAAAATTGCCCCTTACCTGAAAAGTTGAATCTGCTCGCTTAGAAGTATGGATTGTGCCTATCTGTATCCAAAGACATTCTGGATAGATGAGCACCTTCCTCCTCCCTGCCACAGGAGCCTGGGCCTGGTGATTTGCTCTCTAGCTATCCTCTCACACCTGCACTGACCCTTTAAGCTTGTGGTGTGAACCCAAGACAGCCACCTCCACTTTGTGGACTCAGCTTCTCTGTACCCAAAACAGCCCAGTGTGCAAGAGTCAAAGAAGGTGGTAGGTCACAGACTTTCTGTGCATTGTTGTTATTTGCTAACAAAGTGTTTTTCTTTCCTACACGGATCTGTTTACATTTGGCTCCCTGCTTTTCTGCAAATTTGGTGCCTTTAAACTGCTGTTTATTCTACCCATAACTGTTTGAATTTTCCCTCCTAGTTTTTCGAAAGACTGTATTAAGCTATCCCCCACTTCCCCGGTTTACAAAAGGCTAAAATACACCTCAGTGTCTAACCAGGGTTTGTTTAGGAGAATGCTTAATCTGCTCTGTGGTTTAAACTGTGTTTGGAAAGGGTATGCACCACTTGTTTTTGTTTTGGCTTGAAAAAGTGTTAAATTTGAGTGTGTGACAAGCAGCATTTCAGTTGTTTCAAAATTGTCCCTTACCTGAAAGGTTGGATCTGCTATCTTGGAAGTGTGGATTATGCCTGTCTGTATCAGAGTAGATTCTGAATAGAGGCGCACCTCCCTCCTCCCTTCCACAGAAGCCTGGGCTTAAGCTAACTTGCCCCTTGCATAAGCTTCTGTTGGTTGTTGCATCTGTTGATGTGATCGGTTGCTAGAGCTAGTATGTCTATTGGCTTATGGGCTTAGGGTTTTTTTTCTGATTGGCTATAGGGGTAGGAGTTTCCTACTGGAGTGAGAGCCTAGGGTTTGCATTCTGATTGGTACTAGGGCTATGGTTCCTATTGGACCTAGGCTTAAGGCTTTGGCTTAGATTGGCTGTAAGGCTAGGGCTGTGATTGGTTAATATGGCTAGGTCTTTCATTGGTTCTATGGTTAGGGTTTGCATTCTGATTGGTACTAGGGCTACGGTTCCTATTGGACCTAGGGTTAGCGCTTTGGTTTAGATTGGCTGTAAGGATAAGGCTGTGATTGGTAATAGGGCTAGGTCTCCTATTGGTTCTAGGGGTTAGGGTTAGGGTTGGGATTCTGATTGGTTAGGGTTCTAATGGCCAACAGGGCTTTTTAACGCTAGGTCTCACGGCGTCTCAGCCCAGAAATCAAGGCTAAGGGTGGAGAGGACAAGGGAAGTTGTTTGTCTGGGCCTGTTCGGGTCTGCTCGGGCCTAGTGCCAGAGATGCTGCCCAATTTTCAATTTTCCAGAAAGGACCTTGACCCATCCACATCCTTCAATATCCAAACACAATATCAGCAAAAGCATTCTACTCATACACCACAAACAAACCTCATACAGATTACAATGCCTCAACAACCACTACAAAACCACACAAACCACACCTATACACCATTCTACCTCAACTACAACACTATGGCACCTTTCTTCTCACACAAAACACAACTCTGTCTGATACCACTAACACATCCACAAATTACAAACACAACACAAAACCACATTATACAAAATGTTTATGCATAGACACACATTCTTGTTCATACAAAACAACAGCTCTATCCTCTACTTACTCATAACAGACCCCTTTGTATCATGACAATACCTATACTCAGCCTTCCATCACACCATCAACAAATACCCACCTCCTCTTTTTACCAATTACACACAACTATAGATTCCTTACACTCTAATTTAACACACATATTACCTCTTCCAGTATTCAAATCTAACACAATCATAACTTATACCTCTTGTCCTTCACCTCCTACTCATAACATACACTCTTCTCCAAAATACATTACCACTCCTTGTACTTTTCAAATCCCACTCACCAGCAGTAACTCCCATACAAATCCTTCACAAAACAACAATACATCTATATCTCCTCTCACTACTGCACAAATACAAAACACATACACCAGCACATAAAAATCACACACTTTCAAAAAACTTTCCATCACACCCACTCCCGTTCTCATTACTACACAAATAATACAAAACCAAAAGTAACTCTACTCCAAAATTCTCTTTCTCACCAACATCTACCACTAAAACCCCAACACAACATCCATTCATCAGCCTCTCATCCATTGCACAATTTAGAGCCTTACAATATGACCCACATACTCCATCACTTCTAACCCATACTCATTCCACCCCAAACAGACGCAACCAAAATATACACCATGCCACTCTTCACAATTTCACATTCCCATGCCTATTACACAAGGCTACTTTACAAAAACAACACAACTCACCATCTCACTCAACCACAATCTCTACCACCAACACACACAGATCCAAACAAATGCCTTCAAAACCTGCAGGATGAGGAACACAATATAGAAAAACAATATTGTTACTCTCATACAGGTAATATCAGCACTAATGACACACCAGCTACAACTTCAAAATATACTGATAACTCCTCTACAAAACAAAATTACACCACCACCAAAACACAATCTCTAAACTGCCTACTGACAAATGCTTGATCACACTCTAAAAACAAGGACCACATCTACGACCCACTAACTGACACACAACCTGACTTACTCTTCATAGCTGAACCATGGTTGGAAGATGGCATGCCAGTGTTGCACGAAGCTGTTCCTCCAGGTTACCAAACCATTACACAAAACCATATAGGCAAAAGAGGAGGCAGACTAGCTGTTATATTCAAACAAGCAATAAATCTCAGCAAAACAGACATCCCCATACAAGGTTATGAGGCTCTCCTCACCAGAAGCAACCCTACACCAACTTCCTCCTTTACAGACCACCACCAAGCAATTCTACATTCCCAGACGCATTTCTAGACATAGTTGAAAACCTTATAACACTATATTCCAATCTATGCATTCTTGGAGACTTAAACATTTAGTTTGACAAACCAAATATGCCCCATCCACTGGCTTAGTCACACTGAACCTACATCAGATTGAACGCAATCCCAAACACATCTCTGGACACATTCTAGATGTTGTTTTTGCAAACCCAGAACTAGTTACCGTTCAGAGCATCACAACAGTTACATGATCAGACCACCATTTGGTAACTTTCCAACATAAAACACCACAAATTAAAACACCCCAGACCACCTTACATATATCCACCTATCGAATTGAACAAACTCAATTTTGAACTCTTAGAAATATAACTAACAGCCAACACAGATCTAGACACAATAAATTCTGTTTAAAAACTTTGCAAGTGGCTACAGGAAGCTTTCGATATCCTAATACCACTAAGAACAACAAAACACGGCAAAAGAAAACAGGCACCTTGGAGAAATACAGATCTAAAAAAGATAAAACAACAAATCGGAAGGCTGCAACGAACCTGGCTAAAATCAAACGACATTCAAGACAAACTTCAACTACGCAAACCTAACAGAATATACAAATCAAACTTTACAGAATATACAAATGAACAATCAAAAAAGCTAAAAAAAAGGTACTATTCAGACAGAATTCAAAATGCTATACCTGCAAATAAAAAATGTTATAACATTCTCAACAAATTTTGAAAACCTAAGTGTATGGAAGGAACTCATCCCATTACTCAAGATTTCGCAAACAAACTGGCAAATCATTACACAACCAAGGCAGGCACATTGGACTCCTATTTAAAACAAAGAAAAACCACCAGCCCCATCCCATTTCCAAAAATCCACTTCAAGAGTAAGCCAACCCAGCCTCTGCACTCCTTCAAACAAATATCACAAAATGAATTTATGGATCTGGTCAAAGCAAGCAGGCCTTCCGGCTGCCCTTCTGACCCTTGTCCACTACACATCTTCAAGAATATTATTTTGTCTACCTCTGCTGCCACACGAATAGGAAAATCATCAATAATTCTTTAACTATGGGAATCTTTCCTGAAGATCTTAAAAAAAAGCATACATACGCTTGTTATTAAAGAAAACAAACCTGGACCCGTATGACCCCAACAATTATAGGCCAATTACAAATGGCCCTTTCCTGGGCAAACTGATAAAAAAGAGCAGCTTTCGCCCAGACATCACAATTCATTGAAGATAACTCAATACTTTCAGACTACAAAACTGGATTCCGCCCAGAAAGAGGCACCCTCATCGCCATTTGGGATCATCTTTAAAACACAATAGACCACAATGGAGTTGCTGCACTACTTCTCCTGGACCTCTCAACTGTCTTTGACACTGTTGACCATGACACTCTAATACTAGTTTCTCTACAAAGCCGGCATAGAGGGGACTGCGCTTGACTGGATCACATCCCACCTTCAAAACAGAACTAATGTAATCCATACTCCCCCTTTTTCATCAAAACCCTACTTCACAAAAGTAGGGGTCCCTAAAGGCTCAATCATCTCATCCATGGTTTTCAACATCTCCATGATGTCATTACCGACAATGACCAATTAATTTAAACTCACATGCTACAACTATGCAGATGACACACAAATACTCCTTAAACTAGAATGCCTCAAAGACATTTAAAACTCACAATTCTTTAGTTACTTCAGAGCTGTCGTTCAATGGATGACATGGAGCCATATCAAACTGAATGTTTCCAAAACGGAAATGTTCACATGTGGCGATTGGAAAAATTATGAACCACTCTGCGCCTGGCCTGACCTTCTGGTACCACCTCCTAAAATATTGAAGGAAGTAAGAAACCTTGGAATTAACATGGACTCCAAGTTAACAATGAATGCTCAAGTGGACAAATCAGCAAGATCAAGCTTCATCACCATGAAAACTCTGCGAAGCATCTTCCCCACCTCGGATTTCCACACAAGGCGCAGGCTACTATCTCTCTTCTGCTACGCAAGCAGGATTACGCCAATGGCCTCTACCATGGATCATCTCTATCTACTATGAAAAAACTACAACGTATTCAGAACTCGCTTGCCAGACTACTCCTGCATGTAAAGCCCCTAGCCTACATCTCCCACTCCCCTGCATTGAGGGCCCTACACTGGTTACTGGTTTTAAGAAAATCCACCTTCAAGCTGCTTTGTATCACCCACAAAGCAATATATGGAACAGGACCACTTTTCATCAGGAATAAAATCACCAAATACATTCAACAAAGAAACCTCCACTCAAGATTGGCAGCCTGCCTCAAAACACCACCATACAAGAAAAAGACAATAGGTGGTATACCTTTCTGTGCCAAACTATGGAATTCATTACCTCCAAATATAAGATCCACAGATAACTATCTCATCTTCAGAAAACTATTCAAGAGTTAGCTCTTTCCTACATAACCACCATACTAAAAAAGCAATGGACTGCATATCCCCCTGTATGTAAACATGTTATAATTTTATTGTGTTTATATATCTAGATATGTGTATTTCTTTGTACAAATATGATTAATAACTATTTTAGCTTAAATATATAGACATACTCTTTAGGCCTGTTTAACAAAGTTATATTTTCCTTCAGTTAAATGAGTATTTGTATACGTAGGTGTATCTATACCTATATATATATATATATATATATATATATATATATATATATATATATATATATATATATATATATTCATATACACACACACACACATATATATATCAATATGTCAAGTGTAGAATACACACACACATATATATACATATATATATATGTGTGTATTATTCTACACAACATATTCATATGTCATTGCATTGTTTCTATGCAAAATGCTTGATTAGATGCTTATAAATCTCTGCTTTTATTTTAACTGTCACAGTAGGTAAATATTAGCTAAACTATTTATCTACAATCATTTGACTATTGAAGTATTGAGGATAGATAAAATGTTATAAAAGTTCACAAATAAATTAACTTCAAATACTGTAACTCTTGAAAGCCTGTGTTTAAACAATACAACTTTAAATCGCAATGTGTTATATTCCTTACACATTTATTCCCTTAATTATGTAATCATGTATCTATTTATTTACTACTCTAATCCTACTATAGAAGAGGAAAAAAATTACTCTCTTCAAAACTATACTCTGACCATCACCCTTTACCTCTATCAATCTATCCGCTATCTCCACTCTCTGACTATTCCCAAACCCATTCCCCTTCCCAGCTCTTCCCTCTTCTACTCCTCCTGGCTCACCCAAACCTCAGTTTACGATTATGATTCCCCCAAACAACTCTACTAAATTCTCCCTCATTTATCTCTCCTTTGACTCTTCCCATACCCCATTTAACTATTATGAGCTCCCTAATCCCTTTCTAGAGACTCTTCCATCCTCCACCTCTCCTTTACTCATCCCAAACTTCATTTTACTAATATGATCTCCCAATTAATTCTAGATGCTTCCCTCCTCTGTCCCTCTATTATTCTATTCAAGCCAACTAACAGATTCACATGTCCTCTGCTCAAATTAACTCATACCTCCCTCTTCTAATACTTACTCATATTTCCCTATACTAATCCACCACTAAACTTTTTGGGTTCTGGATTAGCGTGCTGCTCGCCGAAAAGCACACTGACAGTGGGTAGTAAGCACTATATAAATATAATTACGGTTTGCTGCCACCTGAATGGTTATTTCAATGTTGTTCCTTCTTTTAAAACTATGGTTAGTGTCTGTTCAGACCTAATCAAGTATGGATGGAGTCAGGCCGCTGGTATACCAAGAAGCTGGGCTTGTTACACAATCTGTATGGTTTATGCAGCTCACACCATTTCCATAACTGTCCACGATTATTTTAGCTACAGCATATCAAATTCATTATTTTTGTCTGTTTTCATCCTCGGATCTAGAAAGTACATCCACTTAACATACTTAAAATCATGTTCCACTCCGAAGTACCCTAACTGACCACAAACTTACCAAGCTTCATTTAGGATGGATTTGTTCCCCTGAAAAAGGACAATTCAGTCCAAAGTGCATAAGGAAAAGACAGCAATGTATACATTGGATGTTTCAAAGAACTTTGATTAAAAGGGCGAGGGTGCTTTGTGTAAATCAAATAAAAGAAACAAATATATCGTTAAAGGGCGAGTGGAACCTTTACAATCGGAATATTCTTGAGTTAATTTCTTTAAAAAAAATTGGTGACAAAACAGACCCCAGTGGGCCCACTTGCAGTGCGCTCAGGGACTACACCCATATTCTTTGGGGACTAGCATGCAGATTCCTCTCCTCGTCCCCCACTACTCACAAAAACACTTGCAGCAGCTGAGAAAAAAAAAAAAAAAAGAACAAACACGTTGTATAATATGCCATTCCTTCGAGTTAATTTTGAATTTCACACAGTAAAAGTTCAAAATATTTCCCTGAAAACAAGGCTCATGCAAAATGTCTCAATGTGAACCCTATACAATATGTACAACTTAAATAAACAACTCTCCAAGCACATACGATGCCTCTACTTTTAAGCACAATGTGTAGTCAGTATGCTTGGCCAGACACTGGTGACTTTCCACAGACCAAAAAGAATGCTTTAAATACTGGTTGTAGAAGAGAGAGGCCCCAGATTCTATTAAATCCTACATTTACATATTTTATTCAATATAACTGTACTATAAGCTGGAACTGTAGTGCATAAGACGGTAGTGTGTGGTACAGAGAAGTGAGAATCTGAAGCACAGACAATAGTTTCAGTGAGGACCAGTTGATTTCAAGGGTTTTGTCCCCTGAAGGCCATTGCATGTAGTCAGGTAGCACCTTATACCCCTGGCTTGCCCTTTTTTAGGTCAAGCATAGCAGCGCACAAGCACTGCGTTTACAACGTCTTGGTATCTATGTGGGCTTTTAACCATGCCCACCTCACGCCCATCACTTTCACTCGTTCCTGGGCTTGCCTTTCAAAAATCCTTTATCATCACTGGTAAATGTTTTACGTTTGTCCCTCCTTGGGGTGGTTTTGTTAGGGCCCTGGGGACCGACCCTGTTACATGGATAATTGCATGTTTGCCAATACGTTTGACTGCGAGCTGACTTCTTTTTCCTTTTGTGTCTCTCTTTCACGCTCATGCTCATTGCAGCCGTGGCGCTTTGAATCGGCTGGCTTATGTCAACTGTTTTACTTTTTCTTTTTCCTATGTATGTGGAAAGAAAAGTTTTAAGATGTTGCCGTATGTGGAAATCTTATTTTGCCACATGAATAACATAAATCAGTGTTTTGAAACCTAAAAGTTTATTTTAACGTGGATGGTCTTGCGTTCTTTGCCATTTAGCATTTTGCTGATTTTGAAGCCTTTCGTACTTCTTTTGTCAGAGTAGCTGAAATATATCTTTATGATTAGTCCAGGAGCTATCGCAGAGCTCCTGGACTAAGGGATGTAGTAGGCTCCTGCTTTACTTAGGCACCGGGAATCCTCTTTGGTGCAGACGCCTGGTTCCATAGACTGGGAGATGCTGTCCATACTGCTCAGAAAACCAAATACTTTTTAGAAAGCACAGTTTTAGTCGCTGAGTTAATTCAAGCTCTTTTCTGGGTGCATGCGAGTGTCTTGTGGAATCAAAGGCGATGTGTTTTTAAAAAATATTTTTTCTTTTCTGAACCGCAGATGGCCTTTATTACATTTGGGCACTGGAGCATGTTTCACGTAGACGTTGCTTGGACTGCCAAGCCTCTGGCTTCTGAGCTGCAGCTAAGCTGGGGAAGCCTTTCTTGGCTGTTATCAGACTATGGAAGGTAAGTGTTTTGAGATGCTGACGGCACTAAAGGTAAACTGCTCTTCCTTCGTGCCAGTGCTGAGAGTGCAGTGACCCATCAGTAACAGCGCGCCACGCTTAGTTAAGGGAAACCCCTTATCCCTATCCTTTAAATACAAGCTCACTTAGAAGGCTCAGGAGTTTGTGGGATTTAGATAAACCACAGAGTGACCATAAAGGAGCCCTGCTACATGACCAGACTAAAACAGGCTTATGTTCTGCTGTGAGTTTTTTTTTTATCCCTTGCTGCTTACTACTCATTGAGTTTCTCTGTCCTTGACTTGTAACAAGAACACGACTTAGAGCACCCCTCTGCAAATGTGTCTGTGTTTTGCAGAAAAAAAGGCTCTTCAGCTTCCTCAGGCGGTGCCCTTGACATGCATGGATTATAATCAGGGCCACTTGAATTATGCGGCAGGAGAGGGACAAAATATGCGGCAGGGGTGAGTAAATAACGTGGCAAGAAAACGCTAACTATTCGGCATAATCCTTTACTTTCCGTAATAGTATTAATTCATTATTCCAACAATGTTTACATCAAGCATAGCAGCGCGCAAGTGCTGCCTTTACGACATGTTGGTATCTATATGGGCTTTTAACCACGCCCCCCTCACTCCCATCACTTTCACTCGTTCATGGGCTTGCCTTTCAAAAATCCTTTGATGACATTGGCAAATGCTTTATGTTTGTCCCTCCTTGGGGCGGTTTTGTTACTGCCTTGAGGACTGACACTGTTAAATGGATAATTGCATGTTTGACTGCAAGTGCACTTCTTTTTCCTTTTGTGTCTCTCCTTTGTGCTCACGCTCATGGCAGCCATGGTGCTTTGAATCAGCGTGTTTCTTTTTTTTAATGTTTCTTGCTGTTTCTTCACTGAGTATGACCTCCTATGTTCCACTACGTCTCTTCACCTGGCAGCTTCATTTCTACTTCCTCTAACTTCCCGTCCCTTTCTATGCGTCTTGCCTCATATCTTTTCATGGCCCCACCCATTGCTTCTTCCCGTCTCCCTTTTTGATAACCCTGACAAGTTCCCCTTTTTGACTCATCCTTTGATGCAGTCTATTCCCTGATCTCGCCCATCACACCTTCATACCTTTTCTAATTAATTTTTCCCAACTTCAGTTTTTGTTTAATATCTCTTCTTACTCGACTTTCCTTTTCCTGGACTTGACCATTAACTGTTCTCTTTTTGGCTCCCCTGCTTCTGTCTTCAAGCAAGCCCTCCCCGTTCCTCTACACCCGTCTTCGATCCAGGAAGGGTAACCTGCCCTGCCAGTTCTGTCCTCCAGCCATGTACAGCTTGTCTTTTCAACTAGTGGGGCCCTTTCCATCTTTCTTCCAGTATTCCGTTTCATGGTACAATGTGAGATTTCCTGGTTGCACCCAAGAGCAAGAATGTCAGAGAATACAACTATGTGCAGAGTAGAAAGACTCCATTGCTGACAACAGCTGTCGGCTCAGCTGGTCACTTTGGTGAATTCTCTCTGCCAAGGGGAAGAGTTGGCAAAGAGTGGTGCTTCGATTAACTTTTAAGCTGAAAGAATGCACGGGCCTTTCCCATTATTCACTGCTGATTACAGACGTCTGCCCATCACAATTGCTACCTAGAACAGCAGTCATGAAGTTAGTGCATGCACTCTACATGATGGCACTTAATTGAAATGTGGTGCATAGCCCTTTCTGCATGTACCCACGGGCACAGAGCGAGGGCATATCACACAAGTTGTGAAATACATCGTGAATTCCCAATTATTGTTCAACCTCTGCGCCAGTGTCACAAATGAACCCCCATCCTCACAATGGTACAGATGACCCCGCAGGCGCAGAGCGTGACCCAAACGTCCCAGCTCTGTCACAGTCAGCATTAGATATTGACTTGGCGAGCAGGAGAGGCCAGATAGCAGCGCCCGCGCACACCGCGCGGCTCACCTTGACTATGAGATTGATATCTGGAAAGGGCCACCCGGTCTCTCCTCCGCTGTGTTCAGCCATCTCCCATGGGCGGCTCCTGCGGCTTACTCGCCTTCTCCGCAGAGCAGCTTCAGTACCAACTCCAGCATCTTCAATGAAGCCAGATACAACTAGACACTGTCCTCGCGCCCGTCTCAGCGGGTGTTTTGCACTCTTTGGACAAAGCGCTGCAGTCTGCGAATACAATCGGCCTGGCTGTCTCCCCACTTCTCTAAATATCGCCTTTATGCGCTCAAGAGGCAAAGCCTGCGCAAGGACATGGGGAGCTGGCTCTGACGTTGAGAGGCCATTTTTGGTCGTGGGCCGCGGGAATGCCAACTGCTTCCCACTGAGAGGCCATGAAAGCTGCTGTTGTGCTGCTGTCCTCAGCAGCGCCGATGCTAAGAGCTGCCCCATTATCATGCAGCGCATGGAGGATGCTCTTTGCTTTTCAAGTGATTTTTGCACAGATTCAATCAAGTAAAAGCAAGCAGTTACTGAGGACTGGCCATTGAGTGGGTGGTCAAACTAGTAATCCCAATGCACGCGCAGTCCTTTTTGTGGCAACTACAAAGGAGAGGCATGGTAAAAAAAATCAGAAGTTAACTTTCACAACATAAAGCACTCTTGCAATGTGTGTTCATCGTGGGGACAGATTATGTAAGATAGTGCACACTCCTCCGGTTTAGGAGCAGGGAGAGCTGCTTCCGAACCACAAACCATGGCAGGAATTCCAGATCCAGCACTACCCTTATGCTGGACTGTACGTCAGAATCAGAACTTCCTCCAGAACTCTCAGAATTTCCTATTTCAAACGTACTCAGCCCAGGGTCTAAGGGCCAGATTTACAACAAAATGGCGCATCGGTCGCAATGCGTCACTTTTCTTGCGTGCCCCTAACGCCACCTAATGACACCATGGGAGCGCCGTATTTACAATACTGCGCACCATGGCACACATTAGGCTAATAACGTCACTCTTTTTGACTCTATTGGAATTTGTAAAGCACACTACTCACCCGTGGTGCTTTGCTGCACAAGCATCAAACACTTTGACGGTAGTGCAGAAAAGTGCAAGGAGGCCCATTGATTACAATGGGTGCGTCACTTTAACGTCTGCACTGAGCAGGCATTACTAATGACTCCAAAATGGCGCAGTGAAATCGCTGAGGGCCTCCTAACACCAGAACGCCCCCTTTGCATACATTTTGCCTGACGCCGGATTAATGTAGCGCAAAGGGTCGCAAAGTGGAGCAATGCATGCATTGCACCACTTTGTTACTATGGCGCAGGGAAAACTGCCTCCTTAAGCCACATTAGCGTACCGAAGTATGTAATGTGCATTACAAGTAAGTAGAAAGATAAACCAACTACTACGCACCCGGAAGAAAACATTACTGCTGCAGCACACTTTCACTTCCCTCAGCATTACTATTCGTGTCCAGGATCCGTGAACAGCATCCGTTTTGATGCCAAACAAGAAGTTTCCCATGATCACTGCCAACAATTTCAGATACTTCCTTGGGGCACGGTATCCAGTTTGGCGAGAGCAAGCTGTGCCCCATAGAACGGCTCACAAGAAAATTAAATAATATGAACAGGTTAATAAAGTGTATATAAATGAATTGACTAAATGTACAGCTGAAAGTTTTAAAACACACTGTAAATGTGAAGGAATTTGAACTTGGAGGCTAACAATTAAATAAGTATCCTCAGACAGATTCGTGGTTGCAGTGCAAGGGCATCTAGCACAATACAAGAGGGACGAAGTGTGGCATCAGTGGAATTTAGAAAAGCTCCAACCTTCCTATTAACATTTTTTATTTATTTATATTTCTTTGCAAATTAATTAAAATGTGTAAACGTTTGTGTGTGTGTTTGATGAATGATTGCTTCTGTATTTTGTGTGTATTGTTTTGCGATTCAAATCATCAACAATGTTAAGGCTGCGGTCCCCGGCTTCCAGTAGTGACTCAGTGGAGGGTCCCTGAATCCCAATAATGATACAGTTTGGGTTCTCAGGTTCCAGTAATGATAAATAGGGGGTCCACAGAAGTTAAAAGGTTGAGAGCCAATGGTGTGGGGAAATTTGGGGTCTTTGGATGGTAGCTCTCCAACAGTGGCAAAGGTATGCACACTCCAGCTACTCCTGTCACAACCAATATTCCCCAGAACACCAAGGAACCTGAAAGGGGAGGGAAAAATGGTAAAAATCTCTAACCCAGCAACTGTCTTTTAGAGGTATAGCATAAAACCTCCTGACATTTGGACACCTGAGGACAGAGGAGACTGCAGACTGCTGGGAGCACAGCCACATGCTAGAAGTGGCTACTGACAAAAGTCGTCTTCATAATGGTTGTAACAGAATGATCCTGGTTTGCCACCGTGCTGGCCTAAGAGTGCTGGAGAGAGCACTACTATGATGGGGCGACCCTGCCTCTGTTTACAAAGCTGTCAGTGGGTGGAAACAAACTTGAAGATTTGCAAAAACTAAAAACATTGTTCCCAGTCCCTCTGTCCCCAGGTCGAGATGTTGCACCAGTTCAACACCATCTTGCTGGGTGACACTGACTTGAACCAATCAAACCTGTCTCAATGCACAGAGGCGGCTAAAAGCTTTTCACCGCACAACTACATATCCCAGTGGCAAGGATACAGATTCACGATTAACGTTTTAAGAATTTAATTGTGCCCTGCCCCAGATTGAGAAGGAGCACTCTGGTATTGCTTTTATCAGGAAATGTACGCTATAGACCTTGAACAATACCTTTGTGAAAAACCTTAGAAGCGGAACAACACATAAATGATCTTGATATGAAAGTTTAGGGTGATACCTGGAAAGTATAGGAGGAAATTTAGGGGCAGAATCAAACATACTCACAAGCACTAGATGAGGGGTGGGTGGGTGGTGGGCAATGACGCCCAATCAGAGAGATGGAAGGATTAAGAGTAATGATGCAACAGCATATGGGGTAGATCACTTTCTGGGCAATTGCTTTGTTTAAAAAGGTACACCAGCATCTCATATATGTATGTGGTATTTGTATAGCATGAACCTAGTCAGAAGGCAGCAGATTGCCTGCACCGGGTCAAGGAAAGCATACAGCCAACGAGTGATAGGAGAGGCAGCTGAATTCTCAGAGAAAAAGTTAACTGTTCATTGGGATGTACTGCTGTTTGTTATGTTATGCAGAGTTGTGGAGCACACTATCACTAGGGAACGGTATCCTATTCCGCCTTTTGCTCTTTCCTAAATTGGAGCAGCATTGGGACGGTCCTGGTGGATTTGGGAATGCTGTTCAAAATCCAGGCTTGACAGAAGGAAATGGCCTGCTGCCTTGTTTTTCCTTTTTAAACCTTCTTATTATCTATTCTCCGGTCTGATGGTGCCCTGACTGCGGATGTGTAGCAGGCCACGATGAGCTTGTCTGATAGACATGCATGCAGATTCATGATGGCTTTGAAAAGCCAACAGAAGATTCTTCCTACATCTGCCAACTTGATCCCCAAGGCTCTGCATTGAGGTACACGCGCAAACCAATTCACTGCGGTTCCTCCTGGTGGGCCTAATTTCCACATAGGTTCAGCAGAAACAGCACCGTTCAAGAAACATAGCAGATGGACAAGGTGATGAGAAATGATAATATTGTGGAAAATGAAGGTATTTTGATGGCGCTGATCGTGTTGGAGTGCACATTGGGACTGTTAATGAATGTCAGCTAGCCGAACCAGTTCCAATATTACATTATGGATTAGCTTCCTCCACAGACTTTTCTCTTCTTTTAGTTTTCTCTTTTTAGAAGAGGAATAAGATCCAGAATGCTATTTTAGTTAGCACTTGTATGCATGAACTCATGGAACTGACAGTTTAAGATGATTGTTTGCATGTAGTTGTGTAGATTGAATGTCAGTGTGTGAGGATTTCAGGAGGAATCACAGAGGCAGGCATCGAGGAAAGCTGAAAGTTTAGAGACACATTTTCTTATTTTCTTGAATATATATATATATATATATATATATATATATATATATATAAGTTCTTGAGTGATGTAATTGTGACATGATTTAACACTGGGCCGAAATGTAAAAACATTATCGGGGAGGGTAACAATATGGGAGAAAGATCAGTAATTTACCAAGCAATCCATACCAGTGACACCAAAAACGTTAAGAATAAATGTGCCTACTTATTCAAACAAGACACTGCCTGAAACAATAATGAAACCAATGCTGTGATGACCAAGGAGAATGTAGTCGTTATAAGGAGAAGCATAGAAAGACATGATTAAAAATTACAAACTTTACTGAGATTAGCCTTCCCCGGCTCTTCATAAAATTTTAATTCGGTGAAATGTGCAGGTGTAGAGACGTCCAATGGCAGTGCGCGTGGCATTTATTGCTTTAACATTTGTTTGATATTCAATAACATACGTTAAAATAACCTCAGTTACCACAGTGCATCAAAATCCCCGAGCTCATCAACCAATCTAGTCTTTGTATGGCGAACATGAGCCTTACTCAGGTTTTTTTTTTGGTAGAGGAGGGAAGTCCTGAAGCAACTCTAACTTCTAGTAGCTGCTCTTCCAGTTGGAGGCATGGCATGAAGTGCTCAGTTTACTGATGTAGGGAGTGTGGCAATCAGAAGCCAGTACAGTAGCGGGTGCTACATGAAAGCAAGAGCATCACTTCTTGAAGAGCAAGGCTAGCCCCCATCACAAGATGTCACCCCTTACCTCAAGATTCCCAGTGAAGGAGTGACAGCACGCAGAGGAGGAGAAGTGGGGTGAGGAGCAGAGCACATACTGTAAGTAGGGAATGGGTGATGTTGGAGAATAAACACCCACTAGGGTGTGGATATAGAGGCCTAGGGACCCCCGCTGGTGGTTCTCATTATGCACTATTCTCCCCAAGCAGTATGTTACACATGGCCAGGCCCCTCGCTACTTATGCACACGCCCCAGCCGTGTTCTGAAATCCCAAAAAACGTAAACCTGAATGCAAAGTGTTTCAAGCGACAATGCACTATTTGTGACTGCCATTAATTTCATAACTGCTTTCACCATTCCTGGATCTTTGACTCCTTCTCAGACATTGGTAGACCCTGTTCTCTACCCTAGCACAAAGCAATGGCCTGTGATTTGTCCTGTATTTCATGAGATTGGATCCTTCAGCAAACCTACATCAGTGAGACTTTCAGCAACTTAAAGAGGCAACAATGTATAGCACGTCAAGTCAGAATCCTGTCTGCCTTGTGGCCCATGGTGTTCCCAAGTTACTTAAAAGGCTGGAGAGTCGTAAGATTTTACTTAGGGTCCCTCTAATCCATATTTTTCATCCTCGCTGATTCTTCTGATTAGCAACTCATGAAGCACTGCCCCACAGTTTAATGCCTAACACCCCTGTACACCCTTTGCTTTCTATTAGCAGTGAGTCTTCCAACCAGTCTGTAGACTCTTCTCTGCTCTTACCCAAGTCTCCGAGTATTCCCGTGCAAACATCAAGAGATGCACGGGTGTTCTCCAGGAATAAGTGCTGCCTATCTGTGACTCCCACCGTATGGGCTGTCTGAATGTGGCTCTTTAGCTCATGTGCACTGCTCACTGTGCACAGTGCCGGGTTGCCATGTTATTTGAAAATGCCCCCTCTCGTCACAAGATAATTCTGCAACTAAGGTTATAGCTTGTCCAACAGTAATCTAAGAAGAGAAGATCTGAAAGATTAAATAAAAACAAAACTAAAAGGAACAATTTCACTAGTACATCTACTCAAAGAACTTGAAGATCTAGTGCACCTTTCGGCTCTTATCTTAAACTATCCACTTCCCACATTTCCTGCTCTCAAAACTACAGCACTAGTATACCACAGCCACAGAGAACCTTGTGTCTCCCTGTTGCACTCCTCCCTTTCCCACCTTCCAGCTATATTTTTACTTGACTTTCCACTGAATTCCACTTTTCACCGAACTTCCCAGCCTGCCCAATTTCAATGTTCACTACTCAAGAAAAGCACAACAATGTGGTCAAAAGAGTTGTAAAAAATCTAGAACAAGCCTTTTATATGTGACATGTCTAATCCTGTCTTTTTTAGTATGGGCTCGTCTGCTGTAGTACTTTTCTAGATGGCTAAAAACCTAATCCGTAGAAACGGGTTCTAACAAATAATGTTTGTTGATCCTTTTATGAATAATTTTTCGTAAGAATGGCATGTACCAGTCTGTCCAAACTAACCTGGCAAATGCCTTCTAGGAAAAAAATATTTTCTTGTAGGTTAGTTTTCCTTTTTCTTTTCAAGGGTACCCCTTTGAACTCTTCCTCTTCTTTTTTACTTTTACCTCCTCCTCTTTTAATGGTGGGGGAGTTCCCTGCTTTAATATTCCCTTTTCCTCTTTTTTTCTCTACCCTCTCCTTTGAACTTTCTCATTCCCTGTTCTCTCACCTCCCTCTCTCCTCACCTACTCCTCCAACCTACGGCTGTGTTGTCTTCTATTTTTCTTCTTCTCTATGTTTTGTACTCGTAGCTACTCCCTTCATCCTACTTACGTTTGTTTCTCTCCTCTTTTCTTTCCTTCATTTTGCATTTGCCATCTTCCTCTTCTGCTATCCTTCCGTACGATATAAGGATTGGCTATTTCCTAAAAGGGAGATTCGTCAGCATGATTTGGTTAGGCTGGATTTCTTTATTTTGAGGTTTTGTTGTTAATTCCTGCCAAATAACCATGCTCTCTTAGGTTTACAACTGCGAGAAGGTGCAACAGTAGGAATGCCGAGCAGCTCTACTTTGTAATTCTCTGGGCCTACCCCAGTCCCTGAATTCTGGCAGCCGTCGGGTGATGTGCAGGTACTTTTTGAAGGCACTGCGCAGGACTGATACTCTGAACCACCTCCAAATCCCCACCTCCGCCACACTGTAGGCCCACTTCTATGCCTGCGACCTATTTATGTTTTTGTTTTTAGAAAACTGCTACATGTTGCCCCTGTTTTTATAATTTTGGAAGGAATGTACAAAACCCTAAATCATACCCAAATTGATTTTTTTTAATTTCTTGGTCAATAATTATTAAAAACAGTTCCTGCATGAACTGAACTCACTTGCCTAGCTTGTTTAAATAGCAGCAGCGGACGTGTTGGCTCCACGAGTCGTCCAGCTTGGGACATATCTCCAATGTAATTTTTTAAAACATGGCATAGTTTATATGGTAATATATTTTTTATAAGCAAAGTCCTTGGCCATATTGCCACAAATTGAAATTATATTAACTCGTGAACATGCCCTTAGTTCGAGCATTTGGACATACTTTACTAAGGAGTTTGCATGTAGATTAACAATATTGCACTATGTACTTTGGTGGTCGCCTATGTTTTGGAAGATAAACTGGCTATGGAAAAATGGTCTGCGATACCTGTGGGCACTAACATGGGAAAGGTATAGAGTCACCAAACCAGCAACTAGTGTGCATGGTGGTGACACCTGGAAGTAATTGTCATTAAAGTGATTTCAAAACGCAAAGACAATCTAAGGTAACCTGCACATGCATCATATTGCACTATTTTGGTAACACAGGAGCAACTTCATCAACATATATTGAAAAGTGAGAAATCCCTGCCAGACAGGCTTCACCGTATGATTTGTTTACCTTTCCAACTTTAAGGGGCTTCACAAAAGTGCCCAAGAGCATGGTGGGAAATCTATGTGAAGTAGAAATCATAACACAACTGTTCATTAGGACATTTATTGTTTTTTACTCTTTATCAGGTAATTCTCTTTCGAGGTGGTGCAACTCTTTAACGTACACGCCTCCATGAAATATAGGAACATTGCCTGCATTTTCCTACCCTGGTAATAGACTAACTTTTGCCTTTTGTAGTGGTAACTTATGTGTGTTTCTTGGGTGGGACTGCCTATACAAACTGCTAGCAAGGAAAGAGCAAACGTTGAATTTGTGGGTGTTCCATGCATTTCATATGATCAACCCAGGCTTTTCCCTGTGAACACCGGTTTCTACTCATAACCACCAATTACTTCTGGGAGAACCCCACCGTGCCACTGGATATTTCCCAGTAGTCAGTAAACTTTTTGTCGGGGAAAAATCTGCAAAACATTTGAAAAATTCCTACAAAAGTGCAAACAAATGTTTCAAGAATCAGATCATCAATTTCTGCACAAAGATCACAACGTTTTTGGCCTGGACTACATCACTGCTACTCCAAATTCATTATATCTGTAAGTATGTGATCTATGTTTAATGTAAAATGTAACACGTCTTGGAACATTCATTACGTCTATAGGTATGTGATACATGTTTAATGTGAAATTACTTACAAACCTGATTATGTGCTATGTAACAAGTCTTGGAATGTACATGGTTATCCAGACCACTCCACCACTCCCTTTCTCTTTCCCCTACCCCCGTAGTTAGTATTGTGCTAGATAAATATTTCCATAAAAATGTACAACTGTGACCTAAAAGGAAGAAATTATACAAACATGAGATATTCTAGAAATGGTCAAAGAAAATCTTACTTTTGAGCACCTTAGCAAGGGTCACAAATAACTTCTGAAGATGCAGAAAGTGATAAAAATAAATGTAATACATTTCACTTGATTTTTTGGAGATCTGCCTATGCACAATGAGAAGAGTGGTGGTAACCTCGCTGGTATGAACTTCATTTCTTGGAGCGGTGCCGTCTGCACACAGACAGAAAGGCCAGATGCCCGTCTTCCTCCACCTTTTTACTGCCAGCTGAGGGTGCACAGGCGGCCCAATTTACAAATCCCCTTTGTTTGTCATTGCCTAGGTGACGGTAAATTTCAAGCAGTCAGAAGTGGCGGCAGCCATCTCGTTCCAGTGTGTATCTTTCCATAAGGCAAAGTCCCGGCTATAGATGAAGATGCCCTTGTTTCCATGACAAATTCCGAGGAGGACTGGGCAATGACTGCATCAATTTCTTATTAAACTGGATGATAAATTGTCAGCTTCCAACCCTAGTAATCCATTCACCTAGAAGCCAGTGTTGGTTGCAGTAATGTTGGAAGTGCAATGGCTCTGGTTCAGAATATTGAGGGTGTCTATGATAAACACAATGATCAGAATAGCACATTTTTGCCTGCAGTAAATAGTGCACTTCTAATAGTGCATTTATGTACAACACTTAGGCACCTTATAAACCCATTAGGATTCTAAAGATATTCCAACTCTGTTATATTACAGCTCAATTTCAAGTGGAATGCATTCAGCCTACTCGTCAACATTTGAACCCATGACCTCTGGTTTTGTGACATTTATAGCCAGACTCGTCTATTGACCTATCACTCTCGTGAATTTGTGTCAATAAGCAGTTGAGTTGTAGCCTCAGTTTCACGTTTTTATTACCTAGTTAAACGACCGAACCAGAGGCTTAAACACAAAATGACCTTTTTATTGACGGAAGGGGTCAAAACACATTTGCAGAGTGGTAGACCAGTTGCAATGACACAGGGAGCCGGGAGAGTGTGTACATACCTCCCTTGATCTCTCGGCGAAAGCTGTCCTTACTGCATTAGAAATGGATTTATCTTTATTTCAACCAACGAATGATTATAGCTGAGTGTGCAGCACGGGATTCTTTTGCTCATCCATAAAAAGCGTGCTGACTTAGTTTCCACCAACAATTTCGTACATTTCTGCAGTTCAGTGAATTCACAAAATCCAAAGGTTTATGAAATCTACATAAACACTTGGCTCTCATGCTTCCTCCTGTTGTGCTGAAATAATCACCGGAGACCTCAGATAGGAGAATTGCCACCAGACAATTTTATATTTTTTCCATTTTGAAAAAAAAGAACATTTTCAGGTTAAAAAATGCCATCTCTGACCCTACCACACAAACATAAGGGTGTTTAAAGGGCAATGGGCTAGCAGGTTAGGACATTATCCAAGGAGAAGATATAACGTCAAGGGTGTGTGGGGCCACAATACTTTTAAAATGCAACACTATCCCTAAAAAATTTCATTCTGGTGTGCTCCTGAGTAACTCACCAGGAAAAAAGTGCAACTCTAGTGGAGAAATCTGAGCAGGCTTTAATTCAGTAAAGGAAATGCACTCATCAACTGCAGCTGAAATACGAATTGAATAAACTATTATTTTTTTGGCAGTAAAAAGTAGAAGACTGAAAACTAGACGGCCTGGCCAATCAATACCAATGCAGTGTTCCCGCGCCTGGAATTACTGATTCTCTGGATTGGTAATTCAGTGGTGCAGGAGTGGTCAGTGACTCTGCGAAAATTCCCCTATCCCCCTCCTTCCAAAAATAGGGAATTATTATGGAAGTAAACTTTCTACACTAAATTTCTGTATTCATTCCAACATTTTGGGTGGTTTTGCACAAAAATAACTCATCACTTTTACCTAGCAAAGTGTGCATATGGAGAACACAAGAAATTGCACTGTTACTATGGATATTATAATTCATGGTTGGCTGGTAACTTCTTAATATTTCACCAGAAGAATTGTACATATATAAGCAGTGCTTAATTTGGTTAAAAAAAAAGTGTGGGCCCTTCCCAGGAGGCCGCTGCAGCCAGAACCACCCATTGCCCTTTCCGGCGCTGCCAATGACAGTACTACCATAAACACTAACCATCGCACTCCTACAATTGTGAAACTATAGATTATTCCATACTACCCAAAGCTATAGGAATGGCGTGGGCAGCAGGTATTATTTTTTTTAAACTTTATAATAAAGTATTAAACACTGTGGTTGTGCGCCTCACAAAATGAGACAGACAGCACCACCATGTGGTGGACAGTTATTAGTGCGGGTGTTGATAATCAAGTGCAGGTGCCAAACACCGGAAATCATCAACTAAAATTATGTACTGTATATGAGAGACACTAGCGCAGGTTGCACTATGATTATTGGTAAATAACAGATTTAATCTGGAGATGGGTAAGAGCCAGTATGTTTATACTCGTGGCCATTAGGCAGAGATACCTCCAGACCAACAAAGCTGACAGCAAACACCTGCTCCATGGGATGAATGTTGAGGTAATTTATCTTGGAATTGTCTATGGGGGAAAAGACTGCAGCAAAAAAAACGAACATTATTTTCTTGAGTGTATGACAGAGGTAAAATATATTGTTTTCACATCAGAGGTATGATGAGCCTTCAACTCAAATCAAATTAAATCAGGGTTTATAAAGCACAACTACTCACTCGTAAGGGTCTCAAGGCGCTAAGGGGGTTTGTCCTCTGAGCTTCAGTTGAAGAGCCAGGTTTTAAGGTTCTTCCTGAATAGTGGTAGTGATGGTGAATGCCTGTGGTGCAGGGCCAGGGTGTTCCTCCTCTTTGCTGCGAGGTAGGTGAAGGATCTCCCACCAGCCAAGGTCTTCCATATGTGGGGTACAGTGGCTAGTGCTTGTTAAACAGAGCGGAGAGGTCTGGTGCGGGAGTAGGAGGTGATGCGGTGGTTGAGGTAGGCGGGTCCTAGGTAGTGGAAGGCCTTGTAGGCGTGGACAAGGAGCTTGAAATTAATTCTCTTCTCAATAGGGAGCCAGTGGAAGTCTCTTGGGTGATTGGAGATATGTTCGCCGCAGGGAATGTCCAAGATAAGTCTGGCGGAGGCGTTTTGGATGTGCTGTAACTTCTTGAAGTTCTCCTGGGTAGTACCGGCGCAGAGGGCGTTGCCATAGCCAAGTCTGCTGGTAACCAGGGCATGGGTTACGGTTCTGTAGCAGTCCTTTGAGATCCATTTGTAAGTCTTCCGGAGAAGTCGGAGTGTGTGAAAGCAGGATGATGCAAATGAATTGGTCATTCCCAAACTTTCTGCCTTCTTCCCCCTAACGTTTCGGACTATTTTTGTTGGCTTTAGGACTCTGGGCGCTTTACCCTTTACCACTGCTGACCAGTGCTGAAGTGCAAGTGCTCTCTGTCTAAATTGTATAGGTGATTGGTTTATCCATAATTGGCATATTTGATTTACTAGTGAGTTCCTAGTAAAGTGCACTTAAGGTGCCCAGGGCCTGTAAATAAAATTGTACTAGTGGGCCTGAAGCACTGAGTGTGCCACCCACATGAGTAGCCCTGTAAACATGCCTCAGGCCTGCCACTGAAGTGTCTATGTGGGCAGTTTGGAACTGCCAGTTCGACCTCGAAAGTGCACTGACTTGCCAGGCCCCAACCTTCGCTTTTTATTAAATGTAAGTCACTCCTAAGGTAGGCCGAAGGCAGCCCCATGGGCAGGGTACAGTGTATTTAAAAGGTGGGACATGTACTGGTGTGTTTTATATGTCCTGATAGTGAAATACTGCTAAATTTGTTTTTCGCTATTGCAAGCCCTATCTCTCCCACAGGGTGACATGAAGATTGCTTTGAAATATCGTTTAAGTGTAATTTCCCACTCGGGGCAGATATAGATGTGGAGTTTGGGGTCTCTGAACTCACAATTTAAAAATACATCTTTTGGCGAAGTTGTTTATTTGAATTGTAAGTTGGAAAACGCCACGTATAGAGAGTGGGCATTTCCTTGCTTAACCATTCTCCGCCTCAGCCTGTCTACTGAATACTATCACGGTCTGTGCGTCGCTTCTCAACTTTGGCTGGAGAACTTGAAAGAGCACCCGGTCTTCTGCTGGTTCTGGACTGACCAAGATAAGGACGACCCTTTCTAGTAGACACGGTGCTGCCTGACAGAAAAACGCCTAAACAGACCGTACCCTCCAGAAGGAGTCCAAGAGGAAAAAAAAACAAAATGTGGGGAAAACATCTACACAGGAACTCCTGAAAAAGAGGAAAAACAAATAATGAAAAAAGGGAAAAAATTGAATATCTCAATCAAGAGCAACTGGAACTGGAGAAAAACACAAAGAAACAGGAGCGAGGATCACCACCAAGTGGAAGTGTTTACTACGCAAAGAAGACCAGGACTGAAGGACTTATATACTAGGAGACAGGAAGTGACAAAACAGGAAAAAAGAGCTACACCATCTTGGATTGGGAAAGGCCTAATAAAAAACTATAGGAGAAAAGTAGCAGTATAAAAGAAAAAGGCATGCTGGGAAAAAGAACACCACGAAGACAACATGGAGACCAGAAGAAAGAAGAAAAGGCGAAGTGAAAAGAGAAAAATAATAGAAGAGAAGAAAAGAAGAGGAGTCCCTCCCCTCAGGTAAGGAAAGAAACATTTCAGGGAAACAGGCTAGAATAGCGGCGTGAACAGGAGCATGAAATGTGCTTTCTAGAATGTCCCATAAAAAAAGAAATACAAAAGTGCAGGCCGCAGTAATGCCGGCGATCTGATACTCAGAGTGGCGGCCCGACCGCAGTTTACAAAAGGGACGCCGCGGTAAAGCGCAGCGTCACAGGAGGCCCCCTCCCCGAGGTCCCAGGTTTGTCAGGAAAGTGAGAATAAAAAAGACTAACCAAACGGGGTGCATGGACTGAAGATGCATTCTCCCAAGAACAGTCACTGAGAGGATAACCCTTCCAGTGGATCAAAAACTGCAGTTTGTTCTGCAAAAATCACAAATCACTGATCTCTTGCACTTCACACTCAGGCTGACCATCCACAGAGAGGGGAGGAGGGCATTGAAAACATCGGTGGTACAGATCAGGAATGAAAGGCTTTAACTAGGACACATGAAAGACTGGATGAACCCTCCAAGTATGAGGCAACTGTAGCCTAACAGCAACAGGATTCAATATTCGAAGTATCCGAAAAGGTCCATAAAAGCGAGGTTTGAACTTGTTTTGAGAGAAACGTGAGGGAAGAAATTTGGATGAAAGCCATACTTTGTTTCCTGGTTCACTGACGAACTCTTAACCTCCAAACGCGTCTGCCAGAAACTAAAGAAGAAATGGCTCCTCGAACACACACCCAACAGCCTTCCAGCCCACAAGGAGGCCACCCGCAAGCACCACCATCTAATCAGACTCGCCAAACGATCCCAATTCACAGAACGCGTGAACAACAACTCACACAACAGCAAAGAACTTTTCTGCATCGTGAAAGAGCTCTCCAACCCCAGCGCCAACGTCAACGACATCCCACCATCCCAAGAACTCTGCGACGCCCTGTCCACCTTTTTCTATCAGAAGATCGCCGACATCCACGACAGCCTCAACACTACGCTTCCGTCAGACTCAACCCCCGAAAACTCCACCTGCACCAACCGCTTGACCGCCTGGACCTACGTAGACGACACTGAAACACGCAAGATCATGAACTCCATCCACTCAGGATCCCCTTCAGACCCATGCCCCCACCACGTTTACAACAAAGCCGACTCTATCATCGCCCCCCAACTTCGAAAGGTCATCAACTTATGCTTCGAAACCGCAACATTCCCGGATAGCTGGAAGCACGCCGAAATCCACGCCCTCCTTAAGAAGCCCAAGGCAGACCTCAACGACCTCAAAAACTTCCAACCGATCTCCCTGCTCCCCTTCCCGGCGAACGTCACCGAGAAGATCGCCAACGCTCAGCTTACCCACCACCTCGAGGACAACTCCATCCTGGACTCCTCCCAGTCCGGTTTCAGACGCAACCACAGCACCGAGACAGCACTCCTCGCCGCCACAGATGACATCAGACAGCAAATGGACAACGGCAAAACATCAGCCCTCATCCTCCTGGACCTATCAGCAGCCTTCGACACGGTCTGCCATCGCACCCTGTTAACACGCCTCCACGAAGCCGGAATACAAGAAAAAGCCCTCAACTGGATCTCCTCATTCCTCTCCGGCAGAACCCAGAGAGTCCGCCTCCCACCTTTCCGCTCCGAAGCCACCAACATCATCTGCGGCGTACCCCAAGGCTCCTCACTGAGCCCGATGCTGTTCAACATCTACATGGCCCCCCTCGCACAACTGGCCCGTCTGCACAACCTCAACATTCGCTCTTACGCCGACGACACCCAGCTCATCCTCTCCCTCACCAAAGACCCACACACCGCCAAAGCCAACCTCCACGAGGGAATGAAGTCCATTGCCGAGTGGATGAGATGCAGCCGCCTGAAGTTGAACTCTGACAAGACGGAGGTCCTCATCCTCGGACGCACCCCCTCCGCCTGAGACGACTCCTGGTGGCCCACCTCGCTGGGACCCCCGCCAACGCCAGCCAACCACGCACGCAACCCGGGTTTCGTCCTCGACTCCGCCCTCACCATGTCCAAGCAGGTCAACTCAGTTTCCTCCTCCTGCTACAACACCCTCCGCATGCTCCGTAGAATCTACAAATAGATCTCAACGGAAACCAGAAGAACGGTGACCCAGGCCCTCGTCAGCAGCAGACTAGACTACGGCAACGCACTCTACACAGGCATCCCAGCAAAAGACATCCGACGCCTCCAACGCATCCAAAACGCCTCTGCGCGGCTGGTCCTCGACGTACCCCGCCGCTGCCACATCTCCCACCACCTGAGAGACCTCCACTGGCTCCCCGTGGACAAGAGGATCACCTTCAGGCTCCTCACCCACGCTCACAAGGCACTCCACAACGCCGGACCAGCCTACCTGAACAACAGACTCAACTTCTACACCCCCACCCGCCAAGTCCGCTCTGCCAACCTCGCCCTCGCCATCGTCCCCCGCATCCAGAGCAAGACCTCCGGTGGCAGATCCTTCTCCTACCTTGCCGCCAAGACCTGGAACACCCTCTCGACCTCCCTGCGACAGACCCAGGACCTTCTCACCTTCAGGAGACTTCTTAAGACCTGGCTCTTCGACCAGTAGCAGCACCTCCCCACCCCACCCCCCTTTCAGAGCCTTGAAACCCTAACGAGTACGTAGTGTGCTCTACAAATGTTGTGATTGATTGATTGATTGATAAGAAGGTGCCACCTGGCGCTGGCGATCCGCCTTCTTTTTCATAGCCTCTTTGGAAGCCAATAGGGTGGTATGGATTGGGCCCTGGATATGGCGGATTCGTCGTGCAAATGAAGTGACTGCAGGAACTGATGGAGTTTTACGAGGAATAGTGGAAAAGCCTTAGGATGGAAACCATAGGTGCAATAAAAAGGTGTTGCTCCAGTTGCGCTATGCACCGTATTATTGTAGGAAAATTCAGCAAGAGAAAGAAAGTCTGACCAGTTACTTTGAGTGGCATTACAGAAACATCGTAAATATTGTTGAAGTTCTTGATTCAAACGTTCAGTTTGACCGTTGATTTGTGGATCAAATCCTGATGAAAGTGATACATCAATGATCAATAAGGCACAAAAAGCTCTCCAAAAACGTGACCCATATTGTGGTCCTGGATCAGAAATAACCTCTTGTGGAAGGCCATGGAGGCGAAAAATGTCTCACATGAATATACAACTCTTTCAGGGGCTGTGGGCAATTTCTTTAAGGGTGTGAAATGCGCAATTATGGTAAAGAAATCCACAGTCACCATGATGACATGATGACCTGAAGAGGACAGTAGAGAACATCTGAAATCTGTGGACAGGGTACACCATGGCGCTGAAGGAACAGGTAAGGGCATCAATAATCCTGCTGGTTTGGTTCAGGGTATTTTAGTTTGAGGGCACACAGGACATGCTGATACATAAGTTTCAGCATTGTTCTTAAGAGCAGGCCACCAAAAAGAAAGTAAAAGCAGCTACTGGGTCTTTTTAATTCCTCGATGCCCAGCTACAGGAGAATTATGACACATCTGGAATGCCTCAGTCTGTACCTTCTTTGTAGGTAAGAAAAAAGTGTCTTGATAATAGAAGTAATCTTGATCCTTTTTTAGTTGAGGAGTCAATTTATTCCACTCTTCAAGTGGAAGAAACTGGTACTCAGATTTAACACGATCAAGAAAGGACTGAGTGACTCCGATGATTCGACTGGATTCGATGATGTTTGGAGAGGAGGTGTTGGCGCTTTCAGGATACTGACTGGATCATGCATCAGCCACTTTGGGATCCGGGTATGTAGGTTATCACAAAATCATATTGACTGAAAAAGAAAGCCCATCTTGCTTGATGACTGTTAGGGCATTGGAAACTTATGAGACATTATAAATTACGATGGTCAGTTCTTGCTTCAAAAGGTTCTCTAGTACCCATTAAGAAGTGTCTCCATTCTTTACAGGCTACCTTGAGAGCAAGTAACTCTTGTTCTAATACTGAATAATTGCGTTCTGCTTCTGTCAGTATGTGTAAGAGGTAGACGATAGGATATTCCAATCCATCCTCGTCTTGTCTTTGAAGTAGAACTGCACCCATGGCTCTCTCCGAAGCATTGGTTACTACTATACATTTCTTCGTAGTATCAGGGTGTCACAAGATAGGTGCTTGAGTAAATGATCTTTTTAGATTTTGAAAGGCCCTTTCTGCACTATCGGTCCAGAAAAATCCCTTCTTCAGATTTTCTTTTTTAATAGTCTGGGTGATAAAACTTTGTTGATGGGCAAAGTCCTTAATAAATTGTCGATAAATGTTCGAGAGCCCAAGGAAACACTGAGTTTCTTTAACAGAAGAGGGAGAGGGCCAGTCCAAGATGGCTCTTACTTTATCTTGATCCATGGCTATTCCCGTCTGATTGATGCAGAACCCGAGATACTGTACTTCATTCTTGTGAAATTCACACTTCTCTGCTTTACTGTACAATATAATTGATTCCATTTAAGTCTTTCCCGAACCTGCAGTACATGTTCAGTATATTGCTCAGAGGTACTGAAATATTTTAGAATATCATCCAGATAAATCACCACACTCTGATTCAATAAATCAGAAAACACAGAATCCATGAATTGTTGGAAAATAGAAGGTGCATTGGTTAGGCCAAATGGCATGACTCGATATTCATAGTGACCAGATGGAGTACAGAAGGCTGTTTTCCATTCATATCCTTCCTTGAAACGCAATACATGATAGGCACCTCTTAGATCTAATTAAGGGGAACGTTTTGGCTACTTGGATAGCATCCAGTATATCCCTAATTAAGGGTAAGGGATAGCGATCCTTGATTGTTATCTTATTGAGTCCGCAAAAGTGGACACAGGGACACAAATATTTTGTCTTCTTGGGAACGAAGAAAAGAGGAGCCCCAGCAGGAGTTGAAGAAGGGGCAATTAAACCATTCTGTAGATTGTCATCTAAGTATTCTTTGAGTACCTTCTTTTCTTGGTCAGTCAAGGAATACATCCGACCAAATGGAACCAATTCGTCCGGAACCAATGGAATACACAGTCATAGATACGATGAGGAGGTAAGATGGGTTAGTTAGGTTTCTGGAAAACATCAGAGTATTCCTGATAACAACTAGGTACTCCCTGTATCGTATTAACAGAGTTATCATTGTTCTTGGAAGAATGACTGAACCCTTTGGGAGACCAATACGAGTTTGTAGAATAGCAATTTTGTTGACAAACCTGAGATGTCAAGTATATGGTTCTCGTTTCCCAATTGATATATGGGTTGTGCCAAGTCAACCAGAGTATTCCTAAAATCATGGTATGGTTTGGCGAGGATATGAGATCAAAAGCAATTTGTTCCTGGTGTCTACCAAAATGCAGACAGAGAGTAGGTGTAGACTCCACCACAGGCCCTGAGGTTAAGGGAGAACCATCTACAGTCTGTATTTGTTCCGGCGTTTCTTTAGGAACACGTGGAATGCCTTTTACCTTGGCCCAGGTCTTGTCCAAGTAGATACAACTGGCTCCACACTTCAAAAGAGCAAAGAGCTGCTCTTCCTGACCTTCTGAACTTTGTAATGTAACAGATAATATAAACAAGGTGGAAAAATATTCTCTGGAGGAACATATTGACAGTACTTCGACTCCTCCTGTCCGCTTCCTCCTCACAGGGGTCAGGAGTTGGCTTTCCTGAAAGCCTGGAGGGACGGACAGGACATCTACGGATCAGATGACCAGCCTTGTCACAATATAGACAAAAACCCTTTCGCCTTCTGTCCTCCTTTTCTGAATCGGATAGCAGACCACGGACAAGATCAATCTGCATGGGTTCTTCCTTGGTAGATTAAGGTGCCTCACAATGGACTTCGTCAGATCGTCGGCTTGTGGTACGGTGTACTCTGGATTGGTACGGTAATTATGTTCTTCGTCTTTCAATCTTAAGTTCTCGTAGTCTATATTCTATGTTCATCGCTTGGTCCATAAGTTCTTTCAGAGATCGAGTTGGAGTGGAGTGTACCAATTCAGCTTTTATTTCTTCTCGAAGTCCTCGGCGGAACAGGGGGACAGAAATGCGTTCCACCCAAGTGGTTTCGGCTGCTAATTGTTTGAAGTAGGTTATATATTGTAAGACATCCTAGTTGCCCTGCTGTATATCACATTTCACATAATGCTTCCTCCACAGCTGCCTCCAACTCAGGTCACTCGAACATCTGCTTGAAGAGTTTTAAAAAAGCAGGATAATTATTCAGAACAGGATCTTCCGCAGAGACCAAGGGAGTCGCCCAATCTAGTGCAAGGTCAGATAAGACACTGATTATATGACCCGCCTTGGCCTTACCAGATGAAAATTGTATCGGACGAAAGGCAAAAAAACTGTTAAAGCTTCCAGAAATTATTTTATCTTATGCAGAACCCCAGAATATCGAGGTGTCGAGGTGGACACAGGTGGTACATCCATTGATCGGAAGACAAGACTTGTCGTAGTGTGGTATTTTCAGACCACGATTGCTATAATTCTTGAGCATGTTGTTGAACTGTCTGAAGCATGGCTTGTGCATTTTCTACAACATCTTCCTGTGGTCCTTCCATGGTTATTGTACAATGCAGATTCTTTTGGTGCTGCAATCTATCACGGTCTGCGCGCCGCTTCTCACCTTTGGCTGGAGAACTTGAAAGAGCGCCCGGTCTTCTGCTTGTTCTGGACTGACCAAGATAAGGGCGACGATTTCTAGTAGCCACGGTGCTGCTTAACAGGAAAACGCCTAAATAGACCGTACCCTCCAGAAGGAGTCCCCGAGGAAAAAAAACCAAAATGTGGGAAAAACCTCTACACAGGAACTCCTGAAAAAGAGGAAAAACAAATAATGAAAAAAGGGAAAAAATTGAATATCTCAATCAAGAGCAACTGGAACCGGAGAAAAACACAAAAGAAACAGGAGCGCGCATCACCACCAAGTGGAAGTGTTTGCAACGCAAGGAAGACCAGGACTGAAGGACTTATATACTAGGAGACAGGAAGTGACAAAACAGGAAAAAAGAGCGACACCATATTGGATTGGGAAAGGCCTAATAAAAAGAATAGGAAAAAAGTTGCAGTATAAAAGAAAAAGGCATGCTGGGAAAAAGAATACTAAGAAGACAACATGGAGACCAGAAGAAAGAAAAGGCGAAGTGAAAAGAGAAAAATAATAGGAGAGAAGAAAAGAAGAGGAGCACCCCCCCAGGTAAGGAAAGAACCATTTGAGGGAAACAGGTTAGAATAGCACCGTGACAGGGAGCACGAAATGTGCTTTCTGGAATGTGCAGTCAAAAAAGAAATACACAAATGCAGGCTGCGGTGATGCTGGCGCTCCGATACTCGGTGTGGCGGCCCGACCACGGTTTGCAAAAGGAACGCCACGGTAAAGTGCAGCATCACAAATACGCATCTGGGTCAGGATGACAGTTGGGCTGTTCACTCTAGACAGTCACACAAAGGGAGGTGAGGTGTATCACATGGATTACTTCCTATTTTTAAATTAGGTGGGACTCATGAAAAGCATGCTAACATGTAATGTCTTACGATGTTTGATATTTTATCTCCTTAAGTATTATAGAGGTGTTACATTGGCAACTTATTAGAATGCCAAAAACGTCCGACCCAGCATTGATGAAGAAATGGGGGGAAATTGGAGGAAATAAAGGGATCTGATACCCTGAAGAAGGCCAGCAGGCCCTTAGTGGCTAACGGAGGACCGAAACATGTTGGTAGAGTGGGGCCTAGGACATTAATATCCTGAGTAATTCCCCACGTGATAGTACATTTTTAATCCTTCCAAGGGGACCTCACAATTAAAGATCAGAATAGGTACCACCTAGACAGTTTTAACACACAATCACAAAATCAGATCCCAAAAAAGAGGAAACAGGACTCTTTTAAAATAAAGAAAAAAAAGCTCGGATCAGGATGTTGGTCTGCTTCTGGGCGTAGTAGGGTGCCTAATGATGAAGCATGCCACTACTCAGTTTTTTCTAAACCTAAGGGTTCTCACGTGATAATTAATGGTTGAAATTCCCGGCTGATAGAAATACCTCTTGTAGTGTGTGAGACCAAGAAGAAACCAAACGTATCAACTCCAGAGCGACTTCGGAACCGGCGCCGCTATCTGACTCTATGCCGCTGCCTGCACCAGGACACTTAGTGCAAAACCCGCGACCGACACCGCAGGCCCGGCGCCACTGCAGCACCTGTGTCCCCAATGTCTGGGATCACCCAACTCCCCCGCAGCACCTGTGGCCCAGTGGTGTGAGTGCGACACCGCAAAGTTGATGCCTCACGTCTTGACCTGCTGAATTCCTCGACCCCGCCAGAATGTAAGGAACCAACGCCTCGCCGCCAACGCCACAACACCTCCCCTGGAACCGTAAGGAACCAACACCTCATCTCCCCTGCCTGGCAGTAAGGAACCAAGGCCTCCCCCCGCCCCCAGTAGCAGTAAGGAACCAACACCGCACCGGCTCCAGCGACGTCTCACCTCCTCAACTCCATGCAACATCTTTGTTTCATCTTTTACCAAGGGTACTGTGCCTGGGGTCCGGGCGACTCTGTGACCGGCCCGCACTTCATTGCGAGTAGCGCCGGACTGTTGGGAACAACTTCCTCAACGACGTTATGATAGCCCCAGTTGAGCTATTGTGTTCCTAAGCACTTTCCTGAGATTTAATCTTTAAACATTTGTATCTTTGCTAGTGTATGTTGGATTTTTGTAGTTTTGGTCTCGTTTTAATAAGATAAATATTGGCTACTTTTCTAAAATGGCGTAGAGCAGTTTTGTGGTGTTTTCACTAAGTTCCTGTGTGTGTGTGTCTGTACAAATACACATTGCCTCTGAAATAAGCCTGACTGCTCATCCCTACCAAGGGGGTGAGCAGTGGTTATCTTAGCTGTGTGACCCCCTTACCCTGACTAGAGTGAGGGTCCCTAAATTGACAGGGTGCAAACCACTGCCAAATAGAGACCCCATTTCTAACATTGGCAAACTAGGAAAAAGCATAATACGTGGAAGTCACTTCCTTGAATGTCAGCATCAGGAAGTGTTGTCGGTTGGAGGGCTGGGCGTAACACAGACAGTACGCTTTTCCCTGAGTGTGAGACAGGGCTTTCGAGTTAACGGCTACTTGGACCGCTGGATGGGACACAAATGGTACGCATAAGACTCTGGGTATGACATAGGGTCAGCCCTCTGTTTTAAGAGGTGCCTTCACTTGAACTGCTGGGCGTGATACAGACGGTACGCATAGGCTCTGGGTCTGATATAGGGCCCACATCTTGATTTTATCAGGCAATCCTGGTTTTCTCAGTGACACCGGTTTCTTAACACTGGTGGTATTTGAAAGAAGTGAGTGGTGTGTTTGCTTGGACTGCTGAGTATGACACAGATGGTACAAAGGACCCCTGGGTATGACATAGGGGGAATTCGGACACTAGGTAACTAGATTGATTGGGACCCAGGAGAGTAGGCATTGACTGTGTTTTTGCCAAAAAGGGTCTATGGTTATTGAAGGTATTCCTTTCTTTCTCCCAATAAATTGTTCTAATCTTCTCCCCTGAGCTGATTTCGACAAGATTATCAGGCTCCTCTAATCCCGTGTAGTGCAGAGCCTGCCTTGGTTACAGGATAACGTGCACTAGGAGTGGGCTAGGCTAAGGTATTGCAGGCAGCCGTTCCCCTTATTTTTTCTTGGCCTTGTCAGCTTTTCTTGTACCAGTTGAAATGGTGTCATTTTGATATTGTGATAATGCTAGATCAATTTAACTATGTTTGTCTTAAATATTGAATGTTGTGTTTTGTCAATGATTTAATGCATTTTGAGGTTATTGCTGATTCATACAAATTGTTATTTGATGCAAAAGTAAGGCTTGCTATTTTGTCGCCAAATTTCAGATTGCTGTGAGTTAACAATTGCACTTTTTCCTAGGGTTGGGATTCTTCATATGCATTTGTGTGTTTAATGTTTATTTTTTATGCACCTGTGAATAACGTTGAGCTAATTAGATCTAGGAATCCCCGTGTATATCCTCCCCCACCAGATTAGATTCAGTAAACCCTTTCTGTGTGCATATCCCCCACTACCAGAGTAGATCTAGTAAGCCCTTATACACATTTCCGCACCATCGGAGTAAAACTTAGAAAAACCTATAAAAACAGAAAATCTCAAACACGGATAATTTGAAAATCCCTAAAAACATGAAGAGCTAAACGAGTAACTATCCTCTAAAAGACTACCCAAACCCATCATGGAAACTCCTTTAAAGCATATGCAGGTAAGTTCCCCGCTCAGGCTAAAAAGCTTAGCAAGCTCTGCCATTAGTTACAAACACACACCCCAAGGCACACTGGTTTCCCTGGCCAGAAGAGGGAACTCTCAAAACCAGTATAACAGACCACACAAGAACATACGTACAAACAAAAGACATAGGGCCAAAGTACAACCAAAGGGAAGCACTACTAGAACTATGGGCCTTCTTTGAAGAAGTCCAGGCCGATTACATTGACCCACCATCAGCCAGCAAGGCATCTGCACCTCCCCAGCCATATGTAGGTATGGAGGTGTTCTCCTAGATAGCTGTTATCCCCACATTAGGATACACTAATCCACCAAACGAGGGAGTCCAAGGGGCCCCTCCTGAACAGTAGAGTGTTAGGTCTAGGCATGACGGACAAACAGGCCAACAAGCCCCGGCACTCCCTGCACCACCCAAGTCCAGCACTAGTGGACCCCGAAGCTCAACCCCCGTTTGTTGCGGTCAGCGGACGTAGCCTCAGCGGCACAGAGGATACACACCCCAAATGGTTCTGGGGAGTGAACCCGAGTGAAAGGGAGATTCATGGCAGTCTTGGACAGTGAGACAGCTAGCGAGAGTGAGGGAAGCAGTCCCAGTCCTCTGGGATCTGACTGTGAGGTCTGAGCCACAGGGTACGCTCAGGTAGCTGAAGAAACCACAGAGAGTGAGCAGGAGAGCAGGTCCTGACTTAGGACAGCACATAGTTCAGAGCGAAGGAGGCAATCTAAATGAGAGTCAGAGAAAAGGTGCACACTAAGGAGGGAAAGAGAAGGAGCTTGCACTCTGGAAGCCCAATAAGGGAACAGATTAACGTATCCTCCACCTGAGGGTAGTGGGGGTAGGTAGAGAGCCCCAGTCATGGAAGAATCCGAGGTAGAGTCACAAGGAAACCTTTTGACTGGGGTCCATGCCTCGCCTGAGTCCCAGTGAAGAAGAGGGGATGACCAGGAAATTAGGGACCAAGGCAGCTTGGTGCAAACCCAGCTCAGACACAGGAGGACCAAGGTGGCACCTCTGCGTGCATATGAGGAGAGCAGTGACGAGTGCACAGGAAAGGTAAACCAACCTCATGGGATATAGTAGCTCAGAAGGAAGGTGAAATGTTAACATGAACCTTTTGCCACGTAATAGCCACCTGGACAGAGAGAACTGATCAATATGATAGGCCCCGGCCAGAGGAGGGATCTTTTGAACCAGGGGACACTGCAACTGGAGAAGACTGCGTCCTGCACAAAGGGGGAGGTCCCAAGTGGAACTTCCCTTACATGCAGAAGGGTCTTAAGAGATGGTAAAACTATGTAGAGGGAAAACCAGTGGAGCTGCCCAAAATGAGAATCTGACTGTTACTACAGAAAGGCATGTCAAGGACCATCTA